>NC_141685.1:1945038918-1946375704 GCF_964263255.1 Lissotriton vulgaris
AGGGACCACCACCTCCCTGGAGATTTTAAGTTTTAACATGCGGGGGCCTCACAGACGACCCTGGGGCCACCACCTCCATGCGGCAAACTCCTTTTTTATTTTAGAAATGGGAGGGGGTCCATGTGCCCGCAATTCCATGTCGTTTGCGGCCCCAGGGAATGCCACCTTTCTGGGGTAGACCCATAATCAAGAAAGAAAGGGGATCACATGCCCCTGACAGAGGGGGACTGCACAACCCTCTCTCCCATTCTAAATAGGCCTGGCCAGGGGATGGGGTCCCTGGGGCCATACAAGCCCCAGCAGACAGCCAGCTCCTGCTATGTCCCGGAGGGCCCACACCCAGGACATAGCTGTTTGCCATGGCTTGTCGGGAGCTTTACCGCTCCCGCCAAGACATTGCAAACTGAGCTCCGCTCTGAGCAAGCAAGAGCATTTTGCTCTCGCTTGCTCAAAGCGGAGCACAATTGTTTTTACAGAGCGGGAGCTGCATTTTAGCAGCTCACTCTCTGTAAATGCAATGCCGGCTCCCGCAGGAGGCAGGGAGCCGGCAGGGACCGCAGGGGCTTTGAGGCTCCCTCCGTAATCCACAACCCTCTTATGTGGTAACCACACTAGAGGCCGTATCCCAGGGGATGGGTTCACAAGAGCCAAAATCAGCCCGGGAGGGTGGCCATGCACCATCCTCCTCCCATTATTTATTTAGTTTGTTAACTTTTTTTAAGTGGCCAGGCCCGGAGGATGGGGTCTTAGGTGTTGAATTCAGCCCTAGAGGGGGTTGATGGGGGGAGGGGGTTGGGGGGGGCATGCCCCCCTCCCTTTTACTTTATAAAAAAAAGATTTTAAAAAGCCAGGCCCCGGGGATGGGGTCTGGCTATCGGTCCGGAGAGGGCCCCAGGCTAATGAAATGGGGAGGCCTCACAGACTCCCCTGCCCTAAGGACCACCACCTCCCTGGGAATTTTTAGTTTTAACATGGGTGGGCCTCACGGACCACCCTGAGACCACCACCTCCGTGGGGCCAAATTCCTTTTTTATTTTAGAAATAGGAGGGGGTCCATGTGACCCCCCTTCCATTCCATTTGTGGCCCCAGGGACGCCACCTTCCCGGAGAAGACCCATAATCAAGAAAGCAGGGGGACCACATGCCCCCCCCTTCTGGAGTCTTACAAGCCCCAGCAGACAGCCACCCCCCAGGGCCTGCTCCTGCCATGTCCCGGACATAGCTGTTTGCTATGGCTTGGCAGGAGCTTTACGGCTTACAATGCAAACTGAGCTCCGCTTTGAGCAAGCAAGAGCATTTTGCTCCTGCTTGCTCAAAGCGGAGCAGAGAGGGGGCTGCATTTTAGCAGCTCACTCTCTGTAAATGCAATGCCGTCTCCCGCAGGAGGCAGGGAGCAGGCAGGGACCGCAGGGGTTTTGAGGCTCCCTCCATATTCCCAACCATCTTAAGTGGTAACCACACTAGAGGCTGGGCCCCAGGGGATGGGTTCGCCAGGGCCGAAATCAGACCGGGAGGGTGGCCATGCACCATCCTCCTCCCATTATTTATTTAGTTTGTTAACTTTTTTTAAGTGGCCAGGTGCACAGGATGGGGTCTCAGGGGTTGAATTCAGCCCTGGGGGTGGTGGGCACATAGACCCCCTCCCTTTTACTTTGTAAAAAATAGATTTTAAAAAGCCAGGCCAGAGGGATGGGGTCTTGCTATCAGTCCAGAGAGGGGGACTTCACAACCCTCTCTCCCATTCTAAATAGGCCTGGCCAGGGGATGGGGTCCCTGGGGCCACCGGCCCCCAATGCCAAAATAAATAAATTTTTAAAAATACTGGCAATTTGGCACCACTCTGCAAATGCACATCCTGGCACACAACTGGTTGAGGGATGAAGTCCCCTCGACTGCAGAGATTCCTTGGGGGCCAACAAGCCCTCCTGTTACTTCTAGTAAGTCCCAAACAGCTGGATTGCTGAGAGGACTTTGGGCCACACCCCCTTTCTCTACTACTCTGAAAACGCATCTCCTGGTGCACTACTGGTTGGGGGATGAAATCCTCCTGAATGCTGAGGGACCATGGTGGCCAAGAAGCCCTCTTGGAACCTCCAGTAAGTCCCTTGAAACGGGATTCCAGAGTGCTTGTCGGAGGCCCTGCCCCCTTTCTCCACCACCCTGCAAACACAACTACAAGTTCAAAAAATCTTGAAGTTGCACTTAAAAAACCAAAGGTTACAGGGATATTATAGTAAGGAAATAAAATTAAAATAACCATAGAAATTCACTGAAAAAACCTAAGGTTACAGGGACGTTATAGTTAGGCTCAGATTTCACTCGTACAAAACCAGTGAAATTCAGCAGTTATAGTTACCTGAGCTAACTATAACTTATGCCCCACAATGCACTGCTGATGACCCCACATATTACAACACTCATGACATGGTCAGTGATAATACTGATGGCATCACTGACGACATCTCAAATGACATCACAGATGACATCATCCACAGAACCACTCACTCACCATCTCATACCCCGATACATCCTCTTGTACACCTACTCATAAGCAGTGCATTGCTTGGACGTAAGTTATAGTTAGCTCAGGTAATATACATATATATATATGATAAAGCTGCCTTGCAGGCGAAACTCGTCTCTCTTTCTTTGCGAGGGTCGTGGGAGACCTGAATTTAATAAAAAAGCCTTATTCTTTCCTACTTCCTTGTGGAGTTGGACGGATATATATATATATATGAACCAAGTAATCTTCAAATAAACCACACTCCTGTCGTGGAAACGAAGACACGGACCCAATGGCTGCAGTCAAGGAGATCTTTAATAAAAACCTCGCTGGTTACGCGTTTCGAGCACCTAGTGCCCTTGGTCACACACCGCGCACCAGGTCAGCTACAAATTTGTACATTTTTTTACCAGTGATGCTCCACCCATTTTCGTGAGTCACAAGGTGTAGACCTAGAAAAAACACGTATTTCATTGTATACTACATGCACACCTCTATTTATATATTTACTGAAAATTCACACATCTTTGGACAGTCACACCCCCCCCCAACCGAACCACACACTTTCACTCTCCCATACAAATACTCGATAACTAATATAGACTTTCACATAGCTAGTAACCAACTGGAGAACCGTTTACACAACAACTGACAAAGTGATACAGATATTCACACAGTTTAGTCCCTATCCACTATATTTAGTGAGACACTATAAATTGGTCAAGTAAACAGTCAATTACACTGCTACTAAATCCTCCGTCCAAATGTTTATTTATATATATCCACTCATTCTTCAATGCAAATTGCTATATATATATAATGCATATTTAAATAAAGAAGCAAACCAAATTTACTGGATGATGTCATCAGTGATGTCATCAGTGATGTCATTTGAGATGTCATCAGTGATGTCACTGCCAATGACATGAATGATCTAATATGTGACATCATCAGCAGTGCATTGCGGGTGCACGAAATATAGTTACTACAACTAACTATATAGGAGCAATTTCAATGGTTTTGTATGAGTGAAATGTCCAGCTAACTATAACACCCCTAAAACTTTTTTTGAGTGAATTTCAAAGGTTTTTTTAAAGCTAATTCCTAACTATATAAGGCCTGAAACCTATGTTTTTTTAAGTGAATTTGCAAGGTTTTTTAGAAGCTAATTCCTAACTATATAAGGCCTGAAACCTATGGTTTTTTCAGTGAATTTGCAAGGTTTTTTAAATGCTAATTCCTAACTATATCAGGCGTGAAACCTATATTTTTTTTCAAAAAATGTCAAAGGTTTTGTAAATGCAAATTCTATTAGCAAATAACGTTTGTATATGTTAATATCCTTCTGGTACCACCTGAGCAGCCATCTTGATTCTCAGTAGAACTGAGGCACAAGAGAGCACAAAACAAGAGTGGAAAACGCGAAAAGGGGGCAGGGTAGAGAACCCCTGACCACCTAGCCCTTTTCAGGTTGTCCCAGAAGGACCCCCAAGGGCAAAACTATTATTATTATTTTTTATAAAATCGCGGGGTACGCGCACGGTAAGCGTACGTACGCGCGCATGGTACGCATACCGTACGCGTACCGTGCGCGTACCCCGCGATCTTTTCGATTTCTTTTTTTTTGCCCTTGGGGGTCCTTCTGGGACCCCCTGAGAGGGGGTTTGGGGGTCTCTACCCTGCCCCTTTTCGTGTTTTCCACTCTTGTTTTGGGCTCTCTCGTGCCTCAGTTCTCCTGAGAAACAAGATGGTGGCCAACTCTTCCTGGTTTGGAGAGTTTGGAATGTTGACAGTCGACTACCAGCCAATCAGGATCGCGCTCGCGCACGTAAGGGTACGCGCACGTACACGTACAGTACGCGTACGGTAGGCGTGCGGTGCCCGGACCCGTAAGCTCATATAGAACCTAATTTTCGTAAAAACCACTGGAGCATTTTCACCAAATATAGCAAAGGCACATCTGCGTACCTGTCCCTACAATTTTGCAGTTCGGTGTTATTCCGTTCAGCGGTTCGGACTGTAGCCGTGTCAGAACGTCCTATGGAAAATTGCATGGGGAAAACAAGTTTTGGGACCCCCCTTTTTTTTCAGCCCCCACTTCACGAATCCCACCAAAACTTTCAGGGAAGGAGCGGAGCGGAGCTGGCCAAAATTTTGGAAAATTACACACAAATTCCTCAACCGGCGCCAAAGTTATTCCCAATAGAATGTTGCGGATTTCCTATGGTAGCTAGGTCCTCACTATATATACCTACTGGCTATCGCCAGTAGATTATATATATATATATATATATATATATATATATCCCATTCCCTTGAAGAAGAGAGCACCAACTCAAGACTGGAGAAGTAAATCAATTTAATAAACTGAAAAAAACAAAGGTGAGAACCACTCACACACCCATAGAGCCACTCAGTCACCTACTTACACCTACTTACACCCGGATACATACACTTTCACAACTCATATAATTTGTTTCACAAATAGTATTTACTCTTTAGTTGTACACAAGCAATACTTATTTAATTTTTGAATTATCTTAGTATATATCTTTAGCACTCACACGGACAAGATGATGTCATCAGTGATGTAATTTGAGATGTCATCAGTGATGTCACTGACCATGTTATGAGTGATGTAATATGTGAGGTCATAAGCAGTGCATTGCGGGGGCATAAATTATAGTTAGCTCAGGTAACTATAACTGCTGAATTTCACTAGTTTTGTACGACTGAAATGTCAGTCTAAATATAACGTCCCTGGAACCTTTGATTTTTTCAGTGAATATGGAAGGTATTTTAAATTTGATTTCCTAACTAAAACGGCCCTGTAACCTATGTTTTTTTCACTGAATTTCTAAGTTTTTTTTATTCGATTTCCTTCCTGTGACCTGTAACCTTTGAAAATGAGAGAGTGCAAGAGTGCCTCAGCGAGTGTGTGACTGAGTGTGTGAGTGTCTCAATGGATGTGTGACTGGTTGGGTGTATGTGAGTGGGTCTGGGACTACCTGCCCAATTGTCTGACTGGGTGTGTGAGTAGGTGCATCACTGTCTGAGTGAGTGATTGACTGAGTAGATGTCTAAGTGGCTGAATGAGATTCTAAGTGCTCAGTATCTGGGTGCATGTGTTTCTGAGGAGATTTGACACATGAGAAAGACCTATAACATGCCAAGTGAAGCTTGCAGTGAGAGAGCACAGACAGGGTCTGCATTAGTAGGTACCATGTGTGAAGGGCTATTTCTATACATGGTTGAAAATGTTGGGTCAGCACTTGCCTACATATCTAAGAGAGTGTAGTAGTACACTTCTATTAGTGCCATGAGATGTTTAAGTAAATATGATGGTGTGTAACTGCCTGCTATAATACCTCAATGGCTGCCTAAATGTGTATGTAAGTGGCTGCACACATAATTCAGTGTCTGTGTTAGGCAATAGAGATCTATGTAGGTGTCACTGCAACTACCTTTGAATCTGCTGCATGCATAAATAGTTTCAGGGGAGTGACTGAATGTATAGGTGTTTCTGTAAGTGTCTCTGTAACTGCTTTTGTGAAAATGTATGTCAGTTGGTCTAGCGATGGCATACTCTATGTAGTACTTGGCACAGAGGCATGCAAGTGCACAAGTAACTTACTCAACTCAAAAGGACTTCTCTCAATCTCCTCAGCACAAAACAGAATTCTTTATTGCATACCTACTGCATATCTCAGAAGTGTATTATGAGCCCTTACTTGAGAATGACCTATAACATGCCAAGTGAAGATTGGAGTAAGAATACCTAGACAGAGTCTGCACTAGTAGCCATCACCCATGATTCACAAACTATTTCTCTGTATGGTTCACAAGGATGTATCAGTACTTTTTTACATATATAAGTGAGTGTAGCAGTACACTTGCATTAGTGCCATAAGATGCTTAAGTAAATGTGCTGGTATGCATTTAGTAGCTCTATGGCTGTCTAAATGTGTATGTAAGTGACTGCACAAATACTTCAGTGCATCTGTAAGGGTATAGAGAGCTATGAATGTGTGACTGAAACTACCTCTGAGTCTGCTGCAGGCATGAGTAGTTTCTGGTAAGTGACAGAATGTATACAGGCTTTTGTAGTTGTCTGATTAGGTTGCAGAGAGCGTCCATGATTTTGTGAACATGTGAATCAGTTGCTTTAGGGGTGCATACTCTATGTAGTAATTCACATAGGGGCCTGCAGGTGCTCAAGTAACTTATTCAACTCAAAAGGACATCTGTCAATCCCTTAAACACAAAACAGTAAGTTTTACGGCATACATACAGCATATCTTAGAAGTGTGTTATGTGCACCAAAACATGGGTTTGACACTTAAGAAACACCTATAACATGGCAGGTGAAGCTTGCAGTGACAGTGCACAGACAGGGTCTGCACTAGTAGACAAAATCCTTTTGAAATACTATTTCTATGCATGTTTGAGAAGATTGTGTAAGTACTTGCCTACATGTCTGAGAGAGTGTAGAAGTACACCTCTATCAGTGCCATGAGATGTTTAAGTAAATGTGCTGGTATGCAACTGCCTGCTGTAATACCCTATGGCTGTCTAAATGTGCATATAAGTGGCAGCAGAAATACTTCAGTGCCTGTGTTAGGCAATACAGAACTGCGTAGGTGTTACTGCAACTACCTATGAGTCTGCTGCATGAATTGCTTCTGGTGAGTGACTGAATCTGTATGTGCTTCTGTCGCTGTCTCAATAGCTGAAAGATAAGCTTTATGTTTTTCAGAACATGTATGTCAGTTGCTTTAGGGATGACATACTCTATGTAGTACTTGGCATAGGGACAAAAGTAACTTAGTGAACTGAAAAAAACATCTCTCATCTTGTAAGCACAAACCACCATGCTTTATAGCACACCTATAGCATCTCTCACATGTGACTTGTGCATACAGAAACTTGAAATGAAGACTCAACAAACAGCTTGTACACTGCACATCAAGCTCCAAGTGAATGTTCACACACATGATCTACACTACCAAGAATCATCCATGTTTAAAAGAGTAGTAGTAGTAGTAAGGCTTTATTTCGATATAAAACATATCTTAAAAGCACCAACATTAAAATTTTACAATTAAAACACAATAAAAACACAGATTCGAACTCTTGAACTCCACTGAATTTCAACAAGCTTTCGCAATTTACTCTAAAAGACAAATTTACACATTGCGGTACATTAATAATTCCCAAGAATAGTTATACAATAAAAACTTTAAAATAAGGATTAAACATTTTCTTTCAGCCTTTTTGCTCTAATCGTCCAAGCCCAACTTAGGTATTTGGCCAGGCCAGTAACACACAAAAGACTAGAGTTCGATGAGAGGATACGTAGCGCTACAACATAGTCTCTAGTACCCAGTGCTTTGCACAACGGTTTGAGCCAGTAACCCCTTGGAACTCTGTAGGCCGGACAAGCAAACAAGAAGTGCGCCATAGACTCTACTCCTAGTGTACAACAAGGACAGGCAGATGACGTTTGGAATTGGGTTTTCCAGCGTGCAGTAAATTCCCTTATAGGTAGGGTAGCGATCCTAAATTTAAAATACAGTGCCCTATCTAGGGGTTTTTAGATGATATCTAAATATGGCTTGGTAGACATAACGTCCTTTATCATTAGGAACCTATTTGTTACGCTTCCCAACTTAGGGTCACAATTACGCTTCCTTGAAACCCAATTCCAATAAAGGTTCTTTATTTCTGATTTTGGTGGGGCTGATCTATTCTCCCATGACTCGCTAAGACCTAGATCAAATAGTAGGGACTTAACGTCTTGGAGCCATTTAATTTTTGCCAGCCCATAGTAGACATCACCTCTGCCAAGCCTTCTGCATATATGGCCAGCTCTGGGACCCGCCACAGCCGCGCCTACAATAGAAGTTGGTGAAGTTTTGCCAGGTCACTAATGGCATAGCACCCGAGATCCAGCAACAGAGGCACGTCCATGTTTAAAAGAGTATTTCTATACATTAATAAAAAGGTTGTGTCAGTACTTGCTAAAATATCTGAGAAATTGTAGAAGCACACCTATTGCAGTGCCACTAGATGTTCAAGTAAATGTACCGGTATGTGACTGTCTATTTTAGTATCTCTATAGCTCTCTAAATATCTGTATATGTGACTATAAACAAACACTTCAGTGCCTGTGTTATGGAAAAGACAGCAATATAGATGTGACTACATGTATATGTGATTCTGTAGCTGTAGTGTAACAGGATACAACACCCAGAATTAAATGAAAAACACCCTTTAAGAACAGCACATCATATATACACATGTAATTATTTCTAGGTCTTCTAAAGCCTTTCTAACTAAAAGTTTAGCTCTTAATTTACAGTTTTTTTCTACTGATTACACCAAGTAGTAAGCAGCAAATGTACAACGTACTAATTTAAAGATACAGATTGTGAACCAACTTGTCACACACCTAGTCTGCAAATCAAACTGTAAAGTTCTCATACACTCATAATGTATTGTACTCACCTGTTATTAAACATACAAATCCACTCATAAAACCACTCATACATTACCTCATATAGTCCTAATATTTTCTCAAAAATATGTTGTGCTCTCATAACATTCCCACATACACATATACCTTTTCAATATTTTTTTCTCCAAATTAAATGTAATTCACATACCTGAAAAGGGAGTTCATTGATCAAATATCATTTTTTGGTCTTATCAGATAGATACAATACTGTCAGGAAATGCAAGAACTAAGCGTAAGAATAACACACCACTGTCACACAATGCAACCATTAATGGCAGCATGTTTAACTTTGCACCCTCTGACAGTGTGGAAAGCAGCAAGTTAAAACATATCTTTCATTTTTTTATTTGGTCCCACCATTCCTTAATGGTTGGTATGTGTTAACCTGATAGCACGCGCGGGACCACTAGCTCAATTTTACCATACTCACCTGGGCCCATAAACATTCACACTTTGAACTAGTAGTCCTGTTTTTTACTATTAATCGCTTATCAGTACTTTGAGTCATTTTAGCTCTTATACCTGTAAACCATGACCTACCAATCCTCGTCACCTTTACTATAAGTCCAAGGGATCAAATAGGGACTTAGAATAAACAGGCAGTATTTAAACAATTTTACCTTTCCTGTAATAACCACAGACTCAGGGAAAGTTTTAAATGCTTTATCTATGCGAGTTTAAGTGAGTCTTCATCTAAATTGCAGATACCATAAATTTCATAAGTTAAAATATGATTAATAAGATATAAAGTTTGCCAGAAATCACAGTAATACTTTTAGACATTGGTACCGGGGAATGGCAAGAAAGGGAAATAGTACTAGGACATACCACATGGATTAATATTTACCTACAATGGTGCAAGGACCAATCATGCCATGGGCTGGGACAAAAGAAAAGGCTCCCGACTAATCAGGTGCCCACGGGACAAGCCAGGAGCAGTTCAGGACAGGCAACCTCCACTAAGTGCAACGCCAGCGTCACACCCCTCTCTCTAGGCCAAATTGGTACCCCGACTGGGTAATCAATAATTTCTCCAAACACATAAAATTTTCTGACGGAGTGCTCCGCCAGCACCTCTGCTCTTGATCTCCTATAGCATGCGTTGGATCAGTGACAGGTCAGCTATTCGGACAAGTCGGACAATTTCTCTAACTAAACCTACCTTGGGTATACCATTTCCAGGGCACCCCTAAATGTTGTAAATCTTTGTGTTCCCCTTCAGTGATTGGTCAGAAAGACGAGGAGAGGTCATCACACCATACTAAGATGAGATCATTGTTCATTAGGCTGTATTGATCAAGTTCCCGCCCATAATTTATTTTTTCACGATTTTATTCCACCCAGCAATATTGGCATGCAAATTATATACATTGTATTTGTTTTAGTCTTCTTGCTTCCTCTTTAGAGGTGAGTTGAGCAGGTTCCCAGGAATATCATGTCTTAGAAGGGTGTTGGCAGTCATTCAATGACAATGACTGCATTACTTCCAGGGATTCTTTGCGCAGGCGCAGCTTTTCAATATGGAGTTTTCGTCTCATTTAAGGCCC
The DNA here is from genome assembly GCF_964263255.1 of Lissotriton vulgaris. Lineage (NCBI taxonomy): Eukaryota > Metazoa > Chordata > Amphibia > Caudata > Salamandridae > Lissotriton > Lissotriton vulgaris. The sequence goes on from NC_141685.1 coordinate 1,945,049,489, forward strand.
AAAAACGAGCTAGTAACAAAGTCAAAGAAAGACACATTAGAATACAAAAAAATGAATGCACTGTATACCACTTATCTCTACTCTAACCCCATTAATTTATTTTAACTTTTGCATTAATAGTTAAGCGGAACAAACAAGTTTAGTACAAGCAGCAGCAGGTGCATAAGTATGAGTAAGCATGAAGCAGCCATTTTGGCACTAGTGCACAGAAGCAAGAATTTCCCACCAAAGCAGAGGTACGTCATACCATGTAGATGTGGCGGACGCATGCGCAGTAAAGTTCCTGCATTTTCAGCGGCCATATTAAGACACTCGGGTTACTGTCAGTAAAAGCACATACGCAGGCTTTCCCAGCTTACTAAATAAGTCGTGTAAATGCACATTTTAATGGACAAAACATGTTGATTAATTAGTTACAAATTATTTGAAGAGGGTTGAATGCAAGCAAGTTTCTGTACGAGTGAAACCTTGCTCCACCAAACCGGTTCATGCACATTTATAAAGAAGCCCGATATTTGTGGGTGTTTTGCACACTTCTGACATTGGGCTATACTTGGGTTACATTTGGGTGGTATTTGTGCTACATTTTGGGCTCTTTTCTGTCTGGTGGCCATCTTGGGATACTCATTTGTTATGAAGCTCTCTGATCTCCTCATTTACTGTAGTATCCTCTGTAGAAAATGCTTTCAGCTTTCCTCTTCAATTCCATCAAGATGGCAGTCAGCCGTGTCACACTTTTGACATAAATTCAGATTTTGCACTGCAGGGGTGGGTAGGAAACAATGATTTTATTAAAGACACTGAGGCTAATGTTATGCATATATCTTTATTGCCACTCAACACAGCAGCTACTGAAAACTTTACACTTAGAACTTTAGAATAGGAACCCTAACAACATTCCAATCCACTATATATTCCTGAACCAAGCAGCCATCTTCCTCCTTTTTTTTGTTGCAAACAACCAGAACAGTGTATTTTCATTTTCTTCATTCTCAATGATAGAACGCGATCCAAGGCTCCCCAATCCTCTGTCTAAATGGCAAGGCATGGAGGCCAATATTAAGCATGCTTATTGCCTTGCTATAATATTCCTCACAACACATTCTTCTGGCTTCAAATAGAACTTCTTTAACACAGAGTCTGTTGACCAATCTGCTGCAGCTAAAATACTTCCTAAACTTCCTCCTAAAAGCAAAGCTTTAGATGCTATAGTCCGCCTTGCTGAATGTGCTCTAAACCTACCAACATCAATTCCTGTCATCCTCATGAAACAGGTTTATGAGGATAACTGTAAGAAATCAGCAACTGTGAACCTATTTGACCTCTTAAGCTTGCTGTTCTTCTCTCATACTTTTGCAAACACCTAACTACACACAGTTTCCTGTTCTCCTCCAAGATTGTATAAAAAATAGTGCTGGGCATTGTTTTTGTTCTCCTAATGTTACAACACACCCCTTGTGGCAAATAACTTCATGGTGATATTTCCAATGCTCTAACAACTGATGCCCTTCTAAAAAATGTTAAACATAGAAGCATGGTCAATTTAAAAGACAAACTTCTCAGAACCAAAAATGTATTCTCACTCCAATCAGTTAATTTCTTTAACACCAAATTAACAACCCAAAGGAAAGAGCACTTTGGGTCCTTGGGCACCTTTAAACATACACTTGGTATTAGTCTCTTCACCACATCTAGTTGCCCCACCAGCATACCATCCACCAATTTATGGCCTGCTGAAATGGCTGATCTACTTAGATTAACAGAACTGTAGGAACTGCCTCCTTAGAAAACCTTGTTTAAATAATTTACAACACTTGCCACAGGTGCTGAAATGTGATCCAAATCCCATGAAGATACCTTGCCTTCAAACTCTGCATCACTTGATTGTGTAAAGGCGTTTGAAAAATTGCTTTAACTGATGTTGGCAATAAACCCCACACCTTTGCCAAGGGGCTGCAATGAAGCCCTGTTGCATTGCAACATCTTCTTTATCTCGCTGTGATTTTTCTTCACTTTCTTCACTCGGTAACTTCAAAACACATCCCAATGTCCGAATTTGGATATCCAAAAAACTATCACCTGACAAGGTTACAAACACTACTTCTTCCTGATCACCACATAACCAAGGTCCTCCAATATTCGAACAAGCAGATCTGCTTGATCCTGCGCTGATTTCCTGCTCTCTGCCATAATCAGGATATGGTCCAGATAGACTGTCAAACGCACCCCTCTGGATCTTAACCAAGCCATAATTGGTCTCATAACCTTGTACAATGGGGTCAATGTGAAACTAAACGGAAGATTCTTGAACCTTCACGTTGTCCTTTGCCATAGAAACATCAGCTAATCTCTCTGCTCACAACAAACCAGAACCATCTCAACAGCCTCAAGTGCAACTCGGACAAATCCGAGATACTATTCTTCGGATGCCCATCGGAACCAGATTGGCATGGCTGGTGGCCCGCAGACATGTTCCCCCCAGCTCAGTCATCTAAATGGGCTAAGAACCTGGGAGTCAAAATTGACAATGAGCTCTCGCTCAAATCCCAGGTGTCCACTCTTACGGGAACGTGCTTCGGGATTCTCAGGATGTTGCGCAAATGCTTTCCTCTTCTCTCTGAGGAACATCGGAGGATAACTGTCCAGGCACTTATAGGATCCAGATTGGATTATGCAAATGTTCTATATCTGGGTCTGCCAGAATATTTTATACAGCGTATGCAGGTGACCCAGAACGCTGCAGCGCGAGCGATTTTTGGCCTGCATCGCCGTTCTAGTGCCTCAAGCCTTCTTCTATCCCTCCATTGGCTTCCTGTACGGAAGAGGATAATGTTTAAAACCATGACCTTAGCCCACAAAGCCCTGCATGCCAATGGTGCGAAATATCTCCAGAAGAGATTGGATTTCTATCGGCCTACACGATCCCTAAGATCGGAATCATTAGCTCTGACAGTGGTGCCACGTATAAAAAGGGCCCGACAGGGCGGTCGGTCCTTTAGATATCTTGCCCCCCAGCTATGGAACTCCCTACCGTTATCCTTGCGGACCACATCGAATCTGCTTGCCTTCAGGAAAGGCTTAAAAACGTGGCTGTTTTCTGGTTAGAGCGTTTCTCTTCTTTGGCCTCTGTCTTTTTAATGTTATGTTTTCCAGTTCTTTCTTAAGGTCTGGAGCACAAAGCGCCGGGACACTCCTTTGGAGTAGCCGTTGAGCTATAAAAGTCCCTTTTAACATAACATAACATAACATCTTTCAAATCCAGATGCGTCAACCAATCTCCTTTCCTCAACGGGTCCCTCAACAAGAGAATCCCTTCCATTGTGAAGTGAATGTACTGCACCCAGTTGTGCATCACCTTTAAGTTTATGACTGGTCTCATCCCTTTGTTCTTCTTCTCGACTAAAAACAAATTGCTCAAAAACCTACCAAATCGCTGCAAGCCACTTCTATAGCTAACTTTCTGAACAGCTCCTCCTCTTCTAAACTGACCAACATTATTTTCTCCTTTGTAAACCATAATGCCCTTGACCACCTTACCTGCTCCAATACCCCTATAAAATATATACGGTAATCTTGTGCTGTCTCCAAAGCCCAAGGATCTACCGTTATCTCTTTCCATCTCTTCAAATAAAGGGTGAGTCTGCTGCCCACCGTTATTTAGATACACAAAGAGTCTTTTTTGTGGGGGACCTTGTCAAACAACTCACCTCGCCAGTCAGCCGTGAGGGAAACGGCCAGCACATGAAGGTGACCTGCCGTGAGGGAAACGGCCAGCAGATACACAAAAACGAGGACCAGGGACTACATCCCCCAGCAGCCCCGGACCCACGGCGCTCCCGTGACGCTCCTGCAGCGCCGGCTGGCGCCATAACAACGCGGAGCTTCTCCCGCCCCGCGGGACGCGCGCGGGCAGCGCCGGGCTGAGCCCGGGCAGAGGGCGGGCCGTCTGTGGCCATCAGGGGCCAGAAGAGGCCAGGCCGGGCCACCCCCTTTGGCCGGATGAATGGGTAAGCGAAAACACTTGGGTCCTGAGGGACAGGGGGCAAAAGATGCTAAAGTCCCCCGCAAGGCTGATACAATTATCTCATACCTTACATCAGCGGTAGGAGCTATCAATCAAAAAATTGCCAATGCCGAGAAAGAATTGGAACTGGGCACAGTTTCTAGCCCCGCTGACACTGAACCCTTACACCCCACGGTGGTAATCCCATCGGCTGAGGAGTTGCCACCCAATAACCCCGACATCATCAATTTATTAGAGCAGCACACTGAGAATGTGGGTTTGGGTCAGATTATGTCTCCCAATAGCTCTAGAAAGAAAGCCAAGAAAATTGGAAGGAAAGGTGCCCCTACTTCCCATCACCAGGATCTTGTCAAAGACATTTGTTTAATTATGGGGGACAAACTGGAAGACTTGGTTACTGCTCGCCTCGAGCCAATACTGGAAGAGATTGGTAAAGATATTGTGGACTGCCTGAATAGCTGTCTGGCAGGATTGTTAAAGAGGTGTGAGAGAATCGATACATTCAGTAATGATTTTTGAGCTAAAGAGCAATTATCAAATGATGTAACTAAGTCTAATGTTACCCACACCGTGGAGTTAATGGAATGCACTACAGTAAAAACTATTCCATCTAATGCACAATTACAATAAATACTTGTTCCACCAACTCAATTGTCAACTTCATCTCATGTGCCTAATTGTGGCGCTAGCACCCAATCCACCACACACGGAAACATCGTGTTAGGTTTTAATAACTTACCTAACCATATCCTAACTAGTACTGTTAGACTGCATTTACCACCCCAAGCAGCTCCCTATGTAGCAGTAATAGGTGGTGTTCCACCCTTACCCCATAATGAGAGAGAGTCTACCAGAGATCTCTTAGACAAATCTAAGGAATGGTGTAAGCAATATTCGAGTGGTGAACTTGACATTACCCCCTATATTATCATGGCCAGAAGGGTGGGGTGGGTTGGACACGGAAATAAGAACATCATGGGAGACTGTATAGTCATTAATTTTTCAGACAAAGAAGTGGCAGATAAATTATTTTGGGATGGATCACCGATAACTAATAATGAAATTAGGCCACTCCCGTTGGGATACTTCTACCCACCGCGGCGGGGCCCAAAAGCTACTTTATCTACACAAAAGTTAGTTGGGAACAAAAGTAGTCCAACTTTAGGGCCATGTGATTTTGTAATGCAAGCCAAGGTTAGGCCCTCAGCACCCACCATTCAGTATGCTCCACGACCCACGACAATGACATCACAATTGAATAACAAACATACAGAAGGTGTCCCTCTATCTAATCGTTTTTCCCCACTTTTACCCACAGATAATCTGGTTTGACTAGAGAAGACAAATGTCATTAACCAGACCCCCTTTGTGCCGAGTGGGAAGACCTGTAGGATCCTTAGTTGGAACATCGCAGGACTAAGATCTAAGGCTGAAGATGAGAATTGGCTGAGTTTTATCTCATCTTTTGATATTATCACACTACAGGAAACATGGGACATAGATAACAACTTTGAATTAGATGGATTTGCTCATTTTAATAGTTTGGCTACACCAAGTGCGTCGGGTAGAGCAAAAGGCAGCTTATCCATATTAATCTCACTCAATCTGAAAGGGAAAGCCAAACAGCTACAGACTCGCTCCCCACACTTCTTGGTTGTAGAACTGTCAAGGTCAAATTTGATTACCATTCTGTTGATTAATTTTTATAACTCTCCTGAATTTGTCAGCAATAACCAACTTTTGTTATTACTTGAGGAATTTTGGGAAAATTACAAATTAAGCAAATGTGGTTTTGAGATTATTTTGTTGGGTGACTTTAATACTCACCTTTGTAGTAGGAACTGTATGGTTAATGATAAGAATGGCCCACCCCTCGCGCTTCTTACACATTTTGAACATACAAAAGGCGGGGAGGGTTTGGAGAACTTTTTGGCCACCCATAATCTATACGAATCTAGCTGTTGTCCACTAGGACCAAGACCAATAACATACGAGGGGAAAGACACAGGCTCAGTCATAGATTTTATTTTTATTTCTTCATTTATTTTGACTTTTATTCTAAGCTATAGAGTGGTAGACTCTATTTTTAGCGATCACAATCCTGTGGTACTAGAGGTCTCACAGGACGGATTGATTGATTTTAAAGATTCTAAAGAATCTGGTGTACAAACAGTGATAAATTTAATAACTAAAGATAAGGGGAGAAGGTTAAAATGGTCTAATGTAACACCGATTAGTTTTTTAAAAGAAGTTCTTACAAAAGTTGAAAAGGAGATAGGCATTTGTCTGGACCCCCTTTCCCCCAATATTACCATCGTACAGGCCTTTAACCGACTATGTCAACAAGTCAATAATGATTTAACCCTGAAAACAAAAATTGGGGGACAGAAAGTTAGACGGTGGTTTGATTCCAACTGCTCAAGGGCTCACTCTGCCCTGTTAAAGGCACTAAAAGAGTCACCAAGAAAAAAATCCACCATAATACAACTGAGGAAGGAGTACAAACAGGCCATTTACATCAGGAAGAAGGACGTTAAGGAACAGGCATGGTTGGATCTTCAATCACCAGAGGTCCTCTGGGATAGCTCCAAATTCTGGGAAGTTATTAACCATCCATACTTCTCAGGAGCAGATAGTCATCCCGTGGAGTGTGTCATACCTGACGACCTGTGGTTATCCCACTTTGGTAATATTTATAGACAGACTCTATCTGACCAACCACAGGATAACCCGACTCATCCCAATTTTGATATAATTGAGGTTTTCCAACCAGAGGATATTGAAGAAGCTATAAATGAGACATCTAAAAATAAGGCTCCGGGCCCAGGCGGCACCCAAATTTTGGGCTAGGATCCTGACGAATGTGTTTAACTCCGCCAGGACAGGTACGATCCCACAGTCCTGGGCTACATCTATTATCGTACCAATTTTTTAAAAAGGCCTAAAGAGTGACCCTGCCTGCTACAGACCTATCTCCCTCATTGACTCTGCGGTTAAAATCTTGGGCAGAGTCATTTTGGGGAGGTTAACATCTTGGCTGGAAGGCAGGGGAATTCTATCTAACGCACAATATGGTTTCAGGCCCAAAAGAAGCACACTGCCTCAATTTGCATTTGATCATCAGCAAATATACCGTAGTTAAAAAAGGGGCCTTATACATGGCATTTATGGATCTCTCCTCAGCCTTTGACCTGGTTAACAGGTCAAGGATGTGGGGGGTCCTTTTGGAAATAGGCATAGAAAATTCATTAGTAGGCTTCTTGGCTGATCTGCACCAAGGATTGGAGGCATCGGTCAGAGTTACCAAGGATGGTAAATGCACCAAACCCTTTAGCTCTGAGAGAGGAGTGAGGCAAGGATGTATCCTTGCCCCTCTCCTCTTCACACTGTATATAAACACACTTGAGCCGGTGCTTTCTGCCTTGGGGGCCGATGTTCCGCGTACAGGAGAAACTAACATTCCGGTCCTCCTGTACGCGGACGATGCGGTCCTCCTGGCACGAATAGGTGTTGCCCTTAACAAGTTATTGGCCTCTTTTGGGGACTTTATGAGCTCCCTAGATTTAAAAATAAATACGCAAAAATCTCATGTTATGATCATGGGACTCAATGGCAGAAAAAAGAAACCCATAACCCTTGTTTGCACAGGAAAGGAGGTACATAGGGTTCCTTCTTTTACTTATTTGGGTGTCCTATTTGATGATAAAGGCACTTGAGGTGCTCAACATAAGGTCAAATCTAATGCAGTGAGTAGATCTGCTGGAGCCATCTTGAATTTCACTAAGAAATTGGGGTCAAGACCGACGAACGCCATTCTTAAAGCATATAACGCTAAAAGCATGGCGATCGCCACCTATGGGGCTTCGATTTGGGGATATACGAGTCCAGTTCTCATTCAGAGGGCAGAAAACAGGTTTCTCAGATCATTACTCACTGTTCCCCAGTCCACCCCCACCTTTACTATCCATTCATAGCTGGGGGTTGGGTATGTCTCAGACGTTATAAAAGCCACCCCTGTCATTTCCTGGTTAAAAACTTGGCTAAACGACGAGATTTCATTAAATCATAAAATCCTTGAAGATTGCTTAAGTATGGATGGAGCCTTAAAGGTCCCATGGTTGACGTACGTAAAAACAATGTTAACCCAGGTGGGACGTATTGATCTTTTTAACTCCCCTGAGGGCATCCAAAAGGAGGATGTCAAAACGATTAAGGCATCACTGATAACATTTTTTACAGCAGAGCGGGAGGAAATAGAATTAAAGAAAATAACGGTGAGAAGAAATTTTGCGCTTAAAACTGTCCCAGGTCCAGAACCATACCTGGTATTTGTCAATAAACCATTTCACCACTTTCTTTTAATTAGATTTCGTTTGAATTTAATACATTTTCTGTTGGGCACATACTACAGATGGGATACTCCTGATAACAATAAGCCATGCGACTGTGATCACTTTTCACCCCAGGACACATTACATTTCATTATGTTCTGCGATCACTACGATAAAATCAGAAGAAAATATCTTGTTCCCATCCTTAGAGAGGCTGGCTTTTTACATGTTAGGCCTGCGCTCTTATTTCTGCAACTTTTGCACAATGCACAATGCACAAGTCACTTTTCATGTTGCTAATTTTTTAGTAGCAGGAGTACGTATTAACAAAATGCGCAGCAAAGGTAACAATGGATTAATTATAAACGAAATATCTTAAGTGTATCTATAATAGACAATAGATATCAGATATCATGATGTTTTAAAATGTTTTAATAGTCTTTTTAAACCCTTGGATTGTATATATTGTTTGTTTATGCACTTGTCACTTTAAAAATAGTCTCCTTGATGATATGATTTACGATTCATTATGTATACACATTATGTATATATTTTTGATATTGTCTTTTTATATTTTGTGTAATTCATGAACTGTACCCTGTGTCTTTTTATGATTTTCAAAAATCGAATAAAAGTGATTGACTGACTGACTGAGTCTTTTTCCGACATACCTTGTTGTCCTCTTGATCTTCTATCTCCCTTATATCTTTCTCTTCCCCTCTGTGTCTGAGGAAGGAAACCTGATGATTGGTATCCACAGGATCTACATCCTTGCGGAAACAAAGTTTGCATGATTTCCAAATATTCGTCCGGGAAATTGACCTCACATTTTCCCGGCCACACCACAAACCTTCCTCATATCCTTCTCAACCTTTTGAATGGCTGTCAAAAGCTCCCACATACTTTGCCATCTCCTTCACACATAAGGCTGCGTTGGAATTCCCCAACAAACATACAGCCCATTGCAACCACTGGTGCAGTTCTTGTTCATTTACAGATGCTTCCTGTAAATAAACCTACTCCAACATCTCAAATATTTTCATTAAGGGTCGAAACACATCAAGCAACCTGTCTCATCTGACTTTTTCAGGATAGCCAACATTTTTCTGTCCAACTATGGAGTATATGCCACCTTCTAAGACAATGATGACCTGGGACATTCTGAGCGCAACCTATTCCTCACCTCTTTAGGCATTTCACACCAAATCTAGTGACCCACATACTCTGTCAGGATCTCCAGGTACGCACTGTGGGGACAAAGGGTGCGGAACTGTGTGCGGATCAAACATATCAAACATATATTCTCCAAGGAGGTCTTTCACATTTTGAACTTGTTCATCGTAAACCACTTCCTTTTTAATTTTTTTCTTTCCACCTCATCATCTGAATCTTCTATATCTGATGAACAATTAATCCCCACCTCACCAATTTTCAAAGACTCATCACATGCAACTGCATGTGTGACTCCTTTTTACGGCCTTTATAGCCATTCCTGCTGCCCGCTTCTTCTTATCCTGCAGACCATAATGTCCTTCCCAAATACTGTTATTCTCTCTTTGTTGCTGTACATTTTTTCTCTTTTTGAGACACCTTACAACCTTCTTTAACAACACATGACCTACCAGCAACTTCCTCTACTGACCAAAACTGTTCTTCCTAATTTTTATTAATCTTTTTCTCTATTTTCTCCATACAGTCATCTAGTTTTTTACCTAACTGGCTTGTCAAAGACGAAACAGCCTTATTTACACACTCCTGTACTTTGCCCTCCAAATTATGCTCACCTGGCAAACTTCCTTCCATAATGATTTCATTGTCTAACGTGCAAAATCGCTCATACCTGTACTGTCCTGCACACGCAAAGTCACATGGTAAAACACGGCCTAACATGATTTAAATACCAAAATAACATCACAAAACAACCTGAAGCCCTGAACCACCCAGTTTCACCTATATGCAACAAAGTTCTGACCTGCCCAAAATTAAACCGGCAATTTACCTGTCCGCAATGAACGGCTTAAAAAGCTGGGCCGCCACAGTATGAAACCCCTGGCCCCTAAAACGTGGGCACCCTGATCAAGCAAATCACACTTATTGCTACAAGGCATGAGGGACAAAAAATATATGCTGAAAAGTGTAAAACACGAAAAGGAAGGTGGCTGCATTGAATCAAAACAATTTACTCAAGGACAAGTTACTCAATAAATGTAACCTATGTATTAATTTCACAGTTCATTGAACATGATTATTGTGTTTTTGGTAAGTCATAAAACTTCTTTAACATAACTCAAATGTACCATGCAAAAAGACAAAGAAACGTTGATAGGACATTCCTACACTAATAGGGTATCATTGGTGCAGACAACACAGTGCAATATTTATAACAAAACCTGCTTTAGGTTGGACAAAATAAATGTTAAAAATTAGTGGTGTATTTATAGACACACATCAATTGTATTAACCTGTCTAATCATTTTTGACCAGAGGGTTATATGATTGCTACTCTAAGATATCATGGCCCTCATGGTATTTTCATTGGGGTTCAAAGGTCATCTAATAAGAATGGATTGATGATCTTACAAAGTGAATGGAAACCCCAATGGTTCTCGCAGATCCAAGGGGGGTGCCTGCTACGGGCCCTCAAAGTCAGATTTTGACAGCGGAACCGTGTCAGAACAACTGATTCAGAAAGGCTGTCTGAATCCGACATCCTTATCGCTCGCTCTGAAATGTGGTCCTTAGACCTGGATGAGTCAACTCTGAACAACTCGGTTACTCCGAAAGATGTTCAGAACCGAGTCGGACAGTCCGAACGATTTTCGAACATCATAATTGGTCGTTTGGTAATGTTTACGAGTCGGTCGGAAACAAGGCTTCCAAATTGGATTTGAACATATCGAATGCCGTTCTGGGCCTTACCGAACGACATCTTAATCGACCCCTTAGTCTTGCAATGAAGACCTGGAATTGATAGTGATTGAGTACTATAGCATGTGACAGATGTAGCACAAGTTAAAATATTTGTTTAGTTTTTTTAGGATCTTTATAATATGGAACTTTTTATTTGAAGTTTTATGAATGGGGAATATTGATTTTGTGAGACCTTACTACAAATTGCAAGGGGTGACCTTGTTGAGGGACAGCAGACAGGGTCATTGTTCTCCTTGTTTGTAGTTGCGCAATTTGCGATCCTTCAGAGTTTGGAATAGATCCTGTACATAACTGAAAAAATGTATCACCAGCTCAAGCATGGGTCATGTTCCCCTCTTTGCCTACTCTCAAGAAAGCTAGCAATGACTAAATGCAGCTGTTCAGTGCACTGCCTAACAAGTTTGTGTCCAAAGGATTTATTGTGCAAAGAAAGTCATGTGACAAAATAAAGGAAAATACATGGCAAGGAAAGGAAAATTAAAGTGACTTTTATATAACTAAAGTTGGGTTATTGAACACATTCTGTAGTATTATTATCTAGCTATTTTGACATTTTAGCACATATTGACAGAGAACCCTATGCTTTCAAAAGATCAACTGAGCAAATGCTATACAGGTGTATAGGTTTCTTAAGAAAGAAGGCTATGTGCATTTAACAATTTAACCAACTCAAAATGTTATTTACCATCAGTTCATGATTTGTTCTTATATAGAATGGCAGGAGCATTATTTTATTTTAGTAACAATGCCCCTTCTACCTCCCAGAGTACATTAGTTTATGTTAGATCTGTAGTTTTGCATCTGCAAGCCAACATGTACAGAATTCTTGCAGTAATAGAAGTGCCTGGTTTATTGTGCATCTCACTGGTTAAGTTCCTAAATCCAACTACAGCTTACCTTGCGGTGACACTATAAGACGTCTGGCAGCGCATCCTTCTATTCAGAACAGTAATGTACTGGCAATGTTTATTATATATGTCTCGCTTGAACTCAAGACAACAAAAATAACAAGCATTTGCAATGCAATAGGTCTCACATTTGCGACAGTTTGAGCTATTGGCATTGTAAATGACAATGCTTTTTCTTCATGTGTTTTGGAAATCCTGCAAGCAGTGCTTAGTGTCCTTGCTTTCGAGAAGCAAGGCTGGTAGTAACTGCGCATTTTTTACTGGCATCCTTGCTTCTATAAGTACAAAGTGCATATTTATGCACCGTTTGCAAGTTTTCAAAACAGATAAATAAAAGGCATTGTCTTTTACAATGCCAATAGCTCAAACTCTCGCAAAGGTGAGACATTTTGCATTGCAAATGCTTGTTTGAGGATATGGGTGGCTTGTCCAGTTTTGAGGCAGTCAGGAAGTGTTCCTTAGCTGAAGAAGATATTCACCAAATGTGTTCCAGTGGGGGAGCATGTAAGTATAAAGGTCTTAGGGAATGTTACCTGGGATTGGCGCCACAAACTGACTTGAGGGTTTGGTTTTCATAATAATTTTGTGAAAGTCTGCCTGCATAATTAATTATTAAATATTTGTGAAGTGTCTTTGGATTTACACACCAGGGGAGGGTTAGGGTGGATGTCTTGGTGTAGAAGCGATTTTACTTTGGGGTTAAAGAAGTGTAGAAACTCTTCTTTTTTTATTAGTGGGTCATCAAATTTGATGGATGTATACATGGAGGGGCTGTTGGTGATTTTCACCAGATAGAAAAGTTTCTGCGGATGGTTATCGGCTGAGTCCAAGAGGGATCTAAAATGATTTGATTTTTTGCAAAAGATATAACTTTTGTACAGGAACGTTTCATTTTGGAGAGAGACAGATCACTTTGACACTCTGTGTTGTTGGTCATTTTCAAGGTTCATTCCTCAACAAAAATTGTGTTATAACCTAGTGGGGGCATTTATCTTGAATTTAGCGAGAAGTTCCAGAGTGAGGCATTGGAATGTGAAGAAGAGCCAGTGGGTATCTCCCTGCATTGCAGTGAGTCTTTGAAGATGGCTGTGATACCGCATCCGACTCTGCCTACCTAGTCTTTCCCTTTTGGAGGCGGTAGAATATCAAAGGAGATGCGGGATGTGTCATTGAATGAGGTCTCTGTAAGAATTAAGAGATCAAGATTGTAATTTGCAATGATAGTCGAAATTTTCAGCTTGTGCTTCTTTGTAGCGCTTTAGTTGTGGACATGCAGCATAAAGCTGACATAATTGATTGTGTGTAGAGTGTTTCAGGGGTTTGGGGTATGGTAGGAAATAATGTTCTGTTAATCGACGTCTGCTATGGGCGCCGAAATGAGAAATCTTACATAAACATATAAGTTCACAGTAGAAGCAGGCAATTCAATAAATGCCTGAAGCACATGTTTTACTGTAGATAAAGTTGGCAAACAAGTAGTGGGATTGGCAGATGGAAATGTATGAAATAAAGGGAAGGTAGTGTATGTTCCGGAAATGTTACTGGGGAAAGAAGGTGTGGATGGCTGTGATGCGAGAAAAAAAGATACAGAAAAAAGAAAAGCTGTAACGCCTCAAGACCTTACAGAAAAGAGATACCACCATGGTTGAGAAATTCTGAAAGATATCAAAGCTGAATAGCTGAAGATGAAGGAAGAATATTGCTGTTATGCAAATATATGTATGTGCATAGTTAATCTGCAATTGTCTTTTTCTATGTGTTATGCTCTTGCCTGTTTAACATTCTGTGACTTTTATGTATTTTATTCTCAATTTCAATATGTTAGGCGATATATATATGATCGGAGTTACTGTAGTATGTTATAAGAAAGGGAGAGATGTTACATTGCGGGTTAGAATGTGATGTCATCGCCAGGCAACATGGTCCTAAAATACCTGGAAGTTGCTGGAGGGAAAGAGCAGCTGCCGGCTGGTCCCGTTTATGTATGGGCGTATTTCCTTTACTCAAATCCTTAACTCATTTAAGCTGGAATACCCAAGTCTTTCAAGACTGCACACACTTGTTAAAGAAACGTTTGGAGACATTTCTTATGCAAATCACTTGTCTCCCAGTACTTCACGTACTTGTGGCGAGAATGCTTAAACCTACTTTCAGGAAGATTTAGTAGGTGTAGGGACATTTCTACCTGTTTAGGTACAGAGGGAGGTCAGCGAGCAGACCTCTACAACAGTGCGTAATACACATTTTCTCATTGTGCCTGCCCGCAATGGGGATGTATGGTTTGTGTATTCATAAAGCTACAGTTAGTATGCAGCTATCGTCATTCATTCACCCATTCATTGATCATAAGTCAGGCCTCCAAAGAGATCGTCGGTACATCAGTCGTTGTAAACATAAACACTGCACACTTTCAGGCAAGGGAACAGCGTTTCACCCTTGGAAAGTGGTCCTATTTGCAACTGCAAGTGAGGGGGACCCTCAATGAAATCTTTCAGGAGAAAGAAACTGAACAGGAAAAAACAAAACTAGTGAGCGCATGAACGTGAAATGGGACATCTACAGCTCAAGCCGGCCTAGGCTCCCGTGCTAAATAAATGTTGTGAGGTGAATTCAAGGCGCGCAGCGTGCTGAAAATATGCCAGGACACACCAAAAAATTAATCTTTTTGGAGGGCAACGATTTTGCCGCGCGGTGAGCAATGTAGGCACAACGAACAGAAACAGAGATAGAACAATACCAAAATACCTCTGCCAAGTGCCAGCATGCGCATCTGAGTAGCTCTTGTACACTCCACAACTCCATGCTCAACATACAGTTCAACGGAACGAAGACGGAGGTCTTACACTGTTCCGCGGATCGGGTTCCTCGCGATCTACCAGTGGACTTTTGGCCTCCGTCCTTCTCTGAGACAGTGTCTGCGGCACAATCAGCGCGCAATTTGGGCGTCACTTTTGGGCCCAACCTGCAGCTGGATCTACATGTGAATAAGATCTCTTCAACATGTATGATGCTGATCCGCATGCTGCGTAAGGTCCTTCCTCTCCTCCCTGCGCAAGCCAGACCAGAAGTAGTGCGTTGTACCATCCTAAGTCGACTTGACTATTGTAACGCACTACTTCTGGAGGCCCCGGTAACACTTCTGGGCAAGTTGCAAAGGGTGCAAAATATTGCTGCCAAACTCGCCCTTTCTCGCCCCTACCACAGCTCTTCTACGGCAGCACTGCGAGAACTCCATTGGCTGCCAGTTCATCTACGAGTGCGCTACAAAGCAGCGTGTATTGTGTTTAGGGCTGTTCATGATCTGGGCCCCATTCCCTTGCGGCGAATGTTTGCCTGGTATTGTCCAGCTAGAGCTTTACGCTCCTCGTCATCCAGGCTACTGGTAGTCCCGCGATTCCAGAGAGTGAGGATGGGGGGCCGCTCCTTTAGAGTAGCGGCATCCAAACTCTGGAACTCTCTGCCTTTATCCTTGAGAAGCCTTGAAGATTTTCTTCCTTTCAGAAAGGCTCTAAAAACTTATCTTTTTCCCAGGATAGGCTGAGCTATTGCTTCTAACTGAGTACGGGTTAAGCGCCAGGATTCCCTTTGTGGTGACAGGTTGCGCTATACAAGTATGCCACAATACACAATACAATACAATGCTCACATGCCTGAAACTACAGGAAACACTTCTAGCCGCTTCCAAATCTCATGCACGGCATCCAAGGATTCTCCCACACAGGATAAC
This sequence comes from Lissotriton vulgaris, assembly GCF_964263255.1. Classification (NCBI taxonomy): domain Eukaryota; kingdom Metazoa; phylum Chordata; class Amphibia; order Caudata; family Salamandridae; genus Lissotriton; species Lissotriton vulgaris. The sequence continues at coordinate 1,945,065,410 of NC_141685.1, forward strand.
CTACAACCAACAAACACACTTTCAATCCATCATGCACCGAAGGACGCCAGGAATCATATGAAAAACTGGAGTATTTGTTTGTCCTCAGCATAAAAATAATATACATACGGAGTTGCTACTTCTTCAGCAATCAACAAGCCGATTCTCAAGCAGAGATCTCTTATTAGCAACACGCCTAACAAACAACAGCGTCCCAAAGTGGTGCGCGCGGGCTGTAAGGAAGAAGAAGAGACAAGCAGAAGGGTGCAAGAGGCGACAGGCAGAAATGAATAAAGCAGAAGGGTGCAAGAGGCGACGGGCAAAAAGCAATAATTAACAAGCGCGTCCACGCTGATGGAAACCACATGGCCTCTGCGCGCTGCTGCTGGCTTCCGAGAGCAAAACGCTCTGAGAGTCAACCCTTCCAAAGAAGCTGGGACATTTACACGCCTTTGGCCAATTGCGTAAGAAAGCCAGCCGCAAAGGCCAATTGCGTGTGTGTCCCACACGCATGAGCTTTTAGGAAAGCTGAAGTGATTGCAAGAGGTCGTTTTCCTAGCGCAGTGCAGCGCATGCACTGAGCTAGGCTCGACCTAAAAACGAGACACAGCGTCTGTGATTCTTCTAAAGTCTAGTGCCATCTTCAAATAGCAGTTGGTTTTAAAACAAAGTTTGTGATGTAAACATGAATATGTGTTAACAATCATAGAAAACATCTTAGTGGAAAAGAAGGTATCATTCTTTAAACCCTGTCTAAAAAACATTTAAGCAAGTTACAGTGTCAGGCGCCATTTGTGAAGTGATTTGATAATATTTGATTCCTTCGAACAAGAACAATTGTAGTTATAAACTTACAATTATGCAGCAGTTCTTGGCAAACAGTTCTTGGGTCGAGGTTTGCAAATTCATATAAATAGTGGTATTCCAGCAGCCACAGAATTGCATGTTTGTAGAGGACATATTTATTACCCTTACATTACCCCCCGCCCCCCCCCCCCCCAAGAGTTTTATATTTCTCCAGAACAGCAACTGTTTAGGCAGAGGATTACAGCCAGTGTTATAATATACATTACTTTTCAAAACTGAATTACTGAACAAGCCCTTCCTTACCTAAAAGGAAATTATACACCTCGTTTCTTAAAGACTTTAACTAAAACAGTGTTTTTTACATCCAGCCCTGCAGTCAACTGACAGAACTAATGCATGGTATTTTTAAAGCATAAATGTACATGGTTAGGGGTGAAATGCATGATAGGTATTCCCTATGTGTTAAGAATTCAAAACAGCATTGCTGATATACGGCAAGAGATTGGGTTCTCAAGGTTGCAGAGTGGAAACCTAAGATAAGTGCTCTACAAGAAGACTTTACCCATGCCTCACAAAAGCCTTTGTCAGGTGTAACAGACACTCTTTGCCAAAATCACTGCCAGACCTACAGAGCCAAGGGTATGTGAGGCCTCCAATAGAAAATTGGCGCCCAGGAAACAAGAGACATTTTTTATCAAAAAACTGCATCCAGTTTTACACAGAAGACCAACACATGTAAAACAACAAAGGACTGGAAAACGAGGGAATGGATTATCTTGTCAGCATTGTAAATACTAGACCATGCCCGTGCACACAAAAGGGGAATACGTAAATACATGAATAAATGCATGAATAAAAAATAGGAAATTAATTAAAACATAAATAAATTGAAGTAGGCCCTATAGCTGCTTCATTTGAAATACTTGTTTGCACTGTCTTAATACAGGGCAGTTTAGGGGCTTTTCTTTTATTTCAGTTTTGTTTTATTTGCACAGAGAATACCAAAAGGTGTGGTCATTTCTATAAATACATAAGAAAAAAACACTCAATAAATATCAAACATACGAGGTTCCTGCCGGATTATCACTGGACAATATTGTGTTTTTATACGCATCTCTTATTAACCCTGTGTTTATTTGAGATAAAGGGTAGGTGTATTTACCCAGGCACCTGTAAAGAAAGCATGAGTTTCAGAAAAGAGGCACTGGTCACATTTTTGTGGATATTAATAGTCTATATCTATTTGTGTTTCAGAGGGTGACTCAATCAACAGCAACCTTTTTGTGTTTATAAAACTGGCATTTTGTGTGGAAGATAAGACCTTGCTTTAAATGTGAAACACAATTTCGTAAACACCCACAGAAATTAATCAAAGCATGTTTTGTTGTTAAAAAGTCAGGAAGATTCGAAAATAAAGGTAAAAAATGTTCCTTCGGCAAAGATATATTCCGCAAAAAGTCAAAAATGTTCCAGCTGCAAATATACTTTCCGTAAAAGGGTCTTGGCTTGTCCAACAAGTAGAGCACACTATTTTTACTTTGCTGTAATATGCATAATAACATTCAAAAATAAAAAATATTTCCAAAAATATAACATGGTTCTGATAGACCTCTCAGCCATTATGTGGTCTTCCCCCCTCCCAATGTTTTGCTTTCCTCCACCATTTTTGTGCTGACCAACTCTTTTTTGCTGGCCCTAGGACTCTGTTGGCATGTTTACTTTACTTATAATCCCTTGCAATGCTGAACTATATGGACCCAGGGCCTGGAAATTAAATGCTACTAGTGGGCCTTCAGCACTGATTGTGCCACCCACTGAAGTTGCCTTTTAAACATGTCTAAAGCAGAGCCTGTGTGTACAGTTTTAAACTGCCATTTTGACCTGGAAAATAAACCTTTTACCTGGTCCAAACCTTACTTTTTAGGTTGAGCCTAGGCAGCTGCCATGCGCTGTCTGCAGACCTGTTGGATTTACTAACCTGACTGAAGTCCCGCCTGCTGCAACCCTTCTCACCAGACATAAGTGTTCAGGTTTTTTTCTTGCTACTAGTGGGTTCAGCAGTCTTGAAGCAGCTGCCCGTTTGTCACCATCTTTTTTCCCTAACCATGCACTATATTGCTGTTTGTGCACCACGCAACCCTTATTTAAAAAAAAATAGCACAAGCATTCCTCCATTTCTTTCCTGCCTGTATTTTATTGTATCTTTCCTCCTGTCCCCTCCTTTCCCTGTTGTGGGCAACAATGCCTCCTCACTATACAGGAGCTTTTTCCAGCAAGTACTCTCGCAACTACTTCGGGAGGTCCAAACAGACCTGTTTCTAACAAGTTACCCCGGCATGTCCATTTACACTGCATCACATTTCCACCTGTACCACATCTTTTGCAAGAGTTTAGCGGTTTGTATTGTGCCCAAAACCGGAGAAGCAAGTAGCGTTTGTCACTGTCTCACTTCAAAAAATCTCAGGGTCGGTGGCTACACAATGCGATCTCCATCAGCGCCCCTGCGCCAGCTGTGGCTGCCACATGCATCGCACTCACAGGACCAGAGCGCTTCTTCTTCAGATGCCCTTGCTGGTCCCGCCTCCTGCCCTGTAAATCCCCCTCCCCGAACGTGCAGTATACACTGTATGTGTGAATGAAGCTGCCCAAGACTGACGCTTCCCAGAATGTCCACTCATTTACATCCATGTTGAATTAAAGAAGTCAATAAATGTAAACTGCAAGGTCACAGTGACACTGTCTACAAAACGTGCGCGAGGCAGTGAATGAACCGTTTGGGCGGAGCTTCATTAAACTCCACGCATTTCTCCATTTATTTTCTTTACTTTTTTAACAGAATTCTCAGGTCTTGAGGAAAATCGAATTTTATATGACCAGGTATGTCCCCTATCGTGTACCCCAACGTCCCATGTATGTGCATGACCTCCATGCATTTTCCCTCCATGGCCGAAAATGAAGACGCATATGCATTTGCGTCCAACGTTAACATGTTATCTACCAAGTCCTCCAAGAAAGCAACATTAATTTGGTTTCTAAACCTATGTTGCCAACGTCTTTACATGGTGCACTTTTAACGCGAACCCACGTTTTCCTGGCTCAGCCGAGCTAGGCCCTGAATTGAGGCTCCGAAGTCTCTTCTGTCTCTGAAAGCTGCAGTTTAGGTATGCATCCCTGACCTCTGCCTTACTTCCTGCCCAGCGAAGCGGTGCCCGGCTCGGCCTGGCCTGCCTGCCAAGACAGTATTTTGCCTACAGTTATCTGCTCGGCCTCCTCGAAAACACATTCCAGTCTAGTGAAATAGGTAAACATATTCCCGGCTGCAGAGTAAAGGGCCCGGCCTTCCTGTCTCCTTGCAAGCGATTTAAAGCACCCGTTACCATGGTAGGCCCATGGCCCCCGCGCATTGTACCTAGACACGTATGCACTCCCTAGCATTCAGTTATGTATGGCCCCTGCCCGAGAGACCTTTTACTTCAGACAACACATCCTCCAAACATGAGATATCAGATAGGCTATAGGTATAGGTCGTTCTGACATCCCAGACACCAAGACTCTTCTACTAGAGCTAAAGTCAAGTCCCCCAGCTCTCCCCAGTTACACGTCTTTACCACGTCATGCCAGTTTCGCACGCATATAGAATAAAGGTTTCTGCTGACCCTGCAGAATCCTCCTATGCATCCACCCACTTATGACACTTTTTGTGACGTTTCTAGCACACACCTCCGTGTACGCCTATTACACGCCTTCTTTTACGCCCATATGTTCTTATCTTCTTTCTTTTCACTTGTCACGCCTACTGTATTCAATGCAATTATACTGTTTTACTATATATAATGTGTGATGTTAATAAAATGTTGAATATCCCTTCCTGAACCCTCGTGGTGATGGAACTAGATGTCCAGCTTCTCGAGTTGCTTAATTAAAGCCCGTATGACTCAGATACCACGGACTCTGCCTCTCATTTTTGAGCTATCCTTTATTATTGTCATTTAATGTATTCCCCACGCGCTGGCGATGTAACGCAGGCCTGACCCCTTCTACAGTCGCGACGGATTCCTGTGCACACCTGCGGGTTTTCCTGCTAACTCCCGCAGCCCCAACAGAGGAGACCGAGACTGCGGTCCAGCATCCAGACGAGGCGGTGAGGAATGCGGAGAGTCCCGACCAGAGCCCGAGCCGAGAGAGCAAGGTCCGAGGTATCCAGAGGCCCACCTGTTCCGAAGCGCATGCGTGGTAGTGCGTAGTAGCAGCCAGATGTCGTAGCAGTCCAGTCCAGTCCAGTATCAAGTTTCCGAGGCCTTCAGTTTTGCTTCCCGGTGAGTACCGTTGTTGGGAACGCATCTAGACGGGTTCTTTTATTTGTGCCCGGTCAAGACGGGTCTGGGTACACAGACTCGGTCCAGACGTGTCCACTTAGGTGGATGCGGTATGACGTGTCTCTTTATGGGACCGGTATGTCTGTACTGTTTTAGCAGTGCATCTAGTGATCCAGAATTCTAGTATTGTTTTCTCGGGATTTTCAGTATTGTATTTTATGTACCAGGTAGTATCTGTTCGAAATGTTTTGATGTGTTTTATGTCGTGGTATGAATGATTGTTTGCAATTCCATACTGTGTTTATTGTGTTCACATTCAAGTTAGTGCCAAGATGCCACTGTTCTCGAAATTACGTCAGATAGGAACTAGGAAAGGGATACTCGAGGAAGCAGTTCCCGTCCCGCCTAGGGACACTCCCGGACATTTTATGTACCATAAGCATGGCTTAGATGCCGTACTGTACTTAGACTTATGGGTTGAATATACAAAAGATCTGGAAGAGAAATATAGATGGCCTGTTTCAGGGACATGGGATGCTGAATGCATCATGAGAGTAGAGGAAGCACTATGGAAAAAGAAAGCCAGACAATCCCAGAAAGATGCCATAGAATTATGGCGTAAAGAAGCGCATAGAAGAACAGAGAAAGAAATTAGGAAAGCAGAGAAAAGTAGAGAAGAATCAGAAAAAGCCCGAGAAAAAGAACTACTAGAAGAAGGTGAACGAGTTAGAGCAGAACAATTAGACCGACAAAGAAATGCCCTTATTCAAGGCATATATCCTCTTCTCGCCGAGGGCCTGCCCAAAGCGACCCCGGAAGTACCCAGTAATTTACCGCCACCACTGGTTCCAACTAAACTCCGACATAAACAGACCGCAGCTGATATTTTCCTTTCATCTTACTTAGATGACAATGTCCCAGACTATGCAATCAGAACCCCGAATATTAATCCTCACATTCCTGTTGAAGACACGGTTGCGCCCACTGTTTCTCCTGTCACTGGTCCTGCCACTGGTCCTGTCAATCCTTTTAATCCACCTGCAACCCAGGGCCAACCGACATTACCTACACCTATTTTTCCAGCTCCACCACCACTGACATTACCACCAGCACAGCCAGTATTAGTCGACGATCAAGCTTCAGGAGGGGCAGTAGGAGGTCTCCCTACCACCCCGCCTCAAGTTAAACACACTCAGAGAAGCAGCATTACAACGTACACCGAAAGTAACTACATACGCAGCCCTTAAACAGTACCTTACTGATTGCAGATATGATCCGATACCAGGCGAAGACCAGATGATATTACATTCAATACGTATACGACGTGTTACGAATTATTTGACTCTTTTTCCAGACATGAAGTAACATCTAGACAACATATATCATTTTATTAGAACAGGAGAGAGATCAGAAAGTATTCACGAAGCCATGGCACATAGGAAAGTGGAGATTCAAACCATGATCTTACAGTTTCTGATAAATTGTTTGATAAGGGAACAAGACCAGCCAGGTAAAGATAAAAACGAGATGAAAACTCTGATAAAATGGAGTGACAACATAGCCGATGGTAAACATAGTAAACAAGGTTGTATAGAATCTATGTACAGAAAGATCCGTAAAGAAATTATAGAAATACACGCAAGGGAAAAAGAAGCAAGAGAAGCCGAGAAAGCGGATGGTGAAGTCTCAGAAGACAGTGATATAGAAGCTGAGGACCCAGACAGAATAGCATATGTAGGTAGGGCGAACCCCTTTGACAGACTCATACGCCCAGAATGCAAGAAACGTTTTCTTCCTCCCATACCAGAACAATGTTCTCTTGAGCATTTATTCCAAGCTACCGATAAAGTATTGAAACATCGAATAGGTTACAGTGAACTTAGTACCATGCGTGAACAAGAACTAGCCCGGTCAGCAGTCCAATGGGCCGGCAATTCTAGTGTATATCAAGATGACGTAGTAGCCCAAACATTTCTGAATCTTTCCCCAGACGAACAGCGACTAGCTGGTATGTACATGATCCAGCACCTCATTACACTGTATGAAAGTCAGCATTCTGATCCAGGTCCCCTACATAATGTATTGGAAGAGTTACTCCTAAAGAGATGGAGAGGCCTAGGGGGCGTGGCTAAGCACGCAATGGCGGAGGACGTGCTCGGGTAGAGCTCCGTGAAAAGCTCCCCTTCCCCCGAGCCGATTATCCGCTACATTGAACCGAGGCCGCCGGAAACTGCAGGCGGGCAAACGTGGAGGTCATCTCGGCGATCTGGCCGACTTTTGCTCCGAGGCCCCGTCGGGTCAGACCCCGGCCTATCTTGCGACTCTCCTGCGGACCCGGAGGCCTCCCGGTCGGCAGAGCAACCACGAGAGACCGGGGCTTGGGCCTAGCATACAGGCCCCGGCCCACACACCCCCGAGGGCAGTAATGGGACGGCCACCGCAACGAGGGACGACGCAGAGGGTCCGGCAGTGACCCAGCCCAGCCGCTGCTGACCTGCCCAGTGAACAACGGACAGCGGAGACACATCGCCCGCATCGCAGCCCCAGCGAGACTGTTGCCGAAGCGCCTGAGGACACCCGGGGGCGCGAACAGACCCGGTGGGGACGAGGCGAGTCGGGGGGCCCCTGGGACATCGCAAGCCACCGGGCGCTACCTGGGGAGACACAGGCAAGAGGGCCGCCGCGAAGGGACCGGGATCGAGAGGCCGCTCACAACTTGCCGCCACGCTTGACTCGCGCTCCCCGGGGGCTGCCAGCGAAACACTGCCGCACTGGAGGCAAACACTGAGGGTCCAGCGGAGACCCGGCCCTACCGCCCCTGTCCCACCCAGTGAACGACTGAGAACCGGCGCCTACACCACAGCTCAGAAGCGATTGCCACGGGCGAGTCTGTGGCGCCTGGGGTGCACAAACTGACCCGGCGAGAAGAGGGAGATTCAGGCGGTCCCTAGGGCGCAGCACGGCATCAGGCGCTGCCCGGAGAGTCACGGACCTGTGGCCAGGCACGGTGGGACCGGGGCGGCGGAACCGCACACGCCTTACCGAAGCCCCCGGTCGGGCCCACGCTTCACAACTGCCGGCGGTGAGGGCACCTGGAGGGGCGCCAGCAGACCCCTCCCTCCCCCCCACATGCAAAGACACCTGTGAAGAGGGGAAAAGGACGTGCGGACGCCGCCGGCCACACACGAGACACCCGGACCCTCGGGACGATTGCTACGCTACGGGCTGCGTGGCGCAGCTGGGCTGCGGAGAGGAGGTGACCCACTGGACCCCCACAGCTCTCCCTACGACGACGCCAACCACGGTTGAAGGGGGAACCCCGGACCAACGGACCCTTGGCATCGACAGAGGGTGATCTCGGTGGTGCCACCTGAGGGGCGGAGAAAAAGACTCTGCTGGACGTACACCCCCGCACATGTCAGGAGGGGTGCGGAAAACAAGCAAGCAACTCGACAAAATGGCTGCCGAGCAATTGGCCACGAGACTAGACAGCGTGCTGGCGGCCGTAGAGCGAATGGAGCAATCGCTCCAGCAAACCAGAACGTCCCTGGAGTCCAAGATAGACGGCGTGGCTGTGGACCTGACCCTCCTGCGGGACGACCACAGGAAGCTGTCCGACCGAACCAAGGTCCTGGAGGGCGCGGTGAAAGAGATCGAACCCAAAGTCACCCAAACGGATAAGCAGGTACAGGACCTCCTGAATAGAGTAGAGTTCCTGGAAGACAGGGCTGAGGATGCGGAAGGGAGGGCGAGACGAAATAACATTAGACTCGTAGGCGTCCCGGAAAAATGGGAGGGGAACCACCCAGCGCAACATGTGGAAGACTGGCTGCGGACCCTGTTGCCTGAGGGCACGCTATCGCCTCACTTTGTCGTGGAACGCGCGCACCGAGTGCCGACCAGGCCCTACACGACTGGCGCCAACCCACGACCACTGCTCTTCAGGATACTGAATTACAGGGACCGGGATGCGGTTCTGCGGGAAACGAGGCGCATGGGTGAAATACGCATTGACAATGCGTCCATCATGTTTTTCCCCGACTATACCATCCAGGTGCAACGCCAGAGACACGACTTCCTGGAAGTTAAGAGGAGGCTACGCACTGCAGGCCTCAAATACTCCCTACTCTTCCCTGCGAAGCTGAGAGTGGTAGCGGGAGACAACACCTACTTCTTCGGGACACCCGGGGAGGTCAGCGAGTGGCTGGACGGAGGCACGGACTCGGCGCCCAAGCACACTCGTGGGGGCGAGGCGAGGCCCAGGAGGCGAGGCCCACGTAACCGCCGGAGACGTGGAGCCCAACAGTCCCAGCGAGCGGATGAAGGATCGCGACACTCTCCCCCGCTGGATCAGATGCTCCAGGAACAGCGTGACGCACTGCGGAAAGTTTCCCAGCTCAGCAACCCGCTCTCCCAGGACTCGCACCCCGAGGACGGACAACAGACAGCGCCCAGCGACGATGATGAAGCCATCTACGGGATTCCGAACTCGCAGATCTCTGTAGACTTGCCGGTGGTCACGCCACAAACCTCTGATCTGGTCCACTGACTCCACTGGAGATGTATGCACCGTGGCCGCACAGGCGAGAGGGGAGAGGCGAAAGGCCATTGAGACGCTGCGACACAACAGACGCCAGGTATGACAAAGGGGGTGCCCCTCTCCCCCATGCCTACCGAACGGACAGTGGACCACAGGAACAGTGAGTACTGCATAAGTGGAGCTGGCGATTGGTGGGGATGGGGTTGGCGGGGTTGCCCCCTGACCCGTACCAGTCCTTGGCCGTCTGCAGGTACGGCTAGAGGCCGGTAAAAGACTTGCAACTAGAGGCTCGGGGATGGAACTAGAATCCCTTTAACAAACTTAACTTCCTCTTGGCCTCAACCGTGCTTATGCGCACTGCCCCTTAGACTGGAACTGTTGTCCCTCTCCCTTGAGATTATGGACGGTGGCCCGTTTCGCCACTGCCCCTTTGGTATTTTAGTGGGTCACACCCACAGTTGGTTACTGTTATCTAATGTTCTTCCCCTACCCACTGTCTACCAGGACGATGCTAAGTGTACTACGGGGGGCGGAGATGGGCATGTTGAGATTGACAATGGGAGAGCCCCTAGCGGAGCTGCTGTCAGTGCGAAAGATGGGGAGAGGTACGCGCCACTAACATGACTTCGATTAAAATATGCACTTGGAATATCAGGGGCATGCACACACCCGCGCGCAGATACCAAATATACTCCTACCTGAAGCGGCAGCAGGTGCAGATCGCACTCTTACAAGAGACACATATATGCGGGGCGGAGGTGGTTGCACTAAGACGCAGGTGGAGGGGTCAACTGTACGCCACAGAATACTCCTCGTTTGCTCGTGGGACACTACTATGGGTTAGGCCGGGTACCCCTTTCACAATGACAGAAGTGATAACAGACCAGGGGGGGAGGTATGTACTAGTGAGGGGTCGGTTGGACGGGCAGCCAGTGGTCCTGGCGTCCTTGTACTCTCCAAACACAGACCAGGGAAGCTTCCTGACACACCTCTCGGAAAAATTAGCGCCCTGGCATGGAGTCCCCTGGGTACTGGGAGGTGACTACAACGCAGTGCTAGACCCTGTACTGGACCGCTCGACCCCGCCCAGACCAGACGCCACGTCATTGGGGGCAACAAAGGCTTTCACAGGGTGGGCAATGCAGTGGGACCTCAGAGATGCGTGGCGCGCACACCACCCAGACACCAGGGAATACTCATATTACTCGGGGGCACACGCGCTACATGTCCGCCTGGACAGATTCATGGTGACAACAGAAACGCTCCCACACATCACTGAGACACATTACCTCGGCCGGACACACTCAGACCATAACCCACACACGTTGGCGATAGCTTGGGAACGCCCACACCCGCCCATACCCACGTGGAGGTTGCAGCCCGCTCTGCTACTGGACGCCCCCTTCAGAGACGCCCTACAGGCCCGAGTGGCACAGTACTTCACCGACAACTCAGGCACGGCGTCCTCTCCAAGTGTGGAATGGGACGCCTTTAAAGTGGTGATACGAGGTCACTGCCTGGGCACACAAGGGAGCATACAGAAGAAATTAGAGGCAGATCTGAGCAGGGTGGAGGCGGACTTGCTCCGTTGGGAGCGGGAAGCAGTGGCCGGCACGGACGACAGGCTGCGGGAGGCCCGCGAGGAACATACGACACTACTAGAAAGGCTGAGGCACGTTAATTTTGCGGCCCACTCCGCGCGGGTGCACCAACACGGCGATAAGCCGGGGAGGCTGCTGGCGTGGCTGGTCAAACAGGAATCCCGCACGGAACCGGTGTCCGCTATTAGGACAACTGGAGGGGAGATAGTATACACACAGAGCAAGATACACCAGGCGTTTGTGGGACACTATCAGACCCTATACAGGTCACAGATGAGGGTTTCCGCAGTCACAGTCGCGGATTTCCTCGCAGGTGTCCAACTGCCCTCCCTGACGGATGCGCAGCAGGAGGATCTTGGGGGACCATTCACCCAAGAGGAAATGCGAGAGGCTATCTTCGCATTGTCCAACGGCAAGTCTCCTGGCCCCGATGGCCTGCCTGCTGAGTTCTTCAAGGCTTGCTCGGACGTATTGATCCCGGAGATGCTCAAGCTCTACACCCATGCGATCGAGGACTCGGCGCTCCCAAATTCACTAAACGAGGCAAACCTGGTTTCGCTGCTGAAGCCAGGCAGGGACGGCACGAATATGGGGTCATACAGGCCTTTAGCCATGTTAAACACGGATTACAAAATATTCACCTCCCTGCTGGCCCGCCGCCTAACCCTGGAGGTCCCGACCCTGGTTCATGCAGACCAGAACGGGTTCATGCCGGCTAGGAGCACCTCCCGTAACCTGCGTTGCCTCTTCAGAGTCCAGGAGGCGGCCACAACACACTGGCCGAGGTCGGGATGCCTCGTCTTGGACCTGGAGAAGGCCTTCGACTCAGTGGAATGGCCGTACCTGGGAGCGGTGTTGGGAAAATTCGGCGTAGGAGATGCCTTCATGGATATGGTCGAGCTGCTTTACCAGAGGCCTAGCGTCCGCGTGCGGACGGGCAGGTTGCTGTCAGAGGCGGTGCGGGTACGCAGGGGCACCAGACAAGGTTGCCCCCTGTCGCCCCTTCTCTTCTCCCTGGCCATCGAACCCCTGGCTGCCCTACTACGGGACAAAGGAGGGGATTGGGGATCCCGCTGGCAGACGGGGTGCACACGGTCTCGCTATATGCAGACGACCTGTTACTCTATGTGCGAGACCTCACCGCGGTGCCTGCGATACTATCGGACATATTCCGGACCTTCGAGGAGGTATCGGGCCTCAGGGTCAACTGGACCAAATCCGGAGTATACGCCTTCAGCCCGGACCTGGAGGAATGCGAGGTGCACCTCGGTGGCGCCCGACTTACCTGGTACCCGACCACGTTCAAGTACCTCGGGCTGCATATTTACAGAGACCCGCAGGATATACTAGAGGGCAATCTGGTACGCGCCGTGTCCTCACTGAGGGCCCAGATGAACTTCTGGAAGACGCTGCCCTTGAATGTGCCCAGCCGGATCGCTCTGTCTAAAATGATTGCGCTACCGAGACTACTCTACCACTTTGCAAATATCCCGATGTATGTCCCCACGAGGATCTTCCGCGATCTAGAGTCGATGCTTCGCGGCTTAATTTGGAACACGGGGCGCCCACGAGTGGCCCTGGCGAAATTGTATTCCCCGACGGCGGAGGGAGGGTTGGCGGTCCCCAATATGGAGCTGTACTACCTGGCAGCGCAGCTGCAATGGGTTACGTACTGGCTCAGCGACTCACACCTAGACGACACTGCCAATGCAGACTACCAATGGACGCACCAGCAAGTGTGCGCGCTGTTTCATCCACTGACCAAGGGACCTCGCCCTCTGCCCCTGCACATGGCCGTAGCCCGCAAATGCTTCCTCCGCTGCTTGAAGCTGACAAAGATTGTCAGACCTTACGCTCCCGCCCTTCCCCTGCTGGGCACCCCCCGGAGGAATGGGATGGTATCGTCGCGCAGCTTGGAACCCTGGATTGCTGCCGGGGTGGAGACAATGGGCGACTTATACGCGGACGGGGCCTTGCTCCCATTTGCGGAACTATCGGAGGGCACAGGCCTGCCGGCAGGACAATTCTTGCTCCACGCGTCAGTGGTGAGGACGTACATGGTATCCTGGGGAGATATCCAGGAGGAGCCACCGCTCCACCACTTGATCCAATACCTGCACGTCATGGGCAGAGGTTCACATATCACGCACTGGCTGGCACAGGCGCTCCTCATACACACCCAGAGGTCCACACAGCAGATTAGGGACAAGTGGGCAATCCACCGAGGGAGAGATTGGACGGATAAAGAATGGAAACTGGTCTTGGCCAGCCCTGTGAATGTTCAGCGTAACTCCCACTTCCGCACCATTCAGCTGTATATATTACACCAGGCATATCTATCGCCAGACAGGCTTAATAAATACTTCGCAATAGACACTGCAGCATGTCCCAGATGCGATCTGCTAGATGCTGACATCCTGCATATGCTTTGGGGCTGCCCGACACTGTCCAATTACTGGGGGGAGGTGACATCACTCCTGACACACAGCACAGGCCCGGGACTACCCAACACGTGGGAGGCATGCGTTCTTGGGCTGTATAAGAGGACTAAACAGAACAAACCACAAGCCCGGTTCTGGGACCTAGGCCTTATCACAGCCAAGCGCCTGCTCACCAAGCATTGGAAAAGCCGAGTACCGCCAGCTCCCGCGCACTGGTATGCATCCTTTGTTAACTGGGCCAAAGCAGAGGGCACGGCACTGCGCGGGGAGGAGATAGCGGGTCTGAGACAGTTCCCGATTGCACACATCTGGGATGAAATCCTGGGGTCCCTGCAGGCAGAGGGTGTGGCCAGGGGAATCGCGCAGCGACAGCCGAGACTGGCAGGCCCCCCACGAGCGACAACATCATAGACAGGGCTGCACACCGCGCTCACCCCCCCCCCCCCTCCCCTCCCCGAGGGCGACACCGACCTCCCGGCACGTACGCCGCGAACACAGTCGGCCACGCTAATGAGGGCTCTCCACCACGTAATGGCCTGAACGCTGCTCTCAACACCACAGCCCTGACACAGCCCACACGAGTACACTTCCCCCCCCCCCTACTTCTGACCCCCTCTACACATTCCCATGTTGAAGGTTTCGCATTCCTGTTCTTCCCAGCTACGGGAATACCCACTACCACATAGCGACAGACAGACACCCCTGGCTAAACACATGGCAAAGAACGCGGGAGCGGATGGCACCCACCGAAAATGTCGCAGGGGCGACACATATGTTTGCCACACATGTCGTGCAACAAGCGGACAGCTGGTAGGACGCCACCGCTAACTGACCCTGTTCACCACCCGCCTTACGACTAACCACACGGGACAGCCGCAGCTCTCTCACTACACTGATGCGCTCCTAGCACACGCATAAGCAAGTTGGAGAGACATTGATGCCGCATGCACCGTAGGTGCAGGGAGCTGCACTGACACCGTAGGCACACTGGGACGTACCGATGTGCACGGTACAGTTTATTTTTGTTGAAAAGTTATTGGTTCAATTATAAATAAAATGTAAAATGAGACGTCATTTACAGTGATGGCCGAGTGCTAAAAGCGCATGTTATGTATAATTTACTCGTGGCACGACACGCCGGACAGTAAACAGACCTATGCATAATGCCCTCCCCTGTAAACATCTGCCTCGACAATGCACAGATTTTTTTTTTTTTGCAGCCGGCCCGCAGGGTTGTAGGCTTTGCTATATGTACTGCACTTTTTGACCAATAATAAACGTCTTCAAAAAAAAAGAAAAAAAAAAGAGATGGAGAGGCCTAGGTACCGATCTGATTAATGTCATTCTAGAACAGCGACACAAGTACAGAACTTTCCTGACTCCACATTTTGTTCCCGTTCCACCCCCAGTAAGGAAAACATTTTACATAGACAGACAGAATCCTTTACGAGAAGTTAATCCTGTTCAGACAACGGGGGGTACGCTTCAACGAGTATTTGTTTACACCCCCTTAACGAAAATGGAATTATTGGAAATGAAAAAATTAGTACCGTGCCATGATAAAGACCCAGCAGGGTTTCACCGCGAATTAAAAGACATGCTCCGCATGGGAGAGTATACGTATCCCGATATACTTAAAATGTTAAAAGTACTGTTGCCTGCTGGCATTTACGAGAAACTGAAGGAGAAAGAATGGGAGGTGGGAGAGAAAAAGATTGATTGGGCAGCATTAGAAAACGAAGAAAATACACGAGTCCCTGGTACTGGTCTCGGGACTCTCGCCAAAGCATTGCCCGAGTTATTAGTACAGGTTTTGCCAAGATTACTAGCAATTAAAAAGGAAGACTGGGATGCGACCTCAGCCTGCAAACAGAAACAAGACGAAGACACTAGTGATTTTTATTCCAGATTCGAGAAATGTTTCATTATTAATAGCGGCCTGAAAACAAGTAGTGAATCCTATCCACATCTTTTCGTGACCAAATTAGTAGAGAATTCCTTACCACAGGTTAAAAATAGAGTTCTGAAAGTCGAGAGTACATGGCAAGCTAATACTCCTTCCCAAATGTTACAAATGTTACAGTATCACCAGAATCGAATCAGAGAAGAACACGATCATGAACAGAGACGTATTAAAGATACGAAAATGAAAGTACTAGTTGCCCAGTCCGTCCCAGCTGACAGGCAGAAGAGGGGTACTACACAGACTAGTCATTCTGCAGCTCCCGTTAAAGGGAATTGCAACTATTGTAAGCAGCCAGGTCACTATATAAATGAATGTACCGTTCTAAAATACAATATTGCTACAGGCAGGACGAAAGAAAGACCGCGTCCACCTAGACAAGAACAAGTTCCGCAAAACATTCCACAGAACACACGATCTCCTCAGAACACACAACAGACAGTAGCGGTACCCCAACCCCAACCCATAGCTGCCACTCAACATGTTACACAGCAAATGTACCAGTATGCTCAGTCAGATTATCCCGATTATCAGCAGTACTCATGAAACAGCCTAGAGAGGGAGGTTGGCTTGCCCCTTATCGAGGTTCCTGTAGATCAAGAGGGTCTCTATGTACATAGTCAGGTATTAGGGAAAGACAGAACATTTTTGATTGACACAGGGGCGAGCAGAACTACCATCAGTCATGACGAGGTTCCAGGGGCACCCCTCTCAGGCTCACAGAATATTTCCCTGGGATTTTCAGGAAAGCCTATTGTTAACGAAGTGTCAAAGCCAGTTTCCCTAGAAGTTGGTCCGTTATCCCGTACTACAGACTTGTTACTTACGAAATCATGTCCAGAAAACTTGCTTGGTATTAAAACATTGAAAGCACTGGGAGCAGTGATTTGTTGTTCTCCGGAAGGAGTGAGATTGTTTTTACGTGATTTTAAAGGACATTATGTGTTAAGAGATTTTGATCCACGATTGCAGAATGTACCACAACATTTATGGGCACAAGGTCCGACTGATGTAGGTTGCATGCATATTACACCATATCGTGTTACTCTCAAGCAAGGAGTTGTACTACCCCGAATCCGACAATACAAGTTACCACCTGAGGCTGTAGCAGCGTTACTGAAAATTATTGACGAGCTCATTGCTCAAGGAGTGGTTGTAGAAACTGACTCCAATGTATGTAATTCTCCAATCATCCCGATTCTTAAAAGAACTGACCCAAATGCACCTCCAGTCTACAGACTGGTGATCGACCTTCGAGAATTAAACAAATGCATCATACCCCAGTACCCGGTAGTCCCAGACATTTCTTCCCTATTGACTGCCATAGATTCCGAAGCAGCGTTCTTTACTGTCATTGACCTCAAGAACGCCTTCTTTAGTGTCCCCATTAATCCGGAAAGCCAGTACCTTTTCGGATTCTGTTTAAATGGCCGTAGCTTCAAATTTGCACGTGCACCTCAAGGGTTCACAGAAAGCCCTAGTATTTACAGTCAAGCACTGAAACGACAACTAGACAGTATTCACATGCCAACTGACACTGCCCTGCTCCAGTACGTCGATGATCTATTGATCACGGCCCGTACAGAACGTGACTGTGAACGTGCATCACTGACAGTCTTGTATTTTCCAGCCGAAAAGGGGCATAAAGTATCCCCTTCGAAGCTACAATTCTGTGCCCAGCAAGTGGTTTACTTAGGACACTTGCTGTCCAAGAGGGGTAGACAGCTGACACCTGAACGCATCCAGTTAATTGCACATTTGCCACAACCCAAGACACAAAAGGAAGTACGGGCCTTCATTGGCCTCACTTCTTACTGTAGACAATGGATTCCCCAGTATGCATATCTAGCCAAGCCACTCATACAGTTGACAACACAGGAGGCAGCGACATCGACTGTCCTCCCTTGGACTCAGGAACATACACTTGCTTTTGACGAATTGAAGAAAGCCCTATGTCAAGCACCTGTTTTAGCGACACCATGTTACAGCAAACCTTTTACACTTTTTGTTACTGAACGCGACGGCACAGCATTGTCTGTCCTCACACAAGATCAAGCAGGAAAACACAAGCCCTGTGCTTATTTTTCTAGTACATTGGATCCAGTAGCCCAGGCTCTGCCTGCGTGCCTCAAATCAGTTGCAGCAACAGCTCTAGCTATCAGACAGAGCGATTCCATAGTATTAGGACATCCTCTGACAGTACAGGTTCCACACTCCGTGGAAGTTCTTTTAAACAGAACACAGACTCAACACTTGACCATAGCACGACTGACAGGATATGAACTGACACTGTTTCAGCCACACATAGAAATTAGACGTTGCAACATACTGAACCCAGCTACACTGTTACCCTCAGTTACAGCAGATCCAGTACCACATGACTGTGTGGAAGTCATTAATACCGTAACGAAGCCCAGACAAGACTTGACCGACATTGCATTGACTGACCCCGACCTGACACTTTACGTGGATGGTTCATGCATGAGAACAAGTACAGGAGAGCTAGTAGCCGCATATGCAGTGACCACTGAAACTGAAGTCATAGAAACACATCGTATTGACACACTGTCTGCTCAAGCAGCAGAGCTCATCGCTCTGACCCAAGCCTGCATACGAGCCAAGAACCTGAAAGTAAACATATACACGGATTCACAATACGCATTCGGAGCCGTACACGACTTCAGCGTTCTCTGGCAAGAAAGAGGTTTTCTGACCTCCCACGGTGCCAAGATACAGCATGGTCCCCTCATTCAAGCTCTGTTAGAAGCAATACACTTGCCTACAGCCATAGCCATCATGAAGTGCAAAGCACATACGAAAGTCACTGATCTTATTTCCCAGGGTAACGACCTGGCAGATCGAACAGCCAAGCTTACAGCTCAGACTCATACAGACATCCCAGCTGACACGACAAAGACAGATGTACCATCACTGACGCATTGCATGACAGTCAGGGATCCCACACAAGATGTAATCGACATACAGACACATGCCACTCCAGACAAAATCAAGAAATGGACTGAACAAGGAGGGGTCCAGACAGATCAGGGTTGGATGACGAAGGGAAAAGCCACATGGTTTCTCCCTGACTCTATGGTTCAAGTTATCATCAATACAGCACATAGTCCAGCACACTTAGGAGAAAAAGCCATGTTAGACAGCATTCAGAATATATGGTTCAACAAGCATATACGTGCAGCAGCAAAACAGAAAGTACGTACCTGTATGATCTGTTGCCAGTTCAATCCAGGCAAAGGCATTCCCGTGGAACAAGGTGGATTTCATCCTCCTGACCGTCCTTTTGAAGTCCTCCAGATGGATTATATCCAGATGGACAGATGTCGTGGATTAAAGTACGTCCTTGTAGTTGTATGTGCCCTTTCCAGATGGACAGAAGCATATCCAGTCCCAGATTACACTGCCGTAACCACTGCCAAGCAGTTGGTTCGTGAATTTTTCCCACGATATGGTTTGCCCCGTGTCGTGTATTCAGATAATGGACAGCCATTCTCGTCCGAGCTTATGAAACAGGTATCACTCCTGTTAGGATACCAGTGGAAATTCCACTGTGTACGACATCCCGAGGCAGCTGGCCTTGTAGAGAGGCACAATCAGACTCTGAAAACAAGTTTAGCGAAGGTCTGTGCAGAAAAAGGCGTAGATTGGATGGTAGCCCTGCCGGTTGCCCTCTTTTACATGCGTATGGTAGCCCATTCTAGAACTGGTTTGTCCCCCTATGAAATTATTTTCGGTCGTCCCCCAAACATGTGGGGTACGCCTATGCCCCGCAAAATCACAGATGTTGACAGTAACATGCTGACAGATTACCTAGCTTCCTTGATGTCTGCACTACACTCTTGTCGTTCATAGGTTGCGGCTGCCTTCTCGGACAACACCCAGGTGAAACCGCATGAAATCGTTCCAGGAGACCTGGTCTCCGTGCGCAATTTCGATCGCTCAAGCCCTCTGGAGCCCAGGTGGAAGGAACCCAAACTGGGGTTGATGACCACGCGGACCGCTGTGAAGATCGAAGGAAGGAAGGGGTGGCTCCACTCCAGCCACGTGAAGAGATTTCGTGGACTGTGTCCAAAGACTTTTTTCAAAGACTGCCCTGATACAGACTCTAACCTCCCCCTGTTAGAAAAAACTCCACAACAGGAATACAGAACTAAGTTGAGGTCTAGTAAGTCAGAGAGCGTTTAATTGTTTAAGTCCCCCCTGGGTGAAGCGGTTTCTGACATGTATGAGATAGACCCAAATAGTGAGAGAGATAGACAGAAAGTCAAGAAAATGAAATACTGTAAGAATCTGCACAGCAGATGCATTATCACGTTGCTTTTTATGTTTTTTCTGAGTCTTACGATTATTGGTATAAGCTGGACATTACATGTTTTCTTTCCTCCTCATGGTTCACATGTACATACCTTTTTCAATGATACCGTAGAGCACACTTTCAGTGACCAGCCCCCACACGAACTTTCCTATCGACTTGCACTGCGCAACAACACTTTTATCCGTATGTTACACCATTCTCACCAGACCAGCAATGTCACCAATTGTTGGGTATGTGGCCGACTCCCTCCCTATCAGAAATACAAGGGAGCTCTGCCTCTCTTTCCTTATCCGTTTTCACACAATGGTTCGTGCGAAGCATGGTTTACTTTAATGTCATCATTAGACAGTGAGTCCAAAGTTTCCCAAGGCAATTGGATATGGGGAGATCTGAATACAGTTATGAATAGAGCATGTTTCCCAGACAAGGAAGGTCTTCCCCAAAGGACAGGAACCGATCTAGAAAATGAAGTATATGGACTAGGGAATTTTACACTTAATCTCATGATACTGAACGTCCAGTCCGAGACTAATGTGGACTTGCCATCTATTACAGTTTTACCAGTGAAAGGTGAATTATGCATTAGAAAGAATGGTTCAGTACACCTAGGACACAGTGAATGTAATACTGTGGTCGAATTCAGTGATAAAGGAAAGTCTACTTTCAAAGCTTCCCGCCATTCCTATTTTATTTGTGGGTCAACAGCTTATGTACGTCTGCCCTTAGATTGGGATGGAACATGTTACATTGCATTCCTACTGCCACCTGTTTTTCTAGCCCCACCTGATTATCATCGTAATTCACGTCTTGTGCATGTTAAACATAAGAGAGATCTTCCTCCTGTTATTGATTATTCCGAATCGGCATGGGATCAGTATAAGGATTACATTAAAGGTTACTTTTGGTTTATAGGTCCTGTCCAGAATAGTAAAATAATACGTAGATTGACCCGTACCCTTGAAGCAGTAGTGAATGAGACTACTTTTGCCCTAGGTAACTTGACCGAAGAGCAGTCTGCTATGAGACTTGTTGTTCTTCAAAACCGCCTTGTCCTTGACGTCATCCTGGCCGATAGGGGCGGGGCTTGTAGAGTGATCGGATCTAGTTGTTGCATTTTCATTCCTAATAATGCACCGTCAGTGTACAAAGCCATCACAAGGCTTCATGAGATAGCTCACCAGATACACCAGAATCCAGGCACCTGGACTTGGTCCGGTTGGTTCTGGAGTGTGATATCCGCCTGGGGATGGAAAGTACTGTCATTCCTAGGAATAATACTCCTTATAGTATTCAGTTGTTGTCTTTGTCTACAATGTGGGCCAGCGATTTGCGGCTTGTGTGCCACTGCTTGTATTCCCCGTCCACGCCCACGATCCCGTGCTCGAATGAGAAAGGACGAGCATATGATGTTATACGAACAGATAGATGGTCTCATGAACATAGATATATCCTGAAGGGAACGTAGGGGACAAGGAGGGAATGAGGAAAATCAAATTTTATATGACCAGGTATGTCCCCTATTGTGTACCCCAACGTCCCATGTATGTGCATGACCTCCATGCATTTTCCCTCCATGGCCGAAAATGAAGACGCATATGCATTTGCGTCCAACGTTAACATGTTATCTACCAAGTCCTCCAAGAAAGCAACATTAATTTGGTTTCTAAACCTATGTTGCCAACGTCTTTACATGGTGCACTTTTAACGCGAACCCACGTTTTCCTGGCTCAGCCGAGCTAGGCCCTGAATTGAGGCTCCGAAGTCTCTTCTGTCTCTGAAAGCTGCCGTTTAGGTATGCATCCCTGACCTCTGCCTTACTTCCTGCCCAGCGAAGCGGTGCCCGGCTCGGCCTGGCCTGCCTGCCAAGACAGTATTTTGCCTACAGTTATCTGCTCAGCCTCCTCGAAAACACATTCCAGTCTAGTGAAATAGGTAAACATATTCCCGGCTGCAGAGTAAAGGGCCCGGCCTTCCTGTCTCCTTGCAAGCGATTTACAGCACCCGTTACCATGGTAGGCCCATGGCCCCCGCGCATTGTACCAAGACACGTATGCACTCCCTAGCATTCAGTGATGTATGGCCCCTGCCCGAGAGTAAGCGTGGGCGGAAAATCCGTTCCGCTCGCGGATTTTGCGGATTTTCGGGAAATCCGCAATCCGCGAGATTTGCGGATTTCCCGCAAAATCCGCAAATTCGCACGCAGCGGATTTTTTTGGCGGCGCGCGGCGTTGGTGATACAATTTTTGCGGCGCGCGGCGTTTATCATCGTTTGCCGAGTTGTTTTTTTCGATAGTTTGCGAGTGCTGCGCCATTTTGGATCTTGCTGTGTGATCCCGCGGGAATTGGCGAGCGCGATTACGTCATCGCGGCTTGCCAGCGATAGTTTGTCAACGCGAGTACGGCGAGATCACGTCTCGCGATACTTCGCAATTGCGAGATTTGAGATGCGGCGAGCGAAAATATAAATTTGCAATTCTGCACAAGAAATCCACCAGCAAGCAGCATAAACCTTCTAGAAATGATGATTTTTATGTGAATAACTCCTTAGTTTGACATTTGCCTGCACTTTTTTAGCGAGGAGTCCATTTTGGGGAGGGGGGCAGGGGGGTGGGAGGAAGGAAGTGCCCCATAGTCTTCAACTTCCTGTTCCTGTTCAGCAGGCTCCTCCCAGTGCTTTGTCCATCTCCTGGTCACTTTTCATTCGGATGTGGACCTGGAAGGATTACTTTTTGTGGATGCTGCTGGATCTTTGGATTTGAGGCCTTTTTGACTTTCTTTGGATCACTGTTGGATTAGAAATTTTACAAGTAAGTTTGTTTGGGGCATTACAGTTGCTGCAACAAAAATTTTGGGATTTTCGATTTTTGGGCTGTTTTGGGGCCTTTTCCCCAGGGGTACTCAGTGGTGGGTGGACTGTGGTTGTCTTGAACTTAAACATCATGGAGGCCATAGATGAATTGGGATTGTGCTGCTTTTTCTGTGTTTTTCGATTTTTTTTTTTTGTAAAATTTTGTGTTTTTCGATTTTTGACCTGTTGTTGGGGCCTTGACCAGGGGTAGTGAGTGGTGCATGGGCCTAGTCTTTCTGTGGGCTGTCTTGAATTTAAACATCATGGAGGCCATGGATGGAATGGGATTGTGCTGATTTTGCAGTGTTTTTCGATTTTTGGGCCTGTACTTGTGGCCTTTTCACCAGGGGTATTTGAGTCTAGCATGGGCCTAGTCTTTCTGTGGGCTGTCTTGAATTTAAACATCATGGAGGCCATGGATGGAATAGGATTGTGCTGATTTTGCAGTGTTTTTCGATTTTTGGGCCTGTACTTGTGGCCTTTTCACCAGGGGTATTTGAGTCTAGCATGGGCCTAGTCTTTCTGTGGGTTGTCTTGAATTTAAACATCATGGAGGCCATGGATTGAATGGGATTGTGCTGATTTTGCAGTGTTTTTCGATTTTTGGGGGTGTTCATGGGGAGGGACATGCCATGTGGCTGGTGGCCATTTTGAGTGCAGCTACAGGCACTGGCCATGTGCTGGCAGGCAAGTGGCCATTTTGAATGCAGGCTTTGTTGTTAGGCCTCCAACCATTTTGCCTACTTTTCAACCTTTATTTCTGCCCAGGGGTAGTGAGTCTTGCATGGGCCTAGTATTTCTGTGGGTTGTCTTGAATTTAAACATCATGGAGGCCATGGATTGAATGGGATTGTGCTGATTTTGCAGTGTTTTTCGATTTTTGGGCCTGTACTTGTGGCCTTTTCACCAGGGGTATTTGAGTCTAGCATGGGCCTAGTCTTTCTGTGGGCTGTCTTGAATTTAAACATCATGGAGGCCATAGATGGAATAGGATTGTGCTGATTTTGCAGTGTTTTTCGATTTTTGGGCCTGTACTTGTGGCCTTTTCACCAGGGGTATTTGAGTCTAGCATGGGCCTAGTCTTTCTGTGGGCTGTCTTGAATTTAAACATCATGGAGGCCATGGATGGAATGGGATTGTGCTGATTTTGCAGTGTTTTTCGATTTTTGGGGGTGTTCATGGGGAGGGACATGCCATGTGGCTGGTGGCCATTTTGAGTGCAGCTACAGGCACTGGCCATGTGCTGGCAGGCAAGTGGCCATTTTGAATGCAGGCTTTGTTGTTAGACCTCCAACCATTTTGCCTACTTTTCAACCTTTATTTATGCCCAGGGGTAGTGAGTCTTGCATGGGCCTAGTATTTCTGTGGGTTGTCTTGAATTTAAACATCATGGAGGCCATGGATTGAATGGGATTGTGCTGATTTTGCAGTGTTTTTCGATTTTTGGGCCTGTACTTGTGGCCTTTTCACCAGGGGTATTTCAGTCTAGCATGGGCCTAGTCTTTCTGTGGGCTGTCTTGAATTTAAACATCATGGAGGCCATGGATGGAATAGGATTGTGCTGATTTTGCAGTGTTTTTCGATTTTTGGGCCTGTACTTGTGGCCTTTTCACCAGGGGTATTTGAGTCTAGCATGGGCCTAGTCTTTCTGTGGGCTGTCTTGAATTTAAACATCATGGAGGCCATGGATGGAATAGGATTGTGCTGATTTTGCAGTGTTTTTCGATTTTTGGGCCTGTACTTGTGGCCTTTTCACCAGGGGTATTTGAGTCTAGCATGGGCCTAGTCTTTCTGTGGGCTGTCTTGAATTTAAACATCATGGAGGCCATGGATGGAATGGGATTGTGCTGATTTTGCAGTGTTTTTCGATTTTTGGGGGTGTTCATGGGGAGGGACATGCCATGTGGCTGGTGGCCATTTTGAGTGCAGCTACAGGCACTGGCCATGTGCTGGCAGGCAAGTGGCCATTTTGAATGCAGGCTTTGTTGTTAGGCCTCCAACCATTTTGCCTACTTTTCAACCTTTATTTATGCCCAGGGGTAGTGAGTCTTGCATGGGCCTAGTATTTCTGTGGGTTGTCTTGAATTTAAACATCATGGAGGCCATGGATTGAATGGGATTGTGCTGATTTTGCAGTGTTTTTCGATTTTTGGGCCTGTACTTGTGGCCTTTTCACCAGGGGTATTTCAGTCTAGCATGGGCCTAGTCTTTCTGTGGGCTGTCTTGAATTTAAACATCATGGAGGCCATGGATGGAATAGGATTGTGCTGATTTTGCAGTGTTTTTCGATTTTTGGGCCTGTACTTGTGGCCTTTTCACCAGGGGTATTTGAGTCTAGCATGGGCCTAGTCTTTCTGTGGGCTGTCTTGAATTTAAACATCATGGAGGCCATGGATGGAATAGGATTGTGCTGATTTTGCAGTGTTTTTCGATTTTTGGGCCTGTACTTGTGGCCTTTTCACCAGGGGTATTTGAGTCTAGCATGGGCCTAGTCTTTCTGTGGGCTGTCTTGAATTTAAACATCATGGAGGCCATGGATGGAATGGGATTGTGCTGATTTTGCAGTGTTTTTCGATTTTTGGGGGTGTTCATGGGGAGGGACATGCCATGTGGCTGGTGGCCATTTTGAGTGCAGCTACAGGCACTGGCCATGTGCTGGCAGGCAAGTGGCCATTTTGAATGCAGGCTTTGTTGTTAGGCCTCCAACCATTTTGCCTACTTTTCAACCTTTATTTATGCCCAGGGGTAGTGAGTCTTGCATGGGCCTAGTATTTCTGTGGGTTGTCTTGAATTTAAACATCATGGAGGCCATGGATTGAATGGGATTGTGCTGATTTTGCAGTGTTTTTCGATTTTTGGGCCTGTACTTGTGGCCTTTTCACCAGGGGTATTTCAGTCTAGCATGGGCCTAGTCTTTCTGTGGGCTGTCTTGAATTTAAACATCATGGAGGCCATGGATGGAATAGGATTGTGCTGATTTTGCAGCGTTTTTCGATTTTTGGGCCTGTACTTGTGGCCTTTTCACCAGGGGTATTTGAGTCTAGCATGGGCCTAGTCTTTCTGTGGGCTGTCTTGAATTTAAACATCATGGAGGCCATGGATGGAATAGGATTGTGCTGATTTTGCAGTGTTTTTCGATTTTTGGGCCTGTACTTGTGGCCTTTTCACCAGGGGTATTTGAGTCTAGCATGGGCCTAGTCTTTCTGTGGGCTGTCTTGAATTTAAACATCATGGAGGCCATGGATGGAATAGGATTGTGCTGATTTTGCAGTGTTTTTCGATTTTTGGGCCTGTACTTGTGGCCTTTTCACCAGGGGTATTTGAGTCTAGCATGGGCCTAGTCTTTCTGTGGGCTGTCTTGAATTTAAACATCATGGAGGCCATGGATGGAATAGGATTGTGCTGATTTTGC
Source organism: Lissotriton vulgaris (assembly GCF_964263255.1). Taxonomy (NCBI): domain Eukaryota; kingdom Metazoa; phylum Chordata; class Amphibia; order Caudata; family Salamandridae; genus Lissotriton; species Lissotriton vulgaris. The sequence goes on from NC_141685.1 coordinate 1,945,091,650, forward strand.
AGTGTTTTTCGATTTTTGGGCCTGTACTTGTGGCCTTTTCACCAGGGGTATTTGAGTCTAGCATGGGCCTAGTCTTTCTGTGGGCTGTCTTGAATTTAAACATCATGGAGGCCATGGATGGAATAGGATTGTGCTGATTTTGCAGTGTTTTTCGATTTTTGGGCCTGTACTTGTGGCCTTTTCACCAGGGGTATTTGAGTCTAGCATGGGCCTAGTCTTTCTGTGGGCTGTCTTGAATTTAAACATCATGGAGGCCATGGATGGAATGGGATTGTGCTGATTTTGCAGTGTTTTTCGATTTTTGGGGGTGTTCATGGGGAGGGACATGCCATGTGGCTGGTGGCCATTTTGAGTGCAGCTACAGGCACTGGCCATGTGCTGGCAGGCAAGTGGCCATTTTGAATGCAGGCTTTGTTGTTAGGCCTCCAACCATTTTGCCTACTTTTCAACCTTTATTTATGCCCAGGGGTAGTGAGTCTTGCATGGGCCTAGTCTTTCTGTGGGTTGTCTTGAATTTAAACATTATGGAGGGCATGGATGGATTGGGATTGTGCTGATTTTGCAGTGTTTTTCGATTTTTTTGTGCTCTATAACTGAACTGATGTTCCTCTGTCTTCCATTTTTTTTAGGTGCACAAGACTCAAGAGAACCACCAGTGCCAGGAAGAAGTCCTGCAGCGGTGTGTGTGTGCAGCATAACGTCACGCGACGTCACGTCTGGCCTCAGACAACTCTACAATTCGTGCAAATGCGGCCTGCTGTCTGACCTGCTCTGAAGAAGATGGCCCCGCCCCCAAAGAAAGTTCTCCGTAGCTCCTCTAGCAAGAAAGTTGCTAGTAAGGAGCAGAAGAAGCAAGTTACCAAGGAGGCTGGTGTGCCACCCGCCACTTTTTTTGGGAGCAAAAAAAAAAGTACGCCTGCAGCAGCAGGATCTGCTGGGGACCAACCTGAGAGCAGCACCCCTGCTCCATTGGGTTCAGTGCCTCCACCACCACGCCAACTTAAGTCAAAGCCCTTGAGTGCTTCAGAGGCAGTCAGTGTACTTCTCCAATCACCATCGACCAGTGATGTTGGCTCATCGCAAGAAAGTAGCAGCAATGTCCCTGAATCAACACAGGTTGTTGTAACTCATCTGACAAGTGTTGAACAACCACAGCCGCAACAACAACACCATGTGCAAGTACACGCCCAAGTACATGTGGAAGGAGAGGCAGCAAAAGGAGATGCGCAAGCAAAGGTGCATGGACGTTCACAAGTGCCCACAATAGTTGTTCCTCCCGAAGTAGGGGCACATTTGGAAATCGACAATGAAGCTGAGGTATCATTGGAAGCCACTCCTCCTGATGATCATTCATTGTCTTCCACATCCCTAGCAAGGAAAAGATCAAGGGGGGTGTCTACATCTTCTTCAAGCCCACCTCGTTCTGGTGCAAGTGATCTGTCTTGGGAACCACAACTGCGGTCTGACAGTGAGGCAGAGGCACACCATGATCTGACACCGTTACCTAAGCGTAAAAGGAAGGTCGTCCAAAAACTCAAACCTATGGAGTGTGATGAGGCTCAACAAGAAGTGACAGATACTGCTGGTGATGAAGCCTCTCACGATGACGACGAGCCAGTCATCACAAAGGTCACTGCAGCCCCACCGGGCATGCAGCAAAGAGACATTTTGACCCTATCCCGAGAAGCTGCTGAGCGTGATGATGATGTCGGCGAGGAGGCAATGGAAATGGAATCATTAGATTTGGAGTTAAGTAGTACACCAAAACCTACCGCTTCCATATTTCTTCGCAAGAAGGTACCCACCTCGTCCTCGACCTCAATTCGTGGTGGTGAAAGTGCAAAACGTACTGAAGTTCGGCAATCCACATCCTCCACTTCATCTGTCATTAGCAGCAGGACCACCACCACCAGTATCGCCGCCTCCTCCGGCCCCCGAAGACATTTCAAGTCTCCAGTTTGGGACTTCTTTAGTGTTTGCCCAAAAAAGGAAAACGTAGCCATTTGTAGCCTTTGTAAGCTTCGATTTAGTCGTGGTAAGCTTGGTTCTAACTATGGTACCGGAGGCCAGAGAGGTCATCTTGAGAGAAGGCACGCTGTCGAATGGTTTCCGCACCTAGAGGCGGTCAAGAAAGCCGGAATTGCACGTAATGAAAACGTTGATTTGTCATCTGCTGATGACGAGGAGGTAGAAGAAGACGATTCAAACACTTCACTTACACCCAGTTCCCATGTCAGCAGCACACCCCATGGGAGCCACACTAAGAGTGTGGGAGAGAGTGAGACATCAATGCGGAAAAGTTCATCAGCGAGCGTAACTGGGTCGAAGAGATCATCATCATCCCGTAAATCATTGGTCCAGGGCAACATTAAAAAGATGTTGTTTACAGAAGCGCAATATGAACGCAACCACCCAATGACCCGTCTGTATAACACTAAGCTGGCTAAAATGCTAGCTCTGGACCTTCTCCCTTTTTCTTTTGTAGAAGGGGTTGGTTTTCTAGAATTAGTGACAGCGCTCTGCCCTAAATGGAAGGTTCCTAGCCGGTTCTATTTTGCCCGAGTTGCGGTTCCAGCACTACATGAAGATGTTCTGAAGGTGATTGGGGCAGCTTTGCAGAAGAGTGCTGTTCACACTATACATCTGACAACAGACATGTGGACCAGTGGCGCAGGCGCTGATTACATGTGCATCACTGCACACTGGGTCTCTTTTTCAGGGGCTAAAGCAAAGCTAAACTCAGGTGTTGACACTAACATTGTTTTTAAAGGTGCTCGGAAACATGCAACACTAGCCATGTTTGGTTTGGAGAAACGTCACACAGCAGAAAACATTTTGGATGTCTTTAACACAAAGGTCCTTAACTGTCTGTCCCCACTAAAACGCAAGGTTGGTTATGTTTCCACGGACAATGGCTCCAATATAGTTAAGGCCATGAGGGACGGTTACTATTTCAGAGTGCCGTGTTTGGCGCACTGTATAAACCTGGTTGTCCAAAAATTCTTGGGTAATAAACGCAGTGCAGCGTACAGTGTATTGGAGAACTGCCGAAAAATTTGCAAGCATTTCAGGCATTCTTTTAAGGCCCGCAAGCAGCTGAGGAGCATGCTATATCAATGTCAAATGCCAGTGAAAGCACTCATCCAGGAGGTGGTAACACGTTGGAACTCAACCTTCTACATGCTTGAGCGTCTGTATGAGCAGTATACGCAACTCGATCAATATTTCTTGAAAGAGGGTATAGAGGAGCTGAGGATGGGTGGGCCGCAATGGAACATAGTTGAAAGCCTAACACGCATGCTTCGTCCTTTTGAGGTCTTCACACGTGCAGTCAGCAAGGAGGACTCTTATTTGGGAAAAGCTATCCCATTGTTGTACATGCTGGAGGACCAACTGAAGGAGGTGTGTTCTGTGTTTCGAAAAGATGACAAAAAGAAAGACTCTTTGCTTCTGGCTGAGAAATTATTAGAGCTCCTACAAGGTGATGAACGTCTTCAAAAGATCCACTCAGAACAGCATTACATTTGTGCTACTATTCTGGATCCACGCTACAAAAAGGCGCTGGCAGGCAGAGCATTCTTTCCTTTTGCTGATGAAGATGTTACAAAGTACAAACGTTGGCTAGCCTTGTCAGCCAAGAAGTTTGAAACAGAACGGCTGGAAATTGAAGGAAATGGCAGTACATCAGCAGGCCATCCCCAGTCAAAACAATCCACTTCTGCACCTGTGGCTGTGGCACAAGTGACCTCTCAGCCGTTAAAGACACCGGCAACCGGATCATCTGCACGAAAGACAACAGAAACATTGGAGGCTGAAGAGGATTGGCTAGCTCTGCGTGGGTTTGGTTCTCAAAAGGTCAGAGGCACAGCAAGAGCTACGCAAAGTGGAGGAACCTTGGAGGAGGACCTTGAGTCGATGGTGAAGGACTATCTGAATGACTCCACAGAGGTCTATGTTAATTCTGACCCATTGGCGTATTGGCATGGGAAAAAAGAATTGTGGCCACAGCTCACCAACCTGGCTTTAAACTACTTGTCTTGCCCACTCGCAAGTGTGTCTTCTGAACGGGTTTTCAGTGCGGCTGGTGGGATTGTAACTCCCAAACGGAGCCGCCTCTCGCCCAAAAATGTGGAGAGGTTAACAATGATCAAGATGAATCAGCACCTCATACCACCAGATATAAGAGTACGAGAGAGCGTGCCGGATGAAGAGGAGGTGGCCAGCACCATAGATGAGGGAATTTCTACTCTGTCAGGTGGCACTGACCTCACCCTGGCTGAATTCGCAGAGTATGATGACGAAGCCTTATTCTTATTCCTGGACCGTGATACCGACTTCGAGCCCTGAAAATGAGACAACGAATCAATAACTTTCTTTTTCATCCTTATTCACTTTTATTCCTGTGTGTCTGTCTTTCTTTGTTGTGCACAGTTAATATAATTCAAACTTTAATCAGATAATCACAAAAACAAGCCCATCAGCAGAACTGTCTTCACTTGTTTGCTAATTTATTTGAAGGTGCCGCAGTCTGCATTCCTCAGGTTCACAAGTTCAGAAGAACATGCTCCTCTATCCTCCTCCTCCAGACTCCTATTTCCATCAAAGCAGAGGGCTGGTTTACGCCCAATGAAGAAAGACTCAGCACTTGTGGGGGTGTTGTTCTACCTCTTTGCAGGTGAGTTGACGGGTCTGGGGCCATTGCTGGGAAGCACTAAAAGTGGTTTGTGCCAAATCCGAGGCGGAAATTTTTTTGTGTTTTTGATGACTTGCTTGCCTTTGAGGTGCTCTTAGGGGGGGTTCCGTCTGTTTGTGGGTGAGTTTCGTGGTCTGAGAGCATTGCTGGGACACTCTAATCTTGATTGCATTTGCTTTTCAGGAAATCCGTCGTGCCAACCCCGACTTATGGCCTAGCTACGCAGCGCGTTTGGACCGAAGGCCCAGAAATATTGCAAGTATGAGATTTTGCTTTTGGCCTGTTTGGGGGTGTTATGCTTCTTGGCGGGTGGGTTGCCGGGTCTTGGGGCATTCCTGGGAAGGTCTAATACCGGGTAGAAGTGGTTGGGACAAAATCCAGGCCGATTTTTTTTTGGGCTATTTCTGACATTTTGCTCTATGTAGCGTTTTCGGGGGCCTGTTTGGGGGGCTTCCTGGTGTTTGTGGGTGAGTTTCGTGGTCTGGGAGCACTGCTGGGACACTCTAATCTTGATTGCATTTGCTTTTCAGGAAATCCGTCGTGCCAACCCCGACTTATGGCCTAGCTACGCAGCGCGTTTGGACCGAAGGCCCAGAAATATTGCAAGTATGAGATTTTGCTTTTGACCTGTTTGGGGGTGTTATGCTTCTTGGCGGGTGGGTTGCCGGGTCTTGGGGCATTCCTGGGAAGGTCTAATACCGGGTAGAAGTGGTTGGGACAAAATCCAGGCCGATTTTTTTTTGGGCTATTTCTGACATTTTGCTCTATGTAGCGTTTTCGGGGGCCTGTTTGGGGGGCTTCCTGGTGTTTGTGGGTGAGTTTCGTGGTCTGGGAGCACTGCTGGGACACTCTAATCTTGATTGCATTTGCTTTTCAGGAAATCCGTCGTGCCAACCCCGACTTATGGCCTAGCTACGCAGCGCGTTTGGACCGAAGGCCCAGAAATATTGCAAGTATGAGATTTTGCTTTTGGCCTGTTTGGGGGTGTTATGCTTCTTGGCGGGTGGGTTGCCGGGTCTTGGGGCATTCCTGGGAAGGTCTAATACCGGGTAGAAGTGGTTGGGACAAAATCCAGGCCGATTTTTTTTTGGGCTATTTCTGACATTTTGCTCTATGTAGCGTTTTCGGGGGCCTGTTTGGGGGGCTTCCTGGTGTTTGTGGGTGAGTTTCGTGGTCTGGGAGCACTGCTGGGACACTCTAATCTTGATTGCATTTGCTTTTCAGGAAATCCGTCGTGCCAACCCCGACTTATGGCCTAGCTACGCAGCGCGTTTGGACCGAAGGCCCAGAAATATTGCAAGTATGAGATTTTGCTTTTGGCCTGTTTGGGGGTGTTATGCTTCTTGGCGGGTGGGTTGCCGGGTCTTGGGGCATTCCTGGGAAGGTCTAATACCGGGTAGAAGTGGTTGGGACAAAATCCAGGCCGATTTTTTTTTGGGCTATTTCAGACATTTTGCTCTATGTAGCGTTTTCGGGGGCCTGTTTGGGGGGCTTCCTGGTGTTTGTAGGTGAGTTTCGTGGTCTGGGAGCACTGCTGGGACACTCTAATCTTGATTGCATTTGCTTTTCAGGAAATCCGTCGTGCCAACCCCGACTTATGGCCTAGCTACGCAGCGCGTTTGGACCGAAGGCCCAGAAATATTGCAAGTATGAGATTTTGCTTTTGGCCTGTTTGGGGGTGTTATGCTTCTTGGCGGGTGGGTTGCCGGGTCTTGGGGCATTCCTGGGAAGGTCTAATACCGGGTAGAAGTGGTTGGGACAAAATCCAGGCCGATTTTTTTTTGGGCTATTTCTGACATTTTGCTCTATGTAGCGTTTTCGGGGGCCTGTTTGGGGGGCTTCCTGGTGTTTGCGGGTGAGTTTCGTGGTCTGGGAGCACTGCTGGGACACTCTAATCTTGATTGCATTTGCTTTTCAGGAAATCCGTCGTGCCAACCCCGACTTATGGCCTAGCTACGCAGCGCGTTTGGACCGAAGGCCCAGAAATATTGCAAGTATGAGATTTTGCTTTTGGCCTGTTTGGGGGTGTTATGCTTCTTGGCGGGTGGGTTGCCGGGTCTTGGGGCATTCCTGGGAAGGTCTAATACCGGGTAGAAGTGGTTGGGACAAAATCCAGGCCGATTTTTTTTTGGGCTATTTCAGACATTTTGCTCTATGTAGCGTTTTCGGGGGCCTGTTTGGGGGGCTTCCTGGTGTTTGTGGGTGAGTTTCGTGGTGTGGGAGCACTGCTGGCTATATATACTTTACTTTGCAAGAGGTTTGAAGCAAATCCATCGTGGCTGAGGGGACTTAGGGCCTAGCTGCAGAGCGCGCGCGGAGTGATTTGGGAAATTTGTGAAAAAGTGACTAAGTCCCCATTTTTGTACTTTTGCTCTTTGGCTGTTTGGGGGTCTTCTACTCGTTTTCTCCTGGGTTGACGGCTCTGGGGCCATTGCTGGGAAGCTCTAATACCGGATAAAAGTGTTTTGGACCAAATCCCAGGCGGAATTTTTTTTGTGTTTTTGATGACTTGCTTGCCTTTGAGGTGCTCTTAGGGGGGGTTCCGTCTGTTTGCGGGTGAGTTTCGTGGTCTGGGAGCACTGCTGGGACACTCTAATCTTGATTGCATTTGCTTTTCAGGAAATCCGTCGTGCCAACCCCGACTTATGGCCTAGCTACGCAGCGCGTTTGGACCGAAGGCCCAGAAATATTGCAAGTATGAGATTTTGCTTTTGGCCTGTTTGGGGGTGTTACGCTTCTTGGCGGGTGGGTTGCCGGGTCTTGGGGCATTCCTGGGAAGGTCTAATACCGGGTAGAAGTGGTTGGGACAAAATCCGCGCGGAAAAGCCTTTAGTTTTGGCACTTTTTGTAACTTAGGGTTCGTTAGGGTTAGCCCTAGCAGCAGGATTGCATGTGTTTCGGGGTGTTCTAGATTTTTCAAACTGAGTTCTGGGGTCTTAGAGCACTCGTGAGAATGTGTAATTTTGGTTGCAAGTCATTTGAAGAAAATCCATGGTGGGAAAGGGGGGATGTGGCATAGTTAAAGAAAGCCTTTGCCACTATTCTTAACTTAGGGTTCGTTAGGGTTAGCAGTATTTCTATTGCATGTGTTTGAGTGGGGGGGATTTCGAGTCTTGGAGCGATGCTGGCTATGGCTACTTTTGCTTGGTTGCTTGCAAGTGGTTTGAATGCAATCCACGGTGGGTAATGGGTAATTAGGGTACTTCGGCCTACTTTTACTTTCAAAGTAAGTTTTGTCACCAGTTTTCTGCTAGGCCTCGTTTTTTGAGATTTGATTGGGGGTCTTCTACATTTTTGCGACTGGCTTTAGTAAGGGTCTGGGTGGGAGCACTGCTAGGAAGATCTAATTTTGTTCTAAAACACAGTTTACAGTACACCTAGCTTGAGGGGCAAGATCCGATACATTAATTTGCCCATACTTATTTATCCTTCAAAAGGTGACTCAGAGTACGCACTTTCAAAAACATTGTACTGTCTACTAGGAAAAACAAATTGTGACTTTTTGCACTCCACAGCCTACATACCTTATATTTATTTATCAGTGGTGTTGTAATATTATATCACTTCCTGTTTTTCGTTGAATAATTACAGGCCGGGTTTCAGTCTCTGCAATGGGGAAAAAAGGATGGAGTCAGGCTTCACAGTAGCGAGCCACAATTCAGCATCAGGCAGGCAGTGGACAGGGTGTCTTCTGGTGACCAACATCGATGGACGAAGCGTCGGCTGCAATGGAGGAGTGCCGCTAATAGGAGGATTTTTTTTCTGCGGGCAACTTACTTACCACTTCCAACAGGACCACTACAACCACATAGATACAGTATCCCTTGCCTTTTTCTCTGACTGTGACTGCATTTCTTGGCTCTCTCTCTGCTTCTACATTGATCCCTTAACACATCACTTAGTCCACTCCACTATCACATCTGCACCACACATAGTCATTTGTAAGTGCTCCTACGTAATTCGCAAGTCGCAGCACGCCCCAGGCCGTAGAGGACTGGGATGGCCCCAATGATGAAGCATGTCACCAAGGGGCAACCCTGGTGAGTGAGGGGACACCTAGAAAAAAAGCAATTTCTCCTTTTCTATCTACTATACCTTCTGTCAGGTTACGCAGCCCCTAAGCGCCTACCGTACTATGAAACTACATTTCCCATGAGTAGGCGGGAGACTTGCAGACTATTTAGTGAGACTATATGAGAGTACCCTTGTATGTTAGGACAGCACTTCACTGATGCCTGTCTTGTCTTCTGTTACAGGTATCCTTTCCCTGCTGACCCTACCTTTACCCATCCCACATTCTTTATTTTAGTTTGTTATTTTTCTCCCCCGCCTAATGCCTCGAACACCCTGTGTTTACACTTCTGGGTGTTGGTGACATTTGGAGGTGGAACCATATTTGCATCGACTGGATCACGGGGAGTAAACCTGACACCTTCCAGACCAACCCCATTGAGTGTTGTTGTGAATGGATTTATAGTGACCAGCAAGGCTCTCAGGTATCTGGCTACAGAGACCTTATGTTGAATATAGTTATCAATATTTCCACCCACGCCCTGTACTGTCGCATTCTTTCTTCCACAGTTGTCGAAAGTACTAATTACTTTTAACTGACATGCATGCAGTTACAGTAGTGTATGCACTTTCAAAGATTGATGGATAGGTTTGTACCCAAAGATTTGTTTATGTTCACAATTGTTCGTCCATGCTGTGCTACTTTTTCTTGTCTCCCAAAACCTTTCCCAAAAACCCCCGTACCCATCCATTTTTCAAACCCTAACCCTCTTCCCCCGGGCTGTGTGGTTTTGATTGATGTGTGACTAAATTACAGCAATAAATCCACACACTTGCTGGGGAGGATAAGGTGATAGCAACAGGCTGGTGAAGAAATCCGAGGATATATTCTTACTCTGCTTGACAAAGACCCATGGCTAATGTCAAAGAACTTCAACCGAATTAGTTATACTTTAACATTTGTTAGGCTACAACGTGGCACTGTTCTAGTGTACTTCTGTCACCTGCTATATTCTGTATTGTACCTTTGTATTGCTCAGGAGGACAAACCAGATTTCATTTTCTTTTTTTCATAGGCAAGCAACTGCCACTGTGTCACACCACTAGTACCACCGCTATGAGGAAATTTTATCCGCCCAGGATTGCCAACCTTATTTGCTGTTTCCCGTGGAGCCAGCCCTGGGCCTAGCCCTACTTGCAAACAGAAATTACAGGTAAGATAGGCGTTTGGTTGGAGGTAGTATAATGGAGTATTAGGAGAGACGAGAGATTTGATTGACGGTAGTACTACTAAAGTCCTAGGACTATTCAGGAAAACAAACTTACTATTATGTTAAACCCCCACCCACCAGACTCAAAAGCAGTAAAAAACAGGTATGGTCAGATAAAGTTTCAAAAAGTATATTTTTATAGCCCTAACAAAAGAATCTCCCGCAAGACCCTCCCTAACCCCAACGATTGTCCTTCAAAAGTCCCCAAAAATCACAACTCCCAATTCCCACCCCCCAAAAGTCTCTAAAAAAGGGGCAAGGGACACTATGGCAGGGTGCTGTTGGAATTAGCAGCCAGGGCATCATGCTCCTTGCGGAGGGTGGCAAGTTCGAAGCGGAGGCCCTCCACCACGTTCTTATAATTATGGACCTCCTGCTCCAGGTAGGACAGTCTGAGGGATAAGCGGCGCCGGTGTGCCTTGCAAATCCTGTGAGGGGCAGCTGCTTTCTTTGCTGCTGGGCGGTGGCGTTTGGCTTTGGTAGCCCGGCTCCGTACCGCTGGAGCACTGCGCTGGCTGGCAGCCCGCACGGAGGAGGAGGCAGCTGTCCCAGTGGACGTTGTTGTTGTTCCAGACTGCGTCTCCTCCTCCTCCAGGGCCACCAGCCGCCGATATTCAGCAACAGTGGCATCCAGCCTCCGTTGCCGGGCCATTCGAGCCTGCTCCTTCCTCCTTGATGGTGTCTTGGATTTGGAAGGAGCAACTACATGAAAAAAGAAAGACATAGTCTGTAACCAATGCTCCTTAAGATTAACACAAAATGATTGAGCAGAAAGTTGTCACAGTACAAGTAGCAAATTGAAAGCACAGTGCATAACTATTGAGGACAGTATCTATGTAACCTCCGACTTCTTCATCCTTGCTCTAACATTAGTGGGAGTTTAAGGAACAAATTCTACGAGCACTATGGACTTCTATTACAGTCGACTATGACAGTACACCACTCTTATTCTTCTTCTTCTCTCTTGTTTAGGAAAATTGGTACGTTATCTTATGCAAGCCGGCATAATGCCAGCGCAGTGAACTTGCACCCGAGAAAAACAGACGCACACCATGGTGAGTGAGACAGACTTGCGTTACTGTACCGGTCCAGTACATGCAGGTGGTGAAGCTCTTACTTTTCTATTACGGGTGGCACTGAGAATACTCTGTTAAAAGGGCTACTGCTTAATTAATTTAGCTTTCACCCTACAGTGCAAATGAGTATTAGAAAAGGAAAATGAAGAAGCTAAATTATCTGATTATCTATCACTTCACATGGGATGTATTTGATGACATATGGGATGACTTTAGGTGCTTTGCTTATTATTGAGTGAACAGTGATACCCCCACACATGAATGACGTACTACTACTAAACTAAAGTTATTAAGGGAGGTAGGGAGTGCCCACCGTAATAACTGGATATATGCTGTGCTTGCAGTTGCAATACAAACTACTGCTACTATTCATGGTAGTCTTTGGACAACGTTACAACTTCTTTTCCTTGCCTTTCCTACACTGGAACGGACGTGCGGGTGCGGTGTTACATGCTCTTCAAAGTAACACTTAGTTCATCCAGTGACCGTCTACTCTCTCTAGATTCACATATGCTATCTAAGAGTCAGATAGTACCATGAATGATGCAGGCATCCATCCATTCAAAGTATATTGCACACATACAGTTTCTGTCTCACCCACCCAGGCTGTTCTCCTTCCACCCATCCTTGCTTCATCATTCACCCAGCCATGCACCATACCATTTTCTTACCTTCCCAGCCACCTCGGGGACCAAGCAAACACATATCATTCTTCTTTGCCAGTCATCATTACATTTCTCGTGCTTCCACACTTACTTACACCCTTCTTTCGCTTTTCGTTCATCCCATCCATCAAGTTCACCTCAGATCTGATTGGGATTCTTCTCGCCAAAAACTTCACAGCTAAGTCGAAGTACATTTAGAGGAGGCTACTACCTGCTTTTTTTATAATACACCCGTGCAGAAAGCACACTCTGCAGTCTTCAATCTCAATGACTAAGGAATGTATAGCTTACCTCTGCCCGCCACCACCATGTGAACCCTCACAGGCATGTCCTTTTCCGGCACTTGCACCGCCTCCTCCCCAGAGTTGTCCTCCTCGTCCAATGCCACCACCTCCGCGCTGGCCCCGTCTCCAGATGTTCCACCTACAAACTACATTTAATAATGTTAGAATACACCACTCACTACTATATAATATTTGGTCTAGGAGGAAGAAAGAAATGTGAAAAAAAGTGTACAATTTAATAATTTTTGACTGTGTACTCTAGAGTAAAAATGTCCCTTTTTCCAGGGAAGGCTGTTGTCTTGCTGCACTTTTTGGCACAACTGATGAATGTTTGCTTTTTACTTTTTAACACGCACCACTTTTTCTCCTAACAGACAGAACCTTGACTTCTAAGAACACGAGCAGGATCAAGTTCAAACCAGGTGAGAGCTCGGCTCGACCACAAGAAATGTGTCCAATTAATCGTCAGCACTAAGCACTTTTCCATTTTCAGTTACACGTTCACTTTTATGACAAACTTGAATTTAATAAATGTGTTTACTTTTAATAAAGCTTTTAAACTTAAATAGACTCTGTGGTTTTTGGTCCTCCAGACTAGAGTGGATGAGCTAAAGGTTTTCGAATTTTTGCAAGCATGAGTCCGTGCCTCTGCCATCGGTGACTTTGGGAGCGAAATGACTCTGCCACACTATCTAGTCAGTAAGGAGATTGGGGGTTCAACTACAAAGTCTGTTATCACTGAGGTATGTGGAAAGTCTAACAGTTACAGCACCTATTATAATTGATAAGCTAAGCGATGCATTATTTAGTGTCCATAGTTCTGTTTGTGCAGATTTGTCCCTGCAACAGTAGTAGAATGGATTGTCCTATCCAAACCAAAAGTAAAGTAGTATCTTATTATTTCTTGGTGGTGGTCATTCACCTTTTTATTGTTGGCAATGGTCAAAGCATAAACATTTAGAATACTTGAAAAGACATTATGGACAATCCCAGAGGACTACACTCAGTGCATAGAGCTATTGCTGACTAGAATGGGAGTCCAATGGAAATGCCAAATGTGCAATCTTAGTTAGCTACACAGACAGACTAATAAGAATAATCTAGTAATACCACACGGAGTCATAGGGATAAGAATTTAGATCCTGTCTACAAGAAGATCAAAGACGATTTAGAAAAAATCGAATGAGGAACGCTAGGAAAAAATAAGTACTCTATATTAAAATTAAAACTTACTGGGGCCAGCAAAGGAGCCCTCGACTGCCCGGTCCTGGCCTGCATCGACAACAGCACCCTCCTCCTCCTCCTCCTGTGTCCTCCTCTTGCCCCTGGGGGAAGCTGATGTACAACATGAAAGAAAGAAAAACAGAAAACATGGATGATATTTATTTCTCAACCAAATCAAACATTTAAAAAAGAACTAACAAAGTAACAAAATATTTTTGCGAAATAGCAAATAGGGAACGACTCCACGGGATATATTATTGACCAATCTCATGTGGTCGACTACGTCATTACTTTAGTATTGCTTGATTTGCGGACCGTCGAATTGGAAACTACCCTATGTAACTCACTAAACAAAGTAATAAAAAGGTTTGCCTAGGATTGGCAGGCAGCAGTCCGCAGCACGCAAAGTGACAGCCAAAGTCCATCGTGATTGAAGATCAGCGACAACACTAAAGTTTCCTACTACATTCACCAGTCATTAAAATACTCAAACTATTAATCCACCACCACTATTTCTTCTTATCGCCATGTGTACAAAGGAAGGACTGGACTTGAGTCTGTAGGGGCTGATTTATAAGGCCCTTGCGGCTCTTTTGCTCCATTGTTGCGTGACTTTTGTGACGCAGCGACAGCACAAAAGAGGCGCAATGGTGCGGCGTATATTAACAACGTGACGCATCTGGGAGATGCATCACGTTGTAAAGCCCTGCGCCAATAGGGGTGTTCCGGCGCAAGGGAGGGCGTTCCTGCGCAGGAACGCATCCTAAAAGTGGCTGAGGGAAATCTACAAGATTTCAATCAGTCACTTTGAGGACAATGATGCGTGACTCAAACCCTGCGCCTGCTTGAAGCAGACGTACGGCTTGACGCAGCATTGGGGAGATAGGGCACCCCAGAGAATTGATGGAGCTGCACCATCGTTGCGACGCAACTCCAGCAATGCGCCACCTTTACGGCACAGATGCGTAACGCTTTGGTGACGTTTTGGGCCCATGGCGCGCCGCATTGTAATACGGCGCACCATGGGTGATGGTGGCGTGACGCACAATTACTGGCGCATCCCTGCAACTTTGCAGGGATGCGCCGGTAATTAAAAATCTGAACCTTAGTGTGTAGCATTGCGCAGTTCTTTCAACTACACTCATACATAATTTCACAGGCCAATGAAATGAACACAAAATCTAAAACAAATAAGCATAGTAGCAACACTACTGAGAAGGAGAGCAGTGTACCTGAAATGCACAGAAGATTTTGAAATAAAATGTACCTACAATGTAATGAGCAGCATTATTGCTCTTGGTAAAAAACAAAAATTTGCAATATAATAACACAGCAGGAGAAAACATAGTAGTAAAGACATAGCTACTACTACTCACCAAGCCCGGGGATCTCAAGGCCAAGGAGGTCGAGCAGATCTCGCTCACGGGTCAGGACATCCGTCCAGCGGTGGGTGGCCTGGTTGTAGGTGCGCCAGACCCGAGAGTGGTGGTAAATGGCCTGGCACACCTTCTCCCACCGCTTCCGGCGCTCCCGGGCCCCGTACCCGGCACTGATCTTGCCGCCTCCCATGATGGTCCTGGGGAGGCGGCGCTGAACATAAAAAATGAGTTGGGCCACCTCCTCCGGGGTAAAGATCTCCCGTGGCATCACTAGCTCCCCCCTCAAACGCCCGCACGGGAGCCGGACACGGGGTGCGGGACCCTTCCCCTTCTCGGGATGCTTCCCGGCTCCCTTCACCATGGTCTGGGCGGAAAGGAATAAAGAAAATAGAATAGGGAAGAGAAGAAAAGAAAAGAGTTTACAAAAGTAGTTTAAAATTAACCAAAAGTAGCAGTAAACACAAAAATATAGGGCTAGAAAAATAGAGGGATAGATAATAAGTAAAATAGATAAAAAAAAACTTCAAACAAGCAAAGGATGGCAGAGATTGACAGAGGATACAAAGACCATGCCCAGAACCATAGCAATGAATGAGAAACAAGATGGCCGCGCCCGTTCACGACCGCGCGGGTAAGTTCGCGCGAGATTTTCCTTGCGAACACGCGCGAGACTGTACTGGCAAACCGCGGACTTTGCGAGATTACACTTCGCGCCCGGAAACGGAAATACGTCAGGCAAACAAGATGGCTGCGCCCTTGAACGACCGCGAGGGTAACTTCGCGTCTTGCGCTACGAGCGGCTCGCAAAAACGCACAAAACCTTGCCAACTAACACGCCGCAAAAAAAACAAATTGCATATTCGCACGAATTTGCGGCTTCCGAATCCGATCTTGCGCGTGTTCGCACCCCGCGAACCCCGCGAAATTGCAGAAAAATGAGTTTTTCAAAAGTGAAAGCACTCGGCAGGGGCAAGAGTTCAAACTCATCATTAGTAACAATTCCCGGTAGTGCTTCCTGACTGGGGCCCCTCCAGAATTCAGTTGCTAGTTGCAACAATTGTATGACCCTGCTCTGACCCTCACAGCAGGCTCATACAATAGCTACAAGTAGGCCACAAAGAAGGTCCTGGGGAAAAAAAATGCACTGCAACAGAAAGCAAAATTACAGATAAGGAAGCAGGTGCCAGACTGGAATTTTAAAACAGTGACACATTAATAAACTAACCCCAAATTAATTCATCTGAGTTGAAGCAGGGATGGTGTGCTTGCTTTTCCCCCCCATAATCTACAGTAATGATGAACCAGAGGGTGGCATTGATGTAACAGAGGGTTGCAGTGGTGAAACAGAGGGTGCTGGGAACCTGTGATGATGAACCAGACGTAGAAACAACATAATTCGCGACCGTTGCGCGACGAAATGTAAGTTCGCAATTGCGAACTGGTACGAAACCCTCGCGAACTGGCAGAAATCCTTGCGAACACAAAAAAAAAAAAAAATCCGCAAATTCGCAAGAATTCGCGGATTTTGCGGATTGCGAGTTCAAAAATCCGCAAATTCGCGAACGCGAGATCCGCAAAATTCGCTCATGCTTACCCGAGAGACCTTTTACTTCAGACAACGCATCCTCCAAACATGAGATATCAGATAGGCTATAGGTATAGGTTGTTCTGACATCCCAGACACCAAGACTCTTCTACTAGAGCTAAAGTCAAGTCCCCCAGCTCTCCCCAGTTACACGTCTTTACCACGTCATGCCAGTTGCGCGCGCATATAGAATAAAGGTTTCTGCTGACCCTGCAGAATCCTCCTATGCATCCACCCACTTATGACACTTTTTGTGACGTTTCTAGCACACACCTCCGTGTACGCCTATTACACGCCTTCTTTTACGCCCATATGTTCTTATCTTCTTCTTTTCACTTGTCACGCCTACTGTATTCAATGCAATTATACTGTTTTACTATATATAATGTGTGATGTTAATAAAATGTTGAATATCCCTTCCTGAACCCTCGTGGTGATGGAACTAGATGTCCAGCTTCTCGAGTTGCTTAATTAAAGCCCGTATGACTCAGATACCACGGACTCTGCCTCTCATTTTTGAGCTATCCTTTATTATTGTCATTTAATGTATAGAAAAATAGTCCCGGTAATTTTATTTACCACAGTCTGATTGTTTGGTTTGGGAAGGAAGGCCATGACTTTACATTTACACCTAGCATGCATTCTCTCCATGTGCATGGTATTTTGCAGATCAAAGCACACAACATGTGGCAAAACACTCGTTGAGGCATCCAATGCACCACTGAGATCGCAACGGTAGAACTATCGCAAACATTGCACCTTCGTGCCCCTCTCTGCTTTTTAATGAGGTGTCTCATTTTAAAAATGATCAGGGCTTTTGGGGTTACTGAGGACTTTGAAGAAAATCTCCCCTTTCAATGTCATAAACAAGGAAATAGTTGTATTAAACACACTACAAAGAGCTTATGCACGGAGGCGCCCCTTTCCAAAAAACTGTTGCAAGTCTCAGAGAAATGAAGTAAAAACATGCTATGTGCGGAGGCTCTGATATGTGCCCGGTGCAGCCGTTCATATGGTAATATAAAACAGCCCTCCACAAGCACTTCCTTCTTGAATGTTTTTTTTTATTAACAACACATTTTGATTGATTTTCCAGGGTACCAAATGGGCGAGGACTGGCAAAGATAGTACAAATAATGTGTGTGGCATATAGTACGTAGGTACATCATATAAACCCAATATAGCCTGCAGAACAACATACCAAACATACCTCAAACAACACCGAACACACCTAGAGATCATTTCATGCACTTTATACATAAATACCCAGCCACAGAAAATCAAAGTCATTGGACTAAACAAGTGAGTTGCTCACCACCAATTTTTCAATGGGATCATGGGAGGCTGACTGCGATATTGAGGGCAGATCGATACCTCTATAAGCAGCCCAACGGGTTCAGATCTTCCTGTGTTTCTGTGGGCACCCTCTCGCCTGAAAAACCACAGTTTTGGTACTCATGCGTCTGTCTACTGCCTTTTTCCATCTGACAACGCTGGGCGTGGACGAAGCCTTCCAATGCTGTGCGATATCCCTCTTAGGTAGAGTGAGACCTAGAAATAAAAGGTGCTGTTTGAAGCGGTTACCCCCAATGTCATCTGTGCTATGTAGAAGCACCAATCTTGGGTCAAGCGGGATGGTCCACGCCAGAACCAGGCAGGACGTCAAACTGATCCAGAATGGCTGAATCAGAGTACTGCTCCACAAGGTATGCAGAAAGGAACCATCATCTGCGCGGCAGCGGAGACACAGAGGAGACTGGATAGCACCCATATTCCACAACCTATGGTGAGTGTAATACACCCGGTAGAGGTACTTACACTGGATGAGTTGCCTCATACCGGGGCTAGCCAGGGCCTCCGTCCACTCATGGTCTGTAAGGGCCGGAAGATCAGCTTCCCATGTGAATAGTGGTCTTAGTGTATGTATTGAGCGTCTGATAGATTTGCCTGATTTTGTGATCCCCGATGTCCCCCATCTGTAAGCGGCCTTCTAGCGGGTGGAATTCTGGTAGAGCCTCCAATTGATGAATCTGGGGGTCTAATGCGTGTCAAAGCTGCAGATAGCGATGGAACTTAGATTTATGTAAATTATAGTCAGACTGCAGCCATTGAAAGGACTTCAGGGCAGTGCCCTGCATGACATCCCCCAGAGTAATAATCCCAATAAGGTCCCATTTATGGAACCCGCTCAGAGCAGAAACAGGCCGCAGATAAGTGCCCTTCCAGAGGAGAGTGGAGCCAGTTAGTTTGCCTCACCATCCCATGGACCGAACCCTTCTTGCATGTTTTTGAATGGTTGCCTCTTGGTTCCATACAGTGTCCTAAAAACCTCGGATGGATTTTCTGCAGTCTGTTCCCTGTGACATCTTTAAAGTTTTCCTGGTCTTCTCATTCACATGTGTTGTGCCATGAATATATGAAGCAATGATGTTGCAGGGCATGCTTTTGTTGAGAATTGACTTTTCTTGGTGACGCTTGTAAGCAGCGAAGAAAATTAGCAATAGAACTTAAAATAGAACTTAAAAAGACATGGACCGGAGAGAAGTGAGCGAATATGTAAAGAGCAAAAACCAAAGCAAAATGGGACTTCATGGTGCCCGCTTCATGGGCCGCCATACGCATAACTTTTATGCACACGGGTGCCTTGCTTTGTTTCAGCACAGCACCCACTTTCATGTTTTAAATGCCAATAACTCTAAGTCTCGCAAATGCGAGACGTATTGTATTGCAAAATGCTTGTTAATATATATGGCATCCCTGGGTAGGCCTGTACAGCCCAGAGGACATGGTGCAATGTATTTAAAAAGTTGGACATGTACCTTTAAGTTTTACATGTCCTGGTAGTGAAATACTCTTAAATTTGTTTTTCACTTATGCAACGCCTATTTCTCACACAGTTTAAATTAGTTTTAAAAGTTTATTTCTCATTAAGAGTATATAAAGATTCCTGTTATTCTTTTTATCCAGATTAGTCAATAAATTCAAGTAAGTTTACGGAAAATCTCATAAAAATACGGTTTAAAAAAAAACAATAAATAGTGCATCAAGCTCGTTCCATAAAGGAAAAGTCCCCTATTCTAAAGAACAGGATCAGAATTTGGAGTTAGCAGAACTTATGAAGAGTCCTGATTCAAAAGAAAAGAGTGATATAGCACAAGCATAAAGCTTAGAATCCAATTAAGTCAGTTGAACTTCTCATTAAGAGTAATTTATGAAACTCAGCCAATAATTAGAGCAACTAGCATACAGTTGCAGTAGCAATCTGTTAAAATCGAGCATTAATAAAAAAAAGACCAAGGGAGACTAGCAGTAGCCACAACTGTCAACTAGCATTTGCAATGCAAATCGGTCTCGCATTGGTGAGAGTTAGAGCTACTGGCATTGTAAATGAAATGTCTTTTACCCATGTATTTTGGTTTGTAGTGGGAGGAAACAAAAACAAAACACACATTTACAATGCATCGGTCTCGCCTTTGGGACCTTATGTCTATTTAGCTATGCACCACATTAGCATGGGTGCTGAAAAATCTACTGTTCTTTAACATGGATGGAAAGTAAGCACCAAACTGCGTGACACACAAGGTATGGGAAAACATGGAGACAAATATGGCCTTTCAGTGGGAAATGGTATAGTCCAAAGCTCTGTTTTCAATATAAAATCAGGGCCTCCGGTGGTCATATCACTGAAAATACAAGATTTGAAAAAAATATTATTGTCTACAGGTGCTTGTGGAAGACAATTTCTATGGACTGGAATCAAGAGAATACTAAAATGATTCTGATATTTTACTGACCTCTGCTGGTTGTTTTGTATCAAGAAAGTTAAAAAGAAGTAGTTGTCAGAAAAATAAAAAATAGAAAGTCCCTCAGCAGAAATAAATTCTGGTATTTTACTGACCTCTACTGGTCGTTTTCTATAAAGACAGTTAAATAGAGGCAGTTGAACAGAAAAAAAAGTCCCTAAGCGGAACCGGAAAAGTCCTAGGGCTGATCTCCAGAGCCCACATAGTACAAACACATATAATTATATAATAAAGTATATACAAGAGGTCTTGAATGCTCAACCTAAAAAGGTAGAACAGCCCAAACTGCCAGGAATGGTTGGGGGTGGATGGGCATGCAGCCCAGATAGCAAGGTCTGGACGCAGCACAGTAAACCATGCTGGAGGGTGGGGAAGGAGGATGGATGGCAGCGGAGCAAGAAAGACTCCTGGACTGGCAGAATGAGTAGCCCACCATACCAGAGACTGGGAGGGCAAGCAGCCCTTCATGCCAGAAAAGCAAAGGAGGAGAAGGGCAGGCAGCCTGGTGTGCTAAAGATGGGACGGCGAGTAGCCCGGTGTGCCAGAGATAGAAGAAGGGGAGGATTAGCATCCCAGGAATGTAGGGTAGGGCAAGCAGCCCAAAATCTCAGAAATGGAAAGAAGGCTCCTTGACAGAAGGCATAAAAGCTGTTTAGCCTACTGGCTGACGAAGTGCGGACACGTCGGCACAGATGGATGCGATATAACTCCAGGGATGTGGAATTCCTATAGCCCGACACCCAGGACATTGTTTGGGGTCAAGTGCAACAAGTTTTCACGTGTATTTTGTCCATGAGACAAGTAGGCCCAACCCCCTGCAGCACACACCTGCCAGTTTGAAGTACCACATTATGTATCAGGGAAGGGCACTGTCTGCAGATAAGGTAATATTTGTGTCTATATGTTAATGCTGTTCAAACTTGTATTTATTGTTAATTATTTGAAAGACTTTATTAGTAGGGGTAAGCCCTCCAAGTAAATGTTGCAAGCTCTGACTGCACTATTGACAGTGGTTCCAGTAATAAAATGTGTACACCTGTTTTCAAAGTTTAGCAATATGAGGCTATGTATAATGTTCCCAGAATGCTCTCTGGTTTGATACAAATATTTGCAGAAGCTTGAAAGAAAGATTGATGATTCTTTGCTTTCATAATGAAATGTTGGTACATTTTCTTTGCCCATCATTTAGTAACATGTGTTGATGCATGTTAGTATTTCCCTAAAATATTAATAATGGAAAAATCAGTGTAACCAGTTTCAATAAGATTATGGGAAATAACAAGTATTGGCAAAGCCAGTAGGTCTGAAATTGGTCAGCTTTTTAGTTTTGTCAATGTGTGACTTGATTTGCCATGGTTTTTGTAAAACCTTATTGGGGTGGTAACTGCCTGGCCCTACACATTATAACAAACATTGGCAACGGCAAAAATTGTTTTAGTCTCAAAAAGCACACAATGCCACAGTATTTACTGGCACTGAACAAAACTACTTTGAGTGCCAATATGCTCCTTGTGAAAGAGCAGAATGCTATCACTCAGTGAAGCCAGCAGATACAGAGAGAGAGGAACAGAATTTAATAAACCCAAACAGTCATGGTCAACGCCAAACCAAATTAGGGACCCAATTATTAAAGAAAGTCTCAAAAGTGCACCCATGATATATGTCCTTGCATTAAGTGCAGCTATACGGCTTTTGTGAATTCCCAATTCACTATTTTTGTGAAAGGAGACGCACAGAGTTTCTCCTATGAGGATTCATTTGGAAGCATTTTCTTTCAAATTTATAAGCCCTGAAGAAGTCCCATTGGGATGAAATGCGTTGGTGTTTGGCTGTTTGGTGTTAAAGATTGAAAATAAAGAATTCCAAAAAGACAAGAAAACATCATCCTTTTGCTATTTATTTGCTTGATAATATTGTCATTTGCAGAACTTTGTGGTGCACCTTTGCTGTTGTTCATTCCATTTGAATTCCCTAGGGAATAGGCATAGTAACGGTGGGTGTCAGTCAGTGTGCGCATATATCCCAATTGAAAATAGTAGGGCAAGACATATTCATATGGGGAGAAAGGAGATCAGGTGCTGTTAGTAGGAAGGGTTCACCGTTAGGCTGTAGTTTATAGCTATACAAATAATGATTGATTGGGCGGGAAACTCCCTGATTAAGCCAAAATACCATCATCTTGGATGTTTCCCACCTGAAATTGCCTCTGTTTCAATAGAAGTCTATGTTGTAAATACATTCTCCCGATTATACATATATTTAACACTCCCACTTTTGTCTTCTAAAATGTTGTCATGAGACTGGATGTCTGGGCCACGGGAGAGGCAACCCTGAATGGTGCGGGAAGGTGTGAGGTGATGAGATTGTGAGATGAGGCATTCTGCCCTTTTCTGGACCGCACTCATGGTTGCCTCATATTAAGGAAGATTGTTTCCCTGCACGAGTCCCCAGGGAGTCCTGGCTCTTATCCTCGTATCCACTTAAGAAGTCACTAGTTTTAGGTAAACAGGTCTGTGTACCACACGCACCACGAGTGGTTAGGATTGCCAGTTTCCAACTATGCCCTTTATACCCCACTCTTTTCTTCAAGGTCAGAACGGTAGACTACAGATGCAAGACCCTTGCGTCTCTCAAACCCTCCTCCCCCCAAATAGGAATTAGGGAGGGGGGATCTCTCCTCATCATACAGTTAACAGTTCGGAACCTACCACAAAGATAACAATCCCACCGGCCCATCCTACTAATTCCTAGTCCGCTGAAAAAAATGAAACCCCTCAGCCCAGTGGTCTCCTAACTGTCTAACACACCCGCCACACTCTCGCCACTTCAGCGTCACTGAGAAGTCACATGTTTCTCTTTCTGCTCCCTGCAGCCATTTAGGTACTCGGGCCCAGCCGGTAAGGCTTCACTACTGCGACCAGGAAATGGCTGCAGCTCCCCATGTGGTTAGGCTGCGAGCACTCAGTGGGACTCTTGACCCCCCCTCGAAAGCATGGGTCGCTCACACACATTCATCATCTGCTATCACCCCCCACTGACCGCGGAGTGAGCAAACCTAAGGTGTTTTCCTTGGGGGGGAGAACTGTACCTGATACACTATTTGTACACTCACTGTTGCACGACTTCGGCAATGAACGACTGCCCCTCTCTACGATTCTTTTTCTTTTCATTAGGAGACAGCGTGCTCTCTCATACCACTAGGGCTCGCTTCCACTCCTCACTCGGGAGCAGCAAGGACACGTACATCTCATTTGCTCCCCTCACCCCCCAAACCCAATAAAGAGACCTCGTCGTACGTCTTCCCCTAGTATCACAACTGCCCGCCAACATAACAAAAGCGAGATTCATTAAAGGGCAATGAACGGGTCTAATAGTTCGTTAATCAAAGCACCCCAAGTCGAAAAGAAACCAGTTTTATCCAGGAACTACCAAAACCTTCATAATCTCGAGACAACAATTTACATGTGTACCTGGTGAGCACAATTTTAATCCCACTCATCACATTGTGGAGGTTATGCCCACCGCTCAAGAGGTATACCAGGAAATAACCATTGCCCAAAGTGAAACGTAACTGGGCCTTGACAACCGCACAATGGAACAAGCATTGGCATAGCCAATAGGTCTTGCCTTTGGGACCTTATAAGAGTGTGCTTGGGGTTGTCTTACTGTGAGTGGCAGACTGCTGTGCATTTCTACTTATTAAAAAAAGTCCACTTAAGTGCCTAGCCTCATGGGTTATTCTCCTTTTGCATTTCGTGTGGGGTTTTTTTTTAGCTTTATTTTTTAGCTCGGTCAATGTTGCATGTTTATGCAACCCATTAATTACCTGGCACCTTTAGACTGGACAGTTTCACTTTTCATAATTTTTTACTTTGAATGGCTGTTGCAATTGTTTGCAAAAAAATCGCTGGCTTGTCAATGCCAGACTTGTGTGCCAATACTTGTGTTCTGCTGTTAAATGGCATCAGCTACTTTACTCTTTTCCGGTGAAGTTCTTTAGTTTTGAACCACTTTGAGGCTTGGTGCTTATAAACGCCTGTGCAGCCGGCAGAGCCTCCTAGAAGCGCTCCTCCCCCACCTGTTTTCAGGGGGAGCTCCCGGGTCGGAGGATGGGCGCCACCTGCTCTGCAGTGCCCGCACGTCCGGCGCAAATTGCCTCTGTTCAGCGAGGCCTCAGACCATATAAGCCAACGTTCATGGGGTTCATTATTTAGCTCATATGGATTCGTGCATGTTATCACCATATGTACTAAGTTTGTATATTCTGACAGTATGCTCCTAGATTATATATTCCTGAATTGGTTTGAATTTTTGATGTTTAAATGACAGACAGGCATGTGGTTTTAACATAGATATGTAAATGAATTCTCTAACTTACTCGCACATGACATAATGAATCACAAAGTATATTTTTCTCAAAATAAACACTATCAATAGTACAAATTGATAGTTCGCAGCCCGTTGGAGAGCGAGTGATGCTTCGGACTACTGGACAAGCAGACAGCATTGCAATTCTTTATGAGACTATGCCAATGTCATCGTTGCATAACAATGTTGTTACAGAAACGTAATTATGCCTCGTTTGAAGACAGTTTCATGAACCAATGTAACAGTAAATGTTACAAATTGGTGGAGAGTCCAAAAAGATAGCACTTAATGAATTATAGAACAATTAGGTTCATAACTAGAAAATATCAGCAAAATTATAATTTCATTAGTTCTTCATTTTGCAAGTTTGTACCTTTACACATGTGGAATTACTTCCAAAATTCAGTGTTGCTTTGTTAAATTATGGGATCCCACCAGAATCACCGGCTGTGCAACATCAAAGAAACCAATTATTGCACTTGATATGAATTGAATGTGACTATTGAAATTTGAAATTGTTTGTCTTTGCCACATCAATAACATTTAAACAACCAACAGACGGGAGGAACATGGCGGTGGCAGGCTAACGGCTGCCGCGGAGCTCTCCGCCTGAGCACACCAGGAGAAACAATTTGGGTGTCCCCGCAGAGATTCCACGGTGAGAATGGGTGGTGAAGTAATCGCAAGGTAATTACTCAAAAGAGACAAGTTTTTTTCTTTCTCCTTTTCGAGAAAAACGAGCGGAGTTGTGGCGGCGGTGGAGAACGGAGATCGGGGTTAGGGCCCAGGGAGATGGTCAGTGTGAATGCACGCCGGGAGGACGAGGAGGGGCTGCCGCAGGCTAGGAGAAATGGAGTCTTGGGAGCGGATACAGGAGCAGCAGCCAAGGAGTTTGTGACGGATGCGACGACTGTTCCATCGAGGCAGGCAAACAAAACCAAGAAGATAAGTTTAAAATAAGAGACTGTGGTGTGGAGCTCGGGGGGGGGGGGGGTAACTGGAAGTGGGAAGCTTGGCAGTGCACAAAAGGTGCTTTTTTACATCATTACAGAGGTCCTGTCTGCTGGGGGCATTTTTCAGCTAATAGATACTTATCCCCAGCTACCCCAGTTACCCCAGTAAAAGGAAGAGTTCGCATGGAGGCAGTCTTGCCTATAGGAGCACCAGTTTTGTTGTGTCAGAGTGAAGTAAGCTCTGATATCTTAATGCCAGCAGAAACACACTCGGCAATAGGAGTTTCAGAGCTCAAGGGGAAAGACCGGCCCAGTAGTAAGCAAGCTAAAAGTAGAGGAGAGGTGGTAAAAAATAGATACCAGTTGAGATCAAAACAAGAATTAAAGCAGCAGGGGGTTTTAGACTCAGCTGAATTGGGCGAGAAGGTGAGACCCTCACATCTTATACCACACAAAAGTAAGAGGAAGTGGAGTTCTAAGAAGAGTAATAGCAGTAAGCTCCCTCAGCAGATTTCAACACAAAAAAATTACTCCCTCTCTTAAAAGCTATTTTAAAGTGGTTGAGAAAATGAATTCCTTAAAAGAGGGAGCCAATATGGAAGAGGACCGGCAGTCAGTTCAGATTACTCAGCCTCCCTCTTTATCTGCTTTGGCCCTGGATAACAGGTACTCCCCTTTAGCTGAAATACAAGCCGAGGAGGTGTTAGAGGACCTAGAGAGCCCAGTTATCCTAGACAATGATACTCTGATAAGTGGCAGTAATAGTCTGTCTGAAAATAATCTATTCCATCAAGACTCTACGACTACACAGACATTAGAGGTCGCAGTGTGTAGCCACAAGGAGATCACGGATACCACTAACAACGCAATTGCCCCAGCGTCTAAAACCTGTGTTAGATCAGAAAAGGATACCGGTCAGTTTTCCACTCCCCCTCAGGAGCTTGATAAGATTGGGCTCCTATTTCACTCTTTGAGGAGTAATTTGCTGGAAAAGTTCGAAATTTCCGAGGCAAACCAAAAAAGACTACATGATAGGTTTGATCTTTTGGAAACTAGATTGGAAGGGATAGAGGCCCGGACGGTCACACTGGAAAAAAAGGTCTCTACCCTCTCAGTTACTACGGCAGAGAACAGTGAGGACCTCAGTGCCTTAAAAAAACAAAATAAGGCTCTAATGATGGACATGGAAAGGTTGGAGACTCACTCAAGACGGAATAATCTCCGCATTCTAAAGATACCAGAGGGGGAAGAGGTAGGAGACATTAAAGCCTTTGTCTGTAGACTCCTTAGAGAGGGGGTTTTGAAAGATCGCTTAGATATAGATCTAGAAGCGGAAATACAGAGAGTACACAGAGACCCTTCCAGATTACACCCAGATCGTAAGGGACCCAGGAAAATTCTGGTCTATTTCCAGACCTACAATGTTAAAGAGCTGATATTTAGTAGAGCCTTAGCAAGCTCCTCTCTCCATTATCGGGCTAACCCATATCAAATCAGGTCCGACATAGGAGGAAGAACGGCTCAGAGACAATGGGAATTGGGTTCAAGAATGCCTGAACTTAGATCATTGGGAGCGAAAGTACAGATGAATTTTCCAGCCATGCTTAAAGTTATGTGGAATAACAAAACGTATACCTGTAACCATTCAGAAGAAGCAGATGAATTGCTACGGAATATGAGGGAGTAGGTTTGTTGGAAGTATCTAGCTCCCGGTACTGAGCATACTTAAACCTAACTTCTACCTGTATCTATTGATTATGCTTATATGGTAAAAAATTAACATAGCAATCCGAGACATAGATCAACTACATTGAGTAAAAAATGAAAAAATATAAAAAGGGGGGTTTGCACATCACACTTAAAATAAAAATAAAAAAAAAGAAGAAAGAAAAAGAAAGGAGGGAAAAAAAATTCAAAAAAAATTCAAAAACACCAATTCACACCGACAATAGTTAATAGGGGCAAGGGATAGGATAGACAGGGTGCTGAAAGACGGAGAGCTTCACAGGGGCAAGACAACGCCCAAGATGAAGGGAGGGTTCCTCGGGGGAGAGAGTGGGGGGGAGGGGGAAAAAAGAAAAAAGTCCTCATTTTGACCACAGAAATTCAAATATATACATACACAGACAAATACAAACATATAAATACATATATAGACATTCAGATAATGCTTTTACCCTGGAGAGAAGCTAGGAGGGCAATATCTGGTTATGGCGGTAAACCCATATACAAGTAATAAGATCATTTCCTGGAATCTCAATGGAATAGGAAGCTTTAGGAAACAACAGAGGGTATGTGACTTTCTAAAGCAGAGGTCTTCAATCTGTGGGGCGCGACCCCCAGGGGGGTCGTTGAGTCCTTTGAAGGGGGTCGCAGATTCTGTCCCTGGCTTGGGCTGATGAGAGTGCTCATGGCGAGGCCTAATTCACACCGAGGTGTGAAAAACATTAAAGCCTCATTAACAAGTAAAAGACTTGTCAAGTACTCGGGTGTGGCTGTGTGTGTCCCTGAAGCCGTTTCGAGCTGGGGGAAGTCGGGGAGGGGGGCTGGGGGAGCAGGCTGAAGTTTAGCCTGCCCTTTGAGGTCAATGGATATTGCGCGCCTGGAGCTGTGGGTCCCATGACACATCCCCCGCCCCAAGCAGGGAGGCACAGAGATGCCCTCCCATGATCGGGAAAGAAGGAAAAACACACAGAGAGATACTGCCCCCGCCCTCCCCCATGAGAAAGGCACAGAAAAGGTGGGTGAATGAATGATGGGTGGATGGATGGATGTAAGTAAGGATGAAGGATGGATGGATGTGTGAAAAGGTGGGTGGATGAATGATGAATGGGTGGATGAAAGGGTGGATGAATGAAAGGGTGGATGGAGGAAAGGATGGATGGATGGATGAAAGGGTGGATGGAAGGCAGGATGAAAGGGTAGCTGGATGAAGGATGTATGGATGGATAAAAGGTTGCATGGATGAATGATGTATGGATGGATGGATGTGTGAAAAGATGGGTGGATGAATGATGGGTTAATGGATGGATGAAAGGGTGGATGGATGAACGATGGATGTATGGATGGATAAAAGATTGCATGGATGGATGTGTGAAAAGGTGGGGGGATGAATGATGGGTGGATGGATGGGTGGGTGGGTGGATAGATGAAAGGGTGGGTGGATAGATGAAAGGGTGGATGGATGATGGATCGATGTATGGATGGGAGGATGAATGGGTGGATGGATGTATGTATGGATAACAGGTTGCATGGATGAATGATGGATGGATGTGTGAAAAGGTGGGTGGATGAATGATGGGTGGATGGATGGAAGGGTGGATGGGTAAAGGATGGATGTATGGATGGAAGGATGAAAGGGTGGATGGATGGATGAAGGATGGATGTATGGATGTAAGGATGAAAGGTTGGATGGGTGAAGGATAGATGGATGAAGGATAGATGTATGGATGTAAGGATGAAAGGGTTGCATGGATGAATGATGCATGGATGGATGTGTGAAAAGGTGGGGGGATGAATGATGGGTGGATGGATGGATGAAAGGGTAGGTGGATGAAGAATGGATGTATGGATGGATAAAAGATTGCATGCATGAATGATACATGGATGGATGTGTGAAAAGGTGGGGGGATAAATGATGGGTGGATGGATGGATGAAAGGGTGGGTGGGTGGATGGATGAAAGGGTGGATGGATGATGGATAGATGATGGATAGATGTATGAATGGGAGGATGAAAGGGTGGATGGATGTATGGATGGATAAAAGGTTGCATGGATGGATGGATGTGTGAAAAGGTGGGTGGATGAATGATGGGTGGATGGATGGAAGGGTGGATGGGTAAAGGGTGGATGTATGGATGGAAAGATGAAAGGGTGGATGGATGAAGGATGGATGGATGGAAGGATGAAAGGATGGATGGATGTGTGAAAGTGTGGGTGGATGAATGATGGATGGATGTGATGAGGTCTAACAGGCGCATTTATGGTTGTCAAAAGATGATGATGAGGAGTACCAGTTTCTAGAAACTTTTGTCAGAAGGGGGTCCTTACCTATAAAAAGGTTTTACAAGGGGGTCTCGGCATCAAAAAGTTTGAATACCTCTGTTCTAAAGAACCTAGAGGCTAGCATATATCTACTGCAGTAGACCCATCTTGAGGCAAAAGAGTGTAAGAAGGTCTTCTAGAAAAGGCGTTGGGTACAGGACATTTTATGCTCTAGGCAAAAGGGAATATCTAGAGGAGTTGCAATAATCACCAGGGCAAACAAGGGAATGAAAGTACAGAGCTGGGATACTGACCAGTCAGGGAGGTGGTTGGTAGCAGAGCTCCTGATCGATAGTTTACCATACACATTTGCAGTGTTTTACAGCCCAAATGAGGATAATGAAACCTTTCTTCGCAATCTTGAGATGGTTTTAATCCTGAGTAAAGCACCTCTCATTCTTGGGGGGGACTTTAATCTCATTTTAGATACTCAGTTAGACCGTACCTCCAGAGCAAAATATGTCTCGCCCAAAAGGTCTCTTTCAGTTCTTAAGAACATAATGAAAGAACTTAACTTGCTGGATGCCTGGAGAACTAAGAATGGTAACCTAAGAGAATATTCTTTTTACAGTAAAAAGTACAAACAATTCTCGAGAATAGATTTATTCTTGGTAGACCACTCCTTCGAGCCAGTTTTAACTTCAGTCACTCATATCCCGGTGGGCCCTTCAGATCATTCAGTGGCACAACTAAGCATTAACTTAAAAAATATTGCCTCTGAACGAAGATGGACCCTGGATAGAACTATCCTACTAGATGATAATATTGGAGTTAAAATCAAGAGTAGCATAACAGAGTATTTTTTATTCACCGTGGGTTCCGCTACAGAACAAACTGTTAGGGAGCCATTCAAGACCTTTCTTAGAGGTTTATTGGGACATCAGATGAGACAAAAAAGAAAAGAGATAAAAGATAGAGAAATTAAAGATTTGGACTCTATTAAGAAGAAAGAGCAGGAACTTCAGCGGGCAGCTTTAGAGGAAAGAGAGAAGATTCCAGAATTAGAAAAGGAGCTTCTAGAGCTGCAGCTGAGTCTCAAAGCTAAAGCTGATAAACTGATCCATGACAGATGGGAGACCAGTAAACTTAAAAACTTCGAATATGGAGAGAAGTGTGGGGCACTTCTAGCGTGGAAGGCCAGATCTGACAGGACCAGGAATAACATCAACACCTTGTCCCAAAGAACCTCAGGAGTACAGCTGACTAAAGACGAAGAGATCAGGGATGAAGCCAGGAGTTTCATGGGAGAGTTATACCGGGAAAATATAAAGATTGGAACAGAAGATTTGGAGAAGTGGTGGAACCAAAGGGCACTACCTCAATTGAATGAGGAAGATAAAAAGACCCTGTCGGGGGAGATTACTGAGGGGGAAATCAGAGTACAGTTAAAAAAGATGAGCAGGAATAAAGCCCCAGGCCCAGACGGCCTACCAACGGAGATCTATAAAGATAATGAGGAAGAGATTCTTCCGTACCTGTTGTCCCTCTTTAACAATATTTACCAGCAAGGAGGGTATCCCACCCTCTTGGTTTGAGGCCATCATCACTCTAATAGCCATACCTAATAAAGACCCAATGAAAATAGAGTCATATAGACCTATCTCTCTTCTAAATTCTGACCTTAAAATATTCTCGGGATTCTGGCTGAGAGACTAGCCAAAGTCATCAAAACTATCATCCATCCTGACCAAAGGGGTTTTATCCCAGGACGACAATTAAATGAGTTGACCTTTCAGGTCATCGGAGCAATTGATTTTGCGGAAGAAAAGGGACTGCCACTAACCATTGTGGCAATAGATGCCGCGAAGGCCTTTGATCAAGTTAATTGGGTGTTCCTTTGGGAAATCCTAAGGAGGTTTGGCTTCCCATCACCCTTTATTCAGGCTGTTAAAAAACTATATGGGAACCCACGAGCAAAAGTCTTAATTAATGGGTGCCTGACGGACTGGTTTGAGATATCAAGAGGGACGAGACAGGGTTGTCTCCTGTCTCCTCTCCTTTTTTATTTATATATCGAGCCTTTTGTGGCAATGTTAAGATCAGATCCAACAATCATTCCCTTTAAAATGGGTGGGCTGGAGTTAAAGACTGCACTGTATGCTGATGACTTGTTGTTATACACCATCAATCCATCAGAGGCTATTCCGAAGCTATTTAAACTAGCAGAGGAATATGGAGCAGTCTCAGGATATAGCATCAATAAGAACAAAACAGACATAATGAGTTGGAATAATCCTGTCCCCAAACCAGGTGTAAAAACAAAGATCAGGTACCTAGGTATCTATATTACGTAAAAACTGCTAGATATACCCAAAATAAGTTGGCAAATAGTGGTTAAAGAGAGAACTAAACTCCTTCAAAGATGGACTGGTCTACCTCTCAGTATTTATGGCAGAGTCAATTTAATTAAAATGGTAGTGTTGCCCATAGTGACTTTTCTATTTAATAGTATTCCACTGACATTTCAAAATAAAGACATTTCCAGCCTTCAGGGAAAGATTGGCTCATTTATTTGGGCCACCAAGTCACCAAGAATTGCATGGAGAAAGCTGAGGAGGGGGTTAAAAATAGGTGGCCTTGCCCTCCAAGACCTGCTTTTCTATTGTTACGCGTTTCAGCTAAAAGATTTTAGACTCCTGGCTAACAAGCTAGATTCGTCATCACATGGCTGTTTATTTCAAGCATTGCTATCCGACCTTCCTAAGGGTCTTGAATTTTTTTTGTTTAAATTTGGCGCCCAAAAATTTTACAAAAAAGTCCGCCTAAAAATCCTACTTACAGCCCTTAAACTGTGGTAAGCAGTTTGTAAAATCTGGAAAATTCCTTACTACAACTCCCTGGCACTAATCTGGGACTCCCCCGGAACACCGGAATGTCTATTAGATCGTCTTTCTTTCCCCTTGAGAGAGGCAGGCTTTGTACGATGGGGAGATTTGCCGGTTAATCTAGATCTCCTAGACTGGGCATCCATATCTAACATGACAGGAAGATCCCTCACAAGGTTTAAATATTATCAATTATCATCTTGGTGGGGAAGTCAAAATTGGGCGTCAGAAATAGAGGAATGTGAATTCCTAGAATTAGCCATTAGACAAGAAGGTTGGAAGGGTGAAGTTTCTGCATGGTATAATTTGTTAATAGGGGCAAATGACAGACAGGAGGAAGAAAATTCGAAACTTTGGGGGGGTATATTGGGAGATAGCACGGAAAAACAATTGGAGGTTTGGACAGACTCATTCATAATATCTCAAAAAACCTGCTAATCTCAGAAGAAATCAACTTTACACGGCATACAGGGTTTATTGGACTCCCTCAAAACAGACAAAAATATCGGGAGAATTACATTTTTGCCCTAGATGTAAACTTCTAGCGGCAGATGACCTACACATTTTTTCAGATTGTCCAGAAATTAAAAACTACTGGATATTGGTCTGCACTTTTCTAGAGGAGGTACTGTCTAGACTAGTCACTTGTAGTTCTAGACTGATTCTTATGGGTTTACTAGAGGAATATGACATCAGAGACAGTATCACTCAGTTTATATTCTATGTGATTGTCATCGCCAGGAGGGAGATCTGCAGAGAATGGAAATCTCCAACCCCCCCAAGGTTTGCAGACTGCCTAAAAAACATTATGGCTACAAGTAAAATAGATCTGCTGTGTGGGGAGAGGGTGCGGCAAAGATCTGGGCTCCGTTGATAAAATGGTCGGACAGTTAGACATCAAAAGTCCAATGATTATGCCAGGGGTTTGTGGTCTGGTCCTCCCCGGGACAAGGAACACTGACAACGAATAGGGGAGTTGGACTAGTAGAATGACTACATCTGGGAGACCTCTCAATTGCTAAGCATAAAAAACTCCAGGGCGCACAGTTAGGTTTCGTGTTGGCAGATTTGAGAGTTTCCATCTAGAGTCATTCCATCTGGTGGCATATATGAGGACAAAAAAAAACAAAAACAAAAAAAACATTGAATTTTGGAAGTAATATTATGTGTGTAAAGATACTAACTTGCAAAATGAAAATGAACTAATAAAATTAATATTGTACTGATATATTCCAGAAATAAATGTAATTGTTCTTTAATTCCAAAAGTGTGATTTTTTCTTTTTTTTTATCTCCTCCAGTCTGTAACATTTATTGTTACAGTGGTTAATGAAATGTTGGCACCAGGGTTTCTAGTGTTTTGTCAACCAGGTGGATGGAGTCTAGCAGGGCCTTTATTACCCAGAACCACTTGGTTTCCATTTGGATACAGGTTTTGACCGGGAAAAGAAATTAAGTTCAGGTATGCATGTGAAATGACATCTAAATACTGGATCTTTGTAAAACTAAAAACTTTTCAAACTACGATTAGTCATGTAGAAGTTGTCAAAATGTACCATGTTATCTGTTTTTTAGTTTTTCATACTATTTTCCTTTTTGCTTCAATTGTTTGATACCTACGACAATGCTGTTGCATTTAGACTGCAATAAAATCGACTTTAAATAAAGCCTTAAAATAAAAGTGTGGATTTCTTGTGTGCACATGGGATGAAAGGGTACCCTTAACTCACAGTAAAAAATCAAAATAACTGAGTCTCTGGTAGCTTCTGTCCCGTGTCTAACAAACCTTCTCTATAAGAAAGTTAAGAGAGACATGGAGCATAACTTGTCTGTTTGCCCCCCGCAAGCTACGTTGCTACATACATGTGCTTGCCTGAGGACTGAGGAAGGTATGCTGGGTCGCGATCATGGAAAAGTACATAAGAACATAACACTACTACCTCTCCCAAAGCTCGCAATACATTGATCTCTTTCATTTCTACCAGAATGCTGCCTTGATTTTTGTCACTTTAGTAGACCCAATTACAACTGTCCTCTCTGAGACTCATAGCCCAAAGGAATCCCACTTCATCAAGAGCAACTTAAAATGGCGGCACATGGAGAGGAACTGGCTATAGGCTCTTGACAACATTTTTGGGCCTTTTCAGACAAAAGCTGCTCGGCTATTATCCATCTTATTACTGATACTTATGCTCAAATAAAAATCACAGACTCCAGAAGTGAAGTGTGCTGAGCCTCCTTCCCTTGTCATCTACAGCACTGTTGGTTCACCAGTCCATCCATGCTTACAAGGACCTCAGTCATATCTCACTCAATACTCCTCCCAGCACTTCCTCTATCCCCGTCTCTTAACTGTGCAAGCATAGCGGAAACAGCATGCTCTAAAAGTAGCCTATGATTGCACTAAAACATTAGGGCACTTCTTTATTATATTAAAAACAAGGAATTTGCCACCACAGTGCATTTTAGGTAAATCGGTGAAAAAAAAGATGTCCCTCATTATTCTTGTCCACTATGTCAACATGATTTTCAACATTTCCTGGCGTATTGCCTGCCCAACTCTACAGATGGCGTGATTACCTTTCCTCAAGAATGTTTGTTCGTAATAAGGTTTTGTTACCGCGGGTAAAACTGTATATAAAAAAACATTGCACCTTTCTTTCAATATTTTCTATCATTTCCTTACAAGGCTTTGCACTTTCTTCATTTGCTTTGAACCGAGATTTCAAACATTCTATCAAGTGCCTTTTCATGTTGACATCTCTTTCCATTCGAGTAACCCTTGAAGAGCGTTTGTGTGATAAAGAGATGTCAGGCAGCATTTATAGCAGTGTGGAATAAAATCCATTTACCACTTTACAAAATTGCACAGGGTGGCAGCTAAACACGTTTCTTGCAGGGCTCAAGCTTCAATAACACTAAAAAAGTTTCGGTAGCACTTGTTACACATAACACCCAGGTCTATACCCACAACTGCACACTATGTTTTTAAAACGTATAGATTACTATGCACTAATTAAATGAAAACAGTGCCAAATGTGAATGATTTTCAATTTCCAATGGTATTTCATATTGCTTACTAAAACAAACAGACATAGAAACAAACAAAATCAATTTCTACAAATCTGAATTTGCTGGGAAGATAGACAGCATAGTGGTCACTGCAGGCTTCCTCTGGCCATTTCAGCTTTGTAATTTCCTTTCAATAATTTCAAAACTGTCATTTTGGAAAAAAACGTTCGAAAATGTGCACTAACTAGCAAGATATTAACCCATTACAAACAAATATCGGATACAACGAACTATTAATTAAGCGAGTCTGCGAATCAATTGTGTTTGTATATATGGGCTAAGGCACCAAAAGGGCAGGAACTACAAAGAATCCTTTACAATTTTGTTAACATCTGTCGAATTATTTGGGGACAATAGTAATCCAGCGATAAAACAATAAATGGAAACAGCAGTGCAACCTTCGGTGCAGACTGGATCCGGTGGGCGAGAGGCGCCGCATCACACACATCTATTTGATAAAAGAATGATTATTCATAAACATGAAAGTGAAAATCCCTAATCAAGTGTATTAATAAAGCCATGTTGCAACGATAACATTGTTTCCTTAATCCTTTTTAGGTAGTTCAACCTTGACATGCCTGGCTGGCTCTGAGCAGAGAATTCTATTTCACACAACCGCAATATTAATTTTTGAAGTAGTCCAAGGGCAGGGATGATTGCTAAAACACTTATATGAGCCTTCGGTTTACGCACTGCGATTTACATTCACTTGGCGTCGCGTAAACGCATTGCCTCAGATACAGTCTACGAAACCCACCCCAAAAATACACAACATAAACACATTTCAGACCCCAAACTTTCCCACAGTAAACACGAGACAGACTCTAAAGGAAAGAAAGCCTTTTAAACTTTATAAAGGTTATAACCTTTAGATTATAAAGTATTAAAAAAATCTGCCACTGGGTGGCGCCAAACTCAAAAAATGCGCCAACATCAACCTCCATACTTTTCTTGCAGCTCCCGAATGCACTCTTCCCAGTCCTGCGTGTCCAGCACAAACACGGCAGGTTGCCGGCAGCAGGGGAGGCGCACACGACTCGCGTGGCAGCAGGGGGGCTGCACGATTCCCTTGCGAGAGCGATATGCTTCCATATGGTAGCGCTCGCTCCCAAAAGTGAAAAGCCAGACCTGCACGCGTTGCCATTGAAGGCAATGGAATGCGTGCACGTTTTTGGCTGAAAAGCCAAGCGATGGCTGAAGGTCATTTTGCTTATCAGCGCGTGCGCGCTGCTAGGCAAGACCTAAAAAAGTACATTCCAAATAAAATAACACTTGACCCTCCTGGATTGGATATTTATTTTATTTAACTAAAGGATCTTGGTTTCCCAGCGCAACTGTTATAAAGCTAGAATTGTATTTTTCTCACCTGATCATCTCTAATGGCAAAATGCCGAAAGGTTGACAGTTAGTCAACCTTTCGGCATGACACAAAGGGGGCACAATTCTGCCCCAGAAAGGCCTGACTGCAATAAACAGGTTTAGTGCTCCAACTGTGGGTACCGACAAGGGACCCGCATAACAGAAAGAGCACCATGGGACGTTGGCTAGGTAACTTGAACCAAAGAGAGCCTCAGGGTCACAAAATATTCTGCAGCCTCGTCCCTGCCAATTAGTAAAACTGTAAAACT
Organism: Lissotriton vulgaris; assembly: GCF_964263255.1. Lineage (NCBI taxonomy): Eukaryota > Metazoa > Chordata > Amphibia > Caudata > Salamandridae > Lissotriton > Lissotriton vulgaris. The sequence goes on from NC_141685.1 coordinate 1,945,128,530, forward strand.
ATGTGTCATGAACAGTGTTCTGCAATTTCTGATAGTTCCAGAATGACAACGGTGAAGTATGTTGTTTGTTTTGGGAACTAATTTTACCTCCATCTTTCATATATATAGTTATAGACCCTTTAAGACGAGAGCATACTGATTCACGTACCCAAAGCTCTTTCGCTGTATTGAGAAAGCTGTCAAAAAAATATGCTCCCTCGGATGTGCGTGCAGTGACGACAGCTGCAAAAACAACAATTGATGGACAAAATGCAGAACAATGTCATAAATTCACCCCAGTACAGAGATCTGGGCCTAAATCCATCGTTTTTTGCTCACCATTCCTTTCCAGTTTAAACCCAGCCGTATGCAAATCAGTCTTGACCCTGTGCCTCATGGGAACAGTCCTGTCCGAACTGCCAAGCCATGTCTTTCCTGGACCGGAATCAAGCATCCTAGGGCCGGTTTCTGGCTATCAGCCGTCTTCAGCCAGGATAGCTTGACTCCAGTGGTGTGGAGAGCATGGGACTCACGTCTGAGCATACCCATCCCACTCGGGGTGACAAATGCAAAAACAACAATTGATGGACAAACTGCAGAACAATGTTATACATTCACCCCAGTACAGAGATCTGGCCTAAATCCATCGTTTTATTGCACTCCACACCACCCCAGTTCAGTGCAGTGTCGACAGCAGCATTAAAGATTGGGTTGTCTGGCATTTTACATTAGCAGCATAATAACAGTTTTACCAGCATTTGGGCACATATAGCTCTCCTGCATCCAGTACAGACACAGGCTATGGGCAGACTAATTTTATTTACATAGTCCTGGAGCATTCCCAAGTTCCATTTTGAGCTTTACCTGAGGCAACATCAATTGACAGTTTTTCATATTCGAAGGGAAAATCTAATGTAGGCAACATTTTTTAACTAATTTTGCAAATTTACTACCAACAAGATATACTTCCTGGTGTTGTCGGTACCTTGAAGTTAAAAAGAGGTTTACAACAAGAAAATTGTATTTTCTTCCCAAAAACATACTTGGGCAATCAACAGGAACTAATGTGCACTTTCACTACTGGAAAGACTGTGTGTGGAAAAATGTAATTACCAAGTGAGCTACCTAGTCTGCTGCCTTATTGGGAAACTCTTCAGTGCCATAGGAAGAGGCAGGCATACCAGCTTGAAAAACTATCAGGAATTGGCGGTTATTATTCCAGATTGTACTACATTACAGACAAATGAGGGTCTTTTTCACCGAATCTAACTTAAGATCTCACCCAAAATTAGGTTCAAGGTGCATGCTGTCGCTCATCTACAAAAAGAGTTAACCTTTCCCACACAATCTCTGCTCCTTACCCCGTATTTGGTCTGCAGATCAGACATCCGCTGCTTCCTGATGGCCTCCAGCTCCTCGTCCTCCATTCTCACTGTTTGTACTTGGGCAGTACTACTGCCCTAACAACGATACAAAAGCCATAGTTCAGAGCTGCACACGCCTGATCGAATCGAAACTGCCTCTTTACATGCAGTCCTTCGTAGATGAGCGATTTACAGCAGCATGTGCCACTCAGTGACCCGAAACCAGCAGTACCACATAATACAAAACAGAGGTGCGACTAGAACTACACACTACAAATGACTGCTGCAGGGGCCGCTTGCAAACCTACAGGAACGCTGTAGTCATCAGTTTCGAGAGAAGTTAGAAAGAAGCACGAGTTTCTTTTGGTGCTTTGCAGCTATATTCAAATGATGGTAATTGCATACATTTGAAATGTGAGATGCGCACAATCTACAAGGACTTGGGTAGAGGATGTGGCCGAACAGCCCTGGCTGCTGACTTTGGATCTGGGGATCCTGGTTCGAGTGTCAGTGTCGGCTCAACATCCCTACCAAAAATAAATGTGTCCTTGTGTAATGTAACTGGTGCCCATAGAAAGCGCTTCAATACATTTGGGTTGAGTTTGCGCTACACATTAACTACAAAAATAAATAAAAAGGAGGGAGGAGGGGGAGGGACCATGCGGACAACAGGAAATATCAATAACTCAGACGACGGGGGAAAGAAAACACTGAAACATATTTATTTATTTATATCATTTATAGAGCGTTTGAATCACCCCGGTTGGGGTATCTCTGCGCTCAGACATGAGAGCTACAAGTAACAGGGCCAGTAGCCAAGGGCGGTAACAATACTCCATGAGGTGGGACAAATGTAAGTGTTGCACCACAGTATAACAAGGATTTTTGAAGGGCGCACACAGGTACAAATCAGAATGATGAGTGTGCTGTAACCCCATACACTAGATACAGCAGTCTTAAAGAGACAGTGCATGCGCTGCCAAGGTGAGACCTAAAAATGACATTGGAATGGGTCTCTGGGAATAGATGTGTGGAAAAAACATTGCTTCTTCTCTTATCTGGTAGACGCTCGTTGGAATGAACTTCCTTTAGATCTTCGCCTCACAGTCTAATATATGATACTTAGGAGAAGCTGAAAATACAACTATTTCCTAGGATGTAATTGCTGATGCCTCGCAGTATATCACTCAGGTTCCACCTACTGATGTCTCTGGCATCTATTCATCTTTATTACAGGATCTTAGCTCTCCCAGCGCCGTGATATCACTTAGGATGAGTGTTGTGCTCTATAACTATAATTAATTGAAAAAATTAAATAAAGTCTAGACAAAAATGGTTTACCTCTAACTAGGCTTCAAAATAGGATGAAAGGAACACTCCTTTTTGATTTTGTTTTATAGGAATAGTGTTATTGTAATCTTCTACTCTATTAAAACAGGCGTGCTACTCAGGCTGGCAAACTGTTCTTGTTTACCCTTTACTAGTAACTTCAGAATGCAAGTATCGAAACTTGGCCTTTGTGCATCGTTGCCTAAATAACCTAGGCTATAAGATAACTTAAAACAATGATTTGATCGTGGCTTTGTGTGGAGTGCGGATCACTCGGACCGCATAGCTTTATATGCGGACGACGTGCTGTTCTTCATGACAGGCCTGCGGCGTACAGGCCCTCGAGTCCTAGAACTGATGCAGGGCTTTGGTCGGGCGTCGGGGCTCTTCCTTAACCCGCGCAAGTCGACCCTGTGGGTGCTGGGAGGTAGCGCAGTGGAGTATTCTTGGGCTGCGTCCCTTCAGATCGCAGTGGAAGGTGTGAAATACCTCGGAGTCTTCCTCTCTGCCTCGCCCACGGCGGCGTGGAGCCGGAACATCCAGCCGGTTTGGGACCGGGTCCAGTTGGACATCAAGACATGGACGCGTATGCCTCTCAACATTTACGGCCGATCGGCCATCTTTAAGATGGTGGCCCTGCCCCGTCTCCTCTACCAACTACAGAATCACCCCTATCCGATTGATCCGCAGTGGTTCCGCAGTGTTGACTCTGTGCTGGGCAGGTTTCTGTGGGCTGGGGGTGCCTCCAGGGTGGCGCTACGTACATGCTTCCTCTCTACTTACTGCGGCGGCTTGGCAACCACAGATATTTTGTCCTACTATCAGGCCTCCCATCTCCTGGTGCTTAACGAGTGGTGGTATGGGGACCGCTGTGACCCGGCCTATGCTCTGGAGCACTCTTTAATGGGTGACGCCTCCCTCCACACGTTGCTGTATTCGGCCAGGCGGAGGCGACTGCTCCCGCGGGTCACCCAGGTGGTTTTCGCTGTCTGGCGGAGGGCCCTGCACCGTATGGGCTGGTGGGGTAGGCTGACGGCTGAGACTCCGTTGTGGCGCAATGGCCTGCTACCGGCGCTGGCGTCGCTGCAGGGATTCGACGGCTGGGACGCGATCGGGGTCTCGTCCCTTGGACATGTCCTCTCTGGCACCACTCTTAAATCCTTTCAGGATCTCAGCTCTGAATTCAACATGCCCAGGTCCCAGTTCTTCCGTTACCTCCAATTTCGTCACGCTCTTACTCCTAGCCTGGTGGGACTGGAACAGCTCCCGGACTTTAGTCCCATAGAGGCGAAACTGTTTATGGGAGATTTGGGTGACAAGAAGGTCTCCCAGATATACCGTTCCTTGGTCACACACTGCTCCCCTTCGCTCTCGACACTGAAGGTCTCGTGGGAGACTGATGTTGGTCCCCTAGATGAAGACGACTGGCGCGAGGCCCTTGAATCCCCCCGTGGCGCTGCTATTGCTGTCCGACTCCGCTTCATCCAGTTCAAGTACCTCCATCGAGCTTATTTCACAAGAGACCGTTTGTGGTGGGCGGGCCTTATTGCGACTCCGGAGTGCCTGAGATGTGGTTCTGAAAGGGGCACCCTCTTTCACACTGTGTGTACTGTGTGAGGTTGACTCGATTCTGGGCCGGGGTCTGGGACTGTCTGTCTGAGGTGTTGGGGTGGGACCTGCCCCGTACCCCTAGATTGGGCCTTCTTCATGTCTTAGAAAACATTGGGGGCAATATTTACAAGCGCCATCTGTTGTTGCTGGGGCTGGTGGTGGCAAAGAGGGACCTGGCGCAGGCCTGGAAGAGCGAGCGCGCCCCCCCCCCTCAGTGCTTGGAAGGCGGGCCTGGACTTCCTCATGGGATTGGAGCAGCCTGTTTTTGAAGCTCGGGGGTGTCCCCGCAAACATTTCAAGATATGGAAACGGTGGGCGGACTACAGGGGCCTGACCCTCGACCCTCCCATGGACATGGACGATGTACTGCAGCAAGATGTTGACCCCACGCCCTAGGCTGTTGGCCGGCTCCACCTTTGTATACTATCTCCTATGGCTGAACTGTGATCACGTGCACCGGGTTAGGGTGGGATAAGGGGTGGGTAGTGGACGGGGTTGGTGGGAGTTTTGGGGTTGGTGGGTGGGAGTAGTTTGAAAATTTGCTCTATGTATCGGGTTCAATGCTATATCAATGCTGTGTCTTTTCATATCTGCCGTTGACAGTCTCCTCCTGATTGTGGAGGGCTGTACTGAAACTTGATTGAACTCCTAATAAAAATGGTTTTGAAAAAAAAAAACAATGATTTGACGTTTTCCATTTTATGAATTTTTTACCGAATGTATCAAATGAATAATTCTTAACGTACAACATATTCAAATGACTTATGCATTTTAATTTGTTACATCACAAATTCATTTTTTCTGTACATTTTCACATTCTTTTCACTTAATATATCATATTTGAAGAGTCGCCCAATGAATTTCAGGCCCCATCGGCCCTTCTTCCAGGGCTAAATCTGTAAACAAAATGAATAATCTTACATTGCGATGAGAACCCAAGGTTTTAGAGAAGCAGTCCTTACAATGGAGTTATACATAGTTATTATGATGTCATTACATGTGCAACTTCATGTTGTGCATATGATGATATATTATAGTAAGTGATAGACCCATATGTGAATTGAGGAAGAAATGTTAAAAAGATTTGTGCTATGAACAAGCAAGAACATCTCAAGTTCGACCATACCATTCAATTCAAGGTCTTAGATGCATAGAATTAACGCAGTCTTCGTACCGAGAAGAGAAGGTTTCCGTCGGACTTCCATGCCGATAACTGTTAAGAAACGCCACGCATGAGTATTTCACGGGTTGACTTTTTTCAACAGCAAGAAGTAACTGTCAGCGACAACGGACTTTTAAAGTTGTTGATAATAACAATATCGCACTACACAAACAATAATAAGGCACCCGAAATTGTAAACAGAGCACGGATCGAGAAGATAACGGAAGTGTGCTAAATCGTTGATCTGCATAGACATTTAATACTGCCCAACAACTGGCTTTTATTAATGCTGGGGTGGAAACAATGACCTCTATTTGTAAAAAAATGCCGATATGTGGATTCTAAATTTCCACAATACTGTTCAAGCGTATATATAAATTTGGGGTGTGCTTGCGGTGTATCGCAATAGATTATCGTGGCTTCCAGAATGATTACGAATATGCAGTGAAGTTAGTAATGTAAGTGAATAAATGAATCTCCCCGATGTTCATGAAAAAAGTTAAACATTAGTAATCCGTTATCTTCTCGATCCGTGCGCTGTTTACAATTTCGGGTGCCTTACTATTGTTTGTGTAGCGCGATATTGCTATTATCGTCAACTTTCAAAGTCGGTTGTTGCTGACAGCTACTTATTGTTTTTGAAAAAACTCAACCCATTAAATACTCATGCGTAGCGTTTCTAAACAGTTATCGGCATAGAATTCCGACCGAAACCTTCTCTTCTCGGTACGAAGACCGCGTCTAAGGTCAGTGGCAATTCAGACCCAACTGGTTCACTAACTAGTTTTATTTCCTGGGCTTATTCCCAAAGGTTTACAGAACTTTTAACATTTTTTTACAGAAAAGCCTGCCCAGATACATTAAGCTTACATGGAGTTGCGCTCCAACGGGAACCTTCTCTTCACTGTATGAAGACCGTATTAAAGGTCAGTGGCAATTCAAACCTACTGGTTTACTTCCTGGGTTCATTCTCAAAGGTTTACAGAACCTTTATCATTCTTTTACAGAACAGCCAGCTTTGAGACAATAAGCCTTGATAACACGGAGTTGCGCCCCTCAGCTTTAAATATACCACGAGGTCAGTGTTGACTGTATTCGATTTTGGCTTCAACTAAATGATCACTTGAGAGTATGTTGACCATTTGATTAGCAAATGTTTCCAACAGAGGTATTATTTTGTTACAGGCATCTCAATATTAGCACGGACCTTCATTGAATTGAAGGTTCATATTTTCACCATCTATTACTGTTAGAGTACTAATCCACTTACTTTAATTCTGTGCACCTAAGACCTTGAATTGAATGGTATGGTCGAACTCGAGATTTTCTTGCTTGTTCATAGCATGAATCTTTTTAACATTTCTTCCTGAATTCACACATGGGTCTATCACTTAATATAATATATCATCATATGTACAACAAGTTGCACATGTAATGACATCATAATAACTATGTATAACTCCATTGTAATGACTGCTTCTCTAAAACCTTGGGTTCTCATCACAATGTAAGATTATTATTTTTGTACAGATTGAGCCCCTGAAAAAGGGCCGATGGGGCCTGAAATGCATTGGGCGACTCTTCAAATATGATTTATTAAGTGAAAAGAATGTAAAAATGTGCAGAAAAAATGAATTTGTGATGTAACACATTAAAATGCATAAGTCATTTGAATATGTTGTACGTTAAGAATTATTCATTGATACATTTGGTTAAAAATTCAAAAAATGGAAAACGTCAAATCATTGTTTTAAGTTATCTCATAACCTAGGTTATTTAGGCAACAGTGCACAAAGGCCAAGTTCCGATACTTGCATTCTGAAGTTACCTCTAACTAGGAACACACACTAATAAAAAGGCAAAAAATTACTTTGCAAAATGTGTAGCAGGTCTCTCCTTCTCAGCTTCAATTAGGCGACAGCAGTTGCGTGAGAGTGAGTTCAGCTCTGGCTTTTTCCACAAAGTAACATGAGGTTGGCAAAGTTTTATCACAAAGTTTGTGACAGACATTTTGCGTATGTAGCCTCTTGATTAATTGACCTCCGTTCCCATAGGCATCAAACACAGTTTAACCTACTAATGTTAAATTTTCATCAATTAAACAATGAACTACATTATAGAAGAGAAACAACAATTTGCAAAAATACTGTTTAGTAATGCACTTCATTAACAGAAACAGGAAATGCTTTTTTAAAATGTTCAACTATTCTATTCAACCATTATATGAAGTATGGGGTAAATATGAAGTTTAGTTATCACAATCAGATATCTCTTAGCAACGTTTTAATACATTTGTTAAACCAAAACATTTTGCATTCATGATGAATATTTCTAACCATATCATAATAGGGTCAGGTCTCTAAATTGCATTGTGCATATTTTAACAGTGTCAAGTTCACTTCTAGTTAACGGAAAACTTGCATTTAAGCATTTCTGTAGCCTATACGAATAACTATATCTGCCTAGTGCAGTTTGTACATTTAAAATGCATGTCATTTCATTTTCAAATGTTACATTTAATCATTGCACATATTCATGTTATACTAAATAATTTGCATCCTAATTAATTAGCTTCTTCACTACCACCCCATATCTAAGATCAATTAGAGTTCAAATTCTTCCTGATTGGCATTTTTGATTTTTTTAAATGTTCTCTCTGTCTGAATCCACATTGAGAAGCATGGAGTTTGAGCTGGCAAACACAGAGTACTACACTATGGTGTAGCTCAAGGAGTTCTGTAAAGAGAGGGGACTTCCAGCCAGGAGCACCACCAGAAATGTGGAATTTCAAAAGGACCTGAGTGGAAGTCCACCAGTCACTTGCTACAGCAACTTAAGGAGATGATGACATGGACAGGCTTGGAGAATATTTGGATCTCAGTCCTGAGGGCCAACCACCTACTGATGAAGATGACTTGTCTCCTGATTTGGAGCTCCATTGCTAGGACAGGGAGCAGTGGTTCTTCTTTTGACCTGTCCCCAGAGGAGCTGATGGAAAGGAGGGAAGAGAGTGTGTTCAGGCTGGTAATGGCCAAGATCAGGAGGAGAAAGAGGCTGAGTGCCAGGGCAGGAAGCAGTGATTCGCCCTGTGTTTTGTCCCCAGAGGAACTGGTGGAGAGGAGGGAAGAGAGGGAGTTCAGGCTTGAGATGGCCAAGATCACAATGGAGAAGAAGGCTGAGAGGGCCATGCAGGAAAGGAAACTGGCCGTGGAAGAAAAGGAATTCTTAGTGGCTCATTAACCAAGTCTTAAGGAGCTGGACATCAAGGCCATACAGGCAGAGTCCAGCAGTAATGGTGGCAGCATACCTGCAAGTGTTAGAAGGGAGCAAAAAGGTCTGCATCTCCAAGGATTTGGTGCCTAGTTATATGGTGGGAGATGACATCGGCAAATATTTTTCTGCCTAGGAGGTAGCCCTGAAATTTCACAAGATCCAGAGCGCGGGGGTATATATAAACACATGCTTACAGGGAGGCAGGACTCCTTCCTTGCCTTAGATGTTGAGGACCAAACCAGGTACACCCCCATCAAAGCTATCTTGGTCGCTAAGTTTGAATGACCCCTGAAAGTACAGCCAAAGGTTCAGTGACAGTCAGAAGCTCCCTATCTAGTACTGGGTGATTGCAGTGGACTGCTCCAGCAAGTCACTGAACAGTTGGGTGTGGGGTAGCAAGATGAATGACTTTAGTGGGTCGTACAATCTAATTATGAGAGATTACATACTCAGGATTTGTTTTCCATAGTTGCCTTAGCACCTAGTTGACAGCGAGCTGAATGACCCGAGGAAGCTTGCTTAGGAAGTGGACCTCTAGGCCATCAGTAGAGCGTCAAACAAAGTATCTGGGGGAGTCTCCCATAAGGTTGATCAGAGAAGAAGAACTACAGGGAAGAACAAAATAGAAATATGGAATTCACGTTTGTCAAGTTAGTCATGTCCAGATCCTTAACGGACCATTAGACAGAAAACACGATCCATCAGCCACTCGCGCAGGTAGACCGAACACACCCAACAACCACTGCACCCACAAGCTGGTAAGACCGTGGCATACACAACATCATAATGAGTAATACAGACATACTGCAGTCCGACCTTAAGGTTATATCCCTGAATGTGAAGGGTCTGAACCACCCAGTCAAAAGGAAAAAAATATTAGACTACCTAGCAAAAACAAAAGGTGACATCATCCTCATGCAGGAAACCAAACTATCAACAGAAGACACAAATAAGATTAAAGAGAGATGGATAGGCCAGCTAGCCTGCTCACCAGCAGTGGGGAAAAAGAGAGGAGTAATCCCCCTAGTTAGCTCCAAGTCAAAGATATCAATTGATAGCGTAGAGCATGATGAGGGAGTTATGTTATGTTATGTTATGTTATACCTTCTTGTATAGCGCTCGAATCACCGTGGGGCATCGCGGCGCTTATTCAGAACTTACCCAGGAGAAAAGGAACAGAGAGGAAAGGAGCCTTTAATACAGAAAAGCCTTTAGATGTTTCCTAAAGACATGATAGGATGGAATTTCACGTAGGGAAATAGGAAGGCTGTTCCAGTATTTGGGGGCCAAGTAAGAAAAAGCCCCTTCATACTTCTGTGCACTCAACTCAAAAGAGGAGAAGAAACAATATCAGTAACCAACATATATGCCCCAAACACAGATGACACAACATTCTGGGAGGGGTAACAAGGAAAATGGAGAAAAACTAAACGCACAACTTGAACATTGTCGCTGGAGATTTACACCAGGTCCTAGATCACACCCTCGACAGACAATCAAGTACCCAAACGTGACCCTAACCTCCTACAACGTCCTGAAAAATATCTGCAACAGATTTGAGCTACAAGACCCATGGAGATTACAGCACCCAGACACCAGAGATTACACCTTCTACTCCAACCAACACAACACATACAGCAGAATTGACTACATACTCATCTCAAGAACACACATGCACCTAATAGAACACACATATATTGCAGCAAGAACGATCTCAGACCACTCTTGCATTAGTCTACACCTAACAGGCAGGCACAACGATCACACTACCCGTAGATGGCGGTTCAACAACACAACGGTTACAAAACAAGATGACGAAGATACGATTGAGAAAGCAATCAAAAACTACATAAACGAGAACGAGACACCAGACACCAACCCAAAATGCCAATGGGATGCCCTCAAACAACCGTCAGAGGTAATGTAATAGAAATCAAAGCCAGAAGAGATAGATAAGCAAAAACACAGCTAGACAAATTAGAAAAGGACATAAAACAGCTAGAAACCCAACATATAGACAACACCTCAAACTCAGAGATCCTCCTAGCACTTACAGGAAAGAAATACAAATTCAACAGAATCCTCAGTGAAAGGGCGAGCCTGTGGATAAGAAAGTACAAACATATCAACCTCTGCGAAGCCAACAAGGCAGGAAAAAAACTAGCTATATACCTCAAACGCAAGCGTGGGCAGCACTGCATCTCCACAATCACAGATCAGCACAACAAAACATACATCCGGCACAAGGAAATCCTACACACTTTCATGGAGTTCTACAAAGACCTATACACAAAAGACGACAACATCGACAAGGCAGGCACCACAGACTACCTAAACAGACTCAACCTACCCAAGTTAATGAAAGATGAAGCAAAAACACTGGGCCAAGACTTCAAGGAGACCGAGATAGCATTAGCTATAAACTCACTAAAAGACAACAAAGCTTCAGGCCCAGATGGTTATACAGCCCCCTTTTACAAAAAGTTCAAAGAACTTCTTCTCCCAGTTCTAACCAAAAAAGAAGGGACAATAACAGAAACAATGGCAAAAGCCAACATAATTGTTATTCCAAAAGAAGGTAACGATCCACAATGGCCCAAAAACTACCGCCCCATATCACTAATTAACCTTGACTGCAAGATATACGCCAAAGTACTAGCCACAAGATTAAACAAATTACTACCCCAGCTGATTGGAAACACGCAGGTAGGCTACATGAAATCTCGCATGTCCCATGACAATACGAGACTCCTGTGCCAAGTCATAGAACACTCTTCAAATTCACCTCACCCGGCAGTCGCAATCACACAAGATGCCTAAAAAAGGCATTTGACAGAGTCTCCTGGCACTTCCTTGAGAAATGCATGCAGGCATACAACTTAGGCGATGAGTACACAAAGAAAGTCATGGCGCTATACAAAAAACCGAAAGAGTAAATAGCCATAAATGGAGGCTCATCGACCCCATTCGAACTAGAGAGAGGAATGAGACAAGGGTGCCTGCTGTCCCCGCTACTGTTCCTACTAGCCCTAGAGCCCCTGAACAGAGACACCCTAGTTAGCAGAGACATTACAGGGATAACAATCAAAAATACCACAGCCAAGATCGCCACCTACGCGGATGATCTTCTTATATTAACGAACAGCCCAGCCCACTCTATACCAGCACTCATTCGTACAATCGAAACATACGCCAAACACTCAGGCTACAAACTCAATAAGGACAAATCAGAATGCATGCCTCTCCACATACACACAACTAGAGAAGTAATAGGAGACTCAGGCCTAGCTTGGCAACCAAAAGCTGTCAAATATCTGGGTATCCAATTTAAAAGAAGCCTAAGAAGCACCCTAGAACTGAACGAGAAGCTCACGCTGGGAAAGATAAAAGATCTACTAGACACGTGGTCACCCAAGTTCATCACATGGTGGGATAGAATAGACACTAACAAAATGATTGTAACCCCTTTAGTCAACTATCAGGCAGACATGCTACACCTGCCCCTGACAGAAGACTTCCACAGGAAAATAGACCAAACGATCAACACATTTATATGGAAAGGGAAAAAAGCCAGAATAAGCCTTCAAAAGCTGAGACTAGGAAAAAAAATGGGTGGGCTCAATATAGCGTTTCTGAAAACGTTCCAACTAGAATACACTGGCTGCTCCCAACACAACGATACACGCCAACATGGCTAGCCATAGAGAAAACCATGCTGAACGACACAGAGCCACTCACACTGCTCACATCTAACAAGAAAGCACTCAACAACAATCCAAACCTAAAGATTACAAGACATGCACTACTCAAGGTTGACCATAACCTAGAAACCAGCATCAAAAACTCGCAGTGGGAGATACTCTGGTCTAACCTCAAGATTAAATACAGGAGAAAAACAATAGACATGAATACATGGAGAAAAATAGGATTTATGTTCCCAGCTCACGTGGAAGCAGAAGGGAAGCCATACACCTTCAACAATCTGAAAAAAAACATAACCTCCCTGATATAAAATTTTACAGCTTCCTAGCTATCAAAACAGCCTTAGCAAAATCAAAACTACACAGACAGGCCCCATCCATCTTCCAGTTTATGGAAAACATAAACAAGACAGGGCACCAAGTCTCACTTATATGCAAACTACTCCGACCTATCTCAACCAAACTTAACGACAGAAAGACGGCCTACTGGGAAACCCAGATAGGATCCAAACTTACAGAACAGGAACTACAAACACTGTGGGCATCCCCATCGAAAAATATGATATCCCCAGTGCTAGCACAAACTAAATTTTGGCTACTCCGCCAAGCTCATTGGACACCGGCACGACTAGCCTCAATAGGTCTAAAGGACAATGTTACCTGCTGGAACTGTGGAATAGAAAGGGGGGACATAGAACACCTCATCTTCCGCTGCACAAAAGTCAAAAACTTCTGGAAACAAGTACTAGACTTCACAAACAGGACATTAAACTGCAGCCTAAAGCAAACATTCGCCACAATCGTCACAGCATATATCTCAGCAGACATCACCACTCAAGAGGAAAGATACCTACTTGACTTCCTCTTCACATCTGCAACAAAGATAGTACTAACCAACTGGAAGAACACCTCCAAGGCCACGTTCAAAGGGTGGCTGAACTGGGTGATCTTCCTCAGAGGGGCAGGCTACACCACTTTCAGAAACACACCCGGAAGACCCCCCAACAGGGAGATGTGGTCGAAAATGGACAAATTCATAGACTCCTATAAACCACCATAGACAAAGAACAACATGGGTCTACCCAACCTCAAGTTTTGGTTCTGATTTTCTGCCACACACAACCGCCACCACTTTATGTTTTATGTTCTAACTAGACACCAGCCAAGGGCAACAATATGTGTTACATGTTACTTGTTAGCCAGTCTATTAGGCCAAATAAAGTCAAACCGTCAAGCTCATTACTATTGCCCTAGGCAATGATCCTCCAAAGAATCACAATTGTATGTATCTTGTATTTTATGTAATGTTTAAATACCAATAAAAACATTTTTTTTTAAAAAAGAACTGTGTCAGGGCTTTTATAATCTTTATTTTAGATAGAAAATAATTCTTCAGTTAATGTTAGTATTATGTATCCGATCACGTACGGTTTCTTATTCCTCAATTATCCAGGATCTTTTGTGCCAACTCGTATAGGCCCAAAGAATAAGATTCAATGCAAACAAGAGGGCACTGGTATGCCCTTACCGATACCAGGATCTGTATCGCAACACTCCTGTAGCCTCCTGTCATTCTTGAGTGCTACAGGAGTTTTGCGATATGGATCCCGGTATCAGTAAGGACATACCAGTGCCCCCTTGTTTGCTTTGAATCTTAAGCAAACAAGTATGATGTCCTCCTGCCTTGCCTTGTTTTTGCCTGTAGGGAGGTGTCACAGAAAGAGGATGGGGTTGGCCCCTTTGAACTCCTCCCTGTAAGGGGACCTCTTACCCTTGTTAGAGAGGGGTGGGAGCAAGGACCCAGGCATCTCCCTCAGGATGTGGTCAGCTAAAGGCTGGCCCTCTGCAACCAGTTGCACGGCTTCTGGAAGAAGGCGAAAAGTAATCTTGAGGCCAGTCAAGACGTTATGCAGGACACAGCCTATTCAGGTCCATGTGTGCCCAGCCTCCACACAAATGGCTGCATACCCTCTATAGTTACCTTTTGGACCTGTGGATACTCTGCCAGGAAGAAGGACTGCTGTGCAGCCACAAACACTGCCACTCTGCTGGATGGTTGCCCTGCTGTGCAGACCTGCTGCCAGCTGCCCTACTTGTGGAAAAAGAACTGAACCTGCAACTACATCTTGAGCCTTGAGTGATTCAAAGGGCTAGCCTGCTGGCCTCCTGATCTGAGCTTCAGGGGCATAAATGACTCCCCAGCCAGCTCCTGGACCCAGTTGCATTGAGGGCCTGACCCCCAAGTGGTGCCTCTCCGGTCCTGGGCCATTGGTGTTGCTCACAAGCTCTTTAAATCAAGGTTTTTGGCTCTTCACTGCTGTGAACAGGCATGTTCGCATCCGAACCGCACCGCTCACCCTGAAGTTCAGTCGTCCCGCTGCTAGCCCATCACTTCACACAGCAAGCAGCAATCATCTGCGGAGGACCACCACAGCAAAGCTCCAGGCCACCCATCCACGGCACCCAGCCTGCCCTTTGAGCCACGCTGACCACCACCCACAAAGCTCTCCTTGCTCCAACACAAACGTGACTCCTGGCAAACAACCTGAGAAAATACACCTTCAGCAGGACTAATCTGGACTGTACCTGACCCGTACTTTATTGCAGTTGGCCTGAACATTTGACTTTGACCTGGTCCAATACGACCTGATAGTTGGTGCTTTATGCTTTTAAGTGCTCTTTTACAGCATATTCTTTTAAAAATTCAAAACCTCAGTTATACTGATTTAATGTTTGTCACTTTACTCTTGTTTTTTTAATTAAATTAGGCTCTATTTTCTAACATGGCGTAAGATCTTTTTGTGTACTGTTTTCACTGTTTTAAAATTTAAAGTGTGGCACAATAACTTTACACATTCTCTTTAATTTCAGCCTGGCTGCTCTGTCCCAAGCTACCACAGGGTTGAGAACATGTTATTTGGAGTTTGCTTGTGCCTTACCCTGAGAAGAATAGCGGTTGCAGTTTGACCCGGGCTCACACCCCAGTCAACCAGTAACCCAATCTCTAAACCTTTTCAATATCTGTATCATGGGACATAGCTATACTGTTAATATTTGCATTCAGTTTTCTGTTGTTTGCCTTACTGATTTCATTATTCAAATCCATAGTTGTTGAGCCCAGAAAAAGAAGTTGAGGACATACATAATATTACTCCACTACACAAAACAGCATAACAAATTGTATGTTGTTTCATATGTATTTCAAACAAAATTTAGTTTAATGACGCTTTTAAGGACAAATTAGAAATGGAATTAATTTGTTAAAAATATATTTCAGTAAAGCATAACAAGTTATATATATGTTTCATTCACTGTTCTGCACCTCGTAATTGAAACAGCCGGTTAAGGGGTTGAACTCACTAAATACTTTTTTCCCTAAAATGCCGTTTCGAATTTGTACTTGCTCTATTTATTTTTGGCACATTTTCGCGGCTGACCAGCCTGGTAACCATTATTAGTTTGAGTCATGTGACATACGTATTTTTTCGGTTAGGGTGGATTGTTTCCATAACTCTTTCAAGTGCTTGCAATGTGCGCCATCGAGGGTGGATCAGGAATCCGCGTGAGAGTAGGAAAATGCCACATGTTTGCGCTTAAGATAACAAGACTGCAACAAAAAAACACCATATGGAAGCCGTGCACATTTGATACCCTTCTTCGTCTCGCCAATTTGTTATATTATGCTGTAAGTACCGATTTTTTTTTTTAATGACCTGACATTACTTACAGTACATGTACACGTCATAACTGTGGTTTCTCCCATGAGTGACCTCCATGAGAATTTCAGTCGTGTTCCTTAAATTTCATGCTTCTGGTATTGTATTTCTATGTGTTCAGAAATGCATGCCTGAGATATTGCCACCTAAGTGAATTTGTTACGTGATCACGGTTGGCTATTGGACGCACTGCTTCAAGTCCCTTTTGGACCTGGGGAAGACAATGAACATCTATCTACCAGGATTGGAATTCTCCCTACCTGAACTTGGGAACCTTAAAGGAATCTCGCTTCAAGAGCCCCCTGGGGCCTCCTCTTCCCTACTGAAGGGCAGCTTAGTTAAAGAGGGCCTGCCTATATCCGTTCTGCACAGAGTTGCCCTAGGATGCTTTTTCCTACTACGAGGCTTCCTTTCGTTGGTTTGACGCTTCATCTTGCTATTAAGAACATGTGCATGCGGCTATTTTTTGGGTTATGATACTTCCTGTATCCATAAAAAGCTGTTGAGCGACAGTCGCGGCCCATGCAGACAAGAAGGGGGGGGGGCAGGTTGAGGGGGGATTTCAACAGATGATGACGATGAGGAAAAATTACATATTTATTTAATTTTTCCTCGGACAGTCGAATCCCCCCAACCCTGCCATACCACTCTTACCTGCACAGGCCACTCCTGTTGAGGGATGCTTCATAGGGTTGTATCTTAAACGGAGGGATGGGGGAGGGAATCTCATGGGAATGACAATAATTCTGTTTCTCTAACGTAACTGCTGATAGGACCGGGACTTGACTTAGGCCAGGAGCCTGATCAACCATTATAGGCAAATTTTCTGCCAGCTGGGAGTCAAAGCTGACCCTAGAGGGAGGGCGGCTAACAACCCCCTTGAGAGGCATACAAAGGGCACAGCAGCAGCAGGTCGCAAGTGCGTGCCGAAGAAAGGGTCATAGAATAACCAGGGAAGTTTGGTTTCCAAGGACCCAATCAGGAAAGAGTGGTGTGGTCACAAGTACAACCAAAAAGGCGACCGGGACAATTAGTCCCCAACTTTGTCGCCAGAGAAAATTGATGTTGCCACCGCCTGGGATGCCAGCGCAGGAAGAACCGAATAACTTTAACCCGGAGACAAAACCTAATGGGCAAAAGGGCAGGCGCACTCTGCAGCGAGCTATCGTGACAAGTGGCACTGTACCGAAGAAGTGCCAGCATTTGCGGGGTGGTGATCAACAAAGAATCAGGAACACACATGTCCGGGCTTACCACCACCTGTAGTCAGAATGGCGGTGCCCTGGAGAAGACAGCGGCAGGCTTCACAGGGGCACCTTGAGCCAACAAAGCAGTACTTATGGGAGCAGCCCAGCCGGGGCAAAGGACAATCTGCCCGGGAGCTCCTGGCTTGAGGTAAGATGGCCAGCCGGTCAAGTCTCGCACCACATTGTGGGTCTCGCTATCATTGATATGACCCTTGCTTGGGTACTTTCTGTGTTTGTTTTAACTAAATGGTAATAAACATATTTTCTTTTTACATGATCACAAGAGGCATGGACAAAGAGGATTCATGTGCCACTGTGAAGGGCTCAAGACTTCCATATGTCATGCAAAGCTTCTGTATCTTATGAATTGTAAACTGCATTGTCTGAAATTTTAGCAAAGCGACCATAAGACCTCTGCTTAACTCAAGAAACCGAATCAACTGACTAAAATATGACTACAGAATTTAAATAGTGTGACTATCAAAAAAAGAAGTAGGTCAACCATGTACTAGCAGGGGGAAAAACAGAAAGATTAACAAGACTAGTAGGTTGGGACTAACCCCATTGAACACATATGAAATTTGACTATAGCGGATAGAAGTGATTATAGATTTGTGCTGGGGCCTGCAGAATGAATAGGTAGGGAGGCCTGGTAAATTAGACAAAGTACTTGAATCTGAGAAAGGCAGTGTAGAGGTATATATGTGATACATAGGAAGTAAACTTTTACTCAGCATTCAAGGGAAGAAACTCAGGGTTTACCCAGAGAGTCATCACAGCCCTTATCAGTTGCACTGCAGATACGGATATATTCTCTGCAGAGTCTGAAGTGACTAAAACATGATGGTGAGTGTTTGATTTGCTCTAATGCTCCTTCCATCATCCCCTCTGGTATCACACTGTATTTGAGAGCGCCTCAGAACCCATACAACCACCAGACTACATTTCCCAGCAGCCCTGGAGTTGGAGCTATCTGGTTTCGGATTTTTACGCCTCCTACCACCAAATAAAGGTCCCTTGTGGCTCCTTCGCAGGACCTGCACTGCCTGCTGTCTCTGTGCTTTCTGATGTCCCTGCACCACGTGCTGTGCCTGTGCTGCTGCTCCCCCTGCGCTGCTGCGCCCCCTACATGTCCATGCACGGCCTGCTGCCCAGTCCTTGCTCCACCTGCTATCCCTGTGCTGTCGTTACACCTGCCCCTGCACTGCCGCTCCCCCTGCTGCCTGCTGTCCCAGTCCTGTGCTGTCTGCTGTCCCTGTCCCTGCACTGCTGCTCCCCCTGCCCCTGCACTGCTGCTCACCCTGTGCTGTTCCTGTGCAGCCTGCTGTCCCGGTCCCTGCACTGCCTGCTGTCTCTGTTCTTGCGCTGCCATTCTCCCTGTCCCTGCGCTGCCTGCAGTCCCTGCCCTTATGTTGTCCACCTCAGGTCCTTGCCCAGTGCCCATGACCAATAAGACAACCCACCAGTACCACTATTGGAAGCCACCACTGCACGGCCACACAGCAGGCAGGTGCACCATCAACGCATCGCCGGTTGGACAATGGCCAGGATCCCTGGACCTTTCACCACTCTATGGTATACCGCCAAGGAACGCCTGTATCTGGACCCAGGCAACGAAACAACAGCTCTCCTCCTCCCCACAATCCACCAAAGGACCCTTCACCTGCCGACACTGTCTCTTCTCCTGCAACACAACCTACAAAAGATTGTGCACCACTCCTACCCACAAGACCAAGAACACCCAGCAACCGCTCCACCGTATCCTGCTCAACACCCGCTCCCTCTGCAAACAAGCCACGGAAATATGGGGCACCATCACCACCCTCTCCACAGATGCCTTCATCACGGAAACATGGCTCAACCCCTCCTCAAACCCTGAGATCACCACTACCACTTCTGGAGGCGACAAGATGATACACTGAGACCGTGCCATCAAACAAGGCAAAGGCATCACCATCATCTTCAAGGAAACAATCAGATGCACCATCACGCCTCTCATGGAACACCTAAACTTCCTACTACAAACTGACGCAAAGACCATGATAAGAGGCAACCTTGCCAACAGACCCCCGGGACCCAGAGCAACATTCTGCGACGCCACCCTCAACCTCATCGCTCCCCTATCAATCGACTCTCGCCACTATGTCCTACTCGGCAACGTCAACTCTCACATCGATGACGCTGGCTCAATTGCCCTCCTGGAGAACCTGAACAACATCGGCCTCACCCAACTGAACCATGCAAAAAGTTGGTGACACACCTGACCCCATTTTCACCTCCAGTGACAACATCAAATTTAGCTTCAACACAAAACACTTGGACTGGCCACACCATCATACACTTCACCATCACCTACGCCCAGCACACCATCAGCAGGCATCCCTCACCGCAGCTGGAGCAAGATCACCGTAGCTCAGTGGTCACAGGCCCTCACCACTTCCCAACCCGAGGCCTAAACGGACCTCGACCAGGTCGTCCAGTACTTCGCCTCATGGATCACCGACAGTGCTGAAAGTCACCCCACTGAAACCTCTTAAATCCAACAAGACCTCCAAAAATGCCAGCAGGTACACATAGAACTCAGGACCACCATGCACTACTGTCACCAACTGGAGAAAAGATGGTGCACCACTAAGAACCCAGCTGACAGAGCAGCACACAAAACAGCCCTCAGCAAATATCACCAGCACATCAAGGAAGCCATTGAAAGCAGCCATTATCACCCAATTTAACTCACCGGCCAACCACACAAAGGAAATCTTCAAAATAGTCAAAGAATTCTTCAACCCAACAGCCACAGAGAACTCCATCTACCGCTCCCACGAACTCTGTGACATCCTCTCAGACTACTTCCACAGCAAGATCACCAACATCTACAACAATTTCAAGCTCCAAACTGCCACCCTCGACCCCTACAACCCTAAACAACCAGCAAACATCAGCCAAACCATTACCACCTGGTCTCCGCTCATCACCCTGACTACCTCAGCCATCATGTCTTCCATCCACTCTGGGGCACTCACCACCTCTAGAACCTCACAACGAACCCAATCAGCATGCAATTCACCAGCATCCTCAACACCTCCATCTTCACAGCAACTAACAGATGGAAACAGGCAGACATCAGACCCCTTCTAAAAAATCTTCTGCAAATCCCACTGATCTAAAAAATTATCATCCGATCTACCTGCTCCCCTACCTGACCAAAGTATTCGAGAAAGCCATCAACTCACCAAGGGGCATATTATCAAGGCAGGCAAAATGAAATTATCACCGCTTTTGCGGCCGTTTTCAGCCGCTAAGCGGTGATAATTTAATTGCCCTATTAGCAAGCTGTCGCTAACATCAGTTAGCGACAGCTTTTAGGTGATAGCGAGCAGTTTGGGGCCCTGCTCAGATCAGTTCTTAGCCAATATATCCAATGGGAGGTGGATATTCTGGCTCAGACCCTATTGGCCATGATGCGTGAATATCGCTGGTTTTCCAGCGATATTCACGCATTTCGCCGCTATCGTCAGTTATTTTATCGTATTGGAGATAAACGTTGCTAATAGCATGTTATCTCTGCGATAAAATCCGGTGATGTTTGGCGATAAAAAAAAATTCGCTAAGCTTCTTTAGAGATAAATATGGCTAGTTGTTGATAATATGCCCCCTAGTTCCTGGAGCAAAACCACCTACTGGATGCCTTGCAATCAGGATTCTGTGCCAACCACAGAAACTGAGCACACTGATTGCTGCCAGAGACAACATCAGAACACTCCTCAACTGTGGAGAAACTGTGGCCCTGATCCTCTTCACCCTCTCAACACAACACGTTCATCAACACTCTCTACAACATAGGCATACAGCAAGATGCCCTCAAGTGGATCGACTCCTTCCTTAGCGGACCCACACAGAGCATCCAACTGCCTCCTTTCAACTCCCTACCCGAAGTCATTATATGCAACATCCCACGAGGATCATCCCTCAGCCCCACCCTGTTCAACATCTACACCCTTCGCAGGTGTCGTCAGATCCCACTGACTCAACATAATCTCCTACGCAGAAGACACTCAAATGATCCTCAAAACTATATGTATATAATTTTAAAGTGTATATGACAGCAAGAGATAATCTAAACTGTTTTAAAAAATCACATATTTCTACTTGTAATAAACGTATATTATTGTTGGTGGAGAAGTGTGGCTCAATGGTTAGAGCGGCAGACCCTGATGCAGAGGTCCGGCCCGGGACCAGGGTTCAATTCCTGCCTTGGCGGGTCTTGGGTTCAATTTCTTCGGACCTGATAATTCTCGCCTTCGTGCCTATTCTAATCATGGGTCCCACTCTGCAACTCTGGGCAATAGCTTGCTTAATCTCCACAACGGCCACAACAGCGCTGGGATGCCTGCCTACATCTTGGGTGTTCCCAGAAGTGGACATTTCACAGGGAAAAGCCATGAAGGGTTCCACAGCGGTATGCGTTACAGCGCTACGAAACCCAAGTTGGGGTATTAGTGCGCTTTACAAGTACAAATTACATTTACATTTACATTTGGAGGTTACGGCGTTGACCTGACGGTTCATGGAAAGGGAGGAGTCATGTACGATGCCAAAGTTTCTGGCATGGTCCGTGGGAGTGGGAAGGGTGCTGAGGGCAGTGGGCCACCAGGTATCGTTCCATGCTGCCGGGGTGGTTTGGAGGATGAGGACTTCTGTCTTCTCAGAGTTGAGCTTCATGCAGCTTTTTCTCTTCCACAATGTGACGTCTTGCATTATTTCCTGGAATCCGAGTCTGGTAGTGTTGGGGTCCTTGGTGAGAGAGAGGATTAGTTGGGAGTCGTGGGCGTAGGACACTATGTTGAGGCCATGTTGTCTGACCATGGTGGTGAGGGGGGCCATGTAGATGTTGAAGAGAGGAGGGCTGAGCGATGATCCCTGAGGTGCAACACAGTTGATTTTCATGGGTTCGGAAAACAGTCACTGAGGCCATGATAGTGCCAAGGCTGGACTACTGCAAAGTGTTACACCTCGGAGTGACACAAAGTAGACTCAATCAATCAATCAATCAATATTCTTTATTTGATTTAATAAAAAATCCTAAAAGTTATTGCATAGTGTAATACATTTTATAAATATCAACTTCAGCCCAAATTACAGCTAGGCTTGCTATAAAATGCCAGAAAGATAACATGATAAAAAACAGCATGCTGTGGGTGTAGTTAAAAACTGTAAGAACAATAAAGCAGGTTTCACTTGGTTAAAATTCTTGGACTTCAGATGTAGATGTGTAAAGTTAAAACTCAAATAGTTGTATTTCCGGCAGACCATGACTATATGAAAATTATCATTACCAGAGGCAATATCGCAATCACACAAGTGCAACATTCAATCCTTAAAACAGCCATGATTGGAGGACATTAGCCTGGGAAAAGGTTAAGCCTAAAAAATTGTCAGTAATCGTTGCTGGTGACGGGGCATGTCGAAGGTAAGATAAGGCTCGATCCGCTTACAGTTTTCAATAGTATCGTGTGATATACTAGATGCTTGTTCAATGCAATTGCCTCTCGATCTGCTGCCACCTTGTTTCTAAACACATCTTTAACACATCTATAGTGAGTTGTGACTATACAGCTAAGATAAATATAGAGTTTGGGTCTCCCTAAAATTATCATGTTAGAGGAGACATAAGCTGACTGTTGGACTTGGCCCTTTTGGCAGGTTCACCCCTGAACTTTTTCCTTGAACTCTGATATGATGTTGGTTGATTTCTGGTCTGTGCACACTTTAGCACTGTGGCCCAGTGTAAAGTGTGTGAGCTCTCTGAGTGCGTGTGGTGAGATTGGCCTGCCCTCCCATAGGAGTGCATGGGGAATATGTGTATCCATGGTAATTCCTGATGTGTGGGGAGTGCAGGGTCGAGTTTGGTATGTGCGAACTCGTGAGATTAAATGCTGCGCGATGATGTGTGCAGATTTATTGCGTCTAGTGGAGAAGTGCCACTTTTAGAAGTTGGCATGTCTGTGCAGTGAACGTGAAATTACTGTCTGGCTTGTGATTGGCTGGAGCTGGCTGGTGTGCCTGGCTCCAGGAGTCAGGATGGGTCTGCCCGGTGGTGAATGGGGAGATCTGCATGTTGATGGCAGGGAGGAATTGCACCTGGGACCTGAATAGGGCTGGGCTTTCTCTCCACAATGCTGGCTCCCCCCCCTGTGGTGTGTCTGATGTCCCTGGCCTGTCCTGTGAATAGGGAGAGGGGCAGAACAAAACAAAGTGCTCCAGAACCAGTTGCATCTGGTTCGCCCCTTGCCTGCACCTTTGGAGACAAAGGATTTCTGTGAATAAAAATGGGCTGTGACCCCATGTAAAATGTTCTTGTTTCTGCTACTTGAATTTACCAGGGGTGTGCTGCTGCTGGGGTCCAGGGGAAGGTTTGCCTCACTGGGCCCTGCCCAGCCCCTGGATGCCTGGAGTTCTCTTTTTGAATCCTGAAAGAGGGGGGCTCGCTGCTGGTGGGGCCCAGGAGGGACCGCCATGGGGGCTGCCTCTTTGCTGGAGGGCCCTGTGTGCTAGCCCCTGGGTCAGAAGGGAAGCCCTGCGAGTCAAGGAGGCAGTGCCGGTAGCGATGCGGAGCTCCCCTGAGGGAAGGAGAGCCCCGCGGTGGCAGTCACCAGCAGAGAAGAGTCCCATGTCCCAAGAGGGGGCCCTGGTGAAGAAGTGCAGCCGGTTTCCTGCGGAGGGGGCGCGAGGCAGATTGCCGGTGCCTGCCCCTACCGCATCCACGATGAGGAGCCTTCCCCCCACCAAGAGTGGGTAAGCTGAGATGGCTGAGGGAGGAGGGGGGAGACCACATGGGTTCACATCATGGTGCCTGGTGAGGCGCAATACCGGATTCCTTTTTCCTGAGCGGGCCCCTGCCGTAGCGGGCCGCTCCACCAGTTTAGCGCAATTGTTACTTGAAGGGCCCGAGTGGCCCAGGGGCAGTTCCAGACCCGAAAGGTGTTTCCGAGCACGAGGGCACAGAGTCAGAGCGGCCCCGTGTGCTCAGTGGGCCGTTCCAACGGTTGGGGACATAGTTGATTAGCTACGGAGCCAGTGTGCTCCACGGGGCAAGTTCTGCTTTGACCCTGAGTTATTTAAAGTCCCTGAGAGGGGTTTGGGGCCTCATTTGTTCCACTAAGCCCTGTGGGGCTTCCATGTTTTTGGCCCCACTATTCCTAGAGACTGAATGCTCCAACTCTGTGCATAGTTCTTGCCAGAGCCTAGATGGCTCCAACTTGTGGTGCAGTTGGTTCAAGGGCCAGTGGAAGCCCATGCCACAGTTTTCCTTTTACAGCTGCCCAGCAAGTAGTGGGTAGCTGCACCGTTTAGGCATTTCTTTCAGGGTACATGTGCTTTTGGACTCAGGAGTGGGACGCACTCCTTCGCCCCTACCTTGGCCTTTCACAGCTGTGCAGCACTTAGTGCCAGCTGCAGCGTTTAGGCCTCCCTGTTGTTGATGTCAGCTGCCCAGCAGGTAGTGGGCAGCTGCAACGTTTAGGTTTTGGCGGAGTGGTGCAACCTTGACTTTCGCTACCTAGGCAGCAGCCCTGACTCTCTGGACATAGGGCATTTGAGCCACCTTTTTAGATGGCCAGTTGGCCAGGGGGATGGTTACTTTGATAGGGCACCAGGCCCTAATGTGAGTTGTGTGCTAATGCTTTTGGGTGCTAGGATATGTATTGCGTATAGTATGTTTTGTGCACCCTGTTTGATACCTCTGGATGTGGTTTATGCATAGGAGGTTGTTTTACCGATTTAGGTTGTGTTAGGGAGATTATACGGAGATTTACGCCCCTAGTGTAATTTTTACTAAGGTGGTTTGGGTCTAATGTATTTAGACTTGTGGGATATTGTGCCTGTTATGGTTTATATTTCAGGTTGACGCTGAGTATAGTGTCTGCCAGTGATTACTGGCTTTGTTCCAAGTTCATATGTATTCTTTTACTATTTCTTTACCAAGTGCTGATTCTGACAGTGGCCCAAGTGTCCCTGTCATGTGTAAATAATCCCTTGTAAAAATGGCCGATGCCAGTTGGCACAATGTATATTGTGTGATTACTATCTGATGTGTTTTGAGAATATAAAGGCTATTTTTGATATTACCTTGTCTGGAGTTCTTTTTGTGGGGGGCCTGGGATGTTGTTGCTGCTGGGTGCGTGCGCAAATGCTTTACATATTACCTCTGGGATAAGCCTTACTGCTCGTGTCACGTTGCCAAGGGGGTGAGAAGGGATTATTCTTGGCGTGTAACTCCCTTGCCCTGACTAGAGAGGTGGTCTCTGCCTGGCTTTGGCGCTTGCCTCAGCCAACCAGAGATCCCATTTCTAACACCAACCAAGGGATCAAGGGAGAGTTATCCAGATTCATGCAATCTTGTACAATCAGGCTATTGTGACCTAACTCCTCCCTTGACCAAACCGAGAGCCAGACCGTCAAGGGGCAGAGCCAAATGTAGGTAGAAACATAGCCCATGCCCAGCTCTTCATGAACAACCTCAGAGGGTATACTTTGTGGAGCCCCTTAGGAGACCCCCTCAGGAATTTGTTTTCAGCTACTTGCATTGGGGCGATGGGCCCATATCCCAAAATACCAGATCCATAGCTGGCTATTGGGATGCACTTAGCCTTGAATATATCCAAAGCTTTTTTATGTGGGTGCACCCTAGTAGACGGGAAAAGTCGCCTATGCTAAACGTAGCCCTTTTGAAAGTTGTCACATTATGGCTTATCAGCGAGTGCCAGTTAAGACCAGAGTCCTATTTGATACCCAAATAAAACGTATCAACCTGGCTGATATGGTGACCTTCTTCACCTAAAACTTCCTTGTGTGTGACTTTGAAAAATTAGTGGACAGATCAAGGCCATTCATAAAATCATTAAATAGATCTAAAAGTCTCTGTAACCCCTTGGCCTCCCGAGCACTCAATACTGATTCCAATTGATTGATATAAAAAATGAATAAAAATGGTGTTAAAATGCAGCCCTGGCGAACCCCATGTTTTAGTTTAAAGTGCTGTGTACTTTCGCCATTAGGGACATATCTGACTGATGCCAAAAGGTCCTTGTGCAAATCACGCAGAAAGTAAACTAGTGCAGGGTCGATGCCAATCTGAGCCATCATGGACCACAGCTTGGAGCGGTTAAATCCATAAGATGAGCTGAGGTCCATAAAGACCAGATGAATTACCTCCCCTTTAGCCTTAGTGTACTTGCAAATCAGCAAATAAAGATGAAAGTTTTTCTCAATGGTGCCCTGCCCCGGCCTGAACCAGTATTGCAGGTTGGACAAAATACTATGCTCCTTTGTCCAAGTTGAAAGTCACTCCAAGAAGACCCGACCAATACTGTTCACCTCCGAATCGATGAGGGGTATGGGCCTGTATCAGGCTGGGTCTGACTTATCTCCCTTTTTAAAAATTAGCACTATAACCGGTTGACACCATGTTGGTGTGATGGAGCAGATTTCATCTGGAGTCAGGCACTGCTTTATTTTCGTGCTTCAGACAGACTGCATTTAAAATGGCACGTACATTTTAGTGCAAGTTAAAACACATGGCACATGAAGATATGAAAATGAGGCCTAGTCAGTCTGAAATGCTTGTGCTGAATTAACGTGTTTTTTCAGTGTAGAGAAAAACATGTGATTTAAGGGGCCTTTTTAGTTTTGAGGATAACCATAGAATGTGTTTTATCTTCCCAGCTCATTAGGTTTCGCCTAGGCAGCGCATGTGCTGTCTCGAAGAAAGATACTGTATACAACTATAGTGGGGGAAGCGTCGCCCACTTTCTACCTAGCTTTGTCATTGGGCTCAATCGTAAATGCTGCATGCTGATTGGTTTATGTAAACGTAATCCCGCCTCATGACGGCAAAGTCGTCATTATTGTTTTTCCACAGCTATCAGCCCCATTACCTTTAAAAAAGTTTCGTTTCTCTGCCTCCTCCTGTTCCATCCTGCAGTTCGTGACTTCTCAGTCCAGCAGCCAGCAGCACCCTCCCGCCCCCTCCCATCCATGCCTTCTTTCACGCCCGCACTTCTGTAGAAAATTCAATATGTCTCTCGTAAATAAGAGTCATATTGCATTTTCAGTGCTTGTTTAGTGTGTGATTGGTTGATGGCTTCGCACTCTTTGTTGCTTTGATAAAGCGCGCAGGTCACCCGGGTCACAAATTTACCAATTTCCACGCACTGGGCCCTGGCGTGCATATGAGAACAGAGTTTGCGTGAACCGGGTGATTTCTTACACGCTCCTATGAGTAATTCGGGGGGTGACTCGGACACCACTTACTATTCATGTACCTGACTTACCACAGGCACATTACTCCTGACGGATCAGGAGCTAGCAGTGGATAGGTGACAAGATTCCTAAAGGGAGTAAAACTTTTCATATACCAAATGTATTTATCCACACTTTATATTGTAAATGACCACAGACACCTGATGAGTTTTAAAGATTTATCAAGAAATTTCAGAATGAATATGCCAAGATGATAAGCCAAATACAAAATAACACATCAATCAGTAAAACTAATGCCACAACGTAACTATGGATTAGGGCAAGTATCATTAGAGTAAGTGAGAACACTACAGGGTATGGGAAGTAGGAACAGAGTTATTCACCATAAGTTTAAACTAGGGCAAGGGACATGAAAGGGACCTGAAAGGTGTACTTAAAACTAGACTACTTATGCTATTCTTACTAAGTTCACTGCAACCATGCTAAAGGGAAGGGGAAAAAGGGAACACTCTAATAAAATACGACAGTTTAATAATATGCTACAGGTAGGGAGAGAAGTGGAAACATTTCTAATAATAATTGCATATAATTTGCATTCAAAGGTGATAGAGCAATATCACAGGCAAGAGTGCTTTATTAAGAGGAGAAGAGAGAGAGTTAGGAAGATGTAAACCCACAGATGGATAATTACCTAGATAAGAATGAGGACTAACCCTGGCCACGGGTCAGTTTGGAAAGACGGGGACAAGGACCCTCAAGGATTGGAATACCAAAATGCGAGCAGGTACAGCTCACGGACAGTCAGGACAGGATACCCCTCAGGATTTGGGTCAGGACTGGGCTCACCAAGGTACGACCAACACCCACAGCTTCGGATGCAACGCCTGCGTTACCCCTCTCTGCAAGTAATCCGCCAGTAACCCCGATTGGGTTTTCGAATTTCCCCAGCAAAGTGCTTCACCAGCACTTAGGACTATTTCCACCCCTAGGAGTTTGTGGAAAGTATGGACAGAGTGCTCCGCAGCACTCTAGATTGATCACCTATAGAGTTCGTAGGGTCAGTGACAGGTCTGCTACTCGGACAAGTCGGACAATTTCTCTATGCTACACTAGGCCAGTTATACGGTTTGGGGACCCTTAGACCACCCACTAATGTTGCAAGTGACAGTTTCCCACATTATGATTGGTCAAGAGAGGTGATTTGGTCATTGTCACCTCCTAGAATTCAGTGTTCACATCATTATTATTAAATTTTGCATACCCGCCCCTTGGGTTCACGTTCCCAGGCATAGGAATACAGAAGACAATGAGAGAGAGCATGTTACAGATACATTGTTGCACAGTCAAGGAAAAATGCCGTGTCTTCGAGGTGGGTTCTCAGGCGCATCAAGCTTCAGGAGCCAGCTGGCTGGTTTTAGCTTCTGCGCAGTGGGGTTTCTCCCATGTCACGTGACAGGGTTCAGAAGAGCTTCAGTATGGCGCAGCTCACGTTTTCCCCAGCCCCCAGATACACGGTACATGAAAAGTAAGCGAAAACAAATTAGAATCACACGTAAAAATGATCACACTGTATACCGTTATAGACTTTAACACACCCCTTATTTTATAATATCTATAGCATTAAAGTTTAGTGCAAAAAGACAGATAGGCTGAAGCAGCGGTAGCAAGCAGAGAGCGTGGTGAGAGACAAGCGGCCATATTTGCAACAGTGCGCATGAGCAATAAAGTCCCTCCAAAATGCGAGTGCGTCACATCACGTGAGTATGACCGACGCATGCGCAGACTGGATTTCTGCAAAGCAGCCATTTCCATAGTGCAAGCATTGTTAGGATGAAAAGACACACAGGCAAGCCTCTCGGGGACACCCGCGTGTTGGGGAAAATGCTAAATAAATGACGGACAGTTGCATTAATATGATTATAAGTTAGGCGAGGTTCATGAGTAAGAGCAAGTCGCCTTACGTGCGAATCCTTGCTCCATCAATCCCCTCTTTGATGATATTTACTATCATCACTACAAAGGAAACAGATGCCAACTTTCATTCTTCCATATCATGCATCTCAATTTCGATGAACTTATTGTTGAGTTTTCTTTCAGCTTCTCTATGAGAGTGGTGATTCTTGGCCTTTTTGTAGATTTTATTCTTCAATTCTTCTAATTCTAACTCATCAATATTTCTTTTCACTCCTCTCTTATTTACTGCGTACTTTTTGCATTTCTGACATTTACAGCATATGAATATGATCAGTGCAACCACACTTATTCCAGCTATTAGCATCAGTATTTTCCACAGAAGACTTCTACCTAAGTTAGAAAACCAACTACCTATAGAGGAAAGACCTCCAGTCAGTCTCGTCCAGGCACTGTCAACCTCCAATGGTTTGAGTTCTTTTTCCAAATTAGTTATGTTCCTTACATATTTCTTAAGTTCGATACTTTTGTCAGGTATGTAGGTGCAACAATGTTGCGCCTTCAGCATTCTACAGACTCCGCCCTCTTTTGCCAATAAGGTATCAAGAGCAAGGCGATTCTGTAAAACCATTGATCTGATCGCAACCATCTCAGTATTGACCAGCAGGAATCCAGCAGCAGTGTCAGTTGATAACCGATCCACTACTGTAGACAATTTGCAGATTCTGTGAGTATTCAGAACTACGCCCATTCCAGGTATCAGTGCACTAAAAATATCACCTATAATTTCGCCTACGCTTTCACGTTTTCTACGAGCTAAGCCATTAGTCTCTTCATTGCTTCCAGCAGCATTATTCACATGGTATATTTTCGGGAAGACAATGCCAAAGTAGCAGCTTCCATACCAGTGATCCGGCAATTTGAAATAAGCCTTGTTCCCACATATATAGTAAATTCCGGGAAACACAGGTTCTGACCCATTTTTGAAACCCCAACCTCCAATTACCTTGTAATTATGTTCACACTCGCTGGAACCGATGAATACATTGTTATAATATTCTGTCCTTTCTCTATGGAGACAAAGTTTCCCTTTCCGTTCAAAATCCAGCAACAAAGCAGGAGTAGCTTCGCCTTGCAAGGTGTTATCCATGTGCTCTGCCCACCTAGGGACTTTATCCTTTTCGTCATTTGCCTTTTTCTGAAACTTTTCCCTCCTTCTGTCTGCCATTTTTATAAACATCTTTTCCTGCTCTTGCAAAGAACAGGTCAGATTAGCTTGTCTTGCTTCATTTAAGTCTATGTCACCTATAGTCAGAAAATATTCTCCCATATACCGGGTTACCTCGCTCCTAATATGTACAAGGTTCAGGTGCCCCCTAATAGGAAGTTCAGAAAAAATTGCGTCAGCATTTGAATAATAGTACTGTAAAGTGCTTCTATAAAACAAGCTTGCCAATATACTACAGGAAATTCCGTAGGTTAGGGGTAAGTGGTGATATGTCATACCTTCAGCTACAGAAGTGGGTAGTTTCATGCAGACATAACAATCTTCTATTTCCATAGCTTCTACGTAATGCACTAAAAGGTTAGCGAAAACATTTAAATGTGTCCGGTTTCTCATCTTGTGAAAATGTAGTCCGCCCTCATCTGATGCTTCTAAATTTGGTCGTGTGTGTCTCAGACTAACTGGGTTGTCACGTCGTTCTAAGCTTCGTGGAGTTTCTACAGTCTGTACAACGTCTGTGTCTACCACTTCAGGTTCAGTAGGGGACAAGTTAGGATCTTTACTTATCATAAAAGGAATAAAAACTGTTAGTCCTATCCACATCACTATCAACATAGCTACACTACATAAGCATATTTTACAGCACGTTTTGCAACATCCAAATCTGGATCTTCCAGCTACGTTTGAATCAGACATTATAGCTTACAGGTGGCTTTTGCAACCCCTCTTTGTCTCCTTACACCAAGAGTTCACTCGGTTCTGTCTCAAGGAGGGTCTTCGTCAGAACTCCGATCAGTACCGGACTCTTCGTCACTTTTGCCACTGTGGTTGGGCTCATCAATTTCTTCCAACACCAAGTATGTCCATTCAGGGCTCCGATACAGCCTGTTCTGTTTCTTTACTCTGTCGCTCTTTCTCAGAGACTTGCCTCGGGCTGCTTTTCTTTCACTTTCAGCCCTCTTTCTGTCTTTCAGTTTTTCTTCGACTGTCTTTATTCGGAGTCTAAGCCTTTTGACGTATCGGGGTGCACTCTTGCTTCTGTGACTTTCAGTGGTCGAGGACACTTGGCCTTCCTCGTGCACTCTTTTTATTTGTTCTTTGGGTTTGACAGAGTCTATTTCCCTTCCTGTCTGACTAGTTCCAGGTCTTTCATCTATTTCTTCTGCCTGGTCTCTATGCTGGCCTTGTTCAGGTTGGCTTTGTATGTTTTCTTTGCTTTCAGGCGATCTGGATTCTGATTCCTGAACACATTCATCTATCTCTATCTGCTCTTGTTCATGCACTTCGTTCCCTTCATTTTCTTCCGCATGAACTTCAACTTTGACCACTAT
Source organism: Lissotriton vulgaris (assembly GCF_964263255.1). Classification (NCBI taxonomy): domain Eukaryota; kingdom Metazoa; phylum Chordata; class Amphibia; order Caudata; family Salamandridae; genus Lissotriton; species Lissotriton vulgaris. The sequence continues at coordinate 1,945,160,639 of NC_141685.1, forward strand.
CTGTCCCTTTCCAGACTCCGGAGTTTCAGGAGGAGTGTCGATGTCTTGATCTGTCCCTACTTGGTCTACTTCCTGATCAGGTGTGATGTGAGTCTCGTTGACCTGACCTTCGCCCTCTAGTTCTGTCTCACCTGAACTATCCCACTCACTGTCTAGGTAGGAATATTTCCTGGTTCGTATTGGATCAAGAACCTGGTCGTCGGCAGGGTACCAATCACCGTCTCGACTTGTGCTCGGCAGTCCGATGTCAGCGAGATCCGGACTCTCTTCGGGAGTCTCCTCAGCTGTGTTGCCTTCAGCTTCAGTCGCGTTTTCTCCGTTTACCCGCTTCGTGTGGCTGGCATGGATCCACTTCGGTACACCAGCACACTTTACAGCAGTAGTGGTGACAAGGATCACTTGTCTTGGCTTTCCCCACTTTGGTCCAAGGCAACTCTTCCGGGTGTGTTTCTTTAACACCACCCAATCACCTGGTTGTAGCTTATGTGCTTGGGCCAGTCGTCAGCGGTCTCTCCAATCTGGTGGGAGAGAGAATGCACTTGGTCACCCAGCTGCTTGCAGTATTCTAGCACCAAATCATCAGAAATGCTTAGCAGTTTGTGTCCAGGTACCCATGCCTGTCGCATCACTCTCCCCATTAGCACCTCATGGGGGCTCAGGCCTGTTTTTCGATTCGGAATACTTCTCAAACTCATCAGCACAAGGGGCAAAGCTTCTGTCCAGTTCATTTTGGTGGGATCACACATCTTCGCCAATCTTGACTTGATGGTACCATTTATCTGCTCAACCACCCCAGACGCCTCGGGATGGTATGCACAGTGCAGTCTTTGCTTCATTTTAAAGGCTGTACAGAGTTCTTCTAGGACCTCGTTGGCAAAATGCCCACCTTGGTCTGTTTCAATCGTCTCAGGAATTCCAAACCTAGGTATCAACTCCCTGAGCAATAATTTGGCTACAGTCAAGGCATCATTTTTCTTTGCTGGGTAGGCCTCCACCCACCGGGAAAACAGGCACACTATGACCAGGACATACCTATATCCCTTGCATCTGGGCATTGTTATAAAGTCCGCCTGCATCCTGACAAAGGGACCTACTGCCTTTCCGATGGTACTTTGTTCTACTACGGTCCTCTTTCCTGCATTGAATTGCTGACACACTAGGCACCTCTGGCAAAGCCTTTCCGCTTGGTTCCTGAACTTTGAGTTATAGAACACCTTGTCAAACACACGACACATTGCGTCCCTTCCCATATGTGTTGGTTCATGTATCATTCTGATCATGGGATCTATCAAGCTGTCGGGCAGCACAGGTACCCCAGTCGAGTTTACCACCACACCATCATCCCTTACTCTGCATTCGTTCGCACTCCATCTACCTTTTTCTTCCCTGTCTGTGGCTTGCTGTAGGTCTCTCAATTCCTCCCATGTTGACACATTCTCAAACAACATCAGTTGGCAGCTGTTTCCACCCCATAACCCAATTTGGAGGGACATTTGGTGACGGGCACAAAACTGGGTGATTTGGTCAGCGTATCGGTTTCCGGCTGTCACATCATCATTTCCGGATCTGTGAGCCGCACACTTGACCACAGCCAATTCTTTGGGCAATTGAATAGCTTCCAGTAATTCTTGTACCACCTTTCCATTCCTGATAGGGGTACCTGAGGAAGTCATGAATTCTCTTTGTAACCATAGTTGGCCGAAGTCATGAACAACCCCATAACAGTACTGGCTGTCGGTATAAACAGTTATTCTTTTGTTTTTACCCCTCTTACATGCTCTTGTCAACGCGATGAGCTCTGCTACTTGTGCAGATTTCACTTCGCATAGGTAAGAGGCTTCCAGGGTGTTTGTCAATGTGACTACAGCATAGGCAGCACACAGACCTCCACTCTCATGTCTTAAACATGAGCCGTCCACAAAGATTGTAAGATCCCCATCAAGTAAGGCTATTTCTCGGATGTCAGAACGGGGCTTAGTGCTGAATTCTGTTAAATCGATGCAGTTATGTTCCGTTTCATCCTCGGCGTCTACATCCAGAGGAACAGGTAACAGAGTTGCTGGGTTTAAGACATTGCACCGAGAAATTGTTACATTCTCAGCACCAATCAAAATTCTCTCATACTTAGTCAGCCGACTAGGTGTGAGATACTGGGTCTTGGTTCTTGTCAGTAGGATTACAACAGAATGCGGAACATATACGGTGACAGGATGTCCCATGACAATATTCTCACTCTGTTCTAGACTGACGCAAGTAGCAGCTACTGCCTTCAGGCATCCGGGTAATCCAGCAGCCACTGGATCTAGAGTGGCCGAAAAGTAGGCCACGGGACGCCTGACCAGCCCATGCTCCTGGGTCAGGACTGAGAGCGCACAATTTTCCCTTGTGTCATAGAACAGTTCAAAGTGCTTGGAATAATCAGGCATACCTAGTGCAGGAGCGCTACATAGACAATTTCGCAATGTTACCCAAGCGGACATGCTTTCACTGTCCCAACTGACTGGGTCTTCTACTCCTTTCTTGGTCATTTTTATCAAAGGTTTGGCTAGAGCTGCGAATCCCACAATCCACTGCCTGCAGTACCCCACAACTCCTAGGAACATCCTCACCTCTTTCTGAGTTCGGGGTAGGTCCATTGCTTTAATTATCTTGATCCTTTCTGTAGTGACTTTTCGGATCCCTTTCTCTATCTGGTGCCCCAGATATTTTACTGAGTTTTTACAAAACTGTAATTTGTCAGGTGATACTTTATGTCCTCCCTTTCCTAGGTGATTCAGCAAGGCGATGGTGTCTGTGACACAGTCAGTTTGAGTTTTAGATGCCACTAAAAGGTCATCTATGTACTGCACCAAAACGGACTCTCTTGGCAGTATTAGAGATTCAAGGCATTTCTTTAGGATCTGGTCGAAAATCGATGGACTTTCAGTGTACCCTTGAGGGACACGATTCCAGACATAGATATGGCTGTCAAATACAAAACTAAAAAGGAACTTGCTTTCTGGATGCAATGGGATGGAAAAGAATGCATGGCACAAGTCAATGACAGTGAACCATTCCGCATTCCAAGGAATCTGATATAGAATCACTGCAGGGTTGGGCACAATGGGGCAGCAAGGTACAACAATTTGGTTTACTTTGCGTAGGTCCTGCACTACCCGGTATTTTCCACTAGGCTTTTTAATCCCAATGATGGGCGAATTGCAGGGACTGCTCATTACTTCCTGTATGATGTCTGCTTCGAGCAACCGGTTAATTTCAATTGCGACTCCTGCTTTTACTTCTGCACTCATTTTGTACTGTCTTGTTCTGGGGTATACAGCATTTGTTTTTATTGCTATTTTAATTTGCCATTAAGCCTACATCTTTTCCCGTGAAATCCCATACTTCGGGTACCACTCTTAACTGGAGCTCTTCAGGTAAGTCTTCAACGGACAAGGGTCTAATATCAGCGTCAGGTCTCACTAACATTAGTTTGTACAAGCCATCTTCATCGGGGGTCTGAATTTCGACACCTTTTGGTGTGCAAAAGATGGTGCAGTTCATTTTGCACAACAAATCGCGTCCTAACAGATTCACAGGACTAGAATCACAGACCACAAATCTGTGCATTTCTTTAAAATTTCCTATAGAGATCTCCATGGGTTCGGTTACTGGAGTACTGATTATTTGATTGGAGACACCCACTACTTGGATTGCTTCTCCCGAGAGGGGTAGGTTAGGAACATCCACTGTTCTCACAGTGGACCGGGTAGCACCAGTGTCCAACAGAAAGGTGACGTCTTTTCCCTCAACCTTTCCTTCAATGTATGGTCCAGTCTGGTCTACCGGTAAGGAGGCGCCAAGCACGCACTCCTTATCCTCCACCCTCAGGCCCCGTCAATCTTGTTCATCACAGAGGAAGGAATCGTTCAACAAGTACTGTGGAATTGCTGCATTTCTCTCATTCTCTCCTTCCCCTATCTCCGCCCTTTCATTCTGCTGACCCTGATTCTTATAATTCTGTCTAGGAGCGCGAGGTACTGGAGGTAGCTTTACCTGTTGCTGGTTCTTTCTCGTCCCCTCTTTCTGCACCTGTGGATTTAAACCATTTATAGGGGCATTACCGGCCTGTAGGTGTGGACACTCGTCTCTCCAATGCCCTATCTGGCCGCAGCCGTGGCATGGGAATTTTTTCATAGCCTCTCCCCGACTCATTTTTACCCGGGGCTTCCCTCCTCCCCCAGCATTGGTATTCTGGGCATTATTATTAGAATTCAATTTACTTAACTGTTTCTCTTGCTGTTCAGCCAATTTCACTTGTGCCCACATAACTTTCTCCTTGAGGGCTTTCTTTTTATTTTCTATTTCATCTTCGCAGTACTTGGCGTGTTTTAGGACATCATCTATGGGCTTTCCCTGCCAACTTATTTTATTGTCTCGAATCCATTGGGATATTTCAGGCCTTAATCTTAGCACGAATCTGTAACTGAAATGGGTCATGTCCTTCATGTCCACATTATCGATTCCACTGTAAGTTTTGAATACTTGCAGCAACCTTTCATAAAAGGAGTGGACAGTTTCATCGCGCTCTTGGGTAGTTCTATCTATCCGGGTCCAATCGGTTTATTTTGCGGGCACCTTTTTCTTGAGGTATTGTATGACTTGATCATACTTCCTCATTACCTCGGGTGAGGGAGCCCCAGTTTTGGGATCTCTCACATACTCGTCATTGGGCCAATCAATTTCGATTTTACATTCGGTCCACAAGTCTACAGGCACCACAATGTCGAAAAACCCATCCAGGTCTTTCAAAAGGCATTTTCTGAACTTTTATGAAGCGTTCGACCTGTCTGTACCAGTCAACTGGCTTCTCCCGTAACTTTGGAAAATCATTTGTAAATGACACAATATCTTGTCGGGACCAAGGGACATGGACATATTTTCCCCCAGGGACCTCTCTCATGGGACACAATTTTTCTGCGGGAACTACTTCTTTGAGTACATACTCTGAAGTCTGGGATTTTGCCCTACTGTCTTCCTTTTTCTTTGCCCACCGGGTTCTCCATTTTCCTACATCCCCCCATTTCTGTAAGAGTTTCAGTAATTCTTTTATCTGGATCTGTTTTCCTACTACATTCAAACTCTCTAAGTCTTTGTCTGAAAAATCTACTCTGTAGGGTTTCTGAAGGATTTTGGAGCGACTGACATCAATTCCCATTTCTGTGGCAGTGTCCATCAATCTCTTATGTAGCAATCTAGCGTTCCGGGTAAGGTTTTTGCTGATGAACAGTAACTCTTCCTCACTAAAGGAGTTTAATCGGTCTAATCCTACATTTCCAGCCATTAGTTCTTCTATTTCTATCCTTAATTTATAGATTTCTAATTGTTTTGGTTGGGGTGTGGTCTCTTTTTCTAACTCCTTGGTCCATCTGTCCAATTCGTCTGGAGATACTACTGTGGCACTCCTAACCCCTGCTGTGCTTTCAATCAGAACCTCTTTTGCCCTACTCTGACTCCTTGGTCCTGGCATGCTAGTTCTAGATTCCCTAATGGGCATATCCATCAGGACCACTGACTCGCACTCGCTTTCTTGATCATCATCTATGAGCACTTCTTTTCTCGGGGGTGGAATGCTAGGAGTTGGCATGTTTGGGGTCATGACAGGAGGACGTGGACTAGCCAGTCTATCCCCATAAAGAGGAATGGCGGGACCAATAGTTACTGGGATGGTCAGAGAATCTGGATGGGGATGTATCTGGGCTATGGTCCGAACTAAATCATCTCGCTGTTTAGCCAGGGCTTCCTTCTCTCGCTCACGTAAAGCCTTTTCTGCGGAATTGTCATGCAATACATAGGGTACTAGGGGAGGGTATATACTTGGGGCTGTCGGAGTAACCAACCGAGGTGGGTATTCTCCAAACGGGCGGTAATTCGGGACCGTAGAACTAGGTTTTCAAAACCCATCCCCATCACTGGTTTTACTATCTGTTCCTGTTCCATCTGTCTCGCTATCCCTCCGACATCTAGGATATCTAGAAAATGGGTTTGGTGAACTCAGAGGCTCAGACTCTGCAACATATGGAGGAGGGTTTTTCATCAATAAATCTTCTAGGTGCTCATCTTCAGAGTCTCCCACGGCCATTAAGTGATGGGTTTTCTCTTTACATTTCCCTTTCCCTGGTTCTAATACCCCCATCATTGGAAACAATCCCTCCACCATCATGTTTTGTCTCCAATGTTTCATTTTCTGCTCTTTGGTTTCTCTATGGACCCTCGGATACCATTTGCTTACTCCCTTGTCCATCCGGGGTCTATCTCTTTCCACAGCCTCAATTTCCCATTCTTCTAGGGCTTCGTACTGGGTTAATCTGGGTCTGGGATGTAATTCATTCATGCGGGTCCTCAAGTTAAACAAGATTCGGCCATTAAATGTACCATCAATAGGAAATGCTAGAACTCCGTCATCTGCAGTATACTTCGCCCAATTCTCTAGCCATACACAGGTATGATACTCCTTTTCGAACAACATGAAGGAAGCAGGAGTATTCGGTGGAGGGATGATCACCCCTTCCCTCGTTCTAATGGGCTTGTCCGTTTCAAAAAAATTCTTTACTTTATCGGCAAATGACATTTTTCTTTTTACTCCATACATCATGTGCGGTCTACCTCGTAAAATCTGTTCCTTATAGAAGCCAAAGTTTTGTGAATTAGGTAAGAACTCCGGATACCACATACACCTTTGCAGACCCCTCTCAAGCTCCTGTTGATTAATCTTGTTTACCTTTGTGCTTCCAATGCTAGTGCGACTTTTATTTCGTAGCAACCAATCAACTCTGTGAGTACAAAAATCCTTGTCCAATGGGTGCGCGGCCCTTTCGCGAGACGAGGTCTCACGCTCCGGCACTCACCCCTACCTTACAATTTCGGCTCCACTACACACCCGCTGTCTCAACCAATCCCAGCGCGGCACGGAATGACGTCAGAGCCGTCTTCCGACCGACTCTCTCCTTTACAAGGTAACGGAAACTTTTAACTTTTCCTAAAGTGCGAATGCAAATCTTAGTTAACAACACGCAACGTTTGCCACTGTGTCTGAGTGTTCTAAACAGGTAGAAAAATGTTCTTTCACTACTGGTAAACCACTTCTGTCTACTTTTCATTCACTCCGGATAGACTTCTTTGCCTAACCCCTCACACAAGCAATATAGAACCTGTTACTCCTCTGACTCATCCACTTCTTTCCGGGATATATACTAAGTCAGAATTTCACCAGCGGACTATTTTACTTACCATACAAGCCTCGGAGACCCTATTACTCCTCCCGTATGTGACCCTTACTAGGTGATATCACAATGGAAGTTTTATAACGGACTCGTAGCTATCATTTATTCAGATGCAAGAAGATCCTAATTAGTGCTTCCAGGTATTCCTAACCCTGCACTAATGACTCACAACAAGTGACTTTTCCAGCTAACTGGATTCTGCTCACCGTTAGCTATATACCTCCCCGGGGATTCGGACTACACTGAACACTTACAAACAATTCTTTGTTAATATTACATATAACACTTATAGCAGCAATGCAAAAAAAATCATTTACATACATATGCAAATCCTTTAAACAGTTGCGCAATATTTAAATCAATGCAATAGAAATTTCAGCAGCACATTTTATTTTCACGGTTTGTTTATCAACTATCCTGTCTACCTATCTTAACTAGTCCTAACCATAGCTCTGCTACCAGAAAATTACTGATAGAGCACGCAGGTCACCCGGGTCACAAATTTACCAATTTCCACGCACTGGGCCCTGGCGTGCATATGAGAACAGAGTTTGCGTGAACCGGGTGATTTCTTACACGCTCCTATGAGAAATTCGGGGGGTGACTCGGACACCACTTACTATTCATGTACCTGACTTACCACAGGCACATTACTCCTGACGGATCAGGAGCTAGCAGTGGATAGGTGACAAGATTCCTAAAGGGAGTAAAACTTTTCATATACCAAATGTATTTATCCACACTTTATATTGTAAATGACCACAGACACCTGATGAGTTTTAAAGATTTATCAAGAAATTTCAGAATGAATATGCCAAGATGATAAGCCAAATACAAAATAACACATCAATCAGTAAAACTAATGCCACAACGTAACTATGGATTAGGGCAAGTATCATTAGAGTAAGTGAGAACACTACAGGGTATGGGAAGTAGGAACAGAGTTATTCACCATAAGTTTAAACTAGGGCAAGGGACATGAAAGGGACCTGAAAGGTGTACTTAAAACTAGACTACTTATGCTCTTCTTACTAAGTTCACTGCAACCATGCTAAAGGGAAGGGGAAAAGGGGAACACTCTAATAAAATACGACAGTTTAATAATATGCTACAGGTAGGGAGAGAAGTGGAACATTTCTAATAATAATTGCATATAATTTGCATTCAAAGGTGATAGAGCAATATCACAGGCAAGAGTGCTTTATTAAGAGGAGAAGAGAGAGAGTTAGGAAGATGTAAACCCACAGATGGATAATTACCTAGATAAGAATGAGGACTAACCCTGGCCACGGGTCAGTTTGGAAAGACGGGGACAAGGACCCTCAAGGATTGGAATACCAAAATGCGAGCAGGTACAGCTCACGGACAGTCAGGACAGGATACCCCTCAGGATTTGGGTCAGGACTGGGCTCACCAAGGTACGACCAACACCCACAGCTTCGGATGCAACGCCTGCGTTACCCCTCTCTGCAAGTAATCCGCCAGTAACCCCGATTGGGTTTTCGAATTTCCCCAGCAAAGTGCTTCGCCAGCACTTAGGACTATTTCCACCCCTAGGAGTTTGTGGAAAGTATGGACAGAGTGCTCCGCAGCACTCTAGATTGATCACCTATAGAGTTCGTAGGGTCAGTGACAGGTCTGCTACTCGGACAAGTCGGACAATTTCTCTATGCTACACTAGGCCAGTTATACGGTTTGGGGACCCTTAGACCACCCACTAATGTTGCAAGTGACAGTTTCCCACATTATGATTGGTCAGGAGAGGTGATTTTGTCATTGTCACCTCCTAGAATTCAGTGTTCACATCATTATTATTAAATTTTGCATACCCGCCCCTTGGGTTCACGTTCCCAGGCATAGGAATACAGAAGACAATGAGAGAGAGCATGTTACAGATACATTGTTGCACAGTCAAGGAAAAATGCCGTGTCTTCGAGGTGGGTTCTCAGGCGCATCAAGCTTCAGGAGCCAGCTGGCTGGTTTTAGCTTCTGCGCAGTGGGGTTTCTCCCATGTCACGTGACAGGGTTCAGAAGAGCTTCAGTATGGCGCAGCTCACGTTTTCCCCAGCCCCCAGATACACGGTACATGAAAAGTAAGCGAAAACAAATTAGAATCACACGTAAAAATGATCACACTGTATACCGTTATAGACTTTAACACACCCCTTATTTTATAATATCTATAGCATTAAAGTTTAGTGCAAAAAGACAGATAGGCTGAAGCAGCGGTAGCAAGCAGAGAGCGTGGTGAGAGACAAGCGGCCATATTTGCAACAGTGCGCATGAGCAATAAAGTCCCTCCAAAATGCGAGTGCGTCACATCACGTGAGTATGACCAACGCATGCGCAGACTGGATTTCTGCAAAGCAGCCATTTCCATAGTGCAAGCATTGTTAGGATGAAAAGACACACAGGCAAGCCTCTCGGGGACACCCGCGTGTTGGGGAAAATGCTAAATAAATGACGGACAGTTGGATTAATATGATTATAAGTTAGGCGAGGTTCATGAGTAAGAGCAAGTCGCCTTACGTGCGAATCCTTGCTCCATCAGCTTTGCCCGCAGCGTCTGCACCCGCCCCTCAGCGCTGCCTCTTTCCTTTCAGGGTCTCGGATGTGTGCTCTGCCCCCATGGCTCTTGCCCAGAGCACCCCCGCTCTATGCCCGCAGTGCTGACTTCCAGTCGCACGCGTGTGCTGACACGGAGGCCTTGACCCTGAGCTCCTGCCACCAATCAGCTGTGATGTGCAGCGCGGTAGCCTGGTAACTGAAAACTTTCGCTTTCGTGTATGATGGCTAGTTATTTTAGCTTTAGTGACGAGCGAGGCAGTATTGCATTACAGAATTTCAGTGCCTACATTTATTTTTTTCCAATGCCGTTTCTGTGTATTTGACAGCCAGCACCGAGCTGCTGCAATCTGCCTGAGATCACATGGTTACTCAGGTGGAGGTGGGAGCTGAGATATAGAACGCAATTTCCTGCTTGCATGAACATACCTCGTTGAGCTCCTAGTGACCCACACAAGCTGCGTGCAGCCGTCCAATAAGGATGTTTCACTCACAGTGTGCAGATTCCCCCACCCCCACAATTGTAGGCCCTCTCCAATGAAGACACTACAACAATAGTGGGAAGTTCACCCACAGCGGAGGATTCCACTATAAGCAAAAGGTTACATTTTAATTAGTAACGCTTGTTTGATAACGCTTAAAAATGGTGCAAGTGCGTCATGAGGAGTTATATAACATTTCTTTTTGTGAAGGCTGGTCATTTTTTTATTGTATGAAGTTGTCTTGGGTAGAAATGTAGGTATCTGGGGATACATAGCAACAAGCACTGTACATCTCATGAAGGGCGACGGGGTGACTGGGGACCCTTCATGTAGCAGGGTTTACCTATTTGCATTACAAGTGACACATACTTTTAAAATAAAAATGTGCCTCGAGCGCATGGTCGCAGTTTTAGCCAGTGCTAGAGTTGAGATTATTTTACAACCAGCACCTCGCAACTAGACAACGTATACTGCGACAGGTCCATACATTACTGCTGCGCCCTCGGTATATAAGAATTTTTCTGGGGCCACATCTAGAGCCATCGCGTGCTGGAGTAGGTAAATATTTTGGGTAAATTATACTGTAGATACGGAATGTACATTTGATAACCATCAAATTCTGTTTTTTTCTTTCTTTTTACATTAGTCAGTATGTTTATTATTAAGCAGTTTGGACAGAGGGCAGTCTAAAATAAATAACACGCTGCTGCTACTCATTGCACTAGCACTTTGTGAGATAGTTTCCCCACCCTGAAGTTCGGCTTTACTTCCCTACCCCAGTGTGTTTTTAGGTCGAGCAGACCTACCCTCAATGCGTGAGCATTGAAGGTGTCTGCTTCAGACCTATTGTGGCCCGTATTTAGGAATGTGGACAGCTACCAGACGCGCGCTTTGACGAGGTCAGATTTCACCTCGGGAGCGAGCGTCTGGTAGCTGCGCATGCGCGGTGCAAAGCCCTCACACACAGACACAGGCAGCCCCCACCCCTCTGCATGCACGCACGCACACACACACACACACACACACAGGCGCGCGCATGCACATGCAGGCATACGGTACACATACAGGCACACTATCCCCTACCTCGCATTCTCTCTCAATCACACACAGTCACGCATGCGCACACACATTCCCTCGCGCGCACACACGCGCGCACACACTCCCCCCCCAGGCATACACACAGGCACGCACGCACTTCACATCAGCCCTGGGCCCCACTCACCGACTGCGCTCTTCCGGCGGGGCTCCTCACGGCGCGGCGCGTCTCCTCATCTGAATCGGGGCTCCCTCAGGTCAGAGGAGCCCCGCAACAGGCGCCACACTCCTCCTTCTCCCTGGCCCCCTCCTGGGGACCCGGGCTACACCGGACGGCAGGGCGCTCCATGCGCCGGCAGCTCGCGGACCTCGGGAGGCGGGACTTCCGGTCGGCCGCGAGCGGATTGGCCGGCCGGGCAAGAGCTTCCGGGTCGCCGCGGGCAGTGCGGCGGCGCCCTTTAACATTTTTGTTTTGTTGCTGGCTTGTTCTACATCTGGCCCGAACAGCCTGCATGCATATTCTACATTCTTATAACCTTTGCGTCTGATATTCTTTAGTTTTGAAAAAAATGAATAGGAAAATGTGCTCCCCTTCCCTGCCGTTCAAAAATCAGTGGGCGAGTTCCAAAACCTAAAATATTCATATTGTGGCCATTAGTTTGCTGATTGAGGATGATGAAATGACGACGAGGGGGTAGAAATGGTCCCCGCTGGATTTTAAGTCCGGCCCCCTGTTTTTGACATGAAATTGGCGGTTATAAAGTGACATTTATTAGGCGACGCCTTTTTACTGCATTTTATATGGATTAATTTTGAAGCGATAAATCGGAGAGCCGTTTAATCTGCGACGTTTATTCACTCAACGGGCGCTTTTTATGGGGGCGTTTAATGAAGGAGGGGGCCCGCGGAGGCAGTTCTAGCAGGATCTGCGTCTCGACACAAGGGTGCTCTGCCGGCTCCCCCTCCTCGTGTCTCCGACAGCCCCGCAGTCCCCCGGGAGAAGTCACAGTGGCCACAATACATCACCTGGCTTCGTGTTCTGTTGTTTCGCGCTCGGACCTTTCTCAGCGGTCAGGTCATTAAGATTATCTGGAAAAAAGGTGCGCAATTTTTACTGCCAGTGAATAGGTTACAGTCAATACAACGCCTGGATCTTTTCCTGGGATTTTCGGCATTATTTCAGTTATTATTTCAGTTACTAAGTCCCTTCCGAGTTGAAAGTATAGGGTGGAGGCAAATGTCAGAATAAATAACACAATCGCAGAGTGTTAGTCTTTGGTGTGCCCTATTCTTCCCATTCTAAATAGAATATCCACCCCCAAACCAGACAAGTAACCCAGTTCTCATTTAAAGCCAAGTGGTTCACTACAATAAAAGGTTTGAGCTTTATTCGAAACTATGCGCGCCTAGTCCATAGGCATGAGGGCCAAAGAGGGGCGCTAACGCTGCGTCGGTGGCATCTGCTCTCCTCGCTTCTTAACATTTCTAACGGAGCTGGGGTTTTTCTGTTCTGTCTCACGCTACTATGCTTGGGAATGTTGTCGTTACTACAATCTGCAGGTTTTTGGCCATAAAACACGCCTGGGACATTCTGATTGGTCAGGAGAGGTGATTTGGTCATTGTCACCTCCTAGAATTCAGTGTTCACATCGTTATTATTAAATTTTGCATACCCGCCCCTTGGGTTCACGTTCCCAGGCATAGGAATACAGAAGACAATGAGAGAGAGCATGTTACAGATACATTGTTGCACAGTCAAGGAAAAATGCCGTGTCTTCGAGGTGGGTTCTCAGGCGCATCAAGCTTCAGGAGCCAGCTGGCTGGTTTTAGCTTCTGCGCAGTGGGGTTTCTCCCATGTCACGTGACAGGGTTCAGAAGAGCTTCAGTATGGCGCAGCTCACGTTTTCCCCAGCCCCCAGATACACGGTACATCAAAAGTAAGCGAAAACAAATTAGAATCACACGTAAAAATGATCACACTGTATACCGTTATAGACTTTAACACACCCCTTATTTTATAATATCTATAGCATTAAAGTTTAGTGCAAAAAGACAGATAGGCTGAAGCAGCGGTAGCAAGCAGAGAGCGTGGTGAGAGACTAGCGGCCATATTTGCAACAGTGCGCATGAGCAATAAAGTCCCTCCAAAATGCGAGTGCGTCACATCACGTGAGTATGACCAACGCATGCGCAGACTGGATTTCTGCAAAGCAGCCATTTCCATAGTGCAAGCATTGTTAGGATGAAAAGACACACAGGCAAGCCTCTCGGGGACACCCGCGTGTTGGGGAAAATGCTAAATAAATGACGGACAGTTGGATTAATATGATTATAAGTTAGGCGAGGTTCATGAGTAAGAGCAAGTCGCCTTACGTGCGAATCCTTGCTCCATCAGCTTTGCCCGCAGCGTCTGCACCCGCCCCTCAGCACTGCCTCTTTCCTTTCAGGGTCTCGGATGTGTGCTCTGCCCCCATGGCTCTTGCCCAGAGCACCCCCGCTCTATGCCCGCAGTGGTGACTTCCAGTCGCACGCGTGTGCTGACACGGAGGCCTTGACCCTGAGCTCCTGCCGCCAATCAGCTGTGATGTGCAGCGCGGTAGCCTGGTAACTGAAAACTTTCGCTTTCGTGTATGATGGCTAGTTATTTTAGCTTTAGTGACGAGCGAGGCAGTATTGCATTACAGAATTTCAGTGCCTACATTTATTTTTTTCCAATGCCGTTTCTGTGTATTTGACAGCCAGCACCGAGCTGCTGCAATCTGCCTGAGATCACATGGTTACTCAGGTGGAGGTGGGAGCTGAGATATAGAACGCAATTTCCTGCTTGCATGAACATACCTCGTTGAGCTCCTAGTGACCCACACAAGCTGCGTGCAGCCGTCCAATAAGGATGTTTCACTCACAGTGTGCAGATTCCCCCACCCCCACAATTGTAGGCCCTCTCTAATGAAGACACTACAACAATAGTGGGAAGTTCACCCACAGCGGAGGATTCCACTATAAGCAAAAGGTTACATTTTAATTAGTAACGCTTGTTTGATAACGCTTAAAAATAACCTTTGCGTCTGATATTCTTTAGTTTTGAAAAAAATGAATAGGAAAATGTGCTCCCCTTCCCTGCCGTTCAAAAATCAGTGGGCGAGTTCCAAAACCTAAAATATTCATATTGTGGCCATTAGTTTGCTGATTGAGGATGATGAAATGACGACGAGGGGGTAGAAATGGTCCCCGCTGGATTTTAAGTCCGGCCCCCTGTTTTTGACATGAAATTGGCGGTTATAAAGTGACATTTATTAGGCGACGCCTTTTTACTGCATTTTATATGGATTAATTTTGAAGCGATAAATCGGAGAGCCGTTTAATCTGCGACGTTTATTCACTCAACGGGCGCTTTTTATGGGGGCGTTTAATGAAGGAGGGGGCCCGCGGAGGCAGTTCTAGCAGGATCTGCGTCTCGACACAAGGGTGCTCTGCCGGCTCCCCCTCCTCGTGTCTCCGACAGCCCAGCAGGCCCCCGGGAGAAGTCACAGTGGCCACAATACATCACCTGGCTTCGTGTTCTGTTGTTTCGCGCTCTGACCTTTCTCAGCGGTCAGGTCATTAAGATTATCTGGAAAAAAGGTGCGCAATTTTTACTGCCAGTGAATAGGTTACAGTCAATACAACGCCTGGATCTTTTCCTGGGATTTTCGGCATTATTTCAGTTATTATTTCAGTTACTAAGTCCCTTCCGAGTTGAAAGTATAGGGTGGAGGCAAATGTCAGAATAAATAACACAATCGCAGAGTGTTAGTCTTTGGTGTGCCCTATTCTTCCCATTCTAAATAGAATATCCACCCCCAAACCAGACAAGTAACCCAGTTCTCATTTAAAGCCAAGTGGTTCACTACAATAAAAGGTTTGAGCTTTATTCGAAACTATGCGCGCCTAGTCCATAGGCATGAGG
Source organism: Lissotriton vulgaris (assembly GCF_964263255.1). Lineage (NCBI taxonomy): Eukaryota > Metazoa > Chordata > Amphibia > Caudata > Salamandridae > Lissotriton > Lissotriton vulgaris. The sequence goes on from NC_141685.1 coordinate 1,945,175,929, forward strand.
GCCAAAGAGGGGTGCTAACGCTGCGTCGGTGGCATCTGCTCTCCTCGCTTCTTAACATTTCTAACGGAGCTGGGGTTTTTCTGTTCTGTCTCACACTACTATCCTTGGGAATGTTATTGTTACTACAATCTGCAGGTTTTTGGCCATAAAACACGCCTGGGACATTCTGCAGTTGGTGTTTTCTCACACTTTCGCAAAAGATGGTTAATGTGTTCTTACTCCAGAGACAACAGAATCGATCTCATTATGTATTGTTTGTGTCTTTGTGTCTGTCTGTCTGTCTGTCTATCTATCTATCGGCCTCACTCTATCTATCTATCGGCCTCACTCTATCTATCTATCTATCTATCTATCTATCTATCTATCTATCTATCTATCTATCTATCTATCTATCTATCTATCTATCTATCTATCTATCTATCTATCTATCTATCTATCTATCTATCTATCTATCTATCTATCTATCTATCTATCTATCTATCTATCTATCTATCTATCTATCTATCTATCTATCTATCAATCTATCTATCTATCTATCTATCTATCTATCTATCTATCTATCTATCTATCTATCTATCTATCTATCTATCTATCGGCCTTACTCTATCTATCTATCTAACGCCCTCACTCTATCTATCTATCTATCTATCTATCTATCTATCTATCTATCTATCTATCTATCTATCTATCTATCTATCTATCTATCTATCTATCTATCTATCTATCGCCCTCACTCTAACTATCTACCGCCCTTGCTCTATCTATCTATCGCCGTCGCTCTATCTATCGCCCTCGCTCTATCTATCGCCCTCGCTCTATCTATCTATCACCCTCGCTCTATCTATCTATCGCCTTCTCTCTATCTATCGCCCTCTCTATCGCCCTCGCTCCATCTATCACCCTCGCTCTATCTATCGCCCTCGCTCTATCTATCACCCTCACTCCATCGCCCTCACTCTATCGCCCTCACTCTATCGCCCTCACTCTATCGCCCTCACTCTATCGCCCTCACTCTACTTTTAAGTATTAATTATAAAAAAAAAGCAATTGTTATTTGTAATATCAATACGACTTAGTCACGTAAATACTACACATATTGCATTACAAATGCTATAGGTGTCACATTTGCAAAAGTTAAAAATATTGGTATTGTAAATGACAAAGTTATTAATTTTGCGACTTTCAAAACCAACACATAAATAAAAAAAATTGTCATTTACAATACCAATAGCTCAAACTTTCCTAATGCGAGACCTATTGCATTGCAAATGCTTGTTAAATCGTGTTAAATGGCCCACGTGGCAGGCATTTTCGCCGGACTGTACCCATTATCCAATGAATAGATGCTCTTAACCCATTTCACATCAGCAGCTGTGTTACTGTGCTTGCAAGACTTTCTGTATTTGCTTGTCTATGTGGCTAAATGCGTTCATGTATGTGTGGGAACATGTGCATGGCAGAACACTATTGTGTGTTCATGTGGGGGCATGTGTATGCGTTTCCTTTGCTGCATGCTTGTGACTGTCTGCAGTTATCTAGCCTGTGAATGCTAAGTGCAGTGTTCAGGATCTCCAAGAGAGTTTTGATCATCATCTCCATCTTTCCCTATTTCACACGCTATATCTGTGTGCTTTTCTGTATGATCTGTGTATCTATGCATGTTTTATGCATGTTTGTGTGTGTGTTCAAGGGAAAATACACCAATATGGGGAAACCAATTGGCATGGCCAATGCTTGCTTTTCCTTGCAACCTACATTCACTATTCATGTCTTAAGAGACTTTGGTTTGTTGCATATTTGGATAAACATGTTCAGTTTATAACACCTCTTTTTATAATGTCTGTTAATTAATAATGCACCAAACACTACACATGGGGCTAAACGCATTTTTCATGAAAAGATATCTAAAACATTAAAGCATGTTGCTATGAGTATGTATTAACTGTGCGCGCTTTGAAAATTTACACTAGTGCATTTTTATGCTATGTTGCACATTTTTATTTTTGCATGTTGAGCACAAATAATAAGAAAAACTGCTTTAAACTAATAGCTTTGCTAGGGAATCTTTTTTAAAGGGTATTAGTATGGGGTTGGGAAAACATAATGGGTTTATTTACATAAAGTTAATATTCTTTTGTGTTTGTTTTATTTTTGGGCCTAGAGTTACATGGCTGCCTGTGAATCCAGCAAGGCTGTGACTTGCATTAAAAAGAAGAGAGCATGCGCAGATGATACCAGCTTGCCTCAAATACAGAAAGAGTCAAGGCCACTGTGAACTGTACATTCTTGTGATTGTGTCAATGTACCAGTGTTAGTTAAAGTATCCTTCCTGCCTGCGTTGTGACAGGAAGGAGGAAATTTGAATCAAAAAATGTTCCTAGTAGATGTTGCTACAACACATAAATGTATTAATCATTAACGCTTCTTTTGTTAAAACTGGTATGATTAGAATTTGCAATGAGATCAGGATGATGAGACCCTCTTGCCATTGTGGCTAACAAATCAGGTACAAGCTTTTCTGAATATGAAACATATCTGTCTAGTCTGCCAAGAATTAGAGTATGAATAATGACCTCTTAGGAGGTGTGGTTGGCTTAGGCTCATTAGGCTTTTTCTCTTTAAACCAGGGGGCATCTGTCAGAGAGGGAGGAGAGAGGAAAGGCAGTAGATGAGATCAGACATTCATATGGGTTAGGTACATGATTGTCGCGGGTGCAGCCTTGGAAGAGATTTGCGTCCAAGCAGAGACGAGAGGGGAGTTTTCTTGCTCATATTCTTTTCAGAGAAGTCCTTGCATGTCATATTTTTGGCAAGGCATGCCACGTTCCTTTAAGGTCTTGTGAAGGTGGGGCGCTTTCAAGGAGCAGCTTTCCTTTCAGATGATGGAGAGGGAGAGAGACAGATTGAGCATCTTCGTCCCTCTTTATTGTATACTAGCAGCCCGCCGCAGCGTTGCCTGGGGCAGACGGGGGCTGGGGGCAGCATTTCCGGATTGCGGCAGAGTTGCCTGGGGCAGAAGGGGCCTGGGAGCAACATTTCAGGCTTGGGTGCACTCCCGACCTGGCCCCCGCCCGCCCTGACATTGCCCAGACCGCCTCCCGCCAGCCTCCCGCCTGCCTCCCGCCTGCCTCCCGCCTCCCACCTCGCCTTTGCCTTTGCCTTACCCCGCCCGCCATTGCCCAGACTGCCTCCCGCCTCCCTCCTCCTGCCTCCCGCCTCCCACCTCCCGCCTCGCCTTTGCCTTTGCCTTACCTGAGCCGCCGCTCTTCTCCGCGCTCCGGACTTCACCGCCACTCCTCGCTGCTCATCACCGCTCCTCCCCGCCTGTCGTCATCACGCACGTTGCGGGCATCGCTAGGTCGCGGCCAGTGCTACGTCGCAGCCAGCGCTACTTTTAGGGGACTACTTTGTTTTAAAAGTTTAATTTTTTAATTTACGTTTTATTTTAATTTTATGCAGCCTATGTCCATCTACACACCCTGAGGATTACAACAATGTATTGGGAGTGTGGATTGGCGCTGTGGTTCCCGAGTTTACCTTGCCAAAAGGTTTCTGTTCTCTCTTTATAATAGTAGTATAGACAACAGATTGAGCATCACCAGAGCAGAGAGTGCAGCTGATTAGAATAGGCTTATAATGCTAAAATTCTATGTTTATGCTTTGACTAATTAATTAGTTTGAAAAGATTTATTTGTCTTATGCATTTAATTCTCTTTTTTTAAAGTTCAGAAATGTTTTATTGAAGCAATAAAGGTGTCATCATACAATACAAAATATGAAAATTCTGTCATTACATTGTAAATCCATCTCTAAAATATTACACACATCAGACTGAAAAGTAATGAAGAGGGAATAAGACAATAAAAATGGAGCATGAGCATCAATGGAGTATACAAAACTTTAGGAAAGTTTGGGAGTGTCAAGGTGGTTTAAGAACCTCCTGCTGGGATGGCTATGGCACGGTAAATCGTTTAGCACTTGCATCAATATACATTGTAACAGGGGACCATAGATTTAAGCGCTTCGTTGTCAAGTGTATAGGATGAACAAAGGAGGTATCTAATCTATGGTTATGATACACAGCGTACCACCAAGCTTTATAAGAAATCTTTGTAAAGTCTTTCCAGTTTGTGGTGATTTGCTGAAAAGCAACCGCAATTAACAAGTCAATGATTTTGGTATTTAACATGAGATTTTCCCATATATGTGATAATCTTCCTAAATAAACATGAATAAAGGAAAAAAAAAACATTCTGTTGATTTGGGACCAAACTTGCTGCCAAAAGAAATATACACATGGACAGTAAAATAACATATGGAATAAATCAGCATTTGGAGATGAGCATGTCCAGCAAGTATCCGGGACAGTTGAGAATGTTTTGTGACCGGCATGAATAAAAGTCTGTTATATACAAAGAACAGTGTTTGTATTATGTTGGCCGCCCTGGAAGACTTGCGTATTTTGATCCAAATGTTAGTCCACAGCGTTATTGGCCATGATGTCATGAGGTCACGCTCCCATAACTTTTCTATGTTGAATTTCGGTCTATCTAAGCTCATCATTTATAAATGACTATAGATAGTAGAGGCTTTGGGCTCTGACTGTAACAAAGTGTAGAGGTGAGAGGAAGAGTCCGGAGAACTAGGAGTATCAGATATAGTAGAACGTTGGGCAAGTGTGACCATCACTGCGTCACTAAGTAGGTTGTATTTAGAAATGAATGAGGCAGGCAAGTCGAATATTGTGCTAAGTGAAGTGAAAGAGAGAAAGCCCAGGTTCTGGTGTTAACCTGGGCTTCTATGAGAATTCACAAGGGACTATTATCAAGCCCATTATCGCTGCTTTAGCGGCAGTTTCCTGCTGGTAAAATTGGCGATAATGTATCGCCCTTTCCTGATAGTATGGCCCTAAGAGTTGAGAGAAGTGGAGATAAAATTCAACAGTGAAGCCATCTGGACCAGGTGCTTTGTCTTTCTTAAGATGTTGGAGTCCTTTATGGAGTTCTTGTTGTGTTAAGTCCACTTCCAGAGAGGAGAGATCAACAGGAGTACGCTGTGTTTAATGGATGTTGGAAAAAAAAGTGTGACAGTGATTGGTCAGTCGGATGTGTTTCAGATGTGTATAAGGATTTGTAAAAAAGAGGAAACTCGTTCAATATCTCAGCATCTTTAAATTTTAGAACAGAGTGTTCATCATATATAGATTCAATATTCAGTTTATTGTGACAGATTTTTAAATAATTAGCCAGTATTCTCCCTGCTTTATTTTTGCCTCCGTAAAATTTTGCACTGGACTGTAAAAGATATAATGAGGCATCGTCTGTGAAATTCTTTTTAGATTGCAGTTTAGCATTTATAAGGGATGTTAAACATTCTTTTGAATGTGATGTGTAGTACTCATTTTCCAATCTTTTTTAAGTCAAGAAGATCATTTGTATTTTTACGTGCTATTTTCGTTTCTTAACTACATATCCAATAATAAAATCTCTTGCTGATGCTTTAAAAGCATCCCAAGCAGTTGAAAATAAGAGGGATTCATTTTGATTAAGCGCAAAGTATTAATTGAAAAAGGCAATAAATGAAGATGTAAACACGGGATCTAGAAGGAGAGAGTTATTGAAACGCCACATTCTAGGTGCATTACTCTTAGGTAGTATATCTAGTCCTGTTGAGACAGGGGCATGATCAGATAAGAGAATAGGGCCGTTGTTTGCATGTGAAATAGTTTGTAAGATGTTGTGTGAAACAAAAATATAGTCAAATCGTGACTGAGTTTGATGAGCTGGCGAGTAAAAAGTGTATTCTCTGGTAATCGGGTTACACAAGCGCCATGCGTCAAGGAGTTTATGCGATTTGTTAGGTATAAAGGAAACTTTAGAACATCTATCCACAAATGGGTCAAGAATTGTATTACAATCACCCGCCAATGTAAAATTATCTTCTAAGCAAAGCGTAATTTGCTTGACTAAGGTATGCCAGAAAGTAGTATCCCCTCCAGTAGGTGCATAAACATTAAGAAGAGAAACAATAACACCTTTGAGAGATATTTTGACATTTAACCATCTGCCATCAGCACCTGAATCTTGCGATATGAATTTAACTGGAAGTGATTTCCGACAAAGTATCATAACTCCATTATGTTTGCCCTCCCCTTGAGAAAAGAAAACTTCCCCTATCCATCCTCTTTTTAACTTTAAAGATTCAAATTCTGAGAGATGTGTTTCTTGTAAAAAAATTATATCAGAACATAATTTAGCTAGATGGGTTAAGACTCGTTGCTGTTTAATAGGAGAATTTAAACCCCTAACAGTCCATGAAATTAGTTTCAAAGACATGACATTTCAGAAAAAAAAAAAAAAAAAAAAAAGAAAACATAAGAGGTATGACATATGTGTCTGATCCATTAGATCCACCATAGTAAATGTATAAAGAGAAAGGAGGAAGAAAAAAAGTAAGCTCATACACAAGAGAGAGAAAGATACGAAAGTCTGATGATGAAAACCAAAAATAAAGAGTAAAACTGGTATTACAAGAAGAAAGAACTCTAATAGGTAAATAATACAAATAAAGAAACAGAAGGAATTGAATAGTTGCAGACGTGTTAATAGATAAAGTCAAATGATGAAACATGTAAATATTAGAGACACCAAAAGAGAAGATAAGAGTAGAATGCAAGACAAAAAAATAACAAGGTACAAAACTAATTAACATACCTACGCAAAGGGAGTGAAGGTAGTAAAAAACGGGAGGGAGGGTGGAGCCACATAGAGCAGACAGCACAACCGGGCAAGACCACACCACGGGACGCGAAGGGAGACAACGCTGAGAAGGGATATCTGTGAAAGTAAATACCAACAGCTGATAAACACAGAATATAACTCACAATAAAACAAAGAGTAACATTACAAAGCATAATGGCTTAACTTATGCAATAATTCAGCATATGCTGTAGACCTATATGGAACTAACAAAAAACATAATACATTCTAACCCTAGCTGGATCATTTATGAATAAAGACAAGTGAAATAGAACTGTAAAACATTGCAAGGAATAGATCCAAATGTATTAAACCTACGAGGAAAAAAAAGAAAAACAATTAGATTAATCAGTAAACATGACTAGGATCCTGATGCCTCCATGGTATCCGTCTTGCAAGAGTTAATGAAGCTTTGTAGGCGTAACGGATCTTCATATGTTGTGGTTCTGTTGTTGTATGTTACCTTGAAGAGGTATGGGTGAAAGAGACCGTAACGGGCTCCCATTGAACGAAGATCAGCACGCAGAAGCCTTAGCGCAGTCCTGCGCAAAAAACAACGAGGAACCAGACCAAGTTAACCGTTGAGCTGATTTGACTGCTGCTAAGACTTTTAAAAGATCAGTATACTCCAAAAAGTATAGGATGACTCCTCTGGGTTTTTCTAGAAGATGAAGCAGTAGATGGGAGATGGCCAAATCTATGGGCTCGCTGGATGTTGAGAACTGTATCCTCTGGTAAATATAGCAACTTGGGAAGGAAGGACTTAAAGAATGTGAGAGAGTCTGCTCCTTCAATCCCCTCTGCCAGACCATAAATGCAGAGATTATTCCGCCCGTTGCGATTTTCAAGGTTCTCAACTTGTTTCTGGAGCAAAGAGACCTGGGATTTGAGATGAGTGACAGTATTGATGGTATCTCCCATAGAAGATATTCTGTTCTCTATTGTCGCTAGTCTTGTGTCAAGTTGAGACCATTGATCAGTAAATATTTGTATTTTAGAGTTGGTTTCTTCTACAAAGGGTCGAAGTGCCCTTATTTCATCTATCAACAGCTCCATGGAACTGGAGATACCGCTTTAGGTGGAGACGGAGGGTCCTTTTTCAGGTGCTTGGTGACTACCTTCCCTGAGCACGCAAGGTTAGTATCCATCATTGCCACAGAACACAGCGGCGGAGGATCTAAAGTATCCTGTAATTTAGAAAATTCAGAGAAAAGTTTTGAGTTTTTTACAAAAACGTACTTTGGTTTGGAGTGCATGGGAAACATCCTTCACAACGCAACTTTTACCACGCAGTACCTTTACAAAGCAGGTTTTTCAGCGCAAGTCCTTACAACGACTTGCGCTGGGGGGGCGCTCTAGGATAGGTAATAGTTTAATTTACTATCCAACACCTTCCCTACTATCCACGGGGACTGGAGTTGGAATAGTAAATTAAACTATTCACTATCCAGCACCCCCAACGCAAGTCGTTGTAACGACTTGCGTTGAAAAACCTGCGTTGTAAAGGCATGCGTGGTAAAAGCATGCGTTGTAACATCGTACATCCGGAGTACATAGAAAAAGGTCCTTTGCGCTTTCCCATAAGGTACAGGAGAAACTTGCAGTGGTAATAACACAGGAGTAGGTAAACCAAGCAGGCATAAAGTCAGTCCATCAATAAGAGACGTGCAGGAAACTATGTGAAAACCATATAGGCATGCATTTTGTATGCATAGTGTGCGCAAGCATGAAATAAGAAATGAGGAGAACTGGCGAAACAGTGAGAGAGAAGATTTCTGGAAAAAGTTCGACTCTTTGGTTTGATACCTGACCAGGTCACATAAAGGGCAATTAATCTGTACAGACATGCATTGCTCTTGAAATTTTAGAAGAAAAAAATGTCGGAAGTCATAGATAAAAGACAAAAATGTTGCCAGCAGATATGGTAGTGGGAAACACAAAATGGCTGCCATCATAAAGCTCCTCAATAAAATTCCACAAAAAAGGTATGTGCAAATCTCACCACATGTCCTTGTATTTGAATCAAAGTCAGTCTCCTTTTTAGAAGAGGAAGCAAGAATGTTGAGGAAAAGTCAGTCTGTTTACATAAGACAGTAACCAGCTCTATGCTCCGAGGGGCTCCGTGAGTGGAAACAGCAACAAAATGGCGGCCGCACTATCGCGGTACAGAGAGCAGAACTAATCCTCTAATTACAGCCTTCCCGTCAAAGCTTCAAGATCGCCGAGTGCCGCAATACAGTCCTGCATTCCTCCAATGCATGTGAAATGCAAATTCGTCATGATGAGCTAACTTCAGGCAGTGAGTCACCACGTTGGGAGCCTCACCCGAAAGCCTCCATGCCCCGTAGGCACCAAGCCACGCCCCAGCATTTATTTCTCTTAATGAGAGATTTTTGAAAATTATTTAATTATTGATTAGCCTTCCAAGACTTATTTTTCTTAGAAACTCTTTAAGAGTTTTGAATGACATTTTGCGCCACATTTTCTTTTCAAATTGTGATGCTTATACGCAGTCTGTAATAGGTTCTGTATTAATGCTATTTTTCCTGTTTTCCAAAATTCTGTAACCTGATTGATATTTTACTAATGAATAAAGCTTTAGAGAAAACCTTAACTTTTGACTAGAAAATAAAACCCTTTAAAATACTCAACAACTCTCTTCATTGGCTTAAATAATCATTGCATTTTTGACTGTTCATGTTTATGTAAAGTTTCCTGAAGGCAATACATGGAGTCAAGGGCCCAACACCTTTTCCGCAGTAATTTAGAGGTAGATGAGGGTTTGCATTGAGAAATTACTGTGAAATTACCGCTGTATCAGGTGGGAAGGGATCTCTGGCAGCTGCATCTAAGTGAAAGATTATTAAAGAGGTCCACAGATCAACAGAGGATTTAAAGATATCTCCAGACACACCATCAGGCCCAGGGGCCATGTTAGAGGGGGATAGGAAATTGCTAAAGTTACCTCGGTCAGTTGGAATGCAATGATGTGATCCTCCTTACTGACAATTGACGTGATGACCTCTTCCTCTTGGTTATAAATGGCCTTAAAGCTTGTGATGTAATGGTTGCTGGCCGATTGTAAATTTAAACACTGTTAACGAGGAAGATTTACCACTCGCCAAAAGGTGGCATTGTGCCAATGTGCAATAGAAGTGAGTAGATTGTCCCAGGCAACCTCTTTCCACTGGATCATGCACTTCTTGAGAGCCATGCAGAAGACCACCCTTGCTCTCTTAGCTTTTTCCTGCCCCCGAGTTGTTTCATGCAGGAGTTTCAATAAGCTCTTGTGTGCTTTTGGCCAAACCATCTGACTTGGTGAAGCTTGGATAAAGCACCTGTTTTACAAAGAGCTGATTTAATGAACGTGCATATATAAAAAAAGACTTCAGAATACTTTGAGCCAATGCATCCTTAGTAAGACACATAGGAAAATCAGTTTGGCAAGAAGTGACCATTTGGAGGTGAAATACAATGGGACGATTGAGGCCCACCACACCCTCTTTCCCTGATTGGTGGGTTCTACTGGCTCTTTACAGATATAAGCCTTATCAATAAGGTTGCTATCCCACAAAAAGTGGCCGTCAGGGGGTTGTGGTCACTTAGATTATCCCACATTACCTTACAATCTATAAGAGCTAAGGACAAACAGAGAGATACAAAAATGTAATCTATAGGTGTTATGAGACCTCTTCCCTTAAATGTGGATATCCTCTCAGATGACCCCTCTTGTCTTGAATCCATTAAGTTGGCCAAATTATACTCAGCTGTTAAACTATTAACAATATTGCCTTGCTGTGTGTGTCTAAGGTGGACCTATGTATGCTTGCTCCAAGTGGACACTTAAATCATTTATGAACAATTATTTAAAGGAAATGTAAACATTAGTGACAACACTACGTCTTCAGGAGTGCCTGAAGAGGATCTCAGCTCCCGCACTCGCGGGGCTTCTTCTTTTTGTGACTGCGTCTAATGCAGAATCCTCCTTGAAGGATCCAACTCAGATCCGGGCGAGGTTAATCTCCTAAGCCTACATATCTACATTCGCGAGCAACCTAGGACTCTGCTGAGCTTTCCGCCAAACTGGTGCGGACCGCCCCTCGTGTGGACCCTGTCCTATTATTTAACGGTGCTTGGCTTGAATTTAATTAAAGGCATAGTACTCCGACATAAATTTGGTGTCCTGATGATGATTCCCTTCTTGTAATTGGGATCGAAATGTCGTCAACCACAGTGTCTTGACTTGATTCTTTACTTGTATTTGTACAAAGCGTAGACATGTTTCATGCATTATGGCTTATAGGTGTATTGTGTTACAAGTCACCAAAATAAACAATGCCTGAGACTTGGAAATCCATTGATTTCAACGTTGTTTTGCCCATTAATTCTTTCAGGTTTATATTTATTTTAAATGATTGTCAATTAATGATTTAGATCTCCAATTCGAGCAAGCATACATAGTTTTTCATTGCAATTTCTATGTTATCATAATTGTTAGATTTGGGGGTCTCTAGTTGGCAGAGGTGGGAACTTTTGACCAAATAGGGACCTTTGTATCTAGTCAGAATAAGGGGCTACACTCCTAAAATAACCCCTGCTCACCCCCTTGGTAGCTTGGCACGAGCAGGCAGGCTTATCTCAGAGGCAGTGTGTACAGCATTTGTGAACACATACAGTAATACAGTAACAACAGTACAGATGGACACCAGACAGGTTGTATTATAAAAATAAGTATTTTTATATAGACTTAACACAAGACCGAACGACAAAAATCCACAATACTGTACTCAAAATAGACTCTAAAATGTTATGAAATAGTGCAGTTCTCTCAAGTGGTAAATGCAACACTTAAGTACCTTGAACGTGTAATGCAAAGAAAACAAAAGGGTCGCAGGGAAGTTGATGCATCAGTTCCTTACACGCAGGGGAGTTGATGCGTCTGTTCCTTACTGCTGCACAGGGGACAGTGATGCGATGGTAACCTTTGCGGCGACGGGACGCTTCTCCAGTGATGCTCCGCACTTCGGCAATGCGATGATGGCAACGGTGGCTCGCTTCTTCGCTGATGCAACGACAGCTGCTGCGGCACCGACATGCTTCTCGTCGATGCATCGTGCTTTCAGCTCCCAGCAACACGCAGTCTCTCAGAAGGCCCAGCACAACAGGCACTTCAATTCCCAGCGAGGGAATTTAGGGGGGCGCTGGTTGGTGAAGTCTTGCATCCCTGAGACTTCAGGCAGGAGGCAAGCTCTAGTTCAAGCCCTTGGAGATTCTTCTTCAAGTTGATTAAAAGCACACCTAGTCCTTTTCTCCTTTCTTTGGCAATGAAGCAACCACATAAACAAAGGAAGAGTGTCCGTCAGTATAGCGTTTTATCTGGTGGAGAAAGCACGTAAAAATATGAGGCCAGCTGTTGTTGATCAAAGGGCTGGACCAACTTTCAAGAAAAAATGCGTGATTTTTTCAAGAAACCCTCACTCACCCTAGTGGTGACATGCTTCATCATCGGGTCCACTGGGGAGATCGAGTACCTCCCCAGTGTGCTACGACGCCAGGAGACTGCGGAGCAGGTTTTGTGAGAGTGAAATGTGAAAAAAGAGTGTGGTTAAAAATGTCAGAGGTTGTCCCAAAAAATCATTTATTCACTGGTCAACTTGACATAATAAAATTTAAGGCTATGTGCAGGGAAACTATCCAAAAGAAATACTGGTGTTTCCCTGTTAGGGGAAGGTCAACATGTTTCTGCCCTTTAAGTGTGTGATTTACAGGGCTTTCGTCAGGACCAGTAAGCGGGTGTTACCTCAGCAGGTATAGGCGCGCTAAGGCCTACCCTGCCGTAGGCTGTGAAAGTTAAAAAGTAACACTATGTGTAAAAAGGTGCGTTTTTAAAAATACAAACCAAAAGGCTGGGGGATTTGACCTCTATTGCGAGGAGCCCAGAAGTTTGTAATCAAAGTGGACCACGCCCCATAGATTCAGGGGGGGGGTGGGAGCGACAATGGCACACCGCCCGCAACGCCCGGCACCCGCTCGGCACCTAGCTGTCCCCCGCTGGATCTCGTGGATCAACGGTAGGCCTTAGCGCGCCTATACCTGCTGAGGTAACACCCGCTTACTGGTCCTGACGAAAGCCCTGTAAATCACACACTTAAAGGGCAGAAACATGTTGACCTTCCCCTAACAGGGAAACACCAGTATTTCTTTTGGATAGTTTCCCTCCACATAGCCTTAAATTTTATTATGTCAAGTTGACCAGTGAATAAATGATTTTTTGGGACAACCTCTGACATTTTTAACCACACTCTTTTTTCACATTTCACTCTCACAAAACCTGCTCCGCAGTCTCCTGGCGTCGTAGCACACTGGGGAGGTACTCGATCTCCCCAGTGGACCCGATGATGAAGCATGTCACCACTAGGGTGAGTGAGGGTTTCTTGAAAAAATCACGCATTTTTTCTTGAAAGTTGGTCCAGCCCTTTGATCAACAACAGCTGGCCTCATATTTTTACGTGCTTTCTCCACCAGATAAAACGCTATACTGACGGACACTCTTCCTTTGTTTATGTATTTACTGATTGGGGACTAAGAGTGCCCTAGAACCCTGCCTCTCCCTTTGTTGACGAATGAAGCAACCACTGCAGGTCAACCCCCAAACACACAGCACAGGGATAGTCTTCTCCAGCTTCCTGATTCTTCTCCGCAGCAAAGGTTTGTCTTGATTCCCAGAAGTGATCTAAAGTTCTTGGTTCTGGGTCCCAATATTTATACTAATTTTCGCTGAAGGCAGAGAGGCCTTTGCCTAGTCCAAACCAGTTTTGGCCAGCCCTGGAGCACTTTGCTGACAAGACTCCTTCTTTCCTTTCACAGTGTAGGCGAGTGAGGTGGAGCCAGCATGAGGAGAAAAGGTACAGACCTATTCAGGTCCCAGGTGGAGAAGTGTGGCTCAATGATTAGAGCGGCAAACCCTGATGCAGAGGTCTGGCCCGGGACCAGGGTTCAATTCCCTGCCTCAGCGGGTCTTGGGCTCAAAATTCCACGGACCTGATAATTCTTGCCTCGGTGCCTATTCCAATCATGGAGTCCCACTCTGCAACTCTGGACAATAGCTTGCTCAATCTCCACAACGGCCCCCACAACGCTAAGGATGCTGGCCTCCACCTTGGGGGTGCCCAGGAGTGGACGCCTCACAGGGAAAGCCAGGATGGGTACCACAGCGGTATTCGTACAAGCGCCTTGAGACCCTTGCGGGTGAGTAGTGCGCTATACAAGTATCAATTTACAATTTACAGGTGCAACTCCTCCCTCCCATCTGCATGCAGATCACTTCATTCAGCCCTGTGCTGACTCACCGTGTCTCCTGGAATTCTCCAGCTCCTGTCACCCAAACTCCAGACAAGGAATACACAACCTAGCAGAGGCAGGCTTGGATAGTTAGGCAAGAAAATACCTACTTTCTAAAAGTTATATTTTCAAACACAGAAGGTTAAAACCAACTTCATTAAAAATTTATTTTATCATTCTGAGTTCAGGCATACTAAACTCAAATTTCTACCTAGTTCCCTGAGTCAGGGTTACAAGATGTTATAATCAAACTGCCCATTCTGGCCTATGGGGAACAGTGGCCTTGCAATAGTGAATATTGAAAATGGCTGTAATTCACTCACAGTACATGCCACACATATCAGGGCATGTCCTACCTTTTACCTACAATGCACCCTGCCCTTGGGCCTACCATAGGGGTGAACTAATATGTGTAAAAGGGAAGGTTTAGGGACTGGCTCATGGGTGCACTTGCCCAGTCAACATGGCAGTACCAGACTGCACACAGGCCCTGCAATGGCAGGCCTGAGACACACTTTACAAGCTGCTCCGGTGAGTGGCACAATCAGTGCTCCAAGCCCACCAGCAGCATTTGATTTACAAGCCCTGGGCACACGCAGCACACTGTACTGTCACTAATCCATACGTCAATTTACCATAGGGAGCTCTTGCACTGTGGCACTGAGCAGTAGTGGCACAGTGCCCAAAAGCATCTAAAACCAGCAAAAACATAAGAGGCAACAGCAAAAAATGGAAGGGAGACCCACGCCAATGGTGCCAGGACTAACAATAATCAATTTTCTTTGGAAGGGACCTTTGGCCTAACAATATAACTGTAAACCCTAGTTCCCTCATACCTTTAAGGTTCCTTGTCTTTTTACAGAGTGTTTCAACTAGAAAGGGCATCTATTTAATTCCTGGATATGGCTGTATTTTAGAAATCTATAACAAGCAGTCTGCATTCATATCTAAAGGTCAAACAGGTTACAGAGAACATCCTCCAAATTGGACCTAATGGTATAGGCTTTAGAAATAAGGCCCATATTTACTAATGTGACAAGGCCTCCTCTAGCATGCTCACTTGGCGCAAAATAGCAGGTTTGGTGTATAAAGCAAAGCAGTCCGGGTGTAGGCATCCCTTAGAATCCCAAGTCTCCTGTAGACATACAACATCAAAAGTAGCTAACATTCTAACCCAGCCAGCATCGGCAAGCTTGTCTCAAACCCCAGCAATGTTCCAACTGAGAACCCTTAGGTCTGCGGGTCTGCTAGGCACCTTAGACTTATCCAAGTCCTCTTCAACAGGGGCTAGACTCAGTCATTCATGATCTTGCAGCTGACTCACTGGTTCAGAACGATTGCGGAGTGGTAGACTTGCAGTATTCCTTTTGCATGAGTGATTTACCAGTCCATTGTGTGGCCTATTCTGGCCACGGTTCAGACCTCCCCTTCCCAAAGGCCTTACAAGATGAGGTGCATAAAAAAAGCCTAATGGAGGAACTGAAATTCGTTCCTTAGTGGTGTCTTTGAGCCTAAGAGTGTGGAGAATGTGTCCTACCCGCACAGCGTTATTGAAGTTAACTATTCTACAGTCGCCTGTGAATATCTTCTGGGAGGAACCAATCCAGGCTACTCTGCACTGCATGCCATTGTGATTTCGTCAAACAGGGGCTGAGATAAAGGCTTTGGTGAGTTAGCCCTAGGCGCCAACCAGTGAACTACTTTATTCTGGAGTTTCCCATCATTTTCCTGAACCTCCTTCCTTAAAGGAGGGACATCAACCATTATGAGAATATAAAGAGTAGCAGCTGGTGGCAGCTGAATAACATTGGTACTGGGATAATCTGCAAGGGGGGCCTTTTCTGGCACTTGGGGGCTACTTCTGTGGGGTCATTAGAGTCACTGAGGCTAATCAGCTTGTCAATGTGATGCACCATCTGATTAACTAAGTCACCAGTACAATTAGTTTATATTCGCGATCATGAGGGGCGTAAAACCTCACTTAGAGGTGCTTGGACCTTATTGAATGCCCAGGGCATTGGAAGCTCAGAGCAATTTGAAAAAACCCTTGGTAAGGCCTTTGACAGTGTCAGTATTTGTTAAGGAAGTAAAGGTACTGGATTTGAGGGCTGAAATACAAGACAGTTTATCTATGTGTGTTTTCTACAGTGTTCACAGACCCATGTAACTGTCCAACTAATGACTCCAGAGCAGTAAGCCCGAAGCTGTGTTCCAAAGGTGTCAAGGGCTGTTGGTACCTTAAATCCCAAGTTCTGAAACAGCTTTAAAACATTGCTCTCTGTCTTATCAAAGCCGTTGACAGTGAGATTAGCAATTTTGTTTTCAGTTAGAGGCCTTGTAGGAGCCTACTTGTCTGTAATGGGATCCGCTCGAAGCTCACAAGATATCTGTGTCTCCAAAACTCACTGACTCAAGGGAAAATCATTTTTGAAGATGTTAGGGGGGTGGCCCTAAGATCCAGCCTCATCCAGACGCTGTTCAAGCGCATGTCAGGCCCGCCCTTGGCAAGGGCTTTGCCGAGTGCTGCGCATGTGCGTCCCTCACTGCAGGAACCCGGCAATGATTTATGTGTCTACAGGCCCTGTAATGAGGCAGCAAGTTGCCGACAGTCTAGGGCTGTAGTCTTCTCTGAACCTCGCACAATACTCCTGCGGCGTTCTCGTGTACTTGCTACTCAACAGATTGCAAAAAGAACAGAATGAGTCAGCTAGGCTTATTTTGAGTCTACCTAGATTGGTGCCCATGTAGGATGTGCTTAGACAGCTTCACTGGCTCCTGGTGAGACAAAGAGCGGCCTTTAAAGCCCTATGCTCTAATATAAAGCCTTGAACAATAAAGGGCCACAGTACCTGCAACTGCTGGAACCCAAGGAATCTGAGATCAGCAAGAGAGCAGCTGGCTATAGTGTCCAGAGTGAGGAAAGCACAGATCGGTGGAATGTCGTTCAGTTTCCTAGCACTTAAATTATGGAATTCTCTGCCTTTAGCAGTTAGAGGAAATATTCAGGAAAAAACGTAAAACATGGTTCTCCATATCAAAAAATGGGGGGCGGGGTTTGAGAGTTGCACTGAGGCAAGTGCTGCCTGTGTAAATTGTTATTACAATTGGTTCCACCTGATTGGCATACTTTATATACTAGTAAGTCCCTAGTAAAGTGCACTGAGTGCGCCAGGGCCTGTAAATCAAATGGTACTAGTGGACCTGCAGGACTGATTGTGCCACCCACGAGTAGTCCTGAAAATGTATCTCAGACGTGCCACTGCAGTGTCTGTAAGCAGTCTCAAGGTACCCCTCAAGGCTCAAGGTACCCCTATGGGTAGGGTGCAGTGTATGTGAAATGGGGGACATGTACTGGTGTGTAGTGACACGTCCTGATAGTGAAATACGGCCAATTTAGTTTTTCACTATTGATAGACTATCTTTCCCATTGGATAGCATGGGAGATATTTTATAACATCTTACAAGTGTAACTTCCCATGGGGACAAGATAGAGAAATAAAGTGTAGACTCTCTGAACTCAAAATTTAATAACACATCTTTTAGTAAAGATGTTTTTTAAATTGTGTGTTTGAAAATGCCACATTTAGAAAGTAGGCATTTTCTTGTTTAACCATTCTGTGTGCCTCAGCCTGGTTGTGGATTAACTGTCTGGTTTTGGAGTGACAGAGGCTGGGGATGCGCAGTCACTGTAGACAGTCACTGGGGGGGGTGAGGTGTGCCTGGCCCTTCCTGGACGACTCAGAGCTGAACTGAATAGGCCTTGTCTGCATTTAGAGTAGTGGAAGAAGTTTTCCTTGCACCTGAATAGGTTCTGTCTCCCTTGCACAATGCTGTCTTCACCCCCTGTGGTCATAGCCCACCAGTGAGGACAAAACTGGTTTGAACCGGCCTGAGAGACCCTTGCACAAAGAAGAACGAAGACAAAATGGGGTATAAGTAGTGGAGCTTAAACCCCAGAATGTTTGATCACTTCTGTACTTAAGAGGAACCTTTGCCAAGGAGAAGAGCTGGGGAGCTCTGAGGAGGAATACTGCCCCTTTGCTGTATGCTGTGTGGGGTTGGCCTGCAGTTGCTCCTTCTGCCAAGGAAAGGACAAAGGATGGATCATTGCTGAGAAACCTGCTTGAAGAAGTATCTCCAAGGGCTTGTGTGTGCTGGCCTCCTGTTCTGAAGTCTTAGACACCCAAAGACTTCAGCCCCAGCTCCCCTGAACTCCATTGATGAGAGTTCTAACCTGCCAGCAGGTGCCTGTTCAGCTCTGTAGTTTGCTCCTGCTGTTGGGAATTGGAAGTAACCTAAGAGAAGCAAGGAAAGAAATCTCCCATGCCATTAGCGATACCGCCGTGATGCTGCAACCTGCACCCAGGCCAGGCGTACCGCTCGTGAAGTGCACAATGCACTGCCCAGTCAATGACGCCAGCAGTTATTAGCATTTCCGATGCCAGCATTCGCACCGACTTCGCCATTGCCAGCGCCTGCATCCTATTATCACAGCGCCAATAACCAGGGAGGGTGACTCCATGAACTCGTCGACTTCGCATAGCATCACCTCACTGGAACCGACACCTCACCGCGATGCAGCAGACTTCCCCTGTAATGGATTCAACACGTTGCCTCCTCTCAAACACGACGCCTCACCTCCCCCGTGGCAGCCAGGGGGCTGGCCTTGACCTCAGCACCGACGCCTCACCTCCACGACGCTGTGCATTGTCATAGATGTTGTTTTCCAAAAGTACTATTTGGGGCTCCATCTATTTAGGCACTAGCACGCCAGTAATTTTTGTTTTTTTCAATTAATTTGACTCTTTTTAACATTCATGAACAATGTTAGCATATTAACCTCTATGTCTGGTGGTGTGTCAAACCGCTTATCACATTTAAGTCACCCGCCTGTTCTTTTCAACTAAGCTGTTCTTCGTTTCACGGCAAACGCCCCATGCGCAGTGGTCTCATGCACATGCCGGAACCTATCCTTCTAGTAGTCAAAGCCGTCAACAATCACTCCTTCGAGCCGCAACCAAAATGATGGGCACACTAATGAGCATCTTGCTACAATAACTCAGTCACAATTGTTTTTAATGTTCATTGGTCACGGCACAACAAGTGTGTCTGTGTGCCATTTTAGCTCAAGTACATTGGGATGCTTCCCACTCCCGGCGAGACTACATTGCTACTGCATGAAAGTTGATAGGGAATTTGGGACTTCATTTCTAGACTCCAGTGACGTCATAATCATTTTAAGATTCATCACAGATATTGCACTCTGTTCTTGTCTCTTCTCAAGTACTTACCCGATTTCTTTAATGACTTGGTTTCTTAGCTGGTTTCTTCTATCCTCCCCAGATTCATTCTGTGTACTGCCTTTGATTGATAGTTTCATTCATATTGAATTTCGGGACTATGATGCCCACCAGAGAAGAAATCCCTTGACAGATTGGAACTATGCGCGTCGTGCACCCACATTCAGTTAGTGCGCAGTGGTTTTCTTCATTTTGGAATTTGCCCTTTTAACGCCCTTTTCATTTTGGTTAATGGTCACCTTTATTACACAGGTGTCGCCTCACTCCTATCAACACATTATACTTTGGAGAGCCACAGAGCCCCCTTTCTTTTCTCAACAATTGATCTGTGAGAGAAAGCTTCGACTTCCGCCGCAACACTTATGGTCATTTTATGTAACTCTGCCCAACTCCATGGGACTCTGTTGTAGTTTTGTAGTTTATAGTCAGCTACTGATACACCGTCCGTCTTTTTTAGGTGCACCCAGCTCTTTTCACTTCACATTTGTCCTGAGAAAGACCCCAGCAGTAAGGTTCAAGATACCTATGGCTATAGGGGTCGAAACGTCAACTTTAGAACATCTGCCAATACCCAATCAACAGTGATATATAAACTGTGATCTCATGTGCCATATGGTAAATATGTATATAGGATGTGGATTTTGACTATCCGGTATATGACCAATATATACCAAAACTGCTTGTGATATGTTTGTCACCATCACCAAACTCTCCTTCCCATCACTTACTTTCTAACACTCCCTTCCCCCTTCCCCCTGGGTACCACTCATGTGAATTTGATACCTTGTTAGGTTTGTTCCTACGATTTTTAACAAAATGCATCCCAAATGTGATTAAATAACATTGGTCGAACATTACTGTTTTCTCTCTTATTCGATACTGTTGAAAGTCTGTTTTCTTTTTTTTATGTATTTAATTTTTTCTTCCTTCCATGTGAAAGCCGGCATTATGCATTAGGCATGCTCAGTGTTTTCTTTCCACTCCCATTCCCCACTCATCCACTTTGCTCAGACAGCATAAGCTAAACAGCGAACCTATTTAGCCCCCTGAGTAAAGGCACATACTCAAGGTGTTACAGAGCAAACCCTTGCAAGAGAATTAGATGCAGATGGAATTAAATGATCTAAAACCATCTGTTTCAGATTCGTTTCTGTTGATATGAAGCTCCCTGAACGAACGTGGCAATTTCAGATCAAGATTCAAGATTGGACTCAGAAAGAATGCGAGTACTTTGAATTCAAAATGTTTTTCTGTATCCTCAATGTGAATATTCATTGGTAGCTGGAAACTTGAGGCAAACTGAGCTGTTTCACGGCCTTTGCATTCAGTGTGCGACAGAGCTTGGAAACGCTGGCCTGACCCCACCGTCAAAGGATTTCACAACTAGGTTAATAGACTGTCTTTTCACCCAGAATGATCTTAATTCAGATATGTATTTTAGAGTACTTAGAAGTACATTGATTCAGGATGCTAGCCATACATAAACCGCTTTGCTTGATTAAACACACTCCATTGTTGCTCCAGGTATAACACTCCCTAGACCAATTATAGAGTGTGCACAGTACAGTAATGACATCTTCATCAGGGCAGTGGGAGAGAGGCGTGAATGTTTGTAACTCATTTTTAATCACAATCACTTCCAGAAAAACACTGACTTAAGTGATATAATCTGATGTATTAAAATGAAGCACAGCCATTTTAAAGAAATACACTTATTTCAATTATGAAATGACATCACAATTTTATATGTTGTTTTTTGAATTATTGACACATGGCTCTTAGAGGGCTTGCCTTTTTGCTCAAAGAGATGAGCAGAAGGCAAGCTTAAGTCTCCAGACCACAATCTTGGGCACAGTAAGCGAAAACAAAAGCAAGCTCCAGCTGATGAGAGTCCATTCCTGCACAACATCTAATTCACCACTGCCAAGACAGGCTGACTGGCAGTGGCTGCTGTTGGAAGCATGCACGTGCATGTAATCCTATGGCACAACGTAGAATCACATGGAAACAGACTCCTGCTTAACCTGTAACCCCACACGCTCCCATTCATCACAGGATGGCGTGGGGTAAATTATGCTTGCTGAATCCACCCAACCCTATGACAACCTGGTACTTGGGAAAGGGTGGGTGGAGGTGTGAGGCAGCATTCATTAGCAGACACGGGTAGTACCGGGCAGATGACCACAGCGCCCAGGGCTGCGTGGAAAACGTGAGGCTGCTGTGTGTCGTATGGAGGGGGATTCTGAAGAACCCCAATAATGAAAGACCTGGGCAATTTAAAAGGTAAGCCCATACGCCAAAAACAAATCTAGACTGTTTGGCACATGCGCAGTAACACATGTGCCTTTAAGTAGTGCCTGACTGCCTGAATCTTGCGTTAACAAGAGTGAGTGGGTGGGTGACAGCCAGACAATGGCAATTCAGTGTTCAGTGACGCACACTGCTATAATTTAATAGATGAAGAGGGGTAGTAATTGAGATTAATATCCTCATTACCAGTCATTTATAGTCATATATAATTGGGGGGGGGGGGCAGAGTCTCTTCACCCAAGCTCATTGGCTGCCCCTGGATTGATAATAATATGATCATACTGATGGACCTACCCTAAAATGAGATCCCCCCTTCAGCCACGTATACTTTGCCTCAGATCATCCTTTCTTGGAAGGTAATGCCAAATCAGTTTAAACAAACAACATCTAGGCAGAATCCCAGAAAGTCCTTGAGATTGATGTCTTTAGGCTCTAGGGTAGAAGTTGGCCATTTATCCCAAAAAAGGTCCTCATGGATTATCATGTATAAGGACCCTGAATCCACTATCAGTTTGGACTAACAACTGATTAGTGTGAAATAAGCAAGGGGCCTGGTTTTCCTATTCTGAACATCATTACTCTCAGCTGTACACAACACTCTGTCTGGGATACGATCCGCCTCTTCAGCCACATATGACCTGTTTTTTCCAGCCTCCCTGTACCTTTGTGTATAAAATCCTTTCCTGTTGAACCTTCAGTCCTTACCCAGTGCAAAACAATTCTAAGAACCGGCCCACATTTCGTGCAAGCTCTGAGCCCCTTTTAGGCCGTGTGCTTACCTTTCCTGAAACTCAATTTTTTTCCTATCCCATGCTTTTCTTGCTTACAGAATTTACCTTCACCGTAACTGCCACATCAGACTGGCTAGCACCCTTTCCATCCAGTTTTTACATTTCTGTCATAAACTGATTGGATTCCTCCGCCACCTTTGGAATAGAATAGCTTTCTTTAATGTTGGGTGCCCACAATCACTCCCGATTTTTTTTCCCCACAGCACACTTAATTGGTTTAAAATTCATTTGCCAGTCATTGCCCCAAACGGACACTTGATGTGCCAGCTTCTTCATTCTCACCACAAACTCATCCACTGTTTTGCACAGTTTTTGGGGATTGGCATATAGAACTTGTATTTGGTCATAGCAAATATTGACCAATCTCTCAAACATTATCTCAAGTCGTGTATTGCTTCCTTGTAAATATTTAGAAACCCTTAAGCATTAAAAGCTGGTGGTAAATATAAAGAAATGTGCTACCCTTCTTCCCTTGATGTACAAAAGAGCAAAGCTTTTTCCGTACTGGAAAATTTAGATTATCAAGAGTGTCAATATAATTTTCCAAAAGTTGAATCCACTCATCCCATTCAATACATGGTGGACCTGCTTTTGAGAAATAGTATGGAAGTTAGATCAGAGCTTCCAGGATATCCATGGTGAAATAAGTGAGATATGATCAGTTGAAGAAGTTGTCTTTAACATATGCCAGACCGAGGGCAGCTTTGCAAAGACAATCAATGCATAAGACATTAGTGGAACAAAGTTGTGTCTGACACAGTGAGTTAGACAAAGTAGAAAAGTACAAACATGTGAGTTGGAAGCACAAAATAAAACTCCAAGACATTCGTGCAGAGAAGGAAGAAAAACAAAAGACTTCAGCCCAAATTCTGCTAAATATTCAATATCCTTTATGAAGACTGTAATGCCACTCTACATACACCCTTTGTGTGCCTGTTGAATAGGCAGCAAAAAGGAAGAACAGTTCTTCCAAATCACTGCTTAAGATCCAGACGTGTGCACTTATTACCAGAAATATACTTTAGGTGTGCCTATCAGTATGTGAAATAGGCTGGAAGAAAGACACATGCTTCTATTCCCTCAAGTGGTGTGCCTGTTAGTGGGGAGAGCAAGCCTGTGTGTACAATGCAAACTTGGTGTCATGTTAACTGAAAGGCTGCCTGTAAATGCCAGCCTCCAGGTAAGGTCAGTGGCACTGGCTAGGCTGTCACCATGTGGTGAAAGACCAGTGTATGAATAGTATGTTGGTAACTTGAACTCATGTGTAATGTGCCACTCTTTTTCAAAGTGTCCATAGAGTTTATAAGGACCTAGACCAGAAACCAAAAATAAATACCATGCTGTACCCCCTAAACACATTTTTTTGCCAGAGATTAGTACTTGAAAGTCTGGCATGCACAGTGTTAAACCATTTTCCACAGACTAAAGTTGGCCTCAACACTTACCGCTCCTGAGTGGTTTTCAGTGGCTGATGGCGTTTGATGGCTGGGCATGTCTGGCATCAGTTTTTACAAGGTGTTGGGCATTCCCACTGATGCACTACAAATATTGCCTTTCTCCTCCTCTCATGAAGCTGTTGGTAAATTGCAAAATGATTTTCACTGCGAGGCTTCTCAGCGGCAATCTCTGCATGTTTGTACCCCAAGTAGCAGCGATATAGAATCTTGGGAACAAGCAGGTCACTCAGGAGATGCATGCGGAGAGGGTGTCAATTTTTGTAGCGGCTGGTCTCAGCTTCAGATACCGGCAGTCTGCTTCATACAGCCTTTCCTATGGTATCTGGCTCATGGGGAATCTGCTTGCGTACTCATTGCCAAAATGTGGTGAAGTGTTGCAGAAGGTGGATAAGACTTTCGTAGGAACTTTTATGAAGTCAGAGCCTAGAGCACTGCATTCTACCAGGCAGACTCACAACAATTGAAATAGAACCCTTGTACCAGACTAAAGCAACACACTGGATAGAACATGGAGCGCTAGTAGTGTTCTACAAGATTAATACATTTCAAACTCATATGAGGTCGATATTTTATAGCCCATACGCTAAATGTATTGCCATATTCTGTTGGAGTCGTAGTTTGGAGATACTTTCCTCAGGGGAACAGAGATAGAGTGCATTGAAGTGATCTAGGTGTGCCAAAATGCAGGCCCTGGCCACTTGCTCAGATTGGTCAGGGGTGAGGAAAGGCAGGACCTTTCTCAGCATCTTCAACTGGGTAAAGTTTGTTCACCAGATTTTAGGATTTAAGGCCCAAATAATAATTCCTGGTCAAATATGAGTGCAAACCAACTTACTGACCTGTCTACTTCACCGCAGGTCCGAATATGAATTCACCATGTTTAGCATGTTATCCAAACCGTCATGGAAGTGCAATGCTTGTGCAACTGGTTACGCAGTGCAACACAATCCATCCTAATTTACATAATGTCCAAGTGCTATTAGGGCATACACAGCAGCAAACATTGCTCCCATTCATATAATCTAGTTCCCATCCATCTTTATCTATAAAAGGCTATGCATTTGTGTGATTACAAATGAACAATACCATTCCAAACCATGAACCTAGAACTACAAAGCTCATACACATACGTCGTTGTGCATGGTGCCTAGTGCGCTACTCTCACAACAACTGACCCTAGATAAAGCAACCACTGCTGGTGATAGTGGAGGCTAAGCATTGAAAATGTCAAAAGTAACATATATCTGTACCTGTGGTGAGAAAACTAGTTATACACCTTCCAATCCATACACCCGGTAACGTTTGAGTGCTAGCTGTCCAAATAATGATCTGGAAGGGCAAGATGGCAGATGCATGAGAGATGTGCTCTGCTCTACCAAACAAATTCTGATTGCTGCCTGTGGTGGCACCTACACTAAGCATGTGGTGTTTTGTTCCCCCACACATGCGGGTGGACCCAGGGGGTAATAATGACAGCAGAGAAGACCAGAGATCAGCCCAAGGAGGGGCCTGCAGCAGCAGCAGCAGCATCGAACCAGATAGGAGTGGATGGCGATTGAGATGCCCGATTGGCAGTGTTGCCGGGGAGCACTTGCTGATGGCCCTCCGCCCCCAACACATTTGAGGTGACACCCCTGGAGCAGGGCCCAGCGAAGCAGAGGGCCACGCCTTCCCTGACTTGCGGTGAGCGAGGAAGCAGAGGGCTGCTGCACAGAGTGTGGGTTGACCCTGGAAGAGGCCTGAGTCACCTTGCATGTATTTGAAAATCTACCTGATATTTGGCGAGAAACATGACTCCCCTCCTTGACATGGTGGAGCAACAGTGTCACTACACTTGAGCCAGAGATTACCCCCACAGAACACTGCAACATTGCAAAAGTTTATGGAACATGGTTAAGTTAGTGCCTTTGCTGTTGTTGATATTAGTTACAACGGTTACAACAGGTTTTGTGCTGACCATGGAAGGGGGTCAAAACTGCACCTATTTACTACATACATACTCTTGGCCATGACATACCTTGAGTCCGATATTCCTTCCCCAACGTATCCGCTCACCCGAGGGTTACGAGAAACATGAATGTGGAACCTCTCTCCACTCTCGGCCCACAACATGCAAACTGGACACCCATGCTTAGACATCCTGCAGACACACCTCTGCAGCCTATGTACCGAGATTGCCCTGACACAGTGACATCGATCCCCTTGGGCGCATCGCCTCACCTAGTCATGTCTAATATATACAATGTCATAATTTGGAATGGTAAGGGCTTAGACTTCCGCTAAGCAACATAGGCTACACACCTTCCCCAGGCAGAGGAAAGTGCACATAGCTTGCTTTCAGAATAACACATGACTGCCTCAGGGGTAGGGAAGGGGGAGAAGCATTGGAGGGGCCAAGGAATGGTCTTCTCAGCCTTCTCTAGAGGTACCGTGAGCTGGATAGCTCCAGGGACCACTATTACTATCACATGGATGACAATAGACCAAGACGACAAATTTATGATCTTGAATGTAACGTTAAACAAGATTCCCATAATGATAGCTAGTATACATGCACCCAGCTATGGACAGCTACATTTCCTACATACACCATCAACACACCTAATAAGGATGATTGGAACCTTTAAACTTTGAGGGGGGAGACCATAATTTAGTGCTTGACTGTCATTTGGACCGCGCATTGCCCCATTTGTTCGGTATCCTCATGTCTACACATATTCTTATTTTGGATGTGTCTTTCTTTGGGACAGCCACAATCGGTGACACCCAGGGCGTCAGTCCTTCGGCCGGCTCTATTAAGTCCTGTTTTAGCAGTGCTTCAAGTTCTTCTTCTACCTGTGGCTGTAGATGTATTGGCACTCTTCTGTGGTGCTGTGCGACTGGCCTCACTGTCTCGTCGATGTGCAACGTAATTTGTCGGCCTTTCAGATTTCCTAGTCCTTGTAGTAGCTTGGGGTATTCTCTTAGAATGTTCTTCTTTTCTGACATGTTGTATGTCATTGCCATGAGACCCATTACTTGAGCCGTGATGTTGCTCAGCAGGCATGGCGCCAGGAT
Source organism: Lissotriton vulgaris (assembly GCF_964263255.1). Taxonomy (NCBI): domain Eukaryota; kingdom Metazoa; phylum Chordata; class Amphibia; order Caudata; family Salamandridae; genus Lissotriton; species Lissotriton vulgaris. The sequence goes on from NC_141685.1 coordinate 1,945,202,943, forward strand.
GTCTCCTTTTAGTACATGTATCTCTTCTGTTGTCCTTTGATCTTTGTATGCCAGCTCTTCTTTGAATTTTCCCATAATTGTCACTGGTCTTTTGGCCCCCCACGTGAATACTCAGACCCGAGATGGTCTTAGAACTGGCTTTATCTTCATTTTCTCATATTCAGAGATGCACATGATGTTGCATGTTGTACCACTATCCAGGACAAATTCTGCTTCATGTGGCCCCCCCTTTATGTTCACCGATTCTGTTTTCTTTATTGTCTTTTTGTCTATCAGGCATATTCTTTCTTCGTCTTCCTCTTCCGTTTCTGACTCTGTGATAATGTCTGTCATGAGATACAGTTGTTCAGTTTTTTCTTCTTCTTCCTCTTCTTCCGACTCTATTGATGAGCTTCTTGCCCCTGCCTCGACATGCCTGATGTGTTTGTTTATTGGCATTCGTGCTCTTCCTGGCCTTCCTCAGTCATTTCTAAATTGCCTCCCTTGGCATACGCTGGCATAGTGGTCTCTTCCATTGGATTTTCTGCAGGTCTGGCCAAAAGTCGGGTATGGGCCTCTGTGCGGGAACTCTAGTCCGCACCTGTAGCATGGTCCTTCTGGCTGCTTCCTCGCCGTCTGTTCAATCTTTTCTTTTCTCCAGCCCCCTGGGCGGTTGTTGTTCGTCATTCGTTGTATCTGCTCTATGCCCCTAGCTTTTCCTCGTTCCATTTCCTTTGCATGCGCTGTCGCTGTGGCTTCAGCCCTTCCTAGCGCCAGTATGCTTTCCAGTGATATTGGTTCTTTTAGTATTCTTGTGCGGAAGTCGATGTCACGACAGCCTTCGATGATTCGCAACCTTATCGCCTGCTCGTTGTCGAATTTGTGAAACTCACAATGGGTTACAAGTTTCTGCAGTCTTGTTGCAAAATCATCCAGAGATTCATCTGCATGTTGGAATGCGATCATGAAGCTGTATCGCTCGAAAGCAACATTTCTCTGGGGGTCAAATTTGTTTGTTAGACATTTCTTTAGCTTGTTATAGGTGTCAATCTATTCTTTTGGCAGTGTCACTAGGAGGTCTTCCACTTCGTCTCCTACCAAGTTCAGAAATAGCCCTAATTTCTTGGCTGTCGTTACATCTGTCGCTTCCACGTAGTTCTCAAATCGTCTATCCCACTTTTTCCATCTTATTCCAGTTTGGGGTTCATTGAGACTAAATGGTAGTGGTCTCCTGTATTGTGCACTTGGTTTTGGGTCTGCCATTCTTTTTCTTTATTGGTTCTTTATTCTTTGCATCCCCTTTGATTTATTTCGTTATTTTCTTTCACTTTTTTTACTTTCTCCTTTTATTTGCTCTTTTTTCTTTTAATTTCCTCCTTTTCTGCCCCCTCTGGTCACTTCTGTGACTTATTTTGCCTTTAATCCGCTTTTGTATGTCTTTTCTGCACCTTTTGGTGCTTCCTCTCGCTTTGCCTGGCCTCAAATTGGCCACCGCGCTATTCCTCGCTATTGGCTCTCGTGCCTGATTTGAAAATGGCCGCCGTTGTTCTCGCGTTGTTTCCTCTCCAATCGGGATGCTGCCTGACTTAAAAATGGTCGCCCGTCTATTCTCTGCTCTCATTGGCTCTCGCGCCTCTTCCTAAGATGGCCGCTGAGACTCTCGCGAGAGCTCGCGCCGATTTATTCCAGTCTTCGCGCTTTTTCTCGGCGCTTACCGGTTTGCTTGGTCTTCTCCCTGCAGCACTTGGGGTGGGCTCCCACGTCGCTGCACGTCTATGGATGGCACTTCCTTCTTCTTCTCGTCACTATGCGATCCAGGGTGGGCTCCTGGTTTAAAATCGCGATGTTTGCTCGTCGGTGTGTCCCGATCCCACCTTCGTCGCCAGATGTCGTGTTTCCCAGCACAGGAACACACTCAGGACGCTATGTAGATTTGGCAGGTACCTTTATTCTTATGGATATGTACATGCATGCAGTACAGCCTTCCTGCGACCTCTCTCCCCGAGGCCCTAGTTCTTAGTGCCCCTGTCCCCTCCCCTGACCAGATGTGGTGTCCTGTGTCCCCTATCCCCCACCCTGTGTCCACAGGGTCCTAGTGCCATCGTCTGGGCACGACATAGCTCAGGTAGGCTTCTAGCGCAGGGGTTTTCAAACATGGACCTTGAGATGGGAACAGGTGGCTTTACAGAGGTAATTCTCTAATTAGTCAGGAGTGCATGGACTTCACATGAGATTAGACAAGGGGACAGCCTACCACACAAAAGTGGAATGGGACACATTTAAGGTGGGTCTTAGGGAGATATTTGCAGTCTACTACATGTGGCTCCCTTGGCACCCAAACCCACCAAATTACACAGTTTTTGGTGCAAACGTGGATCTCAAATCTTACACCCATACACTCATGATCTCTGATCGTAGTTTTGGAATACAGGAAGTAAAGCTAGCAATAGACCAACTGGTGCATGGGAAAATAACAGATGTCGATGGACTGCCTACCAAATGTACCCTATCTATCACTCCTGCCTAGCCTCCCACCTATACACCATGTACAAAGGGACACTAAGTAAAGATGATCTCTCTGAGTCAACCATAGAAGCTACCATAATGGCACTACCCAAATTGGGTAGAGACCTTCCAGATGTTTGATCATACAGGCTGCGCGAGCTCCTTCCAACAGAGTAAAATCATTGCCAATAGACTACTCCCTTACCTATTGGGACTCGTACAACCGAACCAATAAGGGTTAGTGCTGAGTCGTGATACACAAATCAACTTGAGATTAATGTTCTACGTGATGGAGCATGCAGGTCATTGGGGGAATGCCCCATGTTGGTTTCTCTGGACATTGAAGATGCCTCCAGCACCCTTCTTTGGCCTTACTTCTTTGAGGTGTTGAGCATTATGGGGATTGAAGGAAGAATACTAAAATGGATACAATTGCTATACATGAAACTGGTGGCAAGGGTACGCACCAACAGAATGTTTTCAGATAAATGGCAACTGCAAATGGGAACCAGACAGGAATTACCACTATCCCCTATACTATTTATGTTAGCCCTTAAGCCACTTGCCAGCCTGTTATGTGCTAGAGGCCTGGAAAGGGGTATAGACATAAAAGACCATTAGCACACTGCGGTGTGATATGCTGATGATGCGCCACTGTTCCTAAGAGACCCAGAGGACACGCTACCACAAATGGAGACACTGTTGAATGACTTTGGGATAATATCGGGCCTTATGATAAACTAGGGCGCGTCCTGGGGGTCTCCGTTAAGGACTGCAGGACAAATGGAATGCCCTACCTTCATGAGAGAGACCATGGTATGGGAACCCACCATGTTTAAATATCTGTGGGTTCAAATTTACCATACTGATAAGGATCTAAAAGATGGTAACCAGAACAGATGTTTCAATAATATCCAATAGCAAATAGAACAACTGATTGACAGAATGCCGAACAATGTCATACATTCACCCCAGAACAAAGATCTCGGCCTAAATCCATTGTTTTTATGCTCACCATGACATTCCAGTTTGAACCCAGGCATATGCAAATCAGTCTTGACCCTGTGGCTCATGGGAACAGTCCTCCCTGGACTGGAAACAAGCATCCTAGGACCGGTTTCAGGGTTTCACTCCACATCAGCCAGGATAGCTTGTCTGGACATACCTGTCCCACTCGGGGTGACAAATGCAAAAAGAACAATTGATGGACAGAATACAGAACAATGTCATACATTGTCCCAGTAGAGAGATCTGGGTCTAAATCCATAGTTTTTTTGCTCACTAAGCCATTCTTGTGTGAACCAACCCATATGAAAATCAGTCTTGACCCTGTGCCTCTTGGGAACAGTCCAGCCCGAACTGCCAGGCCATATCAATCTAGCTCATACTGCTGCTATTCCCTCTCGGACGGGTAGCCATAATTAAAATGACCATTCTCCCCCTGTCTTTTGTACTTCTTTATGGCTCTCCCCTTGATTCTGCCAACCTCCTTATTTCAGGAACTGAGAAGCCTTTTCTCAGAAATGATCTGGGGATCCCAAAGGAGAGGCCTGTCAATAGAATAGTCAATGAATCACATAGACAAAGATGGTATGGGAGTGCCTAACATAGAGATTTTTTACATTGCCGCCCAACTGACTTGAATGACACGGTGGCTGGTGGTAGAGACTTACTCTGAAAGACAAGACATAGTGGTCACAGTGGGAGACATCAATCTAGTGAAGTCACTCTTTGTTAAGTATAAACTTTAAGGCTCCTTCCCCAGGACACTGTGGATTATAAAGGCCTGTGGGACAGGTACTGCAAACAACTAGGCGTGCCTGCCCAGACCTACCACTATGAATGACTCCACTCTAGATAGCAGTGGAGGACAGACATGCAGTACAACCCTGGAACCAGGCAGAGATTAAAACTATGGGTGACTTACATAGTGGGGCACACTACTCACATTCCAGGACCTGATTAGAGACCACAGCATACAGAGAGGACAGTTTCTGACATACATGGCAATGATGGATGCCGGAGGGGAAATGTGGAGTGTGGTCAATACTTTATTGACTCACAGGATATACCACAAGGCAGTGACATTTATGCACAGATCCCTCTCTCACGTGTTCCATGCCCCCACAACCATCTTGAAGATGTAATGGGAACAAAAACTGATGCAACTTTCTTGGACACAGACTGGAGATTTTTCTAAAATACATAAACACAGTGAATAGAATTCCCCAATTTAAGTGTACACAATTGAACTACTTACACTGTATGTACTTGTACCCAGCTTTCTTGGCTAAAATGCACCCTGGAGTCAGTTCAGCGTGCCCCAGGTGCCTGTGTCACAAGACAGACTTCTTTCATTTGGTGTGGGGATGCTCATGCATACAAACCTATTGGTCATCCACCTTGCGGCTTTGGGTAAACTGACTAGGAGGTCATTGCCCCAAACTGTTGCAGTATGTTTACTGGTCAGATTCTTCAGACTGGCTAAAGCCAAACACTCATTTTGATTTCTTAACCTGCCATTGCTCCTGGGGAAGTAGTGCATAGTGATGAGCTGGAAAGCAACTAGAGCTCTCTCGATAATTCAAGGTTTAGGGAACTGATCAAATGGAAATTAATGTTATGACCCGAATTAGAAATTGGGTTTCTGGTTGAATAGGGTATAAGCCCTGGTCAAACAGTAACCACAATCCCAGTCGGTGTGTGTCATAAACACACCTTAAATTAACCTGTACTCAACCTCTGGTAGCTTGGCAAGAGCAGTCATGCTCAACTTTAGAGGCAATGTGTAAAGTATGTGTGCAACACTTCAAACAGTAAAACTGTGAAAACACCACACAAAAAGATCCCACACCAGTTTAGACAAAATATTCTTAAATTAATAAACAAAACAAGACCAAAGTGACAAACATCCAATCAGTAGAGCCAGTGTTGTGAATTTTTAAAGATTAAGCTGAAATATGGTGCTTAAAAACATAAAGCTCCAACCGGGGAAATCAAAAGTCCAGTTCAACTGCAATGGAAACCGAGCTAGCTACAGAGACCAGGGTTATTCCACTGAGCAAGAGTACCATGGTCTAGGATGCATCAACGTCGAAGATCCTGTCAATGGTGATGATGCCGGGCGCAGACGAGGCGATGCAGCAGCTTCGATGAGCGCAGCAGTGGTGATATTTCTGCTTCAATGAGCGCAATGGCTGTGGTGCGGAGTTCTCAGCAATGTCATCAAGGCTGCTCTCATCAGGGATGCAAGGATATTTGTGCTGTAAAGAAGCATCTCACGATGCTGATACTGAAGGTGATGCATCAACTCTGATCCATGCAACAGCAGCATGCTGCAGTGTTCACCATACAAAGGTGGCGATGCACCAGTTGCGATCTCTGCAATGACTGCAAAACGTTGGTTCTAGAAGAGCACCACCTTAGGCCTCTTCCAAAGGTCCAGGGTGGCACTAAGCATGGGCGGAATTTGCAAATTCACGCGAATTCGTAATCGCGATTCGCAAAAAATCAGCCAAATTCCACGAGCTTGCAAATTATTTTTTTTTGCGAGTTCGCGAGATTTCTTTACCAGTTCGGGAACGAGAACTTGCGCATGCGGTCGCAAACATGTTGTTTCCACTTAACCAGCCTGCTCGCCATGCCTTTTTCCTGTTTCGGGTCGCAATGACGTGTTCGCGTTCGCAATTTCCTGTTTCAGGTCACAATAACGTGTTCGCGTTCGCAATTACCTGTTTTGGGTCGCAATGACGTGTTCGCGATCGCGGCGTCGCTTGGCCATCTACCAAAATCTTGCAGCGCACACGAACAGTGAGGAAAACTTATCAGTGAACGCAGAATCATGGTAAATCAATGCCGCATGCGCGAGATTGTATTTTTGAAGCGCAAACAAGAAAAAAAAATCCGCCAACTCGCGAATTGCGGATTTTGGGGCAATTTTGGCCGAATTGCGGATCGCGAAATTGCCAAAAATTCACAAATTCCGCGAGCGCAACAAATTTTTCGCCCATACTTAGGTGGCAGACTCACAGATGGCAAAGTACAGGTGCAGAAGCAGGGTGGTTAGGAAGTCTTTTATGTCCCTGGGACTTCTTATCAGGACAGAGGCCAACTCACTAGCCCTTGGATCAACTCTGGGTCTTGGGGTCAAGTGATGCAGGACCAGTCCTTCTCACCCAGTCAAAGAGGGCAGCATTCAGCAGGTCAGCACAGCAGAGCAGCAGTTCCTCCAGAGCAGCAGTACAGCAGAGTGGCAGTCCTTCAGCAGCACAGCAGTCCTGCTTCCCGGCAGAGCCTTCACAGGTCCAGAAGTGCACTGGAATTGTGGGGTCCGAGGTCAAGTTCCTATACCCAGTGGTGCCTTTGATGTGGAGGAGAATTCAAAAATAGGCCTATGAAGTGCACAGAGACCCTCCCTTCCTGCCCTGGCTCCAGACTCACTACAGGGTGTTATGCAGTCCTTTGTGTTGGGAGATGAAACAGCCTATTCATGTGTAACCACCCAAAGCCCTCATATGTGCTTAATTTCCAGCACTTACCGGCAAAGAGGCACAAGCCAACAGCCACCAATGCCGTCCAATATTCGCTCAGCTCCTGCTGGTGAAGAAACAGCCCAATAATCCAGCAAAACCAAAATAAAAGCAGGCTGAGGCACAGAAGAAGTTGTCAGCAAAGTGCCTTGAACTGGGGCCTCCTCCTCACTCTTACAACAAGCGCCGGTCAATTCATTCTCCTAAATATCAAGTGGCTGAGCGAGACACCAAGCCAGCCAAGAAAGCCAAAAGTGGGGAAATCTTTCTGGAAAACAGTGCTGCCTCCTCCAAAACCAGAGCAATTCCTACTGCGGCATATTCTTCTCATCCGAGAAAGGCATCAAACGCCAACCTCTGAGTCCGTAGTGAGCGAGGGGGGGGAGGGGCTGCAATCACACTAGCATCAGCAGAGCATGTACGGCAACGCATGCCAGAGCCACAGTCAGTCTAAATCGATTGCAAAAAGAAGCACAGGTAGCATCTGACCTTGTAATTATAAATTCGACTTTGCAATTGAAGAGAATTTATCATTATAATTCCATAGGTATTAAACTTGATAGATCCACCTCCTCTCAACTGGAAATTACAGCTCATCAAATGTAATAAGGAATCCCCAATGTTATCCTACGAGAGGGGGAGGCCCCACAGTAGAGAAAAACTAATTTGAGAGCTTTTCACTACCAGGACATGTCAAACTTAAGAGTAAGTCTTTTGCTTACACAGTACCTTGCCCTATGGGCTACCTAGGACCTGTCTTATTGGTAACTTGTATGTTATAAAATAGAAGTTTAAGGCTTGGAAAGGGGTTTTAAATACCAAGTCAACATGGCAGTATAACACTGCATTCAGGCGGCAATGACAGGCCTGGGGCATGTTTTAAGGTGCTACTTAAGTGGGTGGCACAATAAGGGCTCCAGACCCACTGGTAGCATTTCATTTACAGGCCCTGGGTATATGGTATACCACTCTACAATGGACTTACAAGTAAATTAAATATACCAATTAGGAATATGCCAATCCAACCATGTTTAGGGGAGTGAGCACATGCACTTTGGCACTGGTCAGCTGTACTAAAGGTTCTAAGAGTTCTAAGGCCATCAGAAGCTAACATCCAGTTCAATTGGAGGTAAACCAGCAAACGGTTTGGGGGAAGAACACCCTAAGGCTGAAACGTTCACATACAGCCCACATGCAGAGACAAGTGGGAGAAGAACCCATACCAATGAATAGGATGTTATAATGCTAGTATTGCAAGCTAACACAAAATTATCTGCCCCCCTAAATCTGGAAATAAACCTTTACCAATGTGATTTGTTCCATAGGGCTTACCAAAAGTCAATGATTGACCTACACAAAACTGCAAAGCAATCCATTCCATGAAGCAACAAAAAGGGGAGTATAAACTGAGAGGAGAGGAGGCAGAGACTTATAAGCATTACAACATGAGGGACTAGGGATGAGAGAGGGAAGGATGTAAGACAAAAGTAAAAGGAGACACATGACGGGTGGAGGGTTACAGTTTTCTTAGTTGTATATATTTTATGCAAATGTTATATTTGTATTACTGAATTTCTTACCTTCCTGTCAAAAGTATATATAAATCTCTATAATCACTAGGTCACATGCAACTTGCAAGATGCCAGATTTCTGGAATCGTGCTGTACATGATATATGATCGCTTCAACTTCAATAATGTATAACAGTGCAGATGTTTACTATTGAGCGCATGTTAAAAAGTCAATAAAGAACTTTTTAAAACAAGCTGTCAAAATAGATGGGGAGAATAAATATAAATTCAGGCCAAGAAGAGAGATGAGCCATGGAGCATCAGCTTGCCATTTCCACTCCTAATCCAAAACTCTGTAAATATGTCTGTTTTGTGACATTCTGTCTTATCTGTGAATCAGTTCACTTTCCTCATCTGTCTTTCACTGAATCATTCTTAATTAGATCGCCACAGATGTTGCAGAATACTTCAGTATGACCTGTTTTAAATCTCATGCACTGCTTCCAATGAGCCAGTTTTGGAACCTTTATAGTCACTAAAAAGCAAGAACCACGCTAAATATAGGCCAGGGTGTTATTGAATTATATAGATTGCATTGCACAAAAAGTTCCAAGGGCATAATTTATGAAAGGTGACGCATCGCTGCGTGAAAACAGCGATGCGTCACTTTTCACTGCGCACTCTTTGCGACACCAATGATGCGTCATATTTAATGTATGACGCATCATGTCGCAAGGACTTACAGATACGTCAGTATTTCTGACGCATCTGTAAGCGCAAAAGTGACGCATTGCTGGAGTGTCTCACAAAAGCTATGCGTCCTTTCACATGGGGAAAGCCCCATGTGAAAGGGCTTGCGTCAGTCGTACGCCTGCTGTGAGGCAGGCGTAAGATTTTGACGCAACAGCATCTTAAAAGTGACGCAGTGAAATCTCATAGATTTCACTGCGTCACTATTACAAGGCTTTTTGCGGGGGAACGCCCCCTCTGCATACATTATACCTGACGCAGGTATAATGTGGTGCAGGGGTTTAAAAAGTGACGCATCTACCTAGATGCGTCACTTTTTAAATATGGCGCAAAAAAGCGCATTTTGTACGCCGCTGGTGCATCACAAAAAGGGACGCACCAGCGGCGCAAAACTGACGCAAGGCCTCATAAATAAGGGCCCAAGTTTGGAGCCTCCGCAGTATTCTTACATTGCCTGACGTCTTCTCTTTCCGTTCCTCTGATCTTTCTGTCAATCCTCTACTTCCATTCTCTCCCTTAAATTGGGACGTCAACAAAAGCATTGACTCCTTTACCATCCATTCTGCTCTCAGGATTGCAAAACAAAAAACTAGATGATTGACATGGCATGTCTTCTAATCATTTTCCTCCCATGTTTGTCAAAGTAACTTACAAACAAGCTGTTATCCAAGGAAGTATTTAGTTTCCAAAACTGTGGTAGGAATTCGAATATTTTAGGTCCAGACTATTACATGCCTTACTCTCCCAAATAATGTATGGACGTCCTGAGCTCGTGCATAGAGAATAAGCACCCTCGTGGCTAGAGAATGCATCGAATTCAAGGTCATTTTACATGTGCAAAGTGCCCTTCTGGCCAACGCCACTGTTTTTGAGACATAAACTTCTAACGTTTGATGATAGCCAGGCACTAAGCTCTCTCTGCTGCTTAAAATTCTCACAACTGTTACAGTTCTCCCAAGACATACTGCTCTCTCAGTCTCAACCATCTCAGGCCGAACACACATTTATGAGCACTTTGCAGGAAGGGACGAGGAGGAGAGACGCCGCAAGGAGGAGAAATGCAGCAAAGAGGTAAGTGTTATTAACTTTTTTTCCTTGTCTTGTCCACCCCAACGCTACCCACCTCCCGCCTCACCACCCCTGATCCGTGCCAGCCGCCGTTGAGTAAGATTTTTTCAAATAAAATCAAAGAATGGTAGAGGTGTCAGGCACAGTCTAACAATGGATTTGATCCTTTCTCCATAGCCGAAGCCAATGAATGTTTATTTTTACAGAAGAATATTCTGAATGACAAGTGGTGTCCCTCAGGTTTCTACTAACCTTAGTATTCAGCAGTGCTTATCCTCTCAATGGCAGGAGCGGCCACTGTGAAAAGAAAGTAGGGGGGGGGGGCGCAGGTGGCAGTGTGGGGGAGAAAAATAACTAAAATGATAGAAAAACACTTACCTGCTGACCGCCGTCTCAGTCCTCTTCTGCTACGCTTGACTCCTGGCAGGCTCCCAGACTGCCTACATTAATCCAGATGCTGCTCCCATGTTTTATTATCATCTTATTTTTCCTTTTTTCACTGCTGAGACTAGTGGAGCGACCATCCTCCACCTTAACAGAGAAACTGTTGCTGCCCAAAGGCACACATTCCAGCAGGGCCAGACTGGAAACCAAAACCGGCCCTGACAAAGTGCTCGGCTGCTCCCCCACCCCTCCCCCGGGTGCCGCTATGCTGCAAAAACGACCCTGTAACAAAATCGGCCCCTTTGGCCCCAAACCGGCCCGCCACCCGTTCGGCGAACCAGGGGATTGCCCAGTGCCCACTACGGCCAGTCCGGCCCTGCACACCAGAACAAACACAAGGAGATGACAGACTGACCGCTCAAACTCTTCAGAAACAAACCCCCAGTCACAGATCTGGGTTGAATCCACCGTCATTCTTTAGCTCACTTTGCCATAACAGTTCAGACCCAGCCATATGCAAATCAGTCTTGACTGTTCCTCATGAGAACAGTCCAGCCCGAACTGCCAAGCCAGGCCTTCCCTGGGCCCGAAACAAGCAACCTGGGACCGGTTGCGGTGTAACACCCCTCGTTGCCCAGGCTAGCTTGAACCCAGTGGCAAAGTAAGCATCTTTTTGTGTTTCAATTTCACCGTAAGTGGGAAGGGTATGCCCAGAAGTGGTTCCTGCACTCGCTATGCCACTGATGTCAAGCTAGCCTGGCTGATGAGGGGTGATGCCCTGAAACCGATGCCACGACCTGGCACAGCAGTTCGGAGTGGACTGTTCCCATGAGGAACAAAGTCAAGGCTGATTTGCATATGGCTGGTGAGCAAAATGACGATCGATTAAACCCAGATCTGTGACGGGGGGTGAATATTTGACAATGTTCAACATTCAGCCAATAATTTTTTTGCTTTTGCATTTTCACTGTAAGTGAGAAGGATATGCCGAGGTATGGATCCCTTGCTCAGTACGCCACTGGTTTCAAGCTAGCATGGCTGCTGAGGGGTGATGACCCAAAGCCGGTTCCTGGATGCTTTTTTTCCAGTCCAAGGAAGGCCTGGCCTCACAGTTCGGGCTGGACTGGTCCCATGGGGAACAGGGTCAAGGCTGATTTGCAAATGGCTGGGTCCAAACTCGAATGGCGTGTCAAGCAAAATAACAATGGATTAAACCCCGATCTGTGACTGGGTGTGAATGTTCGACAATGTTCAACATTCTGTCCATCATCTTTTTGTGTTGTTTTCACTCTAAGTGGGAAGGGAATGCCCAGACGTGGGTCCCATGCTCGCTACACCACCAGTATCAAGCTAGCCTAGCTGATGAAGGATGATGCCCTGATGCTTGTTTCTGGTCCAGGGAGGATCTGGGTTGGCAGTTCGTGCTGGACTGTTCCCATAAGGAACAGGGTCAAGACTGATTTGCAAATGACTGGGTCCAAACTGGGGTGATGTGGTGAGCAAAAGAATGATGGCTTAAACCGAGATCCTTGTGAGTGGGGGTGAATGTTTGCATTGTCCAGCATTCCGTCCATCAATTGTTTCTTTACATTTGTCTCCCTACGTGGGAATGGTATACCCAGACGTAGGTACCATGCTCACTACGCCACCGGTTTCATGCTAGCCTGGTTGGTTACGGGTGATGCCTGGAAACTGGTCCCAGGGTGCTTGCTTTCCAGTCCATGGAGGACCTGGCCTGGCAGTTCAGCTGGACTGTTCCCTTGGGAAACAGGGTTAAGGCTGATTTGCACATGGCTGGGTCCACACTGGAATGGTGTGGTGGGCAAAATAACAAAGGATTAAACCCAAATCTGTGGCTGGGGGTGAATACTTGACAATGTTCAACATTCCGTCTATCAATCATCTTTTTGTGCTGCATTTTCACCCTAAGTGGGAAAGGTATGCCTAGACGTGGGCCTCGTGCTCGCTACGCCACCAGTTTCAAGCTATCCTGGCTGATGGGGGGTGAAGCCCTAAAACTGGTCCCAGGATGCTTGTTTTCCCGTCCAGGGAGCACCTGGCCTGTCAGTTTGGACTTGACTGTTTCCAGGGGCACAGGGTCAAGGCTGATTTGCATATAGTTGGGTCCAATCTGCAATGATGTGGAAAGCAAAATAACGATGGATTAAACCCAGATTTGTGACTGGGGGAGAATGTTTGACAATGTTCAACATTCCGTCCATCATCTTTTTGTGTTGCACGCATTCCAGAACACCGTAAGATGCATTTCAAGATGTATACTGATGACATCCAAATCCACATCTGATAGAATAGCAACACCAACAGTCAGATAATCGTTGATTGCTTAGAGCAAATGGTAAAGTGAATAAAAGACAACTGTTTTAATCTAGATGTAGGTAAAACAGAGATCGTGGTATAGGGAGGAACACATCAACGTAAGCTTCCTTTACAGTCGCCTACTTTCCTGTAATCACCACGATCCATATGTCATAAAGACATTTTGGGATCGTCTTTGTTTTTTTTTTTTTTATTTCTTTTTTTGTCCTCATCTTGCGATTATTGTTATGTTTGTGGAGTGTCAGGTGTCTGCCTCTTTACTTTTTTCCGACACTGCCCCTTGTTCTCTCTTGATTGGGGAGTTTTGACCACTCGTTGTTTCTGAGGAGTTTCCTTTACTCGACACATATCAATGCCACTGGCTTGGATCGAGGGGAGCTAGCCAGTTTGGCTACTCGGCAAGTACCGTACTTGTCCACCAGAAGATATATCGCTTTAATCATAGGACTTAAGTTTGTTTTTATTTAGGGTTTAAGAAAGATTCAAAACTATCCCAAAACTTAAATCTTTTGCTTACATTTCCTAGCTTATCAAGTTTGTTGATTCTTATTGCCGAGTTTAGCCATTCTGCATGGGTTGGGCAAGAGGCTCCTATCCATTTAATACATATTTCTCTCCTTGCGAGAGCTATTAATACAAAGAGGAGATTCTCCTGCTCTTTAGTAAGACCCCCTTCATTACCTGAGTCCAAAATCCCAAAAAGAGTAAGAGTTGTACTTACAGTAAGTTGTTTGGACAGGATAGTGCTCAGGGTCTTACCGACTTGATCCCAAAATTCCTTCAGTTGGGGGCAACTTTTAAACATATGGATGTCATCTGACTTCTCTTCCCCACATTTAGGGCATTTTTTGTATTCCAGCGTTTTTGAATTTGGACAGTTTTTTAGGAGTCCAATATGCCCGATGGATTGTATACAGATGATTCCTCTTCAAAGCCGCGGCTTTCAAGGTTGACCAGCATTTAGCTACCGATTTTTCCCATATTAGATCTAAATCTGTTATTTCGATGTCTTTCCATATTTGAGTTTCCATGTTAACACTGACATTGTTGGCCGTTATCAGAGCCCAATACCACTTTGCCACTTCTTTTGGTAATCGCGTTGTTGTGATCATGTCACCTTCCAATTTTTCATTACCATGTATACTGGGTAGAGTTCTGAACCAACTTGACATTTGATAATATTTAAATTTAGATAATGTATTGTTCGACAGTTCTTGAAGTTCTGACCAAGTTTTTAGATTTGAACCATCAAGTATTTGTCCCCAGTATTTGATGTCGGCTCTTTTCAGTGCTAGTGCGAGAGTATCTTTTAAGCATTCCGGGGTTCCGGGGATTCCCAGATAGGAGCCCACTTACTGTAGTATGATATATGTAGAATGCCTCTAATTTGTGTCCACATCTTTGCTGCATCTCTCAATATCTTAAGCTTTATTTTTTTGAAGTATTTGGGGTGTCCATACTTAAACAGTGCGTGATCCTCTGATTTTGTGATTGCTTGTAAATAGATTGAATAGTGTTCATGGTTTTTCAGTAGTGGTTTGACATTTTTAAATTGAAAGGCTCGGCAATATTCCACCAGGTCTGGGCTGGCCAACCCGCCATCCTTCTTGCTCCTCCTGATCTTTTTCCATGCAATCCTTGTGCCTTTTGCTGCCCAAATAAAGCTTGTTATATCTCTTTGTGCTCGAGCTAGTTCCGCTTTTCCGAACTCCATTGGTATCGTATTAAATAAAAAGGTAAACTTTGGCAAAATGGTCATCTTGATTATATTCGATCTCCCAATAAGGCTCAATGGTAAAGAGGTCCATGTCTCAAGTAGTTTCCTTACGTCCCCGGCAACTTTATTCAAATTCTTGTTTGCAATCTTTTCTATGTCATGATTTATTAAGATTCCTAAATATCTGATTTCATTTTTTATGAAATTGTTTTGAAAAGCCGTATTCCATGTCATAATCTCTGTCTTTGTTTGATTCACCGAATATCCTGAGATTTTCCCGAATGTAGTTAAAGTTTTCTCGATGTTTGCTTTAGCTTTTGGATAATCGTCAGTAAAAATCATTAAGTCATCCGCGTAGAGAGCGATTTTCTTCTCCCATATGCCATACTTGAAAGGCGTGATTCTGTTGTTGTTTCTCAGTTTATTTGCCAATGGTTCAATATATAAATTGAAAAGTAAAGGGGAGAGTGGACAACCTTGTCTCGTTCCTCTGGTTATTTGTATGTTTTCTGTTAAACTGCCATTAATTAGGACCTTTGATCTTGGATCTTTATAAATCTGATTTATCATACATGTAAAGTGGGGTCCGAGGTTGTTCTTGATCATAACTTTCTCAAGAAAGGTCCAATTGACCCGGTCTAAAGCCTTTGCGGCATCAACAGCAAGTATAGTAAGAGGAGTTTTCTCACTTATAGCAATGTCTATTGCGGTTAAAAGTTCTTGTGTTACTTCATGTAAGTGTCTTCCTTTAATGAAACCTTTTTGATCCTGGTGCAGTAAATTTGATAGTACTTTCCCTAATCTAGTTGCCATTATTTTAGTGAATATTTTGTAATCAGCGTTCAATAGTGATATTGGACGGTATGATTCACATTTAAGAGGGTTCTTACCGGGTTTCAGAATGATTGAGATTATGGCATCATTCCAAGAATCAGGTATAGTTTTCTGTTGTATTAAAATTAAATTGATTAGTTTTGTTATATGTGGAAGTATGGAGTCTTTCAATTTCATATATAGTTCGTTTGGTATGGCATCCGGCCCTGCTGCTTTTCCTTTCTTCAAACCTTTAATCGCATCTGCCACTTCTTCTTCGAGGACTACTTTATCCAGTGTTTCTCTATCGTTTTCTGTCAGTTTTAGGAGCGCTGCATCTTCCAGGTAGGAATTAATCCTTTGATCTGAGGGATTTAAGTCTTCCGTATACAGATCTTTAAAAAATTTCCAGAATTCATGCTTGATGATGATTTCATCGGAGGTAGGAATATTTTGACCATCCGGAATGATGCTTTTCACCTTATTTTTAGCTAGGTCTGTTTTGAGCTTCCATGCCAGCCATTTTCCGCAGCCTTCACCAAACTCATGTTTCGCCAGTTTGCTGGAATCCCATTTTTTCTGTAATCTCTCTTCCAAGATTTGATTAATTTTATCTTTTTGCATTTGTTTTTTGTTAAGAAGATCTTGTTTCTTTTCCTCTTCGTGTTCTGTGGCTATAGCGATATCTAAGGCGCTGATCTCTGTTTCCAGGTCTGAGATCTCTCGCTTTACTTGTTTATTTTTGTGAGCCCCTAAGCTCAAAAGTTTACCCCTTATTACTGCTTTATAAGTGTCCCACGTTATTTGTTCTGTGGTACCTGACGCATTTAATTCAAAGAAGGTATTTGTTTCAGTTTCTAGATCCTTTATAACTTGTTCATCTTCCAGCAAAGCTCTTTCAACTGTGAATCTCCTTTCGGTTATATTTTCTGTAATTTGTAGTTCTAGTTGTACTGCTGAGTGATCTGACAGGTGAGCTGGTAGGTGAGATACTTTTTTTACTTTCCTTGATATTTCATTACTGATCAGAAAGAAGTCAATCCTGGATTTGTGACCCAGTTTTTTATTGTGCAAAGTGAATGGGTGCGATTTTTCTCCTTTATCTTTCCAAATATCCACCGGGTTAAGATCCCTTTTATAAGTCCCAATCCATTGTCTCATTTTTTTTAGGTTGGTATGTCTACCTGGAGGTGATCTATCTAGATTTAAATCCATTACTAGGTTAAAATCACCCCCCAATATTATGGGAGAAGTGGATAGTAGTAGCTGTGAGTATAATTTTCGCAGTGGATCAGCATCATCTAAGTTCGGACCGTAATACCCTGCAATGGTAATGGGAGAATTTCCTATTTTTGCATTTGCTATTGCCCATCTTCCTTTGCTATCCACTTCTGTACTGGTTATAATTGCTTTTAGGGACTTTTTAAAGATTATCGCTATTCCCTTAATATTGCATTGTTGTGTTGTGCAAATTAAAGTATCTACCCACCATAAGTTTTTGCTTATTTGATCCCATTCTTCCTTTAATAAGTGAGTTTCTTGTAATATTATTATCTCACTTTTCCCAGTTCTGATATATTCTAGGATTTTATTCCTCCTGCTTTTTGTCCTTAACCCATTCACATTCCAGGATAGAATTTTTACACCTCTACTTTCACTCCCCATTCGTTTTGTCCGGTAGTTGTGAATTTATCTTACTATACTTCACTCCCTGATATTTTATTTTTCTGAATATTCGCAGATGAGGAATTTTTGGGATTTTTTTCTCTATTTTGCTCCCCACCCTTTTTCGTGTAGTTTCATACTTTCTGATTTGTGCTTTCAGGTTACCCTCCCCGGGGAAGCCTCCATCTTCTTCTCCTTCGGTTATCTTCGTAACCCTTTTGGCTTCCCGTCCCTACCCCCGTGATTCTTATCTATATACATTTAAATGATGAGAAAATTAGTTGGATTATAGCTCCTACATATTATTATATAACTTGTCCTTGAGTATGAGTTGATTTGGGTTGGATTGTGTCTGTTTTTCCTTAGATTTTTTTCCTTCTTTAAACATTTTTTTATGTGAGCATTTGTTAGATATATATTCTTTTCTCCCTTTGTTAATGCAATCAGCGATATAAACCTACAATTGCCTATGCTGCGAAATATCCTTCCACTAATGTAAATGTAAATTGATACTTGTATTGCGCACTACTCACCTACGAATACCACTGTGGAACCCATCCTGGCTTTCCCTGTGAGGCGTCCACTCCTGGGCACCCCCAAGGTGGAGGCCAGGCATCCTTAGCGTTGTGGGGGCCATTGTGGAGATTAAGCAAGCTATTGCCCAGAGTTGCAGAGTGGGACTCCATGATTGGAATCGGCACCGAGCCAAGAATTATCAGGTCTGTGGAATTTTGAGCCCAAGACCCGCCGAGGCGGGGAATTGAACCCTGGTCCCGGGCTAGACCTCTGCATCAGGGTCTGCCTAACATTGTAGAGCAGAGTTGACGAAAACTGAGTCTTGAGAAAACGGTTGTAATGTAGGTACAGAGGGCTCCTAAATAACCAGACGTACTGCAAAGACTTCAAAATTAAATGCCAAACTCTGTATGAATGAATAGAAAAACAGCTATACATATCTAACCTTGTAAAACAGTCCACATACTCTCACTGGAATTCAAGATCAAGTTCATAAACATTTGCACCTTCCACAAAATCTATGGGATCAAAAGACTTAGCTGCATTGAAAACATGGTTCAATGCTACTCCCAGCTAGGATACTTTAATTGACTACCCTGCACCTCAAGAAACAATACGCCTTCAAATGGCTAGAACATGGATGAGGTACTTGCAGGGTCCCATATTCAGGAGTGCTTGTAACCCGTAGTCAGATCAGAAAGCTCCTGAAAATAGAACTCTTTCTAAGCAGGTATTCCATGGGTCGTGCGTTTCAACTAGAGCTACAAAAGTTAAACTAGTGCAATTACATATGTCATCAACATATGGTGACTAGTGGTGGCTGGTGACTTTTCAAAGTGCTGTAGCATAAAATTGGGGGCAAGTTATACTTAACAAAGTAAGCCCGACTGACCTAAGGATGGTTTGGGTAAATGCTCCACACGGAAACCTTTGAAAGAAAGCGGGACAATAAGCATACTTAAGGCTAATTTCGATAAATGCACAATATAAAACCATTGATTGTTTTATGTTAATACATACTCAGTCGTTACCAATTCCAGGACTACCATTAGGAATCTAAGAAAATACATATTCATTCTTTAACATACAAACACGATGACTAACTGGCAAGGTAAATGAATCCATTCGCTGTACCTGCTGTGTAACAAGGAAGTCAAGGTGGGTACCACCCTAAGAGGTCAAGTAAAGGATTACTATTCAACATGAATGGGGCGGACCTCAGCTAGAAACTGTTGTAAGTGACCATATTGAATATTAAAATGACTAAGATCATTAAAACGGCTAAGGTGTGTGTCAGATGTGCTCAAGGTTTTAGAACAAGTGTCTTTGGTAAACAAGCATTGGCAAAGGCAATAGGTCTCGCCTTAAAAGGTCAACACCAACATATTGGCTTTGCCAATGGGTTTTATATTATCAATCTAACATTACCGCTGACCCTGCTGTAAAGGTAAGATTTAGAAAAATGGCTGCCAATGTATTGTGATACATGTGGATGCACATGCATGTGACCACACAACAACAATTTAGCAATGGTTTAGGGTAGTGACTTTGCATGAATGCATCAGGAGTTTTTATATTTTTTAAGACTGATCCCACACCATTATATTGAGGAAAAAGTGGGTAATATCTAAAGCGTACCTGTCCTCATTTCATGTACTCGACTGTTTCAGCCTGCTTGGAATATACTGTCCCCAAATTCATAATGCATTGAAATGTCATGCATACACCCACTAAAAACATGCAAATTCCACACAGTATCAAACTGAAACCTTGACAGCTTTATATTTGCCAATGCTGCTTAAGTGTCACGTTGCTGCTAGAGAAAGATTTTAAACAATCACTTGTGCAAGCTGGGTGTCTGGCTGGCACGGGGTCGTTTGAAGCAGGGCTGCTGATGGCCACAAGAGGAAATCAATGTGGTTTGTTTGATTTCCTCCCTCTGAAGAGGGTGAGATGATTTGAGAGCCTAAGGCTAAGATGCCATAGAGAATAATTGTGCAGGGTTACACTGCTCTTGTAGCAAATCAGATGCATCTCCTGTGCAAACTGGTTGGCCTGGGCACTTTTGTATGCCTTAAGTAAACTGCAGTGCAACATATATTCCAGTTTATTGTGGCCTGGGATGTATCACTGTGCCTCCTCTCCCACCTTGGACAATGCTATCCTTTTTCCCTCTACCTAGACCTGCTGAACAGATCATCAACACAACTTTGCACCAATTAATGGATGCTGATTTATGTCTCCCAAAGTACCATAGGAGCAGAGGACTACTTATGGAGTATGCCTCAGAGGTTAGGCTGGTGGGAGAAGCAGCTGAATGATGTTAGCCTTCAGTGGTGGCTGGTGACTTTTGAAAGGGGTGCAGCATAAATGTTGGGGTGAGTGTTTTGCTGCGAGCAAGCCCAACCGCCATAAGGGGAGTTTAGAGGGGTTCTCACCACAGGAAAAATTTGAAAAAAGAGTGGGCAAATGGTGCATTTTAAGGCTAATTTCTGAAAGCAAGAATATTTATAAAGCACTTGTGAAAGTGCAGACTTGAAATATTTTAAACACAAAAAAATGCTCCATCTGTTACAGAATTCAAATGTTCAACAGTTACTGTAGTGTGCAAATTGTACAGTTCAACAAGCAAGGTTTTCAATCATTTTACCTGCACATAGGGTTGTCTCTGCACTGCATTTGGTTGCAAAAGCTGAAACTCCTCATGAAAAATCACTATGAGGTTAGTGTACCATGTTATTTTATTAACCTCAGATTCTGACTTGTGAGAGAGCAGTTTGCAGGAATAACTGCTAGCCAAGTGGGTGGCCCACAGCCAGGCCCTAGAGCTTGTTGTCAGCTGCTAATGTAGCCCACCGAGTAAGCCATGTATCATGGGAGTAAGAAAGGTGCCTTGCCTGCCACGGGGGCACGAACCCAGCGCATCACCAGCATATTTAAAATACCATTTTATGTTTCTGCTTCTCGCACTGCGAGAAAGCAGTGGGGTGACACCCCTCTGCTCTACTGGAGGAGCCTTTATCTTTAGCTAGACAATCCTGTCATTTGCTTAATTATTGCAGAGCAGCTAATTGGTTCTAGTTTGTTTTACTAATACAGCAGTAGAGTTCCTGGTTGTGACATGAACCGTTCCACAGTGATTATACAGAAGAGATAGGGTAAAACTGTGATATGAAGCAGTATTCACGAAAAAGATTATTTCTAACTCCAAGTTAATTAACATAGGTAGATTTCAATTTAATTTGCTGGTGGGTTAAGCATAAATGAGTTATGGAAATGTGCATGGGTCGTGTAATAACATATCCGGCGCAAAAACATTTAATATTTACTGATAATAAATCACCAAATGTGGTTTGTTGTTAATGACTGAATAATACATTTCAAGTTGTAACATCGTTTGTCATTGTCCAGAATCCTGGGAGGAATGTAAACCTGCAGTATGACATCTCTAAAGCTTTTAGCTGGGTTCTAATGGTCTAGGCAATGATTTTGAAGCTTGTACCTACCAGCCCCTTGCGACCTGCCACAGCATGAATGAAATATTGCAGTTCCAGCTTACACCTTGGTGACAGCGCCTGCAGTACAAGCCTTGCAGCACTGCTGCACCAACAACAGTAGCTCAATTTCTTGCATGTCAATTGTGAGAGGAGGCAGGTATGGAAGGCAGCCTTAGCAAGGGCATTTCAATGTCCACACAAATCTTATGAATGAAATAGTCTATGTCTCTGTGCGAGCATGCAGCCCTATCTACCTTTCCTTTTCCCTATGCGTTACGTAAGTGTGTGTAGAATGAGAGTGTGGGTAGATGCAGTGCTTAACCCCTCCGCTGCTAGGCCTTTCCCCCATGCTAAGCCTTCTTTTGGCTATTTGGGGTAGCTCGCGCTTAGGCCCTAGTAACGTTTTGACCACATAAGGTATCCACGCCAAATTTGCGTCCTTTTCTTTCAACACCATGGGGATTTTAAAGATACCCAGGGATTGTTGATTCCCCTGGAGGGGACCCAGAAATGAGACCAAATTCAGCTACATTTTGCATTTTGGGGGAAAAATTGGAAAAAAGGGCTGCAGATGAAAGCGTCTGTTTTTTTCCCTGCAAACAATTTGAACAAAGGGTTTGTGGTGCTGAAATCACCATTTTCCCAGCTTTTGGGGACTGACAGAGTTTTGTCAGAAAACCAAAATGTTTTACATAGTTTTGGCATTTTACTGGACATAGCCTATTTTTGTTATTTTTTGTGCTTTTAACCTCCTTCCAGTTAATGGTAAAAATTGGTATAAAAGCATTGTTGGATGCTAGAAAGCTATACATTTCTGAAAAGTAGACAAAAACTTGACTTTAGCAAGGGGTCTTTTGTGTACATCCTTCAAGGTTTTTTTATGGAAACTAACAGTTGAAAATAGGAAAAATTGAAATTGAGTTAAAAAAACAACCATTTGTGCCAACGTCGTCACCTGTAACCAACCTCTTCTAAATATGACATATGTTTAAAAGCAATATACCAGTACATCCGCTGGACCATTCTGGTTGTGGAGATATATAGGAATTGTAGGTTCACCAATAACTCTAGGAACCCTGAGCCAATAACTGAGCAGGGTCTTGCAATGTTTTTTTTTTTTGTGTACCGGGTATACAGCAAATAATGTGGGAAAATATAAACAGGGAAAAATCGGTATGAAAGACACCTGTGTATTCCTGAAATGGGAACAAAATATAGAATTTAGAAACAGTAGTGATTTGCATATCTACGAAATTGTATAGGCATCCATGCCAACATGTGAATTATAGGGCATTTTTCACAGTGACTTCTTTTTTACACGTTGTCTTACATTTGGAAAGCAGAAATGCATTGAAAGTCAATAAATAATAACAGTTACTTTACAATTCTGTGTTCCCCTAAGTCTCAATAAAAATGGCACCTCACTTGTGTAGGTAGGTGTAGTGCCCATGACAGGAATTGGCCCAAACTACAACATGGACACACCACATTTTCACATTGAAAACTGACCCTTTCTTTGCAAAGTGCCTAGCCGAATACTTTGAACCCTAGCTCTGTCGACCCCCAGTGAAACCTAGCAAACCTATACATTTTAGAAAACTAGACACCAAAGGGAATCTAGGATGGGGTGACTTGTCTGGCTCTTACCAGGTCTGTTACCCAGAATCCCTTGCAAACCTCAAACTTTGTCAAAAACAACACATTTTCCTCACATTTCTGTGGTGGCAAATTCTGGAACCTGCGTGGATCCACAAAATTTCACCCACCCCACATTCCCTAAAGTCTTACGAGAAAAATGGTACCTCACTTGTGTGGTTAGGCCTAGTGCCCACGACAGGTAACAGCCCAAAATGCAATGTGGGCCCACCACATTTTCACAGTGAAAACTGACCCTTTTTTGGCAAGGTGCCTAGCTGTAGATTTTGAACCCTACCTCTACCTCCACCTCAGGGAAACCTAGCAAACCTATACATTTTTTAAATCTAGACACCCAGGGAAATTCAGGATGGGGTGACTTGCCTGGCTCTCACCAGGTTCTGTTACCTAAAGTCCCTTGCAAACCTCAAACTTTGTAAAAAAAAAAAAAACACATTTCTTCACATTTCTGTGATGGAAAGTTCTGGAATTTGCGTGGATCCACAATGATACCTCACTTGTGTGGGTGTCCAATGCAGAATTAGCTAAAAACGTATTTTTAACAAAATGTAGTGCTTAGAATTCTCGGTGCTATACCCTTAATTCCTATGTTTTTTGCTCTTCCCAGTCACAGGCCCTTGCCCCACCCACACAAGTGAGGTATCATTTTAGTCGGGAGACATTTGTGCCGACACAGTGATTCCACGCAAAAAATATGTGGAAAATATATCCTCAATTCGTTTGGGCCCTTGTCTGTTGCGGGTACATGACCCACCATGAAAGTGAGGTACGATTTTTATCAGGAGACCTGGGAGAACGCTGGGTAGGTGAAAATGTGTGGATCCATGCAGATTCCAGAATGTTCCCACGCAGAAATTCGAGAAAAATTTGATTTTTTTCAGCTTGAGGTTTGCAGGGGATTCTGGGTAGGAAAACGTTAGGCGGCCCATGCAAACCATACATTGCTGGACTCCGCCGGGTGTCTAGTTTTCAGAAATGTTTGGGTTTGGTAGGTTTCCCAAGATGGCCAATGAGACCGGGGCCAAAACCCAGGTGACCCCCCTTGCAAAACCAGGTTGTTTTGTGATAGGTAGTTTTGATGTATCCTCAATACTTTTCGGGCCCTTGCCTGTCATGGGTACTTGACCCACCCATGTGAGTGAGGTACCATTTTTATCACGTATTATGGAGACATCAAAATGACCTATCACAAAACGATTTGCTTTTGCAAGGGGAGTCACATTAGTTTTTGGTCCTGGGCTTTGCAGCCATCTAGGGAAATCTACCAAACCCACACATTTCTGAAAACTAGAGACCTGGGAGAGGCCAGGGAGGTATTGCTTGCGTGGATCTCCAACGTTTTCCTATCCAGAAACCCCTGCAAAACTCAAATTTCTATTAAAAAATCTGATTATTTTCAAATTTCTGTGTGGGAAAGTTGTAGGACCACTGGGCTAACACAACTTTCCTACCACCCAGCATTCCCCCAGGTCTCCTGATAAAAATGGTACCTCACTCGTGTGTGTGGGTCAAGTACCTGCAACAGGCAAGGACCCAAGACATATTGTAGAGACATCAAAATGACCTATCACAAAACAATTTGCTTTTGCAAGGGGAGTCACATTAGGTTTTGCTCCTGGGCTTTACAGCCATCTAGGGAAATCTACCAAACCCACACATTTCAGAAAACTAGAGACTTGGGAGCGGCCAGGGAGGTATTGCTTGCGTGGATCTCCAACGTTTCCCTATCCAGAAACCCCTGCAAAACTCAAATTTCCATGAAAAAATCAGATTATTCTCAAATTTCTGTGTGGGAAAGTTGTAGGTCCTCTCGGCAAACACAACTTTCCTACCACCCAGCATTCCCCCAGGTCTCCTGATAAAAATGGTTCCTCACTCGTGTATGTGGGTCAAATACCCACGACAGGCAAGGACCCAAGACATATTGTGGAGACATCAAAATGATCTATCACATAACGATTTGCTTTTGCAAGGGGAGTCACATGAGTTTTTGGTCCTGGGCTTTGCGACCATCTAGGGAAACCTACCAAACCCACACATTTCTGAAAACTAGAGACCCGAGGGAGTCCAGGGAGGTGTGGCTTGCATGGATCGCCAACGTTTCCCTACCCAGAATACCCTGAAAAACTAAATTTTTGATGAAAGAATCACATTTTTCGCAAATTCCTGTGTGGGAAAGTTGTAGAATCACCTGGCTGACACAAATTTCCTGCCACCCAGAGTTCCCCCAGGTCTCCCGATAAAAATTATACCTCACTCGTGTGGGTGGGTCAAGTACCCGTGACAGGAGAGGGCCCAAAAACGTATTGCAGAGACATCAAAAGGATCTATCACGAAACGATCTGCTTGTGCAAGGGGAGTCACATGAGTTTTTTGTCCCGGGTTTGGCGGCCATCTAGGGAAACCTACCAAAGCCACACATTTCTGAAAACTAGAGACCCGGGGGAGTCCAGGGGGGACTGGCTTACATGGATTCCCATTGTTTCCCTACCCAGAATCCCCTGCAAACTCAAATTTTGCTGAGAAAACAATTTTTCTCAAATTTCTGAGTGGGAAAGTTGTAGGATCACCGGGCTGACACAAATGTCCTACCACCCAGTGTTCAGGGGAGAGGTGTGGGGCTGCGGCCAAAGCGACTGACGCTGGACTCTGGGATCATGGTACGATCTCCAGCGCCGGCATCAGATTACCCCAGCACCATGTGACTCTGGGCAATAGCTTGCTTAATCTTTCTGACGGCCCTAGCGCCTAGAGACCCTTACGGGTGATTGTTCGCGCTTTACAAATGTGGTCTCCCGATAAAAATGGTACCTCACTGGACTCCCCAGGGTGTCTAGTTTTCATAAATGTGTGGGTTTGGTAGGTTTCCCTAGAGGGCCGCGAGCCCGGGGCCAAAAACCCAGTGCCCCCCCCCCGCAAAACCAGCTTGTTTTATGATAGGTAATTGTCAAGTCTCCACAATAAGTTTTGGGCCCTTGCCTGTTGCGGGCACTAGGCCTACCCTACAAGTGAGATACCATTCTTATCAGAAGACTTCGAGGAATGCAGGGTGGGTGGAATTTTGTGGATCCACGCAGATTCCAGAACTTTCCATCACAAAAATGTGAGGAAAATTTGATTTTTTTTGACAAACTCTGAGGTTTGCAAGGGATTCTGGGTAACATAACCTGGTGAGAGGGACACAAGTCACCCCATCCTGGATTCGCCTTGGTGTCTAAATTTCAAAAAGGTGAAGATTTGCTAGGTTTCCCCATGCCGGCTGTGCTATGGCCCAAAATCCACAGGTAGGCACATTGCTAAAAACAAGTCTGTGGCTAGTTAGCTTTCTGCCGCCCTAGGGAGAAATCAGGTGGGGGGGGGGGGGTGTTTGCCGCCATATGCCCACAAGGGGGGCAGAAAGACAGTGGCTATTTGTTTGGGGGTGGGGACATTGGGATGCCCATTCTGGGCAGCCCCAACTCCAACGCATACAAAAAAGCCAGCATAATGGCTGGCGCCTAATGGGCTCTCTGATTGCCCCTTGGGGGGGGCAGATCAAGAGCTACTGCCCCCATCTGTGTCCTGGGGGGCAGAACGACTATGGCCCTCACCCCTGAATTAAAAGAAATATATTCTGTGATGCCTATTGGGCTTTTTGTCTGCCCCCCCCGGAGGTAGGTAAGGGGATTTTCCCCTTTCCAATGATACCTCTGCCAAGTGTTTCGGTGCTCGGGCTGAGATAGCCCCATGAGCACCAAAATGACAAAATTAAAAAATGAAATCCCTGGTACCTTGTGGGCTTTATACCCCCCGGGGGGACAGATTTGGGGCTAATGCCCCAGCTGCCTCCTAGGGGGCATTTTTTTTTAGGGGGTGGGGGCATTGGCATGCCCATTCTGGGCAGCCCCCACCCGAATATTTGGGAAAAAAAATCTCTGGTGCCTAGTGGGCTTTCTGCCCCCTGGGGGGGGCAGATAAGGGGCTATTGCCACATCTGCATCTCAGGGTGGGCAGAATGACTGTACCATTTTGTTTGGGTGGAGGCATTGGCATTCCCATTCTGGCCAGCCACCACCACTACGTATAATAAAAAACAAAAAACCCTGGTGCCTGGTGGGCTTTCTGCCCCCCGGGTCAGATCAGGGGCTATTGTCCCCATCTGCCTCTGGGGGGCAGAAAGTATTTTGCCTTCTTTGGGGTGGTAGGGTGGG
Source organism: Lissotriton vulgaris (assembly GCF_964263255.1). NCBI lineage: Eukaryota > Metazoa > Chordata > Amphibia > Caudata > Salamandridae > Lissotriton > Lissotriton vulgaris. The sequence continues at coordinate 1,945,230,059 of NC_141685.1, forward strand.
GGCATTGGGATGCCCATTCTGGGAAGCCCCCACCCCTGGCTTATAAACAAATAATCCCTGGCGTCTAGGGTGCTTTCTACTCCCTGGGGGCATATTGGGGGCTACTGCCCCATCTGCCTCCCAGGGGGGTAGAAAGACTGTAGCATTCTCTGGAGGGAGAGGGCATTGATATGCCCATTCTAAGCAGTCCCCACCCCTACGTATATAAAAACAATCCCTGGTGCTATGTGAGCTTTCTGCCCCCCGGGGCAGATCAGGGTCTATTGCCCCATCTGCTTCCTGGGTGTGCAAAAAGTATTTTGTTTTCTTTGGGGGGTAAGGTGAGGGCATTTACATGACTATTCTCGACAGCCCCCACCCCTTGTCTATACACACACATCTCTGGCATCTAGGGTGCTTTCTGCCTCCTAGGGGGGGCAGATTGGGGGCTAATGACCCCATGGGGAGCTAAGGCACTTTCCTAAGGGGCCGCTCCCCCCTCCCTAGTGGCTAGTGGGTGGATCCCTGCTTGGGGATCGCCCTCCTGGGGTGATCCCCAAGCAGTGATCCACAAGAGAAGGGTACCATTGGAAAGGGGAGATTCTCCGCTTTCCAACAATACCTCTCCCAAGTGTTTCGGTGCCCGGGGGCTGAGATAGCCTGACAAGCACCGAAACAATGAAACTGAAACTAAGTTTCACTTTCATTTTCATTGCAATGATGTCAGCATGCCATGCGCGCGATCAGCATTGTAATGAAAATACAAATTGGCCCCGGGAGGATAGGGAGCTTTCTTCCCCAACCTCCCGAGGCCCATTTAAAAAAAATGAAATCCCACTGCTGTCTCTGCAGCACAGGGATTTAGTGCCCCTGTTCTCATGATGGTATTTTTCCGTCATGAGCACAAGAGCACTGCTGCTCATGACAGAACCATTCTGTCATGAGCATGCAAAGGGTTAATTTGTAAATGTATTAACTCAGTGGCAGCACCCTTGGCTAGAATAAAAGCCATGTTAGGTAGGGTACAATGCTGAGTCTCCGATGGGTGATGCATTCCCAGGCATGTATTATTTCGGTAGCCTGGCGAGGTTGTGTCTAAGCAACACCGATGAGTACAGGCCTGGGTCTGAGAAAATTAAAACTACGGGCTGGGAGTGAAGATGAAACTTATTTAACATGGTTGTCACGACCTTTGTGAGCTGTGCTGAAAAGCTGCGGACAATGGGAGGGGGGAGGGAGCATGGAGAACATGTACAACAGGAGGGGGGAGGACCAAAGGGAACGCAGACAACAGGAGGGGGCAGGAACAAAGTAAAGCACAATAGGAAACCAAATAAATTGTACATGTACTGTGTAACAATCAAGTAAAGGGCCCAGTAGCCATGGAAGGATACAAATGATGACATGGCCATACTAAGGAGGGACTAACAAGCCTATTAAGGAATCAGACATCAGCATTTACAAAGGGCAAAGACATAAGCCAATGAAAAATGTGGGCGGGGCTTCTCCTCCGTTCTCTACCCACAACAGATCGCCAGAGCAGCACTTGTGCACTGGCTCGACCTAAAAAGGATAATGCTCTAAATTTAGTGCATGCTAGTTGATGATTAAATGCAGTTAGCACTGATCAGCTTAGATTAGGAAGGTCCCTCAACTGACGCACAAGATTGTGCAGATGGATTAGCACCTACTGCTGAACGCTATGTCTCATCTATGCTCATCAGTATTCACCTTACACAGTTGACTGTTGCACCACAAAATATAGCCTTTACTATACTGAATTTCAGAAAAGATTAGTTACATTGTCATTTTGGGATTCAAGACCAGAATTTTCTAACACTGAGGAGAAATAAATTAGGAATCCTCCACTAGCAAGCTTAAAAGAGTCTTCAGCTTTATCCCGACTTTACTCCACTCTGAAGTACTTGTCATTGACAGTGAAATCAAGCAGTTGTGATGCATTTGCCACACCTTTCCATGTTTTTCATTTGAAGATGTCTCACCCTGTGCATTTTCTTTTAAGCTGGGCAACATAGTGAAACAAATGAAACGGCCATCCATCGCAAAGACATACGTTGGTAAGGAACTACAACAAATGTTGTCCTATTCTATCTATTTTTTATTTAAACAGATTCTATTGAGCATTTATGCATGTCATCTTACAGTTTAGGCAATATGGTAACATCTTGTATCACAATCATTATTTTGGTTCTCCCATAGTTCCCTTGTCTTTCCATCAATATATCGTCTTATAATACAGCCGGAACAGTGCAGTGCCTTCCTGTTTCATCATCTATTACAGTTACTTTAACGGCTCATTACCTATCTATGTTCGCTCGTAATATTTGTCAAATCAAATCAAATCAAATCAAAAAGGCTTTATTCGATTTTAACTTAAAAATCATAAAAGCATACAGACAAAAAAAATACATTGCATTTTAAAGTAAACCACATATTGGCTTTTAAATTACACAGTTAAAAGAATAAAAAAGGACTTTAGCCCTCCCTTTAAGCATAACTAGCTTTGGTAATAACATGCTTTACACAGCCTTTGGCAACATTGGAGGTAGCAGTGTTCTAAGAGATTTAGTAGTTACGATGTAAAAAACTGTTGTACGACGGTTCGAGACAATTAAAAACCACTGGAAAACTTCTGCCATTACTTGAATGGGTTCCTCTACCCACTGGGTTGTTGTCAATGCCCAGGGGTCTGTGGGAAAGCATGTAGGACGTATTAGGGTTGAAGTCATGTAGGTTCCACGTAGAAATAAGTCCATCGCCTTTTTGAGATAGCCATGTCTGCATATATGGCACAATGTGTCTGCTCCTAAATCGTATCAGGATCAGATCGCCCAAGATGTCTTTTTTGAGAGGTCCAAGCCAGCCCACCCTCCCGACGCTTATTATTCGACCATCAAGGTGGTAAGGCAGAGGTCTGTTTTTGGATAGCCAGAAATCGACCTTGTTCATAAGGTCATGTTGTCTCTCAGCTTTACCTTGTGTTAGTTCAGGGACTCCCGAAAGAACAGTTACAAAAGGCGCTGCTTCTGAAGGTAAGTGAATATGGGTGGTGCGCACCTGTTTGGAGGGAATGTGGCGCACTGTTGTCGGTTTTGGGGGGGCTTTGGGAATGATTGGCAGCAACGAGGTAGGGGTTGGTAATTGAGTAAGCACCGCTTCATGGGGTGTAGTCAATTTGGGCAGGTTTAAAGAAGCGGTTAACGGCGGGCAGTGAGGTGTTGCAACATGAGTTGAGGATTTCAGGTGGGATTTAATTGAGTTCTCCAACCCCGTCAGCCTCTCCCCCAACGTAGTGATTTTTTTGATCAGGGGGTGTATTAGGGATCTAATTAGATGTTCGATCATAGGCAAAAGAGCCTGATGGGAGGATGATGTTAAGTCGACCAAATTATCAACAGATTGCGGGATAAAGGCCGAATTAATTACAGGTGGTATAGGACTTAGAAATGGATTATCTAGTTTTTGTGTTTTAGAAAAACTCCCATTTTCTTCGTCCCCATCGTGCTTCCTTTTGGCAGGTGTAGCCCTGGAGGGTATTGTGTTATGGATGTTGGTGTAATGGGTTTCAGGGAAGGATTTCCGCTCCCTTGGACATAGTGATAAGCTGCTGCATTTTAACGTGGGGGAAGGTTCTGCTGAAACGTACTTTGCCTTACACAGGCTATTTAAGTCATCCAACCAAGAATGACTAGATGGTGGAAGTGCAATTAAATCTTCCCCGGGAGACCCAACCGTGGATTGACAAGGTGCATTTTTACCCACGTCTCTGAACAGGGGGAACAGTTGGCTAGTTGTGATAAGAGGGGTTTTGTCGAACATATCCCCTGTTTGGGGCTTAGGCATGGTTAGGGAATTTACAAGTGAGGAATTTACCTCCAATATTGGTGCCAAACAATAACCACAAGGGGGGTGGCCCGTCCCGTCCTCCTGTGTCCGATGAGCGCCGTAGAGGGCCCGCCCTTTGCCCGGGCTTAGCCCCGGGTGCTTCCGCGATGCTGTGGCCGTCTGTGGTTTTATGGACGCCTCCTGGCGCTCCGCCGTCACTTCCGGTTCTGGGGCAGCTGGGATATGGAGTCTCCCTCCGCTCAGCTGCCGCGTTGGACTCTGCAGCGGCGGCGGGAGGGAGACAGGACAAAGAGCAGCAGCCCTGCTGCTATGGCAATGCTGGTTAAAGTAAGTGAAAGTGACCCCTGTGTCAGCAGCGGCCCCCACTCCACCGGGGCCGTCTGTGGTTTTATGGACGCCTCCTGGTGCTCCGCCGTCACTTCCGGTTCTGGGGCAGCTGAGATATGGAGTCTCCCTCCGCTCAGCTGCCGCGTTGGACTCTGCAGCGGCGGCGGGAGGGAGACAGGACAAAGAGCAGCAGCCCTGCTGCTATGGCAATGCTGGGTAAAGTAAGTGAAAGTGACCCCCGTGTCAGCAGCCGCCCCCGCTCCACCGGGGCCGTCTGTGGTTTTATGGACGCCTCCTGGCGCTCCGCCGTCACTTCCGGTTCTGGGGCAGCTGGGATATGGAGTCTCCCTCCGCTCAGCTGCCGCGTTGGACTCTGCAGCGGCGGCGGGAGGGAGACAGGACAAAGAGCAGCAGCCCTGCTGCTATGGCAATGCTGGTTAAAGTAAGTGAAAGTGACCCCCGTGTCAGCAGCGGCCCCCGCTCCACCGGGGCCGTCTGTGGTTTTATGGACGCCTCCTTAGTCAAGTCGTGCAACATAACTTCTCCTATCCCCTACAAATACAATCAACTCCCTCCCTTTCCCCTACCCCCTCCGTCCCGTGATTCGTGCCATGGTTTGACGTAGCCCACTTGTTCCCATCTAATCCAGGTGAACCCTTTTATATTTGTTAGAGAGTTTGCGCTATCTGGTATGTCAGAGTAGTATGCGGGTGGTTATATCTGGTCCCCAGTTCTTATTCCCCTTCCTGCGCTTCCTCATCTGCATCATTTTCTGGGTTATTAAGCAGCATTACTAATGCTTCCCATGCTCTGACTGTCTCCCAAGATCCTCGTCCTCTTCTGGATTCTCTCAGTCTCCCTCATATTCTGCCATTCTTATAAGTTTCCTCTTCCACCTTTCTGCCCCAGGTAACCCCTGATCCTCCCAGTTCCTAGCGATTTCCCTCTTGGCTAACAGTAATGCCAGCTTTTGGAATATACTTGTGACTTTGGATTTGGAAGTGTGGGGGAACTAGAGTAAGAGACAGTATCCTGGTGCTGCATTCACCTCTTTCTCTGTTACCTTCGCCATTAATGTTGTCACTACCCTCCAGAAGCTCTCTAGCTCAGAGCAGTCCCAGAACATGTGCACGAATTCAGCCCCAACCTCTCTGCAGTGGGGGCATTTAGCTCCTTGTATCGATTTATGTGTGCCGTGTGAGGGATGCTCTATGTAGTATGTAGAAATTGATTAATTGAAACCTAGCATTTCTTGATAAACTGATTGTCCACTCAACCAGTATATCCCATGTTCTCTCATTATAGGTAACCCTAAGTCTTCCACCCATCGTACTCGTAGTTGATTGAGTGCGGGCAGCGCCTCATTTCAAAGGCGATGGTATGAGCAGGTGACCGCCTTGAATGTCCCAGAGGCGGCCACCACGTACTGGCATCTTCCTGACGTTGGTGGTTTGGAGAGACCATCTCCCTAATAGTTGCATACTGCCTTTGTCCGAGTGCTATATAATAGGAAATTGCCCCGGGGTATGTCATAGCGGTCCCTAAACTCATTATATTTGTCCTCTTCTATTGATTTACCTGACTAAAAAAAATAATTCCATTTGATACCGCATATCACAACTGCTGAGTTGCGTACTGAGTAATAGACCATTGAGAGAGTTCTAAAAGAGGCTAAAAGTAAAAAAAAAAAGCAACAGTGCAATGGGTTTTTCTCTGGAAAGCAATTCATAGAGAGGGAACCTACATTTGGTGCATTGTGCTGGCAGCGGCGGCTCCTACGCTATGGCAGAGGAACGTCATCCCCCCCCTTCAGAAGCCAAAAAGAAAAGCAAAATAAAATGATAGTAAACCGTGGTTTACTAACGTTTTATTTTGTGTCCTGGGGAAGATGCCAGGGAGATAGCAGGCAGCCGCTGGGAGCGGTATGCACTCTTAGCAGCGTTCATGACTATTTGGCTAGCCGTCTCAAGCATTGCAGCATTGTGATTGGCTAAGGGGAGGCTCAGTGCTTACCAATCACAACTCTGCACAGCAGCATTGAGATTGGCTATGGGGAGCCTGGGTGCCTCCTGACAGAGCCGAGGGACGACAAGGAGGTATGACTAGAGACGCAGTAATAAGGTAAGATTTTAATTTTTATTTTACTACCCCATGCCACCCAGCGCTGCCCTCCCAGCCCCAATATGTCCCAGTCGCTACTGTGTCCTGAGAGGGTTTATGCATTAGGGTCCTCTACAAAAGAATAGCCAGTATCAGCTGAACTTATTCCAGAAGAGCAAACAATGTGTATGCTCTGCACTAAATGATGTTACACCACCTTATGATCGACCCCCACAAGTTAATAAATAACAGAATAACTGCACGGCTAAAGCAACACTGTCTCTTTTCTCTACTGGTAGCACATAAACTGGCCTGCTCGTACCCATCAGTGATCTTAACTGTAGGGCTAAGGAGCATGCTGGCCGCGCTTAGTGAGAACAAAGCAAACACAAGGAGATGATGGACGGAGCGCTGAAACTTTTCAGACGCTCACTCCCAGTCACAGATCTGGGTTGAATCCTCATTATTCTTTAGCTCACTTCGCCACCTCAGTTCAGACCCAGATATATTCAAATCAGTCTTGACCCTGTGCCTCATGGGAACAGTCCAGCCTGAACTGCTGTGCTTAGGGACAGGGGCGTAACACAGGCCTCTGCAGCCCCCGCGGTGCGGGAGGGCCCTCCCCCTCCAGGGGATCCCGTCAGCAGCACCACACTTCTGCTGGGGAGCTCTAGATTGAGTCCGGAGGGGGCCCCTTCACGTACCCTGCAGGGGGGTCCCTCAAGGTTCGCTCCCCACTGCTTAGGGAGGCAGAAAATTGGGGCTGGGCAAGGAAGGTCTTCACTGTGTGTAATTTATGGGCCCTGGCAGCACCTCGGCTGCCAACTATATACATCACATATCTGAGTCTCAAAGTACTGGTACAGGCATCTCCAGGCAGGTGTGTGGAGCTGATGGTAGTAATGTCCCTTCACTATTAGCCACCAGCCACACAGGCTGTCCAAGCCCAGGGCACTAATAGTTAAGCAGGTTCCTTTGGCATGTTTGCTTGGCCTTCAGGTAAGTGACATGGGGTATCAGCAGGCTAAAGGACAAAGGGAGGACCAGAGATGCATCATATGTGTATCATGCACTGTGCAGCAGGAGGAGGATTCATCCCCATGCCTGAAGCAGCCACCACAGAGAATGTTGATGTTGTCTGTTGACTTTCCGAGCGAGTTTAGGAAGGCTGCTTGCCACACGAAGACTTATATAACAACATGGCTCCGCTTAAATAAGTCTAATATCACCTACAATTAGCCGGTCTGGTTTTTCTACTGCCCTAACAGAGGTCAGAGTGAACCGTGGGGTGGTGATAGGGCACAGAAGTGGGCTAGGAGAAATCAAACCGAGGCATGGCATGAGTCGCACTTACCCCACCGTGAAGCAATGCCAATGACAAGGGCACTAAACAAAGCAGACCTTTTGATTGCCTACAAAAAAATTGAAAGTTTCATTCAGATCAAGCTTTTCATAAATTAAAAACTCTGGGTTGTTTCGCAATGCAACCACTGCCCTGTATAGAAACTGCTGACTGCTTCCATCAACCAAATAACTTTTAAAATTAGTTCCCTTAGTAGGATAGATAACAGCGCAATTGTTTTTTTCTAGCATTACATCTACTCTTTTTAAAAAAAGGTCACTGAACAAAGAAAGAAAGTATCTCTCAACTGACGATTGCTGTCAACTTGCAAAAGGAGACCTCCAGGCTTGGACTGCCTCGCTCAGGCAGGACCTACAAGTACATGCTCTGCAGGCTTGAGGTGAATAAGACAAGGCGACAGCTCTCTCTCACACTGGTGCTATTCCGAAGTAAAAGAGTTTGCACCATCTACAATTGACAGAAACTGGGCCAATGACTGTGTTGCTTCAAAATAAAGCCACATAGTGAATGGCCAAGTTCTGTAATTCTCCTGCCCTCGTGAATACTTGTGGGCGGGGGACCAAGGGGATAGGAAAGCCACTATGAGCCAATTCAGACTTTGCTCTCATGCTTTATATATACCTGACACAAACAAAAAGTGGTGGGCGAGTGGAGGGGGTGTGGTGGGAGCACAGGAGGAGAAGCCTAAGGGGGAATAATAATAAAAACAATAAGGCTTACCTGACGCTGCGGGCCGCCTCGCGCCTTAGTGTTCCTCTGCTCCCTGGTCCCAGCAGACACTGGGACAGCATCAGAGACGTCCTGTGCAATCTCTGCGCTGCTTTCATGCTATTACCAAGCATGAGAGCAGTGCAGGGATTGGCCTGAGCAGGCTGGTTAAATGCTCACTCAGGCAAATGGAGTCTGTACTGTTTCTCCAACCCAGCTGTTCAATATAGCTGGGTTGGAGAAACCTAACTGCGTATGTCTGTTTGGCCAGCCTAAGACAGCTGGCCAAACAGGCATGTGCACTTAGAAGTGCACTTACCACTCTATTCCTCCTCCCTCCCATGGCCCTGCCCGGCCCCTCCCTACGTACGCTGGCTCAGCCAGCAGCTGAAAACTAAAACATTAATAAAATATTGTTTTATTTTTCAGCTGCAGGCTCTGAGCCAGTGGGGCGACGATCCTCTGCCATTTCGGAGGAGCAGCCGCTGATAGTACTAATAACATGAGAGTAGTGCCAGGATTGGCTAGACACTGAGCTCCCCCTTTGTTCCCTAATACAGAGCATGCTCGACTGGCCTGAAGTGATCATGTTGGGTTGGTCAGAGTAAGAACTCTGTCCAATTCGGCATGCACATTTGATTTCACATCATGGCACCAGTCATTACCCAGCCCTGCTGCCTGGTAATTTACCGGATTGCCCCGCCCGCACAAGAAACCCGACATGCACACTGCTGGTAGCCTGGGCTGAGTACCTGAAAGTAAATAATTGTTTTAAATTGAATATGTGCTGGCTCATGGTGGCTCACAGAGGTTGGGGGGCAACGCCCCTGAGGACGAACCCCCCCTGATGGTAACTGTGTCATATACAGTGAATTAAGTGTGTTTAGACAAGGCTTACCGATCTGCATGATTTCTCGAGGCACTCCTAATACGTAATGCAAATGTCTACCCTTATGATAAGTGTGGCTGCTTTGCTCTCTCCTTGCTGCCAACTTCTAGCTAGAGATACTCCCTCTTTGGCTCTGCTGTGAGCTGAAGTACTAGTCTGTTGGCTCCTCTTCATCTTTCACTGTAGTACATTGTAACAATCTTATTAACTGTCCATATGTTTGCTCCCTTTGTATTGTTTCCAAATATGCCTGGCCTGAACAGGAAGTTACATATGGCTGTCTAATGGCTGCCAAAGAAACATTTGACAGTAAAATCCTTATCAAGTTCCATGCTGGCTCTGTCAACAGACCATGAAGCAAGTTCATCTCAAAGAGGAGATTCTCCAGGGAAAGGCTCGAAGGTTAAGTATAGGAAAGACCTGTGAGTATCATTAGGAAAAGGACTTTGAAGAGCTTGGCATTATCTCAAAGTGCAATCATTCTGGCAATCTAAACCTTTTTCATTTACCTCATTAGAGAGCATGAACAAAGGTTCTCCTTTCCTTCCTACAGAAAATTCAGATTAGATGGGTCTATCTTCATAAAGTGAATAAGCAATTACTTTTTTGAGGTACATCAACTATGGGGTATGGCTGGAGCAACTGTGAGGGCATTTACACCTTCTGAAGGGTCACGTCAATTGTTTACCTTTACTGGCTTTTGCTATTCTGATTAAACGAAAGCTACATTCACAATTGATAAATAGAAGTGCACATAGAATAACAATTACAAAACAAGTGATTGCACAATTTTTATTCAAATGGTATCAAGTTCACAATTTTCACCTCTTATTTACTAATGTTTTACACAGTGCAAAGCACCCAAGAAATGTCAATTTATTGACCATTATAAAGACCCACCAGCTCAGTTCTAAATTGCATTGTCATGCAAGCATGTGCGTAACTTTTAGTAAATAAGGGCTATCATGTTCTCTTTACTACATTTTATTTTGTTTCACAGTTTCCATGTTTTCATCAACCAAATATTGTATTTTTTTCATTAACAGAGAAAACCATGAACAAGTCCCTTTGCAAGAGCTACGTGTTTTTTAATTAATGTTCTGAAATCAAGAGATTTTATTTGCATTGATGTTTTCTCTCCACTTTCCTGAGTTGTTTAGGCATAGAACGTGCAACTGGCTAAGTGGCTGGCATGTTATTCTAGGTGTACTTTTCGAGCTTTAAGCAGCACTACTTTAAGTATAGGTGAAAGTTTAAACATAAGCAAAGAAATGCTGCATTTCGCTAAAGAATGCAACCTGGTCAAGAAATCCCTATCTAGCAATATTAAAAAGAAGCTGGATGGTAAAGGCAGTAGCGTATTGCTAGTGGTAGAAAATTATTACTCTGTAGGTTAGGGTCCAGAATACTTACTAGCTTCCAAGGCTCTTTATACCTAGGTCACGGCAGAGGTGCAATACCATTTGGTGCTTCCTAGAATTATTTTTCTCTCTTTCCTGCACAGTTCCCTCTCCCAATGGAAACTGACTTTTTGATTAGTGCTTCAATGACCTTAAGAAATACTCCAATCCCATTGTCTTTTAAGCTAAAGACGTTCAGGATGAATTATAGAGTCTGCGGCGGATTTGCAATACAGCCACTTTGCCATTTTGTAGGACTATAGAAGACTTGACAGCACCTCCTCCTGAGTCCTGCAGGAAGAAGCAGGACTTTTTCTTGGCCAAACATGACACAACTGGCCCTACCTTCAACGGCTTGACTATACTTAGCTCACCCTCTATACAACCAATTCCTCTGGGATGATGGCATAATCTTGACCCATGGTGGAATTCTAACATTTGTGTTCACATCAGGTAGCCCACTTAGGGGTGGTATTAGCCTGAGAGGGGAACATGCCTCCTGGTTAGCTAATTTCACGCCTGTCCTGGTGCCAAATTGGCCTGGGGCATGGGTGTTTTTTCCCTTGTCTGGGAAGCCTTGGGTCACATATCAAAGGTGGCAGATGCCTGAAGTGATATGCTGATCGCTTAGCCATCCTGCTTGGAGGAACTGGCAATACCTCTGGCCAGATCAGGCATTGTTTCTGCCCTCGGAGAGTGTGGGCTCTCAGCTGTAGGGGGCTAAACACCTGTCTGTGGTGGCAGACTGGTCTACACCAGTCAGCTTCAAACTTGCAGACAGTAGGCTTTCAGAGGTCTCTAAGGTGCCCTCGGGGTGCAGTATTAATAAATGCATCACTGGAATCAGAGTGGGTTTATTAATACAAGATGTTTTATTCCAAACATCTGAAGTTGCAGTGAAGCCATCATGTAGTCGAGGTACTCGTAAACTGTATTGTCCAGCACATGTTCTCAAAGTAGCTACCCTGTTCACTTGTAATATCAAGAATCTACTGAGATATCACAGGGGCATATTTGCTGATGTGTCCACACATGTAGTATAGTGCACCCTGCCTCAGGGCTGTAAAGCCTGATGTAGGGGTCACTCACCTATACTGCATGAATGTCCCAGGTATGGCACACAAGAGATGTGCCACACCATGTCTTCCCTTTTCTCTGCAATGTGGCACGCAGCCTCGAATGGCAGTTTGCATGTTGGTGGTGAGGGTTCCCTTCAGGTGGCGCAATACATGCTGCAGCCCGTGGCAGCCTTCTTTAGCCTTCTTGCCCTAGGTACCAGGGGTCCGATTTACTAGGGACTTACATAGGGTGCTTAAGGTATTGCAAATTAACCTAAAATATAAAAGGAGAGATTAAAACTTCTTAATAAAAGAAATTAGGGAAACCTATGTGTCTTGAAAGATCTGGACAATCTCATTATTGAATCAAAATGATCCCATTAACCACATGGCTGCTAGGCGTTTTCCCGTCCTGCGCTAAAAAAACAAAAATCCCATAAATCATGACGAGCTGGCCTTGTCATCCGCGCACGGCAGGTAAGCGCCATGACGAGCCCAGCTCGTCATTCGCTTCGAAGGGGTTAAGAGAGGAGAAGTGAGTTCCAACTAGAAATTAAAATATCTAGCTTCTTTTGTTGCTTCAATGTTGAGAGTAAGAATATTTATAATGGAGTTAGTGAACCATAAACTTAGATATTTGATTTTTTGAAGGCTCTAATGTCAGATTTTCAGAGTTTAATTGATAGCCAGAAATAATAGCAAATGATTCAACTGCTTTAAAGAACGGAGGGAGTGACGACTAGGGGTTTTATAAGACTATTAAAACATCTTAAGCATATACTGATAACTATAATTGGTTATCACAGTATGAAAGTCCTTGTATATCTTTATTCTGGCTTATCTTTGTTTAAATGGTTCAAGAGCTACAATAAACAAGAGAGGGAATAATGGACATCCAAGTCTCATTCCAGTTTAAATTGCAAATCTGTAGAAGATATTCCATTTATAAAAATAGCTGCTTGGGAGGTGTTAGAAATGCGAATCTCTAGTTGGCAGTGGCATATACACTGTCCAAGTAGGCACCCTAATTCTAGTCAGTCTAAGGGAATTACACAGATTACCTAACCCCAGCTCACCTCCTTGGCTAGCTTTGAGTGAGCAGTCGGGCCTATCTCAGAGGCAATGTATGAAGCATTTGTTCATAAACACACCGTAATACAGTCCAAAACACTACAAACGGACACCACACCAATTTAGAAAAATAACCAATATTTATCTGAATAAAACAAGACCAAAACGACAAAAATGCAACATACGCAAGCAAAGTTATTACTTTTAAAAGGTTCAAAATAGTTCAGTCCTTAGGAAACTTTGGATGTGTCTCTCTTATCACAAAGTTAATGGGATGTGTCAAAATCAAAGATAAAAACAGGCAAAAGGGAGATGAGGCGCCGGAAAACAAAGAGATGCATCAATTTCTTACTTGCAGGGAAGGTCATGTGTCAATTCCTTACTGCCAGGGGAGGTGATGTGTTGATTCCTTACTGCCGTGCAGGGGAGGTGATGCGTAGATTCCTTACTGACAAGGGAGATCATGCGTCAATTCTTTACTGCGAGGAGAGGTGTGTTGATTTCTAGCCACAAAGCCTCAGTTTCCTTACTGCTAGGCTACACCTATGAAGAACTTGGCGCACAGGTGCATTGCATCTAAAGTTAGGACACGCTGGGTCGATGCGGTGGCGGCAAAATGGGCGTTGCATAATTTTTCCATCTACGAGCAGGTGATGCACAAATTTATTCATCAGCACAGCAGGGCCTGCGTCGGAGGTGGAGCAGGTGTCTCGGACTCGAGCTGCAGTAATCTTTACAGCTGCACAGCAGGTGCAGCATCAATTCTTCGGCTGCACCACAGCAATGTGTTGGTTTCTCAGTCACACGGCGGTGCTGTATCATGAAAAACAGGTGCTGAAGGTCTGTGCATAGATTTATTTCAGTCCTAAGCAGAAAAACATCCTTCAAGGGCCCAGAACTGGAATTGACACCACTTAACAGGTCAGAACACCCAGTAGAGGATTTTAGAGGCTGCAGATGACGTATTTGACAGCCCTGTTACTTCTTGACAGGAGGCAAGCACACACATGCCCTTGGAGAACCTTGGAAAGCACAATAAATGAAGCAAAAGTCCAGTCCTTTTACTGCCCGACAGCAGCAGCAAGCAGTAGGCCAGCACAAATCAGCAACAAGCAGAGTGGCTGCTCCTAGTCCAGAAGTGTTCTGAAGTTCCGGTGTCACAGCTCCAGTATTTATACCTGTTTCTGCTTTTGAAGTATTCAACCTTCAAAGGAAAAGTTTTGTAGTGCTCAAAACCTGCCTTTTTCTGTCCTGGCTCGAGCCACACTACATGGGGGTGGAGCCTGCTTTGTGAGAGGACAGACACAGCCCTATTGAGGTGTTATTGACAACTCCTCTAACCACTTTAGCTTAGGAAGACCCATCAGCCTGGTGATGGGCCATCAGGATATGCAGGGCATACCTCAGCTCCCTTTGTGTGACCATCTAGAGCGAATGCACAAACAAGCCAACAGTCAGTCTAAACCAGACGTGGATTCTACAAGCAGGCAGAGGCACAAAATGGTAAAGCATGAAAGTGGTCACTTTCCAAAATTGGCATTTTCAAAAACGCAATTTAAAAACTCACTTCACTAAAAGATGTATTTTTTAATTGTGAGTTCAGGGACACCAAACTCCATATCTCCATTTCTTCCCAATTGAAAGTTATTCCTGTAAGAAGTTTACAAGGCAGCTCCAATGATAACCTATGAGAGAGTTAGTACTTACAATTGTAAAAAACTAAATTGGCAGTATTTCAGGACACGTGAAACACACCAGCACATGTCCTACCTTTCACATACCCTGCACCCTGCCCATGGGGCTATCTTGGGCCTACCTTGGTGGTGCCTTACATGTAGAAAAAGGGAAGGTTTGGGTCTGGAGCATCTTGCCAGGTCGACATTGCAGTTTAAAACTGCACTCACAGACACTGCAGTGGCAGGTCTGAGACATAATTGCAGGGCTACTTATGTGGGTTTCACAACCAGCACTGCAGACCTACTAGTAGCATTTGATTTACAGGCTGTGGGTTTACACAGTGCACTTTACTAGGGAGTTACCAAATCAAATATGCATATCATGGATAACCAACCATAATCACAATTTACAAAGGGAGCAGGGGCAAAGTGCCTAGCATGAAAAACCAGCAACAACAAAATGCGGACACATTCAAAAACACAAAGTCAAAAACAAAAAAAAGACAGTGGAAAAACACGCTAAAGAAGCTAGGTCTAACAGGAGCAAAGTACAGAAGCAAAATGAAATGGAGAAACATTTGACTAAAACAAACTATTGAAGAGCTTGGAACATAAAATACCAGTCTATTCAATCAAATGCTTTCTCAGCATCAAGAGTAATGGCAGCCAAAGGATATTTGTAATAAGAAGATTTGTTCAAGACATTTAAGAACAGACTGGAGTCAGCAGAGGACAAATGTCCCTTGACAAATCCACACTGCTCTAGGCAATTAATTTAGGGAGATAGGGTTCTAAGCAAAGGGCAATGATCTTAGCAAAAAAGGTATAGTCTTTTTTCACCAATGAGATAGGTCTGTAATTTTTATATAATTTTCGATCATGATCCTGCTTAGGAATCAAACAGATAAAAGCATCTAGAAAAGTACCTTGTGAGGTGTCAGAGCTGGAAAAGTTGAAAAAGATCTAAAAGTCTGGCTAGTAAATGATAAAAGAAATTGAAAGCTGGGCATCTGTCATCATGCCAGAGACCTGCTTGCCTCCTTTCTTGCAGACAGGACTCAAGCGGTCACCCTTGGACCTTTCCAATCTGCGCAACTGTCTCCGCCATGCGGGGTTCCCCAAGGCTCATCCCTTAGTCCGACACTATTTAACATCTATGTGTCGGACCTTGCCAATGTCATCAGAGCATATGGGATGAGCCTAACTTCTTACGCAGACGACACGCAGCTGGTCCTGGCCATCAAGGGTGACGGAGGACAAGTGGCACAAAACTTCAAAGAGGGACTGCTTGAAATAGGAGAGTGGATGGCTACAAACTGCCTCAAGCTCAACTCAGAAAAAACAGAGGTAGTCATCAATGGACCGCTTCTCCCAGCATGGACATCATGCTGGTGGCCAGCCGCCTTTAGGTTCACCCCCCATTCCTACAGCTAAAGTCAGGAATCTGGTAGTCATCTTTGACGAAGGTCTCACCTTTATGGACCATGCAAACAAAGTTGCCACCACGGCCCATCACAAATTGAAAATGATCAGGAAGATTCGCCCCTTTCTTCCGGATGCAGCAATTAAAACACTGGTTAGTGCTTTAGTCCTGTCATCATTAGACTATTGTAACGGTCTATTCCTCAAGGCCCAGGTCAGGGTCACAAAAAAGTTACAGTCCATACAGAACGCGGCAGCACGACTGCTTTCAGGAACCTCTAAGTTCAATCCCATTTCGGATACGATAAGGCAGTTCCACTGGCTACCGATCCAAAACAGAATAAAGTTTAAGTCCTTGTGTATAGTCTACAAGACACTTAACTACCAAGGACCGCTTGCTCTTAAAGACCAACTAACACCTTACATACCCTGCAGACAGCTACGTTCCTCTACCTTACACCAATTAGTAATACCACGTACAAAAACAGTGTCCTGGGGTGACCGCCGCTTTTCAGTGGCGGCACCCAAACTCTGGAATACCCTCCCCCAATACATCAGGATTAGTCCCTCACTCTACCAATTCCGAAAACTTTTAAAGACATGGCTCTTTAATCAATGAGACGGTGACTACAAGTAGGAAACAGATGAATTTTTAGCGCCGAGACGCCTGCGGTTATTTGCTGCGCTCTATAAATGTCAAAAATAAAATATATAAAACTCAGTCAAAATGCAATGAGGTCCAGGAGCTTTTCATTTATTAGTTATATGTATTGCTGTAGAACAGAACATGTTAGAACTGGCTATTTCTGGTTGGCTAAGGCTGACGCCAAAGCTAGGCAGAAACCACCACTCTAGTGAGGGCAAGGGAGTCACACGCCAAGATAACCCCTGCTCACCCCCTTGGTAGCTTGGCACGAGCAGACAGGATTATCCCGGAGGCAATGTGTAAAGCATTTGCGCACGCACACAACAGCAACAACATCCTAGGCACACCACAAAAGGAACTCCGCACAAGGTTATATAAAAATAACTTTTGTATTGTCAAAACAAATCAGATAGTAATCACACAATATACATTGTGCCAACTGGCACGGGCAATATTCACAAGGGATTATTTATAGGGCAGGGCCACGTGGACCACTGTCAGAATCAACACTTAGTAGAAATAGCACTTCTAGAACAAAGAATAATCAGAAGTTTCACACATGATGCATAGAACATTCAGAGGTGTAGGAAAGACACATGATGTATAAACATACATTCAGCGGTATAAGAACAAGGCACATGACGCATCAAAACGCATTCAGAGGTACCAGAGAAAACACATGATGCCTAAAACATTCAGAGGTGTAAGGGAAGGAAAACACATGATGCATAGATCACATTCAGAGGTGACACAGGCATAATGGCATAGCACATTACGCATAACTCACATTTGGTCCTAAACAGTAAAAACTACAGTAGGCAATCTCTCACTAGTCAAAACACATTAGACACTCCCCCTAAGCATAACTCACATTTAGGGGCGTAACTCACATAGTGAAATAAACTCTCACTAACATAAACCTACACAGGTAAAATAACCTCATAATCACATTGCGCAAACATCACCTTAGGCAATTACTATCAAAAACATAGCAATCATATTGCGCAGAAATCACATACCAGCCCCCTGGCCAAAGACCATCCAACAAGGGGGCTCAAAGAGCCCTGTGTCCAGAATGTCAGGGCGCGCTGCCAATGCAGCGCCAGTCAGGGGTGCGCCACCGACGCAAAACCTAAACGTTGCAGGTGCCCACTACTTGCTGGGCACCTGGGAACAATCACAGGGCCTAAACGTTGCATCTGGCATTAAGTGCTGCGCAGCTGTAGCAGGCCTAGCACTACTCTGCCATCTCTGTCCCACACAGGGACTCTCTCTTCCTTGGCGCCTAAACGGTGCAGCTGCCCACTAATTGCTGGGCAGCTGGGAATCAGCCAAACTGCGACAGAGCCCTCACTGGCCCTTTAGAAGACATCTGCGCCAAAATGTTGGAGCCTACACAGGCTCTGGGCAATCCAATGCACCCCAGGAGCCCACTGGCCCCTTACACAATCATAGGTGCCCCCAAACGTTGGAGCTCTCAGGCTCTGGCCACCAAAATGCGGCTTGGGCTCTCACTGGCCCTCTGTAAACAAATGCCCCTAACGTGGGAGCTACACGGGCCCTAGAAATAGACTTGACCACTCTGGGCACAGAAAAACGAATATGGCCCAACGTTCGAGCCACAGGACTCTGGAAATGACCAGCATAGCATGGGGGCGGCCCACTACCATCCGGGGCCGCCCTACATGACCCCTGCTGCTGTGCACATCGTTGGAGTGGCCCACTCAGTTCACGGGGCCGCTCAGACTCAGGTACTGCCTTCAACAAGGCCTGGGCCTCTCTGGGCCCGGGGGTAACACACCCGCCCGGGAACATGCGGCACACGGAGGAGCCTTAGACCTCCCCCCCATGGGGAGTCCCATCTAGGTTGCCTCCCCATCAGCCTACTCACCGGACCTCGGGCGGCACTTCAGGCGAGCAGCGCGGAGGGGCAGGCACCGGCATTTTGCCTCCCGCCCCCTCCGCAAGACGACAGGCTGCACGTCTTCTCCCGGGGCTCCCATCAACTCACGGGAGCCCCGCACCGGCACTCGAGGAGGCGGGGTGGGCTCCTGTCCTCCTCCGGATACAGATCAGCTTCGCCTCTCTGCCGCACTTCCTCTTCCGTCTGCGGCCCCGCCCACAACCAGGCAGGCCGCGGGCGCGGCGGCCATTATCAAAAGCGGTTCGGGCTGCGGCGGCGATTCTCCTTTTAAAAATGAGGGGTGGGCACCCTCGAGATAAGAAATAAAAGCAAAAACGGGGTGGGCACCCGGTAAGGCACCGATAAAAAGGGGTGGCACTCTTTAGTAAAAAAAATAGATAATCGGGCATAATGCAGGGTAGGCACCTGCGAGGCACACACAGGGGCAGGAGCGCTTCCCCCGAGGGAATACCACAGCGCTCTGCCAATCAATGCAGAATAAAGCGCTCACCAGGCGCTAGGGGGGCACAGAGACCAACAGGCCCCCCAAGGAATGATCCCTACCACCAGAAGGGTCCGACTAAGTCCTGGAAGAATAAAGATGGAGCAACACAGCTCCCCATAAGGAAAATCCTCCAGCATCCAGGGGTAGGACATCCAGGGGCTGGGCAGGGCCCAGTGAGACAAGCCTTCCCCTGGGCCCAAGCAGCAGCACACCCCTGGCAGGATTCAAGTAAGAAACAGGAACATTTTGTAAGGGGACACAGCCCCTTTTTATACCATAAAATCCTTTGTCTAGGAGGGTGCAGGCAATGTGAGAACCAGCTACAACTGGTTATAGGGAACTCCTTTCACTGGCCGGGCTGGGGGCATCAGACGCACCGTAGGGGGTGGAGCCAGCATTGTGTGGGGAAAGCCCAGCCCTATTCAGGCCCAGGTGCACCCCTCCCCTCACATCAGCATGCTAATCACTACATTCACCACCGGGGCAGACCCACCCAGACTCTTGGAGCCAGGCTCACCAGCCAGCTTCAGCCAATCACACGCCAGACACAAATTACACAAATATGCCAACTTCTAGAAGTTTACCAAACAACCAAGGGCTTTGACTTCAGTGAGGTAGAGTCTAAATTACTAATCACCCATACAAATACCAGCAATTTTGTCATTGTGATTTTTGTTTCATGCTGCCACCTATCAGGTCTTGAATGTATAATGGAACAATTGTGTTAATACGTTCACGTAGGTCCCATCACATTTTTAAACCTTTTCTTTGCACCGCCAAGTGTGTTATGTGTTTGTGTATGTAAGTTTGTGTGAAGAGAATTTAGCTGTGAATGAGGGAGTGATTGTGCAAGAGGGTGTGTGTAGTGAGTTTTAGAGCACTGTGATTTGTTCATTTGCGTCGGTCTTTATGTTTATTGCACATATTTATAAATATTTTGTATGTTCTTTTGTCGAAAAAATTGATAAATAAAAAGTAATTTTGATGGATTAATTCAATCACAAGACTAAAAATTGAAGTTTCTAATCTGTTGGTAAAAGCATTCAGTTTATTAGGTCTCAGTGCTGGTGTTTGTTTTGGTTGATTAACTTCTAGAAGTGGCACTTCCACACTAGACACAATCATGCCGCATATATCATTGCGCAGCATTCAATCTCACGAGTTCGCACATATCAAACTCGACCCTGCACTCCCCACACATCAGGAACTACCATGGGCACACATATTCCCCATTCATTCCTATGGGAGGGCAGGTCACTCGCACCACATACAGGGAGCTCACGCACTTTACACTGTACCACAGTGAAAAAGTGTGCAGAGGCCTAAAATCACCAACACCAAGTCACAGAAACAGGCAAAAAGGGCCAGGTCCAACAGAACAGAATTATTTTTTATATATCGCATGGCTACCCGGGAGCATCCGAGCACTATAGTGGACACAAGAGTTGGGCAGGACTTCTACGGAAAGAGCCAGGTCTTTCGTGGTTTCCGGAATGCTAGATGGTTGGATTCTCAATGCAGATGCAGCATCAAGCCGTTCCACAGTTTTGAGGCATTATATGAAAAATGGCGGCCGTCACTTTTGGCTTTCTTAATCCTCAGTACTACTGCTAGGTACATCTCGTCTGAGCGAAGGCTTCTATTTGCCTTGTGAGGGCAGATAATGGATTTGATAATAGGAGGTCCATTTCCTCCTAAAGACTTATGGGTGACGCACAGGGCCTTAAAGTTAATTCTCTCCTGCACCAGTAACCAGTGGAGAGTGCATACTGCCGGCTTTGCCTAAAGCAGCGATTGTGGTTTCCCGTGACCAGTCTTGCAGCTGAATTTGATACAGTCTGCAGTTTCGTGATGACTGTATAAGGGGCGCGCATGTGGAGGGTGTTGCCATAATCTATCCTAGAGAGGATGAGCGCCTGGAACAGCATTTTTTTTGCTTGGTCCGGTAGGAGGGGCAGCACTTTGCAGATCATTCTTAACATGCCATAACATAAAGTAGCGGTCTTCCTGGCTTGGACTTTAAATGTAAGATTAAGCCATTTCATCTAATGGGATATTATTCTATATATGTAAAATTAATATCAATAGCAAATGATTTATTAATGGAAGAGAACTAGTCAGATTTGTACTGGATTTTTTGAAGTATAAAGTGATTGATAATAATCTACAAATGACTGGGAAATGTCTTGATCATGGCAGGTTAATGCATTATTGAATATTTAAATGCTTGCAATTTTTGTCGCTCATTTTTGCTTTTAAAATAGTTAGTTAATTATTTTCCCATCTTGTTTTGACAATCATATTATCTGGCACTGGACTGAAGAAAACGTTATATTCATTCCCAGTGGAGCATTCATTAAATTGAAATTTAGATTTAATCAAATCTTCTAAGCACTGTACGAATATTTGGAGGAATACTATACTTTTTCAAGATGGTTGATATAATAAAGGATGTTATTTTACATCTTTCTTCCTGCTTTCTTTTTAATATATACAAATCTAATAATAAAATCTATAGCTGCAACTTTGAAAGAGTGCCGGGTATAGCATTTAAAATAACATAATCTTCAGCAAAAAAGTGGAAAGAATGTGTGACAAATTGTTCAAAAATAAGAGATTTGCGGATTTATGACAAATTCGAAGCCAACAATAACTGGTGCATGGTCTTATAATTGAATAGGTTCAATGTACGCAGAAACTATTTGTTGTGTTAGAGAATTACTCCTACTGGGGGAACCATGAACCTGAGAACAGTGGATATATTCTCTTTTGCCTGGATTAATAACTCTCACGGCATCAGTAAGAGAATGTTGAGAAATAGCTTTTAAAAATAGTTTTTTCACAGAGTTGGGGATATATTGAACCCTGGATTGTCTATCTAGGAATGGGTTGAGTATTTGTCTATTATCTCTACCAAAGATTAGTTTATTCACTGCATAATCCAGATTAGGTTGATCTCTGCATATTCCATTCACTATGTTTTGAACTTAATCCAAGCCATCATGGAAGCGCATCTTTTATGCAACTGGTTACAGTACAAGACAATCCATCCTAATTTAAAGAATTCTCAAGTGAAATCAGGTAATAAGCCAGCAGCAGTTTCACTGCAATGGCGGAGGAGTGTCGCCCCACTGGATGAGAGACAGCAGTTGAAAAATAAAACAATATTTTATTATTGTTTTATTTTTCAGCTGCTGCCTGAGCCAGCATGTGTAGGGAGGGGCGGGGCCAGGCCATGGCAGATGGGGTGGAGTTATGTGCACTGCTAAGAGCACATGTCTGGTTGGCCAGCTGTCTTGAGGCCGGCCAAACAAATATGCGCAGTTAGGTTTCTCTAACCCAGCTGTTGCACAACCATGTTGGAGAAACAGCACAGACTACCTGTGTCTGAGCGAGCGGTAAACCACCCCGCTAAGGCCAATCCTCGTGCTTCTCTCATGCTTGGTAATATAACATGAGAGCAGAGCAGGGATTCGATAGGGAGTCTCTGATGCTGTCCCAGGGACTGCTGGGAGCAGGAAGCAGAGGAGCACTTAGGTGCGAGGTGGCCAGCAGCATCAGGTAAGTGTTATATATGCATTGTTAACTCCTGCTCCCTCTGCCCCCTCCACCCACCCCACCACTTTTTATTTGTGTCGGCCACCACTGTAACACACAGCAGCAAACACTGCTCCCATTTATGGCACCTAGTACCCATCCTCTGCAACAATAACAAAAAATTGCATTTGTACAATTACAAATGGGCAATGCTTTTCCCAAGCCTGAACCTAGATCAAAAAGCTAACACACATACGTCTTTGTGCATTGTGCCTAGAGCTCAACTCTCACATCAGCTGACCCTTGACTCCTTGACCACAACTGGGGATTGGGGAGGGTACGTTTTGAATATGTCAAGAGTGAAATATATCTTTTGTCAGCAGTGAGAAAACTAGTTACACGCCTCCCATTTCAAAAATCCAGTAAAGTTTGTGTGCTAGCTGTCCAAATGTCCTGTAGAGCATGCGTCTAAATTGTTACATTTTCACAACTGTATTAACTATCCACATGTTTGCTCCCTTTGTATTGTTTTCAAACACACCTGGCCTGCACAGGAAGTTACATATGGCTCTGTAATATCTGCCAAAGAAACATTTGACAGTAAAATCCTTCTCAAGTTATGTGCTGGCGGCATCATCAGACTGTGAGGCAAGTTCATCTCAGAGAGAAGATTCCCCAGAGTGAGGCTCGAAGTTTAAGTGTAGAGAAGACCTGTAAGTACCATTAGGAAATGACTTTGAAGAGTTTGGCATTATCCTAATGTGCAGTCATTCTGGCAATCTACACCCTTTTCATTTAACCCTCCAGAGAGCACAAACACAGGGTCACCTTCCCTTCCCATAGAACATTCAGATTACATAAGTCTATCTTCATAAAGCAATGAAACAACTACTGTCCTGAGGCACCTCAACGATGCCTCACTTGTGCGGACTTTGCACCTTCAGAAGGGCCACAGCAATTCTTGAACTTTTATCGCTTTTGCGATTCAGTTGAAAACAAAGCTACTGTCACACTCGATCAGTAGAAGTCTCCGTAGAATAACACGCATGCATCCTAGTTAGAACAATGTTAATTCAGATGGTATGAAATTCAGAATGTTCATCTCTTATTAACTAAAGATTTACACACTGCAAAGCAACCCAAGAATGTCAATTTACTGACCATTATAAAGGCCCACCAGATGCAGAGCTAAATTGCTTTGAGTCACGCGAGCACGGCCTAAGCTCAATAAATAAGGACCTTCATGTTCTCTTTACTAGCATTAATTCTCAATGTTTTCATCAACAAAATAACATACTTTTTATTAACAGAGAGAGCAATAAATAAGCCCCCTAGCAAGAGCTTCATGTTTTTCGTCAAAATTCTGAAATTAATGGTTTTTATTTGCATGATTCTTTTCTCTTTGCTTCCCTGGGTTTTTTTAAGCGTAGAATGTGCAAATGGCTAACGAACTGGCATATTCTCCTGACTGCAATTTTGAGCTTTAAGTGGCATTAGTTTACGTATGGAGGGAAGTTTAGACAAAGCAAGGTCCCTGTTCACAGTAGCTCAGCTAAACCCTGAGGAAATCCTGTATTTGCCACAAACCATGCTTCCTGACCAAGAAATCGAGATATAACAATATTCATTACGGACTGGATGGTAAAGTGTAGCAGTGTATTGCTGGTATTAAAATAGGATTATTACCTCTATAAGCTGGTTGCAAATCTCTACCTAGGTCAGGGTAGGTGTGAGAAACCAATTAGTGTTCCCTAGCAGAATTCCTTTCTTGCCCAGTTCTCTCTTCCAAGGGAAACTAGCAACATGATTGATGCTCCAAAGACCTTAACAAATACACCAGTCACATTTTCAGATCAGATGTCGACGTTTTGGAAGAATTGTAGAACCTGCAGTGGATTTGAAAGACAGTCACGTTGTCATATTTGGCACTATAGAAGACTTGATGGCACTGCCCCAGGGAGCTGCAAGAAGCAACAGGACATTTGCTCGTGTCAAATATATTGGCATGACTGTCCCTGGCTTCATCTGCTTGAATATACGTAGCTCAACAAGGGATTGAAGATAACACAGCAAAAAATATAGATAGTGGGGCAATTTACAAATGACGGGTAAGAGTGCATAAAAGGGCACTCTAGTAATACTGTCTGTGAATTGCCTTCCCAGGTCGTAGGAGACTTCTGAAATGTTTTTGACGGGTTTGAGGTGCCAAGGCTATGTTTGTTCTACATGATATAATATGAGATGCTATCTCCATGCTGAAGTAAGAACATGCAAAAAACGATACCTACTGATATTCAGATTAATTAGTTATGACTTTGTAAATACAAAGTTGAACTACCAACAACTTTGCCCGTTTATTTAAACTTTAACAATTTTGCAAAAAAAATTGGAGCAGCATTAGCATCATATTGCATCGGCAAAAACGTTTGAGTGAACGCTGCCCCTACCCAGGTGTGTCCAGCGCTTGAGACCCACTCACCACCCCAACTCTGTGACCTATGCTGTGAACCCCTACCTTCCACAGCAAAGCCCCTTTCTGCAAATCCCCTGACACTGACCTTACATCACATTTTACCTTCCTTTACAAGGCATCCTGCAGCTGTAGATAGCCTAACATGCAGCGCCATGTGGATTACACATTCTCTCAACGAAGTTGGGAAGCTTCACTTAACTGTAGTTATGTTTTGAATGATGATTACCAAATCTATTGTAGAATCTCATGCCATCAGATGCTAGTCACTAAGTGTTAAACTTGGCAACTGTAGCGTGGTCTTCCTCCAAACTTTTTACCTATCCTCCTCCATTTTGGTGAACATATTTTTATTGGCCTTAGCACTTTACCACTGCTAACCAGTAGTAAAGCACTTGTGCTAACTCCCCTAAAATATGGTTAAATTGGCTTATATCTAATCAGCATAATTCCTTGTAGAGTGTTATACCATATGCCCAAGGCATGTACATTATATGCTACCAGTGGCCGGGCCTGCGGGCCTGCAGCAGCTATTGTGCTATCCACTTAAGTAGATATTTAATAAAAAGGAGACTAGCTCATCACCTACTAAGTTAAAGGACTCAAATATGTTTTTTCAGGGGGTAGGAACACCTTGTAGGTGTGTTCATGAAGCCCTCACCCACCAACCTAGTTGGTGGCATGCTTCATCATCGGGCCCACCCAGTAACACCTAGCGTGTCCCGGGTGTGCTTCGACGCCTGATTACAGCGGAGCAGGTATATTGCTGAGTGTGCAGTGTGAGGTGTAAGGTATAGTGATGTTAAAACGGCTTGGCGGGGGTCCCAGTACCCGAGGGTAAATTAAACTTTAATAACTGGGCCTCCGTCAGCGGTTAAAAATAAGGCTTTTTGGATGTAGGAGGCGAGTTACGACCTCTCACATCCAGTGGTGGGTCGACATGTTTCAGCCAGTGCCTTATGACTATGCTGGCTTTCTTCAGGACCAAGATAAAAAGGTGTAGGTGTGAATTAAAGGTAATGGGTGTGTAATCCAGACTATGTGTATACACGCCCTAAAGTGTTTATCTATGTGTGAGAGGGGGATTCCCTTCTCAAAAACACCTGTACATGTAACATATAGGGGACAGAGACAAAACATACAAGGAAAAAAGAGTCACTAGAGTGTATAGTGTCATACATATCAAGTTGCCGGCACTATAGCGGTAGGGGTGCTGACTATAGACGGCTACGGTGTAATGGTATTGGTGGTACCATTATGGTGAGGTTCGCACTAGTAATGCGGGCGTGGCTAAAACACGGGTATCACATAAACGGTGCATAAATGTGATGAGGCGCAAGAGGACCTTCTTACGTTAGTTTTAGCTGTATATGACTTCAAGGTAGAGAAGTGGCAAGGGGATGACCCAGTGGGAGGAAAGGTGGGCCACTTAGATTAGGAAACCTGTAAGGAAGGAAAAGATAGCGCTTACCAGTGGTTGTAGGTGTAGTATCTCATACTCACAGCTTTTCTGGGCAGAGCCTGCCTGGGACCTGTTATGCCTCCTTCGCATACCGGTGGTTTGTGTCCGGTTTTGCAGCCTGTTATATATAGTAGAAAATTGGCTGATCGTGTCCACCTGAGTAAAGGGAGCAAGGGTAGACAGACTCGAAACCGAGTGCTTCGCCGAGCCATTGGAGCTGGTAAAGCGCCTGGGTGCTGCGGTGCCGCTATTCCGTTCAAATGCGCATGAGCATTGACTACGGAGCGTTCTGCGCATGCGCGACCATGTAGTATTACGCTACTCGCATGCGCGGGCCTTCCTGGCATTTCTAATGAGCAAGCAAAGCTGGAAACACTGCGTGTGTGCTGGGCGCTCGTTATTGACAGCTATGTGTAAATAAAGGAAGGGGATACATAGACACACCTCGGTAAAAATAAAAGTAAGAATATAGAGGTGAAGTGCCTTGACTATTCAGTGCCCAGAGGAATATTATGAGGGGGTAATGGCACTGCAAGTGGAATCAAGGGGGATCCATGACCCCTATTACTCAGAACTATGGGGCTCTAATTACATATATGTCACCAAGGGGCTAATTTTTGAAGGCCTGGGTTGGAATGTAACAAATACTGAAACCATCAAAAATTAGCCCCTTGTTGACATATATGTAATTAGAGCCCCATAGTTCTGAGTAATAGGGGTCATGGATCCCCCTTGATTCCACTTGCAGTGCCATTACCCCCCTTATAATTTTCCTCTGGGCACTGAATAGTCAAGGCACTTCACCTCTATATTCTTACTTTTATTTTTACTGAGGTGTGTCTATGTATCCCCTTCCTTTATTTACACATAGCTGTCAATAATGAGCGCCCAGCACACATGCAGTGTTTCCAGCGTTGCTTGCTCATTAGAAATGCCAGGAAGCCCCGCACATGCGCGTAGCGTAATACTACATGGTCGCGCATGCGCAGAACGCTCCGTAGTCAATGCTCATGCGCATTTGAACGGAATAGCGGCACCGCAGCACCCAGGCGCTTTACCAGCTCCAATGACTCGGCAAAACACTCGGTTTCGAGTCTGTCTTCCCTTGCTCCCTTTACTCAGGTGGACACGATCAGCCAATTTTCTACAGTATATAACAGGCTGCAAAACCGGACACAAACCACCGGTATGCGAAGGAGGCATAACAGGTCCCAGGCAGGCTCTGCCCAGAAAAGCTGTGAGTATGAGATACTACACCTACAACCACTGGTAAGCGCTATCTTTTCCTTCCTTACAGGGTTCCTAATCTAAGTGGCCCACCTTTCCTCCCACAGGGTCATCCCCTTGCCACTTCTCTACCTTGAAGTCATATACAGCTAAAACTAGCGTAAGAAGGTCCTCTTGCGCCTCATCACATTTATGCACCGTTTAGGTGATAACCGTGTTTTAGCCACGCCACGCCCGCATTGCTAGTGCGAACCTCACCATAATGGTACCACCAATACCATTACACCGTAGCCATCTATAGTCAGCACCCCTACCGCTATAGTGCCGGCAACTTGATATGTATGACACTATACACTCTAGTGACTCTTTTTTCCTTTTATGTTTTGTCTCTGTCCCCTATATGTTACATGTACAGGTGTTTTTGAGAAGGGAATCCCCCTCTCACACATAGATTACCACTTTAGGGCGTGTATGCACATAGTCTGGATTACACACCCATTACCTTTAATTCACACCTACACCTTTTTATCTAGGTCCTGAAGAAAGCCAGCATAGTCATAAGGCACTGGCTGAAACATGTCGACCCACCACTGGATGTGAGAGGTCGTAACTCGCCTCCTACATCCAAAAAGCCTTATTTTTAACCGCTGACAGAGGCCCAGTTATTAAAGTTTAATTTACCCTCGGGTACTGGGACCCCCGCCAAGCCGTTTTAACATCACTATACCTTACACCTCACACTGCACACTCAGCAATATACCTGCTCCGCTGTAATCAGGCGTCGAAGCACACCCGGGACACGCTAGGTGTTACTGGGTGGGCCCGATGATGAAGCATGCCACCAACTAGGTTGGTGGGTGAGGGCTTCATGAACACACCTACAAGGTGTTCCTACCCCCTGACAAAACATACTTGAGTCCTTTAACTTAGTAGTTGATGAGCTAGTCTCCTTTTGATTAAATATATAAACCACGGGGATACGGACTAGCTATCTGGTCCTCGCTTTCTCTCTTGATACGCATATCCACTTAAGTAGCACATTAATCATGTCCCAGGCCCGCCACTGCAGACTGAATGTAGTTCTAAACTGCCATGTCGACTTGGCATTAAAACCCCTTGCCAAGCCTTAAACTCCCCTATTATTACATATAAGACACACCGAAGGTAGGCCTTGGGTTGCTCATAGGGCAGAATGCAGTGTATTTAAAAGGATGGACACTTACTTTTAAGTTGTACATGTCCTGGTAGTGAAAAACTACTACATTCATTTTTCACTAATGTGAGACCTACTGCTCACATACAATTACAGTGGAGATGTCTTATTACATTTAATAAGCTGTAATTTCATATGGGTAGCAGGTAACCCCATCGCATTTGGTGACTTTGGAATTGTAATGAAAAATCCTATTTCAAGGTAAAGTTGGGATTTTATTACAATTTTGAAAATGCCATTTTTCGAAATTTGACATTTCCTGCCTTAAGTTCTTTTGTACCTGCCTGTCTAGGGGTCACATGACTGTGTAATTGACAGTTAGACTTTGAGAATTCCTCCCAGACAGTCACACTATCAAGGGATTAGGTGTGCCTGGATGGGCCTTTTGCTGGCAAGATGAGGGGGTGGAACTGACCACAGTCCCACTTGCAACTGAATACGGAGTGCTCTGCCTTCACGCAAAGGGCATAAAACCCACATATTGTAATTGAAGTCAGCTTGGAGCCAGGGAAGCAGAGTAAGGACATTCCATGCACTTCTAACCCACCGTCTAGAAGCTTCTTCTACCTTCCAGAAGGAGGGCCCTAGGATATAAAATGGGAACATTTGAGGAGGAGGGGTAGGTGTTCCAGGAGAGCCCCTACCTTGAGCAATGGGTATGATCAAAAGCATTCAGATATCCTTTACAAATCAGAAACCCCTGACCCATTAAACCATTAAAACATTATTCACGAAAGGGAACAAGGATGGAACTGAGTTGTTAATTGATATATTGTTTGTATTCTAATTGAGTAAAGGAATCTGTAGTCCTACATTGGTGCCTGAGGTTTCTTTATTTTGCTTCTATGCATATATGTAGAATAACTTGAGATTGTTTAGATGGATTATTACTATACTCACTCTGATCCATGAGACATACATGGTGGTGTGGTTTGTGTAACAATGCAAGAGATGTCTTACATTCATGTAAATTGCACATAAAAGATAAATCTATATTGGGTTAGTCATGTTACTCTTTGATTATGAAAATGTTATGGCTGGGTTCCAGCTCCTCACTAAAACATATCAAATATGGATAGTTGTTTTTGAGGAAACCTGGGGCGGACTGTAAAGAAGAAACACTTCTGCACAAGTTAAGAACAAACCAAACATGAAACAAAAGGTTGAGGACTGAACACCACATTTCACGGGCAGCTCACTTCTGCAATGGCAGACCAGTATTTAAACACACATAAGTATATTGGATCCCCCTCACAGCAACCTTTTTCAGGGAAATGAGAGACTTGAAAACTATACTGTTTGACAAAGGAAACAGTATCTATTGAATCTGATGCAGAACTATTTGGACACTGTTACTGTTCATTGAAATGGCGGGTGAGCTGCAATCGCCATTGATGACATCATCCAGGTACTGGAAGAAACACTGTAGAATCTACCACAGGAAATTAAGATTACACCATCCAGGTCCAGGAAGAAAGATCACACTGGTATAAAGTCAGCATTTTGGGGATCCCTCAGGTATCTGATTCAGGAAATAGGAAACTGTTTTTTGAACAACTGATCCGTAGAAGACTTTGTGAAGCCAAACTATCTGATGTATTTCTGGTGTGGTGTGCACACACATCACTGGGTCCCACACCAATCACTGGTGATTCCCTGTGACCCATTGTGATCAGGATCCTGAACCACAGAGATCATGACAAGGTTAAACATCAACCTGCTTAATCAGAAGGATAGTTTCTATCCCGACATCATGATGGTAGCTCAGTAGGCGTGCAAGTAATTCTGTGCTGCTAAATTCCATATGAGGGATGAATGCATTAAACATGTAATGCAACATTGTGCAAAGTTCTTTAAAAAAAGAGCTCACTTCTTCATTCATCGTGAGATGGTGCTAATCTTTTCAAAAGATCTAAGCACAAAAAGTGGCCTGCACTATGAAAACCTTGACAGATCGGGTAGGAAAACTAGGAGAGGTGGTTAACTTTATTGTGTGTTACATGGAAGGCCACACGGACAATAGTTACAGTCTTGTCCTATCTTTTTATATGGAGAGTTCTCTGCCTTGAAGCAGTTGTAAAATTACTATTAGTAAAATGTAGCTCATAGTTTATGAATACAAATAAAATATTAAACTTACACTAAAGTGTAAGTGTGCCTTTGTGAATCATGCCCTAGGTTTTTATATGACAGAAGCCCCTGGATAAAAGAGAAATAAGAAAAAACAATATTTCTAAATAGTCCCATTTTGCAGACCTTGGAGCTCAATCAAAAATTGATGCGCCATCCCAAAAAAACTCATGGTTTCCCCTTCATAAATGGAGGTGGAGGAACCACAGGGCTTCTGTTGGAAGAGACTCAGCCGGCAGAAACCCTTGATCCAGGGTCTATTCTCCAGTGGGCAATTTGGTCACTGTGACGGTAGCCCTGCACTACATGGGTGGGGGCTCTCATTATTGATCTTTCCCCCCTAAGATTGTGAGGTGAGGCATGGAGGACTCAGGAAGGGCAGTATGATAATATTTCTGACACAGAGGAAGAAAACTCCCTGGGTGTCAAGTGCATTTTGTTTTTGTCTTTCAGCAACAAACTCACTTTTAGGAGATTTGTGAATGAAAAGCAAACTAGAATGACAAGTAGGCAGGCTAAGCATGGAAACCTTCTCAGCATTTAAATGCTGTTGCTGCATCAGCGGTTGCACGTTCATCAAATAGACCCCTCCAGTATCGATGGGGATCTCTACATATTGTAGGGGATCCTCTGTCAGGGGTAGCAAGTGCCTGACACAGAATGTCATTTTTGATTTTCTGAATCAATTTTGCAAAGAATACAGAACACTACTGATGCATATGGAAAATTTGCATATCATAGATTATGTCAGCAAGAATTTGGTTAGTCTATGTCTAGGTCATCTTGTGCTGTAGATGATCACTAAGAAAAAACGAAAGTGCCTCCTCCACCCTTATTCAGAATTTACTTCAAAAGTCAAACTACAATTTATTTAGTTTGATAAGGTATTTTTATTTATACCGACCAATTTTATGTTTTTAGATTGTTTTTAAAGATTCATAGATGCAAAACAAGACTACTGTGCATTGATCTATTTACAACACTATACATTATCATTAGAAATATACATGTAACAGAAAAAACAAATCAAAATCAATTAATCAATATCAATCATTCATCCCAAGCAAAAACAATTTTAAACAAAACAACACATTATGTACACTTAAAATGTCAAAATGATTAGACAAAGTGAAACAATGAGGAGTTCAATTAATGAAAACAATATATCTACACATTAGATATTATTAATTGATACTGTGATAGACTATTTACTCCTCCCCGCAACGGGTTTGGTAGGTATAAATAAAATACCTAAATAAAAATACCTTATCAAACTAAATAAATTGTAGTTTGACTTTTGAAGTAAATTCTGAATAAGGGTGGAGGAGGCACTTTCGTTTTTTCTTGATAAAATAAGGTCCAGCCTACTCCATGCCCTGAAGGACCTAACTCCATAGATTGACAAAGTAGATGATTACTAAGCACAAAAGAAATTTACTATGAACATTTGATAATCTCATGAAGTTGAAAAACACACACAAAAATACTTAAAAAAATGATTTTTCAGACCCCTTTGAATAATATCTGTGAAACTGACACTTGAATACAAATGTGCATAGGTATGGATGTAAGTTGTGCCCATATTTAACATACATTGTCATGTTATAAATTCAGTTACACTGTCGGTGAACAGTATTTTGTACTGCTACAGCAGTCTGAGCTGACAGAGCCATAGGTTTACTAATTAGTTACTCCTGCCACCAGTTGCAGCCCATAGCGGCACCTTAGACATATACTCTGGAGTCTGAGAAGGCTCCACCTATTACATGAGACCCAATGTCATGTACCTCTACTGCCATAAACATCACCTTTAGGCAAAAACAGCTGATTCCAGTGCTCCTGGCTGCCTCTTCCCTTCCCATATTGAGTAGTACAAGATGTGGTACTGCCAGTGGTAGACTCACACAATGACTGGCGTGAGACTAACACATTGGCCCACATGCATCAAGCATTTTTGGAGTTGCAAACGGTGCGATTCCTTAAAATCGGCCGTTTGCGATTCCAAAAATGCTTTTTTGGATGCATCAAGCAATTTTAGAAATCGCAACATTTTTGCGATTTCTAAAATTGCGATTGCTGTTAATAAATCGCAAATTTGCGATTTCTTAAAAGCAATGCATGAATACTTTTTAAATTGCGAATTCGCAATTAGAGGGATAAATTTACCGAGTAGTTGAACTACTCGGTAAATTTGCAAAAAGTGTAAATAACGCAGAAAATGCATTTTTTAAACATTCATGTTACGGACACACATGTCCTTAGGACATGTGTGTGCAACATGATGCGAAAACAACATTTCATGGGTGCAGGGGGGTTCATTTGAACCCCCCTCACCACCCTTGAAATGCAATCAGGATTTGCGATTTTCAAATTGCGAATTCGCAATTCCCATTCATTCCTATGGGCCTTTTGGCCCATAGGAATGAATGGGAATTGCGAATTCGCAATTTGAAAATCGCATTTTTTATGCGATTCGGTAAAAATAGCGATTTCTACCGAATTGCATAAAAAATGAAAATAATAATCATGCATAGGCTTTTGCGATTTCTAAATTGCGAATCGCTATTTATCGCAATTTAGAAATCGCAAAAGCCAATATTGATGCATGTGGGCCTGTGTTCCATAGCAGCGTCTTTAAAGCATGCACAAGAATTGCTTTAATGATCAACTGTAGAACACTGATCTTATACTTATACTTATACTTATACTTATACTTATTTATTCATATTGTTGAAAGCTGTAAGTATTGCTATGAAGACAACAGAGGATTTGAAAACAATTGGAAGCTATGGCAATGTCACTGTTACAAACCTGCAGACAGAGTGGAAGGATAAAGGAGGGTAGAAAGCTGAGTAATCAAAGTGGTAAGATTGAAGACTAAAGATTAGTGTCAGATTGATTCTCTGCAATAGTTGCAGAAGATGGTAATTCATTTATTACATTAGATGAATTAAATAGGATGAGCTCATTTCTGTTGAGAAGAAGCCCCTAATTGAAGTGGGTGGTATCTGTAGGAGTTGGTATAGTGTTTGTTTGGGTTTACATTTAAGGACCTTCCTATATTAAGATATGTTATGGCTTTAAATATGTTTAATGTTTTTTGGGGATCTACAGGAGATTTGAGAGGTGTGTTTAGAAAACAAAATTTATAAGCCAAGTAGGTCATTTTAATTCTGGCTTCATAGATAGCCAGCGAAGGGTGCTTTAAATGGGTGTTGTGGCTGTTTCAACTCGATACTGCAGATTGGCTGCAGTACTGCTTGGCTGTCGAGAATAGCACAGCCTCAATTGAATCCTGGAAGGCCTTTGAACATTTTGAATCGTTCAGTGGAAGTAAGAATTTAAGATGAAGGGTGTCAAGACCACAAGCACTCTTACCTGTGAGTTGCTTGTAGATGGATTTCGCAGAGACGTTATGGACCAACTTCCCAAACTTCTAGGCAACACCTAGTGATTATCAATGGAACACCTAGGTAATTAAATAGAAAATAGGGAGGAGGGCCGGATAATGGACGCTACCTGGTTCCTGGGTTGTCGACCTGCGAGGCAACAAAGAAACGTATGTAACTTAAACCCTTATTTCCAACACTCTCCTATTACTTGCACTTCTCTAAGCAGTCCTCCTTTTAAACTTGTAAAAGGCCTACCTGCGACAATAAGTATCTAGGCGTCGCGTGCGTGCCGTCGTCGAGGGGTGAGGTGATGTGGACTCTTGAAGTTGAAGAGTTGAATTCAAAAAGGAGAAATCTGTTCTTTCTCCTAAGAAAAACAATCATGTATGAATAAGTTACTTCTTTCACCTTTACTTCTATTTAAACTCTCAATCACTCCCACTTCACTTTGAACATAGCACTTACTTATACAACTCTGTGATATCCCTTCTCGCCTTCACCACCTAGATGGGAACAATACTTAACAAGAAAAACAGACTGCAAATCACGATATTCAAACTACTGTCCCTCTATCATCTATTACTTTGATATTCTTCTCAAAGCGTCTTTCCTTTCTTTCAGGATGTGAATTGTCCCTTTCTCGAATGCTTCAAAAGTCATTGAAGTATTACCAGGTAAGTTTAAGTCTTTAAGTAGTTGCTGCTTGCTTGCGTTGGGCGCCTTGATTAAAAAGTAGAAAGATTTTCACTTAGCTTTTTTGTCTTTCTTTTCTGCAGGGATGCGTGCTGAAGATCGAGCAGAAAACTTGAAGACCTTCGGGAGCTTTCCCGGTTGTGGCGGCCGTCCTGGATCAGAGAGCACTCAGGTGCGTTGTCCTCGGGAGCGTAGCGGAAGACGAAGCATCGAGAAGTCCTGGGTGTGGCCTTTTATAGCTGAGCCACACCCAAGAGAAGAGGACACATTGCGCACCGTTTGTCTGTGTGCGTGTGCGTCAACAGCCCCACCCTGACGGCAGTCCTTCCCTGATGCTCCGAACAACAACAACAAAGCTTGGATAACAATATTTACCATTTAGGATTTAACCAATGATTGAATTACTCGACACAGTTAACATAGTACCTCAAGAAATGATTCATGAACCAAAAGTCATTGTTTACTTATGAATACCTTAACAAGACGTTTTTGCACTAAACACATATTGCATTATACACATACTTTGGCGTGCTGGGTGCACGGGACAGGGGTGGGTTTCCTGATGGGGCAAAAACATCCTTGCTGCTGAGCAAAGGGGGTATAGGTCAGTAAATCATGACAGTACTCCCCTCTCAAGAGCCCTCCCAAAATCTGAGGAACTGGTCTAGGTTTAGCTGGATTTTGCAGATGAAAACGTTTCAAACTTTGAGGAGCATTCTGCAAGTGTGATAAAGGTTCCCATGTTCGTTCTTCAGGACCGTAACCTTTCCAATGAATTAAATAAAACAATTTACCTCGAACTCTTTTTGAATCCACAATCTTTTGAACCTCGAATTCAGGCACTCCATCTACCTGGATGCTTGCGGGTTTGTCCTTAAATCTGGTTCTTGGGTCACAAGGCTTGATTAGTGATACATGAAATACTGAATGAAATTTATACCGGTTTGGTAAACTTAGCCTCACACTAACTGGATTTATTATTTTTTCGATAGGAAATGGTCCGATAAATTTGGGACAGAATTTTTTGCAAGTTCTTATTTTTAAATTTTTCGTAGATAACCACACTCTATCTCCTATAGAATATTTGGGTGGTGGTTTCCTATGCAAATCTGAAACTTCTTTTTGCCTTTCTTTTGCTTGTGCTAAATGGTACTGAGCCAGTTCTTGAGTGTGGGTTATCTTCTTGATATGATCTTCTAAAGATGGCATATCAGATGGAATTTGTACTGAATCTGGAATGTTTCTGGGATGGAACCCATAAGTACTAAAAAAGGGTGAAAAAGTAGTAGAGGAATTATCCATATTGTTATAGGCAAATTCTAGTACCCAGAGTATATCTGACCATTCCCTTTCTTCTTCCACTAAAGCACAACGTAAAAATTGTTCGATAGTTTGATTAGTTCTTTCCGTTAACCCATCCGTTTGAGGATGATAACCAGAAGAAGTACGTATGTCCATGCCTAAAGTCTTTCCTAAGTTTTGCCAAAAATGAGATATGAACTGAGGGCCTCTGTCAGAAATTATCACAGAAGGAATGCCGTGCAAACGAATAATTTCATTAGAGAAAATGTGAGTTAACTCCTTGGCCGAAGGTATTTTCTTTAATGGAACAAAATGAGCCATGCGAGTAAAATGATCTACCACAGTTAAAATGGTAGTATAGCCTTCTTTAGATTTAGGAAGTTCTACAATAAAATCAAGTGATAATGTGTGCCAAGGTTGAGGTGGAATCGGGAGGGGAAGTAAAAGACCACTGGGAGCCTGATGTTGTGTTTTATTTTGGGAACAAATTACACAGGTTTCAATGTAAGACTTAACATCGTTTAACAAAGTAGGCCACCAAAATTTTCTTTTTATCAAATGGCAAGTCTTGGCCACTCCTGGATGGGCCGACATTAAAGTGTCATGATGTAATTGTATCACCTTTTCCTGCAGTTCTTGTGTGGGCACTAACGTTTGTTCATTCATGTACAACAAATTGTCTTTAGTTTGTAAAAGGGGATACAACTCATACCATTCTTCCATTGTCTTTTCTTGTATCTTTTCTTTTATGTCATTCATTACATCAGATACAATCACACCTACTTTAAAACAACTTTCTGATAATACTGGCTGAATCTCTTCAAGGGAGCTATCCTTTTCCTCCGCATTTCCTATGCGAGACAGAGCATCCGCTTTCAAATTTTCTTTTCCGGGTCGATAAGTAATTATGAAATTGTAATCGTTAAAAAACAACGTCCACCTTAATTGTCTGGCTGTTAGGGCTTTTACAGAACGCAAAAATTGCAAGTTTCTATGGTCTGTATAAATTGTCACAGGGTGCCTAGCCCCTAACAAATAATGACGCCATTCTTCGAAAACTGCCTTTATGGCTAGCAATTCCTTGTCCGCAATGGCATAGTTTTGCTCGGTAGGAGTAAGTTTTCTTGAATAAAATGCGATTGGATGCATCTGTCCAGTTTCCTTATGTCTCTGAGATAGAATACCTCCTATAGCAAGTTGAGAAGCATCCGCTTCTACTATGAAGGGTTGAGAAGGATCAGGATGCATCAACACTGGTGCTGTGGTAAATTGTTTCTTAAGATCTTGAAAGGCCTCCTCTGCTTCCTTATTCCATTCAAACTTAATGTTCTTTTTTAACAGTCTAGTTATTGGAGTGATCATGTGAGAAAAATTACAAATGAACTGTCTATAAAAATTAGCAAATCCAAGAAAGCTCTGAACTTGCTTTACTGAGGAGGGACTAGACCAGTCCAGAACTGCTTGGATTTTCTTTGGGTCCATTTCGATTCCATTGGGACTTAAAATGTATCCTAGGAATTCTACTCAAGTGATATGGAAAGTACTTTTCTCGAGTTTAATGTACAAGGAATTGTCAAGTAGTTTTTGAAGAATAGCTCTTACTTGTTTTACATGTTCCGTGGTATCTTTTGAATAGATGAGAATATCATCAATATACACTATGCAGCAAACATCCAAAAAGTCACGTAATACCTCATTTATAAAAAATTGGAACGCTGCAGGTGCATTGCAGAGTCCGAATGGCATAACTTGGTATTCATGTAAAACCAAACTTAGTACGAAAGGCTGTTTTCCATTCGTCTCCACTTCTGACTCTTACCAAGTGGTAAGCACCTCGTAAGTCCAATTTTGTATAAATTGTGGCATCCTTCAGCTGGTCTAGAAGAGTGGGAATCAAGGGAAGAGAATACCTGTTTTTGATGGTAACATTGTTCAAAGCTCGATAGTCGATACAGTTTCGCAACTCTCCCCCCTTTTTAGGAATAAAAAAGAGAGGGGATGACACTGGAGACTTTGAATGACGAATAAAACCGTTGGCCAAATATTCATCCAAATACTCTCTCAAATGTTCGTTTTCCTTCTCAGTGAGTGCATATATTCTGCTACAAGGTAGAGTAGCTCCAGGCACAAGGTCAATTCGACAATCAAAGTCTCGATGAGGTGGTAATGTGTTAGCCTTTTTTTTGTCAAATACATCATATAGATCTGCGTACTCTTTAGGAACCCCTTCCAATAACAGAATACTCTTTGAGTTGATAGGGAAATTACTGCCTTGAACTATCAATTCAGATTCTGAAGATAACCAACAAGAAGACTGACAAAACTCGGAATCAAATAACACTGTCTTCTTAACCCAGTCAATCTTTGGGTTATGTTTTACCAACCAGGGTATGCCTAAAATTAAACGAAATTGAGGGGCATCGATTACGTCAAAAGTGATTTTTTCCTCATGTTTATTTAAACAAGTCATTAAGAGCATTTCTGTATTGAAGTGAATTAACCCAGATGATAATTCCTTACCATCCACTGCTTTAACTACTTCGGGATTTTCTTTGGATTCAGTTTTAAATTTTAGGTCTTTCAAGAAACAGGTGTCTATAAAGTTTCCCGTAGCTCCTGAATCGATTAAAGCGTCAACTGTCCAAACCTTACCTTTAGTTAGCAAAGACTGTAAGGAAATTTTTATACTAAGATGATGAGATGTAATTGCAGGAGTGGCGGAGGCCAAGCTAGATAACATACTCGACAATCTGACCTCTTGATTTGCCGAGCTAGTTAGTTTTCCGACTGCTGAATTAAACCTACCTCAGAGCTTTTGCTTTTAGGTTTATTTGGACGAACTGGACACTCTTTAACGAAATGCCCAGACTTTCCACAGTAAAGACACTGATTTAATTTTCTCCTTTTGTCTTTTTCTTCCTTACTCAACGGTCCTTTTATGGTTCCTATCTGTATAGGTTCTCCTAAATCCACCTTAGGTGAAGTGTCTGCCTTAACACTATTGATTTTTTCTTTGAAAGAAAATACCTTGTTATCTGATTTTCCTTTTTCCCCTCTTCGTTCAGATAACCGATGATTCAATTTTACTACTAAATCTATAAAATCCTCTATATCCTCTGGTGGATCCAGAATTTGTGTGACCATGTCTTTAAGCTCATCTTTAAGACCTTTATAAAAGATCGACACTCGCTTATCCTCTGGCCAGCGTGCTTCAATCACTAGTTTGTTAAACTGTGATATGTAATGTAAAAGATCTGAAGACCCCTGTTTTAAATGTAGAAGTTCATGATCAGCAGACTGAACAAAAACATGTTTGGCAAACAGTTTTCTCATGGAGTTCTTAAAACGTCTAAGGCCATAAAGAATTGGGTCATTTCGCTCAACTATAGGCACAGACCACTGAGCTGCGTCACCACCTAAATAGGATAAAATAAAAGCTATCTTGGAAGAATCATCAGGAAATGCGATTGGTTTAGAGATGAAATGTAACTGACATTGGTTCATAAAGATAGAAAACTTATTATTATCCCCATAAAACCTTTCAGGAGGTGCTAAAGGTACAGGCACAGGTGTTACTACTTGAATTTGAGTTGGGGTAGTAGAAGAGTCAGAGCTTGAATGCAAGGTTTGAAACCCTGGTTGAAAGGTAGCTGGTTTCAATACTGATTTCTGACTAGGGGAAAAACTCCAAGTACTGGGTCCAGATTGTATACTACGCTGGATTACCGTAACATCCCTACGAAGGGCTACATTTTCCTCCTGAATTGCAGTTAACATGTTGGCAATGTCTTGCAGAGAAATCTGATCAGAAGCATCCATAACGTCTGGGCGAAATAATCGTCGTGGGCTTCGTCTTCTGTCAAGACCACAAGCACTCTTACCTGTGAGTTGCTTGTAGATGGATTTCGCAGAGACGTTATGGACCAACTTCCCAAACTTCTAGGCAACACCTAGTGATTATCAATAGAACACCTAGGTAATTAAATAGAAAATAGGGAGGAGGGCCGGATAATGGACGCTACCTGGTTCCTGGGTTGTCGACCTGCGAGGCAACAAAGAAACTTATGTAACTTAAACCCTTATTTCCAACACTCTCCTATTACTTGCACTTCTCTAAGCAGTCCTCCTTTTAAACTTGTAAAAGGCCTACCTGCGACAATAAGTATCTATGCGTCGCGTCCGTGTCGTCGTCGAGGGGTGAGGTGATGTGGACTCTTGAAGTTGAAGAGTTGAATTCAAAAAGGAGAAATCTGTTCTTTCTCCTAAGAAAAACAATCATGTATGAATAAGTTACTTCTTTCACCTTTACTTCTATTTAAACTCTCAATCACTCCCACTTCACTTTGAACATAGCACTTACTTATACAACTCTGTGATATCCCTTCTCGCCTTCACCACCTAGATGGGAACAATACTT
The DNA here is from genome assembly GCF_964263255.1 of Lissotriton vulgaris. NCBI lineage: Eukaryota > Metazoa > Chordata > Amphibia > Caudata > Salamandridae > Lissotriton > Lissotriton vulgaris. The sequence goes on from NC_141685.1 coordinate 1,945,270,816, forward strand.
AACAAGAAAAACAGACTGCAAATCACGATATTCAAACTACTGTCCCTCTATCATCTATTACTTTGATATTCTTCTCAAAGCGTCTTTCCTTTCTTTCAGGATGTGAATTGTCCCTTTCTCGAATGCTTCAAAAGTCATTGAAGTATTACCAGGTAAGTTTAAGTCTTTAAGTAGTTGCTGCTTGCTTGCGTTGGGCGCCTTGATTAAAAAGTAGAAAGATTTTCACTTAGCTTTTTTGTCTTTCTTTTCTGCAGGGATGCGTGCTGAAGATCGAGCAGAAAACTTGAAGACCTTCGGGAGCTTTCCCGGTTGTGGCGGCCGTCCTGGATCAGAGAGCGCTCAGGTGCGTTGTCCTCGGGAGCGTAGCGGAAGACGAAGCATCGAGAAGTCCTGGGTGTGGCCTTTTATAGCTGAGCCACACCCAAGAGAAGAGGACGCATTGCGCACCATTTGTCTGCGTGCGTGTGCGTCAACAGCCCCACCCTGACGGCAGTCCTTCCCTGATGCTCCGAACAACAACAACAAAGCTTGGATAACAATATTTACCATTTAGGATTTAACCAATGATTGAATTACTCGACACAGTTAACATAGTACCTCAAGAAATGATTCATGAACCAAAAGTCATTGTTTACTTATGAATACCTTAACAAGACGTTTTTGCACTAAACACATATTGCATTATACACATACTTTGGCGTGCTGGGTGCACGGGACAGGGGTGGGTTTCCTGATGGGGCAAAAACCTCCTTGCTGCTGAGCAAAGGGGGTATAGGTCAGTAAATCATGACAAAGGGACTTACTGCTACTGAGCAATTGAACCTGCAGATACATAATTTTATTGTACATGAGATTGTCAACACACATTGGAACCTTGTACTAAATCCAGAGGTTTGCAGTACTGTGTTCATAGTTGTTCTTTCTTCAGTGCAGGTTATTTATGTTTTCAAACATCCAAATAGGTGAAATTCTGCTGTACAAGGCAGCGTACTAAAATTTAATTAAATAACTCTTTTTATTGTTTCAATTACTTACAATTGTTACAATAAATACAGCCAAGACTAAAAGGGAGTAAAACAATATGTAAATGCTGTAAAGTTTTGAAACTTAGATAAAATCAAATGTACGATAGTTCAGACACCTGAACTTTTAAACTAATCTTAAAAGGTAAGTTTTGGTTAATTTTATTGTCCTCCAGTATCTTTTGCTTAGTTGATCTGTGTCCGTATGCTGCGATCCTTTGCATTTCAAAGGCATTGGAAGAAGACTGTTGAATGTGCATCCTCGATTTACACTTGTTATCACACCTTTTGCTGCCTTACAAGATAGATGTATCATCTAAAAAATTTCAAGATTGTAATTCAGCTAAATATCTCATTTCTATATTTGCTGAATCGGTCTAATTCTGTTAGCTTACTATTGTTAGGGCAAACTTCCAAGGCCGCATAAACGTTGCGATCCTATGTTTAGAAAAATGTGTTTAAATAAAGCGTGAATTGCTATTAAAAATACAGGACAGCAACAAAGCAGGTGCAAATGGATTTGCTCCTATAGTTGTAGAACATGCAGTGCATGATAACAGAGGATGTGTTCCTCTAGTTATCGTTGTAATCGTTAATGGGCAAGACCATGAATCATGCACACATAAATTGATTTCTGCAGACCGTGCTTAGTGCCTCTTTTAGATATGTTTGCATTTGATTTAATTCTTATGATCTGAGAATTGGTTTAAAGTGAATGATTGATTTACGTTTTCTGACTCAATTATCCTTCATAACGTCAGTACTTGCTTAAAAAATATATTTTTACATCCAGATAGGAAAGAGCACTACTTAGAATATTGTCCTTGGCCAGCCTTAGATCTTTAAATGATGTGGCTAAATATGTAGACCCCAGATTGGCTTCTAAATTAAACATTTCTTGCAAGTGTTATCTTTTTTTTGTTTAGAAAGCTTTATTGAGCAAGATAAACCAAGTAAAACATCATTACAAAATCACAATCAATAAAGGGAAATGGCATTATATAATAAGAAAGTGAAATATAAAAGGAGCAAAAACCCCAAAGGGGGAATATAAGCAATATACCAAGGGAAAAAGCATTTTTTGAAATTTTATGGAGATGAAATAGGAGAGAGAAAAGGGAGAAGAAAGAAAATGAAAAAAGGACTGAAAGAAAGGCAAGAAAAAAAAGGATAGAAAGTAGGAGGATAGAAAGAAGGGAGGAAAAGTAGAAAAAGGAGAAAAGGCATATTAGGGTGAGCGTCTGGAAAGAAAATCAGTTATGGGTAACCAAAGCAGATCTCTTTTGATTAAAAGAAAGTATTTGTAGCATATGCACAATCAAGTCTGTGATGATGACAAAATAAATTCCACCAAGCAGTAGAAGAGATCTTTGAAGTGTCTTTCCAGTTAGATGTGATAATCTGCAAAGAAATTGCTATAAACAAATCTATAAAGTTGCAAACATTGCGTGAAACACTCCAAATAGGAGAGGAACCACCTAGAAAAATATGAACAAAGTATGATTTGAGTTAAGAATTTCATTCAGCTTGCACCATATATGTTGCCAAAGAGAAGCAACCAAGGGACATTGGAAAAACATATGAAACAAGGTGCCATCAGGGTGAGAGCAGGACCAACAATGACTAGAATCTAAGACCTTGAATTTAAAAAGGTCATGTGGAGTAAAAAAAAGTCTATTATAAAAGAAAAAAAGGGTCTGAGTGGTGCTAGCGGAACGAGAAACTGTGTGGATTTTAGACCAGATAGACTCCCAAATAGGAAAGGAAAAATCTTGTGCAAGATCCTTTTCCCATGCAAGTTCGGATTTGGATTTGGGGCGTTCAGGACCAGGTCGGGAGAGGATCTTATAAATGGCAGACGCTTTGAGTGGGGAAGTGAAAACTAAAGGAGTGGAGTCAGTAGGGACAACATCAGAAAAGGTGGTATGAAATGAGAAGAGTTTAGTTAAAGCTATGGTAAGGTCAGAAAATTGAGAAGAATGAGTGTAAGAAATATGAGATGTGGTGCAAGGAGTGGGTAAATCCAGTAAAGAACCATCAACAAAGAGATCCTCCAGATACAGAATGCCTTTGTCAATCCATTCCTTCCAGAAGAAGGCCTTGTTATTAATCTTTAGGGAAGAATTATACCATAACGGGGTAAGGGAGTGTAAGTGCGCCTGAGAAAATGTAGAGCGAAACAATGAAAGAGAGAGTGCCCTAGAGACCTTGAAGATGGGGGAAAGAAAACGTTTAGGGGGTTGAGACAACTGGATAGCAGTAGAAAAAGGGAAAGGCGATAATTGGGCGTGCTCTAATGCACTCCAAGAAGTAGGAAAAAGGGGAGGCAAATCTGCGAGAAAAGGCCAGATTTGTTTTAATGTGAAGGAAGAATGAAAGCGAACAATGTTGGGAAAATTTACACCACCTAGATGCTTTGGCTGTTGAAGGCGGGATAGGGATAGCCTGGGTTTTCGGTTATTCCAAAGGAAACGGGTGAGAACACGATTGATCTGAGTGAAAAAATAAGCCGGAAGAGAAATAGGTGACATAGAAAGGTAAAAATTGATTATAGGGAGAAGCATCATTTTAACAGTCGCCAACCGACCCCACCACGATAGGAATAACGGTGACCATCTCTCTATTAGAGTATCAACCTTAGAGATAATATCTTTAAGATTAATCTTAACAGAATCTTTAATGGACGAGGAATATAAAATACCTAAACATTTAATACTAGTAGAGATCCATGCAAAGCCAGAGCCTTGAAACATATGAGGAAGACAGAACTTATTTAGGGCCCGGGTAATACTTCAGATTTATCTATATTTAACTTGTAACCGGAGACAGAAGAATATTCCGCGAGTAAAGAAAAAAGGGCTGGTAGAGAAGTAGCAGGATTGGACATATAAAGTAAAATATCATTAGCATAGGCTGTGAATTTGATGTCTAATGATTTATGAACAAAGCCGGTATAAGAGGTAGAGAGACGAATCTTCTCAAGGAGGGGTTCTAATGCCAAAATGAAAAGAAGGGGAGACAAGGGGCAACCTTGTCGAGTACCCCTATGTAAAGGAAAATAAGACGACTGAGAACCATTGACCCAAATGGACGTGGAAGGGGAGGAATATAGTAAGTGTATGAGTTTAACCACATGAGGGCTAAATCCGTGCCAACGAAGGGCCCCAAACATAAAATCCCAATTAGCCCTATCAAAAGCTTTCTCAGCGTCAAGAGTAATAACTGCAAGAGGAGTTGTCATTTTGGAGGCAAGATGAATAATATTAAGGAGAGCTCTAGAGTTATCTGTGATGGATCTACCCTTAACAAAGCCTGACTGGTAAACATTAATGAGATCTGGAACAAAAATAGATAGACGAGACGCTAAAATTTTGGCATAGATTTTACAATCAGTATTGATTAGGGAGATGGGTCGTTAATTCTTACAAAGGGAAGGATCTTTATCCTTTTTTGGGTAGTAAACATAGCATAGTCTGTGTAAAGGAGCCTTTAGATTCGCCAGCAGTAAGAAAAGAAGAGATCAAAGAGGAGAGGTGAGGTATCAAACAAGACTTAAACTGAAAATAAAAACGAACAGTAAAACCATCAGGACCAGGAGACTTGTCTTTGGGTGGGAGAGTAATTGCTTATAATATCTCTTTCTCGGAGATGGTAGCGTCCAGAGAAGAGAGGTCGAGAGTAGAGGAAGAGGGTTTGGCTATGTTGTGAAAGAAGGAGTCAATTTGAGAAGGGGTCGGAATAGATTCGGATATATATAAAGTAGAGTAATATTGAACAAAGCAATCGAGGATCTTGTCGTCAGTACAATGGCGAATCCCAGCAGTATCTGAGATAACAGATTTTGGTTTTTAACCCCTTCGATGCTCATGACGAGCTCAGCTCGTCATGAGGCACGGTTGAGCTGTGCTGATGGCAGCTGAGCTCGTCATGAACAATGGGAATAGAGATAATGCAGCACAGGAGGGGAATTGCTGCAGCAGCGATGGTGTTAATTTTAAGGTAATTGGCAAGCGACCTGCCTGCTTCATTGCGACCGCCATACATTTTGGAATTAAATTTTAAAAGATGATTACAGACAGAGTTACAAGAAAATGTATTGAATTGGAGTTTGGCTTTATTAAGAGAAGAAAGAGCCTCAGGGGAATTAGACGTATAGAAAAGGTGTTCAAGATCTTTAATTTGTTTGAGGATAAGGGACGATTTAGATAAGGCCAGTTTCTTTTTATGCGAAACAAAATCAATAATGAAACCCATGGCCGAGGCCTTAAAAGCATCCCAAACGAAGTGGAATTGAGAGGTGGAATCTAGATTAGTATGGAAAAAATCATCAATAAAAAAGGGTGAATTGTTCAACAAACTGAGGGTCCAAAAGAAGAGAGTTATTGAAGCGCCAACGGCGAGAGCTGGGAAGAGGGGAGGGTTAGTCAATGTCTAGGATGACAGGTTATGATCGGAAATCAGAATGGAGCCAATTTCAACATTTGTCATGAATTGAAACATGTGTTGGGTGAGAAAGTTATAGTCTATGCGAGAATGTGAAGCATGAACAGGGGAGAAAAAGGAAAATTCCAAGGTGTCGGGGTGGGAGAGCCTCCAGGAATCAATTAAGCCTCTAGAGGAAACTGCACGATAAAAGGACTTTTGCATTTTGTTAGGAATATACTTGGTCTGGGATTTGTGGTCCAAAAAGGGATCCTTTTTTTGTTGTTGTAAAGCTTTATTCGAGATATATTCTCATAAAAGCACAAACATACATTTAAAAATACATATTGGTTAAAATCAGTATTTCATACATATAATAACATTAAAAAGAGTTGTGCAAGCTTTAACAATAAAAAGGTTGTTTAAACTTTGAAACAAATGTCAGATTGTGTTAACAGATATAGCCCTCCGCCTAATGGACCATGCCCACCCCAAATATTTTGCTGTTATCAGAACAATAGGCATGTCAGTGGAAGTACAGATGATTCTTAGCCCCTCAACACCATTAGATGCCCCAAGGTTTCGACAAACTGGTGCCAGCCATACTCTCCTCGGGATAGCATAGGCCTCGCACAAGAATAAAAAGTGGCCTATGCTTTCATTAGTTGCACCACACACTGGGCAGCATGAGGTATTCGAGCTCCGCCATCCACCCGTCAAGGATCTCAGGGGCAGGGAACCAGACCTTAACTGGAAAAATAACTTCCTGTCCATTGGGATGGTGATACTGTCCCAATATTGTTCTAATGCAGGTCTCATTTTAATTTCCAGAAATCTCCCCCCCATTGTATCAAATTTTGTGCCTCTCCAGAGTCTTCCATCAATGTAATCCCAATACAGGGTCTTAATGGTGTTTTTACTTGGGAATACTTCCCCAGTTGGATTATCCCAGAGATTAGGGAGGCCAAGCTCCCCCAAAACAACCCTGAGTTTCTTCAACCATGGTATTTTGTGAAAGGTGTCAGCTCTAATTAGGGCTAGAAACCCATCGGCATAATGCCGAATCTCTGGGGTAGTCCAGAGGCGTCTCCAATAAAGAATAGGCCTTAATCGAGCTCGGTCACTAACAGATCTCCTCCCTAGATCCAGACCGAGCGGGAGTAATGGCGCACTCTGGGGAAGACCCGTGATACCCCTTAGAAACCTATTCTCTGATGTTTGCAAAGGAAGAAGCCTCTCAAAACCCCACACTTCTGCCCCATATAGGGCTGACCCTATAGCTTTGGCATCATATACGAGAAGAACCGGTTTTATAGGCTTGGTTTTAGATTTTGTTTGCTCCACCCGAAGTGCCCCTGAGATTTGCTGATGCCTCAGAACCGCTTTTTCTATATGGTGAGACCAACCTGGCTTACTAGATATCTCAACCCCAAGATAGGTAAAAACACTAACTACCTCGAGCTCACTGTTGTTCAGGAAAATCCTTGGTCGAAGTCTACGCCTTTGGGAAAAAGCCATCAGCTTGGTGTTGCCAAAATTAACCTCAAGGCCATGCTCCCCACAGAAAACATCAAATATATTTAGAGCACGCTTGGACACAATTAAAGTATCGTCAGCGAACATCAGGATCGGGACCCTGAGGCCCGCTAGCGAAGGAGCGTCTACACTTGCGTCCAGCATCCTACCCACAATTCCATTAATAAATAGGGAAAAGAGCAAAGGTGCCATTGCACATCCCTGTCGTACCCCCCGTTCGACCGGGAAGTCAACAGAAGATTCCCCATTCATCCCCCACTGAACTTTGGCAAAGTTGCACTCGTGCAACCTCATAATCAAAGTGAGCAACTCGGGTGGGACCCCCATTCTATTCAGGACTGTCCAGAGCTTGCTCCTTGGCACCAGGTCGAAGGCAGCCCGCAAGTCGACAAAGGCGACATATAGGCTGCCCTCGCCAAGCAACACCGTCCCCCATCGCAACATGGTGAAACGAAATACTTGATCTACTGTGCTGGACACCTGCCGGAAACCTGCCTGGTAGGGGGACAGAGCATTGTTCTCCTCTACCCAGTCCATTAGTTTGTTTACCACCATCTTCCCTATCACTTTTTGGACAGTGGCAATCAAACTTATTGGCCTATAATTGGCCGGGAGTGACCGATCACCTTTCTTATAGATGGGTATGATTAGTGCTCCCTTCCATGTTTCTGGGATTACAGCCCCTTTTACAATGGCATTTCCCAATAGGGTCACATACCTGGCCCACCGTACTTTATCATTTTTAAATATATCGGAGGGTATCCCATCTAAACCCGGTGCCCTACCCCCTTGTAAGGAACAAATTACTAATTCTACTTCTTTAGGTGAAAACAAACTTTCGGTGCAAAATACAACTGGGATTGCTTCTGCAGCCACAACCTCCTTAACCTCAGCATACTGGGGTTTAAAGTACTCAACCCAGGCCGCCTCATCAACATTATTATCTGGTTTATTTGGGGTACCACCTCTACCCCACTTCACAATTTTCCAGAATAGCCTGGAATCCTTGGCTCCTGAGGCCTCCAGCAATTCTTCCCTGTACTCCTCATCCCATTTTTTATTAGCCAGGCGAACACTAACATTGTATTGCTTCCTGGCTGCACCAATCACAGCCCTATCCCTGCTTCTAATTGCTCTACCCAAAGCTAATCTGGCTGCCCTACACTGCTTATTAAACCACCTAGCCGGTTTGGGTAGGACTTTCCTATTTGCCTTAGTAGGTCTCATGAAATGTGGCTTTAAAATGTGGCATTAAGCTTGCTTAATCTCCACAACGGCCCCCCGCGGGGGGATGCCTGGCTTTCACCTTGGGGATGCCCTGTAGGGGCTATCTCACAGGGAAAAGCCAGGACGGGTTCCCAAGGCAAGCGCGGAGATACCCCTTCGGGGGTCGATTCTGGCGCTATATAAGAAACATAATAATAATAATAATACTAAAAGGGAAAAAAACTTGTCGTGTATGTCTGTGGTTACACTGGACCCAGGAATTATGTGGCTTGCTGTCTCCATAGCGGCGATTGCAGTATCCACCTCTGAAGTTATATAGTCCATAGATTCTGCATTCGCCAGCACACTCGGCCACTTGAGTCTACGCATGTCATTAGCCATAACAGCTAGTACTCCATCACGAGGTTGCGGATTGCCTAACGTGGGGGTCCACCAATTGTGGGTGACACAGAGGGGATTGTGATCACTTTCCAATCTACTCTCTATTTCCATATTGCATACCCCCTGCCATAAATTAAGGCTACAAATAACATAGTCTATTCTACTTTTGTTAAGGCCGTTATCAAATGTACAAACACCTTCCTGGTCACCCTTAGTCCTTCCATTTAGGGCCCTCAGCCCATATTCCAGGCACATTGCATTTAATAGCAATATATCCTTCGTCCACCGTTTAACCGGAACCAGGTTTAGAGTCGGAACACCCCATTGGATGTCTTCCTCTTGCCCTAGTGGATTTTCTGTGTTATCCAACGGCTCGAAGGTCCTGTTGAGATCACCAGCCAGTACCACTCTGTTTCCCAGGGACTGTGATTCGAGGAAAGTGGACAGGGCCTCTAGGGTGGGGGAACTCCCAGTGTTGGGACCCCTAGCATAAATATTATATATGTCTACCGCACCCCACTTATCCGATGCCAATCTTAGCAATTGGATATCCTTGCAACCCAGGTCCAACACTTTCACTTTAATTTGCAGACCTTGCTTTACCCAAACTGTTAAACCTCCCATAGGTCGACCCCTGGCACCTCTGTTCGCTGGAATGGAAAAATGTAAGTAGCCTGGGAAAAAAATACGGTCGCAAGCCCATGTCTCCTGGAATAGACACCCTTCGAACCCATTGACAAAATCTATCCAGTTTTGGGACAATAGCCTACTACGTAGCCCAGCGATATTCCACGAGAAAAACTTCCCTAGGCTAGGGCCATCTCTAATTCCCACCTCAAGAGCTAACGTGGAGGAAAGATTAATTGGGCTCTCAGTGTTCCCTTCCTGGTCTATAACAATGTCCACAAAATTAGCGTCCGTTTCCTGAATATCAGTATTACTTTTTATGAACGATTCTTCACCCCCCAGACTTTGCATACACGCCCCACAATTTCCACTCAAATTCCCAATCTTCCCACCAGTGATCACTTCTTTTGGATACACTATTGTATCCAAGGTAAACACAATAGAGTTCCCACTTATGTCCCCCCTTGTCACACCTCCCCCGATGTTCAGAGAATCACCCGACATTCGTCAACAACCCCACCCCGAATTTTTCAAACTATCGTTGGAATTGTGGGTTTGACCATTGTAAAAGTTTGGTTGTAGCAAAGGCACAGTGAAGGGGACGATCCCTGTCAGTGGTAAATAACTACAACTGCCTAGATCACTAATCACACCAAATTGGGCACCAATTGGTCTTGGATAGAAAAAGGTAAGGTCCACAATACCAATCCCACCACTGCTAGTGCCCCAGCCCGGCCTCGTGATCCAACCTACCACCCTTGGATCTTGGAAGTTAATTATAATACACTCCCCCCCCAAGGTTTTGGGAGTACAACCTATCCAATTAGCCCTTCTCACCCCGATGATCAAACTATCAACTTCACCGGGCAATGGTCTATTAGCCCTTAACCAGTGCATGACCTTGTTTTTTAACATCTGGAAGGTTTCTCTTTGGCCTACCAATAAAGGTGGAACATTGGTGAGGACAGCCACATAAGGGTAAGAATCTGGGGTAAGGTTTATGGGGGGTATCCTAGGGGGAGGCTTTGTCACAAGGAATGTGGGGCGGCTTTTGTCTGGAACAGCAGGGCGGGATATTGGGACATTTTGTGGAGCCTTGGAAGCCTGGGAGTTATTCAGGACAGCATTACTTTGTCTGGAGCTGTTGTTACCACCAGCTACAGGACCAACATTTTTTGGAGCCTGGGAAGCCTGGGAGTTATTCGATACAGCATTACTTTTTCTGGAGCTGTTACTACCGCCAGCTACAAGGCTTGGGCAGGGTTTCAGGGTGCTTAGTGGATGTTGGGTACTATTACTTAGAGAAATGACATTTTTGGGACACTCTTTACTACCTTAAACCACAGTGTCAGGGAGCTTAGTTTTCCCACCATTGTTGCTACATGAGGTGACTGGCAGTTCAGTGTTAGTCCTGTGACTTTGTCCCTTTCCCTGGGGCCCGATTACGGTGCTAGCCACGGGAGAGTGGATTTCAACCGTGGGAACACTTTCATCCTGCCCAGCTGGTTGCTGAAGGTTCCTACTTTCTCCTATCCTAAAATGGGACTTAATTAATGATTTTGTGGAGAAAAAGTTATCCAGACTGGCCTGTTCAAAGTGATCTAACCGATCTGCTAGTTTTTTAACTCGTTCCTCTATAGGAGTCAGAAGGGACCGCATTAGTCTCTCCAACTCGAGGAGCGGTGGCAGGATGGACGGTAGTGTCTCCGGCGAAACTATCACTATAGGGTCTGTACTTAATGGAACAACTTCCCCCTCACCCATCTGTGGCTCACTAGGACTACTCCCAGTAGGATCTTGGGGGCGTGTACATATTCCCACTTTTCTAACTTTTTTCGGGGGTTTTGGGACATAACATTTCTTTGGAACTGCGCTTCTCTTCCTTTTAGGACAAGGTTTAGATTGTACTACGTGGGTTAAGACACTGGGTTGGGCCATGTGCGGCTGATCAATAAGTGGATCAATAGGGGTACTAGGAGGGACTGCAGGCAAAGTAGAAATTTCGGATTCCAAAGACGAAACAGCCGGCGGCTCAATAATTGGACGAAAGGGATAAGAAGTTTCCGATACAGCTGGCAGTGTTATAGATGATAAAGGGGTAACCAATGCCGGAAAACTTTGTGGAGGACGTTTATCAACAGGGTTTTTCAGAAGTTCAATGGATAACCTACGTTCCGCACGTCTTTCCGCCAGGGCAATTTCCTTATCAATGTCTTGAGATATTCGTTTAAAGTATGTGTCCCGGGGACCCATGATGGCTGACCCTGCCTCGATCAAGGGAGGCAACAAAGTGGGGGTGCTAGAAGAAGAGGACATAGTGTAAGACCTCCTACACTTTCAAGACCACAATGGAACACTTTAAAAACAAAACGACTTACAAAGCACACTGTTAATGCAGCGGAATACCAGTGCAGTAAATGTCAGTAGGGGGGCCCAGCCCGGCCTCCTTCGGCCCCTGACGGCCACAGATGGCCCCGCCCTTGTCCCAGGCTTCTCCCGGGCGCGCTCCCGCGCGCTTCCGTGCAGCGGTAATGCGTTCAATGTTTTATAGGGGGCGGCTAGAGGGGGCGTGTCCAACAGGGAGAGCGGCACCAGGTGATTGTGGTCAGGTCAGCAGCAGGGACTCTTGGGAACTGGAGTCCTGCAGCTGACGCGCTCGCAGCCCTGCTTTTGAGTGCCCACAACAGTCTTAACAAAACCTGCTCCCCAGCGTCCTTAGGAAGCAAAGCACTGCGCAGCGGGACCCGCAAAGCGGGTCCGGCAAGAGGTATCGCTTTATAGGAAGGAAAGCGCTCAGGAGTTCATAGGCGATGACAAGCTCCAACTACAGTGAGGGTCAAATCCCAGCATCAGTCGCAAAGGAAGTAAAATCCCACGAAGGTCTGAATCCAGGTTCTTTTTACACTGGAAGAGGGGGCGTGTCCAACAGAGAGAGCGGCACCAGGTGATTGTGATCAGGTCAGCAGCAGGGACTCTTGGGAACTGGAGTCCTGCAGCTGACGCGCTCGCAGCCCTGCTTTTGAGTGCCCACAACAGTCTTAACAAAACCTGCTCCCCAGCGTCCTTAGGAAGCAAAGCACTGCGCAGCGGGACCCACGAAGCGGGTCTGGCAAGAGGTAGCGCTTTGTAGGAAGGAAAGCGCTCAGGAGTTCATAGGCGCTGACAAGCTCCAACTACAGTGAGGGTCAAAATCCAGCATCAGTCACAAAGGAAGTAAAATCCCACGAAGGTCTGAATCCAGGTTCTTTTTACACTGGAAGAGGGGGCGTGTCCAACAGGGAGAGCGGCACCAGGTGATTGTGGTCAGGTCAGCAGCAGAGACTCTTGGGAACTGGAGTCCTGCAGCTGACGCGCTCGCAGCCCTGCTTTTGAGTGCCCACAACAGTCTTAACAAAACCTGCTCCCCAGCGTCCTTAGGAAGCAAAGCACTGCGCAGCGGGGCCCGCGAAGCGGGTCCGGCAAGAGGTAGCGCTTTGTAGGAAGGAAAGCGCTCAGGAGTTCATAGGCGCTGACAAGCTCCAACTACAGTGAGGGTCCAATCCCAGCATCAGTCGCAAAGGAAGTAAAATCCCACGAAGGTCTGAATCCAGGTTCTTTTTACACTGGAAGAGGGGGTGTGTCCAACAGGGAGAGCGGCACTAGGTGATTGTGGTCAGGTCAGCAGCGAGGACTCATTAACTGGTTACAATCACCTCCATCAATTAACTCAACATTGGTATGTGAGGAGTGAAACTTAGAGAAATCATTCCAAAAAACAGGATCAATACCATTTGGACCATAAACATTGCAAAATGATAAATCAGCATCATTAACTTTGACATCCAAATACAACCATCCACCATTTGAATCAGAAATCACATATGGCCCTAAGACACTTACCTTGTAAAGCGCTCTGATACCCGCAAGGGTCTTGTTCGCGCTATATAAAACTTTCTAAATAAATAAATAAAATAAATAAAGGCGTAATTCCTCCATCATATCCTCAAGAGTGACAGGAAGTGGAGATTTAGTTGGTGAATGGGGATCCTTTTTAAGACGCTTACCAGGAGCAGCAGAGTCTTCGCGCGAATTGGAAGCAGAGTTAGATACTTTTGGGTGCTCCATCTTGACAAAAGTTGAGAGAAACAATGGGAAACAAGAAAGGAGGCAACACACAAGATATAAAGTAGAAAAAATGCCTTAAAAAGTCACAGTGTTGAAGTAGAATGATGCGAGATGAGGGATATGAGGCTTAAAAAGGCAGGTACCAACAGCGAAAAAAGTGCGCACAATACTGAGTGGAAGTATAAACCTCGAAAATCAGTGACGCACTTGAGAAGTGAAACTGAGGTGAAAAAAAAGCGAATTCAAGGATCCACCATATCATAGGCGAAGAAAAGCCTCAAGGATCCCTCAAAGGAGGCAAATCACAGGAAAAACAAGTCCAAAGGACCAAAGTCAGGCATAAAAGGTCGAGTTTGGTGAAAAATGAGTGAAATGAAAAAACAAAATGACGGCCGTAACGAAGAAATCATCATAATCGCATTTTCAGGAGAAAAAGGGCTGCGCAAGTGAAGAGAGGCATACCCATGCTGGGAGCAGCATTTCTGCCACCAGAATCAGCCATTTTCAGCAAAGTTCACTGCCAGGAAACGGGATCTTCCTAAGTGAAGCGCCGACGAAATCACAGAGCTCAGGGAGGAGCGGCCATCTTGTCCGCCGCGTCGCGCGCCCTCCTCTCAAGTGTTATCTTAAGTGTGTTGATTTGTGTATGTGTATTTAAATGGTGATATTTGATAAGTGATGATTTACATTATGGTCCCTGCCTGAGCAATAAGAGATAGACAATCAATTTATCAAACTGAATTTACATAACATGACTTACCACCCACGAGGGCATCCAGGTGCTGTGCTGCGGTTTCTGTCGAAGAGTCAGAGCTTGAGTCCCTTCCTGAAGTGGGTTAGCGAGGGTAAAGTGCGGAGGTGGAGCTGGAGGGAGTTCCAGGCTTCGGCAGCGAGGTGGAAGAAGTAGTGTCCTACAGAGCAGCAGAGGCAGAAGCATTGTATGTGTACGAGGGCGAGGCGAGCAGAGATTCCTGAGAGGTCGGTGGACTTTAAGGAGGTGGTTCATGTACGTGGGTGCTTGGTCATGGAGGGCTTTGTAGGCATGGGCCAGAAGCTTGAACTGGCATCTTTTCTGCATAAATCGTTAGAAGTCGTTTTGCATTCATAACTCTTATTGAAGGCTTCTGCTGCAGGACTGTATAGATATGCATTGTATCTGCACTGGACAAATGTTAGGCTTGTGGCTATTTTCATGATATACTTTAAATAAATATTAGGTTTGCCAGTTTCTCATAGCTAAACTCCAGTTTTGCTTAGATTTGTTCTTACTGTTCCCAAAGCCCATCTCCTCGATGTTATTCACATTGTTCACCAGTTGGTTAGCTAAATTGTTAAATTGTATTTATTTAATTCATATACTGCATGCTGCATGTCAATTTTTACCTGATCTAGAATGGCTAAGTCGTCTTTATATTTAATGATTTGCAGCTTGTAAGGCCCAATCCTTGGTGGAAATGAGTTTGCTCTTGTCAGTGCCCTGCCTGCCTTGGTGACCTATGTAAAGATTGAAGAATATGGAGGCCAGAACACATCCTTGTCTAAGGCCCGATAAGTGGGGATTAGTTCCATATCTTTGATGCCTTCTCCAAATTTGATGCGTACCCAAATGTCAGACCATAGAGAGACAATTGCATTGAGCTGGGACTGAGATATGCACCATTTTATTAACTTAGCCCATAATATATGTCAGTCCATTCCATCACATGCTATAAAGCATGAAACAAAAGGTGGTTGATCAAGCAGGAATGTATGACATGCTATATAGGTCAGTGCTACAATATTATCTATGGTGAATAGTGTTTGTCTGAACCCAGTTTGACAAAAAGGGACTAATTTCTCTTAATCACCCTAGTTCTCAAATTCTCTTAACAAAATGTTGGCCTATCCTTTTGCCTCAACTTTGAATAGGGCGCAGGAGATCTATTGTTACATGGGGGCAGTTTTGGCGCTAGCCGGGCGGTGAGACAATCATGTACCTCACACCATTACTATGATGAATCGCTGTAACCCTTGTCAAGACTCCGTACTTCTTTCTCTGCCTCCAGCTGGCACCAGGGAATTCCCCCACGCTAGGAAAGATTGTGCCCACCATTTTGGAATTCAGCCTGAATTTCCCCCTCAGGATAATCAACTTACTTAATTACATTACTTCAGTAGCACTATTCTCAACGCTCATTATTTTAAATGGCTCCTAATAATTTTTCAAATGTGTGTAGCATTAACTATATATTGCTCATATGTTTTTCTTTTACTTTATTTTCTATTTGAAGTGAGCTCTTGCTTTTCAACATTTTTCTTTGACATACTCAATATTTACTTCACATTGAGCAGCTATTATGCAATTTGTTTTCTCTTTTTTT
This sequence comes from Lissotriton vulgaris, assembly GCF_964263255.1. Taxonomy (NCBI): domain Eukaryota; kingdom Metazoa; phylum Chordata; class Amphibia; order Caudata; family Salamandridae; genus Lissotriton; species Lissotriton vulgaris. The sequence goes on from NC_141685.1 coordinate 1,945,286,495, forward strand.
GTCTCTTGGGCCATTTCCTACATGGATTACTCTCCTCTCCAGGAATATCTTTTGGGAGGTAGTGTTGCAATTTCTCTTATTTTCCTTTAATGGGAAAAATATGAAATCTTAAGCTTTCAGTTGCTTCAAAGAGTCACTTATTGTCAGATTTGGACCTCATCCACATCAACTTGGATAATGCTGCTTCACAGAAATCTGACTCTCCTTCGGGTACTCACCCTAAATCTTTTTCTGGTGCCAAAGGGATGGTGGGTACAAACAATAGGCTGAAAAAAAGAACCTCCCTCACCAAGAAAACTAATGCCAGCTTCTATGAAAGTTATCCGTGACGAAATCTGTGTGCTGCGACCAGTAGTGTACCACACTATCCCATTATGCTATGATGGCCAAAACTAACATTGGATGGCATGGCACATGTATGCTAAATGTATAATTAGCTTTGCATCTGTGGTGCTATACAAGTTACATGCTTGACACTCACATATATACTCAACAATAAGGAAGATGTAGATATTATTCTAGCCATGAAGATGTGGAAAGACTTCAAAGAACATGTCTGCTGTATTTATTGTGATCCATGATCAAAAGCATCATTTATATGACCAGCCATGAATTAGTTGTATTGCTATGATTTCTCACCACATAAGCTTGGTTCCAGAACCCTGGCAGACCTTCCTGCAATAGAAAAAACAAACATTATGTACTGCTATCTTTAAGGAGAAGGAAATCAGGGTAAAAATGACAACAATCCAATAAGGGACACCGGAGATATGATTTCTTTAAAGTGTATGGTTTAAAACAGTTCTAAAAAGTATTAAGCACCAATAATGGCCATGTGGTTGCACTTTACCTGTACCTAGGCGTGAGTTAAAGCTGATCACAATGGAGTGCGAGACGGATACAGAAGCCAGATTCTACCTGCTCAGATATTTTACCTTCGGACTTAGTCGCTGAAATGGAAGTCCAAAATCCTCAGTGGGACAAGACAGCAGGCTGTGGCCAAAGAGAGCTCCACAACATCATACCACTGGATAAGGTCTCAGTGAAGCCATTGACTTTTGGCGAGAAAGCTCAGAGTAAGAAAAGTTTAGAATTTGCGCCTGAGGAATGTCCCCCACTGGACGGATCCTTTTGATGCCTTGACCAGGTGAGGATTTGTACATTTGGACGTAGTCACTTTTCGTATCTTGGATTCTTCCCAACGAGGCTGAATACCTTTGCCACGACTTCCTGCTGAATCAGATTAGCTGCTGAGGAAAAGTTCAAAACAGCAGGAGTAACCTGAATCTTCAGTCCAGTGATGACATACATTTTTGGGATTGGCTTGCCTGGTTGGTCCCATTTTTCAGAGGTCTTTTGACCCAAAATGTTTTTAAACCCGAGGGTTCAGGATATGTTATGAGGAATACACTTTGGCACAACCAAAGGTCCCAGGACTTAGGGTACAGCACTTGGAGGATATGTTATGAGGCATACACTTTGGAACAACCAAAGGTCCCAGGACTTAGGGGAAAGCACTTTATTTAATTTTCACAAAGCACTGTAGCTACAGTGCTTTGTGAAGATTAAATAAAGATTGAACTTCAAAAATAACATCATTGATTCTGCTACTGAATGTTTCACTATTGTGATTTACAAACTGTGGTCACTATTGTATATATTTTTTGAAAAAGAAATGTGTGTGCTGGATCAATATTGGTTCAAATTACTATATTTATACATAAGGAAAGGACAAGAGAAAAGTCAGCTTGTAGGAATCCCATTTTCATTATGTTATAATAGACAAGGACACTAGTTGGATTTCAATTAATAAAGAACTATCAGGAAAAGGTAACACCAGCAGATTTGAGGTTTTACTATGTATGTTTATAGCCCATGGAAAGATAACAGACGCCAAAGAAAATGTGTACCGTACTTGTTATGCTTTCAGCAAATTTTCCGTTATGCACTGGTTGTGATATTGCATGTTTTATATTGAATTTGTTCCTCGTCTTTCCCTTCTAATGGTAAAGACTACCCAGCAATGGTTTCTCCCTATTTGTGGTTCTTTTTTTAAAAAAACTTTATTTTTTCAGTTTTATGTAACAGATACAAAAAAAAACAATTGGCATCGCTACAACGCATGTACACCGTTTGACAACCTCATTATGGCACTTAGGAACGTAGGTATCATCCAGAGAGGTAAGGACACATGAGGAACAACAGACTAGCAGGCAAATAAATAACATTGTGAGGAAGCAGCCAAGCACAGCACAACTCCCGGTGATAGATAACTCTAGTGGTTCCCCTCCCTCACCATCAGATCCCGACCCCACTGGCGAGCACATCTCGTCATTTGCCCCATCAGACTCGCTCTGGGAAGACCGACCCCTCTCCGTTAGTCCCGAGGCACACATGATTCGCCAGGCAAGTAAATCGTTCTGCAGTTTCTCATCTCTCCGAGTAAATTGCATGTGAGTTTCCTTGGCCAGGGACCACTCTCTAGCATCTTTAAGCCAGTTGGGCACCTCCAGAGCCCTCTGGCCCATCCAAGTGATCGCCAACCTGCGCCTGGCAACACATCAATTGTAAAGGTTTATAGGAGAGCTTCCTTTTCTTGGGCTTGGGAACTAACGCCAGTAAACAATGCAAGGGTTTCATTGCTATCTGAAGGCCTGTGGTGGCGACTATAAAATCTACCACCCCCACCCAGAAACTCCTGATCAAAGGGCAGTCCCAGGCTAAGTGTAAGAAGCCCTACATCTGGGGCAGCTATCTCCCCCTGTCCCCAGAGATGCGCTTCAACGAGACCGGGGTCAGGTAGGTGCGTTGTAGGAAATTAAAGTGTATCAATTTGAACCGCGCATTGCACGATACATTGCGCGTAAGGGAACATATACGCTTCCGCTGCCCCTGTTCCAGCTCAGTACCGAGATCCACCTCCCATGCCACCCAAGGCGGAGGCACCGGTGGGGTGGAGTCCTATTTCATAGCGTTACACAGCAAAGAGATTAGTTTACGCTCCCTGCCGCAGGAAAGAAGAATGTCTAAGGTGTGGGTCATTGGTGGTGCGTCCGGGCACTGAGGCCAGGTGACCTTCACTATATCCTGAAGTCCCCGATAGTGCAGGTATTGCCCTCTCCCAAGGCCAAAGGCCTCCTCCACCTGTTCATAAGTCAGGAAGGACTCATTGGGGTAGAGATCAGCTAGAACCCCACATCCGCCTTCCCGCCAAGAGTGGAAAGACATGTGTTTCTCCATGGCCACGAAAGGGGCCAGTATCCAGACCGGTGGCTGCCTTTGGAAGAGCGCCCTCCGCAAGACGCTCACAACAAACCGCTGCCAGATGCCCGCCGTGTGACGCACAACATAAGGAAGAGTCTTGTCCGCTGCCCTGCCCTGCATCAGCGTGACCTGTAGCCCCTGGATGTCCATCCTGCCCGCCAAGAGGCATGTCTCCCAGTTATTCGCGTCTGTGAACACAACGCTACTGACCAGGGAGTGGTGGAGGGTCACTGGAGCCCCGCAGCATTTCCGCGCTGCTTCTCAGCACTATTACCGCCTGCCGCCGCATCATTGGGACATCCCGGCACGGCGGACTCCATTGCCCAGCGGCCCAAGCGACCGGAAGTTGCGCACGCCCTGTACCGCCCCCAAAGGTGCTCTAAAGCCCAGCTAGAGCCACCGGGGAGCGGGGGACACAACGCTAATGACCAGGGAGTGGTGGAGGGTCACTGGAGTCCCGCAGCATTTCCGCGCTGCTTCTCAGCATTGTTACCGCCTGCCGCCGCATCATTGGGACATCGCGGCACGGCGGACTCCATTGCCCAGCGGCCCAAGCGACATGAAGTCGCGCACGCCCTGCACCGCCCCGGAGGTGCTCTAAAGCCCAGCTAGAGCCCCAGGGGAGCGGGGGACACAACGCTACTGACCAGGGAGTGGTGGAGGGTCACTGGAGCCCCGCAGCATTTCTGCACTGCTTCTCAGCACTGTTACTGCCTGCCGCCGCATCATTGGGACATCGCGGCACGGCAGACTCCATTGCCCAGCGGCCGAAGCGACCGGAAGTCACGCACACCCCGTACTGCCCCCGGAGATGCTCTAAAGCCCCCGCGTCGCGGGACGCGCGCGGGCAGCGCCAGGCTGAGCCCGGGCAGAGGGCGGGCCATCTGTGGCCATCAGGGGCCAGAAGAGGCCGGGACGGGGCACCCCCCTTTCAATTCTGATCCGCGGAAGGAAGTAAAATAAAGACGTAAGGTACAGATAATCATTGACATTCCCCAGTCTATTACAGGTCCCTCCAGAGCGTCAACATAGTTGAACTTTTCCCCGGTGGTTGATTCTGAACTAGTATTAACTTATACAAGCCATTTCGCTATGACCCGCGAGGAGGATACCAGAAATACTCCCTCCCAGAGTTACTCGCTTAAGGGGACAATGCACTACTTCATTAAGAGGACAACTCTCCCCTTTTCAAGTGATCTAGAGAGAATAGAACGATCCCCCGTTATGGATTGTCCTCCCAGTATATGTTCTCTTGTACAGACTCCCGATCCAGTACCAGATTTATCATTACTGGCGGAACTAAATAAATTATGCAAATCCACGTACGCCCCTGTGGAATCAGGAAACGTGCAAATTAGTGCCCCTTTTTGCACTATAGCAACCATTAGTCCCCAGCCCTGTAGACAACTCCAACTAACTGAAAGCTCCCAGGGTACTCCCCTTTTTGTACGACCAAAGTCAAATCTCAAATCTACAGTGTCACCACAGGTCTCCTCTACCAAACGGAAGAAAGATGGGGTTAAACAAATGGGGAGTCAGGCAAAGCAACAAAAACGAAACCCAAATCCCCCACTGCCCAACACTCCCAGCACTGTCAGCACTGCCAGCATCGCACCTATTCAGGCTTCTTTACTGGCCTCGATCAAAAAAATGCTGAAAACATTAATATCACCCCTGATTGAAAAAATAACCAGCTTAGGGGATAGGCTCACGGGTGTCGAGGAAGCGATTAAGGCTAACTCGCCACTCACAAAAACCCTGGCAGGACCCTCTCAGCCACAGTGCCCAGCATCCACAGAAATGCCTAAACCACCATACAAAATAAGACTACCCATAACAAATTAGTCACCCTACAAAAGACAACTCTGAACTCCTCGAAAGCAGGTCCAACAGCACAGAGCTCTTATGCCAGAGTAGGGCCGAACAAAGCATCTATAATACATAAGGGGTTAGCGGCAAACAGTGAGAATACGCTGTATAAAACCAATCTCCTACATTTGCCACTGGAGGCCGCTCCTTTTGTGTGCGTCCTCGCGGGAGTACCAGAACTCACTAAGGGGAACAAGGAAAGACAACAGGACCTAAGAAACAAGGTCACGTTCTGGCTAACTAAAAATAGACCTCTGCCATCCAACATCGATGGTACCATACTAAGTGTCAGAAGGGTGGGCTGGCTAGGACCTCTACCAAAAGACATTTCAGGCGATTTGGTACTTGTAAAATTCAGGAGCAAATATGTCGTCCCATATCTCCAATCACGGCAGCCACAAATAGGAGATGGTCCCATATCCACCTGGAGCATAAGTGATTTCTACCCCAGAACATTATATGTCCCGTCCCCATGTCAAAAAGCACAGAGCAATTACATTACGGGTAGAAGTGGTTTTGTTTCGAGGGGCTACTTCACCCCCACTTTTAATTAATTTGACCCACTCTTGGGTCTAACTCTGATGGATTCAAATGTATGGACAGAGACATTATTTTTAAAAAAAGCAACAAATTAAATTCTTTTTCTGTAGTAATAATTATTTTATCACTTTGTTTTTCTCACAGTCTGTGATTATGGAACTACACTTTTTATCAAATTTTTTGTCATTTTATTGTGAATGTAATATTATGTGTTATGCTTTTATGGTTATATTTCTAACCGAATAAAGTACTTTGAATTGAATTGAATTGAATTGAACCACCGCCCGCAGGCTGTAATTGTGCCGCATAATAATATAAGTCGAAGCATGGCGCTTCCAGACCTCCCTCCTCGTAGCTGCGAATGACGGTGTGAAGCGCTACCCTGCTGCGCTGGCCCACCCAGAGCAGGGACATGAGCAGCATGTTAAGAGTTGGAAAGACTTGTGGGAAAAGAGGACACAGTGAATTCTGGAGGACATATAGCGTCCTGGGAAGCATTACCATCTTGGCGACGGCCAGCCGTCCCATCAAAGAAAGTGGCAAAGAATTCCACAAGGACACCGACTGCTGTAATGACGTGAGTATCCGATCCATATTCCGGAACAGTGGCTGTGAATCCGTCGGGCCACCTGTATTCCGAGATAACTGAATCCCTCCTGTTGCCAATGAAGCCCGAGGTTCGGCAAGCCCAGCAGTGGCACCGAGTCAAACCACACAAGCGGGAAGATCAAAGACTTGCCTCAGTTAAGTCTCAACCCCGACGCCTCGCTGGACCGATCCAGGTGGCGCAGCAATATCGGCAGTGCCTCCTGTGGAGCCGTCAAATAGAACAAGGCGTCATCCGCATATAAAGAGATGACATTACATGTGTCTCCCACAATTATACCCCACTGTGCCATCTCTGTTCGGGCTCGGACCGCAAAGGGTTCTATGGCCAGGGCAAACAGGAGCGGTGAGAGGGGACAACCCTGGCATGTACCCCGTCCCAGTCACCACTCCTCTGATCGTGCAGCTCCAAGTCTCACCCTGGCTTGAGGGGCCATATATAGGATGCAATTCAATTCAAAGAAAGCTTTATTCAATTTTGCAAGGTATAAAATCATAAAAGCTACATATAAATATAGACATCATCATTTCATAAAAACATTAAATAGTCATCAAACATTAAAAGGATTAAGAAGACATTAAATTGGTACATTTATCAGAATAAAGCATTATTTAAACCACACCATAATAGATAAATAGTCTGTTAACATTAATTTCTGCTTCTTCAGAATACTTTTTAGGAAACCCGTCATGACCATAATACATTTATCATTTCCTAATTGTAACAGGGTTAAGGTATGTAGGATGCGAATCCAGCGACAAAAGTTGGGGCCCATTCCCACTGCCCGAAGGACCTCCAGTGGATACCCCCAATCGACTGTATCAAACGCTTTAGCAAGTTCGACCAACACCAGAACCAACTGCTCCTCCCTGCCACGTACCTCATCCATCATGGCCGTGTTGCGCCCTGGAATAAACCTGCACTGGTCTTCATGGACCAGGTGAGACATATATGGCGCCAAGCGCGTAGGCTTGGACAAAATCTTCACGTCCGTGTTGATCATCGTGATCGGGCGATACGACGAAGGGTTATGCGTGTCCCCCCTGGTTTCAGGATCATACATATTTCCCCCTGTGTCATACTCAGTGGGAGAGTCTCGTGTTCAAACGCCTCGAGAAAGACCTGCAAGAGGAGGCGGGAAAGGGTACCCTCAAATGCCTGATACAATTCAGGAGGGAATCCATCACTCCCCGGGGACTTAGCTCGCGGTAGGCGGTACAATGCAGAATGCACCTCATCCAGCATCAGGGCTTCATCTAACTCCTCCTGTGCTGCTTTAGGGAGCGACTGCAGGGTCAACCCTTGAAGGTAAGGGAGATAAGAGGCCTCGGTAATGGCAGGGTCTGCGGCATATACCCGCTGCAGGTGAGACTGGAAAACTCGTAGGATGCCCACTTCTGAGTGGACCATGCCTCCCGTAGGCTCCCGCAGGGCCACAATATTCTCCGGGGCCTGCTCCCGATGAAGGATCCAGGTCAAAAGGCGACCTGATTTATCGCCCTCCCTGTGAAGGCGCTGTCTATATAGACCGAGGGTATATCTGTGAAGCCGTTCTAGGATATCATGAATGCGAGACCGAGCATTCCTTTCCTCATCTTGCGGGAAAGCATCAGGAGCCGTCGAGGTTTGCAAGCCTAAAAGACTACCCTCTGCATCTCGTAATTCCCGGTGGAGCTGTCTCCGAACCGCGTAGTGGAGGCCCATGCACGCCCCTCTCACCACCGCCTTCAAGGCGTCCCATCTAGTGGCCAAAGAGAGCTCCCAACCCTCCCAGTTGAGGTCCACGTAATCGTTAAGAGCGGTCTCTATATGACATTTACCCACCTGGTCCTGAACGAAATCTGCCGGCAACCTCCAGGGTCCGGGGCCGGGAAACCGGAGCCCCCCAATCCACCACGCACGCCACCGGGGAGTGATCAGATAAGAAACGTGCTTGATGGGTAACCTCAAGTGAGATGTTTGACTCTGTGTTTGCCACTAGTACCCTATCCAAGCGACTATGTGTATTGTGAGTGGACGAAAAACAGATGTAAACCTTCTGGGTCGGGTTCCTCTGGCATCAAACATCAAGAGCTCCTATATTCCCCATGACCTCCCTAAGCTTCGCTGTCATTCGAGGTTTTGTGCCAGCTCGGGCGGGAACCTGTCTAGAGTGGGATCAAGGTCACAGTTAAAATCCCCAAACCAAAGCACCGGTGCCTCCAGGTCTGGGATCAGAACCTCCTGAAGGGTCTTGAAATCTGGAAAAAGACAGGGTCATCTATGTTGGGTGCATACGAGTTTAGTATGGTGATGTCCCTACCATCTAGTTTTGCCCCGAGAAGCAGGTACCTCCCGTGTATGTCTGCTTCCACATCTTGGACAGCAAACGTGACCCCGGGTGCCACCCATATCAGGACCCCCCTGGCATATGTAGAAAACGAAGATCGGAACACTTGACCCCACCACTTTTTCCCCAATTTTTGGGCCCCATCATCAGTAAGGTGAGTTCCCTGGAGGCACGCAATTGAAACTCTGCCTGTGAAGGAAGGACAGGACCCTATATCTTTTGGTGCATGTACCCAGCCCCCTCACGTTCCAACTCAAAAACGTATACCCCATGTCTGGTGACGTGTCCGAACAAGCCATAGTTCTCTACCCATGTCGCCACTCCGATCCCGTGCCCGAAATGTAATACATACGATGCCTGTAACATTTCCCCTCAACAACCCCTCCCAAAACATCAACCACCCCCCTCCCACGAGCAATATACTTGCAATAACAAAACATGCCGATATGCCCTTCCCCTGCAGGTGCTAGGATGTGCACAGCCACCCCAAACACCCAACCGGGCTAAACCGCCAAACAGGTGAAGAAGAAGACCTCCCTCCCCCACCCAGCTCTGGACACAACCAGCTGTCTCAACATCAACCATAGGGGCACGAACCATCAGAAGTTAGATGTGTGCAACTCTCAGACCCTCCGCCCCACTAGTAACATTACCCCCCCAATCCAAGTGCCCCCAAAATACTCCCTCCATCGTGAGTGTTTCCAGTTAGGCCGACCAACGCCCACGGTACATAACAATACAGAGCACAACCAGGTACGTCCTTCAGGGCAGTGCCATGGAGGTAACCATCGAGGTCCCGACCGTTTCAGGTACTGTATCAATGGTAGGTGGAAGAGTGTTTTTAGTGGGCTGCAGAGTGTCACTGACCAGTACTTCATCCCGAGGAGGAGTCACAGAAAGTGCAGGAAGGCCGTCGGCCCCTGACAACTCCAAGCGGAGGGCCAAATCGTCCCCATCCATGACTCGCTGCCTCTCCTCGCAATCAGCAGCGTCTGACGAATGTCTGCGTCTGTTACTGCAACTCTGCGATGGCAGTCTCCCCCATGCACTCTGGGCCCCCCCGTTTGCCCGGCAGAAGGCATCCCCCTAATCTCCAGCCACTCCCATACCTCCACCGGGGCTTCAAAGAAGTGTGCTTTGCCTTGGGATATGACCTTAAGCTTCGCAGGATATAGCAGCCTGTACTGTAGGTGTAACTCCCGAAGTTTCTGCTTGACTGCTAGGAAGGATTTCCGCTGTTCCTGTACTTGGTGGGTGTAGTCCGGGTAGATAGACACTTTGGCATTTTCAAAGGTGAGGTATGTCGTTTCCCTAGCCACTATCAGGATGCAGTCCCTATCCCGGTAATTTAGGACCTTAGCGATGAGGGCTCACGGCGGAGTGCCCGGCCTCGGCGGCGGGACCAGCGCCCTATGGGCGCGCTCAATTACAAAGACCTCAGACAGGCTCGTGGGGCAAAGGGTTGTACGGATCCAGTGTTCCAGGAAGCGCTCCGTATTGCCCATCTCTGAGCGTTCCGGAATGCCAGGACCCTGATGTTACTGTGGCGTGCCCTCCCTTCCGCATCTTCTGCCCTGCGCTCCAGTGCCCCCGTTGAGGCGGTGAGCTGCGAGACTGTCTTCTTCAGGGTAGCCACCTCCCCCTGCAGCTGGACAATATTCCCCTCCGCAGTTGAGACTTTATCTGCCACTTTCCGCAGATCCGCCCGCAGCAGGTTCACATCTATGGATACTGCTTCTATTTGCCTCTCCAGGGCGGAATGGGACCCCTCTATCGCCTTCAGCAACTCTGCCCGGGAGGGCTCGTCGGGGACCTCGCTCTCTCCATCCTGTCCCGACTGGCACATGATCCGCTGCGAAGGGAGTCGTTGAGTGGTGTACTGCGTAATGGTATTTGGCTGAGAGGCGCGTTTCAACCTGTTCCTACGCATTGCAGCAACCGGGAGGGACCGCACCTGGGCTCCCGTGTGGCAGAAGTGTCCCCAGACATTCCCACCCAAAGGCTTGGAAAGAAGGGAAGAGCCCGCAGCTGCCTCTCTGGCTGTGCGTGTCCGTGGCCCCAACCGTCACTACTCCTCACTCACCCCTGCGCCGTCCATGAGATCCCAGGCGCAGGCAGAAGATGACTCTTGGTGCTGGGCCACAGTGTCCAGGCTGCCAGGCCACAAAGGCTCCACAGAGGCCGGACACAAAGTAGCTGCAGCGGACCCCCAAGGATAGTGGACACCGCGTCAGGGCAGCAGACAGGCCAGGTCCGAAGCCCAGCTCCAGAGGTCTCCACTCAGTCTCCACTCACCCTCCGCAGTGCAACAGCAAACTCCGGAGAGGAAGCAGGGGTCCAACGTCCTCCCCCACTACGAGTAGGCCCACACCGGTCCCCGGGTCAACTAGCGCCTACCGCCTCCTCCAGTGCATAGGCCAGGAGCAGGACGAGGCCCCAGCACCTCAAGGGAAGTCCTGGATGTCCGCGGGCACCTCCCGCATCGCCACCTCACATCCTTTGCGGCTCGGCTCCAGGCCTCCCGCCGGTCATGTAGGCTGCATCCTCGGCGACATGTAGTGTCAGTCCTCCGGCCGCAGAGGCCGGTGCCTCAACGGTCATCCGCCAGCCACCGGACCTCTGTGCCAGCGTCCAGGGCACAGCTCCCGCCTCCGGTGACCAGTGCGCACCCCCAGGGCCGGCTCGAACGTCACCTCAGGTGGGCCCAGCCCCACAGCAACCCTCAGGGCGCTACTAAGACCCCTCTGCACCATCCGTGCACCCGCAGGGTCTGGACGTGCCACAAGATCTCTGTACTTCTCGGGAGGCACCCCGCTGGCGGTGGGCGCCTCCCTTGCTGGCACGCTTCTTTTAGGGCCGGACGCAGAGGACCCTCAGATCGCAGGCCGCCTCCACCTCTGCCACGCTGGTGTAGGCCGCAGTCCCGGCCTCTCGTCAGGCTGGCCGCGCTGTCCCACTGCCCGGGCTGCCACCACCATCCACCGGGTGGGTAAACCACCGGACAGGATGTGCCCCTAGGTCGCTGGGACTCTGAGACCCCGGATACTCGGTCCGAGATCCCCAATACAGGATGAATCGCAGAATTTCAGCGCTGGTCTGTCAGGAGCCGAAGGAGCTCACGTCCTGTCGGCCATGCTGCTTGGCCATGCCCCCCCCTATTTGTGGTTCTTACCGCGCAAGTTTTATAATGCTGGTGGGTTGTCTCCTGAGGAGTTATGTCTTAATGTTCCCACGCTAAAATGATTTAAGCCAAAAAAACATGGTTGTTGAGCAAGAAATGTTCACTGTGAGGTGTCACTGTGGAAAATTGTGCCTTTGTATTAAAAATACATTTTTAGTGTGCCTTGATACATGTAGAATACATGATTGTATATAATGTGTTAGAAGTTCATCTGAAAATGTCCTACATGTATGTATATATATATATATATGTTTCTGTACGACTTCGATAGTGCAAACCTAGCCAAAAGGCAGCGAAGCGATACACAAGTTCAAAGGCAAGCATAAAGTCAGCGAGTAATTGGAGAGGAAACTGGGTTGTGGATGGTTAATGCATTGTAATGAAGTTTTCTTTAAAGAGATACGTCTTCAACTCTTTGCTAATTTAGAGCAGTCCTGAAATATATGGTGATGTATTTCAGAAACTTTATACACAGATGGAAAGGATCTTTTGTCTTGTTTCTTTTTCTTTTACACTTATTAGCCTGCATACTAATGCTTTCCTGACCATAGATGGTGAATTTGTTTGCGAGAAAATCTGGGGTACTGGTCATGATGACTGTATATTTCAGACTGTGCAGGGGTATAGGGTGGGGTGCTTATTATGCCCCCTGCAATACGTGACAGCATATTGAAAAAATTGTTTTATACTGAAACAGGATACATTTATTAGCATTGGTTGTCTAAGACCACTAAAATCACCATAAGGGTCGTCTGGATTGGTGCAGGGTGCTACACTTACATAAGTGAGCACCATATACCAAGCCAGCTTCACACAAATAATAAGGGCTAACTAGCTTAGCCATAGGACAGTGGCATGGGGTGTGAGCATACTCTAAAAAAGAGGTTTCAGTACTTGAAGCCATTTTTTAGAACACGATTGAAATGCATAACAGTACTGCGTTTCATAGGGATGACAGCCATTTTGCATCATGTTAGTAAAGAATTTATGAAGAGCCACCCTTCACTGCCTTTGTGGTAACTTCAAAGAGACTCGTTATAGTTCTTTCAGTCTCATCATTACAAAACGGAAACATTTTCAGTGTTCTATACCATGAAGCCGTAGTTGTTGGTTATTTATCTGAGGCAACTAACAACCATTGACAAAGCTAATAGTTCTGGCTTGTGGCTTGTTGTAGGTGTAATACTACTTGTTGTATTATATATATGGATGCAATGACAGAAGCATTAAAATACCAGTTGTGCCACACACTGTCATGCACAGTGTGTGGAGAAGTGTGGCTCAATGGTTAGAGTGGCAGACCCTGATGCAGAGGTCTAGCCCGGGACCAGGGTTCAATTCCCCGCCTCGGTGGGTCTTGGGCTCAAAAATTCCACGGACCTGATAATTCTCGCCTTGGTGCCTATGCCAATCATGGAGTCCCACTCTGCAACTCTGGGCAATAGCTTGCTTAATCTCCACAACGGCCCCCACATCGCTAAGGATGCCTGGCCTCCACCTTGGGGGTGCCCAGGAGTGGACGCCTCACAGGGAAAGCCAGGATGGGTTCCACAGCGGTATTCGTACAAGTGCCTTGAGACCCTTGCGGGTGAGTAGTGCGCTATACAAGTATCAATTTACATTTACATTACATTTTGTGTATGAGATTTGAAGCCACGCCCTTAATTTCCGGTCACGTACCTTGGAGAGACCCCCCAGTTTTTTCATTCCACTTAAAGCCCTGCCCACACTCACAGTTAAGTAAGCCAATGGGTGCCGTGGGCTTACTCTCTGCTCCTGGTGTTTTATGGACCCAGCGGGTGAAAAATTTGAACAGAGCAATAGATCACTAGAAATTGCTGAAAGCCCTGCTTGGAAAGTACTTGTTTAATAAATATTTGTATCAACAAGAAAAGGTCAGACCTAATCAGGATTGCTCCGGAGAAACCGGGATGCCTGGTCACCGTAAATTGAGACACACACAAATAAATCACCATGCTCCAGCAATGACAATGCATGGCCAAAAGTGAAGGTAAGAGCTCAGATATTTCTGAATACAGCACAGAGTCAGCAAACAAAGACACGGATTTCCAGTGGACATGAACTGGATCCCACAAACACTCCCGGCGTAATATGGAACCCAGGCATTGAAAACTAAATCTAGCAGTTGACGGCTAACCATTATTTCATTTGCAAAGGATTTGAATTAAGCAGATCGCTCTCAATCCTAGTATTAAAGCTGGCATTTATGGAGACGCACTGTACTTTGAAAACATGTGCAACTAATTGGGAGACGCATTTTATGTGCACTTTCAGTTAAACACTGATTAAAAGGATAACTAAATCTTTCCCAGGTCTCGCTCAGGGACGCTGCATGGCGGCGCAGGTTACAAAGCTTGTTTTCATCTCAGCACGGGAGCCCACTAATATTCTTGGCATTTCAAAGGTTACTGCGGGCCGTGGAAGAATAAGCAGGATAGCTCGGCATTGTGTTTATTCTAATTTTACGTATAATGATTTATTATGAGAGCACCGGTTCCCAGTGAACCAAGCCAGTGGTTTAGGGCTCACCAGGTGATCTACTGATGCGAAACTTGTTTTGTCCACAGCCATATGTTTCTGCATAAAAACTATGTAAATATCGAAAGTATTGCATCTGTAATTTCTTGTAACAATGTAACTGTAGCATGATGACTGCGCTTATATCGACTCTACAACATAGACTTTGAACATGTCATCAATTTAAGTAGAAATGACGATAGAATACTAAATATATATGCCCCTTTGTTTACTTTTGCACCACGGTATAGCTATGGTATACTCTGTGGAACTGATACCCATACAAGTGGACCTGGGGGGAGTTGGCACAGTTTTGCTCTGTGGAACTCCATGCAGCCGTGCTCCGCAGAGTTCCGACAGCGGCAGAGTTTATTAAGTCACGCTGCTCCCACTGATTTTTAGCTCCGGAGTTTGTCCCGCTCTGTAGATTCAGAATGAACGACACTATACGTCGCGCCAGTGGGCACTGCTGCTTTTGCCGCTGGAGTAGACATTCTACCGAACAGCAGGTTCCTCATCGAAAGCGGCATATTTCTCAGCGCGAGCAATGAACTAGTGGCATAACAAAAGCCTTCGCAGTCCCTGCGTTGCAGGGGGGCCCTGAGATCCAGGGACCCCCTTTGACACTGCCAGGCCGCTACACTGAGAGCTTTGGACTGGGTCTGGAGTGTGGGGACCCCCCTGAGTGTACTTTGCAGGGGCCCCCCTCAAATTTCGATACACCACTGGCCTCGACCGTCCGCAATCTCACCGGGAGGAGGTCTAGCACACAATTTGTTCTTGTGAGCGCATGCCAACTTAACAGTGGTGAGTCGCTCTAGGGAAAAATCTCCACTTAGGGTCACTAAGCAGAGTTTTTGGGAGTTCTGCCCTAGTGGGCAGAACTCAACAAACTCAGTTGGTGGAGCGAAATTCTTCACCCACCCCTACTTACAAGTCGATAATATGGACCTGAATACTGTGACAAATGCAAAAACCACAGTTGATGGACAGAATGCAGAACAATGTCATACATTCACCCCAGTACAGAGATCTGGGCCTAAATCCTTCGTTTTTTTGCACTGCACAACACCACAGTTCAGGCATGGCCATATGCAAATCAGTCTGACCCTGTGCCTCATGGGAACAGTCCAGCCCGAACTGCCAAGCCATGCCTTCCCTGGACCTGTAACAAACATCCGAGGGCCGGTTTCTGGCATTCCAGCCGTCTTCAGCCCAGCTTGCTTGAATCCAGTGGTGTGGAGAGCATAGGACTCACGTCTGAGCATACCCATCCCACTCGAGGTGACAAATGCAAAAACCACAGTTGATGGACAGAATGCCATACATTCACCCCAGTACATAGATCTGGGCCTAAATCCATCGTTTTTTTGCACTCCACACCACCCCAGTTCAGACATGGCCATATGCAAATCAGTCTGACCCTGTGCCTCATGGGAACAGTCCAGCCCGAACTGTCAAGCCATGCCTTCCCTGGACCAGAAACAAGCTTCCGAGGACCGGTTTCTGGCATTCCAGCCGACTGTGACATACACCATACTGTTCTAGACCCTCCTGGAAATCCTATCTTCACCAAAGTACATCAATATAGAGGTGTGAGAGATTCTTTCATGGGTGATTTGAAGAAGTAACCCACTGTTTCAAGCTCAGCTAAGACGTTTCCATTGTCGTAGTTCATACTTTGCATTACCAATGACCTTTGTCAACTTTGACTAGAGAGCTTGATGTTGCAGGAAGCCAACTGATATCCTAAACAGGACTCATACAAGCGACCACCCAATTTCACATAAAGGCCCTTGTTTGGTCCATGCATGCCATTTCGGAAAGGCCTGGGTGGAAAGAGATCATGGGGAGAAAATTGAAGAGTTCAGGGTCAACATTACAGCAAGACAATGAAGTGGATAGGACAAAGTCAGTGCTTGTTTACCATATTTCCTTCCAATGGCCCTGTACACGTGATGATCAAATCTGCTTATGAAATACACAAATCAGGCCTTCAAAGAGGTCAAAGCTGAAGGCTAGAGTGTGCATCCATTCCAGATTTACAACTTCTACATGATGGCAGTTTCAATGGACTGAGTTTCTTGAGAGGGTGAATCTGATATTAACTGGTTAGTATCCAGAAAAATGTCCCAAATAGATTATGTGTAATTTGATCTTAAATGTCATGTTTGCAATGTACCGTACCTTAGGGATGTGTTATAAGATAGACCAAATGTTTATTCCTCCCTGGGGCATATGGACAAAAAGGCTACCTGATCCGCAATTCTATAGGTATACTTGAAGACTGATGATTCAAGTGTTTGCTTCAGGAAATAACAAAAGATAGTTCAAACAGGCATGAGACCAATATTTAGAAGCACTAGAGCAAATACATGGGGACAGGCATAAATGTGGTGCAATACTTACAGCCTGATTCATGAAGTAAAATTGCGCCCGCAATCGCTGCGAAAATGCAAATGCAGGCGCAATTTCCGTAATCGGCATTCAACATCAAAATAGCGAATTCGCAAACACATATTTGCGAATTCGCTAATATATTCGCAGAATCCCGGCAGGTGAGCATTAGCGAATCGGAAATAGCGACACACCACGGATTCTGCGAAAATAATAGCGAAATCGCAATATAATCGCAATCGGTATTCAAGAAAAATCGCTATTAGCGAAAAACCCAAAAATCGCTATTTGCACCGCGCAAAATAAGGACAACTCAAAGCAGGTGGTAACCATGAAAGCCATGCAAAAAAAACATTCAAAAAACCGTTGTCCTATCACCAACAGGTACTGGCCTGACCAATCACACATAAGGACCATCATCATGAGCAGCATTAGGAGTCCCACAATGCCAGGAATGTACATGGTGGTGAGGCGTCGCAGGCTAGAGCGATTAGCACGGAGGAGACGCAGGATCCAGGACAGGATATTCCGCCAGCGGGTCACCTTGCTGGGCCAAACCAGAGAGCAGATATATGCTAAATACAGGCTGAATGGGGAAATGATAATGCAGCTAATACAGGACCTTGACCCCCTGATGCAGCACCCAACAAGCCGTACCAATGCTGTGCCTACACATGTGCAGGTATTGTGTAGCCTGCACCTCCTGGCCTCCGGGAGTTTCCAGGGGATAGTAGCGGCTGCTCGGGGGATATCCCAGCCCACCATGTCACGCTGCCTCCACACTTTTGTTGACGCCATGCTCACCCAGCTACACCGTCACATCAAATTCCCCGCCAGCCAACAGGAATTGGACATGACCAAGCTACAATTCTACAATGTAGCCCATTTCCCACATGTGCTCGGATGCATAGACTGTACCCACGTCGCCATCTGCCCACCAGCTGGCATGGAGTATATGTTCCGCAATAGAAAGTCCTACCACTCCCTCAACATCCAGATGGTCTGCAATGCTAAGACATACATCACTGACATTGTCGCACAGTACCCAGGGATTACCCATGACTCCTTCATTTTCCGGCACAGCGGCCTCCACACACGACTGGTCAGGGGAGAGTTTGGGGAAGGACACCTACTTGGTAAGTACACTTTGTTGGAAATGTCACATTGCTAAGATGTAACAGCGCAGCACAGGCAATCACCATCTGCTCCTCTCATTCAGGTGACAGTGGCTATTCCCTCCGTGAATACCTCCTGACCCCATACCTCAACCCTGCTACACCCCAGCAACGGCGCTACAATGTTGCACACATACGGACAAGGAATTGCATAGAAAGGACATTTGGCATGCTCAAGAGCAGGTTCCGCATACTGCACAAGACAGGTGGGGCCATGTATTACAGTCCTGAAAAGTGCTGCCGCATTGTGGCTGTCTGCGCAATACTACATAACATTGCAACCAAGCGCCGGATACCTGTTGACATCTCTGGCAGTGAATCTGAGGGGGACAACCGGCCACCTGCACATGCGCGCCATGCACATGGGGAGAACCCAGCAGAAGGGCACAGACGTCGCAACCACATCACAGTGAACAGTTTCTAGTACAACCAATTCCATCACCCCACAAATCAACAATGCATGCAAAATGTAATGATGACACAACGCTAATGTGTGTAGCAAAATAAATGTATTTGTTCAATTCACAAAAATAAAAATAAGGTTCCAGTCCAAATAACTACAACAAACAGTATTACGCCATACTGCTGTGCATCACTACATGGCAGGCTTAACTTCAGCCTGTGCCATTGATTTACTGCAGTTCTCAGGAGCGCCTAGTGCGCGTTCCGCCATAGCGCCTCTGAGGGGCATCCTCCTCCGGGGCTTCAGGCAATGGGGTGGGCCTGGTGCTGCGGGTGTGTGGTGGGACCTGTGAGGCAGATTGAGAGCTGACGCTGGACGCCCCCTCACTCGCATCATCACCCCCTACAACAGATGGAATAGCTGGAGGGTGAAGAGCAATGACGGCTGTGGTGAGGGTCTCCAGCACCCTAGTCATGTCCTCGCTGCACTGTATGATTTGGTGCTGCTGGGTCAGGGAGCGCCGCGCCAACAGAGATGTAGCATTTGTTGCCACATAACTTGCCCTGCTGTAAGTGGCCAGCCGGGTCATTAGTTGGCGGTGGCGCCGGCGTGCTCCACTGCTCTGTCTCGACATGGCAGCGGTGTTGGCCTCCATGGCTGCAGCCATGCGGGCCATTCCCTCACCCACACCGGCCATGACTGCAGTCATGTCGTCCAATCGTTCTCCCCCACCTGCCATGGCTGCCCTCATGCCGTCCATGTGGCCTGCAACAGTGGCCACATTGCGCCCTATCATATGCAGCTGGAGCTGTATAGCTCCTTGCTGCTGTGCCTGGCGCTGGTGAATCCGAAGCATGCGTCTCTCGACGCTGAGCCGCGCCAGTCCCTGATCATTGGCCCGCCTGCTAGCTGGAGTGGAATGCCGGCGTGACCTGCCACGCCTGCCCTGCTGGCCTGAGTGTGTGGATGGCCGCAGCGTGGAAACTGGCGCAGCCCCGGATGTAGAGGCGACAGCTGCTGGGGGTATGACCGCAGGTGTTGCAGGTGCGCCAGATGCAGGGGGTGTGACTGCTGGTGTGGCTGGTGTAGAAGATGCAGGGGGCACAGTAGTGACTGCCCTGGCTGCGGCTGTAGGAGGAGCAGCGGTAGCAGGTGGCACGATGGTGGTTGGCCTGGCAGCGGCTGTGGGTGCTACACCAGTCGCAGGGGGGACACTGCAGGTGGTTCTTGCTGCTGGTGTTGATGCAGCGGCAGGGGCTGGTGCCTGGGTTGGTGGTGGCACCTCCTCCTCCTGGACCCCCTCATCGATTTGCAGCCTTTCGCTGTCGCTGCTATCGCCACCTGTGGGGGTAAGTGGTGGATCATTAGTTGCATGTATCTGGCAGACGTGCAGTTGCTACATGCATGCTGGGTGACATTCCCTGAATGGCAGTGGCTTTGTGTGCTTTGGGACCTGTCTGGCTGCATTGTGGTACTACAACATTGTGGCCAGACTACATCTCCCACAATGCTTCAGGACATTCCTTGATGTGCAACTATGGCATGCCTATGGGACATTGGGGGAGCCTATTTGGTCATGGACATCCATAGGGGGCAGGGTCGCAGTCGCATGCCACTTACCTTGGGTGTCTTGGGTGGTGCTGGATGAGTCCAGTCTTGTAAATCCAACACAGGCCTCCTTCTCCAGGGTGTCCTCCACCTGGTCCTCCAGGGCAGTATTGGGTGGTACAGTTGGTCCTCCTCCTCCAGTGCCCGAGGACTCCCCAAGGCGCGCCGCCACCCTCTCCTTGGCACGGCCTCGGAGGTCGTACCAGCGCTTCTTCAATTCTTCGAGGGACCTGTCCGCCACTCCCACCGAGTTCACTGTTGCGGCTATCCCCTGCCATATCCGGCGCTTCTCCTGTTCAGGGACCCTCCTAGAATCTGTGCCAAACAGTCTGTCATGATTGGCCACCACCCCCTCTATGAGGTGTTCAAGCTCCTGCTCCGAGAATTTCAATTTTCTTTTGCGCCCAGACGAGCTGCTGGTGCCAGGTGCAGGTTCCTCAGCCATTGATACAGGGTTGTGGTTCTGTGGTATTTTTCCTGATTAGCTGCAGCTCTCCAAAATGCTCCCTCTCTCTCAGCCTCACTGTGGAGAATGGTGGTGGGAACCGGCAGCTTCCTGGTTGTGATGTCATCACTGGGCTCGAAATGCGACTTCCCGTTTTCCCGATCTCGCGAGTTTTTTCGATCTCGCAAATAGCGATATCGCTATTTGCGAGCTCGCAGTCCAGGCGCGGGTAGCCGGAAATAGCGATTATTCTGCGATTATCGGTCATCGCTAACGGAATTTGCGATCGCGTGCGAATCGCTTTTTTTTATCGCAATTCTTCATGAATTCGGATTTGCGATTTCTGAATAGCGATTCGCTTTTTTTCGCTATTACAGAATCGCAAATGCCGATTTTCATGAATATGGCGGTTAATGCTTTATTTGGAGAACCGCAGATTGCCAGGTTCAAGAACAAAAAGTGTTTGCTACTGATCCTAGTAATCCAGATTTTGTGGTAATACCACACAACAACATTTACTCATGCATGTTTTATAAGGTTGTACCTGGTAACATTTGCTCATGGGAAAATGTGCTGGAACTGTAAAAAATGTGTGGTGATCTGGCCTGATAATACAGATTCTGCATGTTATCTCAATTCCCCGTTTCAGGAGTTCTCCCTAAAATGTCAGGCTACTCAGAATGAGGCTATTAGTAGTTTGCATTGGCACATGATTATCTCAACACATCGACATTCGAAGCCAGAGTTTTGCTTTTCAGTAAAATAGAATAAGGCCAAGGCCAAGATCGCGACAACGCCTCTTTAAGAATCATTAAGACAATCCAGATCAAATAGGAAGAAATCAGACATCAGAAACATAATCTTGGCAGATTGGTTGTGGAAATGTTGTCATGAATTACCCTGATTGGTGTCCTAGTTAGAAATTCCAACTGATGTGTTTTGTAGCACCAGGAAGAAAAATTCAGTTGACTGTAAGTAGATCTTTGAAGCTTGAAATGAAACATAGCTGTCAAGGGGTTTGCATGGGTTAAAGCTTGGGCTTATTAATCAGTACAAAGTTCTTGTTTTCTAATCAATACAACCCACATGCCATAGGTCAGCTTGAATTACCACACCCTCCTTCATATGAATTCTGTGATCCTCATAATTAATTCAGTTTTTCTAAGATCTCTGACTCAGGTCAATTACTAATCAGGGACACCTGCTAATGTCACCACTGCCATCTGTTATTACTTCTATTTCTTACTTCTTATATACTGAATTTAATGTTTTACCTGCAACAGAATTTTATCTTGAATATTAATTCTGCCTCCCCTATTGATCTTTGCTCAGAAGCCAACTGGAAAGTGCTTGCCACTGCAAAGCCAGACAGTGCCGCTAGTCTATTGAACACCTCATTGAAACCAAGGTGGGTACCAGCAATCTGGAAGATAGGTCGAAGATTTTTTTAAAAAATTGTTTCTGGATCCTAGCAAGGGTGCCAACTAGGGCCCAATTATTCCCTGTCTTGCTCTAGGCAAAATTCTAGAGAGAATAATGGTGGCGTAAATGCTGAGTTTTTGGAGAAGTCACATGCCTTTCAGTTCTGGCAATTAGGTATTCAACACATGAGATGAATAGGAACAGCATTGTTAATGGCTATGGAAGATGCGAGCGCTGTTTTAGCTGTGGGAAATGTTATGTTATGTTATGTTATGTTAATAACTTTTATTCGGCGCACAGCTGCCCCAGCGAAGGGGCGTCCTGGCGCCTGATCAAGTACCACAACACAACAAATCGATGCTGGAAAGAGAAGTGATCAGTCAGCCGAAGCGAACAAATGGGTTTTTATAGCGCGTCTGAAGAGAGTCAGGCTGTTTAGGGCACGAATATGGACAGGAAGGGAGTTCCATAATCCAGCCGCCAAAACTCGAAAGGAACGACCTCCTATCCTACTCAGTCTGAACCTAGTCGTAATCGCCAGATGAAGAGATTCCGACCTGAGAGACCGCGTGGGGACATAGGGGGAAACAAGACCCGCAAGAGCAGGAGGAGAGGAGAGTTTCAGGATCTTAAATGTCAGACAGAGAGCCTTGAATTTAATTCTCTGTCTGACCGGCAGCCAGTGAAGGGAGGTCAGGACTGCAGAGACAGAACAACGTCTCGGGAGGCCAACAATGGCCCGCGCAGCGGCATTCTGCATCCTCTGCAGCCTGGTGGCCTCAGCCTGATTTACTCCAAGCAGCAGTGCACTCCCATAGTCCAGCCGAGAAAGAATGGAGGCTTGGACCACCAGTTGCCGAGTAGGGGGGTCGAAGAATTTTAGGACTGGTCTCAGTCCTCGCAGAATACCATAGCAGGTAGCTGCAATCTTCTTTGTGTGGCTGGTAGAAGAGAGGTTAGGATCCAGCCAGACCCCCAAGTTCTTAACTTCGGCCGCTGGGATGGGGGTCACCCCCAATTCAGGAGGCCACCACTGAGCTCCCCA
The DNA here is from genome assembly GCF_964263255.1 of Lissotriton vulgaris. Taxonomy (NCBI): domain Eukaryota; kingdom Metazoa; phylum Chordata; class Amphibia; order Caudata; family Salamandridae; genus Lissotriton; species Lissotriton vulgaris. The sequence goes on from NC_141685.1 coordinate 1,945,309,318, forward strand.
AAGTTCCGCCTGCTTCCCTAAAATCAGGACTTCGTTTTTTTTGGCATTTAACTGTAAGCAGTGAATACGCATCCAGTTCGCCACGGCTATAAGTCCTGCGCGGAATCTGGGAGCAGTCACCTCAGGGTCCCCACTGAGTGTCACCGCCAGCTGCGTGTCGTCGGCATACGATGTCATTGTTAAGCCACTTTGTCTGACGACAGCAGCCAGCGGTTTCACATATAAGTTGAACAAAGTGGGGCTCAACGCAGAGCCCTGAGGGACTCCCAGTCCCAAAGGATGGAAAGAGGACTGACCAGGTGGAATGGCCACTTTAAAAAACCGGTCCGAGAGGAAAGAGCGGAACCATTGAAGAGCCTTCCCCTCAATTCCCACTTCCTCCAGCCGCCGCATCAAAATGTCATGAGACACCGTGTCGAACGCAGCGCTCAGGTCTAACAAGAGGAGCGCCGCTGTCTGCCCCGCATCCAGCACCGAACGCAAGTGCTCAGTCATAAAGAGCAGAGCAGTTTCAGTGCTGTGTTGTGCGCGAAAACCATTCTGGCTCTCGTCTAGAATATTATTACGAGAAAGGTGGGCAGACAAGATGGAGTTCACGTGTGCCTCAGTGACCTTGGCGGTCCAGGGCAGGAGGGAGATGGGACGATAGTTCTCAGGTAGCAGGGGGTCAAGATTGGGCTTCTTCAAAATGGGGCTGACCACTGCTTGCTTCCAGGAGGCAGGAACCACGCCCTCAGTGAGTGAAAGATTAATCAAGTCCAGTATCGGCTCACGACAGAGGGGCAGGAGAAGTGTAATTAGCTCTGGCTTCAGCGGATCTAAGGGAGAGCCAGATTTAATTTTGAGGCTCAGAGTGTCAAAAGCCTCGACAGACAAAGCAGGCAGGGAGGACAGAGTTTCGTAGACCAAAGCCCTCTCATCACTAGGCTCAGCTCCGGGCACGGATGGCATAAATCCTTGGTAGATTGCCTGCACCTTCTCCACGAAAAAGGATGCCAAGCTTTCACAGTGAGAGTCTGTGCAGATTTCTAGCGAGGTGGCCCGTTTCCCCATCAGATCTTTGAGCACCTTAAAAATTAATTTAGATGGGTTAGGGCTGTTTGAAAATTCAGAGGCATAATATGCGGCCCGGGTTTGGCAGATAGCTCTGTGATAGGTCTTAAGCTGGGCAAAATACAGCGATTTTAACGTGGGATCAAAGGATTTCCTCCATGCCCTCTCAGCTTGCCGGCATGTTCTCTTGAGCTCGGCAAGGGTCTCATTATACCATGGGCTGCGCGTTTTAGCGTGACATTTCGACCAGCGCATTGGTATAAGAGAATGAAGGGCATGACACTTTAACCAACAGATGATCGGTCCAGCCTACCACCATCGGGTCAGATGCCCTAGCCCGAACCAAGGTGGTAAAGAAGGGGTCAAGGATGTGACCTCCTATGTGGGTGGGGGAGGTAACTAGTTGGTTCAGTTGCATGGCTTCAAGGTCCGCTAACAGAGAACTGATGGGTGAAGATGACGTCTGATCAAGATGTATATTAAGATCACCTACGATGTTAAAGTTAGCGCATCTAGGAGCTAACGAGCTGACCACATCAGCAAGAGCGGCCTTAAAGACAGTGTCGTTCCCTGGAGGGCGGTAAATAAGCAGGCCGCTCAGAGTGAACTGATGACTGACAGTAACCTTAAAAGAATCGCTCTCGCACATCGGCAGATCAAGAGCTTTCCAATCAACCGGAAAGCAAGATTTTGTCGCCATGGCTATGCCACCTCCCCTAGACGTGCGATTCAGAGTAAACACTGTATAGGTGGAAGGAAAAGCCAGATTTATTATAGCAGTGTCGGCGTCCTGCAGCCAAGTCTCAGTGAGAAAAATGAGGTCAGGAGAGTCCTTATCTATCATGTCACGGAGGGACTGATGGTGCTTGACCAATGATCTCACATTCAGGCTCCATATACTGAGTACTCGCTCAGTGCTGTCAATACGAGTACCTAGGGCAGTCCTTTCAATAGAGCGCACCCCGGTGGGGGAATCCAAAGTAAAACTGCCACAAAGGCAGTCATAAGGTCCCGAAAGTGGGAACAACGGATCATGACGACACGCCAAAAGACCATCCCTAATGGAAAGGAGATCGGCGCGATTGTACCTGATCGTCGCAGTATTATACATGATGGTATGATGGCTGGATGCCAGAGTCCATAGCCCTCACCCGCTACCTCGACGCGGACGAGCGCAGACGGGCAGGACTCTGGCACGACTCCGGCTAAGCGACGGCGTCCCACTGCGCGGGAGAGGACGACTTTAAATAGACGTCTCAAAGGGCAGCTCAAGCGTCGGGACGCTCCAAGATGGCGCCCGCGAAAAGTATTACTCACCAATCCAAAATGGCGCCCACTGAAATCCACCCCCGGGACCCGGACCCGCCAAATGGCGGTGAGTGTTCCAGAAATTATGTGCAAGTAGAGGAACAGGAGCCCACACAAAATGGTGAGTTAAAAACAGGGGATAATTCGAAAGAAAACAACCAAAATACAATAAAGGTAAGTTAAAAATGCAGCGCACTGGCAGCGCGACCTGCGCTAATGCAGCAGTTGATCAGAAAAGGAAGCGCACGAGTCCGCCTTAAATAGGCGTCTCAAAGGGCAGCTCGAGCGTCGGGACGCTCCAAGATGGCGCCCGTGTCAAAGATCCTTTTGGACTGCTCCACCACTTCTGGATCACTTTTTCTTGATCCAACAAATGTGAGAGGGGTAATTGGAAGTACCACCCTTATTGGGTTTCGTTCTTTTCTAAACGGCCACTCACAATCTTTTTTCTATAAGCTTGAGCCCTCTGGCTTGTTCACTTGCCTAAGTCCTCATAATCATGTGTGATGAGATGTTACTACAAGTGCTGAAGATGACATCTGGTGGGAGATAACTGTGATTTGGAGCAAAACCTTGGAATAAACTTCCATTGCATATTATGAAGATTGAGTCCCCTTACTGTCCGAAAACGTTCCTATTCTGGGGATTTGCTCCATTCACATTTGTTACATTAGCCCTTTGTGAGGACATTTTGTCTCTCTCTGCGCCAAGGAGCCATTTGTGCTGAACAAGAAATAAATTCAAAACGAATAATAGAGTACAGTAAGCATGGGCGGAAAATCCGTTACGCTCGCGGATTTTGCGGATTTTCGGTACATTCGCAATCCGCGAGATTCGCGAATTTCCCGCAAAATCCGCAAATTCGCACGCAGCGGATTTTTTTTCTTTGCGGTGTAAGTTCGCAATTGCGAACATGTAGGTGCGGCGGGCAGCAACAATCTCGCACTCGCGAAATTACAAAAATTGCAATTCCGCAGAAGAAATCTACTAGCAAGCAGCATAGACCTTCTGAAAATGATTATTTTTATCAGAATAACTCCTCAGGTTGACATTTGCCTGCACTTTTTTAGAATTGAGGCCTTTTGATTTTCTTTGGATAACTTTTGGATTAGAAATCAACTTTCTCATATAAGCTTGGTGGGGCATTAAAGTTGCTGTAATGCTGCTCTGCAGAAAAACGAGTTTTGCAAAAGTGAAAGCAGGTTCAAAAGTTCAAACTCATCATTAGTAACCGTTCCCTGTAGTGCTTCCTGACAAGGGCCCCTCCAAAGTTCAGTTGCTAGTTGCAACAATTGTTCAGTTGCTAGTTGCAACAATTGTATGACCCTGCTCTGACCCTCACAGCAGGCTCATAGAATAGCTACAAGTAGGCCACAAAGGTCCTGGAAAAAAAAATTGCACTGCAACAGAATGCAAATTACAGATAAGGATGCAGGTGCCAGACTGGAATTTTAAAACAGTGACACATTAATAAATCAACCCCAAATTAATTCATGTCAGTTGAAGCAGGCAGGTGTGCTTGCTTTTTCCCCCCATAATCTACAGTGATGATGAACCAGAGGGTGGCATAAGGCATTGATGTACCAGAGGGTGGCATGGGTAAAACAGAGGGTGGCAGGGGTGAAACAGAGGGTGCTGGGAACCTATGATGATAAACCAGACGTAGAAACAACATAATCGTGACCGTTGCGAGCCGACATGTAAGTTTGCGATTGCGAACTGTTACAAAACCCTCGCGAACTGGCAGAAATCCTTGCGAACTGGCAGAAATCCTTGCAAACACACAAAAAAAATCCACAAATTCGCGAGAATTCGCGGATTTTGCGGATTGAGAGTTAGCAAATTCGCAAAATTCGCGAACGCCAGATTCGCAAAATTCGCCCATGCTTAGAGTACAGTCAGAATACTTTTAAAGAAACTTTATTCAACTGACTCCCCAGTGGATCCTTCATTATCTTTATTTACCAAGCCCTGTTACTACATGCATCGTCAACCCACCCATAAGGACCGCTATCATGCTTTATTGCTTTTCAGATTGAATTGGCGTATCACCCTTGAAAAATGTAAACCCCAAACTCCAAGTCCCAGCAAACACTTGTCATATTACAGATTTACCTGATACTGCCAAGAGAAATGATCAAAGTACACTTGCTCCAAAGAGATCTCAACTCCCTTGAATAACTTTCTTTCTTACAATCTAGGGTTCCACCAACCTACAGAGCAGCCACACACTGACTGGACATTTGGGATGAGATCTTCACATTGGAGATTGACACTTGGTGTTTGCCTGGGTCTGCTGGAATAAAATATGCCAATGAATACTGTGGTCTATTTGGAGAGGCTGGCTGACAGGGGGGATTGACTCTATCTAATTTTATTTGACTCTTAACAACTACTCACAAAAGCTGTGAATTGGACATTTCAGATTGCCTGAGTTGACATCCTCTGTGGGATACCACATGGCTCACTCGTCAACACCTTTCTGCTTCAATATCTTTTTCCAATTTAAACATCTTTATAAGCTTTGTTTCACGGCAAAGTGGAACTAACTCTCAGACATTCAAGAGTAAATCAGGAGTAAGTCAAGAGTCAGCCACAACTAAGCATCGAACATCTTTGTGAATTGAATCCAATGTAAATAATATGGTAGTCACCTTTGTCTCTAATAAGCAATAGCCCACAAGGTAGAGATCGAAAGCTATGGGCTTTTTCAGTTGGACCAATTAACATAAATGTAGGCCTCTTTGATCTAAATAAAGGTGTCTCCGCAAACGTATATAGGCTTTTTGTCACTAAGACGTGTATTTACTATTGCAACATTTTCAATGCAAGTTTGAATGGGAATTGCATCTAATGGCCACAACCTGTAAAGAATGCTATCATTCTGCTTATAGCATTTCTCCGAAAAATATATAGTAATTTAAGGAGGTTGGGTACTTCTGCTGTCTGCTGGTTAACAATATGATTTATTTGAAGCCCTCCACTTTAGCTTGCACATGCATTCCTGTTATGAAAGCTAGATTGCAGAGACATATCCCTACTCACCCACTGTGCACGCTAAAACTCATTTTTTACTGTTCCTGCCTCCAAACATAAATCTAGTGGAAATACAAACATCTTCAATAAACTACTCCTGTCTGACTTTCTGAGACACTAACTCCTATCCGAGAATCCAGAAGGGCCTCCACATCTTTCTCTTCTAATGTCACAAGAGTCCCTTACATTCATAACCCTGCCTTCCAAGCACATTAAGTAGGTTCAGTATTGAGAAGCCTCATGGGGTACAGCACACTATTTAAAGACAGTTCAACTGTAGTGGCAGTAGCTATATTTAACATTATTAATTTAGGCACTTGGCAGGGTTAGAATGCATTAATGTCAAATGTACAATCTACACATAAATATCATAGGGCATGATTCAGAGTTTGGTGGGCAGGTTACTTTCTCACAAATATCAGCAATCCTACCCACCTCATAGGCCATAGGATATAATGCACTTGTAATCAAACAGTTGGGTTATCCATCATGTTTGTGATGGAGTAACTCATCCACCAAACTCTGCATAGGAGTTAAGAATTCTTTCCTGCGGAGGGCGTGGTCTCGCGCCACGGTAAGATGGCGGCTCCGATTTGAGCTCAGCTCGAACGATGAGCTCTATACTACTTTATAGCCGCATTCCCGGATTTCACCACAGGCAGACGCAAGAACCTGCAGTCTAAAAGGTCGCGGCACCACATGGAGCCGTATTAACTGCATTTTGGTCCCCGGACAAGCCAGCGGCTGCAGAGGCTATTTTCTTCATTCTGACGCGAGTGGCCGCATTTTGTATCGGCCGCCGCTTGCTAGAATCTCCACAGGTAAACCGGCGTTTTCTGGAAATTAAAACGCACTGCAACGTGTCATTTCATACTCTTATTCCACCCATCATTTTTTGCTGCATATTTATGAAATGTGACTCTCGCTGCAGGAATATCTCTATTTTCTAACTGTTTAATATGTGAAGCCCTCCTCAGCATATCAACATATTGAATTTCTCTTGCGGAAGTTTTATTTGTCACGATTTGATGTCATTTTCTAACAATTACAACAGCTTCTCCACTACTCATAGGGAGCTCTCGCATGATAAATGCCACTACCTACCTGTTTTGACTGTTGACCTCTACGTTTTTTGCACAAAGGGTTATGAATAATATCTTCTTCTTGTCATAACCTCTGGCACCTAACGTTCTATAGGCATTTGATCAACTAAATGCTTATCAAGATTGGTTTTTCTTCTGGCCCCTTTTGATATGTGCTGGAATGCAAATGGAGGGTGTCATATTTATCTTTTTTACTCTTTCTGGATCTTCATTACTTAAGATGTGATCTTTTTGAGCTTAAGGGCAGGCTGAAATATTCATTAAGAATCACACATCGTTCGCGCGCATCCAACATGGACGCGTGAGCATAGGGCTCCCGAGACCCTTTCCGCCTCCCGCATCTATCCTGTCACGTATCCTGACTTAGACGACGGGTTCTACTAGCTGATGCCCTGCTGATACGATATCTCTTTCTAAAAATCGATTTGGCCGCCGGGAACCGGACTTACTACACTTCGGAACTTCGCGGCCTAAATCGACGACTATCCACGGACTTGAGTCCCCGAGGTACCCAGGTGGCAATTGAACAACAACGGCCAGTGAGACTCGGCCACTGCCCCTGTGGTACTTTCGGTTTCGTTTTTGGTCATTGTCTATTGATTTATTTATTTATTAATCTTATAAAGTGCGACAGCTACCCGTAAGGGTTCCCCGGCGCTGAATGACAGTAATAGCAGAATACAGTCCAGAGGAAAATTATTGGACAAAAAGCCAGGTCTTTATGGCTTTACGAAAGCGGATATGACAGTGCTCCATACGCAAGTCCAGGGGAAGGGAGTTCCAGAGTTTGGGTCCCAAGGTGGCAAAAGAGCGACCACCCACTCTGGAAAGCCTGAACTTAGGAACACAGAACAGGTGTTGGGAAGAAGAACGGAGAGAACGTGCAGGTACATAAAGTTTAACCAGGGACTGGAGATAGGAAGGGGCGACTTCAATTTTGATCTTGTGCATAAAGCACAATGCCTTGAATTTTACCCGATTGTCAAGGTTGAGCCAATGCAGTTCCTTAAGACGCTCAGTAATAGGATTACGTTTCCGACAACCACAGAGAAACCGTGCAGCGGCATTCTGAACTAGTTGAAGACGGCGCATGACCGCACTGGTAGCCCCCAGATAGAGCACGTTCCCGTAGTCCAATCTAGAGGTCACCAGGGCTGTCACAACGAATCTCTGGGTTTCGGAAGGCAGAATCCAGAAGATTTTTCTCAGCCACCTTAAGATGGTGAAACAGGTGGCTGTAACTTTATTGGCCTGGTCTTTCATCGATAGATCCCTATCAATAATGACCCCAAGATTTTGCGCTCGTTCAGAAGGAACGGGTAAGCCGCCCATGGTCGAAGGCCAATGTCTCGAACTCCATAGATCAGGCTTATTACCAAAGACAAGCACCTCCGTCTTATCGCTATTTAGTTTGAGAAAATTGCGGTTCATCCAACGGGAGATCTCGCTAAGACCCGTTTGCAAAGATGAAGGAGAGGTGGGATCAGCTTGGGATAGGGAAAACACAATCTGAGAGTCGTCAGCGTAAGTAAAAAGATTTAGACCAAAATAATGTGCAATATGGGCCAGAGGAACAACATAAAGATTGAAAAGAAGAGGACTAAGAATTGAACCCTGGGGCACACCATGTGGAGAGAGGTAAGTGTTGGATGTAGACGTATTGGAAAAAATTTGAAAAGTCCGGTCGGTGAGAAAAGACGAGAACCAGTGCAAGGCTTTATCACTAATGCCAAAGGAGGCAAGATTGTTCAGGAGGATACTGTGCGATACAGTATCAAAGGCTGCACTGAGATCAAGCAATATCAGTGCAGCCGTTTCACCTCGATCTAATAGTAGGCCAAGATTCTCAGTCACTCCCAATAGAGTGGTTTCAGTAGAGAAACCCTGACGAAAACCAGACTGGGAGGGATGAAGAAGATTATTAATGGTAACAAAGCGTGATAAATGCAAATGAATATGCCTTTCAAGAATCTTAGAGAAAGCAGGCAACAGTGAAATAGGGCGAAAATTTGAAGCAACATTGGGATCCGCGGTGGGTTTCTTCAGTAGCGGAGTAACCATTGCGTGCTTCCAACAGTTGGGAACCGTGGCCGAGTCAAGAGAAAAATTGAGTAAGGTACAAAACATACTAAGTTGAGGGAGCTCTAGCTTACGTAAAATCGAAATTGGTAGGGGATCCATGGGGGAACCCGATTTAATGTTGTTTAGGATCTCCAATAAAGTAGTAGGTGAGAGATCAGGCCAAGTCATCAGTGAGGCCGAAGGTAGACAAGAAGTAATGGGGGGCAGGCAAGAATCTGCATCAGTATGCATGGTCGAAGATGGCGTAGTAAGGATATTAGTATTTTCATGGGCTGCATAATCTTGGTAGATATTTTCAATTTTAGAAGTGAAGGACTGGGCAAGTTCATCACATTTCCTGCTAGAAAGAGGTGGGGGTATAGCAGTGGTCTGTGAGCCGGCAAGATCTTTTACTACATTAAATAGTACTTTGGACTTGTTCATAGCTTCAGTAATCATGTTATTAACATAGGTGGCTCTGGTGTGAGCACAAGCCTTATGATAAAGTTTTAATTCTGTTCTATATGTAAGACCAACAGTGATGGAGTAATCCTTCCTCCAGGCACGCTCAAGTTTTTTACATTGGGATTTGTGTAAACGAAGAGTTTCATTGTACCAGGGGGCCGGAGATTTATGAACAATAGTTTTCTTGTTAGCAAGAGGGAGGCAGGTGTTTATAGCCTCAAGAAGCCAGGAATTCACAGAATTAGCAGCCGCATCCATGTCATCCAAGTTGAGTGGAAATTTAGGCATAAGGTCGCACAGGCTTTTGTTAAAAGCAGCAATATCCAAAATTTTTCCAGTCTCGCTTCTTGATGTTCACAGAAGGATTGAATTGGGTCTGGGCTTCATTACTTGTTATAGTAAATTTAACGAGGTAATGATCAGACCAAGAAACTGGCAGTGCAGGAAGACATATTAGTTGCGTGATGTTAGAAAAGATAGGATCCAAAAGATGCCCACCTTTGTGGGTGGGACCCTTATTGTGTAAAGTTAAGTTCATAGTGGCTAGATCAGCAATGCAATTTCCTGCCAGGTTATCATTATATACTGCGACTTGCTGCCTGTTGACACTGCTGGCCTGTGTCTTGCTGCTGGCTCTAAGCTTGTCCTTCACCTTCGTCCCCGGACTCTACAAGTCAGCTTTGCGGAGAGCCATTCTAACCAGGTCCCAAACGGCCCGTCAGGGCTCGCTGCTCAAAATGGTGGGCAAGACGGAGAGCGAGAAGCGGGCCACCAAGGGCACGTACCGAGGGGGTATCACCCAATCCAATACTATGGATCGCTTCACCCGCCCGAAAGGATCCCCTGGTGGTGTGGGTAAAGTTTTGGACGAGACTGGAGATGGCTCTGCTGCGACGGAAGAATTGACATTGAGGGACGTCATGGGCGCCATTGCAAGTGTGAAGACCTCTATGGGCCAGCAGTACGAGACACTGGCTTCTAAGATAGACACGGTGGCGATCGAAGTCAACCTCATCAGGACGGATCTCGCGAAGACTAATGAGTGGGTCAAGTCCCTGGACATCAAGACTGCAAGTCTCACTACCGATGTATCGGATCTTCAGACCGAAGTTCGGAATCTCCGAACATCTAATGACTTGTTTGCCCGTCGGCTGGATGATTTCGAGAGCCGGGCCAGGCGCAACAACGTCCGCATCATCGGTGTTCCGGAGAATTCTACGGAATTGTCCACAGACCTCCTGGTGGAGCACCGCGTGTTGAATCACTTAACACCCAAGGGCCTCAGTAACTTTTTCACGGTGGAGCGTGCCCACAGAGTTCCCGACGGGAAGCCTAAACTGGGTGCCGCCCGAGGCCTATCATAGCCAGGATTTTAATTTTCGGACAGAGACGATATTCTTCAAGCATCACGCACCAATGATCCCACAAAATTTGAAAACGCATCGATCAGTTTTTATCCGGATTTTACACAGGCGGTGCAAAAAACAACGCATGGGCTTCACGGGGGTGAAACGGCGACTTAGAGACATGGGACTGAAGTAAGCTATGCTTTTCCCGGCCCGATTGAGGATTGAATATGAGGAACGTGCACTCTTCTTTAACCGCCCTGAGGTTGTCAGTGACTGGCTCGATACTCTGCCGGCACATCGGGATCGCCCAGGACAATCGAGGGGCGCTGATGGTGGTGAGTCCTTACCGGCGTGCCAGCTCTATGGACTTATAGCAGTGGTTCAATGATTCTTATGTACATATATTGGTGATTAACCGGGGGTGGGAGGAATCGGGACTCTTCCTCCTCTAGGGGTTTCTTCTCTTTTTGTAGGTTAGTTTAATGGGGCGACAGGCACACTGCAAGTTGGGGTGGCTTTTTGGTCTAACGTAGGGGTGCAGGGTGGGGGGGGGTGTTTTGGGGATTCCTCTGGGGGTGGTGGGGGGGTCTTTGTTTCTTTGTTTATTTCGAGGCTACGCTTTGCTGCATATTTCGTCTTTTGTGCCTGTTTCTTCGTGGGGGGAGCACTGTTCTCATTTCTGGGATGGGGGCAGGGGGCTGAGGGTGCTGAGCTAGAATGTCAATGGTCTGGGCGATAGGATAAAGCGGGGGATAGTATTGCAATACTTGAAACGTTTTTCCCCAGATATAGTGTTATTGCAGGAAACACATCTAATAGGGAACACATGCCATGCGTTGAATAGACGGGGCCATCGTCTGGCGGCACACTCCGGATTTACTACTGGGTCGAGGGGGGCGGGCGTCCTCGTTAGGAGCTCCCTCCCCCTGGAGATAGACAACACTGTGCTGGATGATAGAGGCCGGGATGCGGCCCTTACAGGCCGCTGGGAAGGGAAGACAATCTCCATACTCTCTGTATATGTCCCACCAGGCCTACAGTCCACCACATTTTCTGATTTGGGAAGGGTGGTTTAGGGTTTCCCTGTGGGTATGTTGGTTGTGGGTGGTGACTTTAACTCGGTTGTCTGTGGTAGTGAGGATCGTAGCCCCCCTAGGATTCTTCCGAAATCACAATCATGGCTGGGCAACTTCCTGGATGCGCTGGGTCTAGTGGATTGCTGGAGGCAACTGCACCCCGGACAGGCACAATATACTTTTTATTCGGGAGCACATGGGAGTCTCTTGAGGCTTGATTATATCCTAATACCGGCGGTGCAGGTGGTCTCTGTGAGGGAAATTCGACACCTTGCTAGGGGGATCTCGGACCACTCCCCACTCTGGCTTACTATTGATGTACAGTTGGGAACTGAGGGCCGGGTTGCTCCGATTAACCCCTGGCACCTTTGTAATCCTAAAACTAGAGCCGAGGTGGTTAAATGCATGGATTATTACTTTGCTGAGAACGTGGGATCGGTGTCCTCCCCCATCTCCCTGTGGGAGGCTTATAAGACTGTGATTCGTGGTCAAACCTTGTCCTTGATTGCCAGTGCGAGGAAAAGCAAGAATGAGGAGGTGGTAAGTTTGGAGAATGAAATTACTGCTTTGGAAGAAGAGTTGGAATCTGGGGTTACACCTGAGGGGTTGCATGATCTAGCCCTTAAACAGTCTGACTACAGGGCTCTGGTGACTGATGCAGCCAAGGCAATGAGTCGTGAGCAACAGGGGCGTCTGTATGATGTTGGTGATAAAGCGGGAAAATTGATTGCTTGGTTGGATAAAAGAGAAAGATTGAATCAGGTGGTGCCTGTTGTTGAAAGAGCGGATGGGACGCGGGTTGTGGACCCGGTTGAGATAGTCGGGGTCTTTGCCCAGCACTTTCAGAAGGTTTACGCGCCGGTCTCTGACAGACCGGAGGAGGACTCACATTTGCTACTTAGGGATATCGTGTTGCCTAGCCTGTCGGAGTCAGACAAGGAGCTTATGGAGGCGGAATTTTCCACCGATGAAATAGCGTTCGCTATCCGCTCCCTTCGCTCGGGGAAGGACTCCGGTTCGAATGGTATCCCGATCGAGCTGTACAAGTTGTGTCCCAACAAAATGGCGCCGCATCTTCGCCAAATTGTTTTAGGAATCGCGAGATCTCGGATCCCTTCCCCGGGATCAGAGACTGGCGTCCATTGAAGTCATCCACAAAGACGGGAAGCCCCGCGATCAATGTTCATCATACAGGCCGATTTCGCTTTTGAACGTTGAGCCAAAGATTTTGGCAAAACTTTTGGCAAATCGGCTGATAAAGGTGATCAGCGATTTGCTACACCCAGATCAGTCTGGGTTCATTCCCCATCGAAATACCGTGCTCAATCTTCGCCGTCTTCATGGCGTATTGGCAAGGGCGGGGTCGCTTCGTGAACCGGCCATCTTGGTTTCTTTGGCTGCCTCGATGGCCTTTGACACGGTGGAGTGGCCGTATTTGTGGGCCGCCCTTGCAAAATTTGGTTTTGCCCCAATTTCATCGGGTGGGTTAGACTCCTTTATGAGCAACCGCTAGCCCAAGTGGTGGTCAACGGTAGGGCCTCGGAACCTTTTGTTCTCGGAAGAGGCACACGGCAGGGCTGCCCTTTGTCACCACTGCTCTTCGCGCTCGCCCTTGAGCCCCTTGCCGCGTGGCTTTGATGGGAACCATCGCTCAAAGGCATTAGGTGGTCCCCTGACTTTGAGGATCGTATATCGTTGTATGAGGACGATCTTTTGCTGTACCTCACTTCCCCTCATAAATCATTAGGAGTATTATTCGACGTTTTGAGTTCCTTCGGGAGGAATTCTGGCTTGGTTATTAATTGGGCCAAGTCCTGTATTTACTCGCTTACTGGAGAATTGCCTCTCTTGCCCCGCGTCTGTCCGAAACCGATTTCACACGTCGGTTTTAAGTTTTTGGGGATTTATATATCATTGGACTCCGCAGCATGATATGAGAGGAATTTGCTTCCTCCGCTTATCCGGCTTAGATCGGACGTCACGGCGTGGTGTGGTTTGCCTCTGTCCCCGGAAGGAAGAGCGGCCCTCTTTAAGATGATGTCTCTTCCCCGATTCCTGTACGCCATCCAAAACACTCTTGATTTGGTGCCTGCCAGTTATTTCCGCGAGATTGAGGGCCTCCAGAGGAAGCTTGTGTGGGGCGGGCGACCTCGCATTGCACTGGCGAAATTGAATTTGCCCTGGTACGATGGCGGCATGGCGTTGGCCGATATCAAACGATACTATTGGGCATCCCAATTGAGTGCAGTCAACCACGCAATGCACTTCCGCTATATCCAGATCTGCCATGCGCTTGAGTCGGTCTTCCCAGCCGGAACCGCTATTCCAGAGTCCTCTCCCCTGGAAGATAGAGTGCTTGACGGGTACATCCCCGAAAGTACTATTTCTCTCATTTATAAAAAAACTTATCAATGACCGCTCGGATCTCCTTGTACAGCTTCGTGGGGCTTGGACCAGCGATGGACTGGAGTTGGATGATGAAGACTGGCAGGCCGCGATATCTTCCCCCTAGGAGGTCGCGATTCTGGCGCGTCTCCGGCTGGTGCAACTGAAGATTTTACACCGGGTCTATGTCACGGGCCCACGCCTGATGTGTATGGGTTATTCTGTGGATGGGTTGTGTAGGCGCGGCTGCGGTATGCTTGCTACCTTTCTTCATATTTTATGGGAATGTACGGATGTTGTGGTATTTTGGAACCGTGTGCATGCTGTTATGGAAGAGGTGACGGGTGTTTCATTATTGCCAAAGGCCAGACGCTGTTTGTTGAACGTCTGGGAGCCGAATGACTACAGCGTTGCTCAGACTCAATGGGCCACCCTCGGCAACATGATAGCGAAAAGGGACATAGCCCAACTGTGGGGGTCTCAAAGGGCACCTCTAGTCTCAACATGGAAAGAAAACATGGACTGGTGCATGTTCAGAGAAAAAATTGTGTATGTCGCCCGTGGCAGGCCCAAGAAGTGGGGGAGGATATGGGGCCAATGGAACTCGTATCGTGGAGAGATTTGCACCCCCCCTTTCGTAGAAGTCTCTGACATTCCTCTGTCCCTGTGACCGTTCATTCCATGGCATCTACATCCTATTGTATACGACTTGCTTGCCTACTCTCTGCCCCCTTCCCTCCCCGAGATCCTCCATCCTTCATCAAATCAGCTCCTTTAGCTGGGTCGCTCCCCCTGCTGCCTGGGACAGCCACTCACTGTATAGTCTATTGCCTCAGAATTTTTGTTTGTGTGTTTGTTTTATAAAATATAAAATGTGAAACCTTTCATTTATCTTCCTATCACCACAGGATCTCTACATTGCCATGCGGTATCGCTTCCGGACCCACGGGTTGTCGGCTGATGAGCTGTGCAACATTGCGAATTTGGTATTTATTGCTACTGGCCGGCCTCTGTGGTTGTAGGTCTGTAACTGTACTATTTTTCTTGTAATAAAGGTTTAAAAAAAAAAAAGAATCACACATCACTCTTCACGTCATTCCAGGATAGCTAATGAAGCGCCACTTTCCACTAAGGCCTCGTCTACAGGTGCCAAGCCTAAGAAAGCTAAAAATGACCCTCCGTCCCCCATCCTGTCATCTAAAAATCCTGTCCTGGACATCATTCTGGATGAGGTGAGGGGGCTAAAATCCTTTATGTCTACGACAAATGAGAAACTTCAACAGATAGAAGACGGATGGATTAATATTGAACCCAAAGTTCTTGATATGGAACAACATATTACTGACCTACATGATATATCTACTAAGATTCCAGTCTTGGAACAGGAAATCCATCGCCTCAAACTCCACACTGAGGACCTTGAAAATCGTAATAGACACAATAACCTACTTCTTTATGGACTACCAGAGAAAATTGAAGGTCCGGATATGCTTCTTTTCCTTAAGAAGTTCCTGTCAGAACTATTAGAACTTCCCTCAGTACCTTCATTAAATATTCAACATGCACATCGGCTAGGTCGTCTTCAACCAAATGCCTCCAGGCCTAGAGGAATTATTATGTCATTTTTGGAATTCACAGATCTCATGCGTGTCTTCTCAGCAGCTAAAGCAAAACGTTGTCTCATTTGGTCCGGCACACCATCTATCTGTCACAGGATCTTTCTAACGCTACTAACGGACGGAGGAAGAGTTTTTGGCTCTCCGTCCCCAGATGAGACAGATAAATATTCTTTATGACATTCTTCATACTTGCCTCTGTAAAATTACTCATGAGGGCTCCACGCATTCCTTTGACGACCCTACTAAATTGAGATCTTTCCTACACAATCTTTCTCCGAATTCTGCTTCTGGCTCCTCCCATCATCACTAAAGTCCAGATGTAGGTAATCCCATTTTACCGACTCTAAAATACCGAATTTTACCGATTTGGTATTTAAGAATCAGAAAATGGGATGTAGGTAAAAAATACCTATTCGGTAAAATTCTGATAGTCCGTATCAGTATTTACCGATTTGGTATTTACCGATTCGGTAAATACCGATTCGGTAACACCCATTCAACCCTATGGGCCTCCAGGCCCATAGGAATGAATGGGAATTTCCGGTTCAGTATTTACCGAATCGGTATTTACCAAATTGGAAATACAAAAGTCACCCAATTGAGCATGTCAACCAATCAGGAACACTCACCACACCTCACAACAAAGCAACAGAGGAACCAACCAATCAAATGCATCTACCCCACCCCACTAACAGGAAGCGGCCACACCCATGCAGGTGCAGAGCAACTGAACAGCATTGAGAGCAGTGAGACACTGAGGAACAGGCTGCCCAGAGCTGAGCTGAGCTGCACAATGGAGTCCCATGATGCCCAGAAGGATGGAGCTGAGCGCAAAAGGAAACTTAAATTCAGCACAGCTGAACTGCAGGTGCTGGTGGAGGAGGTTGTGTGACACCACACGCAGCTCTTGGGAAAGCAGTCTCAGCATGTTGCAGAGTCTGTTAAAAGGAACACCTGGCTGGGGATCCAGTCCAAGGTGAATGCCATTGGGGTCACAACCAGGGAAATTGATGACCTGAAAAAACAGTGGTATGGTCTTCGGATCATAACCAAAAAAAAGCTGGCAGCACAGAAAAAAGAAGCCGGTGCCACAGGTGGAGGAAGGAACCGTGCACCTGCACAAACAGACCTAGAGCTGATGGTGGAGTCCACCCTGGAGCCAGAGAGTGTCCATGGGATAGGGGATGCTGACAGCTCAGACAGAGCTGCAAAAAACAAGGTAAGCTGCATGGAAATCAATCCCCACCCACTTCCCTCTCCCCCTTCCCCAATGTTGTTGTTTGTATCACACTCCAGTACAGGTTTTAGGATTTACCTGCAATGCATCATGGGAGATGTAGTCATAGAAACATACATCAATACAGTCAGCACAGAAAACAGCAAGGCATGCCAAACACTACACCCAGAAGCAGTTGAGGACTGTGCAATTGGGTGACAGGAATGTGATTTAATAATGACACGCATGTAAAGCGCTCTGATAACCTATCGGTTCAAGTTCGCGCTATAGAAAACTCTGAAAATAAATAAATAAATAAAGGTGTACATCATCACTGAGCCAATGTTCATATCTGTCCACAAGTGAGTCATAGTGCAGTACAGGTCAGGAAAGTGAGGAGAGGACACGGGCAACGGAGAGGAGTGAGGACGCAGCCACAAGTTCAGGGCAAATCACTGTTCTGCCACCCACACCCACAGCCCAGGCAGCAACAACACCAGAGCACCCACCACACCACAGCCTCTGTCACCTCCGCTGTTTGGCTCACAACAGTTGGAACTACCAGCCCTCACCCCCACACCAACCTCAGTGTCATCTGAACTGGTAAGGCCAAGGAGGCATGATGTGCCTCCTCTCAGGATTCTGGAGAAGTCCGATGAGGATGATGGGGAGGCTGACACACAAACAGATCAACTTGAGGCAGACAACGCTGGGCAGCAGACCGCATCTGGAGGAGTGCGTACCGGTGCCAGACACCAAAGGGTACGGGAGAGAGGAGATGCTCAAGAAGGAGAGGGGGTCTTCTGTGATCTGGAGGCCACTATGGTCAAAGTCCAGTGCCTGCAAGCAAAGAGAATATTAGCAGTGCAGAGACCGGTGCGCAACTTGAATACCAAGATGGGCAACATTGACCGGGGGATTGGCTCCATGGCGGAGAGAGCATGAAGTCCATGGCAGAGGGAATGAGGGACATGTCGCAGTGCATGATTGCTCTCTGTGAGAAACTAGATTCTGACCACACAGAGAGGCGCCGGGATCGACAGTGCATGCGGCAACACACAAAGGCCACAGCAACCTCCCTGCTATGTTGGCTCTCTGTCGCCATGCAAGATGGCATTGTGCATTGCTGCACGGATTTGTCTAGGGGGATGGGGAGAGTAACCTCTGCCATGGAACCACTACTAACAAACCAGGCAGCCACTGCTGGGGACACGGGTGTCGGGAACACAGAAGACTCCATCAGCAGAAGTAGCTGTAGCACTCCTATTCCTGACATTCGAAGAAGCAGCAGGCACCAATCTGCTGACCCAGGCTCCACTGCCACCTTTGCCACCCAGCCTCGTGCATCCCACACTGTTGTGCGTGGGTACAAACAATCATGATGCCCACAACCCACAGGACATGTCACATTGAGGTAACCTGTGACCACCCACTGGGGTATTGAAGTAGCATGGTGTGCTATCAGTAAATTGCTGTAGTGCCCATTAAACTATGACATTCAAATACAAAGCCTAGCTGTGTCTCCTTACTTACTTAGAAATAGCTGTGTGCGATCTCTGCCCATCTCAGTCTCCCATCTGTAGCTTGCGCTGCTCCTGGCTCTGGCTGTTCAGTTCCATCATCAATGTCCTCATGATATGTCATTTCCACTTCTGTGCCTTTTTTGGTGGCAAGGTTGTGCAGCATGGCACAGGTCGCAATGATCTTACAGCAGATGATAGGAGTGTACTGCTGTGCACCTCCGCTCTTGTGGAGGCAGCGGAACCTGCTTTTTAGAAGTCCAAATGTGCCTTCTACACGCTGCGTGTTGCTCTTTGTGCCACATTGTAACGCCTCTCACATTTGGTAGATGGATTAAGGTAGGGGGTGAGCACAAAGGACTGCACAGCATAAGCGCTATCGCCTAGGTGGAAAAGAGAGTGCCATTAGTTACATAAGCATTATACATTCATCTGCAGTAACTATCAGGGTGTGTCACAGTTAGTTACCTAGCAGGTATCCTTCCCCAAAATCTCCAGCAGCAAGACTTGTGTAGATCCCACTGTTCTGGAATATGTAGGAGTCGTGGGTGCTCCCTGGGAATTTGGCCACAATGTCCGTTATGATGTTGCCAGCGTTGCATGTCACCTGCACATTGATTGAGCGTGTTGACTTCCGGTTCCTGTATATGTATTCTGTGGCTGTAGGTGGGAAGATTGGGATGTGGGTGCCATCTATACAGCCTATGACATGAGGGAAGTGTGCCAGTTGATAGAAATCAGTTTTGGTCTTCACCAGTTCTGCATGTGTGTCAGGGAAGCTAATGTAATGATGCATTCTCTGCATCATGGCCTCCAGGAACTTCCTGAAGAAACGGGACAGGCAGCTCTAGGACACCCCACCTACTGCAGCAATCACATTCTGGTAACTCCTAGATGCAAGCAGGTGTAGGCTACAAAGCACCTGCACATGGGGTGGGATGCTCCAGGAGTGGGTGCAGGTCCCTGATCAAGTCCTGGATGGTGTGGGGGGGTGAAGCCTGTACCTTTGCAATATCTCTGACTCAGGGAGTTGGAAAAGCGTAATCCTCTGCCTGTAGACTTGCTCCTCCCTTCTCTAGACCCTCTCTCCTGCTGCCTGCAGCCGTAGCCGCCTAGCAATGACATAGAATGTCATAGAATGCCGCCATTCTGGTCAAACTGTTGCATTTTGGGTCCTTTTTTATAGCCTGCACCTGGTTACCACCTGCTTTCACTCCATGGTAAATACCGACTCTTAAATACCGAATTTCATGCAATTCGGTATTTTTGAGGTTTCCTACATCTCAATGGGAATTTTTTTGCCATTTCTTATTTACCGATTCGGTAAATAAGAATTCGGTAAATAAGAATTCGGTAAATTCCGAGTCGGAAAAATGCCGACTCGTATTTACCGAATCGGTATATTTTTGGCTCCTACATCTCAAAAAGCCAATTTCGGTCGGTAATGGATGAAATTCGGTATTTTCGACCGTTACCGACCGGTATTTGCCTACCTACATCTGGCCCAAAGTTTCTTTTATCTGTCTCATACCTTTCCCACTATGGCTGTTCAATATTCTATTCTTCTTATCTCCTTCTCTGTCGCTTCATCTTCCGTCTGTGCAGTTGCGCCTCATGCTTCAGTCTTTGCTGTTGTCTCCTAGATCTGGATCTTTTTCCTTGATCTACCTTCTTTTTCTTCTATTTTTTTCTTCCTTCTTTTTTTATCATTCTCTTTTTGGATGTTTCTCTCGTTTGTCAATATTCCATGTGTTGCATATGTCTGTTAGTGCTGTTTATTGTTTTATGATTAGGGCTCCCGGTTTTATGGTATTTATTTTTTTGGCATTTCCGACTGTATATATCCATATTTATTTTTTGGGCATTTTTTCTGTATTTATCCACATTTATGTTTGTCACGAGCAAAAGACGACGCTACAGCTAGTATTTTTCCACATTTATTTAAATTGTGAATGCACACATGCGCTCGGTTGTTATTGGTCAACACTATACATTCATCTGAAAACGTTGTCATTTGCAGAATGTCCCAAATATGCTTAAAAGTGCTATCACAAGCCATTTGTCTCAAAGCCTTGCAGTTTCTGCCATCGGCAGAGTGCCACATCCTCTCCCCCACTGAACACCTTACTGCCCTACTGAGAGAAACTGACACTGCCTTCAGCTGCTACCCAATTGTGCCCCACTATAAACACCTGAAAGCAATTCTATTCAAATTATGCACTAGACTACAGTAATATGTTGCCTGAAAAAAGTAACAACATACTGGAAAAAAGCAAACACTCATAGTTGACAGATGTTATTGATACCCAAATAATAACTGAGCTCTGTGAAGCCACCCTGGGCATTTTGGTTGAAAGGATAGAAGGCTCCACCATGGAGTACACCTATCATATTTAAAAAAGTTTAATAAGAATTTCCTCTGAAAGAGTCCTTAAAGTCCATCTCTTCAGATTCAAAAGCTTTAAATGTGGGTACCCCTGAACCAGCATCCCTCTTTGCATCCTACCTGCGTCTACACTGTGATGCAATCTTGCCAACCTACACCTTTACTCTTTCATGTATTTTGCAATAGGCTTGCTCCATGTACTGCATGTGATGTGTCTGCGTCTCACTAGCTACGACTATCCAACATCATCTCATTTAAGTATATGTAACCACCCCACCAATAAATGCTTTCTGAATGGTTTTATCTTATGTGCAAAGTGTCTTCCAATTTCAACTAAATACAACTACATAACAGAAATAGATGTCACAGTTACCAGATTTAGGAAAGAAAATAACCGTTGAGGCACCTGCCTGTAATAGAAGACGATTGCCTGTGTTATTGCCCTCTTACGTTCTTGGAAATGAAGATTTCAGCCACTAGGTAACTGGCTATGGAGATAGTGAAGGTACACAGCCATAAAGGTATACTGATAACGTTGAGGAGGTGGGAAGGGCATGAGCCGGAACTGTGGCGAGCCACAGGTAGCCAGGTTTCTAAAAGTGTAGGGAGGCGGCACCTTCATGTAGCACCATAAAAACCAAAACAAAACTTTATAGCATCATAAGTCTTGACATGAAACAAACGCTATATTGTTATAACCACACATTAAAAGACATTTGGAGAAATGTAATAGCCTTTAAACCGTTTCCGAATTGCTGTAAAGTCTAAGGTGTGTACCTGTAAAATCATTGTTTTTTTGTTTTGTTTGTACTTTGAACTTTGAGTGCATTTACTTCTGTCATGTTGGTATTTCCACTCTGAGCACAAATATGTTGCAAACATGGCATTAAAAAAACAGCATAGCTGGGTATTGTGAAGTGTAAAGGTGCAGGGGAGAGACTAGAGCAATTTAAACTAGCTCACTTGAGCTTGTCAAAAATATAATTTCAGCCAAACTTAAGAAGCCTTAACCAAGCAGAGTGCAAAGGACTTTGTGTAAAGTTGACGCTTTAATATTGTAATAAAGTATTTATTTAGATAAGCACAGTACAACTAGTACGCTGGGTCCCACGTTCCTGGCCGGAACATGGAGGGGCACCCCTTTTGTAGCCCGAAAGGGGCGAGAAGCCCCCCTTACCCCCTCCAACCAGGAATGCAGGAGATTAAGAGAAGTTTATGACATAAGATTTTTAAAAAAAATGAGAAACAAACAGAGAGCTTTATTGTGCGTGTACTGAGAAATGAGACAAGAGGTTGAAGAACCACAATGAAATGGATCCAAAAAAAGAAGAAACACTTTTACTGCATATGTGTTTGTGGCTGTGCTCTGTCCAGTTAAACTTTTTCGACACACAGGACACGTGTCCTGCTGTTCCAGCCAGGGCACTATACAGTTGGTGTGGAATAGGTGATTGCAACGCATTGCCTTACTGTTTCTCCCTCACTATACACCACAATCCTCACAATTCCTAATTAAAAATCAATACAGAATCCTACACACATTTGAAAGTGAGGTGCAAACCGGGCACTCCAACACAGAATCTGCTCTTGTAAAACCCAGTCTGCGAGGAAAAGATGAGTGCTGGCGAAATCGACAGAGTGAAGAGGCAGGGGCTGAGGGGTGAACAATAAAGCCTCATTAATGGTCTTTCAAAGACCTGTGAAGTACTCAGGTGTGGCTGTGGCTGCGAGCGCCGGAAAGCTGTCTCAGCCGGGATGACCCTCTAAGGAGGGGGAGACACCAGATGGTTGGGGGTATGATTCTTTTGAAGCCAATGACAAAATATACTAGTATTTTCCTGTTTTTATATATAAATACAGATAAAGGAAAACTTGTTTTCCATCTGTATTTATATGTAAAAATCTGTTTAAACGGAAAACCGGGAGCCCTATTTATGATGTACTTTTTATTCTCATCTTATATGTGGTGTTTATCTCCTTCCTGCTGTTTACTTGCAGTGTGTCATCTCCTTCCATGTACCTCCCTCCCAACCCTCCAATATGTGTAATTTTGTCACATGGAATGTTCGTGGTCTTGGACACCCTGTCAGAAGACAAAAGGTACTCTCTCATTTATCAAAATTAAATGCTCAGGTCTCTTTTATTAAAGAAACGTGTTGTAATGAAATAGAATCACTGAAGTTAAAATGACAACGGGTGGGGCAAGTTGTGTTTTATCCTGCAGTTGGCAATAAGGGGGGTGTTGCAATATTGTTTCATAAATCATTACCCGGGCACATTTTGTCTATACAGAATGATACTGATGGACGGTGGGTAATGGCTAAAGTTGTCATACAAAATAAAGAATTAGTTCTTTTGAACATTTATGGCCCAGTCCAACCTGACCCTGGAATTCTGTCCAGAAGTTACCTGCTTCCATTGATTGTCCAAATATTGTAGTTGCTGGTGATTTTAATCAATGGATAGACCCTTATTCTGACAGACAATCCATGTGCAAATTTAATCCGGATAAATCCCACAAAGCCTTTCAATCTGCCATTGCCTCTTATTCATTATATGATTCTTGGAAACCCTGTAACCCAGACTCCCTTGAATTTACCTTCTTTTCAAATGTGCATCAAACTAGTTTCAGGATTGATTATATTTTGGTTGGTAGATCCCTTCTCCCATCGCTTTTGTAATCGGAGATTGGGTCTATTTTCATTTCTGATCGCACACCTGTTTTGTCTGTTTTGAACCTCTCCTTAAGTTCCCCGAAGTTAAGTCGCTGGAATTTGAATAATACTTTTGCATCTGATACCTCTTTCATTACAGAAGCTACTAAGTTTATTAATGATTTTTTCACATTTATTAACCCCTCTGACACCTCTACTTCTAATAATTGGGATGCCTTTAAGGCTTCTTTTCGAGCTTTCACTATTTCATATGTTGCAAAGAAAATTACTCAAAATAAGTATACAATGTTATTACAACAACTAAAATTATTGGAACATACCTATTTTACTTCTAAATCCCCTTCTGCCCTTCATGACTTGATTAAGGCCAAATCTGAACTTAATAAGTTGGCTACCGTTGAAGCTTGTAATGTCCTTCTTAAAATTAAATCTAAATACCATGGTGGCCAAAATAAAGCTGATAAGGTGTTGGCCAATTACTTAAAAATTAAATCTGAGCGCAAAAATATTGGACCTATTCTCAATAAAGCTACTAATATCCTTTCTTCATCGGACGAGGATATTGCTAATGTATTTCATGAATACTACCAATTATACGAATCCCTCTACTCAAAATTTAGATACCTTCTTTTCTGAAGACTTGATTGTTCTTATCCCTAAATCTGATAAGGATCACTCCCATTGTAAAAACTACCACCCCATATCACTAATTAACAAGGATTGTAAGATATTCGCTCAAGTTCTTGCCACTCGTCTTGAGACCATTATCCCATTATTGGTTAAAACCGATCAAGCAGGTTTTAATTAACCCTGGGCAAAGAACTACGCTCCGTTCACGGAGTTTGCGGAGTTTTGGCAACTCCGCGCTCCGCGGAGAACGCGAAGTTGTTGAATACTCCGCAAACTGCTGCGTAGCGTAGTTCTCGCGCGCTCAATAGCATTTTCGCGTGCGCGAGGATGCTTGTCGGTAAGATCGAGTTGCCGAACACGCAGAAACTGTAATCTGGCACAGAATAACTCGCGAACACGTTAGTAGTGACCGGAAATAAGGGGACGCGAGCGGGCGGGACAAACCTCATGGGTAACTTCGCGCGCTACACATCCCGAGCATGCAGGCAATCAATCAATCAATCAGGATATTTGTATAGCGCGCTACTCACCCAGAGGGTCTCAAGGCACTTGGGGGAGGGGGGTCCGCTACTGATCGAACAGCCATGTCTTGAGTTGCTTCCTGAAGCAGAGGTGGTCTTGGGTCAGGCGGAGGTGGATGGGGAGGGAGTTCCAAGTCTTGGCTGCCAGGTAGGAGAAGGATCTTCCTCCCATGGTGGATCTTCGGATGCGTGGCACGGCGGCGAGGGCGTGGCTGGTCGATCGTAGCTCGCGGGTGGGAGTGTAGAAGGTCAGGCAGTTGTTGAGGTACCTGGGGCCCAGGTCGTGGAGGGCCTTGTGTGCGTGGGTGAGGAGTTGGAACGTGATTCTCTTGCTGACGGGGAGCCAGTGAAGGTCTCTCAGGTGTCCGGAGATGTGGCTGTGTCGGGGGATGTCCAAGATGAGTCGTGCGGAGGCGTTCTGGATGTGTTAGAGTCTTTTCTGGAGTTTGGCTGTGGTTCCGGTATAGAGGGTGTTTCCGTAGTCCAGTCGGCTGGTGAAGAGTGCCTGTGTGACCGTTTTCCTGGTTTCGGTGGCGAGCCATGGGAAGATCTTTCGGAGCATGCGTAGGATGTTGAAGCATGATGATGAGACGGCGTTGACTTGTCTGGTCATCGTGAGGGAGGAGTCCAGGATGAAGCCCAGGTTGCGTGCGTGGTCCGTTGGTTTGGGTGCGCTGCCCAGGGCAGGGGGCCACCAGGAGTCGTCCCAGGCGGAGGGTGATGATCCAAGGATGAGGACTTCCGTCTTGTCTGAGTTCAGTTTCAGGCGGCTGTTCCTCATCCACTCGACTACGTCTTTCATCCCTTCATGTAGGTTGGTTCTGGCGGTTCCTGGGTCGTTGGTGAGGGAGAGGATCAGCTGGGTGTCGTCGGCGTAGGAGATGATGTTGAGGTTGTGTTGGCATACGATGGCTGCGAGGGGGCTCATGTAGACGTTGAAGAGGGTGGGGCTGAGTGATGATCCTTGTGGTACACCGCATATGACTTTGGTGGCCTTGGATCTGTACGGGGGGAGGCGGACTCTCTGGGTTCTTCCGGTGAGGAACGAGATGATCCACTCCAGTGCCTTCTCTTGGATTTCGATGTTGCTGAGGCGCTGCACTAGGGTGCGGTGGCAGACCGTATCGAATGCTGCGGAGAGGTCCAGGAGGATGAGGGCCGCTGTTTCCCAGTTGTCGAACAGGGCTTGGATGTCGTCAGTGGCTGCGATGAGGGCGGTCTCGGTGCTGTGGTTGGTGCGGAAGCCGGACTGCGAGTGGTCGAGGCTGGTTGGGCGAGCGCAATTGGTGATCCACTGTGTGAGGTTGTTGGCTGCTTGGTTGGGGTCCGTTGAGCTGGCGGGCGGGTTCTGGCTCAGTGAAGTGGTGAGCGGAGGAGAAGACTGGGTCAAGCGTGTGTCCGGCATAGTGGGTGGGGGTGTTCACCAGTTGCATGAGTCCGAGGTTGGCGAGGTTGTCCAGTAGGGTGGTGGTGGTGTTGTCGTTGTTGTTCTCCAGGTATAAGTTGAGGTCCCCTAGGAGGATGTAGTCAGCGCAGGCGAGGGCGTGCGGGCTGATGAAGTCTGCGATGTCTTCGCTGAATTGTATGTGAGGTCCTGGGGGTCTGTAGATGAGGGTGCCTCTGAGTGTGTCTTGGGGTCAGTGTGTATCTGGAAGTGAAGATGTTAAGCGGCTGTGAGGGTGTCGTCTGAGTTGGTCGTGATGCGGATGGTGTTCTTGTGGACGATGGCGATGCCTCCTCCTGTCTCGTTGACGCGGTCTCTCCGGGTGATCTTGTATCCGTCCGGGATGGCGACGGCGATGTCGGGCGCTGAGGAGGCGTTCATCCATGTTTCCGTGAGGAAGGCGACGTCTGGAGATGTGGTGTCGAGCAGGTTCCAGAGTTCCACGGCGCTCCCGAAGACGAAAAATGGCTTGCAAACGGGTCAAGCAAGCTACTACGCATGCTCGCGGAGCTATGCGTAGTTCGCGGAGTGCAAGTGCATCTTCGCGTAGCTCGCGGAGTGCGGCTACGCGAACTACGCCCAGGCTTAGTTTTAATAAAGGCAGATTGGCTGCAGAAAATGCTCGAATGTTTGCTAATGCCATATCCTTAGGTACAAAATGTATATCACCTCTAGCAGCGCTGTCCCTGGATGCTGAAAAGGCTTTTAACCAAATTAATTGGCAATTCATGTTTAAAACACTTCAATGGTTCGGATTCGGCCCAACTTTTATTTCCTATATTAAATTGTTATACTCCCACCCCGTGCTAGTATCTTTGTAAATAATCGTTTCTCTAATTTTTTCTCTTTATCTAGAGGTACACGTCAGGATTGTCCTCTTTCTCCCTTGTTTTTTGTTTTATGTCTTGAACCATTCCTTGAGCATATCCGTGTTAACACACATATCTCTGGCCTCACACATAATTCCCTAGAAACTAAAATATATGCATATGCTGATGATATATTAATTTATATGTCTAATCCTCTCACTTCCCTTACTCCCTTTTTGAATGAGGTTCATTTGTATTCCAGTATTTCTAGGTATAAACAGAAGTGCTGCCGCTGAATTCCTTATGTTATCAATATAGGTTTAAAATGTAAATGTACATGTATTTATATAGCGCATATCACCCACATCGCAGGCATCTAAGCGCTTGCTTAGGGAACCCGTCCTGGTATTCCCCTGTGAGATTACCCCGGCAGGGTATCCACAAGGAGAAATCCAGGCATCCCGCCGCGAGGGGCCGTTGTAGAGATTAAGCAAGCTATTGCCCAGAGTCACAGAGTGTGAACCCGTGAGTCGAGTAGGCACCGGAGCGAGAATTATCGAGTCCGTGGAATTATCGAGCCCAAGCCCCGTCGAGGCGGGGAATTGAACCTTGGTCCAGGGCCGATCTCAGCTTCCGGGTCTGCCGCCTCTAACCCCTGAGCCACACTTCTCCATAAGAACACTAATTGTACTTGGTTTCCTACAAAAATCAAATACCTTGGTATCTGGTTCTCCGCTACGTTACTGTCACAATTAGGCACACGTTTAATGCATTATTCACCAAGATTCAATCTCTCTTACTTTCCTGGTCTCCTCTCCACTTGTCGTGGTGGAGTAGGCATGACACCATTAAAATGATGATTGTTCCTCATATCCTCTATACATTATCCATGTTGCCTTTTCAAATCCCTCTCTTGTATTACTCACAAATCAACTCCATTTGTACAAAATTCCTATGGAATAAAAAACATCCACGCAATTCCCTTACTAAGCTTAAATGCCCCAGTCTGAAGGAGGTGTGTGTTTTCCTGATTTTAAAGCCTATCATTCTGCATTTTTAATCAGACAGTTTTTTGCCCTTTCCTATGACTTTGCTGACACCCCTATACCCAGATGGATTACTTTTGAAAGTTCCTTATTAAAAGATTTTTCTTTTCATAATATAATGTACATGTCTAATTGTACTGTCATATAATCCTGTTTTAAAATATTCCCCAAACCTACTATACAGCATATTCGTTGACGGCCTCAGCCCATTCCAGTGTTTTTTATCCTCTACTATCTGGTATAACAAATACATTAAATACAAAAGTAAATCGTTCTACTACAAACACTGTAAGGAGAAGGGAATTATTTTTGTCCATCAACTCATTCATCAAAATTCTGTCATTCCCTTTTCTGAATTACAATTGCAATATCATTTACCAGACACATTCCTTCAGGAATATATTTTAATGTCAACAGCTTTGCAATCTCACTTAGATACCTTTGATCTCTCTAATGTTTCAACTTCCCTTATTCCACCTACACTGCTATATAATATTTCTCAAGAACACAAACCTAAAGCAGCTCTTATTTATAAATTATTGTCATTACATGTTACTGAAAGACCTAAATCCTTTGCAGAATTAGCCTGGGAAACTGACTTATCCTTTTCAATATCTGTCTCTAGTTAGGATAAATTATGGTCTAAATTATTCAAAATTTCAACTGCTGCTTGTATAACTCAATCACTATACTTTTTAACAGAGCAGTGATTACTCCTGTTTGTATTTCCATTTTTCCCCCTTCCTCATCTCCCTTGTGCTGGTCTTGTTCTGACTTTACAGGGACTTTAATGCATCAAATTTATGAATGTTCTAATGTTCTGACCTTTTGGCGTTCTATTTGGTCTACATGTATGAACATTTCGAAATGTGATATACCGCTATCATTGCAAAATATTTTTTTGGTTCATCTTAACCTGATTTAGATGATTGTACTCCTCTATCGTTATTGTTTGACCTATTTATTGCATTAGCTTTCAAAGTTATTCTGTCATGCTGGAAAGATAATTCCAAATTATCCTCATTGGTGTGGTGGAATTTCATTTGTGATGAACATAGAATTGTTACTGTGTAATCTTCCACTCTATTCCAGAAAATTAAATCAGATATTCTTTGGCTACATTTTACAACTTACCTTGCTTCACAGGCTCCTAAGTCCTAATTACTTTTTTTTCCTACTGTTCTCATATTTCATCCTATAATTTTATACCTTCCTTCTACTTTTCTTTTATGTTCACTTTCCCTCCCTTTCTTTTACTTTCTTTCTGTTTTCCTAGTAGCATTTTCTCTTCTCACATTTATGCATTATATGCTCATATAATAATAATAATAATAATAATAATCCACATTTGTAAAGCGCGAACAATCACCCGTAAGGGTCTCTAGGTGCTGGGGGCAGTCAGGAAGATTAGGCAAGCTATTGCCCAGAGTCACATGGTGCTGGGCTAATCTGCCGCCGGCGATTGAACCGTGATCCCAAGATTCCAGCGTCAGTCGCCCTCCCCTATTTGTAATTTGTTTATTGCTCTGATAATGTTGTTACTTTTTCTTTTACTTGTTTTTCTTGTTATTCTCAAAACTCAATAAAATCATTAAACAAAAAAAAAGAATTATTTCCTGCGCTTGAGAAACACGCTGGGTTTCTAAATGTTAGTCTAGCTTGTCGCTGTAAGGGAACTGGTGAATGAACTAATCAAAGATGGACAAGGTCATTCAGACCCTGATGAACAGACTGCCATCCCCCAGTGTGGCAGAGGCCTGTCCGGGAATAGGACCAGCTGCCATAGTTAGAAAACCCTGTTGTGACTAGACATCCTAACAGAGATGGCAGGGACATTTTGGAGTTTTTGCATTTTTGGCAAAAGTGCTCCTGCTACTATGGTGGAAGCACTTTCGAAATATCAGAAATACTGACAAGCCATGAAGAGATGGCAGCTGGTTGGTTTTATTTATTGATTTCTGAAACAGAACACCAATCTGGGATTTATTTCTGCAAAACAAAATATCATTGTCTCTGACACTTAGGGAGTTTTCTGCATGCACATGATAGCCAGGCTACAATGGGGCTTCCAGGACAGTTTTCTGACTACAGAGCGATGTGAGGTCCTGGAATCAGAAACCCAGCTGTTCTCCACTCCTAAATGAGAGAGGAAAACTTTGGATTTAGAGGCTTGGAAGTTCCACCAAGCCATAAATCCTTCCCAAAGTAATCATTAGCCTCACGCTCTAAGGGAGGGATTTAACTATAAGGGGTTGGGGGTACCAACTCAGGCTAGGTATCTTAGA
The DNA here is from genome assembly GCF_964263255.1 of Lissotriton vulgaris. Classification (NCBI taxonomy): domain Eukaryota; kingdom Metazoa; phylum Chordata; class Amphibia; order Caudata; family Salamandridae; genus Lissotriton; species Lissotriton vulgaris. The sequence continues at coordinate 1,945,339,305 of NC_141685.1, forward strand.
AAGCTAGTTTAGCAACCATGAAGTGGAGATATTATTGGGGATCTATATGGAAAAATATGTCTACTTAAGGACACAAAAAAGGACAAGCATTTGCAATGGAATAGGTCTCACATTTACGCGAGTTTGAGCTATTGGCATTGTAAATTACAATGCCTTTTATTTATGCTTTGGTTTTTTAAATCTGTTAGCTTGTATTTATTTATTTATTTATTTTATTTTTAAGGTTTTATAGAGCACGAACAAGATCCTTGTGGATATCAATCCGCTTTGCATTAGTCACAACATCTATTGTGTTTCCTGTTGGTACCCAAAAATATGACACGCTGCACCTATCCTCAAGCAATCAGACTAAACTCCAGGACAGCTCCTCTTCTTTTTAACCGATACCTGTATGAAAAAGAAGGAATGCAAATCAGCTAAAATTTGAGAGATCACTAAATAAATGGGTAATACCACCCTCAGGATTGCATGATACAAATTACAAAAGAGAAAATGAACAAAAAGGTGTAGGTATGTGTCACTGTGTGTTCTAAAAGACTCAGTCATTCCCCATGCTTATGTGCAGTCACATTCTCCACTCCATGTATGAACATTGTCTTTTGGTGCAGCGCAGCTCCAAAAATTCTTCATAAAACCATCACCTTACCCCACGGAGCTACCCACTATTTTCTTACAATTAGGCTCATCCTTCTAACCTTGCATTCATTCACACATTTACTCTGCTCCAAGGATTCAGTAATGATCTAAAAGAGGAGTCACTGTGCTATAGCGGAGTACCTAAACTAAACTTTATACATTATTTACAACTGCAGTTTAATTTCTAATACCGTAGAAACACCCCACTATTCATTTATTTATTTTATCTGCTAGTAAAGTTAACTATGGACAACAAGACCAGCTTAATTCTCCATTTATTTAATTATTATTTAGAGATTTAATCTCCTAGCATGATCTATAAATTTTACTAAAATGAAAAAAATTCAGTTATGCAATAAATCTTGAAAGAAAAGTTAAAGTTCAATAACATTCATTTATTAGCATGACAGCTTTGAAGAAAAATAAAAGGCATATTACCCGAAAATAGAAACGAAGACATCAGCATAGAATGTAATGGTTCCAAAATGAAAACCTCTTTGTCTTTTTCTCCCGCTCTCTCTCTCAGGACTTCGTACCCATTCAAAAGTCGCGAAAAAATGTCAAAGACCCTGAGCCACAGATAAATTTTGCAGACCAACAGCATCTCGGGGTGCAAAGATCAAGTCAAAAAGCGAGCTCTCTTCAATGCCACAAATGTCCTCTTTTATACCCTTTTTCACTAACTTATCTATCTAAATTCTTAACTCTTAAGTTCTAGAATGTCCGTGATTGGTCAATTTAGAGTCGGGGGAGCATCTCCTCATCGTCTTTCATTATAATTTTGTGCCTTGTCATCTTCACATTGCGGCAAACTGTAGTATTATTTTCCAAACTTTAACTTCCTTCGAAGTGTCCTTTAAATTGTTACTTGTAGGATTTTTCCCACGAACCAAATGCTGAATTCACTGTCTTTTGGCTTAGGACCCGCAAAAATGGCTACACTGTCCTTGACCAATACTGCTCAGTCACAGGCATCTCGCATCTCCGATCTGGCGTCTGCGCACTTATATCGCCATCTCAGAATTTCAGTCAGCGTCCATCTTTCTTTTACTCGCATAGGCCTCAATTTAGGAACTATTACGAAAATAAACACAAATAGGTATAAATTTACTAAATAAAGCCCTTTCTGTTTACCTCCCCCTTTTCTAATGATAACCCGGTTAGTATTTACCTAGCTTTAAGCAGTTTGACTTAACAATCTTCATGATACATGCCACAAATAAACGGACAAAAGCACATCCATGCAATTCTCAATTAGATTATAATAAATGCGTGCTCTTTATGACACAATATATGACAAATTAGTAAATTATGCTTTGCAAATCCATGCAAATTAGTATCCCGCGTATATTTGTGTGTGTGTATGTTGGTTAATTTCAAAACCACACATTTAGTACTTATTACTGTTATGGAAAGTTAATCTTACAAGGGGTATACAAAAAGTTTTGTTTCCACCTTGCTCCATCAACTTCCCCCTTTGGTGATTTTTATCACCAAATACCTCCCGAAATTTAGACATTTTTTAACTCAACATGTTTCAAATTCTTTTAATTAATACTTGTTACAATTCTGTTTCTTCTAATTTCTTTGTATCTTGTGATCCTGCGCTCGGTATACAACCGTTACCACACAATTTTTACAACGCGCTACCATTACAACGCTACTTTTACAACGCAGGATACTTTACAACGCATGCCTTTACAACGCATGTCATTACATAGCGGATACTATTACAACGCATGCCATTACAACGTAAGTATAGGTAAGTATATAATTTTATTTTATATTTTATTTAACGTTATTTAATTAATTTATTTAATATTAAAAATAAATAAATATATTAATTTATGTATTTTCATAAAATAAATTAAATATATTAATTTTAGTAATTTAAAAAAATAAGTATGAATATAGGGTATTTTTAGGGTTCAGGGCTAGGTTTGGGTTATGGGGTACAGGGGTATTTTTAGGGTTCAGGGCTAGGTTTGGGTTATGGGGTACAGGGGTATTTTTAGGGTTCAGGGCTAGGTTTGGGTTATGGGGTACAGGGGTATTTTTAGGGTTCAGGGCTAGCTTTGGGTAATGGGGTACACGGGTATTTTTAGGGTTCAGGGCTAGGTTTGGGTTATGGGGTACAGGGGTATTTTAAGTGTTCATTTTTTTAAAAAACGACTTTAAATAAATTAAATTAATTAAATTAAATAAAATTAATTAAATAAATTAATTAAATTAAAATAATTAAATTAAATTAAATTAATTACAATTTATAAAAAAAAGATATACTTACCTATACTTACGTTGTAATGGCATGCGTTGCAATAGTATCTGCTATGTAATGACATGCGTTGTAAAGGCATGCGTTGTAAAGGATCCTGCATTGTAAAAATTGCGTTGTAATGGTATGCGATGTAAAACTATGCGTGGTAACGTCATACATCCCCTGCGCTCCTATAGAAAAACTGTCTCATAAACGCTACCTATCACCTCAATACTCACCATTATTTATAAAACACTTTAACAGGCCCATAACACCAATGAGACAATTATTGAGCAGCTGAATCAAGTGATTTGATTTATATTCTATTCACATAATATTTACACTAATATGTACAACTGTAGTTTATTCTTAATTATCATAATATATAAAACAATTTTTAATTAAATCAAACCACTATGGTTGATGGATCAACTAATGGAAACTAGACCATGAATAAACAAGACCAGCTTGTCATTTAAAATCTAATTTTTATTAGCTTTATTAATTCAAAAGAAAGAGCATTTAAGTTTAAAATCTTTATTTTATAAGCAAATAAGAAAGCAGCATTTTTAATAAGGAAGTGAAAATTAGAACTGACATTTCAAAGTTAACTCAGAAATATGAAGAATTAGCAAAATAACAGTTTCCTTTCCCTCAATCTATTTCCCTGTCTCAATCTGTCTTTACCTAGAAAGGAATAAATCCTTATAAAGCTGCTGTCCTTACATGCGCCAAAGGTCCGTCAGCATAACGCGCACCATTCAGGAATCGAAAAGTAAGAGTTTTTTCTCCACTCATGGTGTCATAATTTATACCTTTCTCTCTAGCTAAACTTTCTACATTTTACATTCTTACAATGGAATCCAGGCTTCTCATTGGTCGACCTATGTCAGTCCACTGTTAGGTCATCTCTGAATTTTGACCAAGTCCGGGCTTCACATAAGCCCTATTGTCTTTTTCTTCCGGCAGTCAGTCATTATGCTTTATTCGAGAATGAACTCATAAAAGCTTTACAGACAACATTAAAAAGCTGTTATAAAACATTTAAATTGATTAAAAAAAAGTTTTAAAAAAGTAATAAAAATATATCACGTACATTGTCACATAAAATTTACAGATAAAATATATACACTCTGATTAATGACCTCCTCTTAATTCATTTATCTAAAAACTTTTGTCTAATGGACCATAACCAGCCAAGAAATTTAGAAGTGGCTATTAGTATAAATAATGAAGAACTAGTACAGATAATTCTTAGTGCCACTGCACTGCTAGTCGTACCTAAATTCTTACACATGGGAGTGAGCCAGATGCGTCTAGCTCTACATAGGATTTGCATGCAAATAAAAATTGACCAATTGATTCGTCATGTGCTCCTCAGGATGGGCAAGAACTATTTGAGGGGCCTCCCCACCTGCCTGTTAGGGATTTAAGAGAGGGAGAACCTGCTCTAATCTGGAAAGCAGCTTCCTATCCCTAGGGCTAGTGATAATGTCCCAGTATGGTTCTAAACTAGGGAGGAACTTTGCTTGCAAAAAATTTCCAGCCATAGTCTCTTGGTTGGTTTCATTCCAAGTCCGTTCTGCCACCTTCTCCCAATAGATCTCTTTGAGGTTAGACTTTGTAGGAAAAGAGGCCACCTCCGGATTTTCCCATAACATGTGGAGGCCTAATTTGCCCAAAATGTTCCTTAGTTCATTTAACCATCCTTTTTTGTGGAACTCATCTGCATTGATTATATCCTTAAATCCCTCCGCATAGTGTAAGAGTTCAGGTGTAGTCCAAAGTCTTCTCCAAAACATAATGGGTCTTAATCTTGCTAAGTCAATTAATGCCTTCCTGCCTAGATCATATCTTAGTGGCAGCAGGGGGTGCTCTTCAGAAGATTTGTAATAAGTCGAAAGAACTTATTTTCCGAAGTTTTTAGTTTTCCAAGGTTCTCATAGCCCCACAACTCTGCACCCTAAAGTGATGATCCTAAAGCTTTAGCCTCATATACCCGGAGCACAGGTTTTACAGGTTTTGTTAGAGATTTTCTGTGCTCAGAGCCAAGTGCACCAACTATTTGCCTATGCTTTATAGTTGCAGTGTCTATATGTTTGGTCCAACTTAAATCGTTTGATATGTGGATTCCCAAATATGTAAAAGCATTGACAGTCTCTAATTGGTGATCATTCATTACAATATGAGGTTTACGGCCACGAGGAGGATTAAAAACAATTGACTTAGTTTTAGACACATTAATTTCTAGTCCGTGGTCCTTACAAAATTGATCAAAGATTATTAAGGCGCATTGTAGACCACTCGGGGTCTTGGATAGAATCAGAGTGTCGTCGGCGAACATTAAAATCGGTATCTTGGTACCAGCCAGTGACGGGGCATCAACATTCTCAGCCAACATGCGGGAAACAACTCCATTGATATACAGTGTGAACAGGGTGGGGGCCATAGAACATCCTTGTCGAACCCTGCGCTCCACTAGAAAGTCAGAGGTTACCTTACCATGCCCTCCCCACTGGATCTTTGCATAATTTGCCTCATGGAGCCTCATTAGCATCGTTAAAAGCTCTTCAGGAATACCCAGGTTCTTCAACACTTGCTACAGTTTGGGCCTTGGAACCAGGTCGAAGGCGGCCCGTAAGTCTACAAACGCTGCGTAGAGGCTACCCTTCCTAAGTAACACGGTTTTCCATTGTAGGAGGGTAAAACTGAAGACCGGATCCATCGTGCTTACAGATTTTCGAAAGCCTGCTTGGAATGGTGACAAGGCGTTATTTTCCTCGGCCCAGTCCAAAAGTCTGTTGACAACCACCCTACCTATCACCTTTTGGATGGTGTTAATTAGGCTTATGGGCCTATAGTTTCCTGGATGTGATTTGTCTCCTTTCTTATAGATGGGAATTATAATTGCACATTGCCATGACGCCGGTATATTAGCCCCTTGAGCAACCGCATTCAATAGGAGAAGGATATAATTACACCAGTGCTCCTTGTCGTTGATGAAAAGATCCGCTGGCACCCCGTCTAGACCCGGGGCTCTGCCATTTGAAACTGTACTCAAGGCCAACATAACTTCATTACTGCAGAATAAATTGTCTTTATAGAAAGAAGGTCTATGTTCAGTCAACAAGTTATTGGACTGGGTATCTGCATACTGCGGCTTGAAGAAGTTGATCCAGTCCTCCTGGGATACATTGTTATCTGGGGGCTCTGGTGAATCCCCCTTGCCCCATTTGACAATGTTCCAGAATAGCCTAGAGTCTTTTTTGTCGCTTGCCTCCTTTAGCTCTAGCCAATGCTGCTCATCCCACAGTTTCTTCGCATTGGCTATGCTTTTTCTGTACGCGGTTCTGGCAAGACGGATAGACACCATGTCCCTCTCCCTGATCGCGGCTCCTAAGGCTACTCTAGTCTGCCTACACTCAGCATCTGAGTTCTATTTAAATCACTCGCTACCACGATTCTGTTGTCAAGCGAGTGAGTTTCTAGGAGGGAAACCAAAGCTGCACAAACTTCTGACCTTCCTCCTCTGTTACCCCTGGCATAGACATTATAGATGTCAAGGCAACCCTTAGGACCCGAATTGATTCTAATAAGTTGAATGTCTCTACTTCTAGTATCAATTACTTTAACAGTAAGAGCTAAACATTGGCGTACCCAAATAGTAAGACCACCCATTGGACGCCCCTTGACACCTTTTATTGCTGGGATATAATAGTTCAGGAAGCCTTCGTTAAAGAATGGTTCACAGAGCCAGGTCTCCTGGAAGATACACACATCATATGAGTTTACAAAACTTCTCCATTCCTGTGAGTCATGCTTGGAGCCTAGCCCCGCTATATTCCAGGAGACTAGCGTGGCGTTTTCTCCCTATATATCTTCTGACATTCCATTAACGCAAGATACAACCGGGATTGCAGACAAACCCAGCTCTTCTATATTGACAGGTCTTACTGTTGGACTAGTCTCAGAGATATCCCCGAGGGTTACGCCCAGCTCTATATTAGGTTTTGGGGGTAATCTGCACTGTCTGTGTTGTTCTCTGTTTCTAAAGTCCCTATTATTTCTATTTGGTCCATGAGTTCTTCAGTGATCCCAATCCCGCCAGATGGATATATTTGATGTCAATCATTGCAATCCAGTCCTGAGCAGCTTCTCTCGTGAACTCCACCCATGACTCGAGAGGAGAGCTCTTGGAGCTGGGGGAAGATTTTCTTAGTTGGATTTTGGATTGTGCTGGGGCACTAGTCCTGAATTCTAGGGCAAAAAGGTTTTCAGTAAGGGAGGCATGCTTCATTGTGAGTTCTATGGAGTCGTATTTATGATTAGGGGCGCTAATCCATTTTGCTTGCAGGATATCTTCCCTTATCACTGACCTACAGCCTCTCATGTGACGCAACCAATGAATGGCTTTGTTTGTGAGAGAGTCGGGAAGCTCCCTATTGTCTTTAGCAAGTTTGGGGACACTGGTCATGTAGATTTTATTTGGAGTGTGTCCTTTGTTAGTATCGCTAGTCCCTCTTTTCCCCTGGATGCTAGTACCTGGTGTTTTATTCTTTTCACAGACTCTAGGCATTATGGTTGTACCTTCTTTCGTGTTTCTTAACTTCTGTTGGGTGTTTTGGGCATTCACTTTGACTCTAGGGGCATTGGACATAAGTGCTTCTTGTAGTCTTGTCTGTATGGCAGGTCTACTCTTACTCGGGTCAATCGGGTGTGGTACGATTAGGTCACTATAATTACCCTTAGCTGAGGCTTGCTTGCTTTTACGTTTCAGGGGGAAGCTATCTTGCAAACTTTTTATTGCGTTAGCTTGGGTTTTTCTTCCTCCCTCACCCTCACCTCTTACTAATATACTTAAGTTCTACACAAGAGATTTTAGTGACTCTATTTCATCGCGGAGAAGGATGACAAGATTTGTTAAGTTCGATACTTCTTCGCTCACTGCTGCTCCCTTTCTGTTGCTGTGATTAAAGACAGTGTCCAAAGTAGCTATCTCGCCCTCAGCTGGGTTAATATCTATTTCTAGTGGCATTGATTGATGGGCAGGGGGCACGTTATGAATGTCAGCCAGGACTGTGAACCTGTTATGACAGGGTATTAGAGGGACAACAACCGCTGGTAAAATATCACTGGTCACACCTTCCGGTTGATCCTTGGCTGAATGTTTCCGGTCGTTATTTTGTATGATCCCAAAGTCCCTATTTTCAATGTCATTATCGGCCAATGTTTTAGGTTTTCTTTTGGCCCGGAACATTGCTGGTATTACTGGTAGAATGTTGTTGGCTTCTTGTGATTCTTGTGTGTCCCCCTTCTCGCTTGGGACCTCCCCGTTACACTGATCGGAGTCGATGATCTCCCTGCAATCATCTACAAGAACATTGATTCGCTCCAGAACATCCTCGGATGCATGGCTGGCCGCTTTTCTAAATTTCTTTCCCTTCCTTTTTTTAGGGGGTTTGCCGTCTCCTCACCCGGCCTCCATAGACTTTCGTTTCCCCATGGCCCAGGTATACGTTCACCTATAGTCAATGTAGTCCTGCACACAAAACTCAAAACTTGTATTTAAGTCTATCTTACCATGGCCGTAAAGGTGGTGATGTTAGAGATGTGGCCCTGCCCTGCCTCGGTCTGCCCCGGACGGCCACAGACGGCCCGCCCTCTGCCCGGGCTCAGCCCGGCGCCGCCCGCGCGTCCCGCGGGGCGGGAGGCGTTCAGTCGTCTTATGGCGCCTCCAGGCGCGTGGTGATGCGTCACGCCCTCCCTAGGGCTGTTGGGAGCAGTAGTCCACTGGCTGGGACTACTGCGTGTGCTGAGGCTGCAGGAGCGGGCAAAGGAAACACCTGGTGCCGTTTCCCTCACGGCGGCGGCGTCAGGCTCCACACTCCAAGCTCCGGTGAGTGTCTTTTTCTTCCACGACATTCGGCTTCCTTAAAAGAGTAACTTTTCTTCGAGATCAGAACATAACTTCCTAATCTTGGCAGACACTTTCTTCCTGTCCTTGAGCCTTCTCTCCGTGAGCATATTCTATTCAAGCAAAGAATTGTTCTTTCAATTAATAATGTTTGTGCAGCAAAAATCTCCACTACTGCGTAAATGCAAGGCTCCACTCTGGACAAGGTTTCACGTCTGCATCTCTGTCAGCCATATTTTTCTGAGCCACTTTTTCAGGCCTCACTTTGGAAACTATTATTTAAACAAACACAAGACATCAATTAATTAAAGAATTGAGACCTAATCTGATACCCTCCTCTTTGCTAATTAACACGGTTAATTATGTTACCTAGCTTAAGCACAAGAATGGAGCGTTATATTCACCAATCCTTTTCGTATGTCTGGAACTCTAAGAGCTTTTATCACAAAAGACATAACATAAGCACATAAAATAAGCACATGTCATTAAATTAAACTGCTGCATTTAATACTGACAAAGACAATAGACAAGGTTAGTTTATTAATTTTTTCCTTTGCGTTTGCAACAAAAAGCACATTAGTCCCACGTGTATTTCATGTGTGCATCTTTAAAACTAAGTTGATTAATAATTTCACCACAAGCTTATTAGTGTGTTTACTTTTTATTAGGAGAGATTAACTTCGCAAGTTTGAACAAAATTTTGTTCTTTACCTTGCTCCATCAACTCCCTCATCTGGTGATTTCAAAATCACCAAACAATACCCAAAATGTTATAAATTTTCAACCCCTGAACATGTTTTGGACTTTCTTAATATTAGTATTTCTAAATCTTTGACTCATCATCTGATTTTCTACATCTCTTCTAATTCTATTTCCTTTTCCTTTTCATCTCTTAGCTTATAAATTCTTTTCTTTTCTGTTACATATTTTCTTCTCTTGTGTAGCATACAACTAATTTTTAACAAAAGTATCACCATAGCTATTATTACTAAAGGGAAAACTATTTTACCTATAATTGAACTACCAATCTCTTGAAACCAGTGTTTGATTGCTGCAAATCTTTTGCTTAAGCGTTCTGAAAAACTCTCATCTTCTAATGGTTCTATTTCAGTATGTAACTCAGTAATGTTTTTAATGTACGTCTCTATATTCTGGCTATTGTCAGGTATGTAAGTGCAATAATGTTAAACATGTAAGATCCCACAAACTCCTCCCTCTTTTGCCACCAGGATATCTAGCGCAAGATGATCCTGCAATAACATGGTTCTCATGGCAACAAGTTCGGTATTCACTAATTGAAAACCACTTGCAGTGTCTGTTGACAATCTGTCAACAATTGTGGACATTTTTATGATCTTGTTTGCATTCAGGGTAATTCCTACCATAGGTATTAATGCACCAAATATGTCTCCCAAAACTTCTGAAAAACTTTCTTTCCTAAATCTGTTCTCATGGCTGCTAATTTCAAATGAACCATCTGCATTTCTATCTACATGAAAACATTTTGGAAAAACTAAACCTAGATAACAAGTCCCATACCAGTGGTCCGGGAGGCTGTAATAGGCTTTATAGCCACAAACAAAATAAATTCCAGGAAAAAATTGGGTCTTTGCCTCCTTTAAATCCCCATCACCCTATAATTTGATAAGTATCTTCACATTGACTTGCACCTACAAAATAATTATCATACAATGTATTGTCTCTTCTTATACAAAATTTTCCACTAACAGGTTTATCTATATGAATCGCAACATTTACATTTCTACCATTGAGCTTTTCATCTTCAAACTGCCAAAATTTCGACTTAGCCTGTTTCGTTATTTTATTTAGCTTATAAATTGCCCTTCTCTCTTCCACCATATTTAGGAATGTTTTCTCTTCTGTTCTCAATTTACATGTTAGATTATTTCTGGAAAGGGGCGACCACTCGGTCCCCCCGAACGTATGGCAGAGTACCCCGATCCCCCCGGGAAGCCATCTTGGGCGGGAGGCGAGTCTCGGCTGGTATGCCCGAAGCGGCGTAGCCGGGGCGCGCCCTTTTCCCGCCCTGGAGTGGGCTGGCCTAGACACTGACGAGGCCGGGCCACGCCCTCGGGGCAGGCCGGGGCGGGTTTACGCCCGCCCTGAAGACGGATAAAAGGAGCAACAAGCCAGGGAAGCATCCCCTTGTTCCTGTGCTCTGAAGCTGCACCACCTCGCTGCACGTGAGCTCGAGACGGAACGAAGAGCCAATTTTGAGCGTTGTAATCTTCTTGTTTGTTTTGCAGATACTCTGTCGGAGAATGCCTAAGAAGGCGGGAAAGCGAATGACTACCGACCAGATGCTGCGTGTTCTCATGAAAGAGGTGACCGACCTAAAGAAGCGAATGGCGGAGAAAGACGAGGAAGGGGGGCCGAAACGTCCTCTGGCGGGAGCAGCTCCAGGAGGAAAAGGCAAGAGGCCCAGGAGGGGAACAGCTGGGGGAGACGTCCCAGTTCCCTGTACCCCACTCGAAGCACCCACTCTGGTCCCGGAGGGAGGGAATCCGATTCCCGTAGTGGTCACCCCCGTGTCCGGGGAGGATATGCCGCCCGAGCTGGCCGCACAATTAGCAGCGTGGTTGGGTAAAGGTAGCAAGGGCGCCACGGCTGACGACGCGCAGGTGTTGATGAAGCAACTGCGTGAAACAAGGGAAGCGACGAAGGCACCATCGCCGGGTGCGGCAGTAGAGAAGCCACCTGGGACAGGTCCAGTCGCAGATACAGCTTCCGGTTCAGGTAAGCGGCCATTGCCGATTGCGAGGGATGAGTCTGCACCCTCTCGAAGGGAAAAGTTGGGTCAACATGTCCCTCTGGCTATCAAAGAGAAGATATGGGCAGAGGAGTATATAAACATCTTCTCGTTGCTTACCGATCATTATGAGATGGAGCATGTTAAGAGCCAGAAGGAGCTCATGCATCCGAGTGTTTGGCGCGCAAAGATGGCCGCCTTTAAAGTAAATGAAAACATTGGTAATTGGGGCAAAGCATGGGGGGTTTTTACATCCATCTTGGGTGAACGTAGGCCCGAATTGCTGCCCGAATTGCCGATTTATCAATCACGGATCATGGGGTATTCAGTATCTCACGAGGGCAACCATTGGTTTTGTTACGATAATATTTTCAGAAAAGCGAAAGAGCATGATAAAAACTTAACTTGGGATTGTTATGATTCTGTGTCCTGGTCCAAAATGGAGGATTCTGGTATGTTGAAGGTGCCATTAGTAGGGAGTAACGTGGGTGAATCCTCCCGCCAATATGCGGGGACGCCCTTTCGATCAGGTACGAGTAACGACAATCACTCGAGGCCAATCGGCAACGCAGGAAAAAGGGGGGTTTGTTGGAACTTTAACAGGGGGAAATGTACTAGGCCCCAGGGGTCATGCAAATTTAGGCACGAATGTGGGGGGTGTGGGCAATCATCCCATCCTGAGTCCATGTGCAGAGCCAAAACGGGTGATAACGGGGGTAGAGGAGGCGCCAAACAGGTCTGACATAGTCCGAGGGGCGCCTTTACCTACTCCGATTGATACCATGGCAATGATTCCCTGGCTCAGCGAATACCCGGATCACGCTTCCGCTGGGGTGGTGCGGGACGGATTTTCATATGGTTTCCGCATCCCAGTGAGGGAGTTTCAGGGTATAGCAAAATGTAAAAACCAGATATCGGTCTTACAGCATACGACCGTGGTACAGGAAAAGATCGGGAAAGAGGTGGCTCGAGGTCGAGTCGCCGGTCCATTTAATGTGCCACCAGTTGCTAACTTTGTTTGTTCCCCTTTAGGGGTGGTCCCCAAGAAGGACCCGGGTGAGTTTCGGCTGATACATAATTTATCAGCCCCACGTGGTCTTTCCGTAAACGAGGCAATAGACCCGGAAGTGTGTTTGGTGCGGTACGCATCCTTCGACGAGGCCGTAGCCATATTGAATCGCCTGGGGCCCGGAGCGCTGATGGCAAAATCTGATATCGAGTCAGCGTTCCGGTTGCTCCCGGTACATCCAGACGATCAGCGTCTCCTTGGTTTCATGTTTCAGGGTCACTATTACATGGATAGGTGTATGCCGATGGGGTGCTCTATATCGTGTGCCTATTTCGAAAAGTTCAGTTGCTTCCTGCAATGGGTCTTCACAAAGAAGACGGGGTTTCAACATGTTATGCATTATCTCGATGACTTTTTGTTTCTGGGGGCAGCCGGGGATCCAGAATGTGGACAGGCTTTGACTGCATTTTGTGTCTTGATGAATCAGTTTGGCGTGCCATTGGCACCAGGTAAGACTGTGGGTCCCTCGACTTGCCTCGAGTTTCTGGGGATCGAGCTCGATTCCGAAGAAGGTTGTTTTCGTTTACCAGGTGACAAAGTGTTAAAATTCAGGGCATCCCTGCAAATGTGTATAAGTGAATCTAAGGTTAAGCTACATCAATTACAGCAATTGGTAGGACAGTTGAATTTTGCCCTAAGAGTTATACCGATGGCCCGCCCCTTTTCTCGCTCGATCGCTCAAGCCATGGTCGGCCTGAGGGAGGGTCATCATCGCACAAGGCTCTCGGCAGAGGTTCGCCAGGACATGCGCATTTGGTTGGCATTTCTGGCGGATTTCAATGGTCGAATTGTCTGGAACAAACCGGCCGTGTCCTCTGAGGAGCTAGGGCTGTGGACAGATTCGGCAGGGAGCATTGGTTTTGGTGCCATATTCGGCACTCAGTGGTCGGCACAGAAATGGCCGTCATGGTGGCATGATAGTGGTCTGACAAGCAACATTGCTTTCCTAGAACTTTTTCCCATACTGGTGGCCCTGAGAACTTGGCCCGAGGGGTTCAGAGATCACTCTGTGGTATTCTGGTCTGATAACATGACCGTTGTTGAGTGTATCAATAGCCAGGCAGCACGATGCAAATGGATTCTGAGATTGCTCAAGGAAATTGTGTTATTGTGTATGCAATTGAATGTACTATTTAGGGCAAGACATGTCCCGGGGGTGATGAACCAGGCGGCTGATGCGCTTTCTCGTTTTCATATGCAGGCCTTCTGGGGTTTTCTGCCCACAGCGGACCCGGTGGCAGCACCCTTTCCCGAAGCTCTCTGGTCTCTCGGTGCCCAGAACTACAGAACCTCGTGGGAGAGAGTTTAGCACCCAGGACGAGGAAGGCATATGAAGGGGCGTTCCGTTCCTATTGGGCCTTTTTGGGGGCGGCTAGAGGGGAGCTTTGGGGCCAGGAGGAGTTGGTAGTGACATTCCTGCTGTCTTTACGTCAGGCAGGCAAATCAGTGGCTACGGCCCAGAGGCATCGGGCCGCCATTTCCTTTGTGGCTAGGGCTCATGGGATCCAGGACCCGACAGCGTCTTTCGTTGTGCAAAAAGCGCTACGTGGGTGGCAACGCCTTGAGGGTCGCAGGGTAGATGAAAGGCGCCCGATAGGTTTGGATAGGTTGGCCCTGTTATTATCTAGACTCCCTGCAACATGTTCATCCCAGTATGAAACGGTGTTATTCCGAGCCGCTTTTACGCTGGCATTCCATGGGGCTATGCGAGTAAGCGAACTAGTGGCGAGGAACAAGCAGGACGTGATGGGGGGACTGTGCCGAGAGCACGTTCAGATCAGAGGGGAGACGATGACTCTCTCGTTCGTCAGGTCCAAGACCGATCAGGGTGCGATGGGTGATTGCATAATCATACAAAGGATCCCCGGGTCCTCCATGTGCCCGGTGAGTTGTGTAGAGGAATATTTGGCACAAAGGGTGGCATCATGAGGGGGGACCTTGTTGAGACACGCTGACACCACCCCACTGACGAGGTTTCAGTTTCAGCGGGTGCTTGCGATGTCGATTACTGCTGCGGGCTTGAACCCGGGCGAGTTTGGGACCCATTCCTTTCGGATAGGGGCTGCTACAGAGGCTACAGCCAGGGGTCTGAATGTCGAACAAGTTAAACGTGTGGGGCGCTGGTCCTCCAATTGTTATAAGAGGTATGTGCGGTTGCACATGTTGTGAAGCTGTAATGATGTACTCACGCTTCTTGTTTTTGTTTGGTTTCAGTTGCGCAAGCCTACGAGGCGGGGCGGACTATGCAGTCGACCCAACACCGGGCCAGCGGTCAGACTTCACCGGCTGTGAAAAAGGAGGTGTGGGTCGTGGGCCACTCATACGTGAGGCGTGCCGCGGACGTATTCAAAGCAGGTGACATGATTCACGTGGCTGGGGAATACGGGTACAGTGTGTCCTTCTACGGAAAGGGCGGACTCTGTATTGACCAGTTTCAATCATTTTTTGAGGGTTTGCTAGGGCGGACGAGGTCACCGCCGTCTATAATCATAGTACATCTTGGGGGCAATGATTTGGTCACCACTGGTAGACGACTTCTCCTTGAGGCGATGCTTTCCACTGTAAGTTGGTTGGCGAGGAGAGTTCCAGGGTGCACGATTGCATGGTCACATATGATCCCACGAAAAGTATGGCGGGGGGCTATTTCTGTTTCTGCTCTGAATCATTCAGTAAGGAAAATTAATAACAAAGTGAGTAGATTGTTCCGTTCCAATACACTGCATTCTATTTCGCATGGTTGTATTACTGGTGACAGTATGTATTTGGGGGATGGTGTTCATTTGTCCCGGGTGGGGAACGAGTTACTCATAGGGGACTGTATAGCTTGGCTAAAGACTTTAAGACATGACCTTTAGGTAGGAGTGTTGTGGGGGGTCCGGATAGCCGGTCAACTATCCGGACTGTGGCGGTAAGGTCATGATCGGTGAGCACTAATTGGAAGATCCCTATGAGTGGGCGTCACCCATTACGGATGGGAGCGCTCGAGGGAGGTGGCCATTGGCCCCTCAACGGGGTAGGCGGTCCCTTCTAAGGATGGGCCGCCGAAAGGAAAGGAAAGGCGGTCAAGGCCCCTTCCTGGGTAGGAGGGGCTACAGCCCCCTCCTGGAGAATTTCCCGGGGCCAGGTCATCTGCGACGGCAGATGCGGTAAGTTGTGTGGGGTTTGGGGGGGGTCTACGCTACCTTCTAGATACCTCACACGAGTCCTCGGACGACCTTTAAGTGGCGTCGAGTTTATTGGGGCCCCCGTCAAGTCAAGGGAAATTGGTAGTTGCACTCGAGGTACACCTCTGTGCGGTCGCCCCTCACAAGTGAGGGGGATATTTCTGGTTTAGGGATCTTGACACCGGTTACGACCTTGCCGTTGGCCCTTAAACGTTAGGATGTACAATTTCAAAATTTCAAGTTAAATGTTTTGTAGGATGTTAGTTCGGCTAGGAGAACCTTTGTATTAGAGAATATGTTAAGGTTAGCCAAACATCGCAATGTGGTAATGAAATTGTACATAATATGAAACTGTTATTTTAATGTTTTAATTTTGTTTCATATTTTAATAAATACGGCCGGGAGGGTCACTCCCTCCCGTCTTCCAAAAGTTCAGAACTGTTTCCGGTTTCCCATCCTTGGGGATTGTGTTGAGAGGGGGTGGCGGGTATCTCAGCCATATGGAAAGGGGCGACCACTCGGTCCCCCCGAACGTATGGCAGAGTACCCCGATCCCCCCGGGAAGCCATCTTGGGCGGGAGGCGAGTCTCGGCTGGTATGCCCGAAGCGGCGTAGCCGGGGCGCGCCCTTTTCCCGCCCTGGAGTGGGCTGGCCTAGACACTGACGAGGCCGGGCCACGCCCTCCGGGCAGGCCGGGGCGGGTTTACGCCCGCCCTGAAGACGGATAAAAGGAGCAACAAGCCAGGGAAGCATCCTCTTGTTCCTGTGCTCTGAAGCTGCACCACCTCGCTGCACGTGAGCTCGAGACGGAACGAAGAGCCAATTTTGACCCACCCACCAGCCCCTGAGGACAGCAAGTGGTTTTGAATAAAGTTTGATGTGATAACTCTTTTGTTTTGCAGGTACTGGATTATTATCGTGATAACTTTGAATATGCAATAAAGAAATGGTCAATTGTGGTATGTTTTGCAAATAAAGTAATCCTGCTCTAGTGTTGATCAGTAGCATGCTTTTAATAAAGTGGTTGCTTTTAACTGTCTTTTAAGTAATTTAGTCATTTAGTTTAGAACTGTCGTATTTATTTTGGTCGGGCGGTAAGGTCATGATCGGTGAGCACTAATTGGAAGATCCCTATGAGTGGGCGTCACCCATTACGGATGGGAGCGCTTGAGGGAGGTGGCCATTGGCCCCTCAACGGGGTAGGCGGTCCCTTCTAAGGATGGGCCGCCGAAAGGAAAGGAAAGGCGGTCAAGGCCCCTTCCTGGGTAGGAGGGGCTACAGCCCCCTCCTGGAGAATTTCCCGGGGCCAGGTCATCTGCGACGGCAGATGCGGTAAGTTGTGTGGGGTTTGGGGGGGGTCTACGCTACCTTCTAGATACCTCACACGAGTCCTCGGACGACCTTTAAGTGGCGTCGAGTTTATTGGGGCCCCCGTCAAGTCAAGGGAAATTGGTAGTTGCACTCGAGGTACACCTCTGTGCGGTCGCCCCTCACAAGTGAGGGGGATATTTCTGGTTTAGGGATCTTGACACCGGTTACGACCTTGCCGTTGGCCCTTAAACGTTAGGATGTACAATTTCAAAATTTCAAGTTAAATGTTTTGTAGGATGTTAGTTCGGCTAGGAGAACCTTTGTATTAGAGAATATGTTAAGGTTAGCCAAACATCGCAATGTGGTAATGAAATTGTACATAATATGAAACTGTTATTTTAATGTTTTAATTTTGTTTCATATTTTAATAAATACGGCCGGGAGGGTCACTCCCTCCCGTCTTCCAAAAGTTCAGAACTGTTTCCGGTTTCCCATCCTTGGGGATTGTGTTGAGAGGGGGTGGCGGGTATCTCAGCCATATATAAGCATACTCATATGTAAGTTCACTAGTTGTTAGGAAAAATTCCCTCATCTGTTTAGCAGGTCTCACTTTATTCAGGTTATCTACAACCTTTAAATTTGCAAAAATGTAATCAAAATCGGAATAATAATATTCCAGATGACCAGTTTTATAAAACAAACTTGTTATTACACTACATGTTATACCATAAGTAAGATAAAGCATCTTATATTTAACTCCTTCAGACACAGAAGTAGGTAGTTTCACACACACATAACAATCTTTTACATTCATCACCTTAACATATTCAGATAAAAGTCTTGAGAAGGTATTTCTAGAAAAATCTCCAAGAGATCTATCTTGGTGAATCTCTGGTTTATGTACAATTATTCTATTAGTATCAGTTTTCTCAGATTTAACAACAACTTTACTTGTCATGTTACCTTTATACATCTCTTTATCTACACCAAAAGGAAAGATAACAGCTAAAATTAACCAGACTAAAATAATCAAAATTATACATATTGTAGACAATTTGCAACATCTTCTGAGAATTGAGCATCTCGACTTTTCATTAGTATAAGGCATCTTTACTTTTTCAAGATAACAAATAAAAAATAAAAATAAAAAAATTGAAAAATTACAAAATATACTCCCCTCTTTTTTTTTCTCAAGCAGATAATCTTATTTTCTACAAGTTTTCTTCTAACAGTTTTTCTTCGACCTTATGTCATACATCAAATGTGTTTTTCAGCTAACACAATTTCTTCAACCTTGTGTCTCCTAACACAGTTTCTTCAACCTTGTGTCAATTAATCAATAAGTTCAATCATTGCCACTTGCATCATCAAAATCTTCTTGGCTACTATTGACTTCTACTACTGGTGGGATTATAATGTAGGCCCACTCTGGCGATTTATATTTCTGGTTTGGTTTTATTGTTCTCTTTGCTCTACTACTTATCACTTCTATTTTCTTTCCTGCCTGTTTTTTCTTATTCAAGTCTTCCTCTTTCTGACTTGAAATCGCATTAACCTGCTCTTTTGCTTCATTCACTAATTTAAATTTTATGCCTCCAAATTCTTTTGGCCAATTATCTCCTTTTCTTGTTAGCTTCTTTTAAGGCTCTTTCAAATTATACTCCACTCTCCAAGCTCTTTTTCTTGTTTTCTTCAATTTGGATTCATCTTCTGTGTTTTTAGCTGATTTATTAATGATCAATTTTTCTGAGTCAGATTCTTCATCAGATTCAGGTACTTCTTTACTCGGCAGTTTCACTTTGTTAGGAAATTCATTCTTATAGCTGGTACTTGGAATTTCTTCTTCTTCAAATACTTCCAGTTCACCAGTTTCAGAATTACCGTTCCTTCTTCCAAAGTTTCTAATCTGCTTTTCAATACTCTCCTGATCTTGATCTTGAATCACTTCTTGATCAGTTTCTTTTTCTGCTTCTTGATCTAGCAGATTGTCATTTTCATCTTCAGAATCTTGTATTATAATCTCTTCATTCAAAGCGTCATTCGCATTTGAATCTTCCAGATGTCGACTATCTTGTCGATCTTCAGGATCTGGATTTTCTTCAGGCTCTTCTTCTGAATATGAATCAGCTGTTGTATCACCTTACTCATCAGGATTCTCAGGTTCTGGGACTCGTATGGTATGACTTGCATGAATAAACCTTTTTAATCCCCTACACTTTACTGCATTCGTTGTGACCAAAATCACCTGTCTTGCCTTTTGCCACCTTGGTACTAGGCAATTTCCTCTTCGATGCACTTTTGTCCTCACCCAGTCTCCTGGTAACAGATCATGAGCTTGTTCTTTCTCTTTTGTGAGCACTTCAGTTCCTACATGATGTAACACAGAAGTCACCACGTCAGACAGATTTTTGCAATGATCCATAATGATGCTATCATTTATACTCAGTAACTTGTCAACTGGAACATATGCTTGCCTCATGACCCTGCCCATTAATATTTCATGAGGGCTCAATCCTGTTTTCTTATCTGGAATGCTTCTCAAACTCATCAAAACAAGTGGTAGTGCATCTGTCCACTTCATTCCTGTTGCTAAACACATTTTCCCTATTCTATTTTTTATTGTTCCATTCACTTGTTTAACAACACCTGAAGCCTCTGGTCTGTATGCACAATGTAATTCCTGCTTTATGCCCAAGGCTTCACAAATCAGTTTTAACAATCTGTTTTCAAAATGTGTGCCGCGATCTGTCTCGACCGACATTGGGAATCCGTACCTAGGTATAAACTCTCTCAACAGCAATTTTGCAACAGTGATTGAATCATTATGACGCGTAGGAAAAGCTTCCACCCATCTTGAGAACAAACAAACAATCACCAAGACATATCTCAGTTTGTTGTGAGGTGGCATGTCAATGAAGTCAAGCTGTATTCTGGTAAAAGGACCTCCCTCCCGTCCTATGGTATCCATGCTTACAACTGTTTTTCTGTTCGGGTTGATCTGCTGGCAGATCAGACATCTCTGACAAAAGGATTCTGCAATTATTCTGAATTTTGGATTGTACCATGTTTCCCTAAATAGCCTAATCATGGAATCTCTGCCAATATGTCCTGGACCATGGTACATGCGTGCCACATCTTAAATCATGCTGTCTGACATTACTGGTCTGTCATCCTTGTAAACACAAATATCATCCTCTTCTCTTTGCCTACATCCTGCTTTTAACCATGTGTCTTTTTCCTCATCACTTGCCTCATCTTGCAATTGTTTTACTCCCTGCCAAGTATCAACTACAGATATTAGCATAAGTGAGTTCAAAACATGTTCATTTTCTTTTTCCCGATTGACTGCTGCATTATGTCTTGCACAGAATTTCACAATTTCATCAGCATATGAATTTCCCTTTGCTATGTAATCTTCTCCTCGCTGATGAGCTGTACATTTCACTACTGCAATTTTTTCTGGCAATTGAATTCTATCAACTAGTCTTTTTTATCAATTCATCATTCCTGATTGGTGATCCCGCAGAAGTTAAATAAACTCTTTGAGACCAGAGCTGGCCATAGTCATGAACTACGCCATATCCATACTGACTATCAGTCACTATGGTAATCTTTTGTCCTTTTCCCAATTCACATGCTCAAATGAAAGCAACTAATTCTGCTACTTGAGCTGAACGAATTCTTTTGAGACTTGAGGGTTCAATCACATCTGCAACCGTGCATACTGAATATGCTGCACACCGAACATCATCATCTGTTCTCAAGCATGAACCATCAACAAACAAAACATAATCTGATTCAGGCAACGGGACATCTTTAATATCCTGCCTTGGTTTTGTGCAATATTCTAATACATCCAGGCATTCATGATCAACAATTTGGTCTCTAATTTCTGTTTCAGAAGCATCAGGCAATAATGTAGAAGGATTCAGATTTACACATCTCGCAATCGAGACATTGTCTGATCCAAGAATTGCTTTTTCATATTTTGTCAACATATTACTTGTCAAATAATGTGTTTTGCTTCTGGTAAGGATAATTTCTACAGAATGTGGCACATATACCTTTACAAGAAAACCCATAATTATTCCTTCACCTTGTTCCAAACTCACACTTGTTGCAGCTACTGCTTTTAAACAACCTGGTAATGTTTTTGCAACAGGGTCAAGAACAGCTGAGAAATATGTTATTGGCTTTCTCAGTCTTCCATGTCTTTGAATTAGAACTGATAATGCACAACCTTCTCTTTCACTGCAATACAGCTCAAACTCTTTTCATAATCAGGCATTCCCAATGCTGGAGCGTCACACAAACTTCTTTTTAGCTGTTCAAAAGCTTCCAATTCAGTTTTTGTTAAACTAATCGGGTCTTTTATGTCTGCTTTTGCAATTACAGAAAATCCAATAATCCATTGGCGACAATAACCTACCAAGCCTAGAAACATTCTAACCTGTCTCTGTGTTTTTGGAGGTTGCATTGCCTGGATCATTTTTATTCTTTCTGTTGTTACCTATCTGGTACCTTTTGCAATTCTGTGACCAAGATATTTTACTTCTTGTTTGCAAAACTGTAATTTTGCAGGAGATACTTTGTGTCCCTCATCTGCCAGATTATTTAAGAGAGTAATGGTATCTGTTACACAAGTATCTCTTGTTTTTGCAGCAACAAGGAGATCATCAATATACTGCACTAACGTAGATTTTCCAGATAAATCTAGATTTTCCAAGTATTTCTTTAGCAACTGATTAAAAATAGATGGACTCTCGGTGTACCCTTGAGGGATTCTACACCATGCTAGAATACGCTCTTTGAATCTGAACGCAAACATTTGTTGGCTTTCTGGATGCAATGGAACTGTAAAGAATGGATTGCATAGATCAATAACTGTATGCCATTCTGCATCATGCGGAATCTGATATAAAATTACCGCTGGGTTTGGTACAACTGGACAACATGGAACAACAATTTTGTTAACTTTTCTCAGGTCCTGAACAATTCTGAAAGTTCCATTTGGCTTTTTAATTCCCATAATCGGTGAGTGACATGGGCTGCTTTCAATTTATTTTAGAACACCTTTTTGAATTAATTTATCTATTACAGGAATTAAGCCCTCAATCACTTCTGCTTTCATTTTATACTGTGGAATATTTGGATAATCTACTCCTTATTTTACTGTTATTTGTACTTGGTCTACATTTTTCATCAAACCCATTTCATCTCCAGCGAAATCCCAAATTTTTACATTCACTGTCTCTTTTAATTCTTCAAGTAAATTGTTTTTATCAAACACAGGAAATAATCTGTTTTCTTATGCCTCAACCATTGACATTGTTAATTTGTAAAGACTATCTTCTTCTGGAGTTTGAAGCTCAATACCATCTGGTGAGCAATATATAGCGCAATTCATCTTACAAAGTATATCCCTACCTAACTAGATTTACCGGACTGCTATCACAGACTATAAATCTGTGCATGTCTTTAAATTTACCTATTTCAACTTCTACTGGTTTAGTTACATCTGTTTTAATCTGTTGATTAGCTACACCAACTACTTGGATCTTCTCACCATAGAGAGGTAGGTTTTCTATTTCCACTGATCTATCAGTAGAACGGGTAGCACCTGTATCCACTAGGAAAGTAATTTCCACATCATTCACTTTACCATTCACAAATGGATCAGATTGATCTACCTCAAGAGTGGCTCCAAGCACGCACTCTTCCTCCTCTCTCAGGCACCGTCAGAAGTAATCGTCAAAATCACACCCTCCATATTCCTCCAACAAGAATTGTTGTGACAGATTTGACATATTCACTCTCGGTGATCTGTTTACCTGTTCACCTCTGCTGAATCCTGATTCTGTACTGTATCTCTGCAAATTTACACAGTTTGGAAGTGGCGGTTGTGGTAACTGATGTGGCAACTGACTTTGCTGAATCACTACCTGTCGCTGTAGCTGTTGCTTCTGATTTATCTCATTCTGCATCTGTGGATTTAAGGATTGATTTTTAACAAAACTTCTAGGCGGATTCTTTCATTCATGTTTCCAGTGTCCAATTCCGCCACAATTAAAAGATGGGAGTTTCTGTTTCAACTCTTCCATATTTCCCATTAACTTTGGCTTATTATAATTACCCTTAAATTTTCCTTGATTCTGATCAGCATTTTTATTCCCTAAAGTTGCTATCTGTTGTTAAGCCACTTTCACCTGTGCCCACATTGCTTTTTATTTCAGTTTCTTTTGTTTAGCATCTATCTCATCACTACAGTATTTTTCCTTTCTCAAAATATCATCAACTGTATGTGATTGCCACCCAACTATTCCAGTTCTTATCATTTCACTAATTTCAGGTCTCAAGCCATATACAAATCTGTATATAAAATGGCTCATATCCTTCTCACTCAGATGCTCATAACCACTGTATTGTTTAAATACCAGCAGTAATCTTTCATAGAATGAATGTAATGATTCTTTCGGCTCTTGGGATGTTCTGTCTATTTTAACCCAATCTACCTCTTTTGGAGGAATTATGGGGCATATTACCAATAACTAGCGATAATTATCGCTATGTTGGTTAGGCGGGGATATTTTTATCGCCGAGCTGCGGCGATTTTTATCGCTTAGGAACCTTGCTATTATCAAGGTTTATCTCCTAAGCGATAAAAATCGGCCGAAATGCATGAATATCGCCGAAAAGACAGCGATATTCATGCATTACCGAGCTAATGCTCTTAGCCATGTTATCCACCTCCCATTGGATAACATGGCTAAGAACTGCTGAAGGGCAGGTGTTAGCTTTTGGAGAAATTCGCGCTTAGAGCGAATATCTCCAAAAGTTGGTAATAGGAGATAGCGATGTTAGCGACTGTTTCCAGTTGCTAACATCTTGGCACGCCCACTTTGCATGCCATTAGTGATAAATATCACTGACATGCAAAGTGGGGCCCAAGATGGTCGCTATCTCCTACTAGCTGTCGCTAACTGGTGTTAGCAACAGCTAGGTAATAGGGAGATAATTTTATCTCCGCTTTCTTGGCTTTTAAAGCCAAAAAAGCAGAGATAAACCCCCTTGATAATATGCCCCTTTGTTTTTCAAAAACACAATTACTTTATCATATAATTTCATCTGGTGAAGGAGCACCTGTTATCTTATCTCAAGAGGGTTCTTCTCTAGGCCAATCTATAGAAATTTTACATTCTGTCCAAAGATCTGATGGGACAATTATGTCAAACAAACCATCAAGATCAACCCACAAAACTTTAAAAACTTTTACAAACCTTTCTACCTGCTGATACCATTCCACAGGTTTTTCTCTCAAGCGGGGAAAATCATTTGTGAACAGTAAAATGTCCTGTCTTGTCCATGGGACATGCACAAATCCACCTCCTGCTATTTCTCTCATTGGAAATTCATTTACCACTTCATCTTTTTCCTTTACAAGAAAATTTAAACTTGTTCTGTCTTCATCTCTTTTCTTTGTCCATTTCGCTCTCCATTTACCTAATTCACCCCATTTTCTCAAAATCGCAATTAAATCTTTTATATGCGCAGTTCTTCCTGAATTATTCATGTTTTCAATGTCTTTTTCAGAAAAATCCACCCTGTAATTTTTCTGCAAATGTTTCTGCTTACTTAGATCTACTTTTAATTCAGAAGCAATTTCTTCCAATTGATCATATCTGTTTTTTGTTTTCCATGTTATTTTCTTACAAATAAACAATAATTCATCCTCCTGATATGTCTTTAAACTGTCAGTTCCAATTGTCCCAATAATTAATTCTTCTATATCTACTTTCAGTTTTCCAACATCAAGTAATATACCTTCTGGGGTTAAATTTATTTTATTAATACTTTTTTCTGGTAATTCAGAATCAGAATCTGCACCAATTGGGGTTTTACATGTTAAGCTTTGATTAAGGGTTAAGTCAGGCATTCTCATTCTCTCCCAATGTATTTCAGTTAAATCCGAATAACATTTTTCAGTTACTTTTTGCATTTCCGTATTTAATGGAACAGTTAAAGCTGAATGTCTGATTTCTTTTTGATCAAATACTGGAAGAAAAGGTCCAATCTTTCCAGGCACTGTTACTGCTTCCATGCTTTTAGTTAACTGCTGTATTAATTTATTTGCAGAACGAATATATTCTGAAGTATCTGGTATTGGTAATCCTCTATACCTATACGCTCTGATTTCATTTCTTGGGTTTTCATTCCATTGATCTGGAGTTTCAGTGAAATTACTATTTACTGGTGATATATTTGAATTAAGTCTGCTCTTTCTGGAGTTTTATTATTAGTCAAAATCGTTTCAGGGGATGTTTCATCAATAATTTCTCTAGGTGGGGCACTTGGAGGAGTAGTCCATGTACAAACTGGTTGAAAAGGTGACTTTTTTTAGTATACATTTCTTCAAAAACTGCATCTTCTGAATCACTCTCTTCTCTAGTATTATTTTTCTTTTGGGAATGCTTTTCACAAGATGTCTCATTAATTAATCTCCTTGGGTACAAGCCATCACAGATGTCTGCACTTCTCCATCGACACATTCTATCCTGATGCGTTTCTCTAAATATTCTTTTTGGAATTCCTCTACTCTCTCGTTCTAATGCTTGCATCTCATCTTCCCATTCAACTAAAGCTTCAAATTGTGTGGGTCTGGGTTTCGGTACAAGATTTACCATTCTTTCTCAATAGTTTTTCAAAACCGCTACGTTAAATGATCCATCTTCTGGCCATGCTAAAACACCATCATTCTCAGTATATTTCATCCAATTCTCAATCCAGAGACAAGTATGATAACCATATTCAACTAGCATATAGGCTGCAGGCGTTTTGTACTTATGAATTAATATTTCGCGTCGCAATTTTCTTGTCAGGTTTCAATTTATTTTTCAATTTCTGAAACCATGAAAGTTTCTTTTTCTCTTTCTGAAAATAATAATCCATGTTTTTAAATGATTTCCTCAACTTCAGAAAAGATCGTAACAATTTTCTGTAACAAGGAAGTTGTTATTCCGCAACACCAACCAATCCGTGCAAGAAACTCACCAAAAAACCAATCAGGTTCGCCTACGTCACTATTTTGCTCAACCAATAGAATTACTGTTTTTCACGACGAGCCAATCAGCTGTAAGCTTGTCTTGTCACATGAACCAATCTGTACGCGAATACTGTGACATATGTTAGCCAATCACAGCGCGGCACTAGTGATGTATGCTACCGCTGCAGGGAAACTGCTCCGTCTCTCGTTCTTTTAACTGACCCCTCCCTTACAAAATTTTTCACAGTGCTATATTTACTAAACTTTTGATAAAATTCAGTTAATAACTTCACATAAAACAAACCATTTGTCTGTTTCGCTAAAAAAAGTGATCGTTTTCTCACACATTCAAGTATTCTTTTCGCGTGAAATAGACTACGCTATTTTCACAGAATATTTAGATTCGTCGATAAAGTAAGGCTACTTTACCCATTCATTTAGGCACATTCATACAGAAAAGATCCCTAGCCAATCATACATAAATCTTTAGTAGGACTTTAACTCACCTATAGAAATCCTAATTCGCCAATAAGAGAGACGACGCTTCCTTACCCTTCACTCATGCTTGGATAAATTCTACTACTCTTTTCACAGTAAGTTTTAAAACAGGACAGAAGTCCCTATACTCAAAAGTTACGATTTCATAGACAGTCCTTACTATTGCATTCTACCTTACACACCTAGAAGTTCCCTAAACTTGTGCTGTACGACCAGAACACTAGTGATATACAACAATACCACCATTTTGAAACAGAACAAATGCACTGTGTAACCTCACTTGTCACACTACTCATGCCAGCACAACTAGGAATTTTCACACTGCTGGAAAAAACCTTTCGACTACATATAACAAACTTAACAAGTTTTAGACATGTAATCCTATGTAATTACCATGTAACATATCAGTTACCATAGTAACCGAACTCTGCTACCAAGAAATTGATCCAGCGCTCCTATAGGAAAACTGTCTCATAAACGTTACCTATCACCTCAATACTCAGCATTATTTATAAAACACTTTAACAGGCCCATAACACCAATGAGACAATTATTGAGCAGCTGAATCAAGTGATTTGATTTATATTCTATTCACATAATATTTACAATAATATGTACAGCTGCAGTTTATTCTTCATTATCATAATATATAAAACAATTTTTAATTAAATCAAACCACTATGGTTGATGGATCAACTAATGGGCACTAGACCATGAATAAACAAGACCAGCTTGTCATTTAAAATCTAATTTTTATTAGCTTTATTAATTCAAAAGAAAGAGCATTTAAGTTTAAAATCTTTATTTTATAAGCAAATAAGAAAGCAGCATTTTTAATAAGGAAGTTAACTCAGAAATATGAAGAATTAGCAAAATAACAGTTTCCTTTCCCTGAAACTATTTCCCTGTATCAATCTGTCTTTACCTAGAAAGGAATACATCATTATAAATCTGCTGTCCTTACATGCGCCAAAGGTCCATCAGCATAACGCGCACCATTCAGGAATCGTAAAGTAAGAGTTTTTTCTCCACTCATGGTGTCATAATGTATACCTTTCTCTCTAGCTAAACTTTCTACATTTTACATTCTTACAATGGAATCCAGGCTTCTCATTGGTCGACCCATGTCAGTCCACTGTTAGGTCATCACTGAATTTTGACCAAGACCGGGCTTCACATAAGCCCTATTGTCTTTTTCTTCCACGATATTCGGCTTCCTTAAAAGAGTAACTTTTCTTCGAGATCAGAACATTACTTCCTAATCTTGGCAGACACTTTCTTCCTGTCCTTGAGCCTTCTCTCCGTAAGCATATTCTATTAAAAAAAAAGAATTGTTCATTCAATTAATAATGTTTGTGCAGCAGAAATCTCCACTACTGCGTAAATGCAAGGGTCCACTCTGCACAAGGTTTCACGTCTGCATCTCTGTCAGCCATATTTTTCTGAGCCACTTTTTCAAGCCTCACTTTGGAAACTATTATTTAAACAAACACAAGACATCAATTAAATAAAGAATTGAGACCCAATCTGTTACCCTCCCCCTTTGCTAATTAACACGGTTAATTATGTTACCTAGCTTAAGCACAAGAATGCAGCGTTATATTTACCAATCCTTTTCGTATGTCTGGAACTCTAAGAGCTTTTATCACAAAAGACATAACATAAGCACATAAAATAAGCACATGCCATTAAATTTAAAATGCCACATTTAATACTGACAAAGACAATAGACAAGGTTAGTTTATTAATTTTTTCCTTCGCGTTTGCAACAAAAAGCACATTAGTCCCGCGTGTATTTCATGTGTGCATCTTTTAAACTAAGTTGATTATTAATTTCACCACAAGCTTATTAGTCTGTTTACTATTTATTAGGCGAGATTAACTTCGCAAGTTTGAACAAAATTTTGTTCTTTACCTTGCTGCATCACTTTTCTTTATACTGCTCCATCTCAATATCACCTTTTTCTCTTTCCTTGTCTTGTTTTTCTTCTATCTTTTTCTTCAAAGACCTTTTGATATTTCTTCTTTGCCTACATTGACAACTTAGTCTCAAAACTAAAATCACCACTATTATCCTAGTAACTGGTATTAGTATTTTACCTATTATAGATCTACTTATTTCATAAAACCAATTTCTAACTGCTGATAAACTTCTACCAAGTTTCTCAAGAACACCTTCTACTTCTAATGGTTCTATTTTTTTATGCAATTGTGTAATATTTGTAATGTATCTCTCAATGTTCTGACTCTTATCAGAGTAGTATGTGCAGCAATGTTGGATTTTTAAAATTCCACAGACTCCTCTCTCTTTTGCCAATATTATATCTAAAACAAGTCTATTTTGCATTACCATACTTCTCATAGCAAATATTTCAGTGTTAACCATCGAAAAAAACCTCCAGCTGTATCTTTTAACTGAATTATCTTGATGGATTTCAGGCCTATATACATGTAATTTCTCATTTTTCAAATCATTATTTTTTATCTTTCAGACTTGTTTTCAGTCTTTCAATGTCAGGAGTAAAAGGAATAGAAATAGCAAGAATTAACCATATCAACATTAATATTCCAGTACACATTAACCACATTCTATACCATTTTCTAAAAATAGAACATTTGGATTTAGTCTAAGCATGGGCTGAAAATTCGTTCCGCTCGTGGAATTTGCAGATTTTCCACAATTTCGCGATCTGTGAATCTTGCGAAATCGCGGTAAAATCCGCGAATCAGCGGGACACATTTTCAGCCAAGCACTTACAGGGTTACAGCAGCAGGTGAAAAAGTTGAAGCTAATTTTTTGTAACCTCTTACAAAAGGGTTACAAAGAAATTAACTTCAACTTGGGCACCTGCTACTGTAAGCCTGTAAGTGGTTCCTGGCGCCTCGTTGCCTACTTGCACATATTCTCTGACCCTGCTCTGACCCTTGAAGCAGGGTCAGAGAATAGTTACAAGTAGGCAATGAGGCTCCTTTCACGAAAATTAAACCTCAACAGGAAGCACTGACAGATATAAAAACAAGCATTCGCAATGCAATAGGTCTCGCATTAGGAAAGTTTGAGCTATTGGTCTTGTAAATGACAATTTTTTTTATTTATGTGTTGGTTTTGAGAATAGCTAAATTAATAGCTTTGTCATTTACAATGCCAATAGTTATAACTTTCGCAAATGTGATACCTATAGCATTTGTAATGTAACATGTTTTTTATTTACGTGACTTAGATGTATTGATATTACAAATTACAATGGCTTTTAATTTTTTTAACTAATTAATACTTAAATAAAATTGATTTTAATTTATAATGGCAATAGCTTAAACTTTTGTAAATAACTTTTGTCAAGGTTATGTTCCGTGTATTTTATTGTGACGAAAATCCAAGAACAGAAGTGAAATATTAACATCTTTTTGTGACATTTGTAATAATGCTTGAAATATTGAGAGAACATATTTGAACCAGTTGTTGTTGAATGGTTGCGCAGATTGATGCTGGGGTGGCGCTGAGTGGTGCTGTGGTGGTGCTGAGTGGTGCTGTGGTGAAGCTGAGTAGTGCTGTGGTGGTGCTGAGTGATACTGGGATGGTGCTGAGTGATGCTGGGGAGGTGCTGAGTGGTGCTGTGGTGGTGCTAAGTGATGCTGTGGTGGTGCTGAGTAGTGCTGTGGTGGTGCTGAGTGATAATGTGGTGGTGCTGAGTGATGCTGTGGTGGTGCTGAGTGATGCTGTGGTGGCGCTGAGTGGTGCTGTGGTGGTACTGAGTGATGCTGTGGTGTTGCTGAGTGATGCTGTGGTGGTGCTGAGTGGTTCTGTGGTGGTGCTGAGTGATAATGTGGTGGTGCTGAGTGATAATGTGGTGGTGCTGAGTGATGCTGGGGTAGCGCTTACTGATGATGTGGTGATGCAGAGGGCAGAAAGGCACAAAAAGCAGTCTAACAAGGGGCAGAAGGGCAGAAAAACAAAGGAAAACCGAGTCTGACAGATTGCAAAAGGGCACAAAAACCAGTCTAACAGAGGACAGAAGGGCAGAAAAACAAGGGAAAAACGAGTCTAACAGAGGGCAGAAGGGCACAAAAAACGAGTCTAACAGGGGGCAGAAAGGCACAAAAACAAGTCTAACAGAGGGCAGAAGGGCACAAAAAACAAGTCTAACAGAGGGCAGAAGGGCAGAAAAACAAGGGAATAACAGAGGGCAGAAGGTCACAAAAAACGAGTCTAACAGAGGGCAGAAGGGCAGGGAAACAAGGGAAAA
Source organism: Lissotriton vulgaris (assembly GCF_964263255.1). Taxonomy (NCBI): domain Eukaryota; kingdom Metazoa; phylum Chordata; class Amphibia; order Caudata; family Salamandridae; genus Lissotriton; species Lissotriton vulgaris. Next base: position 1,945,370,208 of record NC_141685.1, read on the forward strand.
ACAAGTCTAACAGAGGGCAGAAGGGCACAAAAAATGAGTCTAACAGGGGGCAGAAGGGCAGAAAAACAAGGGAAAAACGAGTCTAACAGAGGGCAGAAGGGCAGAAAAACAAGGGAAAAATGAGTCTAACTGAGGGCAGAAGGGCACAAAAAATGAGTCTAACAGGAGGCAGAATGAATCCCGCCCTGCGTGTTTGTCCACGAAGATGCCACCGTTTTGTGCAATACCTCTACTCAACTGGAGTACTTTCTACTGTCTAATCAGTAAGTGCTGCCTAGTTGGCTAAATGTATAGGGGCAGATTAACAATAACTGGTGCATCCCCAGGGATGCGCCAGTTATTGTATACAGCAGCTCCGCCACCCATGGTCAATGCGGCGCACCATGTGGCAAAAACGGCACAGATGGGTCACGCATCTGTGCCGTAAAAGCAGCGCATTGCTGGAGCTGCATCGCAAGCGCGGCGCAGCTCCAGCAATGCTCTGGGGGGCCCTATCTCCCCAATGCTGCGTCAAGCCTTGCGCCTGCTTCAAGCAGGCGCAGGGTTTTGACGCAGCATTGGCCTAAAAGTGACTGAGTGAAATCTTGAAGATTTCACTCAGCCACTTTTAGAAAGCGTTCCTGTGCAGGAACGCATCCTGATGGCGCAGGGCTTTACAACGTGATGCATCTCTCAGATGCGTCACATTGTTAATACCCAGCACCATGGCGCATCTTTTGTGCTGCCGCTGCGTCACAAAAGTGACGCAACTGCGGCGCAAAAGAGGCGCAAGCGGCTTGTAAATCTGCCCCACAGTGCTTTTACTACACTGTAGCTGCGTAAGGGGCCAGAAGATGTGTCTCCAGTGACCATGTGTGCCTGTGCCTGTGTTACAGGCACACATGGTCACTGAAGACACGTCTTCTGGCCCTTTACGCAGCTGCAGTGCAGTAAAAGCACTATACATTTACCCAATGAGGGAGCACTTACTGGATTAGCCAGTAGAAAGTACTCCAGGGCAAATCGCAAAAAAATCCGCGATTTCATGGGAAAATTTGCGAATTCGCAGATTTTTTTGCGATTATGCAGGGAATTCCATGAATTCGCGGAATGCGAATTCGCAAATTTCGCCCATGCTTAATTTAGTCACTTCATTAAAAGCCTGTTTTTCACAGCAAATATTTCAATCTGTTTTACTTTCAATTGTCTCTTTACAACCTTATTTTACTTGCAATGTTCCTTGAAATTCAATTACAGCTTTCGCTGGGATATATGTGTCCCTTTCTTTTCACTGTTACATTTAGAAAATCCTTTTACTTTCTTTATGTAACATTTCACTCACTTTCCTTTTCAAGACCTTGGCTATATAAGTTCTCTTGGCTAATGTTTACTTCTCTTATTGGAGGCAGCACCATGTAGGTCAACTCAGGTGATTTGTATTTTTGATTTGGTCTTCTCACTCTTTTTGGCCTTTGCACAACTTCTATTTTCTTTCCCAATGACTCCTTTTGACTGGTTATTTCATTTACTTGATCCTCTTGCTCTTTTGCTTTATTAACCAGTTTAATTTTCAGTCCATCAATTTATTTAGGCCAATTATCTCCTTTTCTTACTCTTTTTATTTCAGGTTCAGTAGTGTTTCGTTCCACTCTCCAAGTTTGCTTTCTCAAACTTCTTCTCGATTCAGTTTCATTATCACTGTCATCTGCCTCTGTTTCAGATATTTCTACAGTTTCATTTATAATGAACTTCACAGGATCTGATTCTTTTTCGGAATTTAAACTGTCTTTGGTCAGTTCTTTCACTCTGTTAGGAACTTCTCCATAGCTGGTACCTGGAAGCTCATCCTCATCGTGAGTTAATTCCTTTTCACCAGTTTCAAGATTTTGGTTCCTGCTTTCAGAGCTTTCGGACTGTCCTTCAATATTTTCCGAATTACCAGCTTTCTTTCCACTTTGCTCAGTGTTCTTGCTGCTATCAGTCTCTACCAAATCTCAACTTACAGGTCGATCTTCTATATTTGGTATTTCAACAATTTCATTTTCTCCTTCTGATGCAGAGCTAGTATCTGATATTTCCAGATGTCGAAGAACAGGTCGAGCTTCAGTATCTGTATCTCTTTCTGGTTCACCTTCAGTATCTGAATCAGTGGTGCTTTCACTTTCTTCCTGCAGATTTTCAGGGTCTGGCACACGAGTAGTGTGACTGGTTTGCACCCATCTTTTGAGTCCAGCACACTTAACAGCAGTTGTACTAACAAGTATGACTTGTCATGGTCTTTGCCATCGAGGTACCAAACAATTTCTCCTCCTGTGAACTTTTATCCGTACCCAATCTCCACGAAATAGATCATGAGCTGGATGTTTTTCTTTTGTTTGCGACTCACTTCCCACCTGATGGAACACAGAAGTTACTACATCAGACATATTTTTGTAGTAATCCAGTATGATATCATCATTTATGCTCAACAGTTTATCAACTGGTACAAATGCTTGTCTCATTACTCTTCCCATCAAAATCTCATGTGGGCTTAATCCTGTTCTCTTGTCAGGAGTACTCCTGAGGGTCATTAGAACAAGTGGAAGGGCATCTGGCCATTTTAGTCCTATGGCCAAACACATTTTGGCGATTCTGTTTTTTATTGTTCCATTTACTTGTTCAACCACCCCTGAAGCTTCTGATCTGTAAGCACAATGCAACTTTTGATGAATGTCCAGTGCTTCACAAATTATTTGCATTAGTTCATTGTGGAAGTGAGTTCCACGATCTGTTTCTATAGTTACTGGGAAACTGTAGCGTGGTATTATCTCAGGTAACAGGAGTTTGGCAACAGGTACTCCATCATTTCTCCTAGTGGGGAATGCTTCAACCCATCGTGAGAATAGACAAATGATCACGTGCACATACCTAAGTCTGTTGCATGGACGGAGCTCAATGAAACCCAATTGCATTCTAGTGAATGGACCTCCCTTCCGTCCTATGGTACCCAGACTCACAACTGTTTTTTGTCTTGGGTTCAGTTGTTGACATACAAGCCATCTTTGAAAAAGGCTCTCAGCAATCATCCTAAACTTTGGATTATACCATGTCTGTCTAAACAACCTAATCATAGAGTCTTTTCCAATATGGGCTTGACCATGTTACATTCGAGCCATATTTGAAATCATTATATCTGGCATTACTGGTCTTTCAGCTTTATAAACCCAGATTTCATCCTCTTCTCTTTGTCTACATCCTGCCTTTAACCAGTTATCCTTTTCTTCTTCACTAGCTTCTTCCTGCATTTGTTTTACCTCCTGCCATGTCTCCACTACAGTTGTTAGCATCAAAGGACTTGAAACATGCTCAGTTTGTCTATCCCGATTAATGGATGCTTGATTTTTGGCACAGTATTTTGCAATTGAATCAACATATTTATTACCTCTTCTTACATAATCATCTCCTTTTTTATGGGCTGCACATTTAACTACTGTTAGCTTATCTGGCAATTGTATGGCATCAATCAACATTTTCACAAATTCAGCATTTCTGGTGGGGGGTCCTGCCAAAGTCATATAACCTCTTTGGGACCACAGTTGACCATAATTTGAATTTGAATTTGAATTTAAAAACATTTATACAGCGCTCGTTTACCCAGCGGTTTCATGGCGCTAGTGGTCAACAGTGGACGGCAGCAGCTAAAGGGGTTTAAGTCGAGTAGGCTTGCATAAAAAGGAAGGTTTTAAGATCCTTCCGAAACTGGAGATAAGAAGGTGAGGTGCGCAGAGTAGCCGGGAGGGAGTTCCAAAAGGCAGGAGCCAAGACAGCAAATCTCGCTCCACCCGCCTTCTGTTTTTTAAAACGGGGGATGGTTAGGAGGGCCAAATGACTGGAGCGAAGTTCTCTGCCTGGGAGGTAAGGCTTAATGGCAGAGCAGATGAATTCGGGAGCAGTGCCCGATTTGGCCTGGAAGGTGAGGCAACCGAGTTTGAAAAGGGCACGTTCTTTCACAGGGAGCCAATGTAGTGATTTGAGTAGTGGGGTGGTCCGGTGGTATTTGGGCAGGCCATGGATCAGGCGGACAGCCTGATTCTGTACCAGTTGCAGGCGGTGGATCGCGTAGGCAGGGGCCCCGTTATAGACTATGTTGCCATAGTCTATCCGAGACAGTACCATGGCCAGCACAATTATTTTTAGAGCAGAGGGAGAAAAAAAACGGGAGACTTTCCTGATTATTCTAAGGGAAAAAAAACAGGAGGAAACCACGGAACCAACTTGTGAGTGGACAGTGAGTTGAGAGTTAAGAAGGATCCCAAGGGTTTTTACTTTGGGTACAGGGAGTGGGGGGGCACCAAGGGAAGGGGGCCAGAAGGAGGGGGACCATGGACTGCAACCACCTCCGTTCAGGACCAGCTCGGTCTTGTCCGGATTAAGTTTGAGGTGGTTGCAGTTCATCCAATCTTGAATGAATCATGGACAACTCCAAATCCTTATTGACTGTCAGTCACTATGGTGATCCTGATTTATTTTCCCAACTCACATGCTCGAATCAAAGCAATCAATTCTGCAGTTTGAGCTGAACGGATTCCTTTCAGACAAGATGCTTCCAAGACATCTCTTTTTTTTATTTTTTTTTATTTTAAAGATTTTTTATTTGCATCAAATGGACACACAAGATAAGCCAAAAATAAAACTTTTCGGTTTACAAAAGAAATAAAGAAATTTTTCAGTAACTGTAGTAAGCAATTATTAAACATTGCATAGGCCATAGCCAATAAAGAGGTCATACAAACATAAGTTTTTAGAAGAAAATTATTGAGACATAAATAAACCCCAAATTCTATCAATTTTTCGTTTAGCCTGTAGACCCCTTGAATCAGCAATAGCAGTCTCCATATTATATGTTTCCTTAACTAGGCTCCACCATTCCAAAACTATTTGTGGTTTTTTTTTAATCCAGGCTCTAGCAATAGTTAGTCTTGCACATGTAATTAGAATATTCAACAGATCTCTGAGTGCGTTATTACCCCCACTGATGCCCACCAACACATCAGTATATGAAAATGAAATGGGTTGATCAAGTCTATCAGCAATCACCTTAATTATTCCCTCCCAATATTCTCTAAGGCGTGGGCAAGAAAAAAACATGTGGGTAATATCAGCGCCACTCAGGTCACATTTAGGGCATTTCGTGCGATCACAATAATTATTATTCGTTGTCCATTTAAGGATCCTCTCAGGAGTATGGTATAATTGACAAACAGTTTTAAACATTTGCAGTTTTAGACTAGAAGATTGAACAGATACATTTAGACTTTTAAGAGATGTAGTCATTAGATCAGTTGGTACAGTCAAAGCCAATTTTCTATTCCATTTCTCTGTTAAATTTATGACATCGCTAATCCTGAGGTCAGAAAAAAGCTTATATCCTAAGCTAATCATGGATTTGTCTACATCTCTATAAATACAATCCCATATCTCGGAATCTAATACCATAGTAAGTTCTAGTTTCTTCACCAAATAGTCTTTAATCTGATAACATTTAAACCTTGCCAGTTCGGATAAATTATAACAGTGTTTCATTTTATCAAATGCCATAAATCCCTGATGGTCATATAAATCTCCCAAAAACCTGATACCAGAATCTAAAAGTAATCGACAGGTTGGATCATGAAAAATTAAAGGAAAGCCAGGATTACCCCATAAAGGTGTTTTACAATGTAGAGGAGAAGTATTACATTTAACCATAATAGATCGCCAAATACTCACAGTATCACGTATTGTCTTGAATTTAACCCTTTTGAAGTAATTAGGGTCATTCAGCCCGTAAAGAAACATATTAGCATCCGGTCCTAGTAGGAACCTATGAAAATACAAACATTTATCAATGACTGTCAAACTACGTAGCCGAATCAAAAACGCTGACCAATAATAGAATTTGAAGTCCGGAAGCGCCAATCCCCCTTGATTAAAGGGGAGTTTAAGTGATGATACGGCACGTCAGGCTTTTTTATATCCCCATACAAAGCTGCTAATGATACCTTCTAATCTAAGAAAAAAAGAATTGTTAACCCGTAAGGGAATTGCTCGAAACAAATATAAAAACTTAGGCAAAATTTTCATTAAATGTATTCGGCCAATCATACTAATTGGCAATTTATGCCATTTGTTAAGTTGCATAGCGGTCTCTTTTAATAAAGGTTCGTAGTTTAATGCTATAATAGAGTCAATATCAGAAGAGATTTTAACGCCTAGATAGGTTGCAGCGCAACACGTTCCAGGGATAGGGGCAGGTGATTGATAATTCATAACAACTTGAGTTTTTGTAGTATTAAGTCTATAGCCAGAAACAGATCCGTATATACCTGCTTCTATTATAATGCCTTTCATGGTTTGAGACACATCTGAGGAAAAAACTGCAACGTCGTCCGCGTATACAGTAATATCTAGTTTATTTAAGCCATTAAAAAAAGGACAAATTAAAGCCTGGCGTTGAAGTGCGATTAAAAAGGGTTCCATCCCTAAAGCAAAAAGCAGGGGTGATAAAGGGCACCCCTGTCTTGTCCCCCTTTTAATTGGAAACATAGTAGAGCATTTCCCCATATACGAGATCTTACCCATGGGATTATCGTATATCGATTGAATCCATCGTAAAAGTTGACCACTGATGCCAAATGCCTGTAAAGCTGCCCATAAGAAACCCCACCCCACCCGGTCAAATGCTTTTTCTGCATCTAATAATATCATACCGAGTGGGGCGGGTTTAGTCCGTGCAGCATTAAAGGCAGATATGGCCATATTGATATGCGCTGTAGTGTCTCGCTTTGGAATAAAACCATGTTGTTGGGGAGAAACAAGCTGGGACATGAGTGGCGCTAACCTAGTAGCCAATATTTTGGCAAAAGTTTTTGCATCACTATTGATAAGTGAAATTGGCCTGTATGATCCTCTCTCTTGGGGTACCTTACCTTTTTTTAAAAAGAAAATAATTTGTGTTAAATTCCAAGATCTGGGTGCTTGTTGCCCTTTACCTATAGCACAGATCACATCAGTAAATAATGGTATCAATTCCTCAGTACAGTGTTTATAAAGTTCCAGAGGAATAAGATCTTCCCCTACAGCTTTGCCCATCGCTAAAGATTTGATAGCATCCCTAATTTCTATTACTGTAATGTCGGCCGCTAGTTGAGCAGATTGTTCCGGCTTTAAATTTTTAACTTTGTTTAGGTTTATATAATTATTAATGCTATCATCTGAGATAGCAGTTTCTGGTGTATATAAAGCTTGATAGAAGGAAGCAAATTGTTGTAATATCGATTTTGAGTCACAAAATAATTGATTATTATCCCCTTTAATTTCTTTAACCATATTCTGAGATCGATCTTCAGCAACTTTGTAAGCCAGTAGTTTACCAATTTTATCACCATTTTCATACTGATCTAGTTGATATTTTTTTAATTTGCTAATACTTTTACCCCTGAGAAGATCTTTTAATGCAGCTTTAAGCTCAATTAGTTTAAAATTTAGTACATCTAAGTTCAAAGCACCATTACAAATAGCGTCAGATATTTGAAGTTCAATATCACGGATTTCAATGAGCCTTCCCTCATTTAAATTTCGAAGTTCTTTATTTTGTCGCCAAATGTATTGTTGGGTGAATCCACGTATACTTGCTTTGCAAGAATCCCATACTATCCAGGGTAAGCTAGATTGTATGTTTATATCAATAAACTCTTTTATATGCTCTTTAAGTTGAGTTAAACAAATATCGAGGAAATGAGAAGAAACGAGGGGCAAACTCTTCAGTTGCTAGTTCAAATGTTAAAGAGATCGGGTTATGGTCCGAGGTTACCCTTGGGTGTATAACCATCGAACACTTACCAAGAATAAAGTCTGAAGCCCATATCATATCTATGCGTGAGCATACCTTATGCGCGGCAGAATAAAATGTGTAGCCAGCTACTTTAGGATTTAAACATCTCCATACATCTTTTAGGAGATGTATAGCAGCTAAATCCAAAATTGCAGCTCTAGTTTTCCTCATTCTCTGAAAAGAATTTTTCCTAGTAATGTCCAAGTTATAGTTCATTATACAATTAAAATCACCCAACACAATATATTCCCCCTCCCAAACAAGTAATTCCATATTAATCTGATCAAAAATTATAGGCTCGTCTTGATTTGATGCATAAACTCCGCATATTGTATATTTACGGTTTTCTAGCTTTATCTGTGCTATCGCCCATCTACCAGCTTTATCAGTTAATGTCTTAAGTATCTCACATTTTAATCCTTTATGTTTTAAAATCGCTACCCCCGAATTGAAGCATTGAAGTCAGTGCAAACTAAAATATCATATCCTAATTGTTTAAGCAAGTGTTTATCATTATAAGCAATATGAGTTTCAGTAAGAACCACTATTTGAGGGTTATACATCTTAAGCTCCTCAAATACAAGACGCCGCTTTATTTTATTATTTAAACCTGACATGTTCCAGGTTAAGCATTTTATTAGATGCATTTCAAATTATGTATATTGCTATCTATATGACCTCTATAATAAATCATTACAGCCTTATAATTCCTCTTAGTTTTTTTATCGTTGTTGTGTCCTTTGATGCATTTTTTACCCCAAAACATATCTTCCCCTTGCCCACCCCACACTCTACCCCAACCTCCCCCACCCCATAATTACCTGCAGGTCCCCCCCTAAATTCGGCTGCCGCTATAATGGCAGCCAACAAGCGGATTTAGCCGCCTGTAGGATCCGGGCATTCAAAATAATCAAAAGAGAGACCGTGTTTAAAGACATCAGTGACTAATATACAATAGGAAGAGCATTAGTCAATATCGACTTCATTTTTCCAGTCTCCACTTAGCAATAGCAGATTAAACCTCGTTCTCTTCCAGAAAAAAATAAGAGCGACCATTTCTAAATACTTTCAGTTTTGCTGGTTCTTGCAAAAAAACTTGGTAACCCAACTCCTTAATTGGATCGATAAATTGTTTCAATTTCCAGCGTCGTTCCAAAGAAAGTTTACTTAAATCAGATCGAACAAAAAATTTAACTGAGTCAATAGTAACTGGAGTATTTGGTTGAGCTTTTATTGATATGGCTTGTCGAAGCAGATAGTTACCTAGACAGATCAGGATTGGGCGAGGAGATGTATCACTCTTATTCCTTTGAAATAAGGGAAGCCGATGGGCGCGTTGGATCTGAGAGTCCCAATCCCAATCTGCTAAATCATGAAAAGCCTTCTGAAACAGTCGGACAATAAATGCCCTAGGGTCAGCTCCCTCGACTCCCTCCGCAATACCAAAAACGCGTAGGTTTTGTCTCCGTTGTCTATTTTCTAAATCTTCGAGTTTAGCTTGCATTTGAAGAAATTGAGAAGAATGTTTATTAACAGCGATCTCTGACCGGTGCGATTTTTCCTCTGTTAGAACCACTCTCTGCTGTAATTCCTCCACCTCTCCGCCTTCAGCATTTCAGGTAGGCAGCATGCAGCATTCTCGGCACCCGTGTGTAATCCTTGTATCCTTGTAGTCACACGAGCTTGCGGTATAGCTTGCGGTATAGCCTGTCACACAACACGGCATAAACACGGCATAAGCAGCAGAATCATTAACCCGGACCCGAACAGCGTTCCTCCGCTTGGCGGTGTCAATCCGCCATCTTGGACCCACCCCGCTTCCAAGACATCTGCTACTATACAAACAGCATATGCAGTGCTCAATACACCCTCATCTGTTCTCAGACATGATCCATCCACAAACATCACGTAGTCAGATTCATGTAAAGGTACATCTTTGAGGTCAGACCTTGGTTTAGTACAATATTCTAGTACATCCAGACATTTGGGATCTACTTCATCTCTTACTTCCACATTCATGGCATCAGGTAATAATGTAGATGGGTTCACATTTACACATCTTGAAATGGTAACATTGTCTGTACCTAGAATTGTCTTCTCATATTTTGTCATTCTGTTATTGGTAAGGTACTGTGTCTTACTCCTAGTGAGGAGAATCTCCATCGAGTAAGGTACATACACTCTCAATGGAAATCCCATCACTATACCTTCGCTTTGTTCAATACTCATAATTGTACCAGCTACTGCCTTTACACATCCCGGCAATGCCATTGCAACGGGATCCAGAAGAGCAAAAAAGTATGTAGTTGGCCTTCTCAGCTTTCCATGGCTCTATATTAGGACTGACAAAGCACTTCCTTCTCTCTCAATGCAATATAGCTCAAACTATTTTTCATAATCTGGCATTCCTAAAGCTGGTGTTTCACATAGACTTGTTTTTAGTTGCTCAAAAGCTTCCAGTTCTGCCTTATTAAGAGTTATTGGGTCTTTTACATCTGCTTTTGTCAATCTTTGCAAAGGTTTAGCTATTAATGAAAATCCACTAATCCATTGTCGACAATATCCAACCATTCCAAGAAACATTCTCACCTGACTCTGTGTCTTTGGAGGTTTCATTCCCTGTATCATTTTGATCCTTTCTAAGGTGACCTGTCGGATTCCCTTAGTAATCTTGTGCCCCAAATATTGTACTTCCTTTTGACAAAACTGTCATTTTGACGGTGACACTTTATGTCCTTCATCTGCCAGATGATTTAACAATGTAACAGTCTGTAACCCATGCTTCTTTTGTTTTTGACGCTACTAACAGATCGTCAATGTACTGCACTAGAACTGATTCTCCAGGTAAACTCAGATCTTCTTATGATTTCTTTAACAATTGATTAAAGATTGAGGGGCCTTCAGCATACCCCTGAGGAATTCAACACCATGCTAAAATAAATTTTTTGAATTGGAAGGCAAATATTGACTGGCTTTCAGGGTGTAATGGAACTGTGAAAAACGCATTACATAAATCAATGACTGTATACCATTCTGCATCATGTGGAATCTGATATAAAATTACTGCTGGGTTTGGCACAATTGGACAACATGGAACGACTATCTTATTTACCTTTCCCAGGTCCTGTACTATTCTGAACTTTCCATTTGGCTTTTTCAATCCCATTATCGGTGAATTACAAGGACTGCTTTCTATTTCTCTCAAAACCCCTTGCTCAACCATTTTTTCAATCAATGGTGTTATTCCTTCAATTGTCTCAACTGTCATCTTGTACTTAGGTGTATTCGGATAGCTTACTCCTTCTTTTACAGAAACTTTTACAGGATCTACGTTTTTCATCAAACCAATATCTTCTCTTGTAAAATTCCACACTTGCTCTTTTGTACCTCTTTCAGTTCTTTGGGTATTTTTTTCTTGATCAAACACAGGAAACATTTTATTCTTTTCTGCTTCAATTAGTGTCATTGTCATTTTATACAGACTTTACTCATCTGGAGTTTGGAGCTCTATGCCATCTGGTGAGCAATAAATGGCACAGTTCATTTTACACAGTATGTGCCTTCCAAGGAGATTTACAGGACTACTGTCACCCATGACAAATCGATGCATGTCTTTAAAATTTCCAATCTCTATTTCAATTGGTTTTGTTAAGGACTTTTTAATCTGCTGATTTGCTACACCTACCACTTGAATGTGTTTACCCGAGAGAGGGAGATTTTGAATTTCCACTGATCTAACAGTAAAACGGGTAGCACCATTGTCCACTAGAAAAGTAACATCTACATCATTCACCTTTCCATTCACATATGGACCAGACTGATCTACTTCTAGAGTAGCGCCAAGCACGCACTATTCTATCTCTCTCAGGCACCGTCAGAAACTATCATTCGACTCTCTTCCGTCCTCTTTCAGCCAATATTGCGGACTCACATGCACTAATATTTCTCGTTACCTGGTCTCCTGCGCTGAATCCTGTCTCTGTACTGTATCTCTGTAGGTTTACATTGTGAGGAAGTGGAGGTAGTGGCACCTAACACTGTGGATTAACTACCTGTTTGCGGTGGCGATGGTTGCTGAATTATCTCATTCTGCACCTGTGGATTCAATTATGTATTTTCCGGATTAACTTTCGGTGGATACTTACACTCTTTTCTCCAATGTCCCATCCTACCGCAATTATGACATGGATATTTCTTCTTTAATTCTTCTATATTTCCAGTTAACTTTGGTTTGCTAGAATTTCCTTTCACTCTATTTTGGTTACCTTCTGCATTCTTATTTTCTAACTGAGCTACTTGATGTTCTGCAACCTTTACTTGTGCCCAAATTGCTTTCTCTTTGAGTTTTCTCTGTTTTACCTCAATTTCATCACTACAATATTTTGCATGTCTCAGGACTTCGTCCACGGAACATGACTGCCGTCCCATTAAATTATGTTTAATCATATCCCTACCTCTGGTCTCAATCCAAACACAAAGCGATATTCAAAATGACTCATATTTTTTTCATTCAATTCCTCATATCCACTGTACTGTTTAAATACCAATAACCGTCTTTCATAAAATGCATGAACTGACTCTTTGGCCTCCTGTATTGTCCTGTCTATTTTTACTCAATTTGTTTCTTTTGGTGGAATTTTATTTTTCAGAAACACTATAAATTGTTCATATTTTCACATCACTTCAGGTCCAGGAGCACCTGTCACTTTATCTTGTGGATATTCCTCTTAGGGCCAATCCACTGTAATCTTACACTCTGACCATAAATCTGCTGGTACTACTATGTCAAACAACCCATCTAAATCTTCCCACTTTTGAAACCTTCACAAATCGATTTACTTGTCTATACCACTCCACTGGTTTCTCTCTCAATCGGGCAAAATCATTTGTAAATGATAAAATGCCTTGTCTGCTGCAAGGTACATGTACATATCCTCCTCCAGGTATTTCTCTCATAGGGAATTCTTTTACCACCTCTTCCTTTTCTCTTACTTGGAATGCTAATGTGGATTTGTCACTGCTTTCCTCTCTTTTATTTGTCCAAATCATTTCCACTTATCAATATCTCCCCATTTTCTCAATAACACAATTAATTGTGCTGTATTCATGCTTTCTATATCTTTGTCAGAAAATCCACTCTATACGGTTTTTGCAAAATTTTATATTTCGTAAAATCCACATCCATTTCACTTGCTAGGCTTTCAAACCTTTCATGCATGCTTTTTGTCTTCCACGTAATACTTTTACAAATAAACGTGTTCTCATCATCCTGATAATTTTTCAATCTATCGGTACCAATTGTTCCAATTATTAGTTCTTCCATATCAACTTTTAACTTTTTACATCTAGCAATTTTTACTCTGTCTCATGGTTTTGATCCAATCGCTTAATTCTTGCTCTGTTGGCCCTACTGGAGTTTGTGTCAAATCGATTTTCTCTACGCTCTTCTCAGGAGTTACTGAATCTGACTCTGCTCCTGTTGGAAATTTATACGGAAGACTCTGATTAAAAGTCAATTTTGGCAGTGTCATTTGGTTAGTACGTTTAATTTCTGACAAATCTGGATAAACCTTTTCTTTTACTTTCTGTAAACTCTAATTTAAAGGAATAGTTAAAGATGGCTCTTTTATGTTCTGGTTTTCAAACACTAGAATTACTGGACCTATTGTTACCGGAACAGTTACAGCTTCTATATTTTTAGTAAGCTCATGTATCTTTTCAGCTAATTCATTTGTTGAACGTATATATATTCAGCAGTACTCTGTGTGCTTCAACGTGTTGCTCTACTCTATTTCCCTTACTTTCCATTCCATTTCCTTGTTTAGGTGTCCCTGTATATCTTGTTCCGATTAATGGAACAGCTGATTAATATCTTATTTCTACTCTTTGTTGGAGATCTCTAAAATTTGAGAATCTTTTAGGAGTTTCTGCTAGTCTATCCTCTAACTGCGGAGCACTTGGGGTTTTACTTATAGAATTTGCTTGATATGGCGGTGGTCTCCTATTTAGGATCTCTTCTAATACTGCATCCTCAGACGCACAATCCTCATAACTCCTTTTTCCTGTTTCTATATTATTTCTCTTTTCTGTACATTTCCACCGTTTTACTCATCTACCAATCTAAGTGGATACATCCCATCACACATGTTAGCATCTCTCCATCTTCGCATTCTAGTCTTGTGTCTCTCTCTCCAAAATCTACGACCTCTATTCCTTGGTCCTAGGTAGTGTCCGAACCTTTCTTGCTTTAAATTATGCATTTCATCTTCGCACTCAGCCAAAGCTTCAAACTGTGTTGATCTAGGTCTTGGTTCAAGCTTCATCATTTTGTCTCTCAAGTTTTTTAATATTGCAAGACTAAAAGATCCTTCTTCCGGGAAAGCTAACGCACCATCATTTCTGGTATATCTTGCCCAATTCTCTAACCATATACTTGTATGGTAGCCATATTTTGTCATCATGTATGATGCAAGCGTTTTCAGTGGAGGAATTATTTTTTCCTCTCTAGTTTCAATTACTTTACCTTTTTGAATACATTTTTCAATTTTTGGAACCATGAAGGTTTCTCTTTCTCCATTCCATGATAAAATTCCATTTTGTTATATATCTCCTGTCTTTTCAAAAGATCGCTCTCTCTTCCGTAAACTGCTTCATAACACCAACCTATCGTAGCGAGGTTTACACTATCGCACCAATTAGAACAAGATACGTTTCGTTAGTGCTCAACCAATTATTTTGCTGCTTTCGCTGATTCACCAATAAGCCCTTACTCTGTCTTGGTCACGCGGACCAACCCCGGCGCAACACTTTTGACGTCAGCCCTGCTCCGGTTTCTGCAGCATTGACTGACCCCCTCCTTTAAAAAATGTATTGGCACACTGTATTTACACTTCTATACAGCAAAATCAGTTAGTAACTACATAAAACAACTCCATTGATCTGTTTCGCTAAAACCAAAAGGATAGTTTCCTCAATTATACAACAATTCTGTATTTCCAGTAGACAGCGCTTACCTCCTCTCAACCACAGAATTTTTTACTTTCGCCAATAAAGTAGCACTTCCCTCTACTTTACCCTTCTCTCAAGCTTAGGTTAAGCTTTATTACTCTGTCAGGTAGAGTTTTAAGATAGAATACGCAATGATCCCTGTACTCAAAACCCACAATTTCACAGGCTGGCCTCGCTATACATTCACCACTTTTACATGTAAAAGTCCCTAAACTTGTAACATACGACAATGTCACCACTTTGAAACAGACTATGTGATGTGCTGCTTCACTTGCCAAACTTCCTCTGCCTGCATACAGAGTGACCAGCTTCCCACACTATCCGGAAGCCTTTTCCAGACTACATATAACGCAATACAAACTCAACAGGTGTTAGTCCAAAAATTCTGTACATCACAATTCTATATCTTCTATTCTACACATCATATATCCTAGTTAACCTATAGCAACCAATGCTCTGCTACCAAGAATTACTGGGGCAGCGCGGCTCCAAAAAATTCTTCATAAAACCATCACCTTACCCCAAGAAGCTACCGACTATTTTCTTACAAACAGGCCCATCATTCTCACCTTACATTCATTCACACATTTACTCTGCTCCAAGGATTCAGTAATGATCTAAACGAGGAGTCACGGTGCTATAGCGGAGTACCTAAACTAAGCTTTATACATTATTTACAACTGCAGTTTTATTTCTTTTACCACGGTTTCTTGTAAGAAGAAAATTTAGAAACACCCCACTAATTCATTTATTTATTTGATCTGATAGTAAAGTTAACTATGGACAACAAGACCAGCTTAATTCTCCTTGTATTAAATTTTTATTTAGAGATTTAATCTCCTAGCATGATCTATATGTTTTATTAAAATGAAAATAATTCAGTCATGCAATAAATCCTGAAAGAAAAGTTAAAGTTCAATAACATTCATTTCTTAGCATGACAGCTTTGAAGAAAAATAAAAGGCATATTACCCAAACATAGAAACTAAGACATCAGCATAGAATGTAATGGTTCCAAAACGATAACCTCTCTGTCTTTCTCTCCCTCTCTCTCTCAGGACTTCGCACCCATTCAAAAGCTAAAGTCGAGAAAAAATTTCAAAGTCCTTGCGCCATAGGAAAATTGCGCAGACCGAAAGCATCTCGGGGTTCAAAGATCAAGTCAAAACGCAAGCTCTCTCCAATATCCCAAATTTCATCTTTTATACCCTTTTTTGCTAACTTATCTATCTAAATTCGTAACTCTTAAGTTCTAGAATATCCGTGATTGGTCAATTTAGAGTCGAATGAGCATCACCTCATTGTCTTTCATTATAATTTTGTGCCAAATCATCTTCACATTGATGCAAACTGTGGTGTTATTGTCCAAACTTTAACTTCCTTTAAAGTGTCCATTAAATTATTATTTGTACGATTTTTCTCACATACCAAATGCTGACTTCACTGTCTTTTGGCGTTGACCCCACAAAAATGGCTACGCGTTCCTTGACCCATACTGCTCAGTCACAGGCAGCTCGCATCTCTGATCTGGCATCTGCGCACTTCTATCGCAATCTCGGAATTTCAGTCAGCGTCTATCTTTCTTTTACTCGCATAGGCCTCAATTTAGGAACTATTACGAAAACAAACACAAATAAGTATAAATGTACGAAATAAAGCCCTTTCTGTTTAGCTCCCCCTTTTCTAATAATAACTCGGTTAGTATTTACCTAGCTTTAAGCAACATATATGCTCAGTTTGACTTACCAATCTTCATGATATATGCCACAAATAAATGGACAAAAGCACATCCATGCAATTCTCAATTAGATTCTGATAAATGCGTACTCTTTATGACACAATATACAACAAATTAGTAAATTATGCTTTGCAAATCCATGCAAATTAGTATCCCGCGTATATCTGTGTGTGTGCATTTTACTCTATGTTGGTTAATTTCAAAACCACACATTTCGTACGTATTACTGTTATGGAAAGGTAATCTTACAAGGAGTATACAAACATTTTTTGTTTCTACCTTGCTCCATCACTTTGAACCTCATGCATAGTATGCAGCACCTCTTATAAAGGTCATGCATTATCAGCCATGCACTTATAACATTTTTCTCTTTGGTTTTATGTTAGCATTAAATCAACAAGATGCTAGTTGAAATACAGTCTTGTGGGTTCTGAGAAGTTATTACGATTTTTCCACACCAGCCACAGTCTAGATACTGGCAGGGAGGGGAAGGCTCCTTTAAACCAGAACCATGTCTAGTGAACATTTCGTAGCAATAATAAGCAGGTTGACCATGGGCTTTTTTCCTAACATAGGGGAGCAAAAATAGCAATCAGAAAAGGTAACACAAAAATGAAAATTATGAAAAACAAACATACATTTAGCAATGTGGCAATGGAGTTCGTTTTATTGGACAAGCGTCTGGTAAGGTACACAAACAAATTCATAACAATTCGATCCATTTTTATGAAAGGTAAAACGTTACAAATTGTTAAATGCATTGGGCAGCATTAAAGTGCCAAAGTAAAGCTTACTCAATGTACATAAAATGAGCACCGAGAATAGGCTTTACATAGAACAAGAGAAATATTACATGACATCAGATACAAATCACCGTTAACAGATGTCATCTTTCTTACATCTTCAACCACGCTAGACAGATTCTGCCATGCAGAAATGAATCATTGGAGTTTCAATGTTCCTGCACAGAAAGAACACCATCTGTGAGTATTGATCCCCCTCATGAATCAGCAATGGCTTAAGCCAACGACTTTGTAAAAGCTGTTGCTGGTCTCAATATAGAGTATGGAGTATGGAATATCAGTATACCTTAATATTATAACCTAAATAGCGAGGACAAAAATAGCGTAGATTTTCTATACCTAACATACATATACCATGGCAATCTAATTATCTTCAAAGTAAGTAGATGTGGAGTTACGAATAATACATCTATACATCCAAATTCCAACCTATATTTGTTGCCCTCAATATTTTATCATAAGTAACAGCGAGTCACAGAAGCCAGGGATGCTGTCCATATACAGATATTCATTCACACTTAGATATGTCATCAACATCCCACCTCTTACTTGATAAAAAAAACTCTGCCACTGCTGGTGGCTTCACAAAGATCTTGTGTCTCAACAAGGCTTTTGCTTGGTTTGGAATCTCAACTTTTCATTTGGTAGGTTAGGACTGTTGCAGCCCCAATGGCACAGTGGCAGGGTTCCTCTGGGATCAGAAGATAAAGGGCTGCAGTCTGCTGCTCTGTGCCTCCTGAGCCGAGGGAGGCCTCAGAACCAGCACCTGTCCCAGGCACCATGGTCGGGGTAGGTGACAGGCCAAGGGCTTTTAGGACCGAGATGACCCGCTTCTTCTGTTGACGGCAGGG
This sequence comes from Lissotriton vulgaris, assembly GCF_964263255.1. NCBI lineage: Eukaryota > Metazoa > Chordata > Amphibia > Caudata > Salamandridae > Lissotriton > Lissotriton vulgaris. The sequence continues at coordinate 1,945,388,439 of NC_141685.1, forward strand.
ATAGCACCAGAACTATTGCTGCAACATATGGCCACTGCCCCATCCAACTTCTACCTTCTTCTCTTATTGGCTGAACCTATAAACCTGTAAGACTCAGCAGTGAGAGATCGAACCAGGACCTAGGTGTTTGATTGAGCTTATGGCAGAGCTCAGCAAAACATCTACTACTGCCCTCAGCCATGGCGAAACTGGTCGATTTTGGATGTGATTGAGGGCAAAGAGAGAGAGCAGGAGAGAGAAAAATAGAACATGTGTGTCGGGAGGGTGGATGACATATTTTATTTTCCGCCTACTGTTAGACATCCCTGCGTCCTACTTGGCTTTGAATTCGCTTGTGGCCTGCTGGTATGTGTAGCCCCGGCGTGCCATATCCGGTGTAGGTGATGAATAGTGGTGTGGGATCTGTGATATGTCCCTATTCAGGAGATAGTGGCAGGACCCACCCATCATTGTCCCTACCCTTAACTGAGATCAGGCACGTCTTTTTATTAATAATATATTAACTGTTGGTAATTGTCCCGAATTCCGCAAAACGACACTGCGATGCAAGGGCCACCACTGTGTGTGATAAATAAGGGCTGTCACCATACGTCACATCAGCAAACGTCACAGCTGTGTACATACGTCACTCCAGCGGTATTCTTTTTATTAATAAGATATTAACTGTTCGTAATTGTCCAGATTTGCGCAACTCTGTGAGGGTTCCGGCGCGAAAACCGTCGTAATAGTATGCACTGTGAACAACAATGCGATGCAAGGGCTTGCGTTGCTTTGCCTTTACGATGTAAAAGTTCCTACAAAGTAAACATTGCGGTGTGATGTCCCCGCGAAGTAGGCACATGTTGTAATGGGTGTTTGCCGGGCCATTCAGTTGAAAAGAGGTACTGTAATGTTTGAAGCGAGGGACTGTAATCTTTGAAGCACTGCACTGAAAAACACTTAGCAAAGGGAGAACAAAAGAGGGCCGTCTCCTGGTAATAACAGGGACGAGACATTTAACAGACCAATGAGATACATGGACTTCTAAGTTCATGATTCAAAATGTTTTCAAATTCACATTTACATTAATGTATGTAATGTAACCAACATTGACACAGCAGAATGAGGTAACGTCATACCAGTACCTCCTGAAGTACTCAAAATTGTCATTAGCAGAATTGCAGGCTCCAGCATGACAGATTTCTTAGGCGAGTTGCATCATTTTCTTGGGATATTGGGGGCACAGGTGAGGCTCAGATGCTGCTCATCATAAAAAAGCTGCCAGAAAAGGACATCGGATAAATAGTTTAAAAAACAGCGATTAGAGGCTACATGTACGTAAAAGGCAAAGCAAGAGCGCTTAAATAGAACCCACTGCCAACAAATAACATTTACTCTGAAATACAGATTCAGTTCATCAATTAAAAACAATAGAGAATGAATAGATCGTGTCAGGTCTCAGATAAAACGATCCAGCTCCAATTCGGTGTTGACATATTGAGGCTGTCAGTCTGAATCATAACTGTGGTGCAGATTCCTAATTGTTAGAAGACATTCATTAAACATGTAGAACAGGTTTTCGATCATCAATCATAGCTCCAAGTGAAAGAAATTAATTGGACAAAGTAAAAAAAATAAGAACAGACGATAGTACTTCAGCTCTATATGACAGCAAGAACGACCAAAAGCGTGCGTTAAAAATTGGCATCAAAAGACATCAGTGAAAAAGCAGGCCATGCAGAACTGTTAAAGATGTGGGCAGCCTTCATTTACTTGAAGACAATGCCCTGAAATTCAGCAACAATGTTGCATAAGCAGACGGGTTATGAGCTGGCATGTCATATTCACGCCATTATGCAGTTAAAGATGAACAGGCCACTCACATAGCTGTTACGTTTGGGAGTAAGATGCACGTGCAACTTTACTCTTACACTTTTAAATCATTTTACTGCGTTTAGCTGTTCACAAAGTTGAGATGCAAGTTACTACTGCCATAAAGAAACAGTAATTAGTCCAGCACCACTTATGGCCAACTACTGATAATGCAACACCCTCAGCAAGGAAATGACAGAGGTAGGGACTTAACATAAAACCCCATAAGCAATACAGTGAAATTAAATTATTAAAAATAGTTACAAATATAAGAGCATATATTTCAATGTTAATAAATATCAAAATAAAATAGTTTTATTATTCAATTATAAAAATGTTAACAACTTTGTTAGTTAAAAAATTAATGTAAGATTGAGCTATATGGTGGAGTAGACGTGCGGCCCGGAGCTCCGGCAGAGCCGACAGTTATCCTGATCTAATCCGAGCCAGGAGCCACATCAAACCCCTAGTTTCACTCCTCATTACCCCTAACAACATCCTGTACACCCGAAGCAGCTTTCAGATGATAGCGAGCTGCTGTCGGCAGGATTGAGGAAGAGACAAATATGGCTGCCTAATGGCAGCCACAAATTCTGGAGATGCAGCAGAAGTATCTCACATGCACATAACATTGCAACAACCACTCACCTGACAGAAGCCCTGGTGCAAGGCCGGGTCCAAGCTGCAGGCGACCTTGTGGTGCGGTGGCCTGCTCACTGATACGCGGGGTAATTCAGCAGAAATAATATCGGCGAACTAGGTACCCTGCTATGACAGCGCCACACACCCGGCTCTGATGGCTGCAGTGCCTGGTAAGTCCCCCATCCCTCAACATTGCACTGTGGTGTTCTGGTGGGGGTGTCAGAGAGGAGGGCGGTAAAGAGAGTAAACAATTGCTTGCAGCCTAACTCTGGAGGCATAACTGTTGCTGGTGAGGGAGGCAGGAGACAGCGAGATGGTGGTGTGCACCCTTTGGGCGAGGCGACTGGTGCTAGAGTCCACAATGAGACCCCACCTAGAAGTCAGGCATAGGCAGTGGTGTGGCGCGACCAGGTCTTGCGGGGATAGGCAATAGCCAGAGGGATGAAAACGGAGACACTGCAGGTGACGGTGTGCCACAGAGGGAGTCAGAGGCCTAGTGCCATATGCTATTACTACTTCCCTGTAAGTGCGCCTACCAGTGAGCTAGTCGCCAGTGTACACTCTAGACTGACATACGCGATATGTGAGCGGGAATATTCCCTGTCCCGATCTGCACTACTCAGCGGCCCTCACCTGGCCAAAGAATTGATGATTGATGAAGTGTCAGTATTGGTGGTCTGCTGTGACTAGCCCCAGTAAACAAGCCACTGTATGGCAGGATGAGAACCTCACATGAATACTGTAAGTAAATGAGGCCTCAAGAAACGCCTACTACAGCACAGTATGGGTGACACACTGTGGAACCAGTACGGGGGGGTGGTCGAAGTTGGCACAGCCTTTCCCTTGCGGCTCAGCGACATCATTGTAGTGCGTGTCAGACTGCTCAGTCGAACCACAATCTCTTCATCGCAGTAGTGTTAGTCAGCTCATAGAGATGGAGCTGGCAGCGACACAACTTCAGCCCATGGCGCAAGACAAAGGCCCGAAGCCGCCCCACCTGTGAAAAATAGGCAAGTAAGGGAAGTTGGTAGAGAGAATGCCTGATCTGAGTGCACCACTGGAGATGCCTGATAACACAGACCTCTTTAGGGCCATTCAACCCTCGAGGACAGCCCTACAAACTAGAATTGGGGAGGTACATTAAGAGGTCTCCCTGTTAACACAGGTTCCCCAAGTAGTCTGCCCTGTTCCCATGATGCACTGGGCCAGGGACAGACTGATTTGCATATAGCCAGGTTCTGAGCTGGGATGGTGCAGTGAGATAAATAACAGTGATGGATCAAGCCCTGATCTTTGGACTGGGTAAGAGTGGTCTGCTTAATTCAGACACTCTGTTCATCACCACCCCCTTTTCTGAATCGTTTTTGGCCACTATAGGTGTGGCAGGGTATACTCAGACATGAGTCCCTTTCTCACTGCACCATCAGGATTCAAGCAAGCCGGGCCGAAGACGGCTGAAATGCCAGAAACCTGATTTTTTTAGACCTGAGCAACATGGCTGATGCCCGGTGGAACTGCTCGACAGCTAATGAGGAGAGGGGTCCTGGTTTACCCCTCGACGGTCACCTACCCAGCCGGACATTGGACACCGTTCTTCCTCGTCTCCCTGCTATAGCTCCTTCCTCCACTCCTTTCCTTCAAATTCTTTCAACCTTGTTGTTTGTTTACTGTACCTTACTACTTTGCTATGCTATGGTAACTGATGTAGCTTGTAACTCAAAGTATCTCTGCTAAATCGCCCTGATTCCTCCGGGTCTAGCCAACGCTATATAAACTTATCAAATCTAATAAACTCAAAACTGGTTCCCTTCTTCGCTGAGACCTGAGCAACATGGCTGATATTCAGTAGAGCTGCTAGACAGCTATTGAAGAGATGGGCCCTGGTTTTCCCCTGACCATCACTTACCAAGCCGGACATTGGGCACAGTTCCTCCTCGTCTGCCTGCTACTGTCTCCTTCCTTTCCTTCCTCCTAGGAATTCTTGCAACATTATTTTTATGTACTGTACCTTTCTATGCTCTCGTATCTGATGTAACTTTTTAACGTAACGATCCTTAGTGTAAAGCGCTCTGATACCCTCTTGGGTCAAGTTTGCGCTACATAAAACTTTATAAAATAAAAATAAATAAAATAAAATCTCCCTTCTGAACTTTGAGCCCAAGCTCCTTTGTAAGGTCCTTGCAGACCGTCTCGGCACACACATCCATGAGCTCGTCCATCCAGACCAGGAGGGTCTTATGCCACACAGATCCACACAACACAACACATCTAATGGGTTCATAATGCCATCGCGAAAGCCCCAGATCTTGATATCCTGCTGCCCTCTTGCCGACATTGACAAGGCCTTCGGCTCCCTCAGCTAGGATTATTTATTTCTCCTCTTGCGAGCCCTCAAGTTCAGCCCGTGCTTTCTCTTATAAGTCTGTCTGCTATACACAGGTCTCTTAGTTTCAGTGCGGGTGGCAGGGACACAATTGAAGCGGTTCCCCAACCATCGGGGCACAAGACAGGGGTGGCCGCTTTCCCCATTACTATTTGCTTTAGCGATTGAGCCCCTGGTGACATGGGTGAGGTGGGACCCCCTGGTGGGGGGATACGACTGGTCCATTGAAACGTCAGACAGGATTGCATTATATGCAGATTACATCTTGTTCTTTCTTACAGACCCAAGGTTTTCTGGGCCATGTATCTTGCACATTTTATGAGTACTTGGGGAATCCACTGGGCTTAAAACCAATCCAGCGAAGTCTGTGTTGTTCCTGGCCTGTGGAGATCAGGGAAGGGGCTCATGGCCCGCTCAACTAACTCATGCTACGGAAGGGTTCCGGTACCTAGGGGTGTTTGTTTCACCATGTCCGATTGTCTTATTTCTCCAATATTGTTGTGTCTCAGAGAGGAGATAAAAGCGTGGTCACCTCTACCTTTATCCTTATATGGGCGGTCAGCCATCCCCAAGATGGTCCCCAAGATGGTCTCCCTTCCACTAATATTGTACCAACTTCAAAACTTTCCGTATGACGTCCCATCTTCGTGATTCCGGCAAGTCAATACTCTCCTAAATCAGTTCCTGTGGGGAAGAGGTGCAATCCAGGTGGCCCTCTGGACATATACACAGTCCACTTGTTGTGTAAGGATCGCCCAGGCCGACATGTATGCATACTGCTCTGCTTCTCACATTACTCAATATTAATGAGTGGTGGTACAGTGCGCAGATGGATCCGGCATTTGCATTCAAAAAGCGAGATGGGCTGGAAAGGGTAACTGACACAGACAACCCCACTCTGGCACGGTACCTACCTCCGCCAGGTCGCCACACTAACCGGCTTTAGGGCATGGGACACTATTGGGATCTCTACACTAGATGACATAATGCACGGGACGGTGCTCAAGTCCTTCCAACAACTGCAAACATAATACCAATTACACCATAGTCAATACTACCGACACCTCCAACTCAGGCATGCACTGACACCATAAACGCATTCCCTGAAACACCTACCCGACTTCCACTCACTGGAAGGGCGCTTGTTGATGGGAGACCTCGGCTCTCACAAAATTAAACAGATTTACCAGACACTAATTACCCACAACCACACCAGGCTAGATACATTGCGCACGACTTGGGAAGGGTATATTACTGACCTCAATGACGACGATTGGGCTGAGGCCCTAGCAAGTCCCTGTGGAGCCGCTATCGCTACTTGGTACCGCCTAATCCAATTCAAGTACATGCACAGAACATACTACACGTAGTCCCGGCTCTGTCGAATGGACGTGATCTCATCTCCCACCTGCCTTCGATACGGGGACAAGGAGGCAACTTTTTTTACATACAGTGTGGACCTGTAGGGCGCTCTAGCACTTCTGGTGAAAGGTGGCTTCGTGCTTCGAACAGGTCTTATCATAGCAACTCGCCCTCGACCCCAAGTTATTTTGACTACATAGCACTGAAGGGATCGGGGGTAACCGGTAAAAGCAACATCGTCTTTTCCTGGAACTAACACTAGCTAAGCGGTACATAGGCCAGCACTGGAAGGGGACTTCGCCTACACCTGTGGGGGGTGGAAATCCACCAAGGATCGAGCCATGGGGATGGAGATAGCAGTGTACAAGGTGCAAGGCTGCCCACAGAATCATAACAAGATCTGGTCTTGCTGGGCCGAATACAGAGGCATAGACCTGCCCCCCGTACAACCCCCAGAATCCTTCTTTAAATAAAGCACACACTTATGTATGTTTGGGTTCTTCCTGGATTAGTGGACATGATCACTTAGGAAACTTGATAGTGACTATTCATGGGTCGAGTGGGGTGTATCACCTACGCCAAAGTTGGTTTTCATGGTTCTATTATTTTCCAGGCTTTGGTTTACACTTCTGTAACATGTATGTAATGGGCCTCATGGGCCAAGATGTACCAGCTAAAATACCAATAAAATTTGTTTAAAAAAAATAAAGTCTCCTCTAGGCTTGATTACATATTCACCCCAGCAGGAGAGGTATCCGTGGTAACAAGCGCCGAATACCGAACTAGGGGGATTTCCGATCACTCGCCGCTCTGGGTCACCCTAGGGCTATACTCCTGTGTACCTGGAATGGGATAGCAATTAAATGGCTGGGAATTCGCAACATCCTCAAATGTCAAAAGAATTGAGAGTAGACACAGAGCTATAGTTTGAGGAAAACAAAAAATCCGTCAACTCGGCTGTACTGTGGGAAGCGTACAAAGTGGTTCTCAGAGATAGAACACGAAAGAATTATAGCTCATAAACAAGAGAAAGAGACACAGGAATAAATTGAGGGCCGTCTACTGGCTCTTGTGGAGCAGATGGGGTCCGACCAGGACCCCCAGACACTCCGAAGTATTGCAATTCTCATGGAAGAATATTATCTCTTGGCCAATAGGGAGGTGAGAACGCAGATCCTGGCTACGCAGCACAGATTGTATAAAGCAGGGGAATGAGGCAGGTAGGCTGCTGGCATGACTTGGCCATCGAGAAATAGAGGGATACACACCATTATAGACAAAGTTAATCATTCAATCAAGGAATTGTGAAGCGCATTACTCACCCCGTGCTGGTCTCAAGGCACTTGGGGGGGGGGGGGCAGCTCCGGTCAGTCGAAGAGCCAGGCCTTTAGGGTCTTCCTGAAGATTTGCAAAGTGGGTGTGTGTCTGATGTTGAGTGGGAGCTCGTTCCATGTCTTTGCTGCGATGCAGGAGAAGGCTCTTCCACCTGTTCTGGCTCTGTGGATGCACAGAGTTTCGGAAAGGAAGAGGTCGGCGGATTGGAGGTTTTGCTTGGGTACGTGGAAGGCGATTCTTTCGTTGAGATATTGGGGTCCACTGTTGTGGAGGCATTTGTATGTGTAGGTGAGTATCTTGATGTGGTGCCAGTGGAGGTCTTGCAGGTGTGGGGTGATGTGTTTGTTTCGGGGATGCCGAGGATGAGTATGGTTGCAGTGTTCTGAATGATCTGGAGCTTGCGGAGCAGAGATTAGTTAGGCATTTCTATAGTCTAATCTGCTGGTTATGAGTGCGTGGGTGCGGCCTTTCTTGATTCAGGGGGGTTCAATTTGAAGGTCTTGAGAAGGATGCGGGGGTGTTGAAGCAGGTGGAGGCGACGGCGTTGATCTGTCAGGTCATGGAGAACATGGAGAGGGAGGAGTCGAGTATGATGCCGAGGTTCTGGGCGTTGTCCATGGTTGTGGGAGGGCTGTAGAGGGCGTTGGGCCCCCAGGTGTTATCCCATGCAGAGGAGGAGGGTCTGAGGATGAGGACTTCTATCTTCTCCGAGTTGAGCTTCAGGCAGCTGCTGCTCATCCAGGTTGCGAAATCCTTCATTCCTTCCTGGAAGCCTAGTCTGGTGGTGAGAGGGTCCTTGGTGAGGGAGAGGATGAGCTGGGTGTCGTCGGCATAGGATACTAGGCTGAGTCCATGCTGTCTGACAATGGCGGCGAGGGGGCCATGTAGATGTTGAAGAGCGTGGGGCTGAGGGATGATCATTGGGATACTACGCTGCTGATCTCTGTGAGTTCGGAGAGAAAGGTAGGTAGTCTGATTCTTTGGGTTCTGCTATTGAGGAAGAAGCAAAGCCAGTCGAGGGTGGTCCCCTGTATGCTGGTGTTGTGAAGTGTGGTGGTGAGAATACAGTGGGAGATGGTGTCAAAGACTGCAGAGAGGTCGAGCAGGATCAATGCTGGAGTGTGTCCTTGGTCAAGGAGCGTGTGGATGTCATCTGTGGCGGCAAGTAGAGCGGTCTGTGGAATCTGGATTGGGAGGGGTCGAGGATAGTGCTCTCGTCTATGAATTTAGTTAGTTTGACAATGAGGATATTTTCTGTGACTTTGACTGAGAAGGGGAGGAGAGAGATGGGTCGGTGCTTCTTGAGGTCTGTTGGATATACTGAGAGTTTCTTGAGGAGGGGCTTGACTTGATGATGCTTCGTAGCTCTGGTGCGATGGCGGCGGCAGCTCTGTGTAAGATGTGTGGAGGGCAGGGGTCCGTGGGGGCTCCTCAGTGAATGCCTTCATGGTCAATACCGTGTCTTCGGTGGTGACTGGGGTCCAGGAGGAGATGGTAGGCTGACTTTCGTTGCTGGGGGTGGAGTGGGGTTGGTGTCTTGTGTCTGTTTGTCGAAGTTGTGGTAGAGGGATCTTTTTTCAGGTGGAAGTAAGAGCCGAGTTTGTTGCAGAGGTTCTGGGAGATTGTGGTATCCATGGCCTTGCTGGGTGGCTTAGTGAATTCCTGGATGATGTGGAAGAGTTCCTTGGAGTTGCTGGTGTTAGCTTTGATTTTGTTACAGTTAAAGGTCTTCTGGGTGGATCTGATGAGTTGGTGGTACTCTGTCATGGTTTTCTAGAAAGTGGAGTGGCCTTCTAAAGTTTTGCTGTTTCTTCAGTCCTTCTCAAGACGTCTGCATGTGCGTCTGGCTTCTTGGAGGTTGATGGTGAACGAGGAGGCCTTCCTGGGACGCTATCTGTCGGGGTTGCATAGGGGGGCGAGCACATCTGCACAGTTGGTGAGCCATCTGTGAAATTCTTTGGCTGCGGAGTTGGGGTTGGTCATGGTGGGGGGGCTTTGTGATTAAGGGTGGTGTTGAAGGCTTCTCAGTGATCTTGCACCAGTTCCTTCACAGTGGGTGGGGTGCCAGTTTGAGTGCGGTGGGTTTTTTGACAAGGAAGTGAACGCTGTTATAGTCCATGCAGATGGGTTGCATTGTGTGGCTGAAGTGGACGATGTTGCCTCCAGCGAAGACAGGGTCGAGGTTGTGTCCTGCCTTGTGGGTATGGGTGGTGAAGAGTTGGTGCAGTCCGAGGTTGGCAAGGTTGTCCAGGATGGTTGTGGAGATGGGGTCGCTGAGGTTGTCGAGGCGGAAGTTGAGGTCTCTGAGGAGTATGTAGTCCACGGAGGCTACAGTGTGGGGCATGATGAGGTCAGCGATGGTAGTGGTGAATGCAGTGCGAGGTCTGGGAGGTCTGTAGGCGAGGGTGCCTCATAAGGTAATTCTGGGGCTGGTCTGGATCTGGAAATAGAGGTGCTCAGTGTTGGACGGGGAGTCACGTGTGCTGGAGGTGGTGAGTCAAAGAAAACTCTTGTAGGCAATGGCGAATCCTCCTCCTGGGCGGTGTGGGCGGTCCTTCCTCTGGATCTTGTCTCCGTCGGATATGGTGGTGGCAAAGTCGGGGGCTGAGTTGGGGTTAGTCCATGTTTCTGTGAAGAAGGTGATATCTGGCGAGAGGGTGTCGAGGAGGTCCCAGATCTGTACTGCTTATCTCTGGAGGGAGCGAGCGTTGAGGATGATGCATCTCAGGGCTTCAGGGCTGCTGATATCCAGTGTGGACACATTGGCCATGGCCATGCGGAGGGTGGTAAAAGAGTGTCGGCAGGAGAACTGCCCGTGGGTGGTGGCCAGCATAGACAGCTGGCAGTTGTTTTTCCTTCCAGGGTTGAGTGCAAGGAGGGCAGCAGAGTCGTAGCGGTTGGCGGTCGGAGAACAAGGGTTTCTGGTGCTGGTTGTGGTCAGGTCACGGATGGCCGTAGACGGGCTTGCCTTTGGTACACCAGCAGCGCGCCTGCTGCGCTCAGCCACCATTAAATAGGGAAGGGGGAGGATAGCACAGCTGGGAGGTGGGAGCAGGAACCGGCAGGGGAGAGGGGCCACAGGGGCAGCAGCAGTGGGGAAGAGGACGGCAAAAACGGGTACGGAGGACACAGACAAGGGCACAAACAACAGGCAAAATAAACAGAGGCATAAAATTACAGGAAAAAGACAGACAAAAGGCAGAAAACGGGCACAAACACAAGACAGACAATAGCAGACCAGCAGAAGAGCAAGGTTGTCACACTTGACCACCAGGAATGAGGAGCAGGCAGGAGCCTGCGGGTGGAGGAGGGCCTCAAATGCCTACCTGCACAGGGCAGCGACGGCGGCACAACAGCGGACCTACTGGGAGAGAGCAGATCTCTGACCAGGAGGTCAGTGGACAATGAGTATAATACTTACAAGAAGGTTGCCCAGGCATTTGCCCAGTTCTATGAGACTTTCTATGAGGCACATCCACTGGCTACCATTTCATAGACGGAAGCTCATCTCATAGAGATTCAGATGCTGACCTCCCACTGGAAGATCTCAGTGATCTGGAAGAGGACCTTACCCTCTCAGAAGTGAAAGAGGCCACATCCCAACTCAAATCTTGCAAAGTCCCCGGGCCCAATGGGGTACTGGCAAAGTTCTTCAAAAGAAACCCTGGTATCCTTGGACCGTACCTGCTGCAGCTTTATCAAGAGGCCAAAAAAGAAGCAATGCTGCCAAAAGATTTGAGGAAAATCATGATATCGGTGATCCACAAACCAGGAAAGCCACTAACACACAGTGGCTCCTATCTCCCAATCTCTCTCTTCTAAATGTTGAGATTAAGATTTTGGCATCAGTACTGGCCTCATGACTGGTGAAAGCCATATCCCCCTTAATACACAAAGACAAAGCTGGCTTCATACCAAAAAAATCGACTAGGTTTAATCTCCACAGACTATATAACAGGCTAAAGATAGTTTGCATCAGAAAGGATACGCATATTTTACTTACTCTAGATGCAGATAAAGCCTTTTAAGTGGCCCACTGGCCCTTTTTAATGCAGGCCTTATCCAAATGTGGTTTCAGTCTCAAATTCCAGTCGTAGGTCAGCTTTCTCTACAAAGACCCAATAGCAATAGTGTGGGTAAATGGTGTCATGTCCAATGAATTAACTATAGGACGAGGTATCAGGCAGGAATGCTCCTTGTCTCCCCTTCTGTTTGCCCTGGCCCTGGAACCCTTAGCATTCTTAATTTGGATGCATTCCAACATTGGGGGATTTTAGATAGAAGAGGGACTGAGCGAGGAAAACAGAATTGTGCTATATGCAGATGACATGCTCCTTTATATAACCTTCCCAAGCACAACAATCCCAGTAATATTACCGGTGTTTGACTACTACAGTGAACATTTGGGATACTCAATCAACTGGAATAATTCAGGCCTCTATCATACAGGTCCGCTGCCAGACCGTGGCACTCTGCCTCAGTGACTACATGTAGAAAGGGAGGGCTTCAAATATCTAGGTATGTTTGTTACCATAGATAGAAAGCGGAACCTGAACTGCAACCTCCAAAGGATTATTATGGAGTTCCAGGCTGATGTCGACCGGTGGAGGAGACTGCCTTTGATGCTGCTCGGCTGAACTGCAATGTTCAAGATGATCACACTTCCCAAGTACTACCAGATGAATACTTTATTAAGATTAACGGGGAGATCCACAAATTACAGTGGGATGGTGGCCACCCTGGGATTGTGCATCCAACCCTGCAGAGAAATCAATATGGTGGTGAATTCTCCTCCCAGATGTCTGGGTATATTACTGGACTGCCAACCTTGGTAGTCATAAACAACTGGGGACATATTGCCGGGTAACCATCACCCTTATCCTTGAATATGCCACCCTGAAAGGGAGGTTACTCATGGATGAAAGATCAGAGAAGGTGGTCTCCTGTACCTATAGGATCATCAATATTAACATGCCAGGCACTTTACAGAAACTCAGGGAGAAATGGGAAAGAGACTTGGGCGGACTAGATGGTAAAAACAGGGAAGAGGCTAAGATTCATCCAAGATTAGTGGCGATTAAGTCGCGGCTGCAGTTAATACAGTACAAAATCCTCAATAGGGTCTATTATGACATGGCTTGTAGTGTAGTTCCTAGTTTCCCACTAGGCCCTGCGCATTGGAATAACATAAACAGTAGTATCGACGTGGAACTGCGGATATTCCAGGCCTCCACTGACTATGCTAAACTTAATTGGGTTGTGTTACCAACTAGCTCAGAGGTCACTGGAAACTTTCTTCTCTGCATAGGAAGTGATCAGCTTCCTTGGCACAGACAAGAAGGGATTCAGTTTTCCAACAACCGTGCAACATGACAACTTTGCTCCTCAGATCAAGAGTCGATCTCTAGGGTCGTGTGAAACAATAGACATAGATTTCACTCAGTCAGTCTAGTGCAGTTTACTTTCACAGTATGTAGAGAATAGAGAGACGGGCGTTTATCAATAAAGGGTTAACATTTATTGAACAGTCTTTCTTCTCGTACAAGAGAAATGTATTGCCACAATTGCAATAACTGTTATTGTAAAAAGTACGTACAGTAAGATAAGGATTGCGAAATAGAACTGTAAAAGCATTGATATGGTTTCTTAGCCATACAATGGTTTAAAAGTAATAAAACATATATACAGTCATATATACATTAGGCTAACATACTCAACTGGTGCTTCTAACTAAGCCTACCCCAGTGTGCCTGACCTAAGCCTAACACGTGAAAGGGGAGCAAGTAAGTAGCTTAAGTTAAGTTGGTTTTGCCAAGGTTTGTTTCAAGAATTCTCGTCTAAGGGTTTAGTCAACACCATACCTCTGAATAGAATGATGGAGGATTGGTATCTCCATCAGGGGTCTCTCTCGATATCCCAGTCACCCGCGAGGGTAAACCGGAAGCGCCGGGACTGGATTTCTCTGCACGAGAAATGCAGCGGCTTCTCTCAGCGCGTCGAGGAAGGAGGGGTGACAGCGTCCGCGGGCAGCTGGAATCGGCTGGATGTCTTCGCAGAGGACGGCTGCTCGGCTCCTCAAGCGTACTGCACCATAGGTCGCGCTGTAGCGGCGATAATGGTAATCAGCAGCTTCACCACCACAGGATAGCAGGCTGCAGCGACAGAGTGCTAGTTTTTACCAACACAGGGTCATGCAGGCAGCTGGCATCAGCAACAGGCAACGAACTCGCAGCTCGTATCTCTCATTGCTTAAGGCAACGTTGGTAATATTTATACCTGACAGGTGCCGGGTTTGACGCAAGTTTGCTGGACATAAGACGTCAATTAAAGATGTCACTAGGAAGTGACAGTTATCAGTTGCTCATTAGAGTTCCATTACTAATCAAAACATAGCAAGCGGGGATTTCCAGGTTTGCTAAGTTTTTATCTTGTTGAAGAACTCGGAGTGTTATCTAGGAATATCAGATAGTGACTGCTGCTCTGTCATTGCACTAATTGGTCGCAAAGGAAGTAGCAGAGAGTCATGCTGGAATGTGGCTCTGTTCGTGTGAGGCCAGAGATGACTTTTCAGAAAATCGCACTTGAAAGGTTATGCCAATATAGGGAATAAATGTATTTATAGCCGAATAGGGGCATAAGGTCACAGTATCGATCAGGAACCTAGATAAGCACGCAACACCCACTCCACGTTTTCATGTCCATCAAAATTACTAAAACTAAGCAATAAGATGCATGTGTAACATTGCCCACCCCAAAATACATAAATGCATTCGAAATAGGCGTACTTGTAATACATGGAATTTAGGTACTGTACGTTTTTTAAAGCATAGTAATCATTCAAAAAGTATTGCATATGAAATCAATGAACGATTATGCAAAAAGAATTACACATGAAGTATCTCTGACAGAAGAAATGCGAGATAAATCATCACATAAAAATGCATTGTAATAACATGTGTGCTAGAGGCTGGTGTTATGTTGTTATGTCTCTAGATGTGTTTAGAAATAGAAGTGTGAAGCTTCTGTTCTCTAAGAATAGTTTTTACGTTAAGCAAAGAATTGTTCGTGCCAAAAAGAGAGGGTCAATATTTAAAAAAATTGTCCAATTCAAAGAAAATAGATTTCCAAAGCTCCTGGCAGTTTTTGTTGATCAAAACTGAAGGCCGAATTCAGAGTTCATGGGAACGCTGTGTGTCGGAAAGCTTCTCAAAAGTTATTGTTTCTCTATGGGTGAGAACATCGTATCAGACAGGCTCGCAAAGAATTGGTCTACAAAATCAGGTGATAGTTCAACCAAATTAGATAGCGCTGTAACTTGGCAGGTGTGAGAATGATTGCTGTCATCGAAGGCAGGACCAGCAATGCTCACAGAACGTTGTACCTGGATGATGTTGCTTTTGTCACTCGCTCCACTGTTACCACTTGGCTGTAGTACAGGAGTCTCCACGAATGCCGTCATCAGGATTGGTAGCCGCTGGGGACAACACAATGCGTGAGCCGTTATTGGACTGAGCAAAGTATCGACGTCCATTGGTACTGCTGATGGAAGTGAAAGACAGATGTCCAACACGCATTCATCGCCGCAAAGCATACACCGTAGCACAGGTAAAATGCAATTTTGCCATATCGGTCTGAATGAAAGGAACCAGGTCATGTTTAGATCTCTCAGCCTGGCCAATCCGAGAACGTTACTTATCCTGTCCCTATAGCGCATTGCTAGGATTGTCTCTTCCATTCCCATAGGAGCTATGTCTGAGCCGAGGCTTGCCATAACGTAGCAGAAGGGTCAAAAATAGAATCCCTGCAACGAGTCCCAAAAATAGTGGAATGCCGCCAAAAATGGAGTGCACAAAATTAGGAAAGATTCCCAAAATTGCCTGGAAGGGTGTTAGCAGTCCCGTAAAGACTGTCTTAAATATGCCTGGGATGCTTGTTGCACTAGACATGTTAAGGAGTTGGCTGAACATTTCTACGAAATGCACGGGGCAATTTGTTGATAAAAGGTCATGGACTTCAGTAGCCGTCCTTGCGACTAGAAGATCATACGTCTCTTTAGATGACGTTATAGGCACTGTTGTCTGTAAAAGCACAGATTTCATTTTGCTTAATGTATCAATTCGTATAGAATAGAGATTCAGGCGAGGCCAGAGAGGAGTCACTATGTCTGGAGGCCCGCTCGGGAACAATGCTTGCATACAACATTTGACCATGGACGTTACTTGTACTAGATAACTTTTCCCTGGCGCGAGGCCACAACACCTGTGATCCGTTCTAAGAATGTAACTCCCGTTCGCGAGTTGCATAAAGAAGGGCTCTATCTGAGTTGCAGGTGTGACTAGCTGGTGGCATGAAAGGTTGTTTGAATTTCCATCACATGCTCCGTGTAAATTAATACCCTGACACAAAAGTATACCGCTTAGTGAGTGTTTACAGTTGTCACCACTAAGAAATACATTTTTGTCGCTGTCACTATAGCAAGAATGAGTGTATGGTAATTTCCATATAGATTTAACATATCCTTTACCCAATTGTTCATATTGGCCAGCAGGTATGTACTCAAGGCATTTATGAAATCGGAAAGTTGTTATCGGAATTGTGATAATTCCGTGTATTATCCATTCAATGACAGGACTCTCTGACATTGTCAATGGTAATCTCTCAAGTTTTTCGATGCTCAGGATTGTATAGTCTGCTCCTTTCTGTGCCAAACTGATCTGTTTATCAGTAAGGTTAAAACTGGAAAATAATGACGTCGTGTTGATTAAACGCCAAGGCACATAGCCTGAACGAAGATTTTGCAGCGTCCAGCCTAGTTCTATAATAGAGCGTAATTGAGACTGGCCATGTTGTAACATTAGCAAATCTCTGTCTATCACATCAAAGGCAGAGGATACAATATTGTCCAAAGAATATATTCTGGAAGACAGAGTCATTAACCCATTGTCTACCACAGAAAGTGATTTCTCCAAATTAATACGATCAATTTCTCGTATTTTTTCAGCAGTTTCAATTTGCTTTACTTTCCAAGCCTCGTTGTAAGCAGCATAGATACTGGCCGCTATGAAACGCTTTTGACGCTGTTTGCGTGGTCCAAGAATGAAATCGCGCAAATCAGCACCATCTTTTAATAAAGACAAGTGTTGCTTAATTTCAGCCAGTGTGGATGTAGTTAGCCATTCTAGGCAGAGTTTCCCTACACTGTATGTTGTTATAATCCCTGGATGTTGTCTCTGGGAGTATCTAGGGTCTAATCTGGTCATTTTTAACCCCTGTGTTTTATTCAGGAACCTATCTTGACAGCTATTTGTGTCTGTAGGCCAGATTAACCACTTTTTCCAATCAGGATGTGTTCTGTTGAAATGTAAAATTTGTGACACGTCTAACTCAATATCTGTGGTTGTATTCTCAGGTATTGGCTTTGGTATAGACGGTGTTTTAAGGTCTTTAATCTTAGCTAGGCCAAGACAAGATGTTTGGTGTATTGTGTCATTTAAAAATAACATTTGTTCAGGTATCATGCAGGTTCTAAATAGTGCTTCTATGCCTTGCACCTGCCAATCTTTTGTACCCCAAATTGTTTTCGTTTCAATATTATTTTTCCAATAATCAAAACCAAATGTCATCATTTTGTCATAAAATGCTTCTGAATATATCAATTTAGAATTTGTCAGCATTGTTTTCATTCCTGTTTTATCTAACAGTTTATAATAAAACGTTTCTGCATCACTGGTGTTAAACCCTGAGAAGTATTTGAATTTCTCAAAAAATGCTTTAGAACTGCTTTTAGGTGGTGTAGCACAATGTTCCCATTGATTATACATAAAAACATTTCTAGGCTGTGCAGATTTATGCAAGTAATGATCCCCATAGTGGGTGTAACAGAATAACTGCTCATAACTAGATGAACCTTGTAAATAATCATGGGCCCGATTCACAGAATGAACTTAAGACTCAATCCTAAACTTACTACTATTTTGGTATTCACAGAATGCACTTACTACTTTTGGCATTCACAGAATGAACTTACTACTTTTGGTATTCACAGAAGTTAGGATTTTGTCTTAAGTTTGTCTTAAGACAAACTTAAGACAGACTTAAGACAGACTTAAGACAGACTTAAGACAGACTTAAGACAAAATCCTAACTTCTGTGAATACCAAAAGTAGTAAGTTCATTTTGTGGATGCCAAAAGTAGTAAGTGCATTCTGTGAATACCAAAATAGTAGTAAGTTTAGGGTTGAGTCTTAAGTTCATTCTGTGAATCGGGCCCCATGAGCTGTGAATCTAGCTGACATTACTAAATCAGACATCATGTCATTAATACTGTTAAAGTCCCAATCATCAGAGAATGTACTTGGTGTCACAAAGTCACTTAAGGAAACCTTTAGTTGATGAGGATACTTCAGGATTTCGACCGGACCATAGATCTCATAGTCTGTTTTCTCCCATACTACCCCACCAGGTATTGGAATTGCTGTGACATTTACTGTTGACAGTTCTCTTTTCTTCACGTGGGATGATCTGTGTGGTTTCAGGACTAGGTTGATGTTCTGACTTGCTGTGTCCATTGTAATATATTTTCCTTCAATGAATTTTCCCAAACATAGTACCATGATGAGCCAAAGCAGGAGGAAAAATACACCTAGACCGAACCAGAACTCTAGCCAAGGGGAAATAAGGTAGATTTCCTTCAGTTGATGAAAGAGTTCCGTTGCTTTTTCTTTAAAAGACTTTTTTGTTTCTGGCATCACTTCGGGATCGTTTTGATCTTCAGAGAAGTTGTCGAAGTTGATGAAATAACCAGAGCCAGTTCTGTTAATTGATGGGATTATTCTTTCAATCTGTCTATCGGTAGCACTTTCTGATGCCACATCATTGTAGACTGGTGATGTTTCTTGACGAACTGTTTCAATCTGTGTCTCAAGAGGCACGAGTTCCATGGCATTATTGCATAGTCCTTCATTGTGCACTGCAGGCTGATCGAATGTGATGAGTCTTTCAGTTTGAACCTCTTGGATTGTTGCAAGTTTGGGTATTCTGTTGTTTCTTGGGAGTCCACTGGGCCTACTGTTGATTATAGGCCACATGCTTGTGGTTTTACCAGATCGATGGACACGACTCTGTTCTCCTTTTTACCAGCAAGGGGCGGTAGCACAACTGATCTTGTTCCGGTAACTGCTAAGACAGGTACTGCTTTTCTGTAAGAAGGCCCAAATTCCTTCTTAACCGCGATCTTTTCTCTGACTAGATCCCCAATCTTTGGAATCCAGACAGGCCTTGCTGGGGCTGTTGCGGGTGGTGCCTCGTCAGTGGTACTTGGCTGTTGCTTTAACTTTATGTTGCTTAATGATTTTCTTGTTTCATTCAGTTCCTGTAAAACAGCCAAACGGTCTTTTACATCAAAGTGCGTTGTTCCTTCTTGTACCACTGACATCTGACTATCGAGGTCCTGAACGTTCATTCTAATTCTGAACAATAGTTCGTATGGGCTGAAACCTTTTAGAGAATTTCTTGGCATGTTGTTAAGACTAGTCTGGACACTTATTAAATGTTTGACCCACCCAGCGCCTGAACCTAATACCTTCGCTGTTATAGATTGCTTTATGTCACGGTTTTTTCTTTCTACCACACTATTCCCTTCGGGGTGCGACGGACAAGAATACCGCAACCCAATTCCCATGCTGGCTATGGCCTCCTTATAGGCTCGAGAGCCGAAAGCAGGACCCTGGTCAGAATGGAACGTGGTAATTGCGTATGTGCCGATAAAGACTCGCAAATCTTTTATAACCGTTCTAGCGTCAGCCGAGCGCTGGGGCCACATTTTTTAAGTGCTTTTCGTCTTAACTATTAATAGGACGCAGGATGGGGTGTAGGCAGCGTTACGCTCTTTCTGACTGGTAGCCGGTAGCAAGGTTCGCTGCTGCGATCCCTATTACAGTTTTCACAGTTGTTTGCATATATTTGGTGTTCTACACTCATTCCCGGCCACCAGAATACTGATTGTAATTCAGTCAGTGATTCCTTGATCTCTCTGTGCCTTAGACCCAAACCCATGTGTGCGCCTGCTATTAAAAATATTCTCCTGTTCATGTTTGGAATTACTCTGTCCCCCACTCCAGGGATTCGAGCAAAAGGAACGGAGTTTGCATCGATTATGTATGCATAATTGAGTGGATAGTTTACGGGTAGTGCTGCGCAGTCGCCTTTTACGGTCGTTTTTACTGCTAGCATGGTTTCCCCGTCTATGTATTTATCTGTACGCTTTTTTGTGGCTACGGAAGCCGGTTTAGTTGCTTCCGCGGTGGCTGTATTAGCCAATGAATTCCCTGCAACGTGAACGCCATCACGTTGAAGACTCTGTGCGTGAATCACGTGAGTCTTTTGTAGTTCTTTGTGTAAAAGAGCTACCTGTTTCCAGAGCAATTTATGCTTTATTGTGGCACCTGTGTCATCTTTGTAGTCGTTTTCGATCCAACTCTGCAGTTTATTGTTGTAAGAGTTGACGCAAAAATGAGAATCGCACACTATAAGTGTCGGGAATTCACGTTCTGCATTTTCGAGCGCCATCTTTAAAGATCTGATTTCAGTTCTCTGAACCGAACAGTACTTTACTGATTCAGTTTTTGTTACTTTCGGTGTAATTTTACCGCACAGCCAACGACATTTAATGATAGCACATGCTGCATCGTAGGATTTTCTCTCTACGTTGAAATGCTGTACAAAGCTATCTGTATAGATTATACAGGCGTATTGTGGGAGAGGCAGAAGTTCGATTGGCAGAGGATATTCTTCTTCATATTCTAAATCATTCAGTTCTTCAAATTGCGGGGCGAAATAGTATTTCACGTCTTCCGCTCCTAGAGAATCTATGCACTGTATCCATTTCGGATCCAGTGACACTGTAGGCAGGTTTACTGGGCTGAATAGCGCCTCGAAGGCGGATTCCGCTGTAAGGATATTAATCCGTTTGCCGTGTGCTAGTTCTCTTTCATTTGCTAATGCGATTTGCACTGCGTTCACAGTTCTTTCTGTGCGACTGAATGCTTTTTCTGCTTGTGTGTACAAGTGAGATTTAATTGAAATTGGTACCTTTTCTCCCTCATTAGAGGTTAGGTACGTGAATCCGCATCTTCCTGGGATGACTCGGATTACAAGATCGATCGTGTTGTCACGTGTATCTAATTTAGTTTTTGCTAACATGTCTGTTTGCAGTGATCTCAAAATTTCTGTGTGTTTTTGAGTCCAATTGATTTGTTTTAAATCAGGTTTAATTAGTTCGTAGAGAGGTTTAACCCTCTCTGCGTAATTTAGTATGTAAGTTCTTCCGAAATTCAGAAAACCTAGTATCGATTGTAAATTCTTCAGCGTTTTTGGAGCTTGGAGTACAGCGCACTTCTCTAAGAAGTTGTCCGCTAGGCTTTTCCCTTCACTTGATAATTCGTACCCTAAAAATAGTACTGTCAGATGGGCAATTCGGGACTTTTTAAAGTTGAATTTGTAGCCCTCTGCTGCGAACCCAAGTATAATGGTGTTCACTCTTTTCAAGTGAGTATCCAAGTCGTCGTCTGTGAGATAAATATCATCTACGTAAGATAATGCTTCATCATCATAGATTTGTAGTAACCATTAGAAATGTCTAATGTCGTTTTGTATTTTTTCCTAACTATGTTATTCATTAGGGCTGCACTATGCGAGTTTTGTACTGCAAAAGTTTTGCAACATGTATTAAGATGTCTGTAGTCCAAAACTAGACAATATGAATTGTCTGGCTTGGAGACAGGAAACAAAGGATTGTTCATTTGAGAGGTGCATGTTTCAATCACCCCCTGGTACTCAAGTTGATCTAAGATCTCCCTGACCTGTTTTTTAGCTTCTTGCTTTATGGGATACTGCCGTTGGGCAGTTGGTTCACTTTTTAATTGGATTTTGTGAGGCGTAGAATCCTCATCCCATCCTACATGATTTTTATACAATGCAGGTGCCTGGGCTACTGCCCATTTCCTTGCATATGTATATTTTTTGTGAATCGGTATGTGATTCGAGAAGGCAGGCATAATCACTTCTTCGCCACGAGGGCACTCCCTGACAAACTCCGGGGGCCAATCTTTTTCAGCTAACAGAATATCATAGCCTTTTGAGAGCTTATCCCAAAATAGACCCTTAATTTTCCTAGTCTTATCACCCTCCATACGCAATGTTATTTCGTATATTTTATGGGGCTCGCTAAGTCTGGCGTCGGCAGTTTCAACCTGAATGAATTCATTCGTGTCCACTGTCTCCAGATGACTCATCAAGATCTTGCGCGCTATACTGATTTCTGCTGCACTGTCCAACATTGTCAATGCCCACTCCCCGTTTTTCAACTGTGTCCTCAGTATTCTCGGCATGGTTGATTACTCTAATACTGGCTACCTTCTTTTTCTGAAATTGAGATTTCTTATTTTGAGCAGGTTCCTTGTCTTTGGACTTGGTGTGCTCTCCTGGGTCTGACCGTCCTCTTCTTTCCGAATTCTGTGGAAAAGATCGAGAGGGACGTGTATCAATACTTTGATATCTATCAGGTTTTTCCAGATTATCCCTATTTCTAAGGTTATATCTTTTCTCAGAGGGCTCCCTCTGGGGAGACTGGCGTTCTCGAGTCGGAGTTCTTTCCCTCCGTCGAGGAGACCTTCCTCTGGACTGGAAAACTTTTTCCTTGGGAGTGGATTGTTTATTTCCATCCCAGCTCTTTTTAGGAGTATTTAAATTATTTTTGATAAATAATTTTTCAGGATTTTCGAGCAGTTGGGGCTTAACTGGTTTTCCACCCAAGCTGTCTCTACCTAATTCTTCATAGCACTTTTCTATGATTTTTGCAAGTTCAACAGGATCTTTTATATCTGTTTCCCTCAACTTCTGGCGAATCGCCACAGATGCTGCTTCTCCCTTTATGTTGGCTAATAATATAGCCGTGACCTGCTTGAAGTCTTTCAGTAATTTCATACCTAGATTTAAAGCGGGCTCTGGACCGAATTCATTTTGAATCTGTTTTAGCACTTCTGGTATTACCGCCATAGACGGAACACCGTGTGTTTTTGTGTAAATGGAAGCAAAGACTGTACCCCAAGTGTCACAGTCCTCCACGTGTGGTGCGATTCCCATAGGAAGGCAGATGGTCAAGATTCTGTGTTTCTCAATAGGGGTAGTATCAGGAAATACTGCCTCTATTTGAGTGATTTTCTGGGCTAACCAGAAAGGAATTTGTTTCCGTTTTACGGGTGTTTTACCAAGACATGACTGTATGTTCTGTGGTGTAATTTTATTTGTGTTCCCCTGATGAGGGGTCAGCTGTGGTGTATTAACAGCTGGCTGGACTGTTGCAGTCCGCATTACATATTGGACTAATTGCCTATGTATTTTTATTAATGTGTTTAGCTGTGCTAACAGCTCTTCTCTAGACATTCTTGCGATGTCAGGATGTGGTGTGTAGCTGGCTAGAACCGGCCACGTGGCTCCTGGTCTACCTAGTGGACCGAGCCTAGTTATTTGATCAGTGTGTTTTAGGGCGCCATTAAACCAGAGCAGGTGCTCTTGAAATTTAAGTGGGATTTCAATCTCCTCGAAAGGAGCGTACTCTCCCGGAGGTTCCTCTATTTTGTAATAGTGAAACTCTTGTGTTATAGCGTTTACCGCTGGAAAGTTTATCCATGAATAGAATACCTCGGTCTGCCGATACTCGTGAGCCTCTATCACGAAAATTACTGTACCACCTTGAGGTGTCAGTCCGTTTTCTATAAGTTTTAAAGTTATAGATCTTCTTAACTGGACCGGGATGATAATAGCATCCGGGTCTGTGTATTCGGGACCTTGCTGAGTCGCATCTGCTGCGGCCCCAGCGGTGCCGTTGTTTTCTACTGACATTGTATAAATGCAGTTTTTGCAGAGTAGGTCTCCAAGGAGACAAAGATTAGATGCACAATATTTTGGAACACTGTATCCTTCAACGTTGAATAAACCAGAGCTTTACATAGGAATCTCTTCCTACTAAGGTCGGGCGGATTTTAACCTTTCACCCACTCCAGACGTCTATTGGAGTATTTTACGGGAGAAAGGGGTGTGAAATATGCACGACTGAGTTACTCTACAAGTCTTGCGTTAGTTTATCGCCTTACCAAACGTTGGGCGCCATGTAGTGTAGTTCCTAGTTTCCCACTAGGCCCTGCGCATTGGAATAACATAAACAGTAGTATCGACGTGGAACTGCGGATATTCCAGGCCTCCACTGACTATGCTAAACTTAATTGGGTTGTGTTACCAACTAGCTCAGAGGTCACTGGAAACTTTCTTCTCTGCATAGGAAGTGATCAGCTTCCTTGGCACAGACAAGAAGGGATTCAGTTTTCCAACAACCGTGCAACATGACAACTTTGCTCCTCAGATCAAGAGTCGATCTCTAGGGTCGTGTGAAACAATAGACATAGATTTCACTCAGTCAGTCTAGTGCAGTTTACTTTCACAGTATGTAGAGAATAGAGAGACGGGCGTTTATCAATAAAGGGTTAACATTTATTGAACAGTCTTTCTTCTCGTACAAGAGAAATGTATTGCCACAATTGCAATAACTGTTATTGTAAAAAGTACGTACAGTAAGATAAGGATTGCGAAATAGAACTGTAAAAGCATTGATATGGTTTCTTAGCCATACAATGGTTTAAAAGTAATAAAACATATATACAGTCATATATACATTAGGCTAACATACTCAACTGGTGCTTCTAACTAAGCCTACCCCAGTGTGCCTGACCTAAGCCTAACACGTGAAAGGGGAGCAAGTAAGTAGCTTAAGTTAAGTTGGTTTTGCCAAGGTTTGTTTCAAGAATTCTCGTCTAAGGGTTTAGTCAACACCATACCTCTGAATAGAATGATGGAGGATTGGTATCTCCTTCAGGGGTCTCTCTCGATATCCCAGTCACCCGCGAGGGTAAACCGGAAGCGCCGGGACTGGATTTCTCTGCACGAGAAATGCAGCGGCTTCTCTCAGCGCGTCGAGGAAGGAGGGGTGACAGCGTCCGCGGGCAGCTGGAATCGGCTGGATGTCTTCGCAGAGGACGGCTGCTCGGCTCCTCAAGCGTACTGCACCATAGGTCGCGCTGTAGCGGCGATAATGGTAATCAGCAGCTTCACCACCACAGGATAGCAGGCTGCAGCGACAGAGTGCTAGTTTTTACCAACACAGGGTCATGCAGGCAGCTGGCATCAGCAACAGGCAACGAACTCGCAGCTCGTATCTCTCATTGCTTAAGGCAACGTTGGTAATATTTATACCTGACAGGTGCCGGGTTTGACGCAAGTTTGCTGGACATAAGACGTCAATTAAAGATGTCACTAGGAAGTGACAGTTATCAGTTGCTCATTAGAGTTCCATTACTAATCAAAACATAGCAAGCGGGGATTTCCAGGTTTGCTAAGTTTTTATCTTGTTGAAGAACTGGGAGTGTTATCTAGGAATATCAGATAGTGACTGCTGCTCTGTCATTGCACTAATTGGTCACAAAGGAAGTAGCAGAGAGTCATGCTGGAATGTGGCTCTGTTCGTGTGAGGCCAGAGATGACTTTTCAGAAAATCGCACTTGAACGGTTATGCCAATATAGGGAATAAATGGATTTATAGCCGAATAGGGGCATAAGGTCACAGTATCGATCAGGAACCTAGATAAGCACGCAACAGGCTCGACTCAATAAATTCAGACGATCTGAGTCATCAACTTCACTGAGATGTGGGGAACGATTTGGCACATTCTTCCACACAATCTGGGAATGCCCGGTTATTAGTGTCTACTGGAGTACAGTATTAGAAGAGCTGGCAAAAATTCTCTCAGCACCCCGCCAAGTGGGTCTTAAGTTTAGTAGTGGCAAAGAGGGATCTGGCCAAGCGATGGGGGGCCCGAGCTGCCCACTCTGGAGATATGGAGAGCATGGACGGATCTCTATAAGGCTGCAGAAAATGTTACGTATAAGTCAAGAGGCTGCCCAAAACATGTTTGCCAAAATCTGGGGCCCCAGGTGAAAATGTTATGTTATAGATAAGATGGATGGTGATGATAGGCCCACGAAAGTATGACTATTGTCTTGCCAATGTAAACTATGTACATGATCCTGCACTATGCCCACACAATAATGATTATTATCTCGCCAATATGCTTCTGTACATGATTATGCATCCCTTGCTACTTGCTGGATTTTCTGGGATATATACTGGCTATACTGTACTGTCTACTGTATCTCTGGTTTTTTGCCGACTCACTGTGACCTCTTATTTTGTTTTTAAAAGCACAATACATTTATTTTTTTTAAATAATATAACATTAAATGTTTATAAAATATAAATGGATTACTTTCAATTAATTCATTACACTACTACTTTTAATCAATATCAATGCATTACATTTTATTACTTCAGGTGGGAATTTAGTTTGTATTTAAACTTCAGCAAAATAATTAAATTGAGTATATGTAAATAATTACATATTTATTTCACCGTATAGTACGTAGTGCCATAGCATTTTTCTTTTACTCTGCATTTAAATATGCCTGATCTGTATTTCTAATTCACTTATCAGCCCCCAGTTAAGAGGTATATACCCAGGGCCTGTAAATTAAATGCAACTAGTGGGCCTGCTTCACGTACACTTAATTCACCGCTGAGGTGTGGCCTAGGCAGCCTATAGGGTAGGATGAATTATAATTAAGATGTTGAACTAGAACTTTTAACTTTTTTCTGATAGTGAAGGAAAAAAAATAGTTTTTCACCACTGTGGGGCCTACCTCACCCATAGGGTAACTTTGGGGTGCCTTATTACATTTCATAAGTGCTAATGTTTGATTAGGAACAGGTAAAGATTTCATGTTTGGTGTCTGAGAAATTATAATTATGATAATGACACTTTTAGAAGATCAGCATTTTCCTGACCAATTTGGTGTCTGAAGTCTGATCCTATATCATTTGACTGTGTGGTGTTTGCAGCTGGACTTTGTTTATTCCTCCCAAACAGCCACTCAATAAAGGGATTTGGTGTACCTGGATGGGCCATCAGTGGTAGGATGGGGGGGGGGGCGGAGCTGGGTACAGCTCCACTTGCTAACCAATAGGTTGTGCTCTGACTTCACATTAAGGATTTCTCACCTGTGCATTGTTCATGCAGCCAGCTTGGAGCCAGGGAAGGAAGGGGCGCGACGAAACTTTAAGCTCTTCAAAGGGAATACTGTTTAAACTTCTCCTATTTCAAAAAAGGCTCCAGGTATAAAAATAGGACCCTCAGAACCACTCTTCAGTTTACTTTCTGGATCTGGGGAAGGACTCTGAGAGAACGGCCTGCTGCTGTGGCCTGTTGTTTACTTTAAGAGACTGCCTTGCTGCACCTACAAGAACTGCTTTGCTACCTAAAACCTGCCTTGATCCCTCAGGGGCCTGCCTTGCTGCTTGAGCCCTGTTTCCCTTCTTGAACCCACAATTACTAGAATTATTCCAAGGGCTACTTGGCTGGCCTCCTGATCAGAGTCACAGGACAGAAAAGGCTCCATCCATCTTAAAACCGCACCTGGAGTCAGTATGATTAAGTCCTAGCCCCCCAAGTGGTGCCCCTCCAGTCCTGCACCCTTGGTGGTGGTGTTAAATGTGCCAAGATAGCCAAAATCCAAAACTTGGGACTAAAACAATGTTCGGCTAAAAACATCTCTGAGAACCAAGAGGAGACTGGGACTAACCTCCTCATCTATCTGCCCAAGGTGCATCATCGGTCGGCCTGACTTTGCAGCAGCTCCACTCAGTTCTTCCCTGCGGCAGTAAATCCTGTTTAGCAGTCCTTCACCAAAGAGGTGTACTGCCTCTTGGAACTCTTATCGGCTGCAGTCTCCAGCTTTAGCCCCTCTGGAGATTTTCAACTTCCAAAAAAGGACTAAGGGCCTGATTTAGATCTTGGGGGATGGGTTATAGGTCACAACGGTGACCCGTATCCTGTCCTCTGAAAAATAATTTCTGCAGACAGGATATCTGACAAAGTTGTGATGGAGTAACCATATCGGTCCTTCAAGGCCTACTCACTCACTTGCCTTGCTTAGCTGGAATGTGGTGGGTGTTAGGTCCTTAATGGCAGATAAATGGGAGGTTAATATGCTTACAGCATTTGAACTTATCTCTCTAGAAGAGTCTTTGGATTTGGCACAGACTGCATTCATTCATGGTTATACTGCTTCCTTTGTTCACACTATACCTTCTCAATATAGCCGCACTAAGGGAAGGCTGGCAACTTTTGGGAATTTAAATCTGCGTTGTGATATGGAACAAATATCCTCCTTTTTGCCTAATGTCTTAGTTGTTCTCCTATCTTTTTCGCAAACTGTATGTGTTTTAATCATTAATGTTTATAATTCTCCTTCTTCGGCTGAACCCTAAGAGATTGTTCTAAAAACATTCTTGGACAACATTTATCAGGCCTGGTCTATCTCCCCTTGGTTACTCTTAGTAGGTGATTATAATACTCATTGGCACTCACTTTGAGTTCCTGATAAGAGAAATGAAGCCGGCCATGAGGGCGTTGATCAGGGGCATTTTGCTCACTCCCGGCAGGGTGACAGTTTTAATCTGTTATTGCCAGAATATAAACGTGTTTGCCTCCTGTCAACGCATGTGTTAAACTCTGCAGATTTGGTACGGACATTCAAGGGAAGAGGCCTGAATTGTAGTATTGATTTTATTCATGTTTCTGCTTGTCTCTGCTCCCTCTTATTACATTTTAAGACAGTTTGGAATGTTCATGGACATGGAGAACACAATTGACTCATAGCTGAATTCATTTGGCCTAAGTTAGGGGGAAATAATTCAAATCTGTATATGGAGCCCCTTAAAGTTAACAAGCAGGGTTGAAGAATTGCCAAAATAGTCTCAGAGTTTTTTTTTTGAGGAACCTTCTCTGATCGAGAAGAAGGGATTTCTATGTTTTTTTTTACAGTCAGATCCTCAAGACCAAGGGGCATATGGAGGTAAAATAATTTTTGCGGTTCTGAAAATGTGATTTTCTGCGAATCGCATTTTCGGAATCGCAAAACGAGATGTAGGTAAAAAATCGCGAAAAAATAGCAATTACCAAAAATTCGCAGAATCAAAGAGCGATTATTCAATCAGTGATTCCTTACTAGCGAATTCGCTAATAAGGAATCGCAAAAACGTAAAAAGGCAATTCAGGTGCAGAATGATGACATCACAACCAGGAAGTGTGACTGCCCATGCTGC
Organism: Lissotriton vulgaris; assembly: GCF_964263255.1. Lineage (NCBI taxonomy): Eukaryota > Metazoa > Chordata > Amphibia > Caudata > Salamandridae > Lissotriton > Lissotriton vulgaris. The sequence goes on from NC_141685.1 coordinate 1,945,417,280, forward strand.
ACCTAATTGCCTGCACCTGTTCCGGACTCATTTGCTGCCTGAGAGACTGTGAGGAGGGAGTGTTCTTTTCACTATGCATCTCAAAGGAGCTGAAATGGATTCCGAGGGTGGTGACAAGCAGGCAGAGGAACACAGCAGGAAGAGAAAACAAAAGTTCCCAGAGAGGGAGCTTGAGGTGTTGACAGAGGAGGTTGTGAGGCAACATGACCTCCTGTTTGGTAAAAGCTCACTCCGTGTTCCTGAGGCCAGGAAGAGGAAAATTTGGATTGACATCCAAGAAAAAGTCAATGCGATAGGCGTAACCCATCACTCCATTGAGGTCCTAAGGAAGCGGTGGTATGATATGAGGCAAAGATCAAAGGAGAGGGTGGCCACCAGATTGGCAGAGGCAAAAACGACTGGAGGTGGGACCTCAACTGCACCAGAGGCGACTCCCCTGGAGGAGTTGGTGGAGGGCACACTCATGCCTGAGTCTATGACGGGCGTGGCTGATCTTGACAGCTCAGAAAATAGAGACAACAGACAAGGTAAGATGCATGTCAATATCCCCCAAGCATACCCATCCCACTCACAGCCCCAAACACCCATGCATGAGTAGAAATCCAGTCCATGTGTTCAAGGTCACTCAGAATTGCATTATGGGAAATGTAGTCCCATGCACTGAACTTGGTCCTATGACACATACAAAGGGTACATAGGGAAGAGTCATACTTGCAATGTGCAAAATAGACAAGTAGTCATGTCATTAGTTGTATAAAGAACTTTAATGCTTAAAAAAAAACATGACACACAACTCATGTGTGCATTTAATTTTACAGCTGAACCAACAACACAGGATACCGTGGCTGAAGGGGCGGAGACAGCTACAGATGTGGACCGGGCAGGGCAGGAGGAGCAGGGTGCAACAAGGGAAACACAATCAGCGCCACCCAAACGTACAGGCTCGTTCCACCGCTGCAACCAATGGCGTCAGAGTCAACGGATGCTAATGAGGACTCACAGGCTGGTCCAACCCAAGTATCATGGCAGAGCACACCACAATCCAGCGCACAAACCGCAACCGGCAGTGGTGCAAGACACGGGGCAGGGGCCACCACTAGCAATGCCTCCTCGGAAACAGACTCGGTCTTTGCAGGCCTGGAGGGCAGCATGTTGCGTGCACAGCGCCAAGGCAAAGGGATCCTGTCAATTCAATGCCAACTAGCCCAACATAACTGCCACATGTCAGAGTTGAGGCTTGGGGTGACTAGAAATGTCACACGCTTTGGAGGCTAATTTGAGGGAGAACAGAAGAGATAGGCTGGCCAGGCGCAGGGAACAACATCACCAAAACACCCGCCTGGACCACTTCACTAAGGCTGTGACCTGCCAATCTACCGCAATCTCCATGCTATCTTGAAGATGCATTAGCATGCAACATGAGATGGCACACTGCTGCCAGGATGTGGCTAGGGGCCTGGTGCAGGTCACGCATGCGCTTAATCAACTGCGTGCTGTAGTCACCGGTGGCATTGGAACACCAGGGAGCTTGGACACTGATGGCCAGTCCAGCAGGAGCACCCCAACTCCTCCAATTCCTGCTGAAAGGCGCCGGAGTGGGCGTCAGGCCAGAGCAGGGGAAGACAACCGTGAAGCAAGTGTGCAGCCAGAAGGAGGGGAACAGGGCGTGCACGCCGGAGGTGAAGGGGCAGCATGCACCTATGGCATCTTGTGAGGCAACACATGCCATATGGACTAATCGACTCAGAAATATGATGGCACTGTGACAACAACAACATGTGCTACCAACATACTTATAGTCACACTGTGTGACATTAGTTATCCTGCTGTTAAGGGAATAAACCTATTTTTTTTACATCATCATTTGTCATTGTGTACTTATTTCTCACCTAGAAGTAGTTCTGTGTCCTCATGTCTCAGGCACCCGGCAGCTGCCCCGGCTCCACCTACACGTCTACGTTGGGGAGCTGGATTCTCCTCATCTGATGTGTCTGCATCTGTCAGATCCACTGGGGTGGGATGTACCATGTTACAACGCATACCGTTACAACTACCTACTATTACAACGCGACCATTACAACGCATACCATTACAACGCATAGCGCTTTGAGGTGCTGGATAGTGGTAAGTATAATTTACTATTCTAACTCCAGTCCCCGTGGACCCTAGGGAAGGTGTTGGATAGTAAATTATACTTATTCCCTATCCTAGAGCGCCCCCCAGCGCAATGCGTTGTAATGGTATGCGTTGTAAAAGTCGCGTTGTAATGGTAGTGCGTTGTAACAAATGCGTTGTAACAGGTGTATACCACTGGGGTGCCCTTCTTGGTAGCGATGTTGTGTAGCATTGTGCAGGCCACCACAATTTTGCAATACGTCTCCGGGCTGCACTGTAGGGCACCTCCACTCTTATGGAGGCACTGGAAACAGCTTTTGAGAATTCCGAAGGTCCTCTCAATGGTGGATCTTGTGGCTCTGTGGTCACTGTTGTACCTCCGCTCTGCTGCTGTGCCTGGATTGAGGTAGGGTGTGAGGATGTAGTCCCGCACAGCATAGGCACTCCTGCAGGGATAAATTAGGTTGATGTTTAGTGATATACTGCCAGTTCAGACATTTCATACTAGTGTTTGTGTGTGCCATACAATTACCTAGCAGGTATCCCTCTCCAAACTCGCCTTTTGTGAGTCTGCGATGTAAACCACAGTGTCGAAAAATGAAGGAATCATGAGTGCTTCCTTGGAATTTTGCTACTATATCTGTGAGTGCATGTTTTGCATTGCAGACTACTTGGATGTTTAAAGAATGATAGGATTTTCTGTTTCTGAACACATACTCATTATGTGATGGGGGGACAGTGCGACATGGGTTCCGTCTACGCAGCCAATCATGTGGGGGAATTGTGCTATTTGGTAAAAAACTTGTTTGGTCTGGTCAAGTGCCTGCTGTGTGTTTGGGAATTGGATGTGGTGATGCATCATCTGCATCACAGCATCAAGGAAAGCGTGAAAAAAGCATAAAAGTGCACTCTGGGAGACCCCTCCTGCTAGGGCTAGTACCCCCTAAAAAAACTCCTTGGCGCTAGGAGGTGCAGTGAGCACAACACCTGTATGTGGGTGGGAATGGTGTGTGCCCTGTATGTGGGGTGCTCCAGCATGGGTGTCAGCTACTCCATCAGCTCCAGGATACATTCTGGTTGCAGCCTGTAGTGCACATAGATGTCCTCCTCAGTGCCCTGGTGGAGGGTGATGCGTGTTCTGTAAATCCTCTCCTGGCGTCTCCTTCTCTGTTCAGCCTCTCGGATACACAGCCTCCTGGCAATTACATACAGGCCAGCCATTGTGAGAAGCCACTGTGGCATTGTGGGCCTGTTTAAATAGGTTGCACCTGGTTACCACCTGTTCTGAGTTGGTGGTATTTGAGAAGTGCAAAATTGCGACTCTCATAAAATCGCAATTTGCAATTTTTCCCTACATTGCAAATTGCGAATTCACAATTTGCAAGAGGCTTTTTGCGATTTTCGCAAATACTGGGACGCAGCTTGCGAATTCGCAATTTTATTTGCAGAGTCCTTGCCACGCAAAATTGCTAATCACTATTTTTGCGAATACCAATTTTGCGAGGTAACATACTTACCTACATCGCAACACTCACTTTTGCAATCACAAACACCCTGGATTCTGCGAATCGCAGGGTTTGCGATCGCAAAACACCTACCTACATATGGCCCCAAATCTTTTCAAACTCAATTCGCTAAAATGTGTAAAGAAGTACAGACCACACTTACTAGAAATATGAATATAAAGGGGTATGTGGGCCCTAAAAGCTTTGACAAAAGCTGCTCAAAGTAAGGCTAACAAAAATCTGCCAGCTGCTCTGCACTGTAAACCTAGGGACAAAGTTTTAGCTAAAGAGACAAGAAGACTCTATAATGAGGCCTGTAGAAATCGCAAGACGGCGTTAGCACATGGGCTCTGCGAGCGGGCACTTGTGAGATCGGAGACAACAATGCTTTCTGAAAAATAGTGAATCAGCCCCTTTTGAATGAGTCACTATCCCAAATATGGTTCATATCATTCCAGCTCTGGATTGGTTAAACCATTTTAAATCCATCTACAAGACATCTATACCCTTTCATTCGGACATTACGACTCCCTCTGCTTGTGTGGTACAGCTTCGCTTTGATGTGGACTAAGTGGTTGAAGCTATTGTGGCCCTCCCATCAAACAAAGTTCCTGGCCCAGATTGATTGCCTGGGGATCTCTTCAATCCTGTGTGGATTTATGGGTCCCTTTGCTTACTCTGCATTTTAATGTCGTAGCATATAGGAGAATCCCTCCCTCTTGGAAACAGTCTGTGATTGTGCCGGTATATAAAAAAGGGAGCCGTACAGATGCAACATGTTATTGGCCCATGTCTTTACTAACTGCCAAAGGTAAGGTTTTAGGCAAGGTTCTGCTGAAACGTTTGTTGGACTGAGCTGAACATTGGAAGGTGTAATCAGCCTGGCTTCAAGCAGGGAGAAGGATGATTGAATAGAATCTTAATCTTGACCTTTTAGTTGCAAAATATTCATTAGTACGGAAGAGAGTCAATCCATCTTGCCTTCATGGAGCTCAGCACATTCTTTGACTTAGTTGACAGAATAAGGTTGTGGTTTGTGCTGGTGGCCATGGGAGTAGATCAAGCCCTTGTAGCCTTCTTGTATGATTTGCACACTTGGCTGGAGGCACGGTTAGATATGGCAAAAAAGGGGAATGCCCCATTTGTTTTCAGCTGGGTAGTGGAGTCTGCCAGGGTTGTATTTTTAGGTTCCTTGCTTTTTATAATAGCTAGATTCATTTTTACTGGTTCAATGCAAGGATGTGCCAAGGACAGGGAACAGGTTGGTCCAAGCCCTATCATATGGGGACGATACTATTCTCATAGATCGCAAGGCTAAGGGCCTGCAATGCGTAATAGACTGCATTGTCAACTTTATGGACCATCTGGACTTAAAAAACAATTTGACCAAAACCTACACAATAGATACGGGGCCAAAAAATTCGAAAATGAAAGCCCACTCAATCTAGGGTATGCCCGTTGGCAAAATGGACAAGTTCTCCTACCTAGGAATTATGATAGATCATAAAGTGAATTTGGATCCCCTGATGAGAGTTTGTGTGCAGTCCTTTAATAGGGTATCATATTTATGAGGCAGCTTGGGTGCTCCCATATCAAATCTATAGTGAACCTTTAGAAAGCCAAATGCATTCAGACTGTGGATTTGACTTGAGATTTGGGGCTATAAGTCCAGTCAAACCATCCAGGGCCGATATAAGATTTTACACAGACTTCTGAGGCTGCCACAGACTGTGCCTCAGAGATAGTGCATGAAGAATTAAACATAGGGTTAGTTTCTGATTTTATAAGTATTCGTCCTGTAATTTTATAGTTTTCTAAATGGATAAAAAATGAATTAGATTTTAACAGAGAGATCCTGAAGGATAGCTTGGGGCTAGGCTATTCTCATCAAATTCCATGGTTATGTTTATGCATGACTTGGGTAGACCTAAATTGTTCACTGAGAAAGCATTTGGTGTATCTGTGCAAAATAAAAAGAGAAGACCATTTCAGACGGACAAGCCTGAGCAGGCACTATGTTATGTTTATAACCCCAGGTCAAGAGGAACTGTATCTAATATTGGATATGCTTATTTTGCACAGATGTTTGTTATCTCATTTCCGTTTGAATCTGTTCCCGCAGCTTTTAATCGACTGGCAGACAGAGGAGCCGGAATTCAGCCTGGGAGTGAGGTCTGCCCTCCCGGGCTCTGACGAGGCCCTGTGGTGGCCTGTGGTGGGAGTCACCATTCGGTCCTGGCTACAACCTCGCCGCAGAGGTTTCTGATTGCTGGAGGCCTGGCCCTTGGGTGGCGGGCCTTTCCCCTCATCTTTCCGTTGCCAGAGGTTCTGAATACTCCATGGCCCAGTGTGCTCCTTTCTGTGGCCAGGCCTGGGGTAGGATTATAGCTGAGCTGCAGAAGCCTAGGAGCCGAGGTGAGGGCTGTGCAGCAATTCGACTGGACAGAGGGGCCCCCTTTTTCTGTTATTTCTTCTCTCCAGGGTATCACAGGTACAGGGGGCAGCTGTGGTGCGGCTGGTGAGGCAGACAGACGATGACTGCGTGCAGAGGAGGCAGTGGCGGTCTGCCCAGTTTGGGCCTCGGGCTGAGGCTGTACATTTACTGTGGCCAGAACCGGAATAAACTTAGGAGTTGGAGGCAGGGACAGCTGTTGGTGACTGCACCAATTCCTAGCGGGGTACCTCAAATACACTCCTGGAAGCCAGAGGAGTTGTGTGCGGCCTATCCGGTTTTGGCTCAGTGTGGCGGTGGTAAACTCTCTGGAACATAGGTGTAGCTCCCTGGGCCTTTGGCTGCAGTGCACTCCGCCAGGCCCTTAGTGGTGGGGGCCACAGGAGGTGTGATCTGGCCCTTACCCACACAGCAGTCAGAGCCCTCCAGAGCTGCACCCGGGTGTTGAAGGATGGCTGGCATAGAGACTATGTCACCCAGGTGCTTCTGGCCTCAAAGTATCTGTTGGATGGTGGACAGCAGCAGGGGCCAGGGCGCGGGCCACGCTTCTTGACATCCTTGCTCAGCCTCTACATTTTGCTATCCCCTGGCCCTTACCCTCTGCTTCTGCCTGCTTACCGGAGACTTGCTGCCTGCTGGGCCTTGGGTGGACTGCATTCCCTCTGGGGCAGCCCCGGGGTCCTGGCTTGGGACTGCAATCTTCTCTCCTCCTTGACAGACACCTGGATCCCTGGCCCAGAAGAATGGGACAGGGAAAGGACTGCTGCAAACCCTGGTCCAAACGGAAATGGGCCAATATATGGTCCCTTCAACTGACCCCTGTGAGACGGTGGAGGGCCCGGAGGACCGGGCATCCACCTTTACAATTTACAATTTACCCTCACCCAGCAAGAAGCAGCAGACTTGGATGTGGTCCTTAAGGCCATAATAAACTCTAGAGAGGCTGTGGAGTCTAACATTGTCAGCATCCATGTGGATTTCTCCCTCCTGTACCAGGATCTCCGTAATGTGGTGGACAGAGCTACGGAGGTGGAGACACAAGTGTCCATTGTCGAAGACAAGATCCCCTCCCTTATGAGCCAGATGACCAAGCTGTGTGCTTCGGTGTCATCACTAATGGAGAGAGTGGAGGATGCCGAAAATAGATCAGGGCATAATAATTTCTGCCTTATTGGTCTACCTGAGTCCTTGGAGCAGCGGGTCATCGCTGGGGTACTGGAGTACTGGAGGCCTGGTTTAAGACATGGATGTCTGAAAACAAACTGTCTGCTTTCTTCGTCATTGAAAGAGCACACATCTCCCTCGCACCAATGCCCCACCGGGGACCCCTCCATAACCGGTGATTCTGAGGGTGCCTAATTTTAAAGATTGGGAAAGTTATCCTGCAGGAGGCCTGCGCCCGCCCAGACCTCCGATTTGACAATTCTAAGGTTCTCCTGTTTCCTAATTATACAAGTATTGCGCAGCTGCGGCGGTGCTCCTTTGCTGAAGTGAACAGAAACTCTGTGCACTTGATCTGTGCTACATTCTTCTGTTCCCTGCTCGTTTTAAGCCCTTCTTCCAGTCCAGTACTCTCTTTTTTGACACAACGGATATGGCCTGGGAGTGGGCAGTGGAGTGGGGGTTGCTGCGGAGACCGCCTCTTGAACCGCTGTCGGTGGAGTGGTGGCTGGTCTCACTTTTGGAAATATTAGATTTAGCGTGAGGCTGGTGTGGAGGACTCCAGCTTGCCACTCCGCTGGCTTCACAAACGGTGGACCAGAACATTTGGAATTCTTACATGATCTTTCATTCTGTTGAAGTGGGTTGTTCCTCTCAGCCTTCCACAATGCCATGACTCAGCTGTTAGATATTTTCACCGGTTGCTTTTTTTTGTTGTGTGGGAAGCTGACTGTGAAGCTGGCTGGCATCGCCTCCCTCTTGGGGAGGCATAGTGTTTGTGGTCCTTTCTCGGCCCTTCGTGTTGTTTCTGTTGTCTGTTTTTTTTGTTGTGTGGTAAATCTGACTGTGATGCTGGCTGGCATCGCCTCCCTCTTGGGGAGGCATAGTGTTTGTGGTCCTTTCTCGGCCCTTCGTGTTGTTTCTGTTGTCTTCCTAACTACAATGTCACTTGCATATTTTGAAATGCATTAAAATACGTTCTCAGGTAGCAGATCCTCACAAATGGGCACCTATAGGTCACAGAAGTTCCCCCCTAGTTTTGCTGGTATGGGTAATTTGTTTAGGGTGACAGATGCTTCCTGGGGTGAACTGTGGGGTAGAGGGTTTTGGGGGGTAAGTTTTTCTTTTTACTGTTTGATCTTAACGATGTTCTTCCTTTTCAGGTTGTTTAAGGCAAGCACACACATTACTACGTCATATACGCTTCGCATAACACTGTAGGTTCCCAAGCTATCATGTCTGACCCTGATTTCCGTCAGGGATCGCCTGATGCTTACCATCTATGTTGTGAACCCCCTAAATTAATGGTGCACTCCTAGAATGTTAATGGCCTGCTGGACCGTATTAAACGTTTGCAGTATTACGGTACATCAAGTGATACAGTCCAGCAATCATCTTCTTGCAGGATACCCACTTGCTAAGCATAAGCTGCCCCTTCTTGGGCCATTTCGGCTAAGACGGGGTATACCACTCCGGCTTAACATGTTGCCATACTGCTGCACAAATCTCTCTCCCTGGCAGTCATGGCGTAGCACACTGGCACACAGGGATGTTATGTGGGTAATGAGGGCTGCCTTGACTCAGGGTATTACAACTTTGTGTCCTGCTGCAGCCCTCCATGCAAGCCTTCCTCCTGACTTTCCCTCAGGGCATTGCAGGGGTTGGGGTAGATTTTAATGCAATCCCCAATCAGGATGCCTCCACTGCCCCATATCCTAGTAGGCATTCCTCGTTGACCTGTCTGTCCTTGTCGGCTGGCTCACTGGCCATCTGTGATGTATGGTGCTCCTGGCATCCTACCGACTTTTACCAGTGATTGTACTCACTGCATTCCCAGCCACCAGCAGAGGTTGAGAACCCTCTTCTGGATAGCATACTGCTGCCATCCATCCCCTTTGCTCTAGACCGAGAAATAGACCAGGACCATACGGTGAAGGAGTTGAACTCTGGCTGTGGTGGCTGGACTACAAGCCAGGAAGACGGATGTCCCCAAGGTGTCATTTTCCGAATTTTATGAATGCTTTTGAGACATCCTATGTCTCCATCTCCTTGAGTTCTATGCTGTTGCACTGAAGCAGGGGTCCTTTCCCCCTGACTAAAACAGAGTCACAATTGTGATCCTGCTTAAGGAGGGTCTCCCTAGAGACCAGTGTTCACATTATCACTCAATTTCCCTAATTAACGTCGATGTCAAGATCTACGCAAAAGTGCTAGCGACACAGTTGGTTTGGGCATTACCATATTTGATCTATTCAGACCAATGTGGATTCATGCCGGGTCATAGAACGCATCATTGCATTAGGGGGGTCTTTGCGGCACTATATCAGGCACAGGAGTTTGATGGCACCCTGACCCTCCTGTTAGTCGATTTAACTAAGGCTTTTGACACAGTGTCATGAGATTTTAGGGATAGGGTCCTCCAGCGGGTTGGAATTGAAGAGGGGTTCCGTTGTTTGATCGGTCTTCTCTACCTTGCCACAACTGCTCAGGTCCATGTAAATGGAGTTCTGTCTTCTGCATTTCCTATTGAACATGGACCGCGCCAGGGGTGTCCACTGTCTCTATTGCTCTTCACCTTGGGGATAGAGCCCATGGCGCAACTTACACACTGTGATACCCAGGTCTGGGGTTGGCGGTGGGGGTGCCACTTTGAGGACCGTATAGCATTGAATGCGGATGGCATCCTTCTGTTTCTGAAGGATCCACGGCGTTCTGGCCCCGTTGCCTGTCACTTCTTCGATTGTACAGTGAGGCATCCTGGCTCTGGATTATTGAGGGCAATTCTTGCCTGATTGAGGTGAACGGTGATGCTCTGGGGTGGGTTTGGTGTTCCAATATTCCCACCCAGCACAATTCCTTCAAGTATTTAGGGATTCAGTTCAGTTCAAGAAGTCTTTATTCGATTAATTCATCATAAAAGACATAAATACAAAAAGAACACAGTAACATATATAAAATCAGTATTAAATCATTGGCATCGAATAACTCCTTGCAGAAGTATAAAAAAGTTAAAAAAGATACAAATACTGGGTACCACAGTAATACAAGAAAAAACAGTCTCAGCTAATTTAGAATAATAAACCTGCTTCTGATAATCCAGGCCCAGCCTAGGAACTTGGCAACCCCCACCACAATGATCGGATCCAGATTAGTTTTTAGCAATCTCAGGGCCTCAGCAGACGAGCGTGTGCCTAGGCGACTACAGACTGGTTTGAGCCACTTAGATCTGGGGGCAGAGTATTGGGGGCACACAAACAAAAAGTGAGATAAACTTTCCCCAGACCCTTGACACTTTGCACAAAACCCCTGACTAGCTTTTCCCCACTTGATGGTGAAGTCCCCAATAGGGAGAGTGCCACATCTGAATTGGAAGAAGAGTTTCCGGTCCAGTGGTTTGGTAATGATCTCCCAGTATTTTTCTAACCTGGGTAGATCTTTGTGTATCAAGAATAAACCTGTAAGACTACTTGGGCTTGTTTTTGAAAAAGTATTGAGCATCACCCAGGCCCAATAACACTTTTTGAGCTCATTTTTAGATGGAAATGTGGCTGTCTCAGGTGACAACCACAACTCAGGGAGGCCCAAAGATAGAAGAGTAGCCTTAAGATCTCTGAACCATCCTATTTTTAGGGCTCCCGGAGAGTTTTTTAACTCCAGACAGGCTTCAGCATAGTGGTGTAGGTCTGGGGTTGTCCACAGGCGTCGCCAGAATGAAATCGGTCGAAATCGAGCACAATCGACCACCGAGTGACACCCCAGATCGTATAGTAGGGGGATAAGAGGTGTCGATTGTGGTAGACCAATAGCCATCCTTAGGAATTTGTTTTGGGCGTGTTTCAAGGAATCCAGGTTACTACCACCCCATAGCTCTGCACCATATAGCACCGCTGACAAAACCTTCCCACCGTAGATCTTCATCAGCGGTGACATGGGTTTGGTAAAAGAGCTTTTGTGTTCCTTGATCAAAGCTCCACCCAACTGTTGATGTTTCAGGGTCAGGAGCTCGATCTGATGAGACCAGTTAAGTGTGTCACTAAATGAAACACCCAAATAGGTAAAATGCTTGGTCTGCTCTAAGGGGGAATTCCCCATATTTACCCTAGCCTTGACCTGCTTGTGACCCCTCATGACCATAAATTTGGTCTTGGCAACGTTCACCTCCAGCTCATGCTCGCTGCAGAAACTCTCAAACCTCGACAGTGCAAGCTGTAATCCCTGTCTGGTTCTCGAAATCAGAAGAGTGTCGTCAGCGAACATGAGCAGAGGGATTTTCATGCCAGCCAAACTAGGAGCGTCTGTGGGGCAACCCTCAAAGTACTTGGTGACTCTATTTATGTATAGGGAGAACAGGGTTGGAGCCAAAACACATCCCTGTCTGACACCTTTCAACACAGGAAACTTCTTGGTCACCTCACCAGGCTTGCCCCATCGTACATAGGCGTAGGTCTCGGCATGAAGGTAAACAATGATACGAACCAGAGAGGGAGGCATACCCATTTCCAAAAGACTGTTCCAGAGCCCCACCCTTGGTACAAGATCAAACGCAGACCTGAGGTCTATGAAGGCCGCATAGAGGTTACCTTTGCCCAAAGTGACCGTCTTCCAGTGTAGTAACATAAACCGAAAGGCCTGATCCAGGGTGCTAACATGGGGTCTAAACCCTGCTTGGAGAGGAGTAAGAATATTAAATTCCTCAATCCAGGCCTGAACCCTGGATAGGACAAGACGTGACACTATCTTTTGAACAGCATCAATAAGGCTGATCGGCCGGTAGTTGGAAGGAACCGACCGATCACCCTTCTTGAAGATGGGCAAAATCTCAGCACCCGCCCAAGAAACAGGCACCTTTGCTCCACTGGCCAGCGTGTTTGCCAGGTACAGTAGATAGGGTACCCATAGGTCTTGATCCTGTTGAAAAATATCCACAGGAATACAATCCGGGCCGGGCGCTTTGCCCCTGGGGATGGAGTTCAGTACGTTTTCAACCTCTTTGGCCGAAAACACAAGGGTGTCAAAGGACAACGGCCAACCAATAGGTGTTTCCCATTCACTGAGGCACCTGAACTGATCCTCGAAATGGGACACCCTTTTTTGTCGGTCGACAGAAGCAGGGCTAGGACGATCATCCAGGGACTTACCCCATTTAAGGAGGTGCCAAAAGTGCGTGAGATTGCTAGAGCCGCAAGCCTCAACTAGGAGGGCCCAGCGATCTTCATCTCAGGCGGCTTTAGCCCGCCTCTTGGCTATATTGTAGGCCTTCCTAGAGGATTTAATGAGAGCTGTGTTCCTAGATTTTAGAGCTTTAAACAGGTTTGAATGAGATGTGCCACACTCATCATTAAACCAGTTCGCTGGCTTCCTCGGTTTTCCTGTGCCCTTTTTAGCAACTATTTTAATGAATAAGGTCTTAAGGGATGTGAACAAGCTGGCATGAATATCGGAGATTTTAAGAGATATTTCGTTCAGGTCATCACATTGCTCAAATAATCTTAGGGAGTCAGAGACCAGGGATCTTATTTTGGTGCGAGCATCCACGTCCACAGCAACCTTTGGCCACCGGACCCTCCTCAAATCATTAGTTAATACCATGGCCTCTTGTACAACGTTAGGGGGGTGCACAGAGGGCTTGGAAAAACTAAGATCCTTGAGTTCTACTAGGAGAGGTTCGTGGTCACTTTCAGGCCGAGGTCTAATTTCCATATCCGAAACTAGAGGCCACATAGCTACATCGACTAAAATGTAGTCGATGCGACTACTAAATCTTCCATTAAAGAAGGTTGGGTTGCCCAGTCTGTCCGATCTAGTACGACCGTTTAGGGCACGCAGTCCCCAATTCAGACATAGGCCTTTAATGAAAGTGGCACTTTGGGACCATTTAGTGATCGGAGATAGCTCTAATTGTGGAATTCCCCATGTCGAATCCTCAGCCTCCGTTAACATCCCATCATCCACACCTAGTGGTTCGAAACAAGTATTGAAATCACCCGTAACCACCACATGACCCATTTGCTGTACGGAGCCAAGGAATTCATCTAAGAGTTTTAGGGTAGTTGAAACACGACCACCCGATATTCCTCTGGCATACACATTAAACAACAGAATAACCAGTCCACTAGTGAGCTTCAGGCTAACAATGAGGATATCAGGGCAGTCAATATGGATTTCTTTAACAGAGACTCCTACTGATTGGCGCACCCAAACAGTAAGACCCCCCATGGCCCTGCCTCTATGACCTCTAACTGCGGGTTTGTTAAAACTCAGATAACCTGGGAGATAAACCGGGTGAGTTGACCAAGTCTCCTGAAAGGACCAGACATCGCCTTGTCTGATGAAGTCAGCCCAATCGGGAATGCATAAACAGGAATCTATACCCGCCACATTCCAGCAACCCAGTGTGGTACCCTTAGGAGGGGCTTGAGCACCCGAAACAGTAACATCAACAAGAGGGTATTCGCTGGATTGTTGGGAGCTTACAATGGAAGCGGAGACCTCAGCAGGGACCCCACCAATTGGCAACCTACAAACCCCATCCTGTATTGCCTGTGCTGGGAGTGGGCCTGTAGCAGAAGCCACACAAGAGGGCAGAATGTCATGAGACGGGGGGGAGGTTACCCACCCAGTTGGGAGAACAGGATTGCCTACCTCACAACCAACAACAGGAACTTTAACCCTTACAGCATTACATGGGAGGAAACACGGAGCCAATCCCACATGAGAAATAGGCTGGGCGACATTGCTACTCTCACTAGTATGTCAATCGTTAGACGACAGCCCAGAGAGTGGATCGTATAAGTTTCTCAGTGGGATGTTCCACAAATCCTTAGGATGGGGGGGGCTGTTGAGATTAGAAAAGGCTGGAAATAAGCTGGGGGGCTGCAGAGCCTGTCTAAAAACTGGTGTAGGAGGGATCAAGGGATACGGAGGATTATTAAAACAAGGCATTCCCAAGGATATAGAAGGACCAGAAGGCTGAATATATGGCTTGGCCCAGCCCGGTGTTTGGGGAGGACAGTTGTAGGTGGATTGGATATATGAGCGATAAAGAGCTTCTGGGTTGAAGTGGGGAACATGGAAGCTTGATGTGAAGTTGGACCATTTGGGTGGGTTTTTGGATTTACTAGAACCACCTGGCTGACTTTTGTGTGGGTTAGTCAGGGTTTCGGGGTAAAAATATCCTAAGTTCCTTGTGGAAATCCCACCCTCATTGTTCCCCACATACCAGTCAGTGAGATGGGATACTACCCTATGGTCTCTAAAGTTGATAATGATGATGTCCCCCTCAATATCCTTAGGGCGCAACCCGACCCACTGACATCTTCTAACCGTGACGATGTCCCCATTAAGATTCGGGGGAAGGGGTCTATTTGTTTTTAACCAGAAGATGACTTTATTTTTTAAACTATCGTCATTTTCCCTATCCCCTTCCTGTAAAGGTGGCACACCTGTCATGACAATAACAAAGTTTAAAGAATCGGGCGGCAGGTCAACAATTCTTTTCGAAGGTAAAGATTTCTTCTGTTTACAATTTGTGTCGGCAGATTTGCACAACCCGTTCTTTTTTGCTGGTACTGCCCTCTTGGCCAATGGTTTAGTAGTTGCCACACTGGGGGTAGCTGCCGCAGGTGGTGGTAGTGTTGTGGATTTTGCAACCACTAACGGTGCTTTGCTAGATATGGGAACAGGTTTGGTAGAGTTGGAAGTGAGTGTTTTGGTGGAAGTGGAGGAAGAAAGACTAGTGGCTTTGGTTAATACACCTGCAGTAAGAGGTAGGCTTGCAGGGATACTGGGGGGCTTTTTGGTCTTAACCAAGCCTGGGGTATGAGACGATTCAAAGGACGCCAAAAGGCGGTCCAATTTTTCCCCCATAACCCTTACACGTTCCAGCAGGGGGAGCATGTATGATTTAATAAGTTTCCCCATGATGTCAACAGTCGCTTCATTCACCCCTGAAGACACTGACTCAGAGGTTACTACGACGGGGGCTGCATGCTCATCAGTAGTAGTGGGGCGGGACTCTGCTGTAGGGGGAGGGCCCAGCACACTATTTGTGGTAGGTTTCAGTGGAGGTGGGGTGTGGTGACTACGTCCTTTCCTTTTTACCCCCCCTTTACGCCTCTTCTTCCTCGGAGGAGAGTGAACCACCCCTAAAACTATGTTGGGCGAGCGTCCTGGTGATAGGCCATTCGCCTCCGGCATAGTCTCTCCTGGGACTAAACAACCCTGAGACAAGGTGGACCGCATAGGGGAAGGATCCACTTCCCTACTATGTGACTCAGGGATATTTATTTCTATTATGCTAGAGTGGTTTATAGGGGGACAGAACAACTGGCCTCCACTAGTAGCACCACTACAAGGAGGGGAGATATCAGGGAACCTAAATATGCTAGGGTTGAGATTGAGATCAGTCGTGTCAGCATCAATAACGCTCAGACCTTGGGCTGGGAGATCCTTAGTAAGATGAAGGACAGGCAGTGGAATACTCTTTAACTGCTCAATAGAGCGTCTACGCTCAGCTCTCCTTTCGGCCAATATCAGGTCCATATCGACCTCCTTGGCAGATTTCTTGAAGAATTTATCAAGGGGACCCAAGACAGAGACACTAACACCAGGTGGAGCGGAATGGCTCATGTTAACAATGGAATAACAGAATTTGGAGTTCAGAATAACAACACGAATACAATGCTAACAATCCCAAATGTCAAAGAGCAGAGTCACTGCTTACTGCAGGTAGGGTGAAAATGTCCTGGCCCAGCCCGGCCTCCTGCGGCCCCGGACGGCCACAGACGGTCCCGCCCTTGTCCCGGGCTTCTCCCGGCGCGCTCCCGCGCGCTCCCGCGCAGCGGGGATGGCACTCCTCTTTTGTTGCTGGCTGGTTGGACTCTGGGGGCGGAGCCGGCAGGGAGAGCAGCCCAGGTGACCACGGGCGCGCGGGGGCTCCTGGAGCTTGGAGTCCCCCGCTTCTGGCTTGCAGCCCTGCCGGTCAAGAAAACAAAGCAAACCTGAATGCCTTGAAGTCCGCTCCTAGCCGCGAAGCGGGACCCGCGAAGCGGGTCCGGCGAGGGGCAGCGGCGGGAGCAGGCAAACAGGCAACACAGGCAGCAACAGGCACCCTCAGCTCCCTCCTCAGACACTGGAGCAGTAGGTCCGTCGAAATCCTAAAAGTTTGGGCGAAGGAATCCGCTTGGAGTGGTGAAGGACGCCGCTTTGTTCGTCCAGGTGGGGGCGGAGCCGGCAGGGAGAGCAGCCCAGGTGACCACGGGCGCGCGGGGGCTCCTGTAGCTTGGAGTCCCCCGCTTCTGGCTCGCAGCCCTGCCGGTCAAGAAAACAAAGCAAACCTGAATGCCTTGAAGTCCGCTCCTAGCCGCGAAGCGGGACCCGCGAAGCGGGTCCGGCGAGGGGCAGCGGCGGGAGCAGGCAAACAGGCAACACAGGCAGCAACAGGCACCCTCAGCTCCCTCCTCAGACACTGGAGCAGTAGGTCCGTCGAAATCCTAAAAGTTTGGGCGAAGTTAGGGATTCATGTGTCCCCCCCTCCCGGGCATGGCTTTGGCCCTTAACTTCTGGGGGCTGGACCTCATGCTTGACCGAGACCTACGCCGCTGGGCCACCCTGCCGTCGGACCCCAGGGAGCATACCACCATCTTTAAGATGGTGTGTCTGGCGCATTATTTCTATATTCTTGGCAGCTATCCTTACCCATTCCCCGCTAATGCTTGCCACCAGAAGCATAGCCGAATATGGGGGAAATGGTGTCATTACTATGGCTTGTTGATTTAACCCTGTATTATTATGAAATGTGAATGTCTGGGCTTGCTGTATTATTGTGCATGTACATCTAACTTTCTTGCAATGTGATGATATTTGTCTTGCCACAAAACCTTTAATAAAGTTGGTTATAAAAAATAAAATGAGAAGGAAAGCCCCTTAAAAGCAGATGAGTGCAGTCATAATTATAAACATGATAGAACTAGACATTCTGAAATGGCAGTCAACAAATGGATTGTGGTAATGCTGCAAAACCTTATGTCTTGTGTAAACAGAAGCTGAGTCCCTATTCTGTGTTACATCCATTGGTAAATTTGGTACCTAAGTCTATGATCCATCTAGATTCTATTTGCTTTATTTTCAATTCTCCCTCACCTCCCCTATACGTGGTGGAATATGCTCAATGGCAAAGTAAGACAGGAGGTTCCTGTCCATGTTCTCTAATATGCATTTCTTCACTGGGTGGATAGTGCTGCCTATGTGCCACTTATTATAGAGACATTCTAACACATACATCACATACTGTGTGTTGCATGTGAAGAACTGTTCTATCTCTCTATCGCCTGTTTCCAAAAGGCACCTTTTTAGTTATTCTACTGGAGCTATGTTTACAGGTCTTGCAGTTTTTGCATGGATGGAAACCTTTGAGTTCTTGTTCTTTGGAGACTCTAATGGTCATGTCACTTTTGATAAGGAAATCAAATCCCTCAGGTTCCCTCCCCTTCTTGCATGTGAAATTCAGTTTATCTTGTATCAGTGGCACTAAGGTGTAATCTGCGGTCAATATTCCCCAGGGCTTCTTGATTATGCTAGAAATCTTCTTGGTGATATTGCTAAACGTGGTGGCCAATCTGGTGGTGAGATGGTTGTCCTCAGAGATGTTTTCTGGGAGGATCATTGAGCAAACTACTCTCTCTTGGGAGTTCTCTTACTCGTTTCTTTGCTTTGTTTAAAACCCACACAGGATAACCTCTCTCTTTGAATCTCTCCCACATCTATTGCTGCTCATTTTTGTATGTGGAGGCATCACTGCAATTAAGTTTTGCTCTTATGAATTCCCCAAAGGAGATGTTCCATTTCACTGTATCCGGATGGCTACTAAGGGCATGTGGGATGGTATTACCAGCTGTGACCTTTCTATATAGGTAAGTAGTGAAGGACTCATTCCTGATCCCTATTAAGGTGTCCACAAATTCTATCCTTTCACTACTGATGTTCATGGTAAAATATAGGTTACAGTTGTTTTTTTTTTAATTTAGAGACAGAATCCCTAGCAGTACTCTCTGTGTCTTTCCATATGATGAACAGGTCTTCTATGTAGCGTAACCATATGATGGCTCGATCCATATCCTCAGAAGTGTTCTCTGCTAAGGCCACCTGCTCCTCCCACCTGCCCATGAAAAGATTAAAAAATAAATCTCCAAAAACATATTGTATGGGGAAAGATATGTATGGGCATGCCCTCAAGATCTGCTTGCATGCCTCAATGCCCTGTTCATGAATGATGCTTGTATAAAGAGAGCAGACAGCTAGAGTCATAATGAGATAGTTGCTAGCCTATTCTATCCCCTCTACTCTTCTCTGGAAATCTTTTCTATCTTGTAGATAGGAGGAAAGGGTGGTGACAATGTCTCAAAAATAATCTATATATCTAGATACATTTTCCAATACCATCCCCCATGAGGAGACAATTAGCGGGATTCCGATGGATTTTGGGAAGAAGGTAATACACTAGAAGGACATGGTAGTTGGATTTAAGGTAGATGAATTCTTCCAATTCTAGTATCCCCATATCCTTCCAAGTTTTAACATTATCCTTAAACTGCTCCCTACTGATTTTCTCATAACAAAGGGTATCTGCAAGCAGTCTGTAAGCTTTCTTCATTGACATTTCAAGATGCATTACAACAACTTTTCCCCCCTTTTCGACTGGGCATCTGACAATCTCACTCTCTATTGCTAAGCTATGTACAGCCTTAATTTCATTAGCAGATAAGCTCCAAATTTGCATATTTTTGTAGTTCCTAACAGAAGTCAAATCTTTGATCACACAGTCATGGAAAAAATGTATAGCATCATAGGAGAGTCGGGGCTGGGAACAGTTTTGGGGTAAATGCTACTAGGGGCTGCACAGTCATATACAATGCCCTGGTCATCAAGGAAAGTGTCAATACTGAAATAGCCATGTATATCACTACGTCCCAATTCATGCAAAGAAATCAATGTGTCCGCAACCCCAACCATGAGATTTGTTCATTCTAACATTCTTGACTTAGGTGTAGACTCTGTAGGGTTGTCAGGTTATGTGGCAGGCCATTTGTTTAGTTTAAGCTTACGTGCAAACTTAAATACATCTATCCTGGTGACCACAAACTTAAACCTAGTGGTAGGACAGAAAGAAACACCAAGGCCAAACACCTTACATTCATCACTGGACAGATCTCTACTGGAGAGATTAATCACCATTTTATTCACCTTATTGTATTCCATTAATGATCCTACTTATGGAGCTTTTTGCCTCTTCCAACCAGGGCTTGTGCACTTGGAGTACTTTCCAAGTCTCTGTTTCCTTTGCTTAGTTTTCTTTTTTATCTTGCGCCTTTTCCTCATTTCCTTGCTCCTCTGCATCTTCCTCTGCCTTAGTTGGCATGCTGATTTCCCAATCTCTCCCTTCGCAGGAGCAGATATTCCTGTAAAACATTTGTAGGAGTTGATGACGATGTCCCAGATTTGCTGCTTCCTTATCTGGCATTGGACAGATCTGCTTCTCTCTCTCTCTCTCTCATCCTTTTTCAGACTGAATGGGGTTCAATGCCACCATTTCATAATCTCAGCCCATTATAATTTCTCCAAGAGCCTTAGCTTGCCATTTACATTGGCCTCTTTCTCTGTCTTCTTGGTTGCCTGATCTTTGTTTACACTTTTACAAAGCAATAGGTTTCATTTCTTTGATCCTCAGGTCTTTCCGACTGACTGTCACAATCTCGTGATTTTCCTCTATACAATGCTACTATATTATATAGATTGCACTTCCTTGGGAATAATTCCAAAGTTCATCCTACTACAAAAGTAAGTTAATAAAAGTTAAACATGAACTACCTACACCAGGCTCAAAAGAAGGTAAAACAAATGTTGTCACTGCTGCAAAATAAAGTTGATACTCCTACTTTTAGAGTCATTCAGAGACATGGGAGCTACCTACACTAATCCCATCTTGAGTACCATCCCCAGTATCGCTCAACATAGAAACCTCTTTTCTCAAGGGAGAGTTTTCCAGGAAATGCTATAAAAACAACATAAACACCCAAATAAATTTACAAATAAAAACAAATAGTTTCAAATATAAAATAAACAATTAATGCATTAACAACTATTTTACCTATATTAGGAAAACTATTGGAGTCTAAGAGTATTAAATATACTATTCCCACTCTATTTCATGCAACAATGGTGAAAGCGTTATTTGGAGTGGTTACATTTACTATTCCTACTCCAGTTGCTAGGATAGTGTTGGACTTCGGAGGGATGAGATTTACTGCTCTGACTCCAGTCAGGTCAACAGTAGGGAAAGTGGTGGACTTCGGAGCAGTTAAATTTACTATTCCCACTTAAGTCTAAACAGCAGTTGGGAAAGTGTTGGAATTTGCAGAGGTTAAATTTACTATTACCTCTCCAGACAATTCAAAAGAAGGGAAAGTGTTGTATTTCGGAGGGGTAAAATTTACTATTTTCACTCCAAACAGCACAACTGTAGGGAAAGTGTTGGACTTCAGAGCTGGAAAATACTATTGCAACTTCAGTATGTACAACAGTAGGGGGAGTTCAGATGGGTTAAATGTATTATTCTTACTCCAAACAGCACAGTAGTAGGGAAAGTGTTGGGCTACAGAGGGGTAGAATTTACAATTCCCACTCCAATCTGTGAAACAGCAAGGAAAGCGTTGGAATTCAAGATGGTGAAATTTACTATACCGACTCCAAACAGCACAACAGTAAGGAAAGTGTTGAACTGCGAAGAGGTCAATCTTACTATCCTTACTGCAGTTTAAACATGTGTAAGGAAAGTACTTCAGTTCAAACAAATTGCATATAAAAGTAACGCCATGAATGTAAAAAAAATATCAAACTCTTACTATAAACATGATAAATTAACCTGAAAAAAATTAGATATATATGTGTGCATAAAAAAAGAAAAACAATTAATCAATTTACATAATTATTAATCAATCAAATCATCATCAATGAATACATGATTGTTATTCAATTATTAATTAACTTCTCACTCTATATATACCCCTACAAACCAAGCAGACCACACCTAAAGTATAACTAAAAAAATAAGTATTTCAATTTTACATATTGAAAACCAATTATATAATTAACAATTACAAAATAATTTATAAGTTATTATTACTTAACATCCCAGTCTAGACCCCTACAAACCTAGCACCACACAAATAAAATATAATAAACATAAATAAATATTTTATAATTTACATATTTAGAATTCAATTAAGTAATTCATTTACAAATAAAAGTTATTTGATTATTACTTAATTAACTTCACACCCTATACCCCTAGGAACCTAACATCCCACAACTAAAATATAAGTAAAACAGAAAAGTTTCCATATTTAACTAAAGTAACAATCAATTAAATAATTAAATAATAATACGTTGTTATTTAATTATTACTTAATTAACTTTCTACCCTAAACACCTACAAGGCTAGCAGCCTGCAACTAAAATATAAGTTACAATTATAACAATTTTATAATTTAGACGAATAAAAATAAATTAAATTATTAATTCAAAATCAATATTTAATTGTTAATCCATTGTTACAGAATTAACTTCCCACCCTATCCCCCTACAAACCTAGCATCCTGAAACTGAAATATAAGCAAAACAGAATAGTATTACATATTGAACTTTATTAAGACTCAATTAAATGATTAATAAATAATTAATAATAAATGATTCCTAAATTAATATTTCCCACACTAGACATCTACAAACCTAGTAGCCTGCAACTAAACTATAAGTAAAATAAATAAATATATTGCATGAGTAAAAAATCAAGTAAATTATTAATTCAAAATGAATATCTAAATGTTAATTAATTATTGCCTTATTAACTTCCCACCCTGTCCCCCTACAAACACAACAACTGGATCTGACAGTATAAATGATCATTAAAAATTATATAAAAAATTCTACATCACTTAAAATTACAAGCTACATTCCAAAAAAACATAACATTTATATAAACAATAGTGGCACCTAAGATTAATATTCAACTAAAACACATTCAAATAATATAAAAAACGATATTTTACCCACTATATTACTGAAAACAATATTAATAACATCGATATTATTTAAAACAATATTACTTACCTCAAAAAGTGGTAATCTTGGCTACGATGTTTGTGCATCTTGATATTTATGTGCCACGATATTTAATTTGCGATATTTCTGCCTGACAATATTTTTCACTCAACATTTTGTCCACACTCTGATAGCAGATCAGCTTAAGTTTTTAATGAGAAGCTCTTCCTGACTGTGTTTCTGTTGATGTTTTTTTAACTTAAGGGTGCAAAAGCTTCAACTTCCTAGGTTAGAGACTTGTTGTATATAGATAACATACGCTGAACTTCCTAGGTTAGAAACTTGTTGTATATAGATAACATACACTGAACATCATCTTTGTGGGAAAAGTGAGATACTTTAAGAACAAAGTACTGTTTCAGGGCAGGGGCAATCCGATACTTCATTAAGCATTTCCAGATATTCAGAGATTGAGCTTTGTTTAGAGAGGTTGATTCTGAGATGACTACCTGTAAAAGGGGAAAAGGACAGGAACATGGTCTAAACAGCCAATCTAATTAGAAGGTTGGCATTTGATCAGTATGATGTTGGTAATAAAGAGGTCTAATACTTAATCCTTATTGTGTGTCATTAGGTGTGTGTTGATAAACATTGTGACGTTGCAAGGAGAAATTGTCATTGCCCCAAGCATACTTTAAAATTCTAAGAAAGGTTTTATTCAAATATTACATTTGATTTGTAGATCAGTAGTCAACAATCTGGACTTCATAACTAGCTGTGTACTTTGGTGGGTGGTAAATGATGTGCCAGTCAAGGGTGTGTAAAGGGATTGAGGAAACAGACTCTTTAAAGTTTATATAAGTTCTGACTTGATTAATTACTAATGAGTATAACATATTGTTCAGACCCTCCAGGATTTCGCGATTTCGTGATTTTCCGCGAAATCAGCACTTTTGTAAAATGCCGCGATTTTTACAAAAGTGCCTGCAAAATCGGCACTTTTGTAGAAATCGCAGCATTTTTACAAAAGCCGCTATATCCTGGGGGGTCTGATTTAGGATGAGGAGGGTAGAATAGGTGTGATGAGGGTTAGCAGGGATGGCAAGCCCACGCTTGAAAGCATGAAAGACAAGAATTACATTTTCCTAGCCAGCAGGCTTAGAACCCATGCATGGTACAGCCTCTGGTTGCCCTTTCCCAGCAGCGACACGCCAGGCACTGTTTCCAGGAGCAGGCGTCTGTTATGTTTGTGGTAGTGGGATCACTACACCCTGGTAAGCCGCGGAGGGGTGTTCCTTAGGTGGTGCCTTCCCATCCGGTCACTGTGATTGTGACGGTGATGTAGGGACGTAGGATGATAAATAGCCTCAGGTCGTGAACTTCAAGCAGAGAAGCATCTGTACGGGTCTGCTGTGATCATTGATCATCTTCACCCGTGCGACTCGCTTTCCATACGCTGCCCATGCAGTGGCCGCAGGGCAGCGCCGAGCCTCCCTTGCACAGCCTGATAACCCCCACTCTCCTATGCGAGCAGCAAGGGAAATAAGGCCTCAATGGCTTCCATGTGGCCATGAAGACGA
This sequence comes from Lissotriton vulgaris, assembly GCF_964263255.1. NCBI lineage: Eukaryota > Metazoa > Chordata > Amphibia > Caudata > Salamandridae > Lissotriton > Lissotriton vulgaris. Next base: position 1,945,441,189 of record NC_141685.1, read on the forward strand.
GTTTGCTGTGGGGTTATCTGATAGCAATATTTACTCATTGACGTTCTTTCTTAGGTCTAAGCTTTCCTATTTAAAATAAAAGTGTTTCAGAAGCTCATTGCGCGTTTTGAAAACACCATATCAATTGGTGACAAAGTGCTTTGTTAAATAGGTAAGAACGATTGCTTTAACTTAGTTGATTAATGTAAAAATCCGATTATTGGTAACCGAGTGTAGCCTTGTACTCACAGCAGCGACTTTTGTTTGGCAGAGCCCATTGGATATGAATTACTGAGGCCTGCCGTTCACGGCAGGGGGAGTAGGAGGTGGGGGTGGGGTGGGGGGAGATCTGGGTGGGTGAGCAGGGGGAGATCTGGGGGGTCTTCCACTAACAGGGAGAAATTTGGATAAAGCTCCGGGGATCTTTAAGGCGAGTGCCTTGAGGCTCCCCAGGGATGAGGATCTGGACCCGTTCAGGGCCTTCCTCCAGTCTCTGTGAATCTCATTCTTCTTTATTAAGAACAGGAAAAAACCTCCTCAGCAATTGTCACATGCTGTATTGTCATACCGATGCAGGATAGAGGACAGTGTAAACGCAGTTCAGGTTTCTTTAATCTCAATTCAGAATGCATTTAAAGGAGAAAGGAAAAAGCAGCGCAACCCCACTACCAACTCACACTGTCCCGCCGAAAAGCATTGTTTGTAACACATCACTGGGATAGCAAGAGGCATATAAATGGACTTTATTGTCAGGTATGTTCACACTGCAGTGTAAATAAAACTCTGACTCATGCACTGGTTTTATTGTATGTGAAAACAGGAATCACGGGACATATTGTAATTAACGTAGCTGACCGTAATCGGGACCCTAACAGTATTTTTTTTTAAACATACTTGGCCTGCCGCAGCAAGGATGTTGCTTGAGTGAGAATCAGTTAGGCGCTGCGGAGACAGTCAGGGGCGGCTCTAGGCTCATGGCGGCCCTAAGCAGGGAGCATAGGTAGGGGGCCCCGGAAGAGGGGGTCCGGGCAGGGACGGAGCACGAAGGACAGTGAAGAGGGGTGTTTGGAAGTGGAACAGAGCCGGAGGCCGCCAAATCCCTGCCAGGGGCCACCACGCAAATATGTATCCATCCTCAGAGAATTATTATATAAAGGATATATATTGGTGTGGTGGCCCCTGGTGGACCCTGGGGTTTGGTGGCCCTGTGCAGGTGCACAGCTTGCACATGCTAAGGCCGCCCCATGAGACAGTCTACGTGGCCGTAACCCATTAAACGCGTACAGAGGTCATCACTGGGCGATAATGTACAGTGAATGAGGTCACTGGGCAATGACGATGCAAACTGCTGCTGACACACGTGCCCCTGCCACGTGCTGAGGTGGGTGGGGGGCAGGCGAAATGGGAAGCATTTCTTAGCGTGCTGCTTTGAAAAATTGCAACATACAACCGTTCTGCTATAGATGTAGCAGAGATGGCGGACTCTGAGCGGAGTAGCATGGGGCTGGGAACTGGTCTTGTGTCCTGGAGCTGAGGCCTGGGCTGCGGCAAGTGTTGTGGTCCGATGCTCCGCTGTGTTCTACCGCTGGAGCCATGGACGGAAGTTTGGGAGCTCTGCCATTTAGCCGGACCTGTGGTGAGAGACGAGTGGGGTTTTACGTGGTGAACGGGGTCTGTTTGATACGCTGTGCGAGAGCTTACGGAGGAGGGAGATGCCTGGAAATGCCCCCGTACTCTGTACGCTGCATGCCTGCATCAGACACTGAGCATATATAACAGTTGAAGTGTAAAGTCACCAGCCAAAACTTGAATGACAATATGACAAATTAGCTGAGACACACTTGATGCAAGCCTTATTCTCAATGATGGGTATAGTACCTGTGTCTAAATGAACTAAGAACAAGAGCAAAGAGAGCCCAGAGAAGCACTGTAGTTTATTTGGCCTGGAAAGGAGTTGAAACGACATAGTGCCCTAACAAAAAAACGAAGATATCTGTGTTTGTTGTAGGAAAAATGGGCAAATAAAATGCCTCAAACTTGGCGCTAAATTTCAATATTTGTGCTGCAAATTTTCCATTTTTGTGCCGCTAAATTTGCTAATACATGCAGCTATATACTGGGGGGTCTGATTGTTGCCTAAATGTCGCTAGTGGTCATCACATCGTTTTCTTCTTCCTTTTTTAGGTCTGCCACACAGTTGGAAATCTCTGCTCTTTATTCATGTGTTAGCCAAACCAGGAAAATTCTCCAGTGTCTCAAGGAAAGAAATGTTGCGTTCTAATCTAGGACCCCGATCAATAATGTGACTTTATGCCCCTTTACGGCTATAATCCCTTTGTACCCCTATATTGGCATAACCGATCAAATGCAATATTCAGAAACTCGTCTCTGGCCTCACACGATCAGAAATAAATGTTGAGGGTAGAACCCACTATCCTCGAGGCTGAGCACTCATTTAACAAAGAAAACAAGTTTCTACTCCAAGTTCATCGGTTTTATTAGTTCAAATTATTTTTCCAAATTAAACGGAAGTTTCTGACCAACATAATTCTGTTCTTATGAAGTCATATCATATTTTCCAAATGTTTCAATCCACCCAATGCATTTCGGGTCCATACCAACATGACCCTTCGTCAGGGGTCTGAAAATAAAGCGCAAACAGGACCAAATTAGTCACTCTCTCATTGTAAAAACAACACAGTACATTGTACTTGTATCACTACACGATGCAGAAGAGAATTCAAAGTGAACAACTCCATTAAAAGTAGAATGACGATAACTCACATGTTTTTACCAAAGTAACCATCAACTACATTGAACTATTACCAACGGATCTCGAAAGCACATTTGTAACGTTTAAATCAAAAACATTCTCACTTACGAGTAACAGGACGCGGCTGCGTCTTCGCGGTTTAGATTCAATTTCCACGTATGTAAACGAAAGTTCTAATAGCCAGATTTTGATCACATGATCGGGACCGCGGCCAATGGCAGCGCGGATCACCGGTCATGTGACAAGAGTATCTCGGCTTGCCGAACCATCAACATGGAGTAATCCTAAAGTTGAATCTCAAACTTTATGCGTATCAACGTACAAATGACAATATATTATGCTAGCGGAAAACATAAGTTAATGCTGAAACAGACAAACAATTCAAACATAAAATTCTGGATGAATGTGCGGGGATCAGACAATGTCGAAAGTCAATGCTCAAGCTTGATGAGTTCATAAGAAACATGCATGTTCAATCCGATCATTTAGCCCTGCGGGCTGGGTTGAGTTCAATTTTTTTATCCAATAAAATTCTGCCCTTAGTCTCTGTTTCACGGGATCCATGACTGGGCGTTGCTGGATAGTCTCGATCACCATGAATTTCAATTGAGAAATTTGATGCCCCATGTCTTTCCAATGGCTTGCCAAAGTGGATTTCATATTGCTTAATCTGATATTGCTCTTGTGCTCCGTGATGCGGACCTTGATCTTACGCTCAGTTTGACCAATATAGATTTTGCCACATGGGCATTTGATTAAATAGATACAGTTGGCGGTGTCACATGTACTGGAATGATGTAAATCAATTGGAAAACCTTTCGTGGGGTGCATGATTGTTTTTCCGGTTATTACATTATTGCAATGGATGCAAGTGAGGCATTTAGACATTCCTTTCCAAGCTATTTTGGGCTTGGTCGGAGTATTCAACAATTCTTTAAGATTTTTGGACCTTTGAAAGGCAAACGTGATTTTGTTTTCAAACAAGTTGTTGAGATCAGGTTCAGTCTGAATCAAATGCCAATGTTTGTTAATGATGTGTTTGATTTTGTGAGAATCCGAAGAATATTTTAAAACACAAATGGTTTTTTGTTGTTGTTGTTTTGTCTTAGGAACCAGTAGATCATTTCTCTTCATTTTCTCAACTTTGGTTAAAGCTTTTTCCAAGATATCCACGGGGTAACCTTTCAACTTGTACCTTTCTGTTTGTTTTTGTATTGAAATCTTTGCATCATGTTCATTGGAATTGATTCTTTTCAATCTGATATATTGCGAGGTAGGCAAATGTTTCTTTAAAGCTTCGGGATGGAAGCTTTGAAATAAAAGACTGGCATTTCTGTCTGTGGATTTGTGAAAAACCTTGGTGCTGATGACGTTGTTGTTTAAGGTAATTTGAACATCCAAAAATGCTATGGTTTCATTTGAGATGTTGTGAGTGAACTTGATCCTTTCATTGTGGGTATTGAGTTTGATGATGTTAGACTCAAGTAGTTCTTTGGATCCACGCCAAATCAAGAAGATATCGTCGATGAAACGCTTGAACATGATCAAGCCATCTGTCCAGGTTTGATCGCTCAGGATGAAGTCTTTCTCAAATTTTTGCATGAAGATGTTTGCATAGGAGGGAGCTCCCCCAAAACCCATAGAGGTTCCATTCGATTGGTTGAAAAATTGGCCCTTCCACTCAAAATAGCTGTGGTATAATGCAAATTGCATTAATTGCAAGATCAAGATTTGTTGGTACTCTTCTAAATTGCTGTTGAGCAAGCTCCATTCGAGCGCTTCAATGCCTTCTTTGTGTGGGATGGAGGTGTATAATGCTACTACGTCTATGGTGCATAACAGATATGATTCTTCATGGTTCAGTTGTACTTGATTTAGCATGTTTAAGAGAGCCATTGTGTCCTTGATATATGTCTCACTGCATTGAACTAGAGGTTGCAAAAAGTTGTCTACAAATTTCCCTAATGGTTCCGAGATTGATCCACAGGCCGAGACGATGGGTCTAAAGGGTGGTTTCACAGGGTCCTTATGAATCTTAGGCAACATGTATAGTTGCGGCCTTCTAGGGTGTTTCAATTGAAAAAATGCATAGGTTTTTTGACTAATCCATTTCATGGTGAGTGCATGTTCCAAGATCTGTTGTAACACTTTCTGGTATTCTTGTGTTGGATCTCCTGCAAGTGGTAAATAGATTTCTTGATTGTGAACATGATTGTCAACACTCGTTTGATAAAATTCCATATCCATTACTATCAGGGCGCCGCCCTTATCGGCTTTTTGGAAGACAAGACTTTTGTCTTGAATCAGATTCTTCAATGTGTTCCATTCTTTGGTGGTCAAATTATTTCTCTTAGGTTTAGCAAAAGCAAGTTTCTGTGTTTCAGACATTACAGCTCTTTCAAATGCTTCTATGGTTTTGTGAGTTGTAGGAGCACAAAATACACTAGGCGGTTTAAACTCATGATCCCATGGTTCCGATACCTGAGTTTGTTCAATGTCCTTGAAAAAGTACCGCAGTTTCAAATTCCGAAAAAATTTTAAAAGTGCTATTTCTGTTTCGGCTGCATTTGATCTGTATGTGGGTACAAACATAGTTCCTTTGTTCAACACTGATGTTTGCATTTTGGTTAACTGTTTTAATGAAATGTTAATCACTAAGTCACTTTCTGCACTTGACTCCGTGTCCTTCTGGCCACTTCCTCTTCTGTTTCTTTTTCTTTTTGACCTTCTGGTACATGGCTTGTCGTTGGAGGAGCGTTTGCTGCCGGGCTTGTGTCTAAAAAAGACTGCTGTTGAGCATTAGTTGAACTGGTAGAAGGTTTGACTGTTTGTTTAGCTACTGTACGATCAGAGCCACATTTCAGAATCTCTTCCTCTGCAGCTTCCTCTGCAGCTCATTAGAGCAAATGACACAGCAGAAGCCACTATCTAAGATTCTTAGATTACACTCCAAGTTCTTCAACAAGATAAAAACTCAACAACCTGGGAAAGCCCCGCTTGCTATGTTTTGATTAGTAATAGAACTCTAATGAGCACTGAGAGACGATCACTTCCTAGTGACATCTTTATTGACGTCTTATGTCCAAAAACGTACGTCAAACAAGGCACCTTTCAGGTATAAATATTACCAACGTTGCCTTAAGCAAAAGCTGCCACGCTGATACTGATGCTATCGCTGCCTCAACGACATCGGCGAACGATGGTGTGGTGAACCTAGGAGCAGAACAGCTGTCCCCTGCAGAGCCCAGCAGATACAAGCTGCCCACGGATGCTGCCCCTCCTCCTCTTCCTCGACGCGCTGAGAGAGACGCTGTCTTTTCTCTTGCCGAGAAAATCCAACTCCGGCGTTTCCAGCCTACTCTTGCAAGTGACTGGGATATCGAGTCCTGGAAGGAGATACCAGACTTCCAACATTCTATTCCAGAGGTATGGTGTTGACTAAACCCTTAGAGAGAATTCTTGAAGCAAACCTTGGCAAAACCAACTTAACTAAAACTGCTACTTACTTACTCCCTCCGAAGTATTAGGCTTAGGTCAGGTACACTGGGGTAGACGTAGTTAGAAGCACCAGTTGAGTACGTTAGCCTAATGTATATATGAATGTATATATGTTTTATTCATTTTAAACCATTGTATGGCTAAGAAACCATATCAATGCGTTTACAGTATTATTTCGCAATCCTCATTTTACTGTACGCACTTTTTATAATAACTAGTCTTGCAATTGTGGCAATTCATTTCTCTTGTACGAGAAGAAAGACTGTTCAATAAATAATACCTTTTTATTGAAAACGCCCGTCTCTCTATTCTCTGCATATTGGTGAAAGTAATCTGCACAAAACTGACTGACTAAAATAACTGTCTATTGTTTCACACGACTCTAGAGATTGACTCTTATTCTAAGGAGCAAAGTTGTCATGTTTATGCGGTTGTTGGAAAACTGAATCCCTTCTTGTCTGTACCAGGGAAGCTGATCACTTCCTATTCAGTCAAGAAAGTTTCCAGTGACCTCTGAGCTAGTTGGTAACAACCCCAATTAAGTTTAGCATAGTCAGTGGAGACCTGGAAGATCCGCACTTCTATGTCCATACTACTGTTTATGTTATTCCAATGCGCAGGGCCTATTGGGAAAATAGGAACTACACTACAGAAACAGGTGTCAGTGAAGAAGAGTATAACTAATTTTCTCTATGTCAACCTTACTAATATCATTTTCGTTTTTTTACTCTTTGTTCTTTTGTTCATTTGTAAGCCATTCTCTTGCCCCTTCCTCTTTCTAGCCTGGATCTCAGGGGTATTTTTCCACGCTAATCTAAAAGAAATTAACAGGACAGGCATTCGCTCCCAGACCTTTCTGGTTACCCTTCTTTTCTTTGTTCTTTCCAGGTTAAAATATTCTAATGGTCTCCCGTTTTCCCCTATCCTTTTCTAATCTTTTTTTCACATTCATAAAACAATAGTGATGTAGAGTTTTTTTTAATCTGTTCACTGTTCTTTTACCTGACATTTTGTTGTTTCAGGCCCTAAGTATGGCATGCTGAACAGACTCAATGCCAGGCAACTGGAGTAGTAGGATGCTCTTCATTATTCTCTCTCATGCACAGAACCCCCATCACTCTCCTGAATCCTCCTTCTCTAAAGTCCATGAGTGAGTAGTGTGGCACTTCCTCCATGCCTTTGTGTAAAGAAGCGAGGGAATCAGGAAATATATAAAAATACTAGTTCATTTAAGTGCCATGAAAGGACCCACGGGTGCAAGAGCTAAGGCGTCCAGCTAAGGCAAACTCCAACCGCTTCTGCTGGCATTCAAACCAAAACTCTTGCATCAGTGAATTCCACATTACATATTTCAGTTCCATATGACATGCACAATACTAAAATAACATGGATGACTCTAAGTTCTATAATGAACATAAAAGATAGACACGATTACCACATGTATCCCTTAACAAAACATAAAATAAAAAAAACTGATTCTAAAATATAATTATCAAACTTCTTTGGTACCTTGGTACTTCTTTTTTGCAAAACAAGATTATCCTCAACAGAGAAGTTAGCACTCTCTTCCAAAGTAAATTCTCACTGACGTGCATCAGGAATGGTGATACCTCCATCCCCAGTAAAACTTTGAGGAGAAGCACCCCTGGAACCATTCTCATCAAACCACACATCACCATCTACAGCCTTTTCAAAAAAACATTCTTGCCTCGGTTTGAGAACTACAATAGAACCTTTGTTCCACCAACCCTTGCCCTCTAGCAAAACAGCAGAATCAGTCACCCTTTTCACCTTGAAGGGAACAGTGAACTTAGATGAACCTTTACGGGTCAATGAAGGTTTCATAATGTGTACCCAGTTACCAATTTCCACATTCTTACATTTAGTCCTGTGACAGATGTGATGAGAAGACTTACCACAAATATGAGAAGCTGTTATGTTTCTTCTAGCTTAGGCAATAGAAGATTCAAAAGTGTCCCCCTCAAAATTCTTCTTGAAAAAAGGCGTCAACAAAGACTTGACCTGTCTACCTCTCATCAAAAAGTATGGTGACTCTCCCATGCATGCATTAGGGGTTATGTGATAACTCCAAACTATTTCTTTTAAAAATTCAAAGATATCAAGGTTGCTCTCCAATGAAGCCTGGATCACTTCTTGTATTAACCTGTTGGCCCTTTCCACTTGACCATTGGAATGGGGGCAATACAGCGGTCCCCTCTCAGAACGCACACCAAACTTACTCAAGAACTTTTGCATCTTGGTAGTGATGAATTGCACCCCATTATCTGACATAAGAGTAACAGGCACTCCCTCAATTCTAAAAATATGTTCCAAAAATAATATAACCTTATCAGTAACAGGATGTTCCACAAAGGTGAAATACAACTATTTGGAAAAGTTGTCAATGACAACAATCAAAAACCTCTTCACCCTGCCCAAAAACTCATACGGGCCTGAAAAATCAATAGAAACATTCTCCCAGGGTCCCACTGGAGCATCCTGAACAGACTAAGGTTCAGTAGAGACTTTCCAATGTTTGTCAGATTTAACGGATACAGAACAGTTATACACAAACTGCTCAACACAAGCATCCATACCCGGCCACCAGTAGTGAACGTTAAGCAACTTTTTTGTTCCCAACACTTAAGGATTCACAAATGAGCTAACTGGATAAGTTAAACTTCGAAGACAAAAAACAGTATCAACAGCTACAAAGTCATTCCATTCTTTTTCAGAAATGGCAGAATTACAAGAATTTATGGCATCTATCATAGCCACAACACATTCATGCTGGTCAGTGACCTCTCCCTCACATTCTTCAACCAGCAGAAGTCTAGATAAACAATCAGCAGTGAATTTATTTCCACCAGGAATGTGTTGAATTTGGGGGTGTGTTGATTGGGAGGGAGGAACATGGCGGCGGCAGGCTAACGGCTGCTGTGAGGCTCCGGTCCTGATGCCCTAGGACGAGTTCGCACAGGTCTCTATTTCCCCGCAAAAACATGGATTTCGATAGCATATGTGCTGGTGAGTGCGGATGTTACCTTTGAGTTTGGTTTTGGGCGTACTTGCACTTAGTTTCTGTCTTATTTTTTTCCCCTCGCTCTTGGGCTGGGAGTGTTTGCAGAGCGCGAGTGCAAGCGTGAACCAAGGGTAGCGAAACCGGCGGCGCTAGGACCCACGCAGCAGGCCGGATGAGAGAGCACGAACGGATCCGTGAATACGAGCGGAGGTACGCCGAGGAAGCGATCACCGGGCAGTTGTATCGTATCTCAAGCAAGACAAGTAAGACAAGTAAGACGCCACAATCAGGATTATGTTCGGGACCTGGGCAGGCTGGATATGATGATAGGGTCATACAGACGGTAGAGAATAACGGACCACGGGTTAGTTGTTACAGTGTAAGGTCTCGCTCGAGAGCGGCTCTCTGGTACCGGTCTACTCTGTCTTTATGCTACAAAACCGCACCTTTACCTGTGTCTATATCCTGCTGTGACTTTGCTGTTTGTATGGATACAGACAGACTACCTGTGACACGGCAATCTACCCTTTGCTTAGAAAGCGCCTCCAGCAGCGGAATCACAGCGGGGGATCCCACACATGCTAGTGCTAATACTTCTGGACAACCCCCCAAGGAGGCTGTAAATGCTGGTGAACAGAAAAGTGCAGTAAAAAACAGATACCAGCTCCGTTCTAAGCAGGAACTTAAGAAAAAAGGAGTTCTAAATACGGCTGACTTGGTGGAGGTTGGAAGTAGAGGTCCAGCGCCAATCTCACCTGGTAAACAAAACAGGAAAGGGGGAGGAAGGAGGGGTAAAGCTAAGGGCGTAAAACAATTGCAACCACTTAAGGGTACCCCCTCACTCAAGAGTTACTTTAAGATAATGGAGCAAGCAGTGTCTTCCAAAACGATCAGTATTGAAGTAAATGAAGGGGGAGGAGGAATAAATAAGGATTCTCAAGGTGCTGTGAGACCTCTTGGTAATACTTCAGTTATAGCGGACATAATGGACATACCAGATAAGCCTAATAATTCAAGCATGGCAACAGTCTCCCCTCTCTTAGCCACTTTTCCTTTGAGTAATAAATATGCGGCTCTGGAATCAACTAATTCCTCTGAGGCATCTACTGTAGCAGTATCTGCAACTGAAGTACATGTACAGTCTCCAGCAAGCTATAATAGTGATAAAAGTGATAAAAGTGATAAAAGTAGGCAGGTGGGTGAGATTGCACAGAACACTGAACAGGACACTGAATCCCAATTTTCTTACACTGAGACAGTACTAAATCCTAGAAGTAATGGTCTATTTTCACTCCCGGCTGAGGAAGTAGGGGCTTGTGGAGGTAGTGATACAGCAGATACAGCAGACAAAAGTCTAGGATTTATATTACAGTCCTTGAGAGGTGACTTATTGGGTAGATTTGAGATCTCTGAAAAAAACCAACAGCGTCTGCATGATAGATTTGACCTTTTAGAGGCAAAAATTGAGGGTATTGGTTTCAGAACTAGCGTATTAGAGGGAAGTGTCTCATCACTCACAGAGACCTCAAAAGTTAACTCTAAAGACATTGAAGCCTTAAAAGCTCAGAATCGATCTCTGTCTATGGATTTGGAGCGATTGGAAACCCAATCTCGTAGAAATAATTTGAGGATCTTAAAAATTCCGGAAGGGGCCGAGGTGGAAGACATAAAAGGATTTGTCTGCAGGTTATTACGTGAAGATATCCTCAAGGACCGCCCAGATATAGACTTGGAAACTGAAATACAGAGGGTCCATAGGGACCCATATAGGTTGCATCCAGACCAAAAAGCTCCCAGGAAGATCTTGGTATATTTCCAGACGTATTGCGTGAAAGAGCTGATTCTTAATAGATGTTTATCACGCACTTCTTTACATTTTCGAGCTAATCCATATCACATTAGATCGGATATAGGCGGTAAGACTGCTCAAAGGCAATGGGAGCTTGGTTCTAGGATGCCAGAATTACGCTCTATGGGTGCAACAGTACAAATGAAATTCCCAGCACTTCTCAAAATAATGTGGAATAATAAAATGTACACGTGTCAGTTTCCAGAGGAAGTAGACGCAGTGTTAGACAGGATGAAGGACAAGACAGAATAGCATAATTTAGTGATGTTATATATGTTATATATGTACCATCTGCTTTAATGTTGTTCTCACCTCAGTTAGGGAGGGTTAGAGAGCATGTTCAGGAGTGTGGGGGGAAAAAAAAAAACAAAAAAAACGATTAAATAATGTGTTGTTAGGTGTGGGCTGAGGGGACACTTAAGGGAATGGGTAAAAAAAAAAAAAAACCACAAAAAAACAAAAAAAACAGGGATTTTTAATTTGGTACTATATATGAATAAATATGCAGATAGGGAATGCGAGACCTTTTGTTCTCAGGGTGGGGCGATCAGGATCATAGGGCCACCTAGGGCGTTTTTCGCCAATCAGGAGGGAAGGGTTCCTCGGGGGGGGAGGGGGGGGGGGTGTTTAGGGGCGGGGGTAAAAATCAACTAAAAATGTCCTCATGCATTATAAAAATCTATTTTTCTTTTGAGCATTATTGCTATTATTATGGTTATTACGTTTTGTTATCAGCCACAATCGACAAATTAACATTTTTTGATGTCGCAAGCTAGGCATACTACAATCCTCTCCTGGAATGTGAATGGTTTAGGGAGTAGCAAGAAACAGTTCAATGTATCTCATTTTTTAGAAAATTCTGGAGCTTCGCTAATTCTTTTACAAGAAACTCACTTGGAAGCGAAAGAATGTAGAAATATTTTTACAAAGCACAAGTGGGTACAAGATATTTTTTGTTCTGAACAAACTGGCACCACGAGAGGGGTGGCAATTATAATTTGTGCTAATAAAGGAATTGTTGTTCATGACTGGGCTACAGATCAGTCAGGAAGGTGGTTGGCCGCAGTGATATCAATAAGCTCAGTCAAACTTCTTTGTGGGGTCTACTATGGTCCAAATGAGGATAATCCTTGCTTTCTACATAAATTAGAAAGTTACTTGCAACAATTTACCATCCCTATAGTGCTAGGAGGTGATTTTAACCTGTTACTAGATCCTGAAATGGACCGCACCTCAAAGGCCAGATATAACTATTCAAAAAAATCGATTTATATCTTGAAAAATATCATTAAAGAGTATACGTTATGTGATGTCTGGAGAGTTAAACATGGTGCCCGGAGAGAGTATTCATTCCATAGCAAAAAATACCATCAGTTTTCTAGGATAGATTATTTCTTGCTTGATAGATCAATGTTAACAAACACACTTTCTATCGCCTATATCCCGAATGGGCTGTCGGACCATTCAGTGGTTAACTTAAGCATTAATATTCAAAAAAGAAATTCTCTAGAATATAGATGGACTTTGGATAGGACTATCCTGCTTAATGAAGATTTTAACAACAAAGTTAAGGAAAGTATATTAGAGTTTTTCTCATTTAATAATGACTCAGCTCCAGACCGTATCATATGGGACGCTCTTAAATCTTTCTTAAGAGGAATGTATGGTTCCCAAATGGCTTTGAACAGAAAGTTAATTAAAGAAAGGGAGGCAAATGATCTTAGTTTAATTAAAATAAAAGAACAGCAACTTCTTTTTGCTATCTCCAACGAGCAAACTGAGATATTAAGACTAGAAAAAGAACTTGCAGCCCTACAAAACACCCACAGATTAAGGACTGAAAAAATACTTAAAGATAAGTGGGAGGTAAGCAAGTTACGCCACTTTGAATATGGTGAGAAATGCGGATCATTGCTAGCCTGGAAAGCTAGGTCGGAGAGGTCTAGAAATAGCATCAAATCCTTAATACAACGAAGAACGGGTTCTGTTCTGTCAGAAGACAAAGACATTAAAGAGGAGGCCAGATCTTTCTATGAAGATCTCTATCGCGAAAAAGTGAATTGCTCATCTGTCGAACTAGAAAATCTGGACATTTTGAGAAATTTGACACAATTGAGTATTGAAGACATATCCTCCCTGGCAAAGAAAATAACTGAAGGGGAAATTAGATCCCAACTGAAGAAAATGGCAAAAAACAAAGCTGCAGGTCCTGATGGGCTTCCGATCGAAATCTATAAGGACAACATGGATGAACTTCTTGCTCCACTGCAAAAATTATTCAATGACATTTTTATTCAGGGACAGCAAATTCCGTCCTCCTGGTTGGATGCAACTATTTCATTAATTGTGAAACCGAATAAAGACCCAGAAAGGATAGAATCATATCGGCCAATTTCTTTATTAAACTCTGATTTAAAAATCTACTCAGGTATCTTAGCAAATAGATTGGCTAGTGTGATAAAAACTATTATACATCCGGACCAGCGTGGATTTATTCCGGGTAGACAACTAAATGAGCTTACATTCCAAGCAATCGGAGCCATAGATCACGCAACACAGAATAAAAAAACACTTGCCATTGTCGCGATTGACGCGGCCAAAGCCTTTGACCAAGTGAACTGGCAATACCTTTGGGTAGCGATGAAGAAATTTGGCTTCCCCGAGATTTACATTAAGAGTGTGGAATCCTTATACAAGGGTCCAAGAGCTAAGATACTGGTAAATGGTGGTTTGTCTGACTGGCTCAATATTTGTAGAGGAACAAGGCAAGGATGTCCCTTGTCTCCACTATTGTTTGATATATATATTGAACCTTTCGTCTGTTCTGTAAGGCAAGATCCTATTATTTCTTCGTTTAATATAGGTGATTTATCAGTCAGGACAGCATTGTATGCGGATCACCTCCTCCTTTATACCTCAAACCCCCTTGAAGCAATTCCCAGATTATTTACTCTTGCGGAGAGCTTTGGTTTTGTTTCAGGTTACAGCATTAATAAGGACAAAACTGAGGTTATGTGTTGGAACAACTTACCCCCTCTTCCAGAAGCCAAGCGTAAAATTAGATATTTAGGCATATATTTAACCCAGAAATTAGATGATATTCCAAAGACCAGTTGGGAAATTGTGGTAAAGGAGATCAAAAAACTTGTATCCAAGTGGAACACCCTGCCTTTAAACATCTATGGCAGAGTCAATCTTGTTAAAATGATTATTTTACCTAAGGTAACATTTTTGTTTAATTCTATTCCTTTAGTTTTTAGTAGAAAAGATATCCTCAACTTGCAAGGTAGGATTGGGTCTTTCATTTGGGCAACAAAAACTTCAAGGATAGCTTGGAAGAAGTTAAGGAGGGGATTAAAATTAGGTGGTTTAGCTCTCCCGGATTTATTGTTTTATTGTTATGCCTTCCAGCTCAAAAACTTTAGGATATTAGCCAATAAATTGGACTCTACCTCAAATAGTTTACTTTTCCAGGCCATGCTGCAGGATCTCCCTTATGGTACCGATTTCTTTCTGTTTAAGTTTGGTGACAAAAAGTTTTTTTTAAAAGTTAGGCTGAAAGTCTTAAAGGCAGCTCTACACTATTGGTTGCAGATTTGTAAATTGTTATGTATACAGTACTACCATCGATATTCCCCAATCTGGGATTCCCCGGGTACCCCTGACTGCTTAAGGGACCAATTGGCTCTCCCCTTGAAAAGAGCTGGTCTCTTGAGATGGGGGGATCTATGTGATGCATCGAAAGTTTTAAAGTGGGAATTCCTAGTTGGTTTAACCGGTGGGACGTTCACGAGGTTTAAGTTCTATCAACTTTCGGCCTGGTGGGGAAGCCAAAGCTGGAATGCAGACGAGGAGAACCCTTTTCTGGAGTTACTTAGTAATCCTAGAGGAATGAAAGGGGAGACGGCACAATGGTATAATATATTATTAAATAATAAAGAGAATTTGGAATCAGAGATTGTTACACTATGGGTCCCTTCCCCAGTCCAGACCTCCGAGAAATTAGTGAAATTGTGGATAGATTCTTTTTCCATATCTCAAAAAATAATTAAACCTTCTAACCTAAGAAGAAATCATCTATACACAATGTATAGAGGGTATTGGACTCCAGCGAAACTTTCTAGGATCTCTGCAGTCCAATATTTTTGTCCAAGATGCAATTTACAGAATGCAAATGATATTCACATGTTTTTCGAATGTCCCAATATAAGTAATTTTTTGGGAACAAGTGTGTAAGTTTCTAGAGGAGGTACTTTCAGTCCCAATTCTATGCACCTCCAGATTAGTCTTCTTCGGCCTGCTACCTGATTATGTATTTAACAGTAACTTGTCACAGTTTATTTTTTATGTAATAGTTATCGCTAGAAGAGAGATCTGTAAAGTATGGAAGTCTGTATCCCCCCCCCCCCGACATTTGCCGATTGCCTTAAAAACATCATATTTACAACAAGGGTGGTGAGGGACAGAGTCTCTGAATTAAGCAGAAAGCTCTCACCCAGTCAAGAGATCAGGGCTAGATCCAACACCGTTTTTTAGCTCACTGCACCATCCCAGTTTCAGAACCTGGCTGTATGCAAATTAGTCTGTTCCTGTCCCAGTGCATGATGGGAACAGGGCAAACCAAACTACAAAAGCCAATTCTTACACTGGGAAGGAAACAAGCTCCCGGGGACCGGTTTCTGGCATTACAGCCGTCTTCGGCCCGGTTTGCTTGAATCCTGATGGTGCAATGAGCAAGGGTCTCACATCTGAGAATACCCTTTCACGCTTAGGGTGGACACAAATATTTACAACAAGGGTGGTGAGGGACAGAGTCTCTGAATTAAGCAGAAAGCTCTCACCCAGTCAAGAGATCAGGGCTAGATCCAACACCGTTTTTTAGCTCACTGCACCATCCCAGTTTCAGAACCTGGCTGTATGCAAATTAGTCTGTTCCTGTCCCAGTGCATGATGGGAACAGGGCAAACCAAACTACAAAAGCCAATTCTTACACTGGGAAGGAAACAAGCTCCCGGGGACCGGTTTCTGGCGTTTTTGGCCACTATAGGTGTGGCAGGGTATACTCAGACATGAGTCCCTTTCTCACTGCTCCATCAGGATTCAAGCAAGCCGGGCCGAAGAAGGCTGAAATGCCAGAAACCGGTCCCCGGTAGCTTGTCTCCTTTCTGGTGAAGAATTGGCTTGGTAGTTTAGTCTGCCCTGTTCCCATGATGCACTGGGCCAGGGACAGACTGATTTGCATATAGCCAGGTTCTGAGCTGGGATGGGGCAGTGAGATAAATAACGGTGATGGATCAAGCCCTGATCTTTGGACTGGGTAAGAGTGGTCTGTTTAACTCAGACACTCTGTTCATCACCACCCCCCTTTTTGTAAATCGTTTTTGGCCACTATAGGTGTGGCAGGGTATACTCAGACATGAGTCCCTTTCTCACTGCTCCATCAGGATTCAAGCAAGCCGGGCCGAAGAAGGCTGAAATGCCAGAAACCGGTCCCCGGTAGCTTGTCTCCTTTCTGGTGAAGAATTGGCTTGGTAGTTTAGTCTGCCCTGTTCCCATGATGCACTGGGCCAGGGACAGACTGATTTGCATATAGCCAGGTTCTGAGCTGGGATGGGGCAGTGAGATAAATAACGGTGATGGATCAAGCCCTGATCTTTGGACTGGGTAAGAGTGGTCTATTTAACTCAGACACTCTGTTCATCACCACCCCCCTTTTTGTAAATCGTTTTTGGCCACTATAGGTGTGGCAGGGTATACTCAGACATGAGTCCCTTTCTCACTGCTCCATCAGGATTCAAGCGAGCCGGGCCGAAGAAGGCTGAAATGCCAGAAACCGGTCCCCGGTAGCTTGTCTCCTTTCTGGTGAAGAATTGGCTTGGTAGTTTAGTCTGCCCTGTTCCCATGATGCACTGGGCCAGGGACAGACTGATTTGCATATAGCCAGGTTCTGAGCTGGGATGGGGCAGTGAGATAAATAACGGTGATGGATCAAGCCCTGATCTTTGGACTGGGTAAGAGTGGTCTGTTTAACTCAGACACTCTGTTCATCACCACCCCCCCCCTTTTTTTTTTTTTTTTAAAACATCATGGCGGTGAGTAAACTTGATATCTTATGTGGGGTTGAAAAGTCTGCCAACTTGTGGTCAGCATTGGGTGCCTGGATCGAAAAATAAACCAATAGTCCAATGATTATGCCAGAGGTTTGTGGTCCTGTCCTTCCTTAGCAGCAAGTACCATTACGAGAGGAAGTTGGACGGGTAATGACCATCCCTCTGGGCAATCTTCCATGGCTATCCACAAACACGAGGGCTGGGAAGAACAGTTGTGTCAGTGGCTTGAAGAGCGCCTAATTAGAGCAATTATTAACTGGTGGCATGTATGAGGACAAAAAATAAATAAATAAATAAATAAAATAAAAAAAATAAAAAAAAAAACAGGAATGTGTTGAATTTCAAAATTAAATTCCTATAACCTGACAATGAGTCTTACCAGCCTGGTCGAAGCATTAACAATCCTAACACCATCCATCATGTATACAAGCGGCTTGTGATCAGTAACTAAAACGAAAGGTCAACCCCACAAAAAGTTTGTAAGTTTTTCTACTGCCCATACACAAGCCAAAGCCTCTTTTTCAATGGTGCTATAATATTTCTCTGCACATCCAATAACCCTGGAGATGAAGGAAATAACTCTCTCCTTGCCTCCCACCACCTGTTTAAACACAGCACCTAGTCAAACAGCACTTGCATCAACAGTAACATAGGATTTGCCCTGAGGGTCAAGTGTATTGAGACCAGGAGCTCTATTTATACGTTTTCTGACATTATTAAAGGCTTCGTCATGAAAAGCTGTCCAAGTAAACGGAGACCCTTTTTTTAAAAGTTGTCTAAAAGGCTCTACAACAAGGGCATAGCCCTTAACAAACCTGGCATAATATTCACCTAGGCCTAGAAAAGTACGCAATGAATCCTTATCCTGCGGTTTGCTATCTTTTTCCAAGGTGTTAATTAGATCTTCATTGGGAAATATGCCATTAGAAGTGATTCTTTCTTAATGCAGGATAGTCAGGACAATTCGCAAATGAAGCTTAGAGTTGCATCTTAATTCAATTCAATTCAATTCATTAGTCTTTATTCGATAATTTACAATCATATAAGCACCCTAAAAACAGACAGTTCATTTAAAATGTAATACAAAACATTATCGAATCCTAACAAATACTAGGAAGGTAAAAATGATAAAATCAATCATATGTAACATTTCGCTGCAGCTACTCTTTAAAGAGGGGACTATTTGCGTTAACACAATCAAGTACTATATCTGGTTCCTCAACGGCCACCAGTTTCTCCCTCCTCAATGCCCAGGACCAACTCAGAAATTTTGCAATAGCAATGACTATATCTGCGCGAGTATTCGTTAGCAGGATGCGCATAACTGTCATACAAGATCTAGAGCCAAGGTTAGCGCACAATGGCTTGAGCCACCTGATGAGATATTGAGGCTTCCCTAGTATGGCAAATGGACAATTAGTGTTTGAGGCCGTATCCCATTTTGCAACGAACGATCTTAATGGAAGAGAACCCACACGGAAATGATGATTCAGGGCCATATGTATCAAAGTACCCATTTGCGATTTTGAAATAGCGATTTTTAAGAAATCGCTATTTCAGAATCGCAAATTGGTATGTATGTACAAATTCGCAATTTTTTTGAGAATTCTTAGTATTCCTTAATTGCGATTAGCAAATTGCGAATCGCAATTAAGGAATACTTTCCCATTCATTTCTATGGGCCAGGAGGCCCATAGGAATGAATGGGAAGGTATTCTCAAATTTGCAATTTGAAAATCGCAAATTGAGAATAATTTCAAGGGTGCAGGGGTGTCCAACGGACACCCTGTTGCACCCCTGAAATAAGCATGGGTGCACCTGTGGTGCACAAACATACCCTAAGGGCATGTATGTGCGTCACGTGGCACTTTGAAAAAAGCAAAAATGTGCATTTTTCAAGGAATTCGCAAATTACCACCAACTTGAAGTTGGTGGTAATTTGTGATTCCTTAAGGACAATTTGCTAATTTTTTTTGCTTCATACATTGCATTTAAGGAATCGCAAAATTTGCGATTCCCTAAATGCAATTGCAAAATAAGGAATCGCAAATTTTGCAATTCCTTATTTTGAACCAGATTTTGCTTTATACATACCATTTTGCAAATTCGCATTCGCAAATGCCAAAATTCTGCGAATTTCGGCGTTTGCGAATGCGAATTTGCTTCATACATATGGCCCATAGTTTCCTATCTCCAGTTTTCATAATTGAATTCCAGTATGGTTCTGCTTTCGTTAGAAATTTATGGTCATAAAAGACACCTGTTAGGGACGTACTGCTCAAACTTTACAAGGTCTTCTTAGTTATCATATCTCAGTATAGCTCTATGTAATCATTTTTACTTGGGAATATATTCCCTACTGGGTCATCCCACAGATGGCTAAGGCCCATTTCGAACAAGTTATACTTAATCTTCTGGAGCCATTTCATTTTAGAAGTCAAGTCAGCATTCCTGAGGTGCATCATTGCATTAGCATAAGGTGCCATTCTGTGGTGGTCCACAGTCTCCTGTAGTAAGCTAAGGGTCAAAAACCTGCGACCTCATCAAAGGAAGTACAATCTAGGTCTAAAAGCAGAGGCTTAATAGGTGTTGATTGAGGGAGGGCAGTCAGAGATCTTAGAAACTTGTTTTGCGCTTGGACTAAGGGTGATAGATTTTCAAACCCCAAAAGTTCAGCGCCATAAATAATGGAAGATCTAATTTTCCCATGATAAATTGCTACAGCTGGCCCTATAGGTTTAGTATGTGACAATCTATATTCCTTTAATAGGGCTCCCGCTAGCTGATTGTGCCTAAGAACTAAAAGATCAAGTTGGGGCGCCCAGTTCATCTTCCTACCCATAGTTACTGTCAGGATTCCCGGCCGCTGGTAAATCACTGCCTGCAGTCTAAGTATAGTACGGGAAACAAAACTAAAAAATCCCATGATCCTTTGAGCGTCGCGCCGGAGTGATGCTATGCAACAGGAACGCATATAATGAAACAATCAGGAAGACGCGCTGCCGATTATTTGTGTTTGGTGGCGTAGCGTTTTGTTCCTGTTTCTCCCGATTCTTTGGGGGAGTGTTAGGCTCTTTGCACTCCAAATCCGTAGATTACCGGCTGGGGCTTTGGAAACGCCCGCATCTCTGGGACCCTGAAACCTTTTGGGTGTGTCCATCCTGTGGATTACCGGCTGGGGCTTAGGAAGCGCCCGCATCTCTGGGACCCTGAAACCTTTTGGGTGTGTCCATCCTGTGGATTACCGGCTGGGGCTTAGGAAGCGCCCGCATCGCTGGGACCCGTACCGCAGGTTTTGTTTGGGGTTCATTATTGTTCTTGCTGCTGGGAAACTCAGTGTCGTTTACCCGATAAAGCATTGGATTTGACATTTTGCTTATCTTAGTCTTGGGTGCTTTTGAGCGCATGGGGTACTTGCGTTCAGTTTCCGAAGGCATGATACAATTTAACCGTTTGTAGATTTGTGATCTGCGGAAGTGCAGAATTTCTACTTTCCTTGGGCTGGGCTGCCTTTAATTTTGGTTCTACACAAACTGCAGTAACTATTTCTGGGGGAACTTTGTGTGTGATGATATCATTGTGACTGAGTGGAATAATCATCTACACACACACTGCTGATACATGAAGTAATGTATTACGGAACTTTATCTAAGAGAATGAATGATAATATTCTGTGAAGGAACAAAAGCATTATGGTTCGTTCTTTTTAAAGGAGAAGGTTAGAGAGATACTAAGGTGCCAGAAGACAAGAGGGCAGTCTGGTCTTCCTCATTCCGAATAGGGTAGGTGTGTCCTCATCCTTTATCATAGTAGTACGGAGGGTATTCCTGGGGAGTAAAGTAGTAGTGAGATTGTCTCTTTTCTTTTACAGTAGGAAACCTGGGGGATAGAAGTTGCCCATTCTCTTTACCCGATATATTCAACATTCCTGTTTAGTTCTTACAGGTGAGAGGCGAATAACTTCTGTGAATTGTGTGTTAGTATAGCAGGTAACAGTGCCACTTATTTCGTGCTTTGTATATTTACAGGTCTCCAGTTCCTGCAACCCAGCCGTTCCCCGTCGGACCTTTTTTCCCCCGCTTGATCTCCTTAACAGTCTGCGAACACTCATTGCCAGACTTGGGATGATCTAGAGGAGGGCCCCTTTACAGCATCAATACAATCCTGGGGATTAGCAACAGAGGATTCTGACAGAATAATCGGCCTAAGAATTCATATCCTCCTGGTTGTATTGATATAAGGATGGCCTCCATGGATGACGTGATGGAGGCTTTAGGCCTTGTACAAGCAGAACTTGCTGCATCACGTCAGGAAACGGCCGCACTACAAGCACGGGTAGACACGTTACAGCGAAACCCTTTTGATGTAGGAGCCCCTCAACCTGCTTCAGTGGTGGTAGAAATGCCCTCACCAGTTCCATTAGCACCCCCGGAATGATTTCAGGGTGATAGGAAGAAGGTGCAAGTGTTTATGACACAAGTGATGTTGCATTTCACTTGCAAACCAAAGTTCTTTTTGACTAATCAAGCTAGGGTTTCCTTTTTGATATCCTATCTGGGTGGAGAGGCAGCACAGTGGGCCATCCCTATAGTTAAGAGCAATGACCCCATTCTGTATGATTGGGATCTGTTCCGAGCAGAGTTTGAAAAAACATTCGACAGGAGAGCAGAAACCTTTTCAGCAGACAAGGAATTGTTAGTACTTAGACAGGGATCATCAGATTTAGTCACTTACCTGAATCATTTTAGGCAACTAGTAGCAGAAACGGAGTGGCCCAAAGCAAAGCAAACTGTATTGTTCTATCAAGGACTCACAGAGAACTTAAAAGACGTCATAGCACAGGTCGAACCCCAACCCACAACATGTGCTACTCTTATCGATCTGGCATTGAGATTGGACCATCGTTTAAGGGAACGAAAAGGGGATCATGGAAGAAAGGATGGGCCTATAACTATGGGCGACAAACAGATCGGTGGGGAAAAGTCAGAAGGAAAAACGGAACCAATGGAAATCGGTGCTCTAAGAGCTTCACTGACACTCAGTGAAAGAGAGCATCGTCGCAAATTTGGGTTGTGTCTTTACTGCGGGAAAAAAGGACACTTTTTGCGTGAATGCCCTATAAAACCTAAGGGAGGTCATTTTCGTACAGGACAATTGGCTGCTTCCTCTGTGGAAAAAGGGTCGGAAAACTCCAGTGCTTGAGTCCATCAGAAGGGAGTAACTCAAGCAAGCAACTTATCCCTTCAGTTACGTGTGAAGATTATGCCTGTAATCATCTGTTCTTTCTGGAAATGGAGTTATGGATTGACCAAGCCCCAAAACAAATTAGAGCCATGGTGGATTCGGGAGCTATGGGCTGTTTTATGGATAAGGAGGAAGCTCGTAGATTGGGGGTCACTCCGGTATTGAAACAAGTCCCTGAAGTGGTGTTCGCAGTTGACGGACATGAATTGGAATCAGGCCCTATCAATCAACACACTCCTGAGTATGAGCTTTGGTATGGAGGTTATCATAAAGAACTTCTTTCATTTAAACTCATCCATGCTCCTCATTATGGGGTGATATTGGGACTCCCATGGTTGAAGAAACATGAACCTACTATTCAATGGACCGAGCAGTCTTTGGATTTGCACTCCATTTACTGTCAAGAGCATTGCAACATTGAATCCCCCCGTCCTTCAACTGTTTTGGCGACCATGCATTACATAAATACCGCAGCCGAAAAGGAGGTGTTGTTACCAAGTTGTTACCAGGAGTATGTTGAAGTGTTCAGTGAGAGTAAGGCTGAGGTATTACCACTGCATAGGGAATACGACTGCCGAATCGATTTGGTCCCTGGATCTGTGATTCCATGCGGTAGAATATATGCCCTCACTCAACCAGAAACAGTCCATCTCAGAGAATATCTGGATAAGCTTTTAAAGTTAGGATTCATTCGACCTTCTAGGTCCCCAGCGGCCTCTCCGCTTTTCTTTATACCTAAAGCGAACGGAGAATTACGTTGTTGCATCGACTTTAGAGCGTTAAATGCCATTACGATCAGCAATCAATACCCGCTCCCATTGATCACGGTACTTCTGGAGCAAGTACGAGCCGCCAATATCTACACAAAATTGGACTTAAGAGGAGCATACCACTTAGTACGGATGAGACGAGGCGACGAGTGGAAAACCGCCTTTAAGACGCAGCACGGGCTCTTTGAATATCTTGTGATGCCCTTTGGGCTCTGTAATGCCCCAGCCTCCTTCCAATTTTTTTTGAATGAAGTTTTATGTGAGTTTTTAGACATCTTTGTTGTGGTATACATAGATGATATCTTGATATACTCAAACACTGAGCTGGAACACCAAGACCATGTATGCCAAGTCCTTCAAGCATTACAGCGGAATCATCTGTACTGTAAATTGACGAAATGTGAATTTCATGTTACCACCGTCGAATTCCTAGGGGTCATGCTCACTCCATCTGGTCAGGTGATGGCGGAAAGAAAGGTACAAGCGATTGTGGAGTGGCCTAGACCTAACAGCATCAAAGACATTCAAAGCCTCCTAGGATTTGCGAACTTCTACAGGAGATTCATAGCGCATTTCTCTGAGATGGTAACTCCGCTCACAAGGTTAACTCGTAAAAACATCCCGTTCTTGTGGAGCACAGCAGAACAATTGAAGAAAGCCTTTGTCACAGCCCCAGTACTTACACATACCAACCCTGACCGTCCTTTTGTAGTGGAAGCAGATGCCTCCGAAATGGCAGTAGGGGCGGTCCTATCCCAAAGAAATGAGAGTACAGGGCACCTCCATCCCATTGCATTCATGTCCCGCAAATTAAATGCAGCAGAGCAAAATTATACGATTGCAGAAAAAGAACTTTTAGCAATAAAAGACGCGTTTACAGAATGGAGGCATTGGTTAATGGGAGCGTCTCATCAGATCACGGTGTATACCGACCATCGAAATTTACAGTTTCTGCGGGCTGCCAGACATCTCACCCCAAGACAACTCAGATGGATGTTGTTTTTTGCAGAATTGCACTTCATAGTTACTTTCCGTCCAGGAAGTGAAAACAGGAAGGCGGACGCTCTAACTCGCCAAGACAACAATCCCCCTGTTCTGATGGCACCAGAGAGGAGCATCATCGAACCTAGAAACGTGTTGGGAGTGATACGAGTTGAGCATTTCCTCCATAAAATCAGGAGAGGCATCCGAACATTTGAATGGAAGACTTGGTTTCGAATGCATCCGGAGCGGAAAATAAGACAAGGGTTGCCTATGAAAGGCCAACAAGTGCTACTACCTACACTGGTTCTACGTAAAAAGGCGTTCGAATGGTGTCACAATCTTCCCTGTGCTGGCCATACTGGAGGAACAAAAACGTTGGAAAAGATGCTTCGAAGATTTTGGTGGCCTACCATTCGCCCTGATGTGTTTGCATGGGTTCAAAAGTGTACCACTTGTTCTCAGGCCAAGAGCGATTATCGTCCCACACAGGGGCTTCTTCAAATCATGCCTACTCCTGTGACTCCTTGGGAGAGGTTCTCTGTGGACTTTGTGGTGGGTCTGCCAAAAGATCAGGGTATGACAGCTATTATAGTAGTGGTGGATTACTTAACTAAAGTGGGTCATTTCATTGCTTGCAAACAAGTACCTACTGCTAGTCAATTAGCTCATCTCTTGCTCATTCATATAGTTCGGTTGCATGGGCTTCCCCGTTTCATAGTATCTGATAGGGGGGCTCAGTTTACTGCAAGGTTTTGGAAAGCTTGGTGTGAGAAACTCTGTATTTCTTCCTCCCTCTCCACAAGCTTTCATCCCCAAACAGACGGTCAGACTGAACGTTTAAATCAAACACTTAAGCAATATCTAAGATGTTTTGTAGATACCACTAAGCATGGGCGGAAAATCCGTTTCGCTCGCGGATTTTGCGGATTTTCGGTAAATTCGCAATCCGCGAGATTCGCGAATCTCCAGCAAAATGCGCAAATCCGCGAGCAGTGGATTTTGCTCGCACTGTTCGCGTGAGTTCGCGGCTTCCCAGTACAACTTCGCGCCCCGCGAATAAGTGCAAAATTGCAGAAATACGATCTTAGCAAAACTAAAACTACTTACCAGGTTCAAAAGTTCAGGCTCATCATTAGTAGCCATTTCCTGTAATGCTTCCTGAGGGGCCCCTCCAGAGTTCAGTTGCCAGTTGCAACTATTATGTGACCCTGCTCTGAACCTCAGAATAGTTACACATATGCCACAAAGGTCCTGAATTACAGCTAAGGGAGACAAGCAGGAGCCAGGCTGGAAGTTCAAATCCATTAATCAGCCCCTAATTCATTATTGTCAGTTGGGGCAGGCCAGGTGTTGTAACTAATTTTGCAACAATGAAAGCACTTAGCAAGTGCAAAAGATCACTAATCAGGAAGCACTAAGGAAGCAGGTGCCAGCTAAAAAAATATTCTGTGACACATTAATCAGCCCCAAATTAATTCAGGTCACTTGAGGCAGGGAAGGTGTGCTTGCGTTGCCACAATAATGTACACTGACTGGACAACCAGAGGGTGCTGTGATGAAACAGAGGGTGGCATGGGTGGGCCAGAGGGTGGCATGAGTAGTCAGAGAGTGGCAGTGGTGACAGAGAGTGGCAGTGATGAAGAAGAGTGTCCCAAACAGGCTGGACACGTAGAAACAACAAGTTCGCGAAACTTGCGACCCGACAGGTAAGTTCGCAATTTGCGAAATTGTACAAAACCCTCGCGAACTGGCAGAAACCCGCGCAAACACAAAAAAAAAATCCACAAATTCGCGAGAATTCGCGGATTTTGCGGATTGCGAGTTCGCAAATCCGCAAAATTCGCGAACGCGAGATTTGCAAAATTCGCCCATGCTTAGATACCACCACTGATGCATGGGTTGACAGGCTGTGGGCAGCAGAAGTGGCGTACAATGATGCAATACATTCTTCTACCCAGTACACTCCGTTCTATTGTACCTACGGTTTTCACCCACGATTTGCCCCTTTGAGTTTGCCTTCCATTAAGGTTAAGATACCTAAATTGCAATCCCGCTTGGTTCATCTACGTAGCACTGTGGTACAAGCACGAAATAACCTGGAGAAAGCTAAAAGAAGGTATAAGTTACAGGAAGATAAGCACCGCAGGTCATGTCCTGAGTACAACAGGGGGGATTGGGTGTGGCTGTCCACTCGGAACATCCGATTTCGCAAGTACAGTGTTTTCAACCCTAGGTTCATTGGACCTTATAAAGTGATCAGACACATGTAAATGTAAATGTATAGGCATTTATATAGCGCACTACTTACCCGGAGGGTCCCAAGGCGCTTCGACCGCTGCGAAACCCTTCCTGGCTTCCCTGAGAGATGGTCCCTTAATGGGTATCTCCAGGGTGAGACCAGGCATCCCCAGCAGTCTGGGGCCGTTAGTGAAGATGAGGCAAGCTAATGCCCAGAGTTGCCGAGTGTGATCGCTGATCAGAGTGGGCACCGAGGCGAGAGAATTATCGAGTCCGCTGACCCTGGTCCAGAAACCTGCCGCGCCGGGAATCGAACCCTGGTCCCGGGCCGTCCTCTGCTCTCGGGTCTGCCGCCTCTAACCAGTGAGCCACACTACTTCACTTAAACCCTGTAGCTGTGAAATTGCGTCTTCCACCTCATTTCAGGATACATCCGGTATTTCATGTGTCTCTTCTAAAGCCGGCAAAGTGTCCTGGCAGTAAGACTCCAAATCCATGGATTTCCGGCTGGGGCTTTGGAAGCGCCCGCATCTCTGGGACCCTGAAACCTTTTGGGTGTGTCCATCCTGTGGATTACCGGCTGGGGCTTAGGAAGCGCCCGCATCTCTGGGACCCTGAAACCTTTTGGGTGTGTCCATCCTGTGGATTACCGGCTGGGGCTTAGGAAGCGCCCGCATCGCTGCGACCCGTACGGAGGTTCATTATTGTTCTTGCTGCTGGGAAACTCAGTGTCGTTTACCCGGTAAAGCATTGGATTTGACATTTTGCTTATCTTAGTCTTCGGTGCTTTTGAGCGCATGGGGTACTTGCGTTCAGTTTCCGAAGGCATGATACACTTTAACCGTTTGTAGATTTGTGATCTGCGGAAGTGCAGAATTTCTACTTTCCTTGGGCTGGGCTGCCTTTAATTTTGGTTCTATACAAACTGCAGTAACTATTTCTGGGAGAACTTTGTGTGTGATGATATCATTGTGACTGAGTGGAATAATCATCTACACACACACTGTTGATACATGAAGTAATGTATTACTGAACTTTATCTAAGAGAATGAATGATAATATTCTGTGAAGGAACAAAAGCATTATGGTTCGTTCTTTTTAAAGGAAAAGGGTAGAGAGATACTAAGGTGCCAGAAGACAAGAGGGCAGTCTGGTCTTCCTCATTCTGAATAGGGTAGGTGTGTCCTCATCCTTTATCATAGTAGTACGGAGGGTATTCCTGGCGAGTAAAGTAGTAGTGAGATTGTCTCTTTTCTTTTACAGTAGGAAACCTGGGGGATGAGAAGTTGCCCATTCTGTTTACCCGATATATTCAACATTCCTGTTTAGTTCTTACAGGTGAGAGACGAATAACTTCTGTGAATTGTGTGTTAGTATAGCAGGTAACAGTGCCACTTATTTCGTGCTTTGTATATTTACAGGTCTCCAATTCCTGCAGCCCAGCCGTTCCCCTCCGGACCTTTTTTCCCCCGCTTGATCTCCTTAACAGTCTGCGAACACTCATTGCCAGACTTGGGATGATCTAGAGGAGGGCCCCTTTACAGCATCAATACAATCCTGGGGATTAGCAACGGAGGATTCTGACAGTTACCCCAAAATAGGTAAAGGTATCGTTTTGCTCTAATAATGAATTATCCATAACTACTCTGCCTCTAACAGATTTATATCTATGCAATAACCATGAACTTGGTTTTGTCGACATTCACTAGCAGCTCATGTTTAATGCAGAAAACTATAAATTGATCAAGGGCACGTTGCAAACCAGACTGAGTTTTTGATAAAATTAAAGGGTCTTCTGCAAACATTAGTAATTGACCCTTGATCCAGCAAGAGATGGAGTATCTGTTGGAAAGTTAGAATAATATGCAATAACCCTATTCATAAAGAGGGAAAAGAGGGTAGGAGTAAGGACACACCCTTGCCGAAACACCTTTATTAACTGGGAAATGATCAGACAGTTCACCCTGCTGCCCCCACCTTACTTGAGCATAATTTCCCTAATGCAGTTTTGTTAGAACTGGGGGTCTCTAGTTGGCAGAGGTAGGTACCACTGTCCAAATAGGGTGCACTTTACTAGGGACCTCATGGTGATACAAACATGCCAATCATGTATATTCAATCATGATAGCAATTTACACAGAGAGCATATGCACTTTAGCACTGATCAGCAGTGGTAAAGTGAGCAGAGTCCTATTGCCAACAGCCACGAGTCAGGACAAATAAGGGAGGAAGAAGCAAAAAGTTTGGGGAAGACCCTGCAAGCAGGGCCAGTTCCAACACAACCCCCTTCCAGCCTAAAGCCAGGTTAGACCAAACGATTCCTCAATGGGATTCCCTGCTTAAGGGGATAGAAAACGGAACCTGGCCCAAACGGCAGGGCACTATTCCTGTTCTACGCCTTTCTGAACCTAGTTGTATCACTCTATCCATACTCTCAGGGTCCACCATGCCAATCCATGTGGAACCCTTCACCTCACCTGTGGACACCACCTGTGCAGCACCTAACATTAATTTCCTCACAGGTGTGTCCCAACAGACAGACAGCAAGCCACAGTGACCACCAACAGTGATCATGGATGAGACCCAGGCCTCATGTCTCTCATGGCTCTCAAACCCCTGTGGCATCAGAGGGTGGGGGGCAGTAGCCCCAGGTGCTTGGCACCCTTTGTCCACTCCCTCTCTTGTCACGTCAGGTCTGACACTCTGGCACTGACCCACCAGCCCGGACCTGTATCCGGCGGCTGAACAGGAGGCTGAGGTGGGCTTCTCCACACCTGGACCTCCTCTTCCTTGGGGATCGGTACCCTCCCACCTGGAGCGGTACACCCTGCTAGAATAGTCAGGGCACCTGTGGCAGGTACCCTGCACCATTCATCCACCAGTTCAAGGGTTCTATCCTGCAACCGGTATTACAGGTCAGGGGGGACACCCCAGGCCTGGCCCTCAAACCTAGGCTCCAAAGCCTCCAGGTCAGACAACACATGGACCTGGCTTCCCCACCCAGGGACCAACCCCTGTGGTGGAACACTTACCTGGCGCACCAGGACTTCACTCATGGAAATGCCCACACTGGTACACAGTACCCACCTGGCCAACACAACGGTGTGGCCCAGTCCACCACCAGGGTGAGACTCCTGCCCCCCTTCCTGGGGCAACCCTGTCCACCAGGACAACCAAGAACGCAACTCTCCTACCAGTTCAGGACCTCCCTCCAGCAATTGGTCACCAACCTAGGGTTTAACCCCTCAGGTTGTGCTGGGGTCAGAAGCGAGGGCTCCCTCCCTCTGCACCCCCTTCCAGAGCATTGCACCCTCCCTACTGGAGGGGTCTCCCAACCCAGAAACCAAAACCTGCGGTTGTGCATTCGCCTGGCACGCCAGGACTTCTGGGGACTCACATAGTACCCCCTTGAGGGTGACACACAACTCATGTGTCCTGTGACAGTCTGCCTGGCTCAGATCTTCCGACCCCTCTCCACCTGACAGTGCAGGAAGATCCCCCAGGACAGAAGTGGTGTCACCATGGTCACTCCTGGGAGACTCAGACCTTCTGACTGGTCCCTGACCCACTGGTTCTCCCACTGGGGACTCCTTCTCCCTCTCACCCCTCAGTTTGGACTTCTGCACCCTCCCAACTGGAGTGGCACTGCCAGTCACCAGAACTGATGGAGGCCTGGTTACAGGCACTCCCCGTTCAACAGACACTAGGAGATCCTCTGCAAATGGCCTACTAGCACCTTCTAGGCCCTCAACCTGGTGTTCCCTTAAGGTACCCTCCAGGCCCTGAGACTGGGTTTCGGGCACAGTGAGACACTTCGTCCCACACTCACTCCTTCTCCACTGAGACCGGACATGAGCCCCTACACCCC
Source organism: Lissotriton vulgaris (assembly GCF_964263255.1). Taxonomy (NCBI): domain Eukaryota; kingdom Metazoa; phylum Chordata; class Amphibia; order Caudata; family Salamandridae; genus Lissotriton; species Lissotriton vulgaris. The sequence continues at coordinate 1,945,471,524 of NC_141685.1, forward strand.
TCCCACTACACTGGGACCTAACTGGGCTACACTGAACCTCTTCCACCTCACAGGTCTGGAAGATATCTAAGCCACTCCTTTTGGGATCACTCCCCAATGCCTCTTCAGACTTTCTGGAATTCACCAAGAGGTCTGTCTCCAACGCAAGCTCTCTGGGGTCAGAGAACTCACACTCCACCGGGTGTTGGCATAGCTCTGAAAAACAGGGACTTAAAATATGCTCTCCATCAAATGAAACACACAGCCCCCCACAGTTGTTAACCAAGCTACCCTTGGCCTCACCCTCCAGTGGCTCACACAAGTACCCCACACCACTCTCCTGAGACTGGCAAGACAGTATCTGACTGTCTCTGTCACACAACCCACACTCTTCTGGCTGGTCTTAACACACAAACACCAAGGTTTCTACCATGGGGGAACCCCTCTCCCTGTACCTCTCATCTAGAGTCAGTAGAGTGTCCCTGCCACCACTAGGAATAAGGTACCCTGTGCCAGTCCCCCAATCTACTTCAGGGACACGGCACTCAACTGGAACTACATAATAAACCTGAACCCCCTGGCGTATGTCGACCCCCTCCCTCAAGTCAGGCGCCACATCTCTGGGTGTTTGTACCTTTCTCTCCGCACTAGATATCATAATCATGCTGCCACCATCTGAGCTGGACTCCACCTCCAACTCAGCAAAGCTCACCTCTTGAGCTAACCATGTTTCTTCTTCAGCTGAGACCCTCATGGCCTCTTGAGCTCCATCTCAAGTTTCCTCATTCTTAATTCATGGACCAAGGTCAATTCTTCCAGGGCACGGGCATTTTTGCTCTCCTCCGCCGCCCTTTCTCTCTCTTCCTCCATTAACTTTATCTTCAATTGAAGCCTCAACATTTCTAACTTATGATCTCTAGCCCTTTGGTTTTCCTCCAACTCCTCTGGGGAAAAACTTTCAGCTGAATGGTTGCTGCCAGCCCTTGAGTCTGCTCTGGACACAGGCAGATCCTGTGGCCTGAAACCATCTCTCTGTGCATCCTCATCCACTTCTGCATCATCTGTCTCCCCAGCCTCTTTGGTCTCCCACCAGGCCCTTACAGCCTCCTCTAGCTCCTCTTTCATGGAGCTGCGCTTCATGGGACATCCAAAGCTCCTGCAGAACCGCCTGAGTTGACCTACTTTGTAATCACTTAACATTTCAATATCAAACTCCAGTTCTGCAACATCACTTGCTGTTTTACCATTCTGAGACATGATGCTTGGATTCTTTCCGGGTTACGATCAAAAATAGAACCAAAAATAAAAAACGTAACCATAGTATGCGGTGGCGTAGTGGTCTGCACTCACTAGTGATGTACATCAATCACTGTGGGTCTAGTACAAATACAAGTTCAAATCCCACCGCTGCCACCAATGTTAGAACTGGGGGTCTCTAGTTGGCAGAGGTAGGTACCACTCTCCAAATAGGGACCCTTGCTTCTTGTCAGGGCAAGGAGATAACCCTCTGAGATAACCCCTGCTCACCCTCTAGGTAGCTTGGCACGAGCAGTCTAGGCTAACCAGAGGCAATGCGTAAAGAATTTGTATCAACACTCACAGTAACACAATGAAAACACCACAAACTGACTCCACAACAGTTTAGAAAAATAAAGGTATTTAATCTAAACTACACAAGACCAAAACGACAAAATCCAACATACACAGTTCAAGAATATGGTTTCCAAAGAGTTCTTAAGGTTGTAATGTAAGTTCTTTAAGTTGCAATAGAATAATCCACAGATGCGTGAAAAGTTCACAGTTGCATCACGTTTACTCACAGTACCTTTTAGTTGCAACAAAGTTCCAAAAGCAGAAGCTGGTGCGGTGGAAAACAAGCGATGCGTTGCTCCTGAGACCCTGGGGAGGCGATGCACGGGCGTGTTGCAACAAATCCGGTCTGTATGGGGAGGAAGGCCACTTGTATGGATTCCGGTGCGGAGGTTCCGTAGGAAGTTTGTTCTCGCAAAGGCACGATACGACGATCTTTGGAGTTGCGACGATCTCCGGGGCGACGATGCACGGACCAGCGGTGATCTTCTCTCTCGCAGCTCCTCGATGCAATGGTGTCTGCGACGACACTCGCAGCGACGTGATGCGGTCCGCAAGCAAGCAGTGAGGTGATCTCACCCAGCGACGACAGGCTCTGCGACGACACTCGCAGCGATGTTCGACTTCCCCGCACCAGTCTGGTGCGTCCCGCAAACGAAGGATGCGATGACTCTGGCAGCGGCGTCAGGCGCAGCGACGATCTCGACCTTCGTAGCGGCGGGAATCTTCTCGCACTGTCGGGGATGCGCTCCTCAAGCGAGCGATGCAACACTTTTCAATTGCAAAAGTCTCTCAAGCTTAGTTTCAAGCTTCCCAGCACAGGTACAACTTCCAGAGGCCCCACAACTGGATCAAGCACTCTAGGAAGGACAGAACTCTCTCAGCAGAGTTCAGGGAAGTTGGGGGTGAAGTCCTTTTGTTCCTGGGACTTCAGAACAGGGAGCCAGCTCTTCTCAGGCCCTTGGAGATTCCTTCAAGACAGGGGACACAGCACCACAGCAAAGTCCTTCCCCTCTCCTTGGCAGCAAAGCAACAGGTCAGTCCAGCAGAGCAACAGCAGGACAGTCTTCCTTCTTCAGATTCAGCTTTCTCCTTGGCAGAGGTTCCTTCCTGATTCCAGGATGATCTAATTTTCTGTTGTCAGGGGTCCTGTTCTTATACCCCTAAATGTCTTTGTTCTCTTTGTGCAAGGGGGCACTGAGCCCGGTCTGAACCAGTTCTGGACGTCTCCTGAGTACTTTGTTTTCCTGGCTGCTCCTTTCCTTTCAGAGTGAGGGGCAGGGTCGTCAGCCGCCCAGTAGGAGGTGGAGCCAGCATTGTGGAAGGCAGGCACAGCCCTATTCAGGCCCAGGTGCTAACTCCTCCCACCACTCCAGTTGCAAATGCAGTCATTCAGCCTAGGGCTGACTCAGCCAACCTCCTGGGGAATCCCCAGCCCCTGTCACTCTCAAACCAGACAGTCAATCCACAAACAGGCCAAGGCACACAGAAAGGTCAGACAAGAGAACAGCAACTTTCTAAAAGTGCTGTTCTCAAACACAGGATTTAAAAACAACCTTTCCTAAAAGATGTGTTATTAAATTCTGAGTTCAGGGATACTAGATACTTATGTCCTATCTTGTTCCTATGAGAAGAAATGCTGGAAGCCACTGTAGCAAGCATCCCCCATGTTAATCTATGGAGCAAGATAGCCTTATAGTAGTGAAAAACGAAAATGGCTGTAATTCACTACCAGAACATGTTACCTGCACCAGTATATGCTCTACCTTTCACATACACTGTACCCTGCCCAGGGGGGTACCTTGGGCCTTCCATAGGGGTGACTGATGTGCACAAAAAGGGAAGGGTTAGGCCTGGTCAGTGGGGACACTGACCAGGATGACATGGCAGCTAAGCATGGGCGAATTTTGCGAATCTCGCGTTCGCGAATTTTGCGGATTTGCGAACTCGCAATCCGCAAAATCCGCGAATTCTCGCGAATTTGCGGATTTTTTTTTTTTTGTGTTTGCGCGGGTTTCTGCCAGTTCGCGAGGGTTTTGTACAATTTCGCAAATTGCGAACTTACCTGTCGGGTCGCAAGTTTCGCGAACTTGTTGTTTCTACGTGTCCAGCCTGTTTGGGACACTCTTCTTCATCACTGCCACTCTCTGTCACCACTGCCACTCTCTGACTACTCATGCCACCCTCTGGCCCACCCATGCCACCCTCTGTTTCATCACAGCACCCTCTGGTTGTCCAGTCAGTGTACATTATTGTGGCAACGCAAGCACACCTTCCTTGCCTCAAGTGACCTGAATTAATTTGGGGCTGATTAATGTGTCACAGAATATTTTTTTAGCTGGCACCTGTTTCCTTAGTGCTTCCTGATTAGTGATCTTTTGCACTTGCTAAGTGCTTTCATTGTTGCAAAATTAGTTACAACACCTGCCCTGCCCCAACTGACAATAATGAATTAGGGGCTGATTAATGGATTTGAACTTCCAGCCTGGCTCCTGCTTGTCTCCCTTAGCTGTAATTCAGGACCTTTGTGGCATATGTGTAACTATTCTGAGGTTCAGAGCAGGGTCACATAATAGTTGCAACTGGCAACTGAACTCTGGAGGGGCCCCTCAGGAAGCACTACAGGAAATGGCTACTAATGATGAGCCTGAACTTTTGAACCTGGTAAGTAGTTTCAGTTTTGCTAAGATCGTATTTCTGCAATTTTGCACTTATTCGCGGGGCGCGAAGTTGTACTGGGAAGCCGCAAACTCACGCGAACAGTGCGAGCAGTGCGAGCAAAATCCGCTGCTCGCGGATTTGCAGATTTTGCGGGAGATTCGCGAATCTCGCGGATTGCGAATTTACCGAAAATCCGCATAATCCGCGAGCGAAACGGATTTTCCACCCATGCTTAATGGCAGCTTCTAAACTGCATACAGGCACTGCAGTGGCAGGCCTGAGACACCATTTTAGGGCTACTCATGTGGGTGGCACAATCAGTGCTGCAGGCCCACTAGTAGCATTTGTCATCACCAGCCCTGGCACACCCAGTGCCCTTTACTAGGGACTTCATGGTGATACAAATATGCCAATCATGTATATCCAATCATGATAACAATTTACACAGAGAGCATATGCACTTTAGTACTGATCAGCGGTGGTAAAGTGCGCAGAGTCCTATTGCCAACAGCCAGGGGTCAGGAAAAATAAGGGAGGAAGAAGCAAAAAGTTTGGGGATGACCCTGCAAGAAGGGCCAGTTCCTACAAGTTTGATAATAAAACCAATGATTTCTAAAGGCATCCCAGCCTCCTTTAATGAGTCCCACAGCTTATAGCGAGGTACTAAGTCAAATGCTGATTGTAAATCAACAAACCTGCATAAAGGGTTCCTCCTGCTAAGATCACTGTAGACCAATAGATCATCGTAAATCGAAAAACTTGATCAATTGTGCTCACATGGGGTCGAAAGCCCGCTTGATAGGTAGATAAAACATTCTGATCTATAATCCATTCATTAACTCTACCTAAAACACGTCTTGCAGCTATTTCTTGTAGGGTATCAATTAGGCTTATCAGCCTATAATTGCTGGGACTGGCGCGGTCACCCTTTTTATATATAAGGGGATAATTTCGGCCTCTCGCCAGGTGTCTGGTATTTACGCACCTCTAGCAATAGCATTTACGATTATAAAAATATATTCAATCCAAATCTTCCTATCCTGTTTGTAGAGGTCGACCGGAATGCAATCTGGGCCAGGAGCCCTCCCTGCAGGCACCCTGTCTAAGACTCTGTGTATCTCTCCTTTGGTAAAGACAAGAACTGCCTCAGCATTGACCTCGGGGTACTTAGTGCTAATGCTGAGTGAAGAAGCAAATTGGCCTTGAAAGTGCTGCACCCAAAGTTCGGGAGGGACATTGTTGACTGGTGTAGGTCCGGTCATATGACTACCCCATTTAACCAATTCCCAAAATTTGGTCCAGATCTTCCCATTTGAGGCATTAGTTAGACTTACCCATCTCAATCAATCAATCAATCAGATACACTTATAAAGCGCGCTACATACCCGTAGGGTCTCAAGGCGCTGGGGGGGGGGGGGGTGCCGCTACTGCTCGAACAGCCAGGTTTTCAGCTTCTTCCTGAAGGAGAGGTGGTCTTGGGTCAGGCGCAGGTCGGACGGGAGGGAGTTCCAGGTCTTGGCGGCCAGGTAGGAGAAGGACCTTCCTCCTGTAGTCGCTCTTCGGATGCGGGGGACGGCGGCGAGGGCGTGGTTGGCTGATCGGAGGTGGCGTTTGGGAGCGTAGAAGTTGACTCGGCTGTTGAGGTAGCTCGGGCCTTGGTCGTGTAGGGCTTTGTGTGCGTGGGTGAGGAGGCGGAAGGTGATTCTTTTGTTGACGGGGAGCCAGTGAAGGTCTCTCAGATGTCCGGAGATGTGGCTGGAACGTGGGATGTCAAGGATGAGTCTGGCTGAGGCGTTTTGGATCCGCTGGAGTCTCTTCTGGAGCTTGACGGTGGTCCCGGCGTAGAGGGCGTTGCCGTAGTCCAGTCGGCTGGTGACGAGGGCCTGGGTGACGGTCTTCCTGGTCTCTGTGGGGATCCACCAGAAGATCTTCCGTAGCATGCGTAGGATGTTGAAGCACGCCGCGGGGACGCTGTTGACTTGCCTGGTCATGGAGAGGGAGGAGTCCAGGGTGAAGCCCAGGTTTCGTGCATGGTCTGTCGGTTTGGGTGCGGTGCCCAGGGCGGGAGGCCACCAGGAGTCGTCCCAGGCGGAGGGTGAGGAGCCCAGGATGAGGACCTCCGTCTTGTCCGAGTTCAGTTTCAGGCGGCTGGTCGTCATCCACTCGGCTACCTCTTTCATCCCTTCGTGCAGGTTGGCTCTGGCGGCGGCGGGGTTGTTGGTCAGGGAGAGGATCAGCTGGGTGTCGTCGGCGTAGGAGATTATGCTGAGGTGGTGTTTGCGTACGATGGCCGCGAGGGGGCTCATGTAGACGTTGAAGAGGGTGGGGCTCAGGGATGATCCTTGGGGGACGCCGCAGATGACTTTGGAGGCCTCTGACTTGTACGGTGGTAGGCGGACTCTCTGTGTTCTTCCGTCCAGGAAGGAGATGATCCATTCCAGCGCCTTGTCCTGGATTCCGATGTTGCTGAGGCGCCGTACTAGGGTGCGGTGGCAGACCGTGTCGAATGCCGCGGAGAGGTCTAGGAGGATGAGGGCCGCTGTTTCTCCATTGTCCATCAGGGCTCGGATGTCATCGGTGGCGGCGATGAGGGCGGTCTCGGTGCTGTGTTTGGCTCGGAAGCCGGACTGTGAGGGGTCGAGGGATCCGTTCGTCTCGAGGAAGGCGGCCATCTGCTTGTTGACGGTCTTCTCGATGACTTTGGCTGGAAACGGGAGAAGCGAGATGGGGCGGTAATTCTTGAGGTCGGTGGGGTCCGCTGTTGGTTTCTTGAGTAGAGCGCTGAGTTCGGCGTGTTTCCAGCTTTCAGGGAAGATGGCGGTGTCGAAGGAGGTGTTGATGATGTCTCGCAGGTGGGGTGCGATGACAGCGTCGGCCTTGTTGAAGACGTGGTGAGGGCAGGGGTCGGTCGGTGATCCGGAGTGGATGGAGTTCATCGTGCGGATGGTCTCTTCGGTGCTGATCGGGGTCCAGGCGTGGAGGGTGGTGGTGGGGGGGGGTGGCTGGTCGGTCGTGGTGTGCGTTGGTTGGTTGTTGAAACTGCTGTGTATGTCCGTGATCTTGTTGTGGAAGTATGAGGCGAGGGAGTTGCAGAGGTCTTGCGATGGGGTGATGTCGTTGTTTCCTGCGCTGGGGTTGGAAAGCTCTTTCACGATGTTGAAGAGTTCCTTGCAGTTGTGTGCGTTGTTGTCCAACCGGTCCTTGAATGCAGTTTTCTTGGCGGCGCGGATCAGCTGGTGGTGTTTCCGGGTGGCAAGTTTGTAGGAGGTTCTGTTGTCCGGTGTCGGTTCCCTTTTCCAGACTTTCTCGAGGGCTCGGCAGTTCTTCTTGGAGCTTTTGAGTTCGTCGGTGAACCATGGGGCCTTCTTGCTGCCGGGTCTGCTGGGCGGGGTCCTCAGCGGGGCGAGTTCGTCCGCGCAGTTGCTGATCCACTTCGTGAGGTTGTCGGCGGCCTGGCTGGGGTTCGCTGAGCTGGCAGGAGGGTGTTGGCTCAGGGAGGTGGCGAGCTGGTCTGCTGTGATCTTGTTCCAGCTTCTGCGGGCGGTCTGTTGCTGGTGTTGGTGGGTCGTCGTTCTCTTGAAGGTGAAGTGGACGCAGCTGTGGTCCGTCCATTGAAGCTCTGTGGCGTGGCTGAAGTCGATGTCTGTGCTGGATGAGAAGACGGCGTCGAGTGTGTGTCCGGCGAGGTGGGTGGGGGTGGACACCAGTTGCTTGAGTCCCAGGTTGGCGAGGTTGTCGAGCAGGGTGCTGGTGTTGCGGTCGTTGTTGTTCTCCAGATGGAAGTTGAGGTCCCCCAGGAGGATGTAGTCAGCGGAGGGGAGGGCGTGCGGGCTGACGAAGTCGGCGATGTCCTCGCTGAATTGCGTGCGTGGTCCCGGGGGTCGGTAGATCAGGGTGCCTCTGAGGGTGGTGTTCGGGTTGGTGTGGATCTGGAAATGCAGGTGTTCGGCGCTGGTCAGGGTGTTGTCGGTGCTGGTCGTGAGACGGATGGTGTTCCTGTGGATGATGGCGATGCCTCCTCCCATCTGGTTGGCGTTTCGGTCCCTCCGGACGATCTTGTAGCCCTCTGGGATAGCGATGGCGATGTCGGGAGCTGAAGAGGCGTTCATCCAGGTCTCCGTGAGGAAGGCAACGTCAGGGGCTGTGGCGTCTAGGAGGTTCCAGAGTTCGATGGCGTGTCTGTGGACGGAGCGGGTGTTGAGCAGGATGCACTTGAGGTGGGAGCTGTTGGTGTTCGACTTGGCGGGTGCTGGTGCGGGGCTGGTCCGGATGCAGGAGAATTTGCAGGCGTGGCAGCTGAAAGGTCCGTGGGTACGTCTTGGAGTGGCTTGGTGGCATTCTGGGGGTCGGCCGGTGTTGAGAGCGATGAGGGTGGCGGCTGAGTACGTCAGGCGGGTGCGTCGAGGTACTCGAGGACCAGGGGTCCTGGTGCTGGTCGCGATCCGGTCGCGGACGGGCGCAGACGGGCTTACCTTTGGCGCGCCTTCGGCGCACAATCGGCGCGCCCGCTGCGCGTTCGCACGGTCGCCATTTAAGGCGAAGTGCGCGGGTGGGCGGAGCAGCTGGGAGGCGGGAGCGGGGAGGGTTACAGAAGGCAAAAAAGGGGCGGGGACAAGCGGCGGTGGCGGGAAGGGAGGGCGGGGGGCGGCGAGGTAGGCGGACAACAAGGAAGGAGAGCCAAACACGGGGAAAATGCAAAAACAGTGGAACAGGCACAAAGAAACGAAAAAACAGGGGAAAAAAGACAGTTAAACCTTAACAAGCACAAAAAACCGTCAAAACAAATGGCAAAAGCACTCGCAGCGGCGGCAGCCGGCAAACGAGGCAGCAGCGAGGCAGGGGCAGGCAAGGGGCACACGCAGCAGCTGGTGGCCGTGCGGCGCGGGGGTGTCCCACAAGTGGGTCACACTCACCTGCGTCGCACGGTCGCCATTTAAGGCCAAGTGCGCGGGTGGGCGGAGCAGCTGGGAGGCGGGAGCGGGGAGGGTTACAGAAGGCAAAAAAGGGGCGGGGACAAGCGGCGGTGGCGGGAAGGGAGGGCGTCTTCATCATAATCTTTCTTCGCCTTCAGTTGTACCACCTTATAATTTGCCCTTGCTACTTTAACCTGTTGGGGGACTCCCATCTTTATTGCATTAGAGAGGTGTCGAAATGCAATACCACATGCCTCATTGTACCACTTGAACTCTTTATTAAAGGGAGGCTTATACGGTTTTCTACTTTTTGTAAACAATGACTTCAATTTTAGAAAATGATCCTCATGAATCTTCATAAAGTCTGAGGAACAATTACCATTGACATCTAGAGAACTCATCAATGCGAGGGTCTCTTCCGTTGATGACCTAATCTGCTTTTGTAAACCTTCATCCTCTGAGACCACTGCCCATTTTAACCGGCGGTAGTCTTGGGACAAGATCACCTCTACTATCTTAGATACAATGTCAACTATTTGGGGGGTCCGATTCAATCCTAGTTAAGGTCAGTAGTAAAGGATCATGATCACTCTCTAGTCTGTGGTGAACCACCATATCCACAAGTCTAGCCCAAAGTTCTAAACTTATAAATATGTAAGCAATCCTACTACTTCTGATCCCATTGGAAAATGTGACACAACCTTCCACATCCGAGGGGGTTCTCCCATTAGTATCTCTAATCCTGCGCCATAGGGATTGACTTTTCAATTGGAGTGCCACCTCAGTCCATTTATTAATTGCTTTCAACGAAAAGAGAGGCAGCCCCCAATTCTGATCCTGCTCCAAACTAAGGCTACAGTCATCTATACCTAATACCTAAAATGTACAGTTGAAGTCACCTACAATAACAAAGACACTTGAGCCATCCAGGCCGTCCATAAATGTGTCTAGGTGGGCAATAGTTGGTGAGGCTTTCCCACCCGGTAACCCTCGCGCATACACAATAATTAGTATAAGGTCCAGCTCTCCTTTAGAACAGATTTTAAGAGGAAGGATATCAAGACTGTCTATTGATAGTTCCTTTATTTGGAGCGATGCCTGTTGCTTAACCCATATGACCAGTCCCCCACTAGGTCTCCCCTTTCTGTTTGCGATTGCCGCTTTACCATAAGCCAGATAACCTGGGCGGCAAATCGTATCTAAAGACCAGGTCTCCTGTAAAGCGATAAAATTGTACCCCCCAACAAAGCATGACCAATCAGAGGACAAGGTTTTTGGGAGCAGACCTGGATGTTCCAAGATAATAAGGAAAATGCGAGATGATGCGAGTTCCCTAGGTCACCCTGTGATGGTGTCAGGCTATAATCTGGTTCTTGTCCTCCAAGCCGTGAAGTCTATCCACTAAATCTAAATCATGAATAGATATCCATCAATATCGAGGTGGATGGTTGTAGTAAATCACATGAATCTATGTCGGAAAAGAGGGAGAATCTATTAGACAAGGGGACCTCTTGCGATCTATTGGTTAATCCAGGATGAGCCCAGGGTCACTTACCCATCTCCAAGCGATTTGAAACATTAGTGTAGTTTGGCCCTGGTTTATAAAAGTACCATAATGGTAGGTTAGAGACCCTATCCATAAATCTACCCTTCACTCCACACAGATTACCCAACAGGAATGTTGTTGCATGCACATTATTAAAATTGACATCAACAAAATCACCATGCTCTTCTGTAACAAATTGAAATCTTTAAGTTCAGTATATGAAACAGATTAGGTTTATTGGAGATAAGATTCTGGTCAGGTAGATAAAGTAAAATAAAGTAGATCCAATAATAGAAACCCCACCAGGAGCAGATGGACTCCAGCTCAGCCTCAGATGTAACTGTCCCTGCTTTCAAGCATACACAGTTGGAACACTATGTGACATCATAGATGCCTCCTGAGTAAGTAATGACAAACACTAAAGAAGGACAGAGAAGAAATGAAAGCAGGATGCTACATCTTCCTTCCTAGAAGGACCAATCCATGATTTGTGCCTGGCCATAATCATAAACTTGTCAACTCACTCCTCCCAGAGTCCAGCCTCCCTAAGTCGAATATTAAACCAGTGCAAAGCTTTACACAATAGTTGATCTGTGGTTTCAGACTGAGTTTCCCGCAGAGGTGACACATTTTTCAAGACAACTACTAAGGGAGTCGCAGCCGGAGGCAAATTAGGAACCGAAGAGTTTATTGGCACAGCATTATGTCCCAAACCTCTCGTTCCTACTGTCCCTTTGACTATACAGGCATGTGGATCTGGGAGAGGAGTATTGCAGACATTATCCCTTCTTAGAGCTGTTATATCTCTGCCATCACCCGGAGTGCCTGCCTTGGATTGTGCAAATTCACTGGATTGATTGCCTGGGTCATCATCAACCCTGAGCACAACAGCTGACTTATTAGTTGTTACTGCGGCTGGGTTAGTTGGTATCATTGCGGCAGTTGATTTGATAGTTGCCTTACTTGTGGGCTGCATATTCAAAGCACCCAAAGTTGCCACCACATTCCCCTGGTTAGTGTTGATATTCTTTAATGTTTGCTTAGGATGCGTAAGGAGACCCTCAAAGCAGCAAAACCTGACTTAACCAGAGATTTGTAATTATCCATACGCTCCTCTATCCTAACCAGTCTATGGGTAATAGGAGTTAACAAGGTTGTTAAAGTACTCTCAAGTTTCCTCCACAGTTCTTGATCACAGTTCAAGTTAGTACCCCTCACGGATGCATGATTAGAATCAAAATCAACCGAGTCGGCATTATCTGTTAAACTGCCCTCCTCAGCTAAAACACGACCACAAGTTTTATTTGGCCTAGCCACTTTTGCTTTGCAGGGCCTTTGTGGGCATCCTCCCCGCTTCCTTTACACTGCCGGTTCAAGAATCAATCGATTAGTGGTGTTATTTTTAATTGGGGACCTGGCAGATGCTCGTGTAGACATGCTGGTGGCAGTTTTAATTTGGGCCAATATCGACTTTAGGGAGTCATCTGTTGGTCGGGCCAGGGGGGTTAGGGACTTCAGTGCCCTCCTCATTATTAGTCAAAAGAATCGTAGAAGTTACAGCTTGGTGAGGTGGTGAACAAGCTGTAGCTATTGTCCCTAAAGAGGATCTTTTGTTTAATAACGGGTCCAAAGATAACCGGCGCTCAGTCATCTGAATCTCCTTTTCCAAAACAGAGGTGGCCCTAAGGATGAACTGATCAAGGGTCCCCACCATGCTACCACCGAGAGGGGCGCCTAGCTTTTTCCCTTCACGTCTACTCATCTTGGTAAACCTATAGATACTTGACCCAGGCAGTCATCAAGAGACAAAAATAGTCTTAGAAGGTTTAAAAGTAATAATATCTGACTAAACTTACAAGATGGAGGTGTTTAGAGGGGGGCCCAGCCCAGCCTCGGCCGGGCTCCGACAGGCACAGACGGGCTCGCCCTTGGCTCAGGCTTCGCCTGGCATGCACCCGCGCGCGTTCCGCGAAGCAGGAGTGGCAATGTGCTAAATAGGCGTCCTCAGCGGGATTGGGCAGGCACAGGTGGGGGCGGTACACAAGCACCCTGGGACTTGCAGACGCTCAGTTAACTGTATCCTCTTCCACACTGGCACAGCGGCTCCCACGAAGCGGGAGCGGCAAGAAGTTTTAAGGCTTCCTCAGCGGGATAGAGCAGGCACAGGTGCGGGCGGTACACAAGCCCCCTGTGACTTGCAGTCGCTCTGCTAACAGCATCCTCTTCCACACAGGCGCAGTGGCTCCCACGAAGCAGGAGAGGCAATAAGTTTTAAGGCGTCCTCAGCGGGATAGAGCAGGCACAGGTGCAGGCGGTACACAAGCCCACTGGGACTTGCAGTCCCTCTGCTAACAGCGTCCTCTTCCACACAGGCGCAGTGGCTTGCATCAATAACAACTAGGCTTACTGTCCCTGGCTATTTTAACAGTACTCCTACTGGATGATTGTAAAGCACAAACTGGAGAAGCAGCGCTTTTACTTTCCCCAGCAGTGATGACTTTGGCAGATTGAATGGATCTTTCAATCCCTTTCACTAAATCCAACTCCTCAGCCAATGTGGGATTGCGACAGGCGAGAAGTCTTTCTTGTACTTTTTTCAAGAACTTCAATTCGAGGTACGTACAGTTTTGGATAAAAATGCACCAGTAAGAAGAACTTTTAAGCCTGTGAGCTTTTACGTACAATGCAATCCTATGGGAGGAGAAGTCAAGATACATACAAGTTAGGTACAGTTTATTCCAGGGGTTTACCTTCTAGAATTGAAGGTAATTACACAATAGTGGCTGGGTTATTCTTGCGCAGCACCATACAGCATAGTATTCTCCAAGTAAGTGGCTCAAAGGAACAAGGGAAAACAGACACTCACGTCCCCAAAACATCTCTGCAAGCAGAGAATATAATGATAAAAAATAAAAAGAACTGATTTAATGAACTTTACTAAAGAAGGAATTTGATTTGATTTATCTTTTCTTCTGACTACTGGAAACTGTTTGCTTGTGCTCGGGGACCATTTATCTTTTCTTCTAGAATTGAAATAGCAGTGGGCCAAACTTCAAAATACTACCAGCAGTAATCGGCCTCCGGTTGCAATGGGTTGAAAGGAAGGGCATGGCCCATTAGTTCTGGACCTACTCTAGATTCACAAACCAATGGTTCTTTTTAGCAGCATGTAAGCGTAGAAGGGAGAAAGTCATTATTAATGCCAATCAATTTAACAGGAAGTTCTGTAGACACATAGTAACCACCCTACTGAAGCATCTTCAGGAAAAAGAATAAAAAGGTGTCAGCGTGTGGAGTCTTCCTAAGACGTCTCTCCAACATCGATGGGTCCAATAGCATTAAGCTATTGAGACAGAGCTCGTTCTAAGATGCTCTCTCCGGCAATAGAAGTGGGCACTTTCCCTACTTGCAACATCCCAATATTACAGGTATTGGGTCACGCCATTCGATCTGACTATCATCTTAAAAGTTATTTTCAATGGGACCGCGATGTTCTCCTTTTCACCATTTCTGTCCTTGGTTCCCAGGCTCTCTTTTGTGCAAAGGACAATGGCCATCTCTTATCGATTCAAACCAAACAATGTAACTTTTTTTCTCCTTGTCTGACTAGTAAACAAATGACATTATTATAGCTTACTAGAGTTCTTCTTTCACCTGCAACATAAAACGTGAGAAAGAACAAATTACACAGCTTACATAAATTCAGCTAATAATTCTAAAGCGAGAGCTTACAGGGTAAATAAATTTCAGGCCTACAAGATTCAGCTAACATAAGAAAATGGCATGTGAGCTTTACGAAACTGCATAAGAGGCACGTTCAGTTAATATTTCTACCTACATGTAAAATAACACATTAATAAACACATTTAATAAATAAATGATTGTCAGTTGCACAACGTGAGTTCTCCAAGTTAATGTTTTCTGCTAGTTTTCTGCTAGTTACATTCACTTCCTACGTTAATTCTACATGTTACTATTCAAAGGACTAAACACATTCCATTTCATGTTATTACATTTCGAATTCTAACACTTCACGTTAATATGACAAAGAAGTATATGCGGGTGCACTCTACACATGTGAATATAATGCCCTCCTACAAATAAAATGCAGTTCCCGCTACATCAGGGTCTTGGAGCATGGGTGAGCAACCAGTTTGTCAGGACCTGGGCCGGGGGCTAAGGAGCAGAGTGGTTTGGTTGGCTGGGTTGGTGGACAAAGATGCACCTTGCAGTCAGAGACTAACAGCTGGAAGAGGAGAAATCAAGGTAGCTGGGTCACTCGCAAAGTGGGTCTCAGTGACGCTGATGTCCCTCAATGGCTACTTGGTGCTAGTGCAGTGAGAGTCCAGACTGGACACTCAATGTTTGGGTTTTTATGTAGGGCATCCGGAACCACGAGGATTTGTGCTGCACTACTCCGGTTGAACCTGGTGTCTTCCACCTAGGTGGGGAGACAGATCTAACCTTCCATAGCATGAGTTCCTTCTTCTGGTCATCTGTGGCTTCGGTCCGGCCAGGGATCTGCAAGGCAGTGGACCTGACTCTGCTTGTCGGTGCTTCGGGACTGCAGGGAAGTAGCTCCTCTACTCCAAGGGAGGCGTTCGATGTTTGTTGTAGTGCTGGCAGGCTATTCAAGGCTTTGGTAGTTCTCCAGCTCGCAGGACCAGTCTCCCTGTCATGACTGTTGAGAGAGGACTGAGGATGGCAGGGTTTCTCACTAAAGTCCAAGTTCTGCTGCAATTCATGCCAGGCAGTGACTCTTCTTCGTCCTTCTTCTGTTGATCCGTCAAATCTGAGTTCTTGGGTTCAGGGGTGCCACCTAAATACTCAATTTAGTGGCGTTATGAGGAGTGACAGGTAGGAGCTAATGAGCTAACTACCTTTTGGGTTTCTGCACCTCAATATGGCCACTTCCTGTGGACATAACCCTGACCCTATTAAGCTAATTCCATCTAAAACAACATGGAGGAATCTGAAAAGTGGGGTCCACATCAGCTGGCCCGCCTAGGGGTGGTGCTGGCTGCATGTGTGCACACCTCCTAATCAAACTAATTTTCTCACCTGTCTTGCTGCCAAAAAGTGGGGTCTGGATGGCGGGAGGTGGGCATCTCGACTATCTGGAGAGAACCGGGGTCACATAACAAAGGCGGCCCTGGAATATCCATCTTGCTTGGAGGAAGAGTTAACACTGTAGGACCTGCTATGGTACCACTTACCAGTGACTTACAAGGGAACTAAAGGGATGCCAAATGTGGAACAATTGTACAGTTTAGGGAAAGAACACTGGTGATGGGGACCTGGTTAGTAGGAACCCAGCACACTTTCAGTCAAAGTTGCACCAGATACCAGGCCAAACTTGGGGGCGTACTGCAACAAAAACACAGTTTCCCACAAGAGCCATGGGAACCAAATCACCACAAGTGACCCCTGAAAAATCTATTGACATTAATAAGCTTTGCACTACAGATTCGTCTCACAAACGCAAAATGAAGACCAATGTAGATAGACGCTGCTGTGCCTGGAGTACTATGTTCAAAAGAGGAAACCAAATCACTTTAAGACAGAAACAGAAATGCAAGTCTGATGCTCCTTTTGATGCTGATCCACTGAGGGTTGTGACTAGCAAAGGACACGTCGTGACTGCTCATTGTCCTGAAATTTCATCACAAGAGATTATTCTAGTTTCAAATACCCGATTCCAGATTCGCTGACTCCAGATGTTCGGAGTGAGTCCCTTCCATCTACCCGGGCCTGGCATTCTGCCTAGCACAACGGCGGGAACAAACAGGATATAACAGTTGAGGATTCACTCGCTCAACGTCATTGCACCATGAAGCCGATGGAAGCGGCTGGTTGAAGCTGACACATGCGGCTTCTGCCAACAATCACAGAGATCGCTCCGGCATTATTATAATTCGGGTAAGAGTTAGTTTGAGCGCCTCCCCTCCCTCTGACCCCCTCCTTTTGTTTCCCCACACTGAAACCAACCCCTGGCTCGCAATTCTTTCAGGCACCACAGTTTATAATAACAGAACATTTCCAGGGAGCACAAGCACCGCTACAGCTTTAGTGTGCCATTACAGGAGCGATTAGCCCACCCATATCTAGAGTGCATGCCTTGCCTCACATAGAGGTAAGTTGTATTCCAATGCACTCTATACAGATGGAGCATACTTTATGATAAAATAGAGTGACTTTCTTCTTCCCTTCACCCCATCATGACAGAACCCGGCTGGGTGATCATGTGAGTCACTTTTATTTCACTTTCCATGGTGGCACATTTTCACCAAGCATGAAAATGTGGCTGGTTAACAAGCAGTTAACACAGGCTCAGTAGCGCACAACTGAAGTAAAATCTATTGATCAAACCTTTTTAAACCTTTTTTAAAGAAACATATTTTTTATTCATATGTTTTTACTCATCAGTCTAACTTGTTTCAACACAACATTTTGTATTTATACATAAACACTTGAATTTCCATTTGCTAAATCAAAATCATACACATATATACATTGAGAATACATTAAATTTTCTTGTATGCATCATAATCCGCCCGCCCAATGCATTTCGGGACAAGTGTAGAGTCCCTTCGTCAGGGGCAATGCTGCAAAATAACATGTACAGGCACATCAGTCTCTTTTTTATATGTTACACATGGTTCAATACAATTTAAATAATACCACCACCAAAGAAAGCCAAAATGAAAAAACACACCCATAGTGCAGTTACCAACAAGCATCTAAAACCCGAAAAAACATAACCAACTACTCACATTTATACACAAGTAAATATACTTATTGCGAGCTTCGATCTTCCTAGGTCCAAATAAACTATGAAAAAGCAAAATGAACAGAATCAGGCTGCCGCCTCTATATACGTGCGTGAAGAGTCTAACCACAATGCAGTCAAGCGCTATGCAAAGGCATACCTGTATATCCTTCAGATACCTGCGTCCTGAAAACCCTTTTCCACTTAAAGTGTCATCAGAAATTCGATACCCATCTGCAGAAAAAATAGAGTACTCAATGCACGATACGGTTCCATGGTTTACACTACCAAAAGTTCTAAACCTCGCTCTGTGAAAAGATCCTTACCGATTCAGACAGCAAGTTTAACTCGTCAAACAATCCACACGTAAACCTTCCGACGTTCGGAATCTCCCGCGTTTGTGTTAGCAGTGTCGGTTCTGGGTTAAACTACTGTAACCTTCATCCCCATTGGTTACAACAGAACTGCTCTAAACCAATCAAGTGCGAGCTGCCATTCCAATTCTAATACGTCATCCGTAGCTACGGTAACAAAGCTCTAACGTTAAATGTACTAGCCACCTACTACGAACAGAGAAAAACGGGCTGATAGCATACCGTTTCCTTGAATATTTGAATGTCCGTGTTCTGCATGAAAACCCTAACTAAAAGGACTCGTAGCATATCGCAATTCTACAAAACGTGACCACCCGTATGAGTTCCAACCTCGAGACGTCTCAGGCTTCAACTAAACTTTATTGAACGCTATAGGCACGCGACAGTCACTGTTTTCAATCAATATGACTAAAACAACCACCAGAAATAAATTTCTTCACCAAAAATATAAGTGAAAAAGTAATAAATACATTTTGATGACTAACCAAATCAGAATTTATACAGCAAGGTGTTTATGTCTGATTTGGTTAGTCATCAAAATGTATTTATTATATTATGTCTAATCTGGCTCTATCTCTTTATGTTTATTATTGACCAATGTTTTTTTCATGTGTATTATATTCTTTTTACCTTATTTTTTCTTTACCTTGTTTCACTTATATTTTTGGTGAAGAAATTTATTTCTGGTGGTTGTTTTAGTCATATTGATTGAAAACAGTGACTGTCGCGTGCCTATAGCGTTCAATAAAGTTTAGTTGAAGCCTGAGACGTCTCGAGGTTGGAACTCATACGGGTGGTCACGTTTTGTAGAATTGCGATATGCTACGAGTCCTTTTAGTTAGGGTTTTCATGCAGAACACGGACATTCAAATATTCAAGGAAACGGTATGCTATCAGCCCGTTTTTCTCTGCTCGTAGTAGGTGGCTAGTACATTTAACGTTAGAGCTTTGTTACCGTAGCTACGGATGACGTATTAGAATTGGAATGGCAGCTCGCACTTGATTGGTTTAGAGCAGTTCTGTTGTAACCAATGGGGATGAAGGTTACAGTAGTTTAACCCAGAACCGACACTGCTAACACAAACGCGGGAGATTCCGAACGTCGGAAGGTTTACGTGTGGATTGTTTGACGAGTTAAACTTGCTGTCTGAATCGGTAAGGATCTTTTCACAGAGCGAGGTTTAGAACTTTTGGTAGTGTAAACCATGGAACCGTATCGTGCATTGAGTACTCTATTTTTTCTGCAGATGGGTATCGAATTTCTGATGACACTTTAAGTGGAAAAGGGTTTTCAGGACGCAGGTATCTGAAGGATATACAGGTATGCCTTTGCATAGCGCTTGACTGCATTGTGGTTAGACTCTTCACGCACGTATATAGAGGCGGCAGCCTGATTCTGTTCATTTTGCTTTTTCATAGTTTATTTGGACCTAGGAAGATCGAAGCTCGCAATAAGTATATTTACTTGTGTATAAATGTGAGTAGTTGGTTATGTTTTTTCGGGTTTTAGATGCTTGTTGGTAACTGCACTATGGGTGTGTTTTTTCATTTTGGCTTTCTTTGGTGGTGGTATTATTTAAATTGTATTGAACCATGTGTAACATATAAAAAAGAGACTGATGTGCCTGTACATGTTATTTTGCAGCATTGCCCCTGACGAAGGGACTCTACACTTGTCCCGAAATGCATTGGGCGGGCGGATTATGATGCATACAAGAAAATTTAATGTATTCTCAATGTATATATGTGTATGATTTTGATTTAGCAAATGGAAATTCAAGTGTTTATGTATAAATACAAAATGTTGTGTTGAAACAAGTTAGACTGATGAGTAAAAACATATGAATAAAAAATATGTTTCTTTAAAAAAGGTTTAAAAAGGTTTGATCAATAGATTTTACTTCAGTTGTGCGCTACTGAGCCTGTGTTAACTGCTTGTTAACCAGCCACATTTTCATGCTACTTTGTAGAGTGTTAGGGTACACTCAATCAGTCGCAGCACACAGATCACAATATCAGGTTTAGACTTGGTAAAACTTGGAATTACATAGGAGTGCTCGGTGCACAATTGTTCATTTCACATTTTCACCAAGGCCATTTACAAATTCAGGTACTACCCTAGAATATAAACCCTTTTCCAGTAATCTCCTGCATTAGTGCCGCAATATAGGCCTTATGCTTTCATCATTTTAATATAGATGTCCCTGCATCTCTAGTCCTGAGGAACCCCCCCATCAATAGAAGGGTCGAAACGCCGTCGACAAGCACAAAGAATGAGCCACAACCCAGCGTGTATCATTGTATACTAATGATGTAAATTATGGATGTATAACTGGTCTCTCTTAGAACTCATGGAAACCTTGTATATAATAGGCCACGTCATAATTCACATTTAGGTTCCATTTTTCAAATGGGGACTGTTAGAACCGGGGTCTCTAGTTGGCCGGGGTATGTAAGTAGGGACCACCGCTTCCGACAGGGTAGACTGGCGCAGAGCGGGAAGGCTAAACTTCAGAGGCAATGTATAAAGTATTTGCCCAACACACACCAACAGTAACACATTAAATCAAGCACAAAAAGGGACACCACACCAGTTTGTATATAAAAATATAAATATCTTTATCTAAGGATTATGAAAGATCAATCATCAAGTAAATGCAGCTGTAGGCAAGATCAATAATCAGATACGAATCCCGTCTCCAGGCAAGATCAATAGTAAAATAAATCCAGCTTCCAGGTAAGATTACCAATCCAAATTTCACATTGCATGCACTTCTCGGTAATGTCTCTAAGTGTCCTCTGATGGCACCAAGTTCACTTTAGGAATGCTCTTATGGCCAAAGTTCACTCTAGGGTGGTTCTTTAGGGTGGAGGATCACTTCAGGAACGTTCTTCTGGCAGAAGTTCCCTTGTAGCCTTATATGTGAGCCTCTCAAAGAAATGACGCTCCCAGCGGAGGGAGTGCAGCTGCCCAGGCGCTGCTGGTAGTGCTAAAATGCCCCAATGCTTGCAGAGGCGCTGTCGCCCATATGCAAAACAGTACTTAACATGTGGGTTGAAACAGTTCCCTAAGTCACGTGGAGTGAGCCCTGATCCTTCAGTAACTGGGGAATTACTAGCGCTGTCTCATAGGCTCCCAGCGTGATGGCGCGGCTTTTTCTAGTGAATGATTACGTGCGTGATGTCCCTGGCAGTCTGGTTATGCAGTTACGGCCATCCCGCTATTGGATTCAGGCAGTACCCGGCAACTTAGTTCAGAGCGATAGCCCACACAGTTGGCAACCCACACCCCGCCTCCTTAGCGCGGCAGACAGAAGCTTCGCCCCCCCCCCGCTAGGCTGTTACCTGTGGTTAGTGGGGGCGAGGCAGGCGCCGTCGTGGAACCCCTCTCTCCTCCGGGGAACCCGATCCACGCTGTGTGTGTAGGGAGCGAGGCAGCCCCGCCCGCACTCGAGCGCGGCTTTTCCTGCAGCGGTGGTTCCTTGCTGGGGAAGCCTGCAGTTGCTGGGCAACCCCTTCCGCGTATCCACCTATCCCTGCACGGCCCTGTTGATGGGACACCAATCCCAGTGCGGCTCTCGCTGGGGACGCTCCCTCATTACTGGGCAACGCCCCGGGGTACCCAATCCCAGCGAGACTTTTCCTGATGCTGGGTGTGCACGCCCAGGGCTTACAAAGCTCCCGGGCCACGGCAGTGCTTACGGGAAAAAGAAGGATGTTTTCCAAGCGATCTTGGGGTACTTTCCACCCGGGCTGCGGTGATGACGATTGGGAGGCAGTTTTAAGTATCCTCTAAACAGAAACAGTGACGGCGACGTCCAGGGCTCAGCGCTCTCGCTGCACAGCGCTATACCATGCCTTAGGAGTTCCTGCCAGCACCGGTGGTTATCAGGGTTTCCGCACTTCAGTCCTTTCACAGTGCTGCCAGGCGCAGGCAGATCCTGGGCGCCGGTGGTGGTTTAGGGGTGACTCAAAGATCCTCATGCACCCAGCGCTGCAGAGGCGGTTTGGACAGCAGGGAAGCTTGATGATCCTTAGGGATCCCCACTGGGCGGGGGGATAGAAAGCCCTTATACTCTTGGTAGCTGTTGCAAATCCCCACAGTGAGCAGGGGATTAATTAACCTCTTGGTGGAGACACTCTGGTGATGGTATTCCTTCAGTCTCCCTGGCAGGGCAGGATCAGCGGGCAGTAGGGCAGCTCAGTAGCTAGGGGCAGCAGTTCCTTGGAGCAGTCAGCCTCCTTCCAGGTGGCAATCCTTCCTGGCGCAGCAGTCCTCACTCCCTCAGAGTTTCTTCCAAGTCCAGCAGTGTAACAAGAAAATGAGGCCAGGACCCTCCCTTGTATATTCTACAGTCCAGGGGCTAGAAAGTGGTGAAAGTCACTGGAAGGGTCTGGGGGCAGGGGCTTCTGGAAGAATCTAGGTAGTTCTGGTATGTTCCCTGCCTTCCCTGACCTAGCTGTCACAGTGACGAGAGACAGGCCGTTAAGGCTACAGTGGGCAGCCCATCACAGCTCATCCCAGGGAAGAAGGTGTGAATCACCACTCCCACCTCCCAACCCAGGCAGGCTATCAGTATGCATCGAGGAGGGGGGAGTCTGCAGAGCCTAATCTAAGTGTAGGCAGGAAAAGGTCCACTTTATAAAAGTGGGATCCCTAGCGTAGTGATGCCCAAACTCTATGTTTCATTGGAAAGGGTTTCCCGCCCGAGTCCAACAAGACCAAACATGACAGACTTATTAGGTCCCTGTCAGAAGTTATCCCATAAGGGGAGGTTCCCAATATTAGCCTATGGAGGATTGGCCTTACTGCGGTAGCAGTGGCTTGTGGCAGATATGCCAGCCTCACAAGGTTTTAGGGGAGAGCACCTGCACCTCAGCACTGTTTAGCAGTGGTGAGGCGCCCAGAGTCCTAAGTCCAACAACAGGTAAGGTAAAAATGGGAGGCAAAAATGCAAAATGTAGGGGAGACCACCCTAAGGCTTACAGGTCTAACAGGGACACAATGCACAAATGTTACGTTATTGTATAAAATGTACATACGACTATAAATTATGTAATAGTGACCTTCAGTGTGAATGGTTTCTTGCCCTCTGACCTTACTGTACCTTGTATATCGATATTGTGCTTTTGTATTGCTTGAATCATTCTAATTAGCCACAGGAACCATTGTTTTTATTATATACCAGTACTGTGGTTCCGTTGTGAGTAGGGTTCCCCCAGTCATATTCCCGAGACTTTTCGGACGGTGGATGCACGGCGAGGGTTACATTCACTACTTGGATTTTCCTTCATACCCTATACAATATAGGGTTTTTATTCTTCAAGGGCTATAATGTCAGAGGACGAGGCTCCCCTTTACACAGAGGACTATATCGCAAAAATAACAAGCGGACCATCCCTCTTCATGCTTCATGCTCGGATGCTGACAGAGTATCTGAAAGCAGGCATTCTACCACAAGGGCTTTAAATCAGGAATGTCCCTGGTATCTTTAGAGAAGACCCCAAGTTTAAAGGCAAATTCAGGAGCATTTCCACCACCTGCTCGCGCCACTAGATGGTGTTAGGGGTTGAAACTGCATTAGAGCACGCCAAAGCTGAATTGAAAGAAATTGAAAAGTTAGAGAAAGAACTCCTAGAGAGTGACTCTGTAACAAAGGCCAAAACACTGCTAGACAAATTAAACAAAACAATTGAGGAATTTAACTAATTTGAGTTTAAGTAAAAGGCTGACAAAGTCTCCACAGACATTAAGAAGAAAGAAAGAGCATATCCGTACCTAAGGGAGGATTACTATACGACCATTGGCAATCAGAACAGACAAAGCATGTGGGGCTGATTCAGAAGAAACCAACCAGTAACATTCTCTGAATCTTCTGGTGGTTCAGATGACTCAGACGGACAAGCAGGTCCCAGCCACACAGACAATCACCCAGGTCAGCTTTTTTCATACCGAGGAGGGAAAGCCAAAGCCAAAACATGGTATCAGGACCCAGGAGAGAGGCAGACACACAGGAAACACTATCAATGGGGTCCACAACCATATTAAACGGAAATATGACACCGCCAGAGACTATCCACATTTTCAACTTATCAAATCATGTTTTGTCATCAGCAGAAATCTCTCTCTTGAGTAAGGGACTGTTCTCTGTCACCACTGGGAGAACATATTTATTTACACTTAAGACAGACATTTTTCAAAATCAGGCTAAGACTATTCTTTAGAGACAAAGAACCATTCAAACAAGACTCACTGACAGGCCTTAGACCCCCGTCCAATTTCAACCCCACAAATGGCATGAAGCCATCAGAAATACTGATATTTTAAAGATTGATAATACAAGGCATAGATAACTTGAAAATAAAAACAAACTTTGTCCCATACAACATTACACTGGAAGAACGGCTGGCTCCTAAAGCACTAAAAAATGATGACTCAATAATACTGAAGCCAGCAGACGAAGGTGGGGGAATTGTAGTACAAGATCGGGTCAGTTACGAGACAGAAATTCAAAAACAAATAAATGAGGAAGGACATTATAAAAGACTGAACTCCAACTCTCTCACAGAAATCCGTGATGAGATATTACATGTCACTACTGAAGCCAAGGACGAGGGATATATCTCCAAAAAAGAATTCGAATTTTTAAATGCAGATAACCCTAGGACTCCAGTACTCTATGCTATCCCTAAAATTCACAAAAACACTACCAGTCCTCAGGGATGTCCCATTCTATCAGGATGTGGTTCCATCCTGGAACCCATCGGCTCTTACATTGACTACTTCATAAAGGATTTCGTCCCATTGCAAGATACATATGTGCATGACACTATGTATATGATTAATCTAGTAGATGGGATGCCCTTCAACTATGGCACCGACCTGCTGGCCACCCTAGACATTAGTTCTTTATACAGTAATATACCCCAAAAAGAATGCATAGAAGTTACAGAAAGACACTTGGAGAGTAGACCCAGACCAGAACAGGTACCCACCATCAGACTACTGAGAATTGCCCTACAAAGCAACTACTTAATTTCTGGGGGCAACTACTACCAACAGTGCCCAGGAACCAGCATGGGAGCAATTTTTTCACCAAATCTGGCCAACATCTATATGGACCACGTTGAGCACACGTTTGCCATAAAGGAGGACAACATATACCGCTCCAACATCAAGTGTTGGAAGCAGTATATAGACGACATCTTCCTAATTTGGACTGGGACACACACTGAGTTCAATGACTTTGTCACACACTTGAACACCGTGCAGACAGATCTCACATTCAAGTAAATGGTACATAGCATTTTTAAACCTAAACATCAATCATGACAAGGGAGTCCTCTACACTTCCCTCCACAGGAAAACTACAGAAAGAAACACACTGTTATCGTATCGCAGTCATCATCCCCGTGCCTTAAGAGACGGCCTTTCCTTTGGCCAGTTTATGAGGATACGATATAACTGTACATATAAAGCAGACTATATGAGGGAAGCTGAGATACTCAGAGTAAAACTAGTCACAAGAGGCTACCCCAACAGACTAGTCAAGAGATCACTCAAACGTGCATGGCATTACCTATAAAACTAAACAGAAGCCCAATATGGAAAAGTTAGTGTGTGTAACCACCTTCGGTATCCATACCAACCAGGTGCGTAACCTTATTACAAAAAAACGGAATATAATCAGAAGCATAGATCCTACAATAGAGGCACCACTCTTTGGATACAAAATAGGAAAAAATATAAAAGACCATTTTGTGCGATCTGCCACAGATAGAAAAACTACCTCTATTAACACATTGATCAATGCATGGGGCCTACCGAAGATAAAGGGGCACCATAAATGTAGAAGTTGCATCTCCTGCGATTTCACATTTAACACCGCTATTTTTTAGCATGGCACTCTAAAGTACAACTTAGAAATTTTGCGAACTGTAACACGAATGTGGTGTACTGCATCTGGTGTCCGTATGGACTCCCATACATAGGCCAGACACAGCAACCAATCAAAGCACGGATCGGCCAATATCATAGTGGTATTCGGAGGTCTGTACCTAATGCCCCATTGGTATCTCACTTTAATGATAAAAATCACTCTTCAGACAAGATAAAATGGCATATAATTGACATTGCGATCCTACCACAGAGAGGGGGCGACATAACGAA
Source organism: Lissotriton vulgaris (assembly GCF_964263255.1). Taxonomy (NCBI): domain Eukaryota; kingdom Metazoa; phylum Chordata; class Amphibia; order Caudata; family Salamandridae; genus Lissotriton; species Lissotriton vulgaris. The sequence continues at coordinate 1,945,497,526 of NC_141685.1, forward strand.
CATACTTAAACGAATGCAAGGCCAGTGGATTGACAAGGTCAACTCCATTGAAGAGCATCTGAACTCTGCTCAAGAGTGGAGGGGCTATGTCACCACACTTCACTAATAGGCCTACCTAGACACATGATACCACTGTAAGTTGGATCCTTGAATTCATGTCCAATACATGAGATCCACGCCTGCCCGACGTATCACACTAGAGCCATCTCGCTCATCCCAAAGGCCTGCCTTGGCAGCTTTACGTGCCTCAGTATCATGGAACACTCTACTGTATATAATATGTAAGACTACAGCCGTAATCAAGGTCACACACCACACATGCGCGCAAATGTACTCATGAACAGAATTTTATTGTGTAAATGTTCCTTTTTGTTACTCAATCAACCAATGGTATTGAATATAGTAACCGTATGGACATGAACTGCCATTGATACTGCATTAAACTCATGCGTGTGTGATTTGTTCACGATTATGATATAGCGCTCCAACTGCCGTACTATTACAAACACCAACAGTGTAACAATGTACCAATGCCTGTTGTCACATAAACCACACACGTCACATGCATGTCAGTGCACTTGGGAATATTTCACCATAATCATGTAACCTGGCATTAAGATTGCATAAATGTATACATGCCATTGTATAAATGTAGAGTACACAAGGTAGGGGGAGGTGGAGGGTATGAGACTCGGTTGCCATCCGTACGTATACAAATAAAGAACACCCAAGGTATTGGGTTTCTGAGACCTAGTTCAAGAGTGTGGCTCTTGATCAGTGTGATTAGGAAGGACCTGGAAGAAAGAAAAATGTCTTTCTTGAGTCTCCACACTCACCAGGGTTTCCCCACGGTGACATGCTTCATCATTGGTGCCATTCCAGTTCTCTACGAACAGGGGCATGCTACGACTTGTAGAATTACGTAGGAGCACTATTAGTGGACGACTATGTGTGGTGCAGTGTGTGGTGGAGTGGTTAGAAAGTGATTAAAAATACCTTGCTAGTGGGCCTAAACAACTTTATTCTTGCTCCTAGGTTGGTATGTCTAAAAGGGGGGGTTTACACTGGGAAACCTGACTGTGATGAGTTGGAATTCAGTGTATGATCAACATGTTTCGAGCTTCCCCTAGCTCTTCCTCAGGACCACACAGGGACCAGCCCTGTGTGTGCCACTCCTAGTAAACCTTAATAGGAAATTAAAGTGAAAAAATGGACTAGCATGCGTAATTAATACAAACGATCGCAATTCACGTTGTATATCTGTAATGGTAAAAATGGAGAGAATGCGTTAGAAAGTAAAACCCCCCTTCTCAATCAAGGCGGATACACAATATTTTCTTCCATGCTGCAGTGCTCCATACCGGTGAATTTGCTCCATAATGGTGCATGCTGGCTTCCAAGACGAGCGTGGTTGGGCCTAGAACGTTTAAAACATGCTGGTCAAATGCGCAGCGTGAATCACATACATATGTGTAAAGAACAGGCACACACAATTCAAGTGGTGACACACAAAAGACACACATTCCACACTAACAGGTACAAAAGTTGTGCAAATCTTTACTTTGTTAAGTGCGAGGTTACGCTCCATGGACTCAGCGGGCGGTGTCTCCCTATGAAACAATCCTGCCAGAATGAGAAGGTAGGAGAGATTAGCGTAGATAGTTAGTGGAGGTTCAATAATCGAGGTTTGTATGGCCTCTCATTGCGTTAGAGGTACGTCGGACTCACATCTATCTTAGCAATACCTGCAGGAGAAAATTCCACTTACTTCAATGTTGGGCACCTAGACCTCTCCCCGCCGGACCGCATCTCAGCTTGTCTCCGGCGAGGAGCTGGTTATCAGACTTCCGTGTTAAGCGCGTGATGGTCTAGAGACTAGACCGCACGGAACATTAAAAATGACCACCGTCGTTGGGAAAGGGCGGCAGCCATGCTAGTAGGATACGCGGGTGAGTTCCCCCGTATCCTAGTCATATAACTAGTGATTTAAGACAAATAGATGTTAGAATTTTGTTGTTAATGTATGATGTTCATCACTAAATTTAAAGTTATACTGTATGGCCATATTTGGTAGGATACGTGGTTGGGCTCCGCATTATCCGCGTAGTCAGACTTTTTATAGTAAATAAGTTGCTGATGGTTATAGGTCTCCCTACTTGATTTCAAGTCAGATAAATCAATTTAATGGCAAATTGTCTCGCCATGGAGACCGATTTGGAAGATTTGTTTACTCAGTGGCTTTGGTTGTGGAAGCCATACATTGAGTACGAATTTGCGCAGCGTGTCTCCTTGTCTAAGTACTAGTTAAAACCTTTTGGTGAGGTGGGAAATAAAGGCAGGTGAGCACTCCAACTTATTACCTAAGTGAATGGTTCTGCTATTAAATGACCTCCCTTCAGGTATGTTGTATGTCAGTTTGGAGGAGATATTTTGCTGAGCCTCATCTTTTCATGAAAGACCACTGGGAAAACCCACTGAGGTGGAATTGTGTTATCAGTTTGTTACTGAGACTGGTGGTTAATTCAACAGAATTGACCCCAGGGTATATCGTCATTAAGACCCTGGGTGTCGGTGCGGAGTTTGAACACCCAACGTTGTTCCCTCTCGTGCAACCTCTTTTCCAGGTTGTCCTGGTTGCTGATGTGTTCCAACACCACCCATCATAAGTCGTTTGGTGTGTGTTGTTTCTCAATGAAGTGGGCAGTCATTCTAGTGGTGGTGCGTTTACACCGTATGTTGCTCCTCAGCTCAACTATAAGGGTACTGACTTTCCTCGTGGTCATTCCCACATAGTGGAGGTTGCATGTACATGTGATAAGGTACACTACTACTGCTGTATTACAGTTCGAAAATTGGCGTAGTTCCCAAGAGGTGTTGTTGTTCTGTGTTACTGTTTTGGTTGCAGCGGTTAGGTGGCAGACGCTGCAGTTTCTGCAGGGGTAGTGCGCTGTGGGTAACGGATGTAGCCTTCGGACACTACCTTCACTAGTATTTGTGGATTTGGGCCGTGTGTGCACTAAATGGTTCTTCAGGCTCATGCCACGTCTCTGGCTGAACATGGGTGTAGGTGAGTTCAGACCCCCACTATTTAGTATTTGCCAGTGTTTCTTCACTATTTTGGTGACTTTGTCTGAGGCCAAGTTGAAGGTGGTTATACAAATTGGTATTTTGGATTCTGAGTTGTTGGTTATCTTGGGCTCAAGTAAGGCCTCCTGGTTGTTGTTTGAGGCCCTCTTTCGAGCCCTGGATACAAGATGTAATGGGTAGTTACGTTTCAGGAGCTTCTCACTGAGATCCTCGGCCTGGGTCTGGTAGTCATGTTTGTCGGTACAATTCCTTCTCAGACGAAGGAACTGTCCGAATGGCAGGTTTTGTTTTAAGTGCAGGGTTTGGAAGCTGTCATAGATCAGGAGGCAGTTCCTTGCAGTTGGCTTAAAGTGTGTGGCGGTAGCTAAAGAGCCCTGTTGTGGCAGTATGTTTAAGTCTAATAATACCAAGGGTGATCTGCTCATGGTGTGGGTAAATTTTGGGTAGAGGTTTTTTTTACGTTTAGCCACCTATGGAAATCATTGGCTTCTTCCTCAGTACCCTCCCAGACCAATAGAGCATTGTCTATATATCTTTTCCACATCTGGACATGCTGTAGCTGGAGGTTGGTATTGCTTAGTATCTTGTGTATTTCGCCATGGTGCACGTAGAGGCCGGCCACGCTTGGCGCAAAGATACTACCCATGCTGGTGCCATGTTGTTGGTGATACAGGTTGTCCTCAAATCGAAAGAAATTCTCAGTGAGCGCCAGTCTGCAGCATTAAAGCACTACATGTTTAGAGGTGTGGTAGGTCCAGTCATTCTCAAATAGGAACTCTTCTTGTATCTCCAGTGTTTCTTTATGAGGGAGACTCGTGTAGAGACTCTCCAGATCCAATCCAATGTGTATGCTGGATGTGGGGTCAAATTCTAGATCTTTCAAAAGGCAGAACACTGCTTTAGTGTCCTGTAGGTAGATGTCAGCTTTCTGTATAATTGGACGCAAGAAAACGTCTGCAAACTTGGACAGTGGTTCTAGAATGGAACCTATCCCTGACACTATAAGTATCCCTGTTGGCGTGACCAGATGTTTATGGATTTTTGGGATGGTGTACAAATAGGGAGTAGTGGGGTTGGCATTTACAAGAAAATTAGCTTCTTTTTTGCTCAACCAGTCGCTGGTTAATGATTCTTCAATAAGAAACGTAATGTCAATCCGAAGTCGTTCCGTGGGGGCTTCGATGATGGAAATGTAGTATCTTTCGTCGGCTAGTAAGCGCAGGCACTCATTTCTGTAGTCCATCGTATTCTGTAAAACAATGGCTCCCCCTTCGTCTGCTAGTTTGATTGTGATTGTATCGTTGGTGGATAGTTGTTGTATTTCCTCCTGTTCAATGTTGCTCGTGTTGTGGAACACCCAGATTGTCCTTGGGTCTAGTTCCTTAACTTCTTTCATTACTGCATTCTCAAACGCTAGTAGTTCCACTGGTGGGTTGGCAGGACGTGGTGTGAAGTTAGATTTCTACCTCAGTCCTGTATCGCTTCTTTGTTCATCTTTAGGTGGTTTGACCCTGAAGAAGACCTCAAGTTTTATTTTTCTGATGAAGTCCTTGAGTTCACAGCAGAGTTTGAATCTGTCTATAGATAGAGTAGGTACAAAACCTAACCCTTTTTTCAGCACTGACAGTTGTGTACGTGTTAGTGTGACATCAGATAGGTTCACAACTAAACTGGGTTGTTGCTTGTCGATGGGTTTCCGGTGGGCCCTTGCTCCATGTGTGGCTCCACGACGTCTCCAGAGGTTGTGCCCACTGCAGTTGTTGTCCTCTTTTGTTTTTTCCTCTTTGCATCACCTTCCCCCGGCCTAAAAAAGACTGGTTCTGTTGGTCTTGTCCCTGGTCCCAGTGTTGGTATTGTTGTTGGTGGCAGGCCTGGGAAATTTAGGTGGACCATAGAAGAATGGTGGTGGTGGTCCATAATGCTAGGGCCTGGGTATATGGGCCAGTTAAAGGGTTGTCCCCTTTGGAACCTCCCGTGGTTGCCTCGTGCCATTCTGGACCTCCGGTTGCTATTATGATTGTAGTTACTGGATGAATCTGAACTATCTGAGCCAGACTCTGGGGCATATTATCAAGACAGGAGATAAAATTAGTGCCGCTTTAGCGGCAGAACACTGCTGCTAAAACAGCGGTAATGGGCTTGATAATATGCTGTATGGAATTCCAATTGAAGCCCATGTTAGATGGCCTTCACATCTAACATGGACTTCAATTGGAATTCCAGGGAGCATATTATCAAGTCAATTATCTCCGTTTTAGCAGCAGTTTTCTGCCGCTAAAGCGGCAATAATTTTATCGCCTCTCTTGATAATATGCCCCTCGGTTCGCTCGCTGTCTGTGTTGTAACCAGGGTTCCTCCCACTTAGTACATAGTCGTCCTTGGTGTAGGGGTATACTTTGTCATGTGAAAATGATTTCTGATCTTCCCTTAGTTTTACGTATTTTGTGTCTTTTAACCCAATCTCAAATTCAGTCATGGTTTTGTTCAATTCTTCCAGACGCTTTTTCAATTCCGTGGTGCTTTGATAGGATTTAAAGCGGATCTCTAGTGTGTGAATGTCTTCTTTCAGCACCTCTGGTAGGCCTGCTGCTCTTTTAATTATCAAAACACACAAAAAGATGGACGGAATGTTTCACAAAGGCAAAACATTCGCCCCCCAGTCACAGATCTGGGTTTAATCCATTGTTATTTTGCTCACCAAGCCACCCCAGTTCAGACATGGCCATATGCAAATCAGTCTTTACCCTGTGCCTCATGGGAACAGTCCAGACCCAACTGCCAAGCCATGTCTTCCCTGGACCGGAATCAAGCATCCTAGGACCGGTTTCTGGATATCAGCCGTTTTCAGCCAGGATAGCTTGACTCCAGTGGCGTAGTGAGCACGGGCCCCACGTCTGGGCATAGCCTTCCTACATAGGGTGAACAGCAAAACACACAAGATGATGGACGGAATGTTGCACAAAGGCAAAACATTCACCCCCAGTCACAGATCTGGGTTTAATCCATCATTATTTTGCTCAACAAGCCACCCCAGTTCAGACCTGGCCATATGCAAATCAGTCTTGATCCTGTGCCTCATGGGAACAGCCAAGACCGAACTGTCAAGCGAAGTTTTCCCTGGACCTGAATCAAGCATCCTAGGACCGGTTTCTGGCTATCAGCTGTCTTCAGCCAGGATAGATTGACTCCAGTGGCGTATTGAGCACGGTCCCCACGTCTGGGCATACCCTTCCCACATAGGGTGAACAGCAAAACACACAAGATGATGGAGGGAATGTTGCACAAAGGCAAAACATTCACCCCCAGTCACAGAAATGAGTTTAATCCATCGTTATTTTGCTCACCAGGCCACCCAAGTTCAGACATGGCCATATGCAAATCAGTCTTGACCCTGTGCCTCATGGGAACAGTCCAGACCGAACTGCCGAGCCATGTCTTCCCTGGACCGGAATCAAGCATCCAGTTTCTGGCTATCAGCCGTCTTCAGCCAGGATAGCTTGACTCCAGTGGCGTAGTGAGCACTGGACCCACGTCTGGGCATACCCTTCCCACATAGGGTGAACAGCAAAACACACAAGATGATGGACGGAATGTTGCACAAAGACAAAACATTCACCCCCAGTCACAGATCTGGGTTTAATCCATCGTTATTTTGCTCACCAAGACACCCCAGTTCAGACATGGCCATATGCAAAGACGGCTAATAGCCAGATACCGGTCCTAGGATGCTTGATTCCGGTCCAGGAAAGAAATGGCTTGGCAGTTCAGTCTGGACTGTTCCCATGAGGCACAGGGTCAAGACTGATTTGCATATGGCCATGTTTGAACTGGGGTGGCTTGGTGAGCAAAATAACAATGGATTCAACCCATATCTGTAACTGGGGGTGAATGTTTTGCCATTGTGCAACATTCCTTCCATCATCTTGTGTGTTTTGCTGTTCACCCTATGTGGGAAGGGTATGCCCAGACGTGGGTCCCGTGCTCACTACGTCACTGGAGTCAAGCTATCCTGGCTGAAGATGGCTGATAGCCAGAAACCGGTCCTAGGATGCTTGATTCCGGTCCAGGGAAGACATGGTTTGGCAGTTCGGTCTGGACTGTTCCGATGAGGAAAAGGGTCAAGACTGATTTGCATATAGCCATGTCTGAACTGGGGTGGCTTGGTGAGCAAAATGATGATGGAATCAACCCAGATCTGTGACTGGGGTTGAATGTTGTGCCATTGTGCAACATTCCGTCCATCATCTTGTGTGTTTTGCTGTTCAGACTATGTGGGAAGGGTATGCCTAGACGTGGGTCCCGTGCTCACTACACCACTGGAGTCAAGCTATCTTGGCTGAAGACGGTCCTAGGATGCTTGATTCTGGTCAGGGAAGACATTGCTTGGCAGTTCGGTCTGGACTGTTCCCATGAGGCACAGGGTCAAGACTGATTTGCATATGGCCATGTCTGAACTAGGGTGGGGTGGTGAGCAAAATAATGATGGAGTCAACCCAGATCTGTGACTGGGGGTGAATGTTTTGCCATTGTGCAACATTCCGTCCATCATCTTGTGCGTTTTGCTGTTCACCCTATGTGGGAATGGTATGCCCAGACGTGGGTCCCGTGCTCACTACGCCACTAGAGTCAAGCTATCCTGGCTGAAGATGACTGATAGCCAGAAACTGGTCCTAGGATGCTTGATTCCGGTCCAGGGAAGACATGGCTTGGCAGTTCGGTCTGGACTGTTCCCATGAGGCACAGGGTCAAGACTGATTTGCATATGGCCATGTCTGAACTTGGGTGGCTTGGTGAGCAAAATAACGATGGATTCAACCCAGATCTGTGACTGGGGGTGAATGTTTTCCCATTGTACAACACTCCGTCCATCATCTTGTGTGTTTTGCTGTTCACCCTATGTGGGAAGGTTATGCCCAGATGTGGGTCCCGTGCTCACTACGCCACTGGAGTCAAGCTATCCTGGCTGAAGACGGCTGATAGCCGGAAACCGGTCCTAGGATGCTTGGCTCCAGTCCAGGGAAGACATGGCTTGGCAGTTCGGTCTGGACTGTTCCCATGAGGCACAGGGTCAAAACTGATTTGCATATTACCATGTCTGAACTGGGGTAGTTTGGTGAGCAAAATATCGATGGATTCAACCCAGATATGTGACTGGGGGGAATTTTTTTCCATTGTGCAACACTCCGTCCATCATCTTGTGTGTTTTGCTGTTCACCCTATGTGGGAAGGTTATGCCCAGACATGGGTCCCGTGCTCACTATGCCACTGGAGTCAAGCTATCCTGGCTGAAGACGGCTGATAGCCAGAAACCGGTCCTAGGATACTTGATTCCTGTCCAGGGAAGACATGGCTTGGCAGTTTGGTCTGGACTGCTCCCATGAGGCACAGGGTCAAGACTGATTTACATTTGGCCATGTCTGAACAAGGGTGGCTTGGTGAGCAAAATAACGATGGATTCAACCGAGATCTGTGACTGGGGGTGAATGTTTTGACATCGTGCAACATTCCATCCATCATCTTGTGTGTTTTGCTGTTTTAAATATGAGCACTAGCCAATCCCTGGTGCAGTGCCACGAGATAAGCGACCAATCTTTCTTAAATAATTTATCCTTCTGAAATATGAAGGGTTCATTCCTTACAATTAACGCTCTTGGCGCAATGTTATCCCTGAGGTATTCTGCCATCATTATGCCATGGACTAATGTCTTGATTTGGTTGCTTTTCAATTCGGTTAATTCCTCCCAATATTGACTGGCCTCATTGTTGTCTTTATTAGGTGCTTCAGTTAAAGGTAACATGGAGGCTATGACCCTGTCTACCTCTTCATTCAAAAAGTTCAGATCTGTTACTTCTGCCATGATAGTTTTTGTAGATATTTGGTTTATGAGCCCTGTTGTAAAAATGTGTGTGTGTCTCCTAGGAGTCAACCACTACGTATTGACGTATTGTGTGGTGGGAAGGAAAATGCCTCAGCTGAGAAACTGCTGTGAACAGTACACAAGGTAGGGGGAGGTGGAGGGTATGAGACTAGGTCGCCCTCCGTACGTATACAAATAAAGAAAACCCAAAGTATTGGGTTTCTGAGACCTAGTTCAAGAGTGTGGCTCTTAAACAGTGTGATCAGGAAGAACCTGGGAGAAAGAAACATTTCTTTCCTATCAAAGCACCACGGAATAAAAAGCGTCTGGAAGAATTGAACAAAACCATGAGGGAATTTGAAATTGGGTTAAAAGACACAAAATACGAAAAATAATGAAAAATCAGAAATCGTTTTCACATGACAAAGTATACCTCTACACCAAGTAGGAGGAACCCTGGTTACAACACAGACAGCGAGGGAACCGAGTATGGCTCAGATAGTTCAGATTCATCCAGTAACTACAATCGCAATAGTAACTGGATGTCCAGAAGGGCATGAGGCAACCACAGGAGGTTCCAAAGGGGACAGCACTTTAACTGGCCCACATACCCAGGACTCCAGCATTACTAACCACCACCACCCTTCTTCTATGGCCCACCTCAATTTCCCCAGGTCTACCACCAACAACAATACCAACACTGGGACCAGGGACTAGACCAACAGAAACAGTCTTTTTTAGGCCGGGGCAAGGTGATGCAAAGAGGAAGAAACAAAAGAGGACAACAACAACAGTGGACACAACCTCTGGATACATCGCGGAGCCACACATGGAGCATGGGCCCACCAGAAAACCCAACGACAAGCAATAACCCATTTTAGTTGTGAACCAATCTGATGTCACACTAACACGTTCACAACTGTCAGTGCTGGAAAAAGGGTAAGGTTTTGTACCTACTCCATCTATAGACAGATTCAAACTCTGCTGTGAACTCAAGGAGTTCATCAGAAAAATAAAACTTGAGTTCTTCTTCAGGGACAAACCACCTACAGATGAACAAAGAAGCGATACAGGACTGAGGAAGAAATCTAACTTCACACCACCGCCTGCCAACCTACCAGTGGAACAACTAGCGTTTGAGAAGGCAGTAATGAAAGAAGTTAAGGAACTAGATCCAAGGACAATCAAGGTGTTCCACAACACAAGCAACATTGAACACGAGGCAATACAACAACTATCCACCAACGATACAATCACAATCAAACCAGCAGACAAAGAGGGAGCCATCATTCGACAGAGTACGACGGACTACAGAAATGAGTGCTTGTGCTTACTAGCAGACAAAAGAAACTACATTTGCATCAACAAAGACCCCACGGAACGACTTCGGATTGACATTACGTTCCTCATTGAAGAATCCTTAACCAACGACTGGTTGAGCAAAAAAGAAGCTAATTTTCTTGTAAATGCCAACCCCACTACTCCCTATTTCTACATCATCCCAAAAATCCATAAACATCTGGACAAGCCACCAGGGAGACGCATAGTGTCAGGGAGGGGTCCATTCTAGAACCACTGTCCAAGTTTGCAGACTCTTTCTTACGTCCAATTATACAGAAAACTGACACCTACCTACAGGACACTAAGGCCTTTTGAAAGATCTAGATTTTGACCCACATCCAGCACACTCATTGGCTTGGATGTGGAAAGTCTCTACACGAGTCTCCCTCATAAAGAAACACTGGAGATACTAGAAGAGGTCCTTTTTGAGAATGACTGGACCTACAACTCCCCTAGACACGCAGTGCTTGAATGCTGCAGACTGGCGCTCACTGAGAATTTCTTTAGATTTGAGGACAACCTGTATCGCCAACAACATGGTACCAGCATGGGTAGTACCTTTGCGCAGAGCGTGGCCGGCCTCTACGTGCACCATTTGGAAAGACACAAGCTACTAAGCAATACCAACCCCCACCTAGAGCATGTGCAGATGTGGAAAAGATATATAGACGATGTTCTATTGATCTGGGACAGTACTGAGGAAGAAGCCAATGATTTCCTTAGGAGTTTAAACTTACAAGACCTCTACCTAAACTGTACCCACACCATGAGCAGATCACACTTGGTATTTTTAGACCTAAACATACTGGCACAACAGGGCTCTTTAGCTACCACCATACACTTTAAGCCAACTGCAATGAACTGCCTCCTGATCTATGACAGCTTCCCACCCGCCCCCAGCACTTAAAACAAAACCTGCCATTCGGACAATTCCTTAGTCTGAAAAGGAATTGTACCGACAACCATGGCTACAACACCCAGGCCAAGGATCTCAGTGAGAAACTCCTGAAACCTAACTACCCAATACTTCTTGTATCCAGGGCTAGAAAGAGGGCCTCAAACAACAACCTGGAGGCCTTACTTGAGCCCAAAATAACAAACAACTCAGAATCCAAAAGACCAATTTGTATACCCACCTTCAACGTGGCCTCAGACAAAGTCACCAAAATAGTGAAGAAACAATGGCAAACATTAAATAGTGGGGGTCTGAACATACCCACACCCATATTCAGCCACAGATGTGGCATGAACCTGAAGAACCATTCAGTGCACACACGACCAAGATCCACAAATACTAGTGAAGGTAGTGTCCGAAGACTACATCCGTTACCCACAGGGCACTACCCCTGCAGCAACTGCAGCGTCTGCCACCTAACCGCAGCAACCAAAACAGTAACACTGAACAACAATACCACTTGGGAACTAAGCCAATTTTCAAACTGTAATACAGCAGGAGTTGTGTACCTTATCACATGTACATGCAACGTCCACTATGTGGGGATGACCACGAGCAAAGTCAGTGCCTGTATAGTTGAGCACATGAGCAACATACGGTGTAAACGCACCGCCACAAGAATGACTGCCCACTTAATTGAGAAACAACACACACCAAACGACTTAAGATGGGTGGTGTTGGAACACATCAGCAACAAGGACAACCTGGAAAAGAGGTTGCACGAGAGGGAACAACGTTGAGTGTTCAAACTCCGCACCGACACCCAGGGTCTTAATGACAATATACCCTGCGGTCAATTCTGTTGAATTAACCACCAGTCTCAGTAACAAACTGATAACACAATTCCACCTCAGTGGGTTTTCCCAGAGGTCTTTCATGAAAACATGAGGCTCAGCAAAATATGCCCGCCAAACTGATATACAATATACCTGAAGGGGGATCATATAATAGCAGAACCATTCACTTAGGTAATAAGTTGTAGTGCTCACCTGCCTTTATTTCCCACCTCACCAAAAGATTGGTTTTAACTAGTATTTAGACAAGGAGACACGCTGCGCAAATTCGTACTCAATGTATGGCTTCCACAACCAAAGCCACTGAGTAAAAAAATCTTTCAAATCAGTCTCCATGGCGGGGCAATTTGCGTTTAAATTGATTTATCTAACTTGAAATCAAGTAGGGAGACCTATAACCATCAGCAACTCATTTAATATCAAAAGTCTGACTACGAGGATACTGCGGAGCCCACCCACATATCCTACAAAACATGGCCATACAGTATAACTTTAAATTTAGTGGTGAACATTATGCATTAACAACAAAATTCTAACATCTATTTGTCTTACATCACTAGTTATATGACTAGGATACGGTGGAGCTCAACCGCCTACTCTCCTAGCATAGCCTCCGCCCTTTCCCAACAACGGTGGCCATTTTTAATGTTCCGCGCGATCTAGTCTCTAGACCTTCTCGCGGTAAACACGGAAGCCTCATAACCAGCTCCTCGCTGGAGACACGCTAAGATGCGGTCCGGAGGGGAGAGGTCTAGGAGCCCAAACGCGGCATCCCCAACATTGAAGTAAGGGAAATTTTCTCCCTCAGGTATTGCTAAGAGTCCGACGTACCTCTAACGCAATGAGAAGCCATACAAACCTCGATTATTGAACCTCCACTAAATATCTACGCTAATCTCTCCTACCTTCTCATTCTGGCTGGATTGTTTCATAGGGAGACATCGCCCCCGAGTCCATGGAGCGTAACCTTGCACTTAACAAAGTAAATATTTGCACAACTTTTTTACCTGTTAGTGTGGAATGTGTGTCTTTTGTCTGTCACCACTTGAATTGTGTGTGCCTGTTCTTTACACATATGTATGTGATTCACGCTGCGCGTTTGACCAGCATGTTTTAAACGTTCTAGGCACAACCACGCTCGCCTTGGAAGCCTGCATTCACCATTATTGAGCAAATTCACCTGTATGGAGCACTGCAGCATGGAAGAAAATATTATGTACCCCCCCCTCGATTGAGAAGGGGGTTTTGCTTTGTAACACATTCTCTCCATTTTTTACCATTACAGATATACAACGTGAATTAGCGATCATATGTTTTAACTACGCATGCTTTATTAGTAGCAGCGTTCACCGTATTTTCCCATTTTTTCATTTTCATTTCCTATTAAGGTTTACTAGGAGTGGCACACACAGGGCTGGTCCCTGTGTGGTCCTGAGGAAGAGCTAGGGGAAGCTCGAAACATGTTGATCATACACTGAATTCCTATTCATCACAGTCAGGTTTCCCAGTGTAAACTCCCCCTTTTAGACATACCAACCTAGTAGCAAGAATAAAATTGTTTAGGCCCACTAGCAAGATCTTTTTAATCACTTTCTAACCACTCCACCACACACTGCACCACACGTAGTCTTCCACTAATAGTGCTCCTACGTAATTCCACACGTCGTAGCACGCCCCAGTTCGTAGAGAACTGGGAGGGCCCCAATGATGAAGCATGTCACCTTGGGGAAACCCTGGTGAGTGAGGGGACTCAAGAAATAAATGTTTCTTTCTTCCAGGTTCTTCCTGATCACACTGATCAAGAGCCACACTCTTGAACTAGGTCTCAGAAACCCAATACCTTGGGTTTTCTTTATTTGTATTGTATAAATGTAAACACTTGAGAAACAATATGGACAACATGGGCGATTATGTTTGTTTTTGGTGTTTATGCAAGTACAGTATGATCACACCTTGTACCTATGTGCTATCCTCCCGTAAAAATCACCAACACTCCCATACGTAATGTAAAATTGCCACACGTGTAACAGTCCACCGCGTAAACGCAGAGGTCTGTTTTCCGTTTTTACCCTTCGCGGTCACCGATCACTGGATGAAACGGTGATGTGACGATTCTCTACCCCGGCCTGGCATCCTGCCTAGCACAACGGCAGGAACAAACACGATATAACAGTTGAGGATTCACTCGCTCACTGTCACTGCACCATGAAGCCGACGGAAGCAGCTGGTTGAAGCTGACACATGCAGCTTATGCCAACAATCAGAGAGATCGCTCCGGCATTATTACGATCAGGGTAAGAGTTAGTTTGAGCGCCTCCCCTCCCTCTGACCCCCTCCTTTGTTTCCTCACATTGAAACCAACCCCTTACTCGCATTTCTTTCAGGCACCACAGTTTATCATAATGAACATTTCCAGGGAGCACAAGCACCGTTATGGCTGTAGCATGCCATTACAGGAGCGATTAGCCCACCCATATCTACAGTGCACGCCTTGCCTCACATAGAGGTAAGTTGTATTCCTATCCACTTTATACAGATGGATCATACTTTGTGATACAATAGAGTGACTCTCTTCTTCTCTTTACCCCATGATGACAGAACCCGGCTGGGTGCTTATCTGAGTCACTTTTATTTCACTTTTCACTGTGGCACATTTTCACCAAGGCTGCGCATTTACAAATTCAGGTACTACCCTACAATTTAAGCCCTTTTCCAGTAATCTCTTGCATTAGTGCAGGTATATGGGCCTCATGCTTTCATTATTTTATTATAGATGTCCCTGCATCTCTAGTCCTGAGGAGACCACCCATCAATAGAGGGGGCGAAACGCCGTCGACAAGCACAAAGAACGAGCCACTACCCAGTGTGTATCATTGTATACTAATGCTGTAAAATATGGATGTATAACTGGTCGTTCTTAGAACTCATGGAAACCTTGTATATAATAGGCCACTTCATAATTCACATTTAGGTTCCATTTTTACACATGGGGACACATGCACAAATGTTACTTTATTCTGAATTGTAAAAAATGTACATAAGACTATAAAGTATGTTATAGTGACCTTCTGTGTGAATGGTTTCTTGCCCTCTGACATTACTGTACCTTGTATATCGCCATTGTGCTTTTGTATTGCTTGAATCATTCTCATTAGCTACAGGAACCGTTGTTGCTTTGATATACCCAGTACCATGGTTCCGTTGTGAGTAGGGTTCCTCCTGTTTTTTTCCCTAGACGTTACGAAATTCATGGCGCAGTACGTTCAGTTAACGGTTGCATTCTGAAGAATAAAGACATGTAATACGGAGCTCCGTGTGGCGTGATCATTTGGGAAGAAGCTACCTCCAGAATGCATGAAGCATTGAGGAGGGGGCCGGCAGTTTCAGGAGTAGGCGATTTTCATGCATTTTTTGGAAGAATCTGAATGGCTTTTAATTCACCTTAATCGTGAAGTCTAGATTAAGAGCTATCCAGGTGTCCATCAATTTACCCAGTTAGGTAGCTGCATTTGCAACATAAAAACACTACCTAACAGTCCAGTAACAGTTCTTAAGAGCAATGCATGTTTCCTAAAACGTTAGTAATACGGAACACACACTGTAACTCACTTTAGGTTTTGAGAAGGTCTGTGATCGGGGGCACGTTCCGCCCCGGTTTCGCATAAAAGGGCGAGACTTGATCACAAAGGCCGAGTATTTACATACGTACAGGTATAATTCCTGGGGAATTCAGACACGCTGCGTATTTCGCAGCCAGGTACTTTCAAGGGCAAAACATCTAGTCCTATGAGTATAATTATTCTAAGGAACAAAGAGCCTTTCACTGTGTTCCAGGCGGACGTGTAGGTCCCTAGGCTCGGAAAACAATTACATCTTAAAAAGTGCAGCTTTGTACGTGAAGCTTTGGAAGCGGCATTCAATTTTGCCCTATTAAAATATGAAGACATTTCTAATAGGCCACCTATATTATTTTTTACTGTGCTCAAACGTTTTACAGAAAATGAACTCTGTGCTCCAAGTCGTGTTTTAGAGCCACACTTAAAGAAATGATTGGAAAATAAGTACCAGGTTCAGGTTATTTTTTTTTTAATATTTGAGACTTTCAATATACATCCGATTTTTTCTTAACGTTGTTCAATTTAAATACTTGATATGCTTACATTTTAGTGGTTTTCATTTAAATTTATGTTTGAAACCAAAATGGGGTAAACCTTCCATATACTTCAAATTAGGCATAGCAAACTGCATGCGTGCCAGAAAAACACGCGTGAAGAGGTAGAGTTTTCTAGCGAGGCGAGTTTCAAACCTGGAGTTCCCCAATGAAAAGAGCAGTTCCTGGCAAGACGATAATGAATTTAATAGAATCTCCCTATGGAACGCACTCTGAGGTTTGGAACATGCTGCCTGTACATTTCCGTACACTCTGGTGCATGAAAACGATTTCCCAGTAAACGCTCCCAGTGCAGACACATGATGAAAAATATATCTGAATGCTATTCGTTACAAGCTTGAGACCGAGGTATGTTTAGCACTTACATTCATTTGTAAATATTTTGCATTTATTTTCCCATCAGAACACGACCCCATTTTCAAATAATCTGAGAGGGAAAGAATGTTATGCTTATGAAAGAGAGACAATAACTTTCCAGGAGGACATCCTTTAAAATGCGAATTGCAGACACATTGGACTTACTAATGTAAAAGAAAAAGCCAACATAGAGTTATCATTTATTTTGTTTATTTATTTGTTTATCACTTAAAGAATGTACTCCACTCGACTAGGTTTTAGGGGCGCTGATCAAAACATTGAAAATTACACTGGCATAATAAAATGTAATATGGATTTAAACGATGCAACAACAGTAGCATAAATGTTAGAGGCTATAATAGTTAAACTTTCAGCACGTTTATCAGAAAACAAGTGTTCCTTAAAAGTACCTAAATCTGCGAAGGCATTTATTTTAATTAGCAGAAAAATTACAAAAAGTACTTTTGGGATCTAGCATTACCTCTTAGGCACAGCCAAGCTTTGCACTAATTTTGGTCTGAGTTTGTCTTTTTTATACTCTACCACAGTGCTGTCAATTGTCAGTGATGTCCATGCACTCCAGTTCAATTTTTTCCCCACAGCTTAGCATTTTGTGTGTAGACTTAAACAGCAAAAGAAACGGGCAACACAAACTTAAGCCTCATATGTTATGTAAAATCGAGGAGGGCAAAATCTTTAAACAAATGCTCACCGAGAGATCATAGGCCCAAGCAATATAAAAAATCCTGTGACAAGAAATCAGAGCCATGATCAATTCACACCCCCAGCAGGAGTAGAATTATGCGCACTCTCCTATTCCTTCTTGCCACGAACCATTAGTGCAGTCATAAGGGCAAGAATTGATAAACAGGAACCATAACTATCATTGCATGGGGCTCTCTACCCTCTCACTATCATGTACCACCACAACCTAATAGACTACAGTCCTCACAGTGGACAAGAACGGAGTAGCTGTCTTGTTGCTTCTGGATTGTTCAGCTGCATTTGACTATCTAACACCACATAATAATATTAAGACTCCAAAATCACGGAATCGGTAAGTCCTCTGAAATGGATTGCTTCTATTCTCATAGGCAGACATACAGCCTGATTCATGAAAGACCCGTTTTGCGAGTCTCTAATAGCGATTCATAAGGAATCGCTATTACAGGCTCGCAAAACGGGATTCATGCAGGAATATCCCAAAAAAATGCAATTCCTAATTATTCCTTATTTGCGATTAGCAAATTGCTAATCGCAAATAAGGAGTAACTCCCCATTCATTCCTATGGGCCAAAAGGCCCAAAGGAATGAATGGGGAGTATTCCTTATTTGCGATTAGCAATTAGCTAATCGCAAATAAGATAGCGATTTAAAGGGTGCCAGGGGTGTCCAGAGGACACCCTGTAGCACCCCTTAAATGCTAATTTAAACAGGTGTTGCACACACACATGTCCAAAGGACATGTGTGTGTGCATCATGCAACTCAGAAAAATGCTTTTAAAAGCATTTTTCTGAGTTTTCGCTATTTACCACGAGGTTTGACCTCACGGTAAATAGCGGCCCGAAATTGCGATTTCGCAATTTGAAAATGGATGATGAATTGCATTTAAGGAATCTCAAATAGAGATTCCTTAAATGTAATTCCTCGCAAATTTGCGAATTCGCTATTACCGATTTTTGCATTTGGGATTATGAATCCCAAATGCAAAAATCGCACTCGCAAAGGGCCAGATTCTCAGAATCTGGCTCTTTGCGAGCGCTATTACCTTTGATGAATCAAGCCGAAAGTGTAATCTACCTACCATCTTTAACATCACATCCTCACACACAACACGGTGGCATTCCTCAGGTGTCCATTATAACCCTCCTATTTTTCAACATCCTCCTAACCCCCTTAGCAAATTTGATTACATCATACAACTTCAGATGATACAGCTATGCAGATGACACCCAAAGCATGTTAAAACTGGATATCCCCAAAAATCTCAACAATTCACAACGTGATGACCACCTATGTAGCATTAAAACATGGATAATGAATAACCATCTAAAGCTCAATACTGCCAAAACAGAGATCATGACCTGTATACAATAGCAAATGTACCAGCCAATCAACACATGGCCTAAGGAACTTGAAGCCTCTTCATCTTTTAAAGATATGTTTTATATCTAAATAAAGGAATTATTATTATTATTATTGAAGCCTCTCCAATAGGAGAAGTTAGAAACCTATGAGTAACCATGAATTTAGACCTATCATTGTTGCTGCATGTTAACAATGTCAGAAAGAAGGCCTTCTACTAAATGAAAACATGGTTTCAACTTCCAATATCTTATATATTAACATACAATGCAGGCCATCCTTTAACTCATAATCTCCAATCTTCACGATGCAAATAGACTATACCTTGGTCCGACCTCGAATCTGGGGAACTGGGTTCGAGTCTCGGCAATGACGCTGAACATCCTGTGATTCTGGGCAAATCACTTAATCTCCCAGAGCCTAACGAAAATAAATGTCTGTATCATGTAACGTAACTGGTGCTATGTAAGCGCTCTGATTCCTGATCCGGGTAAAGTTTGCTCTATATAGAACTGCAACAAATAAAAATCCACAATTCTGCTCCATGGCTTCTTTGCCACCTTCACCCAAGTGAATGTATGCCTCCAGTCGTACAATCACTCCACTGACTAGCTAGCTAGAAGGGCACTGTTCAAGGCGCTGTCCAAAAAGCCTACCAAGGGAAAGGGCCACTATATTCTCAAGTAAAATTCAAGTAAAACTTACAAGTACATGTCCTGCATCATACTAATACAGCACCCTGCCTATGGGCTACCTAGGGCCTACCTTAGGTGCAACTTCTGTTTAATGAATGGGGAGTTTATGGCTTGGCCAAAAGTTTTAAATGCCAAGTCGAAGTGGCAGTAAACTGCATACTCAGACCCTGCAATGGCAGGCCTGGGACAGGCTTGAAAGGCTACTTGTGTTGGTGGCAAAATCAGTGCCGCAGTCCCACTTGTAGCATTTAGGTTACAGGCCCTGAGTATACACCAATGTTACCATATTTAGGGCATAAGCACATGCACTTTAGCACTATCAGCAGTGGTAAAGGGCTCAGAACCCTAAGGCCAACAAAAAGAATCAGCAAAAAGAAGAGGTAAGCAAGCAAAATGTTTGGGGGAAGATCACCCTAAGGATGACAGGTCTAACGATCACCAAACGAAGAGGCATGGTATAACTGAACAGGTCTGTCAGGCAATGCTGAACAATTTAGAGGATTGCAAAATAGTCCACCACTGCAGGTCCCAAACATGTATACAATCTGACTGCTCCATTACATCTCATAAAGACACTCCTATATTAGATGATAATCAAAATGCCAATCCCAACAGATCTCTCCACTTCTCTCTCCTGCCAACTTACCAGTTCAGGACCATAACCATTCGCAAAATCTTAGGCTGCAGAACCCAGTGCATTACCCAGTTAAACAGGCTATAAAAAACAAAAAAACAACATAAAGAAACATGCAGAGTTGTTCAAAATTACCAACATAATGAAAGCCACATTTACAAGCTCCTATCGCCACCACAAAGTCACTTTAATGGATATTGTGGTGGCGATAGGGAGTGCACCTTATGTACAAGTCAGCGTTACGCCACTCAACGTAGCATAACGCTGCTTTGTACATAAGGCACCCTTTCACTTGATGGTTAGCGTGAGAGGGGCATGCAGTGAGGGTTGTGGAGAGCGTTCCACTACAACACCCATTGTATTTGGCGCTGCCCCTATGTACAAGGGTGGCGTACATAGGAGGTAGCACCAAAATTAAGACCAGGAAAATCCTGGTCTTAAGTTGGCGAAATGAGGAGAAATGCATTATTTCTCCTCATTTTTGCTTTTTCTATGTGTGCGGCTTTGTGCAGTACACAAGGAAAAAGCAAAATGCCATGGTTTGTTTATGTACAGGAAGGTGTGCCTGCCTATACATAAACAAACCTTTAAAAAAATGGCATTTTGTAACTTTCATGTGTGCTGCATGAAGCAGCACACAAGAAAGTTACAAAATAGCATTTTAGGTTTGTTTATGTGCAGGAAGGGACACCTTCCTACACATAATCAATCTTCACCTGCACACAGACACCCTTGCACTTTGGTACAAGGGTGCCTGGGTTGCTGCTAAGTGGTTAAACTTAGTGCAATCGCAGGGGGAAACGCAAGGCTGCACCACATTCTTGTAAATATGGTGCAGCCTTGAGTTTCAGAAGTGGTGGAGCCTGTTGTTAAGCCAAGGAGGCCAATGACATGCTCTGCCACTTCCTAGTAAAAATCCCCTGCATGTCTCTCTTTCATACTTCATCATTCATCACATGCCTACCTGTTGCATTACATAACACGATAACCACACCTCAGTGGTCATCAAACACAACATGGAAACACTTCACACAGAGGATCAAAGCAAAAACAACATGCTTCCAATCACACACTCTGCGTGGTGTAAGGTGTTACTCATGTAGGCAATCGCTTCAGCGTCCCACATTGAAGTAATAAGCACCATATAAATACGGCAATACCCTTCCAGTCATAAGCTGCCAAGGCCAGAAGAACTCAAACTAACTTTTCTTCTGCATGAGGTTTTATACCTATAACATTAATGTGTGATAGCCTCCACAAATGCCTTCACTTTCTGAGCCCTCGGGCACTAGCCCCCCAGTCTGTCTCTATTGCCACATTCGCCATCCCCAGGTAAGTCAATATTGAATGTTTTTTAACATTTGTATGCCAAAGTTCGATTGACCAAAAGTAAAAATAAAAGTAAAATTCAAACATTGATGCAGAAGTCCATCCAAACTTTTATCGTAGATCTGTAGCATTAATAAAAAAAGTATTTTCATAGGTTAGTATATCTTTGTAATTCAACCTTGAAAATATGGTGCATTCAGTGATATCAGGTACCAAATCAGTAGTGATCACTGAAGCTTTTGGCATTGAGATGAGCAATACCCTGATCTGTTACACCTTGAGAGATTGATATATATTGAAATTGAAATTAAAATATTTATAAAGCGCACGACTACCAAGCGGTTTCTTGGAGCTAGGGATACAACCATAGGACAGTGGGAGGGACTAACTTCTAGTGTGGGAAGGCTTGGGCAAAGAAAATGTTTTCAGAGCTTTCCGAAACTCCAGATAATGGAGGGAGGACCTGAGGAGTGGAGGGAGGGTATTCCAGAAAGTGGGCAAAAGCGTGGAAAATTTGACGTCTCGTGACTTCTTCTTCTTAAAACGAGGGACAACCAAAAGAGATTGCGAAGAAGAGCGCAACTCTCTGCTAGGAAGGTAAGCCTTAATTTCAGAAGAAATAAAGCCGGGGGCTGTCCCCGCCCTGGCCTGGAAGGTGATACAACCCACCTTGAACAGAGCACGTTCCCGGATAGGCAACCAATGCAGAGCTTTGAGCAGCGGGGTGACATGATGAGACTTGGATAGGTTGTAAGCAAGTCGGGCTGCCTGGTTCTGAACCAGTTGAAGTCTCCGAAGATTGTATGCGGGGACACCGGTATACAAAGCATTGCCGTAGTCTAAACGGGTGATGACCATCGCAGACAGGATAAGTTTGCATGCAGAGAAGGAGAAAAAAGTGACACCTTTCGAATAGTGCGGAGAGTGAGGAAACACGAAGAAACTTCTGAGCTAATCTGAGAGTGCAAAGTGAGGTGGGCATTAAGTTTTATCCCTAGAGTTTTGACCGAAAAGGAGGGGATAGGAGGAGAACCCAGGGAGGGAGGCCAAAACAAAGAATTCCAGGGACTGGAGGAACCACCTGTCAAAACCAACTCAGTTTTGTCGGGATTAAGTTTCAGATGGTTGTAGTTCATCCAGTCCCTGATGTAAAGCATAACAGAATGAAAATTATGAATGGAATCTGTAGAGGAGCATAAATTAAAAATAAGCTGGAGGTCATCAGCGCAGTTGTAGATCGTGACTTCCATCTGCTGAAGTGCCAAAATAAGAGGGGAAATGTACAAATCAAACAGCAGAGGGGAAAAAGAAGATCCTTGTGGGACTCCGCACTGGACCTTTTGAGAGGGTGCAGAAAAGTTAACCAGGTGGACGGCCTGAGTGCGATCCCTCAGAAAAGATGCCAGCCAAACCAAGGCGGTTCCCCTGATGCCAGCCGCCTCGACACGGGAGAGAAGGATGGAATGGTCCACCGTGTCGAATGCGGCGGACAAATCGAGAAGAACCAGAGCTTGGGGTTGGTTGGTGTCCATGCCCTCTCTGAGGTTGTCCATCACAGAAACGATTCTTTAGTCAGAGGGGGAAAATGGTCGAGGTACGACCGGGGAGGGGAGGGCTGTGGGTCCGAAAAAGAGGGAGAGGGAGGGGAAATGTTAGATTTAATAGCTATAATTTTCTTCAGAAAGTAACTGTTAAGCGAATCACAAAGGGTCTGGGATGGGGAGGGTTTAAGGGTAACTGTCCGAGAAAGCCAAGTCCTGCACAATAGAGAAGATTTCTCTCGGTTGATTTTCAGCGAGCAAGATTTTAGAGGAGAGGTACTCAGTCTTAGCAGAGAGAATTGACTTCTTATATTGGTTCAAAAGTGTGGTATATTGAGTTTTGAGAATGGGACAATAGGCACGTCGCCAAGCTCGCTCCGCTTGCCGCAGGGCCAGCTTTTTCTCCTTAAGTGCGGCGTTGAACCACCTATTGGCGTCATAGTCGCGCCTGGCAGTAACTCACCTGAGTGGGGCCACCTGATCACAGCCTCTGGCGAGCCAATTGTTTAAAGAGTCCACTTGAGAGTGAAAGGGGAGATCTTGAAGGTTGGGGCATGAAGCGGAAAGGGAGGAACAAAGAGATGTCATGTCAACATGATTACAATTACGGGCCCAGGTGTTCCTGGGAAGAGGAGGTTTCTTGACCAGGCTGGGGTGCAGGAAAAAAGAAATTAAGAAATGGTCAGAACAGACACATGGGGAGACCACAAGGGAGAAAACAGGACAGTTAAGCGACCAAACCTGGTTCAAAATGTGGCCATGGATATGAGTAGGGGTGTGAACATAGGACAAAAAATTAAAAGAGCGAAGAGAATCCGAGAATTCTTTAGATAAGAGCTCCTCAGTCGGGTCGGAGGGCCAAAAATTAACCCCTTCAGGCTGCGCGAATTCCTCTGCGGTTCTGAAGGTTCTAAAGAACCTATGGACTCATGACGGAACCGTTCCGTCATGAGCACAGGCCAACTGACGCTCATGACGGAACCGTTCCGTAATGAGCACCGAAGGGGTTAAAATCGCCAAGCACCAGGATTAAGGAACTATTCACTGCCAGAGTAGCCAGCAGGTCCTTCAATGCACCACTCCCTCCAGTGGGAGCCAACAGTCATTCAGCAGTACTGTACAAGATGATACAGGCATATTTTAAGAGTCATCATGGATGGAAGTTTCTGTCACTTCTTCTGATTCCCAATTAACTCAACCCTTTAATCTTTCTGATCATAAAACAGTGACTACTGATAGAAAGTGTAGGACTATCAGCTCTTATCGATTCATATTGCTAGGGATGGCATGAACAACCACATTTGCAACAAGAAAGGCTCTGAAAAGTGCATAGTCCATTAAGACCATCTACTGGTCCTGAAGAAAAAATTGTATAAAGCCTTACCAAGTGGTTAATCTTGGATCATTAGAACTGGGCATGCACATTGAAACAAGGAACAAATCTTAGAAAAAAGGATGCAACAGTACAATGTTGATGTTGCACTACAATAACTAAATACAAAAGTTGCAGAGACTTTTTAAGATGCTGTTCTGTACCATTTAGAATTGTTACTTGTCTACCACTGACATGCTTTGACTATTTCTCTAGCTTACATTGTGTATGTGGCACATCTTGGGCATGCACAAGCAGAATGCAGCCAACAGTGATGGCTTGAACTGTTCACATCTCACCAAGCGAACAACCATGCCTGCTGATAAATTGTGGGAGACTATATTTTCTGGAACTGCTTTCTATCTGTCGTGTCAAATGGGGCTTTTCATTTCTTGACTAAAGTATTAAGCCCTGAAGGAAATTATTCTGGCAATTCAAGGGTGAGAGCCCATGGTTGGGTGTAAGTTGGGGGTTTCCAACACTAGAATTAAAAGGCAGAGTAGTATGAGGAGGATGGTAGAATCAAGCAAAACCTAGTGAGATAATGGTAAGCCACATTTTAAAAAAAGGAAAACGCTAAAAGTTATGAAGAAGATTTGGACTGCTGCCCAAAAAGCTTGAAAAATGTACCAAAGCACGTAAGAGATTGTCCTAGGAAAATGCCTGCTCTGCCCCAAAAGTATGAGTACTTGGACAAGAGAACATCTTGATGACCTCACAATGAAGAGTATCTGTTACTGTATCGCAGACATTTAAACCACAGGTCAAATCTATTTCCAGCTATGTTGATACATTTGTAATATAAAATGGAGTGAACATATTTCATTGAGAAATAGATTGTGGAACCATTCATTACTTCTTCTCCACTTCCTGCGTAAACACAGCAAAAATAATGTGTAATCAGACTATTCTGCTGCAATACCATGTGCTCAAATTTCAAGTAGGACAACTTTGGGAAACATATTTTACCTATTTATACAACAGTTCAAAACTTCTGTAATACAAACACAGTTCCCATTTGCCTGCTACTCCTTACATAATGTTAACAGTGGCCACCTAGAGTTGGAAAAATCAAAATAGTCAGACACCATGATGTCCAACGTTGGTTCTCTGAAGATTTAAAACTTACAAAACTTGCCCTACGCCAAGCAGAACGCAGCTGGAGGAGAAATTACTCTTCAGACAAAAAATATGTATCTCTAACTCGTCTTAAACGGTACAAGAATCCCATTTTACAAACTAATGCAAAAGAAACAATTGATGGACAGAATGCTGGACAATGCAAATATTCACCATCAGTCACAAGGATCTGGGTTTAATCCATCTTTCGTTTGCTCACTACACCACCCCAGTTTGGACCCAGCCATATGCAAATCAGTCTTGCCCTTGTTCCTTATGGGAACAGTCCAGCCCGAACTGCCAAGCCAGGTCCTCCCTGGACCGGAAACAAGCATCCTAGGACCTGTTTCAGGGTATCACCCTTCATCAGCCAGGCTAGCTTGAATCCAGTGGTGTAATGAGCACGGGACCCATGTCTGGGCATAACCATCCCACTTAGGATGACATATGCAAAAGAAACAATTGATGGGTGGAAAGCTGGACAATGCAAACATTCACCACCAGTCACAAGGATCTGGGTTTAATACATCCTTCTTTTGCTCACTACACCACCCCAGTATGGACCCAGCCATGAGCCAATCAGTCCTGACCCTGTTCCTTATGGGAACAGTCCAGCCCAAACTGCCAAGCCAGGTCCTTCCCGGACTGGAAACAAGCCTCCAGGGACCGGTTTCTGGGCATTACCCTTCTGCAGCCAAGCTAGCGTGAATCCAGTTGTGTTGTGAGCATGGGACCTACGTCTGGGCATACCCTGTAATGTAAATGTGGCGTATTTGTATAGCGTGAACAGTGACCCGGAGGCATCCCGGCGCTTGTACTCCTACCACAAGGGAACCCCTCCTGGCTTTTCCTTGTGGGGTGTCCACTCCTGGGCTTCCCATGGTGAAACCAGGCATCCCTTGTGTATCAGGGGGCCTTTGTGGAGACTAAGCAAGCTATTGCCAAGAGTTGCAGCGTGGGACCCATGCTTAGAATCGGCACTGAGGCGAGAATATCCGGTCAGAGGAATTTAAGCCCGAAACCCTCCGAGGGGGGAATCGAACCCTGGTCCCTGGCCAGCGTTCTGCATCAAGGTCTGCCGCTCTAAGCATTGAGCCACACTTCTCCACACTTAACACTTATAGCGACATATGCAAAAGAAACAATTGATGGACGGAATGCTAGACAATGCAATCCTTCATTTCATTTCACTGTGTTTACAACTCGTTGTCCTTTGCAGCCTATCTCAAATACACCTCTGGGCTGGGTGACAGCTGCACTTTGTGTATTCACTCCAGATAGCCACAACACAGGAAGGCCTGGGTGTGACAGGGGATACACCTGCTTTCACATGCATACTGATAGTCTTCCTTGGCAGGGAGAGGTGGTCCACATGTACATTTCAATAGGTTGTGTCCTGCCCCCACACAAAGGGCTAATTGACCCATCTCTTATCGTCTGGAGCCAGGGCTAAAAAGGATCTGTGTGCACTTTTAAGGGTTCCTTTGAAGTAACCCCCTACATCAAAAGCATTTTTTAGTATAAGTACTGGGCTCAGACCTCATCTAATCAAATACTGTTTGGGACTCGTAACCAGATGCTGATTGCTCAACATATGGAAATGTCAGAGGACTGATGTGCTGCCAGTAGGGACTGCTATTTTGCTGACTGATTTGCTGTTGGCCAGCTAAGTGCTGGACTGCAGGATGGACTGACACTTTGAAGCCTGTTTTGATGTGCTGGCCTGCTACCTGCTATCTTCCTTCGTGTCCCAGGAGTTCTCCATGGGCTTGTTGGCTTGCAGCCTTTTCTTTTATGGTCTTAGGGCCATCAAAGACTCTATAACCTCATCTGAGTTTGGCAGGTAAAACTTTAAATGCACGAGCGCTCCTTGCTCCATAAAGGAAGCATCCATTCCCTCCCTTTGTCAATGCTCTGGTCGAGAGATTTTCCCCGAGAGTAGCACTCAGCCTTTCCTGACTACACATTGCCAGGGAGACGAGTGAGTCCTTCAAGCCAGCTTGCACTCATTGCACCAGCACTGAGAGAAGCGTATCCCTCAAAGGAGCCTGAGGGCCTCTTGGGGTAGTGCGGTGCTGTGTTCAACCCACCCTGTGTGAAGAAGTAGATCGTGCGCATTTATTTATTTATTTATTTTTTGCATTTATAATGCGTGCAGATACCCACAAAGGGTTTCCCGGCGCCAGGACTAAGAGACCGACAACACAGAAAGCAGCACGATCAAAGACCACAATTATTTATTGAAAAGCCAGGTTTTTACGCTTTTCTTAAAACTGGCAAAATTTTCCTCCTTTTGTAGAGCTGAGGGAAGGGAATTCCAAAGGACTGGTCCCAGATGGGAAAAGGATTTCCCTCCCACTCGGGCCAGTTTAAATCTAGGAACCGCAAAATTTGCTCCATTTGAAGAACGGAGGTTGCGTGCAGGAGCATAGGGCCTAACTAGTTTTTGCAGATATTTTGGTGCGGTTCCTGCCTTGATCTTAAACATATAGGTCAAAGCTTTGAACCGAACCCGGTTCTCAACCCTGAGCCAGTGCAGGTCCTTGAGGTGCTTCGAAATCCTTGCTGTCCTGGGGATTTTGCACAGCAGCCTGGCTGCGGAGTTTTGGACAAGCTGAAGCCGCCTGATCATGGCTAAGTTGGAACCCAGGTATAAGATGTTACCGTAGTCAAGCCTAGATGTAATAAGTGCATTGACTACGGTCTTCTGGGTATCCACAGGCAGCATCCAGATAATCTTCCGCAGCCACTTGAGGATAGTGAAGCAAGTGCCAGCCACTTTATTGACCTGCTGTTTCATCGATAGTGACTCATCGATGCACACCCCTAAATTTCTGACCTGGGTAGCCGGGATAGGAAAAGCGCCCAAGGATGGCGGCCAATGGATATCCTGCCACAGATCTCTGTTTTTACCTAGGAGAAGGATCTCCGTCTTCTCCCCGTTGAGCTTCAGCTGGTTCGTTGACATCCAGCTGAAGATTTCGTGAAGACCTAGTTTCAGCGCAGAGGGGGATGAAGGCTCTGAGTTGGTAAGGGAAAAAATAATCTACGAATCAACCTGCATGCTTACCATCCCAAGTTGGGGCCAGCTCCAACCGAGAGATATTGCTTTCTGGGTGGTCGCATTGCTGAACAATTCTGACCCCACCTACCACTCGAAGGAGGCTGCCGCAGCGTCGCTTGTTCAGTGACTCAGCATCTCTAGAAACCAATTGCTGTGCCCCAGGACTAGTGTGGTCTAAAGGAAGAATCAAGGCTTCCCCCCATGTGCCTGAGGGGCACGCTTTTTATCTTTATCAATCTGCTGCAATAGTGAGAGACCGAGCAAGGCTCTTGTGCTTACCTTAAGCTTGTGCCCTTCCTCCATTGCACTGAACTTGGGGCATTTATCTTCCTCTACATTGGGCGGGGGTTTGAGCAGGCCATCTAAAAGTCACCAAGCCGTCCAGCACGCCTTCGCATGCCGCCCCATTCATATGGAGAGAAGCAGTCCAAGTGTTCCCGAAAGGGCTGTGGACCCTACCTGTGGTCTGGGTAGGGTCCCATATGAAGAGCTCAGAGGGAAGAGTGTATGCCAGAATAGTCCCCAGACATCACCCAGAGGAAGTTCGATCTGGGCGTTTCAGCACAGAGAAAGTTATTTTGTTGACTTTGCTACTAACATTACCTTATAAAGTGTAATAGGAGCACAATTGTACCTGTGCCCTATCTTTTCTTCCTGATACAATTGTTTTGCGAGATTACTGCAACATATATGAGTCTTGCTAAAAAGAACCTGCATTACTTGCACTAATTGTAAGGTTTTTACTGTTTTGTTCTTCTGTTTTGGTCATAATATAGAAAGTATTTTTATACGCCCCTGTGTAGAGTCTCTTTTGTGGTGTATTCATTGTATTGCTGTGAGTGTATGCTACACAAATGCTTTACACATTGCCTCTTCAGAGAAGCCTTCCTGCTGTCCATCAAGCTACTAGAGGGTGAGCACAGGTTAGCTTGGTGTGTATCTGACTTACCTTACTAGCGTGGTGGGTTCTACCTGGTTTGGGTGCATACCTTCAATAACCAGAAACTGCATTTTCAGACAGACGTGACAGCTGTTAAGTCTAGAAAGACACAAGGTGCAATAAGAGTTAACTCTTAGAAACTGACTCATGAGTAGGTTCTTATTCTAACTAGGGTAGGAGAAGGAGAACATTAGCACATCTCTGTTATCACTGTCTAAGTCTTATGTTGTGGATTTGCTCATACAATAGGCAGGCCAAAGATGTACCCTAATTGTGGGTAACCCTTTTCTTTCTAGTTCTTCTTTTGTGGCATTGAAGATCTGCTAAGCCCCAAATATATTTATCAACACTACCTTAATCAACCTGGACAATCCTACATCCAATGTGAAGACTTCAATATCTTCTGACTTTGCAGCTTTTAAGTTCTTGATCAAGATTTTTTATTAGGCAGAACGTTTTCACTGAGTCCTTGGTACATGCCAATCCAAACCCTTTCACCCCAGTCAGCCTCTATGGGAGGTACTTGCCACTATGGAAATGTAAGATCCAACAAAGCTATAAGGGAAGGAGTGATATCCTAAATCCTGTTCCATCCACTACAGTTGCCATTTTTTCACTGGGAGCTGCTTCTTTATTTTCCGAACAATTCACAGCAATCTCTGTCTCTGGCTCAGACTATCTGACTCAGTTAAACGCCTGGCATTTATGTACAGTAGACACTGACCTGTGGCGAGATCACAGCACCAAGAAAAAGAAAAATGTGAAGGCAGCTGTCTTGTAACAGACCCAGTCTCCAATGCCAGATCATCATTGTGCATGTGTGACCAGGTCTAAGTTTCTTTTCAGCCTTGCCAAAAAAAATCCATAGCCACACTTGGAAGGTTTCCCGATATTTTGCTTTTTCCCGTAGTCTTTCATGGGTCATGACAGGTCCCCAGGCCATTCATGATAGGAAGATATATTTGCATGTGTAAGTTTTTTCTTTGTTTTAGCCTCCCATCTTCTTTATGACTTCCCTTAAAATATTTTTACAACTTTCATTTAACTTAGGTTTGGTCCTTAAACTCTAAATTCGTTTAACTGTATTGCCTTTCAAATTTATGATATGTACAAAGTACTTCCAAGTTGACCCGTGACTCTTCAATTAGGTTCTTGGCCTGCCTCCATCAGTCGAGTGAGCTCAAATAAAGTGAATATTAACATCTTCACAGACTCCTGATAACTGTACTGACTGACTTACCCCTACAATTTACTTCAACACTAGCGTATATTAATATTTTTCATGTTTCACAAGACACTACTAGGACCCACTATATCTTGCAGAAAAGACAGAAAAGGTAGTAAACAATCTGTATTTCCGCCAACTACTGCATGTACACACCTAAAAGAAAATTCAAAGTCAAGTTTGGAGAATAATGCACTACTTGACTACTCCAGAGGCTGCCAACATGTGAGAAGACAAATGAAAGCAAAGTGGCTAATAGCACACCTCAACCGAGCTCACTTGTCAGTGGGTGAGCCACATAGAGCCAGCTGCACTGCTGATGCTGCGCTGCTTCTTCCAGGCTTTTACTCCGTATTGCAGAGACGAAGGACCTGCTCAGATCTTGCCTATCTAAATTGCACCGAAGGATGCCCTAGATGCCCAGCTTTTTGTAGTGAGCCGACTTTGCACATTGGATGCACGCCTCTGCTAAGTGCGATTAGAACACACCATGCTTCAGTGTCTGCCTGACCCACTTCTGCTCCCCCTCCCAAATATCTCTAAATGGGAAGACACTCAAGGAGAGCAGGATTTCACTCCAGGAGTTCTGGCTTTGTGATCACGAATAGCCATGCCTATTACGACAAGCAATACTGCTGAGGCATTGAGGCACTAAGGAAGGCATCAAGGCACCAGGGCACTTCGCAAGGCGATCCGAAGGAAGGACCTGTTTGGCCTTATTAGGAGCCCCTACAGGCATGGATTGCGGAGGAGATCCGAGTAGGAGCAGATACGCCTTGTGAGCTCCTGAGGAACCCCTGCTTACTCCTTAATACTGTTGCTGCTGTACTCAACCTCACTGGCCATACCCCTCATATGCACCCTAAAAAGTGTTGGCACGCAATAGAAACGATGATGTAAAGCCACCTGTATTTTTCTCCTATTGTTCTCTTCTCTGTACTATTAGAGAAGGGTATCATTTACATTCTTGGCAACAATTAAGCTACTTTCAAGGGATGTTGTTAAAGCCTGTGCACTGGGCAAAGCCATAAGAGGAAATTATCACTGCATCCGCAAGACTTCTATCTCAAGGCCAGGGCCCAGAACTTCTGAAGATGAATGTCAAGCGAATAGCCAAACATCATGGGAGACAAACACTAAAGAACTGGGGACCAACTAATCCAGTTTCATTAATCCATCGACATCTGACTCATCACCAAATATGATTGGCTTTGATGCCAACAGACAAGCTAAGAATCTAACTGATAAGCTTGCTACTGACTCAGTGAAGTTCTCTGCGATATCAGCTTCACCCACCTCATGTCTAAATCTGCAGCAATCTCCCGAATCCGGACCCCCTGGGCCCTGCCAGCACCTCCCACACACCTACTTGTGGTGCCGCTCCAGAACCAAGAAGTTGCCAACATATCCTTTGTTTACTTTCCCTGGCTCTAAAGGACCACTGAGGAAGGAGGTCGACCTCAGAGTCAGTCTGACAATAAGTTAGGTTATTAGTGAAGGTACAGGGTATTCCATCAACTAATGCTTAGGGCCATCTTCTACATCTCTTGATAACCCCAGGGGGAGTATAGCCTAGTGCAGGGTGCATAAACACCTAGTGGGGAAGGAGATAAGTCAGTCTCAGAGCCTAATCTCCTACATGAACAACTGTTTCACACTGTTCCAAAGCCTCTGCCTCATGTGGCCCAATCCCTGCCAATTGAAGCAAATCTATAGCAAAAACTGGGTGAAATTAGGGAGAGGAAAATCTCACAGGAGAAGGTGCACCAGGAGACACGAGGTGAGCTGGGACAGGTCAATACTAACATACAGCTACTCAGTTCATGGGTTACACCGCTCGAGCAATGGGTGTCCGATCTCAAGGATTTTAGGAGCAACCAAGACTCATCAACTCTGAAACTTCAATCTGAACTCGCTGCATTGCAGTTGAAACTTGAAGATGTGAAAAACAGATCACATAGTACCCACCTGAGATTGTTGAGATACTTGAGGGCCAAGTGGATGGTTAGACTGTCAACAAATCTAATTGTCAAGCATGTGCTTCCTGAAACAGCAGCTAAGGACATGGACCTTACTATTTCACGTGCCCACAGTGTTCCAGCATTCAGAGTCTCCCAATTTTAAGTGCCCACGAACTTTGGTGACTTTCATGTGAATAGCTGATCCTGACTAATGCTACAAGGGACGATGTTTACCGTGTCCCAGATAACTACTCTTAGAATCTTTTTAGATATTTCTCTGTCTGCATCACGGCACCGCAAAGAGTTTAAATCAATTAGAGATAACTTTAATGCACTAGTGGCACCAGCTGGGATTGTCCAGCAGTCAAAATTGAAAGTCCTTCATAAGGGCCAATCTTGGATCTTCCACACTGTCATGACAGGAGGGTGAGGGTCACTGCAGGTCAGTAAAATTCAGGTAGAAAAATCCAGAATTTCTTTCCTTCTTGACTTTTCCATCAACATGTCGAGGTGGTTAGTTCTTTGACAGGTGTGAGTTTTGGAGCCAGGGGACAAGTAGAACAAGGATTTTGATGAGCTGGAAAACCCTGGATTTTAGGTACTTGAGAATTGTTTCCTCAATTGCTAATGGCATAAACAATCAAACAAAATGTTGGTCCATTTAAGCACGGCTTCAATCATTAAAAGCACAGATTTTTCTCTTCCAAGAGACCCACCTTATAGCCTTGGCAAAGCAGCCCTGTGTCCCTGGATTCTTTTTTCATGCTTACTATGCAACCATCAGCACTGCAGTCATAGGGGTGGTAATATTGATTTCACGAGACCTAGCTTGTGTAGTGCAACAGGTGCTAAAGGATCCTACAGCTAGGTGGATATTAGTTAGTGTGAGGTTCCTTGAGCAGCTTATCCACCTTATTAGTTATTATCGTCCTATCGAAGACGATGAGACTTCTCACACCAAAATCTAAAATCTTATGCAATCTCTAGAAGGGCTCATTGTATAAGGGGGGGTACTTCAACATTACCCAAAATACTAAGTTGGATTTCTCACGAATCAACAAATAGCAAAATAAGCTGAGGTCCTTGCATTGGTTGACTAAATTGTATAGCGACTTCGCCCGATTTGATCCTTGGCGAGTCCATCACGTGCAAGAGAGAGAATATATATGATTCTCAAAACGCTATAACTATGCTTCAAGAATTGATTTTATTTTTATTTCCCATTTGTGGAGCAGAGTTGATTCAGGGATATTCTCAAATCTTTTTTCAGATCATTCAGTCCCGTTTGTTAAGGTATCACTAATGGATCAGTGGCCCCCATGGCTCGCTGGCGCTTGAACAGTTCATTATTAACTGGTGAGAGCTGGTTTGTGGTTATGCGTTCTGGCATAGATTTATTTTTCTAGAGAAATGTAGGCTCAGCTTCTTCTACTTACGTTTTGGGGCATTTAAAGCATTTCTACAGTTCCAGGTGACCTCTTGTGGAGCGCAAATAAATAAACTTACAATGGAACAGGCTGTGGCAATGCAGTACGAACTTGATCAGACTGCACTCACTCTCTCCATGGTCCAAACACTGAGTACTAGAACCGAGGTCCAACAAGCGTATAAAAATCTGACAGACTATTACATGTCTAGGGAAATTGTTAATCAAAATACTTGCTTTCAGAAGTTTTATGAGGAAAGAGGGTGTTTTTTGGCATGGTCAGTCATGAAAAAAGGAATAACGAATTTCAGATTTGATAGGCACAGTTTTTGTAGACGACAATACAAGGCAGTATGCCTTAATTAATTGTTCTCCTCCTGTGCATTTTGTGGAATTTTTCATTCTACTTGGCTGCTTTCCCTGTCTAGTGAGATACAAGCTACCGCTACAGCACATATTACCTAGTAGAAGACGCAATAAAGTATTTTCCCAATGCAAAAGCCTGTGGGTGCGATGGCCTACTGGTTGAAATTTACAAGGTGTTTGAAGCCCAAGTAGCTAAGATTTCAGTCATTTTTTTCAATTAGATCCTTGAAGAGTGTGAGCTACCCAGTTCATTCATGAAAGCAGAGATTTTCAGCTTCCTGGAAAAAAGATAAGACCCTTCCTTTTTCACAGGTTACATGATTCTATATTTGGCTGCTGAAAAGCAAAATATTCTCAATGAATTCGCTAAAATTCGGACTTTTACAGATATCGGGGGTTACAAAATTAATCATGCCAAATCTGAAGCTCTCCTTTTTAACAGTACCCCGTGGTTCTGCCAAAAACTATGAGTCCTCATTATGCGAGCACTCGTCCTATTAGGTATCTAGGAATCTTTGTCACATTAACATTTTCAGGACAGTTTAGATTGAACTATACCACCACCAGTAGCGGACCGTGGAGGGAGTTTCATGGGGCAGTGAGGCGAGACGGGGGAGGGGCAGGGTGGGGAGTAGTAAACACTGGAATGTGGATGAACGGGGGTAAGTAAACAATTAAATAAATAAAACAAATGTTGTTGCCCCTCCCCCAACCCACCTCACCGCCCCACGGAACTCCCTCCACGGACCGCTACTGACCACCACCCTCAATAAAGTGCTCGGGTTACTTCATAAGTGGCACTCCCTGCCACACACTGTTATAGGTCGTGTAGCCTTATTAAAGATGGCTATTCTTCCTAGGGGCGTAACAAACGCCCCGCGGTGCCTGGGGCCCCACTTTCTTCAGTAAATGAAGGGGGCCCGTGCCCCATCAGCTCTTCGGTGACAGCTATGAGAGAGGCTTGCACCGAAGCAAGCCTCTCTCCCTCTAAAGCAGGTGCAGGCTGTCTGCCGCCTGCTCTGAGCCCCTAGCCCCCTCCCTCTGACTGAGGAGAAACAATGTCAAAAGTTGCAATGTTTCTCTTCAGTCAGAGTGAGCAAGGCCCAGAAAGAGGATGGGGTGGGGGCCCCAGAGAGCAGGAGGCAGCACAGAGCACTGCTGAGGACCCTGACAAGGGTGAGAGTGGGGCCCCCAGAGAGCATTCTCCAGGGCAAAGCTCATATGAGAAGGGATGAGGCAGCAAAATGGTGCCCTCAGGTAAGCACTCTTGTTAGAATGCACCATGTGGGCATCCGAAGGGGGGGGTAAGATGGGCCGAGAAGGGTGCAAGGCAGAGGGGAGAAGGGTGCAAGGCAGAGGGGAGAAGGGTGCAACGGGGAGGGGGAGAAGGGTGCAAGGCGGAGGGGAGAAGGGTGCTAGGTGGAGAGGAGAAGGGTGCAAGGCAGAGGGGAGAATGGTGCAACGGGGAGGGGGAGAAGGGTGCAAGGCAGAGGGGGAAGGGTGCAAGGTGGAGGAGAAGGGTGCAAGGCGGACGGGAGAAGGGTGCAAGGTAGAGGGGAGAAGAGTGCAAGGGGAGTGCAAGGCAGAGGGAAGAAGGGTGCAAGGCAGAGGGGAGAAGAGTGCAAGGCAGAGGGGAGATGGGTGCAAGGCATAGGGGAGAAGGGTGCAAGGAAGAGAGGAGAAGGGTGCAAGGCATAGGGGAGAAGGGTGCAAGGCATAGGGTAGAAGGGTGCTAGGAAGAGAGGAGAAGGGTGCCAGGCAGAGGGGGGAAGGGTGCAAGGCAGAGAGGAGAAGGGTGCAAGGCATAGGGTAGAAGGGTGCAAGGCAGAGGGGAGAAGGGTGCAAGGCAGAAGGGAGAAGGGTGCAAGGCAGAGAGGAGAAGGGTGCAAGGCATAGGGTAGAAGGGTGCAAGGAAGAGAGGAGAAGGGTGCAAGGCAGAGGGGAGAAGGGTGCAAGGCAGAGGGGAGAATGGTGCAAGGTAGAAAAGGGTGCAAGGCAGAGGTGGAGTAGGGTACAAGGGGGAGGGGGAGAAGAGGGGGAGGGGAGAAGGGTGCAAGGGGGAGGGGGAAGGGGGGTGCAAGAAGGGTGCAAGGCAGAGGGGAGAAGGGTGAAAGGGGAATGGGGATGAAGTTAAAAATGTGTCCCCCCCCCCGGAAACATTTCTGTGGACGCCCATGGAATGCACACTACTTTATGAGAGAGAGTGGAGAGAGAGAGAGTGGAGAGAGAGCGAGTGGAGAGAGAGTGCAGAGAGACACTGGAGAGAGAGAAAAAGTAGAGAGAGAGGGTGGAGAGAGAGAGTGGAGAGAGAGACAGTGGAGAGAGAGTGGAGGGAGACAGTGGAGAGAGAGTGGAGAGAGAGAGATTGAAGAGAGAGAGGGAATGGAGAGAGAGAGTGGAGAGAGAGTAGAGAGAGTGGAGGGAGACAGTGGAGAGAGAGTGGAGAGAGAGAAAGAGGAGAGAGTGGAGAGAGAGACAGTGGAGAAAGAGTAGAAAGAGAGAGTGGAGAGAGAGTGGAGAGAGTGGAGAGAGAGAGTGGAAAGAAAGAGTGGAGAGTAGAGAGAGAGAGAGAGAGAGAGAGAAAGAGAGAGAAAGAGAGAGAGAGAGTGGAGAGACAGTGGAGAGAGACAGTGGAGAGAGAATAGATAGAGAGAGAGTGGAGAGAGAGTGGAGATAGACAGTGGAGGGAGAGAGAGTGGAGAGAGCATGGAGAGACAGTGGAGGGAGTGGAGAGAGAGAGAGAGTATAGAGAGAGAGTGGAGAGAGAGTGAAGAGAGAGAGTGGAGAGATAGAGTGGAGAGAGAGTGTGGAGAGAGAGAAGAGGGGAGAGAGAGAGAGTGGAGAGATTGGAGAGAGAGAGAGAGTGGAGAGATTGGAGAGAGAGAGTGGAGAGAGAGTAGTGAGAGAGTGGAGAGAGAGTGGAGAGAGAGTAGAGAGAGGGCGGAGGGAGACAGTGGAGAGAGAGTGGCGAGAGAGTGGAGAGAGAGAGAGTGGAGAGAGAGAGAGTGAAGAGAGAGAGAGTGGAAAGAGGGTGGAGAGAGGGTAGTGAGAGAGTGGAGAGAGAGTGGCGAGAGACAGTGGAGAGAGAGTAGAGAGAGAGAAGGGAGAGAGGGTGGAAAGATGGAGAGTGGAGAGAGAGTGGAGAGAGAGTGGAGAGACGGTGGAGGCAGACAGTGGGGGAGAGAGTGGAGAGAGTGGGGAGAGAGAAAGTGAGAGAGTGGAGAGAGAGTAGAGAGAGAGAAAGTGGAGAGACAGACAGTCTAGAATGAGTGGAGAGAGAGACAGTGGAGATAGAGTGGACGGAGTTGAGAGAGAGAATGGGGAGAGAGAGAGAGAGAGTGAAGCGAGAGTAGAGACTGACTGACTGACTCAGAGACTGAATACTGACTGACCGAGAGATTGACTGGCTGAGAATCTGACTGGGAGAGAGAGAGAGCAACTGGCTGACTGTCAGAGTGACTGACTGACTGACAGAGAGAGAGAAACTTATTGAGAGTGAGACTGACTGACAGAGAGAGAGACTATCTGATTGACAGAGACTGACTGACTGAGGTAGAGAGATACTGACTGACAGAGAGAGAGACTGACTGACAGAGAGACTGAGAGAGAGGCAGAGACTGACTGACTGAGAGAGATAGACTGATTCACTGCAAGAGAGACTGACTGACTGAGAGAAACTGACTGAGAGAGACTGACAAAGAGAGAGAGACTGAGGTAGAGAGAGAATGACTGACTGAGAGAGACTGACTGACTGGGAGAGAAATAGAGACTGACTGGGATGGAGAGAGAGACTGACAGAGAGAGACTAAGAGAGAGACAGAGACTAAGAGACTGACTGGCTGAAAGAGAGACTGACAGAGAGAGAGAGAGATAGACTGACTGAGAGAGAGAGAATCACAGAGAGAGACTGACTGACAGAAAGAGAATCACAGAGAGAGACTGACTGACAGAGAGAGAGAGACTGACTGACAGAGAGAGAGACTGACAGAGAGAGTCACTGACTGAGAGAGAGAGAGACTGACTGAGAGAGACTGGCTGACTGAGAGAGAGAGAGAATGACTGACTGAGAGAGACTGACAGAGGGAGAGACAGAGAGAGAGAGGGAGAGATTGTCTGGAAGACTGACTGACTAAGAGAGAGAGAGACTGAGAGAGAGAGGCTGAGAGAGAGAGACTGACAGAGAGACTGACAGAGAGAGGGGCTGACAGGGAGAGAGACTGACTTAGAGAGAGAGACTTGGAGAGAGACTGAGAGAGAGAGACTGACTCAAAGAGAGACTGACTGACTAAGAGAGAGAGACTGACTGACTGAGAGCGACTGATAGAGATAGAGACTGACTGAGAGAGAGACTGACTGAGAGAGACTGGATGAGAGAGAGACTGACTGGGAGAGAGAGACTGACAGAGAGAGAGAGAGAGAGAGAGAGAGAGAGAGAGACTGGGACTCTGACAGAGAGAGAGACTGACTGACAGAGAGAGAGACTGACTGTGAGAGAGAGAATAAGAGAGAGAGAGAGACTGACTGGCAGAGAGAGAGAGAGAGAGACTGGCTGAGAGAGAGAGACTGGCTGACTGAGAGAGAGAGACTGACTGAAAGAAACTGACAGAGAGAGACTGTGAGAGACTGACAGACAGAAAGGGAGAGACTGACTGACAGAAAGAGAGAGACTGACTGAGAGAGAGACTGACTCACTGAGAGAGAATGACAGAAAGAGCGAGACACTGACAGAGAGAGAGAGACTGACAGACAGAGGGACTGAAAGGGAGAGAGACTGACTGAGAGAGAGAGAGACAGAGAGAGACTGACAGAGAGAGGCGCTGACTGAGAGAGACTGACTGAGAGAGAGAGAGAGAGAGAGACTAACTGACTGACAGACAGA
The DNA here is from genome assembly GCF_964263255.1 of Lissotriton vulgaris. Classification (NCBI taxonomy): domain Eukaryota; kingdom Metazoa; phylum Chordata; class Amphibia; order Caudata; family Salamandridae; genus Lissotriton; species Lissotriton vulgaris. Next base: position 1,945,536,726 of record NC_141685.1, read on the forward strand.
GAGAGACTGACTGACTGAGAGAGACTGAATCACAGAGAAAGACTGGATGACAGAGAGAGATAGACTGACTGAATGACAGAGAGAGATAGACTGACTGACTAAGAGAGAGAGAGAAAGACTGATTGAGAGAGAAAGACTGACTGACTGACAGACTGACCGAAATAGAGAGATAGAGAGACTGACAGAGAGAGTGAGTGACAGAATGACAGAGAGAGACTGATTGACTGAGAGAGACTGACTGACTGACTGAGAGAGACTGACTGACAGAGAGAGACTGACAGACTGACAGAGAGAGACTGACTGACTGAGAGAGACTGACTGACTGAGAGAGACTGACTGACAGAGAGAGATAGACTGACTGAACGCGAGAGACTGACTGAGAGAGAGAGAGAGAGAGAGAGAGAGAGAGAGAGAGAGTGATGGAATTGGGCTCAAAGTGTGTATGAAGCTATGCAATGCCTCTTAAGATTGCTATTGTCTACTAATAAAAATGTATTATCAAAATGTGCTCTTTGTAGTTACATCTGCTTTTGAAATACTGCATTGTCGCATTGTCTAATGTTTTAAAACGGAAACGAGAAGGAGCAGTGGATGCACTTTTTTAAAACCTGAACGATGAATGGGCCCAATGTTGTATATCATGACAGGAGTCTTCATCAGGAAACCCACCGAAAATTGGGCAAACTTCCCCAGCCTACTGATGGCAGGGACCCTGTAATGAATGGACCACCACCTATGATAGCCTGCTGGCAGACTAAGTTCAACCTTTAATTACTCCACAATCCAGTGTTACTTATAATGGCTGTATTGATGACAGTGGCGTAACAATAGTCCCGCATCCCCTGCAGTATGGCGGGTCGCTGCCTGAGTCTTCTAGAATGGCACGGAGAATGGGGTGGTCCTCCATGTAGTTTGCAGGGGGGCCCCCTCAAGTTTTGTTACGCCACTGATTCTTCTTCCATTCGTTTTTATCTTTGCTAACATCATGATTACAATTCCACATTTTTTTCAATGAAATTGACTCCATGCTTCGCCATTGTCAATGGCAGTGGAAGAAAGCCTGTACTAAGTTGACGTATATAGAAGATGGAGCTCTCATGCCCCTGAAAAAGTCCTATCAAGCTGCGTTTTTTGACTGACTTTTTCGTGCAGCAAATACGAGCCACCAGTTGCATTATTTCTCAATTTTTAGGGCTACACAGACTGCATTCAAGCCTTACACAGTAGACTATCTGTAAAACCTGTACTAAATTAGCATAACCACAATGCCAAAACTACCCAGGAATATTTTGCAAGCTCTCAAATCTTAATGTTGACGCATTACATCAGCTGCCAATTTGCATATGGTCGAACTGCTGCCCAAATTTCGGCGGCAGTGGCTCCTAAACCACAGTGGCAATTAAAAAAAATATGACCCATTGAACCTTCTCACTCAGTTGACAACAGCAGATCATGTTTCATGCTGAAATGGGAACACATCTCCATTTCTACATTCAGATGGCAGCAGTGTATATAGTGGAAAATTCCATACACAGAGCAATGCAATAACAGCATTCATAATTTCCTGGTAGACAGATTGCACACGGATTTGGAACAAAGGATAACAATAAGTACCTAGTAGCATGAATATAAGGTCATCTGTAATGCCAAACCTACCCTGCATTGCTGAGTCTGGTTTTTAAAATCCCGTTTCATTTGCAGTATATTCGAACAGCAGTAGACCACACAAGATGACATCACATCGGGGCGTGGCTTGCCGCAGAGAGTAATGGGAGCTTGAAAAAGCAGCCAGACTACCCCGCCAATACCCCTAACTATACGTCTATCCGGAACAGAGCTTGAGTGGGTCTTTGATGGCCCCCCTCGATGCCTGGGAGCTATAAATGCCTGTGGGAAACCAAGACTGACAGATAGCTAGAGAGAGCATGTAATCGGCCTGATAGCAGACAGAATCCCTGAGCTCGAGTGCCGCAACAAGGACTGCAGAGATGACAGGGGAAGAAGTCCCAGACCCCCCCTAGCAGATAAAACTTAATAAATGCACTGTGCAGAGAGACCAAATGCCTAGTCCAGACGAGCCGGCTATGAGCGACCCACAGGTGGCTACATGACACCCATTCACCCAAGCACCTATGCTGCAAGATGTCATGTCTGCCATCCAGGGGGTCAAACCCGATCTCGTTGGGAAAATAGATGCAGTAACTACAGAAGTCTCCTTACTAAGAGCAGATCTCTGTAATATGGGAAGTCGAATGAAAGAGGTGGAGGGAATAACGGCTGGCTTGGGGGTCGACATAAAGTCCTTGCAAAAACAAGTTGGTGAATTGACAAAGGTGGCAAGAGAGTTGGAGGCCAGGCTGGGTGACCAAGAAGGGCATTCCTGTTGCAATAATATCCGCATAATCGGTGTACCAGAGAGAGTGGAGGGATCAGCAACTGACCTTTTTTTGGAAGATCTAATAACAAAAATGCTCCAACCTCAGGCACTATCCAAGCACTTTTACTTTGAGAGTGCCCATAGAGTACCAGGCGCACAGCCAAAGCCAGGGGCTCTACCGCAACTTATAATTGCTCTACTATTCAATTATTGTGACCGCGATGTCATCCTGCAGGCGGCCCAGAGTGCCCCTTGTCATATTATACCCAGATTTCACACTGAAAGTACAGTAGAAAAGACAGAGCTTCCTGGAGGTGAAAAAGGCTCTGCGCACAAAGGACATTAAGTACTTCATGCTATTCCCCACGACTCTTCGAGTAGCTACAGATGGTAAGGTGTGCATAAAGTGAACCTTAGTAATCTACATTCCCCCATTGTACTCGGACCCCCATCTTTCCTCACTAAAGACATTGAGTCTTGAACACTATCAGTCCAGAACAATTTATGTATTTTATGTATAGGAAATCGCCAGTACTATTTACTATCGGACAGTATGCAGGATAGTAACCTGCTTTTCAGGTGACTATCAAATCTTGATCATGCCAACCCGTTAAAGTAATGTTCTGTTCCTGCATATAGAGATTGTCACAATGGTACACAGACAAAATATCGATTTTTAAATATCGATATGCAAAAATATCGAAGTTTAAATATCGATATACAAAAATATCGAAGGTAAGTAATATCGACAGTCTAAATATCGATATTGGTATGATATCAGTAATATCGAAGTTGTAAATATCGATGTTAATAATATCGAAATTAATAACTTTGATGTTACTAATATCAATTTTTAAATAAATTTAGTGTATATTATATTGTATTTATTATGTTTTATCATTTATTTTTAATGTTATTTTATTAAATATTGTCTTTTACTACTGTAGCGGGTTGTGGGTTTATAGGGGAATAGGGTGGGAAGTAATTTAATTATGTTAAATTAATTATTAATTAGTAGGAATTATTAATTAATTAATTGAGAATTAATTTTAAATAATTTTTAATTAATTTATTAATTGATAAATATGTTCTGTAGCGGGTTATGGGTTTATAGGGGAATAGGGTGGGAAGTAATTTAATAATAATTAATTAATTGATATATGTTTGTACATATTTTAAATAATTAATTGGTAATTAATTTCTATTAATTAGTTAATTAATTATTATACTTTTTTATCATATTTATAATTATTAATTAGTTGGTAATTAATTATTATTAATTATTTAATTAAATTAATTAAAGTAATTTTTATATATATTATTTATTGTTATTAATTAATTAATTGTGCAAAATAATATTAATTATTAAATTAAATTAATTACAGCAAATGTGCTAATATATTTACTTTATTGTTATTGTTAATTAATAATTAATTGGTAATTAAATAATATTAATTAATTTTGGGTACAGGGGTATTTTTAGGGTTCAGGGTCAGTTTTCAGTTCATGGGTACAGGGGTATTTTTAGGGTTCAGGGTCAGTTTTCAGTTCATGGGTAAAGGGGTATTTTTAGGGTTCAGGGTCAGTTTTCAGTTCATGGGTACAGGGGTATTTTTAGGGTTCAGGGTCAGTTTTCAGTTCATGGGTAAAGGGTTATTTTTAGGGTTCAGGGTCAGTTTTCAGTTCATGGGTAAAGGGGTATTTTTAGGGTTCAGGGTCAGTTTTCAGTTCATGGGTACAGGGGTATTTTTAGGGTTCAGGGTCAGTTTTCAGTTCATGGGTAAAGGAGTATTTTTAGGGTTCAGGGTCAGTTTTCAGTTCATGGGTAAAGGGGTATTTTTAGGGTTCAGGGTCAGTTTTCAGTTTTTGGGTAAAGGGGTATTTTTAGGGTTCTGGGTCAGTTTTCAGTTCATGGGTAAAGGGGTATTTTTAGGGTTCAGGGTCAGTTTTCAGTTTGTGGGTAAAGGGGTATTTTTAGGGTTCAGGGTCAGTTTTCAGTTTGTGGGTAAAGGGGTATTTTTAGGGTTCAGGGTCAGTTTTCAGTTCATGGGTAAAGGGCTATTTTTAGGGTTCTGGGTCAGTTTTCAGTTCATGGGTAAAGGGGTATTTTTAGGGTTCAGGGTCAGTTTTCAGTTTTTGGGTAAAGGGGTATTTTTAGGGTTCTGGGTCAGTTTTCAGTTCATGGGTAAAGGGGTATTTTTAGGGTTCAGGGTCAGTTTTCAGTTTGTGGGTAAAGGGGTATTTTTAGGGTTCAGGGTCAGTTTTCAGTTTGTGGGTAAAGGGGTATTTTCTAGGGTTCAGGGTCAGTTTTCAGTTCATGGGTAAAGGGCTATTTTTAGGGTTCTGGGTCAGTTTTCAGTTCATGGGTAAAGGGGTATTTTTAGGGTTCAGTGTCAGTTTTCAGTATTTGGGTTAAGGGGTATTTTTAGGGTTCTGGGTCAGTTTTGGGTTTTTGGGGTACAGTCGTACAGGGTAAAAATTTAATAAATTTAAATTAATTCAATTAAATGAAATTACAAAATATAAAATTACATTAAATTATTACGTTTTTAATTTATTTTAAATGTATATGTATTAGTTATAATTTTTTAATTATGTTTTAATATTTTTATTTAATATTTGTAACATTATATGTATTTTATAATTATTTTAACATTATTATTAATACATTTAAAAAAACTATATTTTTAATTCCGATATTTTTGTACTACGATATTATTTTTTCGATATTTTTGTACTTACCTTGTTAGGGATAGGATTCCGATATTTTTGACTTCGATATTTTTGTCCCGATATTTTTGTATGTCGATATTTTTGATTTCGATATTTAGTCAGACATTCGTCACAATACACATTAATGTTGCAACCTGGAAATCCCATTTCTTGCGGCTTCCAATAATACAAACAGGGACCGGGATATCCCATCACAAAATCATCCTTTACCTCTACAAATTGTGGTGAGTGAACATATTTATAATTAACCAGTGACAATGGGTAAGCAGTCCACACACTTGTAACAGATTCAGTAGGATAACAAGCTGTACCTTCATGAAAGAATTTCCTGTGCATATCTAGAAATACATTGCTTGGTATTGCTCTTTTGGCATCAACTGGAGAAACAATCTTGCATATAGCACATGATGGGGCATTCCAATGGCACTCCAAAACCTAGGACATCCCTCCCAAAATCAACAATAGTAACAATACAAAAACAGATCAAAGCCCTTTCTTCTTAGCAGACCAAGCAGACCAAAAAGACCCATTCTGCCCGAAACGCAGGGTTGCAAATGGCTGCTCTTCCTTCATAATGGGGTGAACAAATAGTTACATTTTAGAATCAGAGGAAATGACATGCAATGGAGCCAACAATGATAAAAGCAAGAAAAGGGACAAAGTTTCCAGTGTCATCAGAGCCTCACTGGCAGACTGCTATTGTTCATGTACGGTGGTGCTATTGAGCACTTTCATTGGAGCTGCGCGATCGCAGCCCTTTCTGAAGAAATTCCACGTCATCCAGGGCTGTGTATCCCCCCTCTTCTTTCCATGGAAGCACGTCAAATTCATCCTGTCCAATGTCTGAACAATGCACCAATCTCTCTTTCCCTAACTACAGATGGTACCACAGGCAAGGTACACCTTATTCTTTATCCTCGCAGTCCATCCCTACTAATCTGACTTCTCCTTTGGTGTACTTTCTTCCGTCGGGCGCAGATTGTACCGAGCTGCTCCAGGGACAGAGGAGTCAACAAAAAGGGTCTCAGACTCAGAGGAACCAACAGCTTTGGGCTCAAGCACAGATGGGCCAGCAGGCTGGGGTTCCTGGATGGCCTTACTCTTAGATGGCACCACCTCATTCAATGCTGCATTGCTCACCTCCTCGTTGGGCGCCCACTTTATCCATGCATCTGAGAAGGGAACGAAACAAGGGACCTGCTCCATTTCAGAGTCACCAATCTCATCGAGCATCCACTGGTCATAAGGCAATGGAAGGGGCATCCTCTGGCAGTGGGTAGAGTGAATCCAATTCCTCCGACCTTGTGATGGAAACTGCCATCCAAGCGGTGAGGATGACTGGGAGAAGCCTCTTCCAGCACAGCTCCAAGCTGCCTTTCCTCTGATAGTTCCTCACCAAGATAAATCACTGGGTCGGATATCGTGGCTTGGTCCCTCAGGAGTTGAGGGTAAAGCTTCATGGATCTGTCGGTGAATAGAGTGCAAGTTTTTAGTCAACTCATACAAATAGTCCACAAATAAGGGATATTCTATCTGTGAAAAACTGCGAGGTCGCGGGACGCCGCAGACATTCACTGGGCGGCCAAGCACGACCTTGTACGGTGACAACCCTGTTCTAGAGTGAGCCATAGCTCTTGTAGACAGCAAAGCTAATGGTAAAGCATCTGGCCATTGCAATCCTGTGCTCTCTTTGATATTTGCCAGCTTCAGTTTGAGAGTACCATTGTACTTCTCAACCAGACCTGCTGACTGGGGGTGGTTTGCAGTATGGAATCTCTGCTTCATGTGCAAACAGACACACACCAGCTGGATAACCTTTGAGTTGAAGTGACTTCTGTTGTCACTCCAATTCAAATGGGACAAACCAAAATGCAGGAAGAACTCTATTAGGAGTGCCTTCGCCATCACCATGGCTGTGTTCTCTTTAGTGTGGTAAGCCTTGATCCATTTACCCAATGCACAAACAACCACTAACACATATTTCAAATTGTTGACTCATTCCATTTCGATGAAATCCATCTTGATAACCTCGAAAGGGAAAGAAGGTGGTGCAAAATTACCAGGAGTTGTAGTGGTGCCTTTCCCAGTATTATACATCATGCATACCATACAGTACTTCAATAAGTGAGCAGCAACTTTGGGAATGTTGTCATTCTGCCATACAGGGTCTAACAACTACATAACCCCTTCTCACTAATTTGAGCTGGCCCGTGCGCCATAGTAACCACAGGGAGGACATAAGCATCCAGTAACATCCATCTCTGCTTTTCTGACTTATCAGTCCAGCACCAATCCTCATCCAAATGTGCCGTACTCTCCTGCAATACTGCTAACTCCTCAATTGTTGCCTCACTCTGGATCCCATTGACATTGTCCAAAGTGTCTTCAAACATGGTGGCCTTGGGTAACCACCTGGCAGGAACCGCTACAAAATTTGTAGCTGTCTCCTTAGCTATTTGATCTGCAAATGCATTTCCCCTCCCCACATCATCGGTGATTGCCTTATAGGTACTGCACTTCACTATAGCGAATTTCTACGGAGTGTCAAGGCAGACAAAAGCCTATGTATAAGGAACCCATTTTGAATACGTGCCCCATGAGATCTGACAAACCCTCTCTCTGCCCAGAGGCGCCCAAAATTATGGGCAACATCGAAGGAATACTGGCAGTCAGTGTAGATATTGACAGCCAGTCCCTCGCTCAACTCAGAAGCTCCAATGAGAGCGACTAACTCAGCTGCCTGGGCGGACTAATAAGGAACTCGTAATGTCTCAACTACCGTGTGCAGTGTAGTGAGTGCATATGCTGTAGTGGTTGTGCCACCTGGTAGTTTGAAACAAGAACGATCGACATATGAATCCCCTTTGGGGTCAGATAAGGGAACATCAGTCAGGTCTACCCATCCCTTCGCCTGCTCCTCTGTCCGAAACAGACAATCATGTATGTCTATTTCTTCACTCTCAGAAGGAAGGGGTAGTAACGAGGCAGGGTTCAGAGTGGGACATCTTTTTACCGTAATATGCGGGGCGAAAAGGGTCAGCTCATTACCGGTCAGACGTGCACTGGTAAGGTGCTGTGTCTTGGTCTTATTCAAAAGAGTGTCCACAGCATTCGGTACCATGACTGTGAGGTCAGTATCAAGTAGGAGCCCAGCCGTTTGCCTTATAGAGATGGCCACTGCCGCAACCGTTCTTAGACAACTCAGGAGGGCTCTGGCGACTGGGTCAAGAAAAGCAGAAAAATAAGCACACAGCCGTTGCTTACTTCCAAAGACCTGTGTTAAAACAGAGAGCGCACAGCCGTCCGTCTCTTGTACATACAACACGAACAGCTTCGCATAGTCAGGGGTGCCAAGCACAGGAGCAGAGCAAAGAGCAATTTTTAGTTGCTCAAAAGACTGCTGACATTCATGCATCCAAGAGGAAGGGGTTTTGGGACCAGGAGCCATTTTTTAATAGGCCCTGCATACACGGCTCATAGTAAGCTGTGCAACAAGGGGTATGCAGTTCCTAGGGGGAAGACAGGTCGGCGTTGCAATGACTGATGCCGACTTATTTTAACACTCACTATCCTTGCACTACCCTTTGCCCTCATACCCGCACACACCTAACGGCTGCTTCTCTATAAGATCTCCGCCAAAGAGCTCAGTTCACGGTGAGCCCGTTGGGCATTGCAGCACCAGCCCGACGAGGAGCAAAGACCAATGGTGAAGCATGACATCCTCCGGGGTGTGTGAGGGTATCACGAAGCAAGACCTGTCTTCCCTTTAGGAACTGCATACCCCTTGTTGCACAGCTTACTATGAACTGTGTATGCAGGACCTATTTAAATAACAGCACATTCATGCATCCAAGGCAGGGCCTCATGCACATCTTTAGTGGTTAGCGCTAGCAAGGGCTTTGTTAGTACTGAATAACCAGGGATCCAATGGCGACAGTAGGAAGTGATGCCAATGAAGGCGCGTACCTCCCTTTGAGTTTTAGGGGTAGCCATTTTCACAATGGCGCTAATGCGCTCAGGGGTCAATCTCATACCCTTCTTCGACAGTAGGTAACATAAATAGGTGACCTACTGTCGACAATACTGAAATTAAGAAAGGGACACCTTATGTCTGTGATGATCCAAATGTAGTAACAACTTAACCATACTGTCTTTGCATGCCTGTTCAGTGTCAGAAGCAATCAGTATGTCATCCACATACTCAAGCAATACATTACCTGAGGAAAGCGTGAGGGGGTCCAGCTGGGCTTTCAAGGCGTGGCTATATATACTAGGGTTTGCAGTATAGCCCTGAGGAGCGCAGCAAAATCTAAAGCTTCTGCCAGCTAAGGTAAAACCGAATAGGCTATCAGGATGAATTTGGATACTGAAGAACACATTTTTCAAATCAATGACAGAGAATAATTGGACAGAGGAAGGAGTAATTGTGAGAAGGTAAGTAATGTCAGGGACCACTGGGAATTGAGGAACCACTATTTTCTTAACTGCACGCAAATCAATCACAAAATGATAAATATCTGCATTGTCATCAGGGAAGTTGGGGATGTATTTTTAAAATAGGAAGAATATGGCTCTTACACACATTCGATGCTGTCACCTCAACTACCCCAGACTCACTCAGATCCTGTATAATGCTTAATAAAGCTCGCTACCCCGATTGTGGTATTTTGTACTGGGGAATACGGGGCAAGACAGCATTGTCCTTAACTGCCAGGGGCCAGGGATGCTGCCTCTCTGCCACAAATCCCCCGCCCTAAGTTAAGGTATTCAGGGGGGGAGCTTTTAGATCTGGGTAGGAGGAATCCGCCGTGCTGTGATCACATCTCAAACATTGAAAAGCTGATCAGAATGGGGCCCTCTGCTTGTATGCAGTGTGGCTTTTGCTTTATGGGCGGGGAAATGAACAGCCATTCTAATAGGACAACTAGAGCAATCCTCACTGGAAGGAGGAAGACTCTACAGGGCTTTCTTATCAACTCTAGATCCTTGATTAAAAATAATGTGGCTTTTAAAGATTTTGCTCTTCAGCATTCTTCTGATTGGCTATTTTTAACTGAAACCTGGGCAAATGAGTTTTCTGGTCCTGAGCTTGTAGAAGCCATTCCTTCTGGATATTGTCTCACTAGACTGGATAGGGAGGGCCGACAGGGGGGGAGGGGGTCTAGGTATCTTGGTCAGGGATACCTTCATCTGTAGATCAGAACCTCTCACTTCGATGCTCGATTCATACCAGCACTATACTTCTCGATAAATTCAACCCCTACGAAACCTTTTCAGGGGTCCTCTGCTATAGACCTCCTGGCCCTAGGGCCACGTTTCGCCAGGACCTGTGGAACAGGTTAGAACCCTACTTGGAGAGAATGAATTTTACTCTTCTTGGGGATTTTAATTTTAATTTTAAAAAACAAAATGAATCATGACAATCAAATATTTATGGAATGCATGAATGGCTGCGGCTTTTCACAATTAGTCAAATCCTCTATACATGTGGCGGGCCACACCCTAGACAGAATCTTTTCCAATGACTATCGGATTGTGGTGAGTGTGCCCCTCCAGTTAGCATGGTCTACTCACTATGCTATTCCTTTTCAACTAAGGGTTACAATATCAGGAAATTCTCAAGCTGCTAATGTGAAAGTGATCGATAAGTGAAACCATGATCTGGTTACTAATGAAGAGGTCGCCACTGCTTTGGCTGATTTTCAGCACCTGGAACATCTAAGTGCTGACTCAGCTGCTGCTAACCTCTCTAAGAAGATATTAGCAGTGATGGACACTCTCGCCCCAATAAAACCCCACTACTCAGCTAGAAAGAAGCCCTCTGCACCCTGGTTCTCTGACCGTTTGCGTAAGATGAGACTAGAGTGCAGAAGGAAGGAAAGACTCTGGCGGAGTGATCTGGCTCTCCGGGGTAGAGAGTTACCCAAACAATCCCTTAAGGCATACAGAGCAGCTATCATTGAAGAAAAGGGAAGGTACTACTCAAAGATTTCAGAGGACCTTATGTCATCTAAGGAGCTTTTTAACATCTTTAAGTCCCTTGTTGCGCACACGGTCTCGGAGTCGGTGGAGTCATCTCAGGCGCTTTGTGATAGTCTGTCCTCCTTTTTCTGCTCTAAGATATCTAACATTTATGCCCAGTTGGAGATTTTAAATGCCAATCAGATACCCGTTGTCTTATCGGAAACCTATCCTAGTGATAGCCCGAGAAATATGGCATCGGAAAGTCTCTCTGCCTTTCCAAAGCTTACTCCTGAAACAGTTGAGAATTTCCTTGATAGAGTTAAGTTGGGGTCGCCACTGGATTCGTGCCCCCTAAAGGTTCTGAAAATAGCTAAGGCGGCGCTGAGCCCACATTTCACCACGGATCTGAATTTAGCGATCTTACGGGGCCAGTGGTTAGGCCTCTTTTAAAAAAGCCCTCACTAGACCCGTCAAATTTTAAGAATTTCGGTCCCATCTCCCTTCTGTCTGTCCCAGCGAAAATCTTAGAATCCCACTTGAACTCTCATTGGAGTGCTTACTTGAGGTAGCATCAGATTCTGGATGACTCTCAACATGGATTCAGAAGGTCTCATAGCACGGAGACTGCCCTCACTGCAGTTTTGGATAACATACGAGTTCAGGTGAATGCGGGTTATACAACTCTCTTGATCTTACTTGATCTCTCTGCACAATTCAATACCCTTCTCCCCAGAGACTGGTGGAGCGTCTCAAGGATATAGGGGTTGGGGGCTTGGCTTTGGACCAACTGGCTTCCTTCCTGGATGAGCAGTCCCAAACAGTCAAACTGGGAAGCTTCTACTCGGAGTCTAGCCCCCTTGTCTGCGGTTTGCCTCAGGCCTCCTCCCTGAGCCCTACTTTATTTAATATCTGTGTGGCCCCACTGGCAAGGGTGGTTAAGTAATTTGGGCTGGAAGTTCTGTCTTGTGCGGATGACACCCAAATCATGGTGTCAATCACGCAAAACGCCATGGACTCCGCTCTGAATTTTAAGAACTGCATGTTAGCAGTCTCGTCATGGATGGTACAAAATTATCTAAAACTGAACGGCGAGAAGAAGGAGGTCCTGATTTTTTGAGACAGGCCTGACATCTGGTCTAGGGAGTGGTGGCCTGACTCCCTGGGCGCCTGTCCAAATCCTGTCTCCCATGAGAAAAATCTGGGAGTGGTGTTGGATGACTCCCTATACATGAATTTGCAGGTTTCTAGGACAGTTGCCACCTGCTTTGGCCTTATTCGGATTATTAGAAAAATCTCTCAGTTCCTTTCATTTGAAGCATGCAAACGAGTGGTGGTAGCATTAATATTGTCCAGATCGGACTATTGTAACGCCCTCTATTTAGGCATCGACGAAGGCCAGTTGCGCCGCCGGCAGTAGGTGCAAAATGCTGCTGAAAGACTGGTGATGGACCTTCCCAAACATCATTCGGTCTCGTCTTCTCTTGGGTCGTTGCACTGACTCGCGGTGGATAGCAGAATTGTGTTTAAAACCCTCTGCCTCACTCATAATACATACTGCGGCCTGGGCCCTTCGGGCATTAACACCATTTTCCAACAGTATGTGCCCTTCAGGAACCTGAGGTCAGCAGAAAAGAACTTCCTTGTTGTTCCTAGGGTTAAAAAGATGAGATGGGGCGAGAGGGCCTTTTCATTTGTGGCTGCCAATGTTTGGAACCCCCTCCTGGATTTTTTCTCGGGGCAACGAGTACACTCAATCTTTCGTAAAGCTCTGAAGATATAGTTGTTCCCTGAGAGACGGGTTTGAGTAGGAATCGGTTTTGCGTACATGTTGATCTGTTTTAGCGCCTTGACGTCCTTGGGCTAAGTCTGCGCTCTGAAAGTCTCACATTCATTCATTCAACTTTGATGAAAGCCGGGGAAAGTTGTAAGAGTCCCACATCCGTATCTCCCTTCGCCCACAAATTGGGTGGCACATCCTTAAGCTCAGCAGGAAGGGACGCATTTTGGTCAAACACTGCTTGGACCATGTTACATTTGAATCCATTGTCATATAGACACCGTCTGGAGAACAAAAAAAATGTTGCATGCAGCTTCTTCAACAAATCTAAACCCATTAGATTTTCTCCACAATTCAGTGTCAATAAAAAGGGTGAATTCACTGCAAAGGGACCAATAGTCAAGGCAAGTGGCTTGGAAATGGGGCTCCCAACCGGTACGCCTGAAAAGCTTACCGAAACATTATTTTGGCCGGACAGAGCTGCCCCGGGCACCAGCGAACGAGAGACAGAGCTATTCATTGCACCTGTTTCCACTAAGAATTTCTTAACAGAGCCTTGCAAATCTGCGGTGACATAAGGACCGCACTGATCTACAGGTATCTGAACTGGTCCCTCACCCTGTCCCTGGTTATCCTACCTGTGAGACATCCCTGACACCTCATCCAGATCATAATCACCGTGATAATACTGTCTTCCTCGACGGTCATCAAAATAGTTCTGATCAGAGTGACCCTGCGGTGTCTTGTCCTCCTGAGCCTTGTTCTGATCACCTACTCCACGATAACCCTGTCCTTGAGGGGCCTCGACTTTCTGCAGTACCACCGGGCACGTGCTACACCAGTGTTCCTCCTCTTTGCAGTACGCACATTGATTTGCCCCATAGGTGCAGCGTTCCTGCTAGTACTGGGAAGCTGCTGGGCCGGACCAGCACATCGTCCTCTACCGTTACCCCTAGATACCTTCGTCCTCAGCTTCTTATGCTTCTTATCCACCTTTTCCTTCTCGTCATGTTCCCTGTGTTCGTAATACTGTGCCATACTCAAGATTATGGAAGGGGAGGATGTCATCCTAGTACTCTCCGAAACCTGCAACCGAGTTGTGAAATAAACAATTTATATATAGTGCTTTTATGTAGCGCATATATCACCCCCGAAGGGGTCTCAAGGCGCTGTGCACATACCACTGCGGAACCCTTCCTGGCCTTTCCCTGTGGAGTGCCCACTCCTGGGCACCCCCAAGGTGAAGCCAGGCATCCTAGCGCTGTTAGGGCCGTTGTGGAGATTAAGCAAGTTATTGCCCAGAGTTGCAGAGTGGGACCCATGATTAGAATAAGCGCTGAGGCGAGAATTATCAGGTCCGGGGAATTTGAGCCCAAGACCCGCCGAGAAGGGAATTGAACCCTGGTCTGTGCCAGACCTCTGCATCAGGGTCTGCCACTCTAACCATTGAGCCACACTTCTCCAGAGTTGTGATCTCTGGGAGCAGAATTGTAGCAAATCTATTGACAAACAATCGAACATCCCCTTCTACTGACAAATCCTGTCTGCTGAAATCCAAAAACACACCCTCGAACTGTGTGAAAAAATCAGACACGCTCTCATCTTTCTTCTGACGACATGCTGCTAACTTGTCCCAATCTACCCTTCTCGTAGGAAAAAAGAAGTGCATTTACGTGGTAATTCGGCCGGGTAAGGCTAGTATCTTGGCCTTTGGCTTCTCTCCGGGCTTCCTTTCCTTATCTCACGCTTAATCTGATCCCATGTACCACCCAATTCTACAGCATGATCCTGCGTGTGCATCTTCCTCCAAACCTCGACGGGCACCAGTAACTCAAAAAACAGTTCAATTTCCGCAAGTGTCATTACTGTCGATGAAGCAGCTTCTGTCAACTCCTTATAGTATGCAGTGGGATTCTTCCTAGGGTCAGGTAACTGAGTCTTAAGGGATAACACCTTACTCCTCTTCCAGGGGGTATAGACCCACTGTTCTTGGAAGCGGGCCTATACCTTTGGTTTAATGACAGCATCATGGTGATCTTGAAGCTCTGGCAACTCAGAGTGATATATGGGGTGGAATTCCCTCATTGGAAACTGGGATACTGTGGTCGGGCTCTTCTCGAACAACCTACTACGGTAAGCTAAAGCTACCAATGTCACGACATTTCCGAAAACCTCCTCAGGTGCTATACCAGCTACATATACATTATCTTTGATATCATAAATAATCTGGGGCGCTATAGCATTAAAGCACTGTTCCCACAATCCGATCAGTGTAGCTGACATGTGCTTAAGGGCATGCTGCTGCACAAATGGCTCATAATCTCTCATCACATCTTCAGTACTATAGATGGGATGACGGGCCCACCGAGCAGCCTGATTTGCTACTGCCCTATTTTCTTCCTCCCCACATCAGAGCGTATTAAATTTGTCCCAACCATTCCTTACTGTTGCCCAACTCCCATCCCCCAGCACGCTAACAGGCGTTCCACTACCTAATGCTGCTGGGGAGTGAGGGAAAAGGGAAGGGGTAGTAACCGAGTGGGTAATCACCAATGTCATTAATGGCTGCATTGTGGGTGTAAAGGCTGGAGAAAGAGAAGACATGGACATGATTGGCATAGCAGGCAGGCCAGCAGTTATAGAAGGTGCACAGGGCAAAACCACAGAATTGACAGGAGTAAAAGTGGCTGAAACAACTGAGTCAATGACAGAATAGACGGAAACAGTAGGGGCAGAAGAGACAGCTGGCAGGGGCTGTGGCACAACAGGGTATACTCTCTGCTGGGATTTTCGAGGCAGGGGCCAGGTGTCTAACAACTCTTCCACAAATGTATCGCCTTCCTCTTAGGCAACATAGGATTTGTCACATTGCAATTGAAACTTTCTATCAGCACATTCTATACCCTTTTCAGTCTTCTGAGTCACTGGCTGCATCCTTCCATTTCGGGCCTCCTTTTCAGCTTTAATTCCCCTCTGTTTAGCTTCCTTTTTCCATTTGCTAAGGGAATCAAAAATTGACTGTCTACTCCTTTTTGCAAACAATTTATCTTGCAGGAAATTATGCTTTTGCTCATCAAAATGGCCCGTCAACGGCCACTGCAACTCGCCGTTGTCCCTCGTATATTTGTGCCATAGTGTACTAAACATAATAGGGCCAAGCCATGCTGAACATACATTTCAAAGTTTGGAGTGCCTTCTGGAGGTGCAAGCTAACTCTCTTCCAATCGAGCATCTGTAGAACAACAACAAGTCACACAACAGAACGTACTAAAGCAAGACATCATATAACAAAACTTTTCCACTATTTATGCCAAGCAGATAGTTACAAATATCTTACTCTAGCAGTCCGCAGACCTTACCAAATCCAGATTACAACAATATCATGTTCACAGAGAACTCAAGCAAATTCAAGCGCTTGTCCAAAAATTATCCTTAGACTGTACCAAACACAAACAAAAATGGCGCCACGGAGAAGAGGAGCTTAGCGCGCATACAAGATGGTCGCGTGAGCACAGGGCTCCCCGGACCATCGCCACTCTTCGCAACTGATCCTGATAACATCCTGAATTCTTGGACGGATTCTCAAAGATGAACCTCGACTGAGTCCATAACTCTTTTCAGAATTTAATTCGGACTTAGGCAACCAAAATTATAGCGATTTGAACTTTTTAGGCCCATCTTGAGGCGAGCCGGGGATTTGGCGACTTGTGGATCCGGGACGAAGTTGAACAACAACGGCAGTGGGGTCTCCTCAGTAGCCCTACTTCAACTTTCGGTTTTGTTTCTGGGTCCTGGCATGGTCTGATTACGAGACTGTTTCACTTGGTCGGGGACCAGTCCTGCCTCCATTTAGTGCAAGCGCTACTTCATCATCACAGCCTTTTGGGTCAAGTTGTGACTTTGTCTTGGCCACGCGAGCCAGCCTTTGTGGTTTTTTGGTGCCCTGCGCGCAGGCGGCCATTTTCACTAGGTCTCGCGGGCCCCTCCAGGGCGCATCTTCAGCATGGCAGCCAGGGGTGAAGCCGAGAAGCGGAAGACTAAGACGCCTCTTCGTGGGGGACCGGTCCAGACAAATGTTATGGACCGGTACACTCAAGCCAAAGGATCCCCTGGACTCTCCAGTCATACTCTGGAGGACGCCAGAGAGGACCCCTCCGCTCATGTTGATTCATCCCTGCAGGACATCATGGGCGCCATCACCAACATGAAGGAGACCATCGGCCAGCAATATAAGGCTCTTGCCAATAAAATTGACAGGGTTGCCATTGATGTCACCCTGGTCAGGGCCGACTTGTCCAAGACCAATGCGAAGGTGAAGTCATTGGATCTGAAGATGTGTCGGAACTTCAGACCGAACTTGGCAATTTGAAATCGGCTAATGACTTGATGTCTCATCGGCTGGAGGATTTTGAGAACAGGGCACGACGCAACAACATCCGCGTTATAGGTGTTCCAAAAAATCCTGAGACTCACTCGGTTGACCTCCTGGTTGAAGATCTAGTCCTGAACCATCTTGCCCCTTCTCGACTGAGCAAGTTTTTCGCAGTGGAGCATGCCCATCGTGTTCCGGGTGGTAAGCCCAAGCCGGGCGCTCCTCCGAGGCCTATCATCGCAAAACTTTTTCACTTCAGGGACCGTGATGCGATCCTGCAGGCATCGAGAGTAAGCGGCCCGGTGAAAATTGAAAACTCCACTGTTAATTTTTACCCTGACTTTACTCAGCTTGTTCAGAGACAAAGGATGGGCTTTCAGGGGGTTAAACGACGTCTCCGGGACTTAGGACTAAAGTACGCAATGCTTTTCCCTACTAGGCTTCGTGTGGAATACGAGGAACGGACCTTCTTTTTTGATCGACCGGACAATGTGAGTGACTGGTTGGATTCCCTGCCTGGCCGAAACAACCAGACGGAGCACCCTGGCGGTGCCGAGGGTGGTGAGCCTACACAGAAGTGACCTTTCGGCCCCTGACTTCCGAGCATCAGACTTTGCTCAGCTGGGTGCTATTTATTATGTCTTATTGTTCGTCCACATCCAGGTGGCGGGTGGTGACGGGCCTCTTTCCTCCTTCGGGGTCTTTTTGTAGAATGGGAATGTTAGGGCGACAGGCACACTTCATGTTGGGGTGGCTTCTTAGTCTACTGCAGGGGTGCAGGGAGGGGGGAGTTGTAACGGGTTTTGGTTGGGGGGTGGGATGGGGTGTTTGTGTATGTGTTTTTCTCTCTCAAGGCGAAGTATTGGTTTCTTCTCTGCAGGGGCGTAGCTAGAGCTTGTGGCGCCCGGGGCTACCCCTCAGATTGCCGCCCCCTGGGGGGGGGGGTGCTGGTGAAAAAGGTCGGCGAGCACTTCAAAGATGTCACAGTCTGCGAGGAGAGAAACGTATGATTGCTGCTAACAGTTTCCTCGATCATGCACATACATGACACGGTCAAAGGCTAGACAGTTGAATAGAACAGTGACTGTCAGTACAAAAGAGAACACACAGACTGCATGATCTATCTGGGGACTCAGAAAACCCACATGTGACATCCATCAGAGAGCTGTGTGAACAATTACCCTCAGCACAAAGCAAACAAGCACATACATGACACTCTTCAGGGCTTCTGTACCAGTTGCAGCACATATCAAAAACATGAAATGCGTTTATGTACCTGTGAGTAGTGGTACATTTAAAGCACTGCCACTGCCCTTTTCCCTATGACCAGGCTCATCATGTCTCTTGCTGGTTCCGTGCCTTTACATCAAAATGTCCTCTCCACTTGCCTCTCATCTTTACCCAGCCTCTATCTATCTCCCGCTGGCTCTGCCTCTCTTACTCCCATCTCTCGCTTACTATCTCCACAAGTCTCTTACATTTTTTCACTGGTCCCTACATATATATATAATCCAAAAACACGTGTTAAGAAGAAATGCACCAGATTTTTGAAAGTACACATTTGTGTTAAAATGCAATTTTCAAGTCCATTAATTATTTTAGAACTCAGCTAATATCTTGCAATTTTTTCTGAAAAAGCCACATTACTAACTTCACCTGTCACCTCACTTTACATTCCTCCCAGTCCCTCCCTTGTCCTTTTATGTCTCATCTTTCTCCCAACCAAAGGCATGACCAGTTTCATGGGAGCTAATTCCTGGAGTGTTCCAATGGTCTCTGCTGTGCATTGCCCTATGGCCAGGGCTAAATTCACACCAATTGTCCCAGTAACCTGCTCAGTCCCTGACCCTGTTATCTTGTAAATGCAGCAATATGTGTGTGGCACTCAAAGGAAAGCAGCTCTGGTGCTAAACAAAAAGCGCCTTTGTGAAGGTCGAGTATTGTATTGCACTGCCACACGCTTTAGTAGTGCCAGTCCAATACACTAAATGGGACTTGATGACTGTCTGGCAGTCCCAGCCCATTTCACTCACCTAAGGGCCTGTGAGTCAGCCATCTCGGGCATTTGCAGCAGCTGCAGTTTTAAGATCTTTTCAGAGTTTCTCTATGCTTGCCTGAGTTCAAGTGAGTCTAATTTCAAATATTTATAAGTTTCCCTCGTCTTCATTTTATGGCTTGCAAGACAGTGTGTCACTCATAGTAGTTGAAATGCCACTCATATACTGAAATTAGATGTTGTTACACATCGCATAGGTAGCGATTTTCATTTGAAACCTTGGCAGCTATGCATCATAGCCCCACCACCACCCTGGTATGTGTCTGTCTGCCCCCATCTGACTGGACTCGACTCCGATCCGACTCTCTTGGAGCAAAGGTTGTTGCAAGCAGAGGCACGTCCGAGAGCACCTACGTCATAGCCAGCACCGACAGCCAATCAGCAGGGTCGTACACCTGATAGTACCTTATTCATTTACCAGGTCGTCTTCTGACTTTCATGCTAAGCTCTCCAGTATCTCTGTACGTCACAGGTGAGGTAATGACAATACAGTCAAAACCATGTATTTAATACAGTTGTGTTTGATATGCAAGGGGGGGCACTATGATATAGCATGGATGCAGCAATCACAGGTCAGTGGAAATAATTACCACCCTGCACCTAGGTGCAGCGTCTATGTCTATAAAATATGGCACAGAATAGCTCTGAACTCTCAAGTACAGTCTCAAATACCAGGCACAGCACAGCCTCAAACACGCAGACACAACCATCACACATCCATAAGCCAAGACATGCCTTCAAATGGCGGACCAGGCTCAAACTCCCTGTTACACCTTCAAATGCCTACATACAGCCTCAAATTAACCAGTACAGTCATAATTCCCTTACATATAATCATCATATTTTAAGGTTTAGCCTTAAAAGCAGGCTCATGATCAGGGTGGATAGATTTAGGATCAATAGGAACACATTGGCTTGTGTCTCAATGACACTGAGAGATGGATGAACCATGATTGTTTACAACTGAGTGGAACCAAGGTTTGGGTCATCCAATTAGGTGCTGCGCTAATCATTGAACCCTGTGCTTTCTGGCCTCATTTCCCCAGCCAAATCAGCAACGACGCTGAGAAAGCCACACTGAGGGAGTGATTCAGATAGATGCCTTGAAATGGGCTAGTTAAGAAGCTCATTAGGAGTATACACTTCCACCGGTCTGATGTAAAGAACACCCAGCTGATACTCACGGTACTCAGATAAGCTTGAGGGTATTAATTCATTCTAGACATGAATATTCAAGCAGCTCATACATAGTTATCTCTAATGTTGTCTTGAAGCTTGAGGTGTTGCAATGTTATGATCATGCCAAGTGTCAGTGACATATGGATAGAAGGAGGCCTGGCCTGGCTGACTTCACAGAGGAGCCGCATTCCTAGTGTATCATGTATGCTATACCTTGAAGCCTATTGTCTAAAGCCTTAATTATGAACTATTTAACCCCATCACAAAACAATTAACGCAGTGTTTAATCTATCTCACGTTGCATCATTAGCAGTGTGTTCACATCTCATTAGGTCGCACATCGATAGATCCGCCACGGCCCCTTTGCTCCACGCCACTAACAGTGGACAGATGGAGTCCAGTTAAACAGCGTGCGGGGGCAGTTTGAAGAGAATTACTGAGCGGTGATGGCGTAAGGGTCTGCGTGATGCGTGTCCAGCAAAGACGGGGCCTGGGAGAGCCTGCCATAATGACTGGATTCCATCGCACCTCACAACTTGAAATGTCCTGCTCATTCTAACTAAAAATTAGGCGGCCACTGTCAGCCCAAACCCTTCCAAACCCACTGCTCCACAGAAACAGCGCCCCGTGGTTTCTCTATGCAGCGCATGCCAGCGCTCCTCTGGGTTTTGCTTTGAATGTCATCAGGCCTCTGGGCCCCACTGAGCATATTCTTTACCATGAGTCTTCACCTTCGGTGTTGTCAGCCCTCCGTCCTAACAGGCTTCAACTAGAATTCCAAAGTGGCAGCTTTGTGTTCTTTGATAAAGCCCAGGACACAGTGGAACGGGCAGATATTGCACTTTTCATATGCTGGCACCTTACACTCGAAAATTTGAATGAGTCTCTCTCACCTGAATGATCAATTATTTTATCGTGTGTCTGTCGCGCAGAGTGCCGCCCGCGGCCCAGCCACAGTCCACAGCAGTGAGACAGTAACAGGGCAGCTGCAGCAGGGCCAGGCAGGCAACGCAACGGCAAGAAGAATAGTGGTGGTCTTCTCTCCACACTCCTCGACACGACGGGAGGGGCCGGCGGTGAGCGCGCAGCGCGTAACGGCGTGAGGGCTGGCCCAAAATGTTACAGGGCCGTCATTAATTGCCGCCGAGTGATTTTTCCCCTCCCTCTCCCTACCGATTGGAAATTCACCACCATGCTTTGGCCTTTCTAAAAGTGATCAAGCGGTGGGGCTGCAGGGCGATTATCAGCTCTTGCTTTTGGTTATCTGCAGGAAACATTATTCTTCGACGCCGCTCTCCCACAGGTGCCATTGTGAGATAGAAAAGACACGTGGCGCCAAAGCGGAGTATAAAGGACTCTTCCTCCGGGGCCACTTTCTAAGGAAAGAAAAACATCTACTCTTACAGCCTCGGCGGGAAAAATACTTGTTCTGCCGCGAATCGGTTGTGGCTGTGTGCACCGCGCACGCTACCTGATTGACGGCCCTGTAAGCGAGGCTGGGAGGTGGGGGCCTTGAGAGTTGATGACGCCGTGATCAGGTGCTTCGAATCGGAAGTGGAACAAACGCAACCCCGACATACATTTATAATTAAATAATGCATGGTCCATGGTGGCGTGCTAACTCAAAGTGTTCTGGTACTGGTAGTGTACCCAGGAGGTACCGTGAATGATGTTATGTGTAAACTAAAGCACCGCTGGGCCACGGGCCACCGCGCTGCCCTAGTCACAGCTCAAGTCTCAGGCCTCCCGCGGCTGCAACGGGCCTCGGCCGGGCCTCCTCCAGACAGTCAGTCAGTGAGAGTGCCGGCCCGCCCGCGTGGCCGCCTCAAAAAAGGTGCCGCCTGGGGCAGACCGCCCCCCCCCCACCCCCCCCTAGCTACGCGGCTGCTTCTCTGCTTCAAGTGTCCTTCTCTTTGTGGGGTGACTCATGCATCACTTGTGGGGATGGGAGGTAGTGGGTTGAGGTTGATATCTTGGAACATCAATGGATTGGGGGATCGCATAAAACGGGGTGTTGTACTGCAGTATCTGCGTCGTTTGTCTCCTGATGTGGTACTCTTGCAGGAGACGCATTTGGTGGGAAATGTGTGTCATGCTATGAATAGGTGGGGTTATCGCTAGGTTGCACACTCCGGGTTCACCACTGGTTCCAGAGGGGTTGGTTTTCTGGTTCGGTCTTCTCTCCCTCTAGAGATTGATAACGTAATCCTTGATGACAGAGGGCGTTATGCCGCCCTCACTGGTAGGTGGGATGGTAAGACTCTTTCATTGGTTACTGTATACGTTCCCCCGGGTCTCCAGACCTCTACCTTCTCGGATGTTGGCCGGGTGATGCTGGAGCTCCCTGATAGTCTTCTCCTTAAGGGTGGTTGACGGGGTGGGCGCGCAAGACCCCGTGGTAGGGGATCAGACTATGCATTGGTGGGCTTCCGCCCCTGTTTCACCTACCTCCATTACCTCCATGCAGCCCCCTGACAGCCCGGACAGAGAGGAATGGAAAGCTGGAGACCCGGACTATTGGTGGCCGACGATCCAGGAACACGAACCCTACACCTTTAAGGGTTGGGAGTCCTCCATGGTAGCCACGCCCCCCTCCTTCGACGTGACGACGTCAAAAGAACCCCGGAAACAGGAAGAGATGGACAGCATTTTCCCTGAGTCGAGTGGACGAGAGGAGAAAGCTAGCCGTTGCCTCGGAGGAGAGGAGATCTTGACATGCCCCGCAGACGAGACCCTGAAGAGCCCAGGAGACGAGTCACAGAGGCCAGGAGAGCCAAGGAGGAACGAGCCGCCCCGCCACACGCCCACGGGAGGAGTGTGGCTTTAACAGATACGGGGGCGTATGGCGGGTTGGATGGGACAACGTACCCTACCCCCATTAGAGTAATTGTACAGCCCCCTGTACAGCCGTCCTGCTTCCCCTACCCCACGAGCACAAACCCGTCACGAACCATCATTTTGTAAAGTCACTAAGCATGGGCGAATTTTGCGAATCTGGCGTTCGCGAATTTTGCGAATTTGCGAACTCGCAATCCGCAAAATCCGCGAATTCTCGCGAATTTGCGGATTTTTTTTTGTGTTCGCAAGGATTTCTGCCAGTTCGCAAGGATTTCTGCCAGTTCGCAAGGGTTTTGCACCAGTTCGCAATTGCGAACTTACATGTCGGCTCGCAACGGTCACGATTATGTTGTTTCTACGTCTGGTTCATCATCACAGGTTCCCAGAACCCTCTGTTTCACCCCTGCCACCCTCTGTTTTACCCATGCCATCCTCTGGTGCATCAATGCCACCCTCTGGTTCATCATCACTGTAGATTATGGGGGGGGGGGAAAGCAAGCACACCAGCCTGCTTCAACTGACATGAATTAATTTGGGGTTGATTTATTAATGTGTCACTGTTTTAAAATTCCAGTCTGGCACCTGCTTCCTTATCTGTAATTTGCTTTCTGTTGCAGTGCAATTTTTTTTCCAGGACCTTTGTGGCCTACTTGTAGCTATTCTATGAGCCTGCTGTGAGGGTCAGAGCAGGGTCATATAATTGTTGCAACTAGCAACTGAACTCTGGAGGGGCCCTTGTCAGGAAGCACTACAGGGAATGGTTACTAATGATGAGTTTGAACTTTTGAACCTGCTGAATGCTTTTTTTGTGTTCGCAAGGATTTCTGCCAGTTCGCAAGGATTTCTGCCAGTTCGCGAGGGTTTTGTACCAGTTCGCAATTGCGAACTTACATGTCGGCTCGCAACGGTCACGATTATGTTGTTTCTACGTCTGGTTCATCATCACAGGTTCCCAGAACCCTCTGTTTCACCCCTGCCACCCTCTGTTTTACCCATGCCATCCTCTGGTGCATCAATGCCACCCTCTGGTTCATCATCACTGTAGATTATGGGGGGAAAAAGCAAGCACACCTGCCTGCTTCAACTGACATGAATTAATTTGGGGTTGATTTATTAATGTGTCACTGTTTTAAAATTCCAGTCTGGCACCTGCTTCCTTATCTGTAATTTGCTTTCTGTTGCAGTGCAATTTTTTTTCTCCAGGACCTTTGTGGCCTACTTGTAGCTATTCTATGAGCCTGCTGTGAGGGTCAGAGCAGGGTCATATAATTGTTGCAACTAGCAACTGAACTCTGGAGGGGCCCTTGTCAGGAAGAACTACAGGGAATGGTTACTAATGATGAGTTTGAACTTTTGAACCTGCTGAATGCATTTTTTGTGTTCGCAAGCATTTCTGCCAGTTCGCAAGGATTTCTGCCAGTTCGCGAGGGTTTTGTACCAGTTCGCAATTGCGAACTTACACCGCACGCAGCAAAAAATCCGCTGCATGCGAATTTGCGGATTTTGCGGGAAATTCGCGGATCTCGCGGATTGCGAATTTACAGAAAATCCGCAAAATCCGCGAGCGTAACGGATTTTCCGCCCATGCTTAAAAGTCACGCGTGCACTGGTTTCCCTCACCCCGGTCCCTGAGAGCTTAGCGTATATATGATCCTAATACTCCGTTTCTCTTCTCCCCACGGTACGGGCGGAGCTGCCTTCGGGAGAAGATCGGACCAGTGATCCCGGCACCCTGGAGTCTCCCTGGACTACAATTTATGACCCTGCAGCATTTGCGCGAAAGCGCCTCACGAGCCGCCAAAGAAAAACTTATTCCAAAGCGATAAAAATAAAGCCCTCCCTGAAAAGTCTGTTACCGTATTCTGCCTCTCCTTCAGTAGAAACGACCTTTCCGACCTCCCCTGTTACAGAAGCAAGCAGCCCTAGCCTGGGGCCCTTCCCCAACCCCGTACAGGTGGGGATTTTAATTCTGTGCTTTCTGGCGGTATGGATGCCACCCCCCCAGGGATCTTCCCAATTCCCAATCATGGCTCAGTGGGTTCTTGGACACCTTTGGTCTGGTGGATTGCTGGAGGTTAATGCATCCAACACAATGTCAATACACCTTCCACTCTGGGGCTCATGGGAGTCTCTCCAGGCTTGATTACATCCTCATGCCGGCTGCCCAGTCTTCCTCCATTGGGGAGATCAGACACTTGGCCCGGGGCATTTCGGATCATTCTCCTTTGTGGCTTAGTATGGATACGGGGATACACGCTGCGGGGCGGATCGCCCCTATCAATCCTTGGTACCTGCGCAATCCCAAGACTCGTACCAGTCTGATAAAGACCCTAGACCACTATTTTCTGGAGAACGAGGGGTCCGTTTTGTCCTCTGTGTCCCTGTGGGAAGCCTTTAAAACTTGATTGGTTGGTTGCAGTTACATACACAAGTATAACTGTTCCCCTGGGCACTGGTATTTGGCTGACAAAAAAATTCAGCCCTTTCTACAAATCATATAGTTCCATTCCGTTGATTGTTAACATTTAATTTGATTTCATTGAATTTATGAGTCTTTACGTGTTCATATCAATGGTATTCAAATTTCATCGAAAAAAAGATATGTATCCAATGCATTTCGGTGGAGAAACCACCTTCATCAGGGATCCATCTGAGAATGACAGATAATAAGTTCTGAGCATACAATATCCTAACCATTCGTGGACAGGCCCTATCTTTAATAGCTGAGACCAAGAAAGCTAGGAATAAGGAGGTCGTGAGTCTGGAGGCGGAAATACTAGAGTTGGAGGCTGACCTAGAATTAGGCGTTAGCCAGGATAGACTCCACGCCCTTGGTTTGAAGCAGTTTGACTATAAATCCCTTGTCACGGATGCTGCCAAGTCCATGTAGAGGGAACAGCAAGGTAGACTGTATGATGTTGGGGATAAGGTGGGTAAATTGATTGCTTGGCTTGATAAGAAGGAAAGAGCGAATCGTGTGGTCCCAGTGATTCAGACTTCGGATGGTGTGAGTGTGACTGACCCTGGCGAGATTGTGGAGTGTTTTGCTGACTATTTTCGTGTGGTCTACTCCCCGGTGTCCGATAGAGACGAGGATGACTCCCGTTTATTGCTGCGGGACATTGCGCTGCCCTGCCTTTCTGAGGAGGATCGAGAATGCATGGAGGCTACGTTGTCGGTAGTCGAGATCGCGACCGCAATTCGCTCCCTCCGTTCGGGCAAGGCTATGGGCCCAAACGGCTTGCCTATTGAGCTGTACAAACTGTGCCCGGATAAAGTCGCACCATATCTTCGCGATATGTTTATGGAGTCACGTGATCTCGGCACCCTCCCTTGTGACCAGCGTCTGGTAATTATCGTAGTAATTCCCAAGGAGGGTAAGCCTCGTGATCGTTGTGCGTTATACAGACCTGTTTCCCTACTGAATGCTGAGCCTAAGATTCTCGCCAAGGTCCTCGCTAATCGTCTACTCACAGTAATTTGTGACCTGATCCATCCGGATCAATCCGGTTTTATTCCACACCGGAACACTGTTCTCAATTTGCGGCGCTTACATGGCGTTCTCGCTAGGGCGGAGTCTCTTTCGGAGCCGGCCATCTTGGCTTCCTTGGATGCCACGATGGCCTTTGATACGATAGAATGGCCATATCTCTGCGCCACCCTGGCGAAATTTGGTTTCGGTTCGGAATTTGTCAGATGGGCGAAACTTTTATATACGGAACCTCTGGCTCAGGTGTTTGTCAATGGTAGAGTGTCCCAGTCCTTTGCTCTCGGGAGGGGTACTAGGCAGGGGTGCCCGCTGTCCCCCCTGCTCTTTGCTCTTACTTTAGAACCGCTTGCAGCCTGGCTCCGATGGGAGCCGTCGATAAAGGGCATTCAGTGGGCCCCCGATTTTGAAGATCGAGTCTCGTTGTACGCCAACGATATCCTCTTGTACCTCACCTCCCCTCGTAAATCCCTTAACGTCCTGTTTGACGTTCTCACTTCGTTCGGCAAGAACTCTGGTTTGACCATTAATTGGTCTAAATTGTGTGTGTACGTCATCTCGGGCGGCCTTCCCCCTTTACCAAGTAGGCTTCCCATTCAAATTACACAATCCGGCTTCAAGTATTCGGGGGTCTTTATATCGTTAGACCCAGCTGCCTGCTACGAGCACAATCTTCTTCCTCCTCTTCGACGATTGAAATTGGACGTGGCTCGGTGGCGTAGATTGCCGTTGTCGCCACTTGGTCGCGCGGCACTCTTTAAAATGATGTCCCTGCCTCGGTTACTCTACGCACTCCAGAACTCGTTTGACGTTATTCCGGCAAGCTACTTTCGGGAGGTGGAAGGTTTACAGAGGAGGCTTGTTTGGGACGCATCGCTCTTGCAAAGCTAACTCTCCCCTGGTATGACGGGGGCATCGCGATCCCTGACATCAGGAGGTATTATTGGCCTCCCAGTTATCCGCAATCAACCACGCAATGTATGCACCCGGTCTGAATCCGGCTTTCGAGATGGATAAACATCAGTTGCCCGGCGGTAACTTCAATAGAGCGCTCTACTCTCGGACGGCGGGGAGGAACCTAACGGGTCCCACCAAGATTGCAGTGCGTGTGTGGAAAGATGCAAATGCGGCCATGGGATGGAATGATCGGTTGACACAAGCGACCCCTTTGTATGCTTCTGAAAGACTGGGATGCCTCTGGACAACGAAAGGTTTTGAGAACTGGGATATGATTGGTATAAGCAGAGTTGGTGATCTTTGTGTGAAAGGTGCGGTGAAGACCTTTGCGGTGCTTCAGAGTGAGTATGAGTTGAGTGATAGAGAGTTCTTCAGGTATGCGCAGGTTCGCCATGCTTTGATGTCGGTCTTCGCCGCCGATGATAATGTTCCCGAGTCTTCCCCACTCGAGGACCGTATACTTGATGGTCATCTGCCCGATAGTACGATCTCCTTGATTTATAAGAAATTGATTAACAATCGGGCAGATCTCCTTGTGCGTCTCAGGAAGGCCTGGACCGGAGACAGGTTGTAGTTGGATGACGAAGACTGGCAGTCTGCACCATCCTCCCCGAAAGAGGTCGCCATTCCCGCCTGTCTCCGTCTCGTCCAGCTCAAAATTCTTCATCGGGTGTATGTTACTGGTCCTCGTTTGGTTGCTATGGGTTTTTCCTCAGATGGGTTATGTAAGCGCGGATGTGGAATGAGTGCCACCTTTCTTCATATCATTTGGGAATGCCGTGAGGTGGCGGCGTATTGGAATCGTGTGCATGCGGTAATGGAGTGTGTCACCGGGGTCGCTCTGCTGCCTGAGGCTCGGAGATGCCTGCTGAATGTTTGGGAACCGAATGATTACAGCGTCGCTCAGGCCCGGTGGGCGGCCCTTGGGAACATGATCGCGAAGAGGGATATTGCGCAGCTGTGGGGTTCCCAATGGCCCCCCACCGTGTAAGTATGGAAGGAGAATATGGACTGGTGTATGTTTAGAGAGAAGACGGTATATTTGGCTAGGGGCAAGCCTAGGGTGTGGAATGAAATTTGGGGTCAATGGAACGCCTACCGAGGGAACATCTGTACGCCCCCGTTTGAGGACACTCAAGACATTTCTCTGTCCCCCTGATCCTGAAGTTCCTGAAAGAATTTCTTCTTTTCCTGATTGTCTGACTTCCTCACTGCCTCCCCCCCCTGGTCATCTCTATTGCCTTCCTGATTCTCTATCCTGTACCGAAGGTCCCCCCCGTCGGAGCTCGACCTTGTCTATAATGCTTTCCGCCTTGAGTTTTGTTTTTCTGTTTTTCTCTTTGTTCCTTTTAAAAACGTAAAAATATCTTTATCCTGATTCCATCCTGTGTTGCAGAGAAATGTATCCTGTATCTAGCTGGACCTCTAGGGGATCAGTCGCTGCTTTGTGAGGTTTTATGATTGCTTTAAATGTTTTAGAGGCCGGCCCCTGTGGTTGTAGGCCCATACTTGTAATGATATTGGTATTGCACAATAAAGTTGAAAAAAAAAATGGCGCCATGGCCCAAAACAAACTCACCTGGTGCACTCAGGTCAAACAAAGTTATTCTCCTCTGCCGACCCTTCAGTCTACAGAACTCCCGAGGCTTCGCCGGGAGCAACGCTTACTTTTAACCCCCCCTGACCTTGGTCTTCGCTCGCTCGCTGTGCCCCTCAGCTGCGCTTTGGACTTCCTGCGCACGGCAGCACTTTTTACCTGCCTCCATCTTCTCCCTTCTGCACGCCACCCAGAGCGCCTCCCGCTGATCGTCTCCTCCTGAGACGGGCGAGATCTCCATCTTGGGCGGCTCTGGGTCAGCGGTGCAGCGTTTGGGCCACTCCCCCCTAGCCACTCCCCCTCATGTGTCCCTATATTATGGTTGGCCAGTCCCGGCAGCGCAGCGGACGGGCGCAGCGGGCGCGACGAAGGCGCGCCGAAGTTGCGCCTAAGTTAAGCCCGTCTGCGCCCGTCCGCGACGGGCCGGGACCAGGGGCCACTGATTCTGTCCTTCCCTTGGTGTACTCCTCTGCCCAACTGCTTTCCTGCTCTGCCCCTGTCCCTCTCTCTCCCTCTGTGGTTCAACACTTATCTTCGCACAGCATCTATGTTCCCAACCCTTCTTGTTCATGCCCCGTCTCTCCCACTCCTTCCTCCTCTATTTCTCCTACTTCTCCTGCTACCGACTCCACTTCCGGTTCTCCTGCTGTTTCTGCGATCCTCCTAAACACTCGCTCTGCTGTTAAAAATCAATTAGCCCTCTTCAACCTCTTGGACACTGATTCTCCGGATTTCCTTTTCCTCACCGAAACTTGGTTCTCTTCCGACTCACTCCCGGATCTTCTTGCTATCCTCCCTAGCTCCTACTATGCCCTTCGCGCTGACCGCCCTGATGGTAAAACTGGCGGTGGTGTGGCGATGATAGTTCGCTCTTCTATGAAGTTCCAGCTTCTCCCGCACCCCCGCATACCCAGTGTTGATTTTTTGGTGGCTCGCTCTCTTAATCTCCCGGTTCCTCTTACGGTGGTACTCATGTACCGCCCCCCTCAAAGCATGCCATCATTTGTATCTACCCTGCAGGACCTTCTGGCCACTTTGGCTGTAAACAATTCCTCGCTGCTTCTGCTCGGAGACTTTAACTTCTGGCCGGGTGATCCGAGGGAGGACTCCTCTTCCAAAGATTTCTCTGCCACACTGCGGTCCTTTAATTTCTCACCTCACGTCTTGGCCCCTACTCACACCCACGGTCATATCCTGGACCAAATCTGGTCCTTACGATGTAATCTCTCGGCCACCTCAATTCTTCCCTGTGTCTGGTCGGATCACTTCATGATCTCCTTCCCCATTCACTTGGCCCAAGCCGAGAAAGCCCCCTTGCCTAAAAACATCTTGGCTCGGAGCTGGAATAAGACCGATCTTAATGATCTCTCTTCCTTATTGTCGTCATCTGCTCCTACCCTGACTGACCTGCCTCTGGATAGTCAGGCGGATGCCGTCACCGCTTGGCTCTCTTCCGCTTGCGACCAGGCCGCTCCTCTTAAAAAGATTAAATATGCTCGCCGCCATGACGCTCACATGTGGTTCTCCAACGACCTCAAATCCCTGAAACTTGACCTCAGGCGCTCGGAGCGTCACTGGCGACGCAACTACTGCCCTACCCTTCGCCTCAAATACAAAGCCCTCCTCAATAACTACAAAAAAGCTATTTTAGCGGCCAAATCTAAATACTTCACTGAGCGAGTGGCCCTCTCGGCCAACAAATCTCGCGAGATCTTTTCTTTAGTGCATAGTCTTGCCACCTCAGACCGCGCCTCTCTCTCACCTGCCCCCTCTCAATCTCTTTGCCACTCTTTAAACGACTACTTTATCAATAAAATCATCACCATCAAGGCCAACATTCCTATTGTGTCTCGGCCTGACTCATCTGATCATTTTCACCCGCCCTCCTCTGCCCTGGATCACTTTGACCCAATCTCATCTGAGCTCTTCCTTGACCTGCTTGTCAAGGTTAAGTCTGGCTCCCCTGCGGACTGTGCTCCTGCACGGATCCTCAGAACCCTCTACACCAGCTGTCCCGTTCCCCCCCTTACCTTTCTCAATTCTTCCTTGGCTCTGGGTTGTGTCCCTTCTTCATTCAAATCTGCCATTGTTCTTCCTATCTTGAAGAAGGCTGGCCTGGACCCCTCCCTTCCATCTAATTTTCGGCCTATCTCTCTTCTCCCCTACCTAGGGAAGATCCTCGAGAGCTATGTTACTTCTTGCCTCTCCGCCTACATTGAGGACAACCATCTCCTGGCTTCCCACCAGGCGGGTTTTCGACCCGGCCACTCCACTGAGAGTGTGGTCCTCGCGGTCCTGGATGAACTCAAGGGGAAGGCCGACAGCAACCTCCCCCAGGCCCTAGTCCTTTTGGACTTGTCCGCTGCGTTTGACACGGTCGATCATGCCATCCTTCTCGACCGTGTCAGCGCAGCGGGCATCCAGGGCACGGCCCTCTCCTGGATCGCGTCCTTCCTCCAGGGCAGATCACAGGCAGTCCACCTCTCTGACTTTTCTGCTCCTCCCCTTCCGGTCACTTCTGGGGTCCCACAGGGTTCCTCTCTTTCCCCCCTTCTTTTCAACCTCTATATCCGCCCTCTTGTTTCCTCCCTTCTTGAGCTGGGGGTCTCGGTGTATAACTACGCAGATGACCTCCAGCTAGTCTTTGATCTCTCATCCCCTGCTGACTCTCTTCCCAAATTCTGCTCTACTCTTGTTTTCATTTCTCAGTGGATGAGCTTCAATCATTTGAAGCTCAATCCCGATAAGACAGAGCTCGTCCTTACTGGTGGCTCGTCTAATCCTTGGTCCTCCGTTCACTGGCCTCTTTCTTTTGGCCCCCCTCCCTCCCCTGTCCCCTCTGTCCGGACTTTGGGCATCAAGATCAGCAATGACCTATCCATGCATGCCCAAATTAGTTCCGTTGTGTCCTCTTGTTTTTCTTCCCTTCGCCTTATCCGTAAGATCTCCCGGTTCTTTTCTGTTGACGCCCTCAAAACCATCATCACGGCCTTGATCACATCCCGCCTGGATTATGGAAACGGCTTGTACGTAGGCATCCCTGCCTACGAGACTCGCCGTCTCCAAGCGATCCAAAACCAGGCGGCCCGCCTCATCCTTCATCTTCCTAAATCTGCCCACATCTCCCCGGCCCTTAAGACCCTCCATTGGCTTCCGGTTCACCTTAGGTCCCAGTTCAAACTTGCCTGCTTGGCCTTTCGGGCGCACTCTCGCACTGCCCCGCTTTTCATAAATTCTTTAATCTCTTCCCATGCTCCTAGCCGCTCTCTTCGCTCTTCTTCCCTTTCCCTTCTTCACGTCCCACGTTTTCGTAAATCCCGCACCGGGGGCACCCGATTCTCCGTGCGGGCCCCCCAGATCTGGAACAATCTCCCTCTTTTTATACGTTCTATCCCTATTTTTTCCCACTTTCGTAAAGCCCTCAAAACTTTTCTTTTCCTTCAGGCCTTCCCTGGCTAATTTCTCTGGGATCTTCTGTTTATACTGACTTGCCCCTAGCGCCAGGAAGCCGCTTGGCCGCAGTGCGCTCTAGAAATATTTTTTTCATTTCATTTCATTTCATTTCAGACCAAACAGTCAGATCCCAGGGTTTTGTTGTTCAGGACCCCAGCCGGGATGACGCTGGCTGAGGCACTGCCCGGTCAGACAGACAGGGCAGCTGCAAGTACAAGACTCTATCGTGCAGGGATCCCTGCTCCGGCAATCCGACCCGACGTGGCCCAGTCCTCCTCACCCATCTGTGGTCAAAGATGGGTCACACACATGATGGGGTCCCTGTTTCAGGCTCCAACTGAAGGAAGTGACCTGATTAGGGCCACCCGGTTCACTCATGACCACCTCTCAGCCTTCCATACAAATGAAGAGTCAGTCAGACAGTAGAGAATACAAATCAAAGTTTTTTTATTAGTAAGCGCTCAAGCAGAGTCTAGTCTGACCAGCCTCTTTTGATAGCTGCACAGGGCCTGACCACCACCAACATAACATCAGATATTATACATTTCCAAACCCAAATGGACCCAACCAGACCGGAAATTTCCATTTGGAGCAGGTTAACAAAGGAGGCACAGGAGCATGAGCTACAATCCTTAGACCAGGAACACACTATCTTAGCTTCAAGGTTACTCAGCCTGTGCCCATCTCTCTGAGAGTGGGAGCATGGCTACATACGAGGAAAGGCATTCAAACACAAAACAAGCTATTCATTAGTGCAACGAAGCTCAACCTTGAATAATAAAAGAAACAATCTAGGCTGTTCTTCTGCTGAGGCGGACAGTATGAGACAGAAGCTTCATTTTGCTCATGACACAAGATGGCGGCTGAATACAAAATGGTGCAGCAAATGCTAACTTAACTCGCATAATGCTAGAAAGAGTCATCTAGATACATGTTTCAGTCCAACAGCCTTTTGCGCTCAGGGGATCAGGAACAAAAGCCTGTCCAAGAAGAGAGTGTTACACGCCCTCCCACAGGATGACCTGCTGATTAGCCAGCTGGCGAGCTTCAAAGGAGTTGCCGCCTTTGTAATGCAGATTTTAATCCCCACTTCGAGGACCTTGAAGCAGCCCAGGTGGCTGATCTAACAAGAGACCTAGCAGCCTCCAATTGACACAAAAAATCCTGCAGGCTACCCACGTGAAAGGTCACCTTCTGGACCAAGTGTTCTCCAGTTTAGAGGACCTAAAAGGGTCAGATCCGACCCCCATCCCATGGACAGATCATTTTTTGATCACCTGTTCATGGGCACCTTTGACCTCCAAACCCTCCACCCTCCCCACCTGGACCCAAGGACGCCCGGGGCCAAGCTTCCTTTAGAAAATTGGATTAAAGAATTAGAAAGGACCAAACCTAGCCCGGACCCCTGCCCAACTATAGCTAGTGAAGACTTTGCTAACTGGATAGAGGATTCCTCCCTAAGACCAAAATTTTAAAAAACGGCGGACCTCATAACTCACCCTGGTTCTCCCCTAATTTGCGGCTCTTAAAACAACAATGTAAAATTAAAGAAAGACAGTGGAGGAAACAGTTCTTTCCCTCAAAAAAAGTTGAATACAGAATAGTGATCGGCATTACAAAGCAGAAGCCAAAAAAAACCAGGCCTCATATTATGAGGGCAGGATCCTATCAGCCTCCAACTCGCCCAGAGAAACATTTAACATCATTAATAAACTCTTGAAAACGCCCATCCCTTGTATTGCACAGGACCCCTCGGGCCAACGGTGCAACAAGTTGGCAAGTTTTTTCACCACTGAGGTCCAATCAATTCTGGAATCCCTGCCTCCGACAGACAAAAAATGGGAAACTCCGACAAATCAGGACCCTATTACCCTCGAGAACATCTTAGAGACTTTCCCACTATTGTCCCAGGAAACTCTCCTCACCCGGCTTTCCTTAGTCAAAAGCAGATCTCCTAGTGATCCAGCACCTTTCAACATCCTGAAACAAGCAGCAGCCACACTAGCTCCCAATTTAACAGCTCTGATTAACGCCTCACTTATTTCAGGAACAGTCCCCACTAGCTGGAAAAGGGCCATGGTTAAGGCCCTACTTAAGAAGCCCTACCTAGACCAAGGCAACTTTCGTCCTATATCTCTTCTGCCAGGAATAAGCAAAGTAGCAGAGAAATATGTCAATCATATCGTCTCAGGCTTCCTCGAAGCCCATAATTTGCTCCATTCATCTCAAACTGAGTTTTGACGTCACCAGAGGGCTGAGACGGCCCTTTTAACAGTGGTTGAGGAAAGCAGAAAAATTCTGGATTTAGGAGGATCCACTGCTATTATCCTCCTGGACCTCAGTGCAGCGTTCGATACGGTGAACCATAAGACCTTGATATACCGTCTGAGTAACATAGGAGTGAAAGGGATTGTACTCCAATGGCTTCGCTCCTTCTTGGAAGGAAGATCCTTTCAGGTTTTCGAGGATAATACCCTTTCGAAACCTAACCTCTTGATAAGTGGGGTCCCCCAGGGCTCCTCTCTTAGCCCTACCCTTTTTAATGTGTATATGTCCCCCCTTGCAGTAATTGTTGCCCCTTCCGGAACCCGCTTAGTGACATACGCAGATGACACACAATTGGTGGTCGCACTTAAACAAGCAGATAATAATTTGAACGGTCTGTACACCTGCCTTGAGAATATATCACATTGGATGAACCTGTCCCAGCTCAAGCTCAATGGTGATAAAACAGAGATCATGATACTAGGAAACCCCCTCAGCTTCAATCCCAGTCTCATGAGGCCACCCTGTATGGGTCCTCCCCCAGCCCCTAAGACCGAGATTAGGAGTCTGGGTATTTGGCTGGACCAGGAGCTAAACTTTAGGATGCAAGCCAGAAGAACCACTGCAACTTGTTTTGGCCTTCTTAAAACGGCACGCAAAATCCTTCCTCTCCTCCCTCCCCTGGCCAAAAAAGTTATGATTCAATCTCTTATACTCTCGAGGCTGGACTACGGTAACGCATTGTACCTAGGTTCCCCCGCCTCAGTTATTTCTAAACTCCAAGTAGTCCAGAACAGTGCAGCAAGACTGCTGACAGGACTACCTAACAGACAATCTGCAAAACCTACAATACGGTCCCTGCACTGGCTCCCAGTTCAAGAACGAATCAAATTTAAGGCCCTGTGCATCACCCATAAAATTCTGCAAGGGTCTGGCCCCCCTATTAACTCGGCTATGATTCGCCCCTACAAAGCCAAGAGGGAACTCCACTCAGATGAACTGTGTTTGGCAGACGTCCCCAGAATAAAAAAAACTAGATGTGGGGGACTGCTCTTTTCCTATAATGCCGCCAAACTCTGGAACTCGCTTCCATTGCACCTACGCATTATCCCCAGTCACCAGCTCTTCCGAAAACAACTTAAGACTTTTCTGTTCCCCTGAGCCTCTGCCCCATTCCGTGTTGGTCTTAGCGCTGGGACGCTTCCGGGTAGCCATGCGCTCTATAAATGTCTTTTCATTCATTTTATTCATTCAAATATGGCTCCCCTTACATGAGAGGAAGTCCCCCCTGTCCAGAACCCCCTTGGTAACTGGATCGGCTGGAAAATTAGCTTGCAGGTAGGTGTGCCACCCCTAGGCTTGTACCACCCCAAAGGTGAGCTAACTGTGAGGTAGACACTATTTTTCACAGGTTGGCATTTTTGAGATAGAATACCTAGGAGTTCTGGGAAAAGGTTATACCCATTTCCCACCGGAATTGGTCACATTTTTTTAGCGTAGTGACCCCAAGGGTCAGTAGCCCATTGGCTACTACCCTACACTCCCCTAACACCTCTAAATTCAGTATTTAGGGGAGTCCCTGCCACCAGTGAAGCAGACCGTGATGACCCAAGAGGAGAGAAGACACAGAAGAACCGCAAAAGCAAAAGAAGACTGAAGAGAGCACCTGACTTGGCCGCAGCCCCGCCAGCCTATCTGTAGACCTTGTCACAAACTGTGCCAAAGTCAACTCGTCCTGCAGCTGTGACTCCAGAAACTTGGGTTGACAGCCTGTCTTCGATAAAGACTCAAAACGTCCCGAGAACAGCAGTCATGTTCAACAAGAAACTCCAAAGAGACTCTGAGGCCTCCGACACCAGCAAAACATGACGCCTGAAGCAGCCACTGCAGCCGTCGCCTTCGGCCGAGCTGAAGAGGACCAATGGTGTCAACAGGGTTTCCCAGCTCTCCTGACCATGAGTCCATCATGGTTTCACCCCTCCTGGACTCCCCAACATTGCGTGCAGCCTCTGCATGCCGGTCCACTCAACCGCTACTGCTCTACTAAGACAAACCGGATGCCTAAAGACATCTCGGCACCCATCCCTCTTGGGCCTTGGAGAAGAGAACCAAAGGCATTCAAAAATGAAGCAAAATTGTTCTATTTGAGGAAATTTCCCCCTTAATTCCATATAGCATAGTTACTGTCTTCAAACGTATCCTGTTTCCTTGCTTCCTCTAGCCGCTCATTAACCCGATGTGGGCTTGTATATATGTTTTCCTTGTAGCTAAATGTTTTAGTTTAGTCATGGTAATTTAATTGATGACTTATATATATGTTTTCTTTGAAGCGTAATGTTTTAATCTAGTCATGGTAAATTAACTGATGACTTGGTAACTTATAAGGTTTTGTTTGTGGAAATGCATCTGTAAAGCGCTCTGATATCCTACGCAGGGTCATGTTCGTGCTATAGAAAACACTAAATAAATAAAAATAAATAAACAAAATAAAAGGTGTACCCCCATTCTGAGCATCACAACGCTTGAGCCCACTTGCTGGTTCAGTCTGACTGGCTTCCTAGCCAGAGCCTGCAGCCTCTTTTTACAGAGACCGATCTCTATTGAAACTCATTTGGCACCCGGTGCTGATTTGCAATCTGCACCCGGCCACCCTCATGCCGCTGGTGGTGTACTGTTGGTGCTGCCGTGGACCTTGCCCACCACTCACCATAACTCCTGGAAATTGGTCCTGTAAGTCAATGGACTGTATCGGTTTGCAAAACTTGTTCTTGCTTCCATAAAATAACACTGCAGAACTCAGAATTTTCACTGTCTACTATTTAAATTGAAAATAATTTATATTTAAAAACTTACTTACTTGAATGATTTTTCTCTGATGCCTAAACATATATAAAGATGCTTGCTATTTTTATAAATTTGTGTGGATCTCCTTCTTGAGTCATGTTGTCATTTATTAATCATTGTGTGCATTTCCAAATGTCTTACACTCCTCTGTGTTAAGCCAAAGGCCACCCCCTAATAGAGCACTTTGGGATTGCATAGCAAGCCCTGTCCACTAGTAAGGGAACAACTCAACTCTTTAAACATTATATCAGATTATTAACATATCTCATAAAGAGCCAGCTTCCTAAAATGAGGCTCAGCGCTCTACTGCCTATCTGCTGTTCATAGTTTCATGATGCTGTTCCAAAGGCCGCAAGCTGACTGTGAGTTATGTGGGGATGCAGCGTCTTATTTTTCTTCACCTGTGCTTTTAAGATGTGTTTTTTAACCTTGATATGATCTACATTTATGTATTTCCGAATTCTCAAACTAACATTCTGAAATTGAAACCCAACAAGAATTCTCGCCAAAAATTTCTGTAATAATATTGTCCCTTTCACAGACAAGACACTGAACTCCTATAAGGAGACTTATAAATGTTTTAGAATGCATAAATAATTGATGCCCGGTTTCACAGAGATCTAAGGAGGCTTTATTTATTTGGATATGCTCTCTGTATTCTTAAAACATCAGACCATATTTGATTCTGGCATTTGAAAGGTTAAACTTCTATGAGAATGCCTGAAGGTGCCATCCCCGTGCAGTCACCAAAGTTGCTGGGCCAAGGGCTGTCAGGTACTCACAGAACTCTGAAGAAAGGAAGCAGCTTTGCATTACAGCTCTGGGCTATCTACTTAGGGCCATTAGCTATAGGAAAAGCATGATTTTTTAAATTAACATTTTTTCTAATCTTTTTAAGTGTGTTACTTGATTTATTATATGTACCATACTGTATTTTCTTTCTCTGTGGATTGCGATTGTCTCGTCTTGAATATTTTAACATGTTTTTCTGTATGTATGTACTTTTATGGACATGATTTACATGTTTCCGAATAAAGTTTATTGAATTGAATTGCATTACAGCTCTCACACACAAAATTAATGTACTGACTAATTTTCATCAACCTGCTGCCTCTTTTGCTATCGGGAGCCAAACAGACAAAAACTGATCAAAAACAAATACTGATTTACATGTGCTGCATTCATTAACATTAAACTAGTTGGTCCACTGTTTGCCCAGCTATGAAATTTGCTAATTGTTTAGGAGCTTAAATCCTATTTCTTGAACTGTACTTAATTTAATAATCTCCAAAACTTTTGTTCATGTCCCCCCACACAGGCGCTAAAGGGTATTAGAAACATTGATCCACCCTGACAACTTAGTTCATGCCATTCAGAACTGCCAGGCATTATCTCTGATGCCTAATTTGGTTCCTGCTGTATGTCTATGAGGTGAAGGAGTCTGTAGTGGTACTGTCATTTAGTGCTAAAATGCAATCATTTCTATTTTATTTTATTTTATAATGGCAATTCTGCTGAAAATGGGCTTTGACTCAAACCGAACTTTCTCTTGTGGATCTTCACTATTGTACATTCAGCCAGAGGCGAGAGTTAGTGACAATGGAAAGATGTTGCATGTATTTCTTCTGGGTCAAAGCACATGGCAGGTACCTCCCCTTTTCCCCAATTCTGTTTTCCCTTACACTTGAGCACTTGGCATGCTGGATCAGGAGAGATACCATGATTAGGGGCCTGAGGTGGGCCATTGTTGGGAAGATGCCATCTCATTTTATGCAGATTGCAAAATGATGCATTCAACAGTTCCTGCCTCTTTGAGTTGTAGACTCCTGAACATCATGAATATAGATGGGGAGAATTCTGTTTTCCACATGAACAAGACTAAGGTGATGGTGGGATGGTGACCACTATTGCTTTTAGGCGGTCCTTCCACCTGCTTCCTTGGCAGTCCAACCACCTGATCAGGAGGTGAGCATTAACACTGCATCAGGACAGCTGCCACCACCGACATTTCTGCTACTGCAGGGGCCGAGTCAGAGGCAGCCCATGGAGGCGGTTGAGTGCAGGTCACCACCAGCCCAATCATGACCTGCTATTCAGCCGACCTCTTCCTGGCTTAGACACCACCATGAAAGAGTCAGTGGGAAGGCAGGTAATAACCTGAAGTAATGGCTCGAGTTCAATATGCCCATGTAGTGCCCTCCAATGCCTTAAGATCGGGTGCGCCAAGTGTTTCTCTTGCACAATAGAATGCAAGAAAACAGTGCGCCCAACTTGGCAGCAAGTAGCCACTGCAGGCCAAACCCAGACAGCAAACAGGGCAGGGGCAGTATTCCTCCTCAGCTTCTCCAGCTCTTCTCCTTGGCAAAGGTTCCTCTTGATTTCCCAGAAGTGATCTAAAAGTCTGGGGTCTGGGTCCCTCTTTTTATACACAAAACTCCTTTGTTCTCTGAAGGCAGAGAGTGTCTGTACCAAGCCAAAGCCAGTTCTGTCCTCACTGGTGCAGCTTCCTGGCAGGAGGTGGAGAAAGCATTGTTGAAGGCAGATCAGGCCCATTCAGGTGAAAGGAAATCTCCTCCCCCTACTCTAAATGCAGCGAAGTTATATTCAGCCGAGCCACTGCCCCTCTCCAGCCCCTGTCATCCAAAAGCCAGACATGCAATAAACAAACCGAGCAGAGGCACACTGGATGGTTAGGCAAGAAAACTAATTGTTTCTAAAAGTAGTATTTACAAACACAGAATGTAAAAATCATCCACACTAAAAGATGTATTTTACCATTCTGAGTTCAGGCATACTAATTTTTCTACCTTGTTCCCAGTGCCACTTATGTTTATAAGATGTTATTAACGAATTCCCCATTCTGTTCTATAGGAAAAGGTAGCCTTGCAATAGTAAAATACGAAATTGGCAGTATTTCACTATCAGGACATTCCACACACATTAGGGCATGTCCTACCTTTCACATACAATACACCCTACCCACAGGTGTACCTTGGGCCTACCTTAGGGGTGACTAGTATCTAGAAAAGGGAAGGTTTAGGGACTGGCAAGTGTTTGCACTTGCCAAGTCGACATTGCAGTCCCAAACTGCACACAGGCTCTGCAATGGCAGGCCAGAGTTACATTTTACAGGCTGTTTCTGTGGGTGGCACAATCAGTGCTGCAGCCCACTAGCAGCATTTGATTTGAAGGCCCTGGGCACACACAGTGCAATATACTTGGGTCTGACAAGTAAATCAAAATTGCCAATAATGGAATCACAAATCCATAACAATAATTTAAAGGAAACACTTGCACTTTGGCACTGAACAGCATTGGCAAAGTGCCCAAAGACTCTAGACCAGCAAACCGAAGTCCAACACAGAGGAAAAAACACAGAAGGCAAAAGCAAAAAATGCAAGGCAGACCCATGCCAATGGTGCCAGGTCTAACACAAGCACATACTTCAATAGAGTAGGACGAGTGATCCTTAATCTCAAATAGAATGAGGGAGGAGCATGGATTTCCCTCACCATGTTGGCCTGAGGGGTCTATGAGGGAAATATTGCTGTGCCTGAGCTACATAAGTATTACTGGACCTCCCAGATTGGGAGGGTGTGAATCTCAATAGGGACCATTCCCTATGGCGTATCGGCATGCCACGGGTCAGGGGCTAAAACATAGGGTTATAAACAGGGGAAGAATTCTTGCTAAACTCCCTGATGTTATCAGAGGTGCTGTGATGGTGTGGAAAACAGCCACTCTTAAAATGTACTTTCAGTGAGTCCAGACTCTTGAGACACTTCTCTGGGATGCTTTGCTGCTATTAAGTCTGCAGACACTAGCTGGATTCCTCATGTGAGATGAAACTGGAATATGTACCATTTTGGGTGCTGGCGGCATTCATTCTTAGAGACTGACTCCTAGGATTTATAATATCTGCAGGTTAAACATGCTTTACAGAGGCACTCAAGGTTATCAGCTGGGAAACAAGATGAGTAGCCTCTGGAGTGCAAGGCCCTCTTGGCACCGTTGCTCAAATATGCAGTATCCATGAACTACAAACCCCTGATGAATAACTCCGAGGGAATACTGCATCCTGTGAGAGGCAGGTGGGTAGTGGATGTTAGGGAACTGGAGTACTGCAACTGGGTCTTAGCACAGGCTCCAACATCAGGATTTAGACAAATACAACTAAAAACATTGCATCCCTTTTGCCACACAAGATAAGAGCTGGCTAGAATAGGATTGTCCACAAACAACTACTGCCTGAGAAGGGTGTGGCTATCCATAATTATTTTCCCACACTAAGTCGGGCTGCCCGAGCATCCACCCATTCTGAAAAAAAATAAAAACTGTCTATCCAAAGAGATAGGAACCCGTCTTGAAATGCCACGGAGACTGACATTGCTGGGTCTATGTGGTGAAGAGTTCATTCCTATTTATGCAAAAACCTTCGATAATGCAGACCTGGTGGTCTGAGAACACCTCCAGAAACCAGCGATAGCAGTACTACCAGTGAAGTGTAAAGCCGATCAGAATAAACCAATACCATTCAATGCCTCTGCATTTAGAGCTATAATCTGCAACTATAGGAATACATTTAAATGGCAGCCCTTTGAAGAACATAAGGATGGCAAGCTACCTGTTTTTAAACTCGTGTGTTCACTATTAAATCACTGAGTTTATCTTAGATTCATAGGATATTGTGTATTCTTTTGGTATGCGAGTAGACTTCTGGAATTACATTAAAATACGTCATGAAATTGTACCTCACGTTTTAAGGTAAACAAATTGAAAAAATCAGAGTGCAACCAGAGAGGCCTCTTTTAGTAAACTTGGATGTGCAGCAGGAGCAGAGTATGGATGCTGCTTTATGGGGCACAGAAGCCCCATCACAGGAGTCTGGTTGTTCCCTTTGGATAGGCCAGCAGGACATCCCCTGCTGTCCACGGGTACGAGAAGCAGACAGAGGACGTCATCCAACACCCACCGAGACTTTTACTGTTTCGGACGATCAATTTACAACAGGGCCTGGTACTTCTCACTTGCACCCGGGATCGGGTCCGGTCTCTCGCAGATCTAATGGTGTGGGGGAGTGGGTCAGATGTGGGGCAGTGTCCTCGTGTCAGCCTCGATTTGACAAATATTATAGAGCGGATGGAAAGCAAATTATCCCCTCCTAGAATATTTTTAGAGAAATTATTCGAACATCACAGTCTGGCTTCCCATCTCCGTTCCACAAGCACTGTGCAGCACTCACAGTGACAAACTCCTGCGGTGTCGGTCACTATCTTTTCTTACACATTTCTAATATGGCTGCCAGAAAAGAACTGCTCTGCATTACTGTTGACATTTTTTCTCGACCTCCATGTGCTTTAACTTGATTTTAGCCTAGGTTTGTTTACAGGATAGACAGGAGTGTACTGAATCAAACCCATGTTGCTCCTTAATTCTAAAGAGTTTGCCACGGATTCTTCGGCTGCCTTTGATGGACATAAACATCTTTACAGTAGAGTAGTTGACGTTGTAAACCTCATACACGCACTTCAGAAAGCATGGTAAACACTCCCTACTTGCGTCCCCCTGTTTATTTTATGTTAGGAATGAGCCAAGAATAAAATGGATGTGATGTGTGAGCACCAGGGCTCTACTAACCACCAGGCACACTGCCCCAAAATGGGTACGGAGTAACTTGTAAATTGATACTTGTATAACGCACTACTCACCCACAAGGGTCTCAAGGCGCTTGTACGAATACCGCTGTGGAACCCATCTTGACTTTCCCTGTGAGGCGTCCCCTCCGGGGCACCCCCAAAGTGGAGGCCAGACATTCTTAGTGTTGTGGGGGCTGTTGTGGAGATTAAGCAAGCTATTGCCCAGAGTTGCAGAGTGGGACTCCATGATTGGAATAGGCACAGAGGCGAGAATTATCAGGTCCGTGGAATTTTTGAGCCCAAGACCCGCCGAGGCGGGGAATTGAACCCTGGTCCCGGGCTAGACCTCTGCATCAGGGTCTGCTGCTCTAACCATTGAGCCACACTTCTCCTTTCAGTAAGAGCACCCAGAGCAGGGAAAAACAAAGTGCCAATGACGGCACAACTGCCCTGCCCCTATCGCAGGTGTAAACTGTGAGTGATGCATAGAAAGAAGGAGCCACAGCTTCTCCCTTCACTGCCATGGACCCAGCCACATATTTACGAGGAGAGAGAGATTCACCGTGAATAACACAGACCCAGGAGCCATAACGTACATAACATTAGCGTTACAGAAGGAGGCGCAGGTGCTTCAATGGCCCTTCCATAAAGTGGGAAGCGTTTGCATCCAATTTGAGCTGGTTCGATCCCAAGTGAGTGGCGTCTCATTTGCATTGCGGCCTGGCCTCATGCTAATCGGGGGGTACATTTGAGTCTGTTCCTGCACTGCATTACAGAATCAGCACAAAAGTAAAGAAACTGTTGTAAGGTGCACTAATTGACGCAGTCAGTGCACCCCCTCCAAGCATGC
Organism: Lissotriton vulgaris; assembly: GCF_964263255.1. Taxonomy (NCBI): domain Eukaryota; kingdom Metazoa; phylum Chordata; class Amphibia; order Caudata; family Salamandridae; genus Lissotriton; species Lissotriton vulgaris. The sequence goes on from NC_141685.1 coordinate 1,945,581,111, forward strand.
CCATCAGGAGGTGGCCTGGGGGCCCTCGTAGGCTGGTACAGTTATATATTGCAGCCACTTGTGGAGGTGTTAGACCTGATAACCCATAGGGTGCTCTTCCCCTAAGCATTTTGCTTTCTCACCTCCTGTTTGCTGACATTTGTGTTGGTTGGCCTTAGGGCTCTGTGCCCTTTACTGTTGAGCGGCGGTAAAGTGAATGTGATCACTCCTCTAAACAAGATAACATTGACTTTAACCCCACAGGCACATTTAATTTACTGCTACGTCCCAAGTAAAGTGGTACAACATGTACAAAGGGCCTGTAAATTAAATGCTATCCTGCAGCCATTATGGTGGCACCCAATTAATTAGCTCTTTAAAAGATGTTTCAGGACTGCCACTGCAGCCTGCGTGCAGTTTTAAACTGCCAATATGATGTGGCAAAATGAGCCTTTTGCCAAATCAAAACCTCCCTTTTTAAATCACATAAGTCACTCCTAAGTTAGGCACTCAACAGCTCTTAGGGCAGGGTGCATTTTATTTAAAAAGTTGGAAATGTACATTTTTGTTTTACCGATCCTGTTAGTAAGTGGGAACATTTGATTGGGAACTGGTAGAAATTTCATGTTTGGTCTCAAAAGAATTGTAAGCTAAAATTCTCTTTAATGATAAAGTCAGATTTTAAATCACAATTCTCAAAATGCTACTAGTAGAAAGCTTTTTCTTGCCCTATCACTGTAGTGCCTGCAGGCTGTGCCCTGGATCACATTAATGTAATTAGCATGGCCGTCATCCTTCATGCATTCCTCCCAGACAGTGACACAAAGGGGGACGATGTGTTGGCAGGATGGGCCATCCTGCCAGGATGTGTGGGGCGGGCCTGTTCCCTGAACCACTTAAATTTCAAAAGAGCAGCCTCAGCACATTCACAAAGAACTTCACACTAGCCTTTTGGCACATCAGACCTTTTCGAGCCTGAGGAGGTGGGAAGGAAGTTCAAGAATTATATATGAATTGGAAAACTATATACGTTTAGTCCTCTTCACAGCTGGCAACAGGTATAAAAAAAAGGACCCTCAGACCTACTCTCCAGTTCACTGGAGCTGCAGAAGACTCCCTGAAGGACCGACTTGTACATAAGATGACTGCACACCTGCCTAAGGTCTGCTTTGTACTTCATAGAACTGCCCTGTTGCTTGAAGCTTGCCCTGTACCCTCAGAGGACTACCCTGCTGCTTGAGGTTTGCCTTGTTGCTTAATCTCAGCACTACCAAAGTGACTCCAAGGGTTAGATGGCTGACCTTCTGTTCTGAGCTACAGGGACATAATAAGCTCCAACAACTTTGAACTCAAACCTGGAACCTGCCTGCAGTGAATCCTGCCCTCCAAGGGGTACCCACCCTGGCCTAGACCATTGGAAGTGGTGCTAAAGTTGCCCAAACAGCCCAAAAAAATCTTCTTCTCTCAGAAACTGCTCTGAGAACCAACAGGAGACCAGGACCTTTCAGCTTGCCCATCAGCCCAAGGAGCACTACCGATCAGCCTGAGTTCAGAGTACCTTCCTCTACATTCTTCTCTGCAAAAGTAATTTCTGTTCAGTGACTCCTTTAAAGAAGAGAGTCCGGCTCTCGGAGCCCTCTATGGCGACAGCCTGCAGCCTTGTCCCTTTGGAAATTTTCAACTTCCAAAAAAGAGACTAAATCCGAAACATAGGAATCTTCACTAGAACCTTATCCGGCGGCTCCCTGACAACGCCTCCTCCTTGGGCCCTTCTAGCTGCTATGCTGAACTATACCTTCTCAGACATTTTTCTCTAAAAATTCTTCAAAAATCAAAGAAAAGTGATGATCGGGCCCAATCCACCTTGTTTATCCAAACCAATAATGAAGCAGATAAACTGCTTGGTTCTAACTCCACACTTGAAACCAATTTTAACATCTTTTGAGAGAAAAATGACAAAAGTGCACCACTCGTGTTCATTATACACTGAAGGCTTATGAGTAATAGATCATAAAGGGACTTAGGGCCTCATTACGATCTCAGTGAGACCGCCAACGACAGACTGCAGTGGCGGTATCACCACCATTGAAAGTCCAAATTACATTGGCGGGCAGTTCAGTGATGGTCAGAAATTCCATCCACCGCGAATCCGATAGGCTCCTTGAGCCTGCCGGTGCGCCAGAGACCTTCCTATCCCTAAAATGGTGGCGTACCTACCAGGCATCAGTGTAAGGATTAGGATGGTCCATCCCCGCCAGCATTTCCATGGCAGTTCACCCGCCTTGGTAAGGCTGGCGGTGAAGAATATTGGAGGCCTGTAGCGGGCCCCCTTTCATCTCACGCCCTTGATTGTGGGTGTGGGGGGCCAGTTCCCTTTACCAAGGGACGGGCTGCAGCACCCACCGCAATGGAAACCCTGGAAAATGCAACCACCGCGGTGGCGGTCACATTATAATTTGTCCTGTGGGACCGCAAGCACTATGTTGGGTGGTACCAAACTCCGTTGGGGTTAGGGTAGCAGGCAGATGTGAGCCCACCCACCATCTTAATGAGGCCCTCAGTTACTGCTTCATAAAAGCATGCAGAAGAGTGCAGACTAGATGAAAATGCTTGTTTGCATAACATAGGTTAGTGCTTATAAGATTCCATGGTGTATTCTTTTAATGTGAAATAGAAATGTGAAAATTATGACACACGTGTTATGGAAGTTTCATTAACCAGTCTCTTTTGAATAATGATGTATGTGAAGAATTAACAGAGCTATATGTAAAATTAGATAACCTTATGAATGATTATTGAAGTGTTGTTTTAATACTATCTTCGCTCATTGTAAAGTGTGCACCAACCGAGAATACAAAAGGGTGCAGCACGTTTATGCTAATTCTAATTTCCCTGAAACTTTCAGAGAATGATCTTCATACATGTACCAGTGAGAATTGCTAGAAACTATTTAGTTACTTCACATTTTGAAATAATTTTATACGTTGGTACTTTTGAAATGTAGTAATGTGCCATAGTTACACGTACTGATTGCAATGGAATAAAAATGCTTTATAAGTGACAGATTTATGAAAGAATATAAGATTTTAAAACCTTTTGAAATAAATATGTTTTTACATTAATTTATATTGAGTATTTCATGAAATAAAATTACATTTAGTCCTGCATTTTCTTTCTCCTGCTCGATTCTATTCTCATGAGAAAGCCTCATACATTTGTAATGTGAGATGCAACTCTGTTTCATAAGAAGAGCTCCCATGCACATACTAGGACTGTTGCAACTATTTTGCTACTTTGAGAATATCTGCCATGAGAAATGGTCCTTTTCAACTCACTCATATGCCTTTCCTGAAAGCCGATATTTTAGAACTATACATTTTGAATACTTCGGCAGCTTACATGATGATCTCTACCTTTTTCTCGTAAACATGTCTTCTCTATGCTGCATGACAATCAACCTATACAAACTTACCAATGGACAGAGTGGTCTGATCAGATGAGGTGACCCAGGAGGTGTCACCACGTAACTTGGAAATTATATTATATGTTGTATTGATGATCGGAGACATACATTCTTTTTGCCACTCATTTCGACACTTTGTCACCTTTCAATGAGGATTACTTCCTTTCGGACTCAAAGACACCTTTTAGTGTTGCGGACTATCTTGGCTGGCACACACCCTGTGTGCTCTATTCCTGGACTTCTTTCCCTCTTGGGAGAGAATCTTTGAGCTGATATGATCCATGTCCTTTCCTGAACTCTAGTTTGAGGACTTTGGTAATTGATGGCCTGAAAGCGATACATTTGATTATTCTGTACTCTTACATTCAAATGCCTGATATTAATGTATTTACTTCCTTAATTTACTGATAAATTCTAACCATGCATACGTACTGTTTCTGTCTTTCTATGACCTGTCTACAATGATTATGATTTATTGTGCATTCAAATAGTATTATTTAGGAGTGGGAACTCTAAGAACTCTAGTGAGGTCTCTAGCCAACAGGTCCTAGTATTACTATTTTGCATAGCTTTAACTGAATTACTTGTTTGTATGGTTCTAGCCCACTGAATTTCCTGTACCTGTATAGAGTAGTCTTGAGAGTCATTTACATGAATCTAATTACCAGCTTGTGAATTAGTTACCCAATTCCTGGTCCTCATTGGATAACTTGATTAGATCCCCTATTCTGACCCCTCATGGCACGGTTCAAGATCCATCAGATGATCAAGCAAATAATTTTGAGGTGTAGTGCAAGGAGAATTTAAGACCAAAGTAAATGAACCCAGAAGCGCTACATCACCACGCTCCATCGTGGTCGGCCATGACTTTTGACTTTGCCCCAGTCTCGTGGGACTAGATGTCTGCGGTTGGCATGTTGACATTTTAGGTGCTAGTTTTTACTAAAAACCTTTAAAATTCATAACTTCTGGTTCTACTGATTGTATTTTAGTTATCCTGGTGTACAAATGTTTATTAAAACGTTCTCTATTGTTCTAAATTGGTGTGGTATTTTTCTTGTGTTGTGTTACTGTTTGAGTGCTGCATAAATACTTAACACATTGTCTCTAATATAAGCCTGACTGCTTTTGTCCCAAGCTGCTAGAGGGTGAAGCCCATGATAATTTAGTGACTTTTGTAGTTCACCCTGACAAGGATTGCGGTTTCTGCTTGAGAACCAAAAACACAATTTCCTACAGGAGGAATCACTGTTCCCTGCTCAAAATCCTGCCTCTATACACTCGATTGCAGGCGCACATTACATGTAAAATGATTAATTGTACCAGTCTGCACCGTGTACCCTCATGAGGGAGCACCCAGCACAGACAGGAACAATTCACTTGGGCACCCTTCAGCAGTGCCATAATGCTGCTTTTTCTGTATTCCGGCTCCCATCTTGGACATAGCAACTGTAGGATAGCTACTCAAGACTGACTGTCTGCAGGCTAACCCTAAAAAAGGACAAGGTACGATATAATGTGCTAACTGGTAACAAAAGTGCCTTAAATGCCGAAAGGAAGCGAAGAACCAAGCCATGAAGAACTGAACCACGTCAGTGTGCAGCAATGATTAGTTTTGTGTCATTTACTTCTCTCCTCTAGTAAGTGCCATGTATTTTTGATTGAGTCCATATAATGTATTGCCACATTCTAGATATTCTGACATGCACATTTCCAGAAAAACAATCTCATTTTATTTTTCTAACTTTCTTTGTAGCTTCCCAATGAGACACAATTCTAACCAATGCCACTCACAGACGTGGTTTGGTTCTTTATTTGTTTTGAGCATGTAAGACACGTTTGTTAACCATAAGTGGACTTTTTACTTAACTGCTTTGCCTCTCTAATTGCATTTATGCCTATTTGGTTTTAAGATCTGACTTTTGTATGTTTTTTACAGTTATACTCAGAGCAAGTTCCTTTCTGTTAGTCGCAGAGAGTGCACACATTGATCACTTAGGCACTTTAAGGCACAGGTTTTTCTGTTTTACGTAACTGATGACTTTATCTTTTACCCCAACAAGGACACATTCTCTCAATCGAAATGGGTAACCATATATATTTCAGGAGACGTCAAAATTAAAAAAAAAATGTTACCCATTTTTTGGTTACTAAATATTCAAATATCTGGTTTATTTACCCAGGACCTACTTACTCTGAATTTTCAAATTATGTTAGTCCTGATGATCCTGCATGTTTTTTCTATGGGTGGAAAAGCAGTCAACACTTTTGGCCATTAAGACAGCGCAACTAGGATGGTGTTTGATTAGGAGCGAAAAAAACGAATTGAAAATGAGTTTATCATTGAAAAATTCTCAAAATATGGTGTTGTAAAATGGTGCTCTCTGAAGGGTCACCCCAAACATTTTTTTCTTCCTCCTACTCTTTTTCTGACCTTCTTTTTGTTGGCATTAGGACTCTCTGCACCTTACCACTGCTGACCAGTGCTAAAGTGCATGTGCCCCCCCCCCTCTAAACACGGTATATTTGGTTTACACCTGAATGGCATATTTAGTTTACTTATAAGTCGCTTGTAAAGTGGTATACCATATACCCAGGGACTTTAAATTAAATGTCACTAGTGGGCCTGCAGCACTGATTGTGCCACCCACACAAGTAGCCGTTCAAAGCTGTCTCAGGTCTGTCATTGCAAGGCCTGTGTGGGCAGGTTCCACTTTGACTCGTCATTTAAAACCACTTGCCAAGCCTTAAACTCCTCTTTTATTACCCATGAGTCACTCCTAAGTAAGGCCCTAGGTTGACCTAAGGTCTGGGTGCTGTGTAAGTAAAAGGTAGGTCATGTCCTTTCTACTCCTCTCATAGGTCAGCTTTGGGAATTCCTTAAAAACTCTTTTAAGCTGTAATTCCTGATTAGAGAGGAGTTGTTGCATCAGGTTTCATATCTTTGGAATAGTAATGAGAAATCCCCTTTAGTGGTAAAGTGGTATTTAACAGTACTATTTTAGAAATGCCACTTCACATTTATATGCTCTGTGTGCTTTCAGCCTGTCTCCAATACACGTCTGTACAGGGTGTCAGCTACATTTTGTTCATTCCCTCTACACAACTATAAACACAGGAAGGGAGGGTCTGACAGAGGCTCATCTGCATTCATCAGCATTCTGATAACCTTCCCGGGTAGGAAGGGGGAGTAGGAGCTAACACTTACATGTGAATAGGCTTCGTCCTGTCCCCACACAAAGAACTGATTAGCCCCAAAATATAGCCTGGCAGACAGGGCTGGAATGAAAGGGGACATGTGCACTTCAAGGAGCTGCTGCTTTGAAGTCACCCCCACTTTGAAGGTACATGTGAGTATAAGTACTAGGGCTCTGACCCTACCAAATCCATACACTACTGAACCGTTGAAGAACTCTGTCATGGGTAAGGACTGCCACTCTGCTTAACAGGATTAGCACTCTGCTTGACTGACTATTCTAAGGAACTGCTTCACTGTTGTGCTGAGCTGCCCAGCTGCCTAATGATCTCTGCCCTGCAAAGGATAAGGACTGGACCCATCTCACTAGAACCCAGAGGGACTCCAAGGGCTTGCTGGTTTACATCCTGTTTTGTGAAGTCTCAGGGTCATCAAAGACTTCCTACCACCCTCGTGGTGCTCAGGACTCTGCGCAATCTAAGAGTCCTTCCCTTGCCTGAGGTGCCCCCTCCCAGTCCTGGGCCTCAGAAGTGGGTTTTTGCAGCGTTTCCTGTATCAACATCGACACAGCTGCAACTTTGCACTGATCGGTACCGACACATCGCCTTCAATGTAAATGCAGCAGCCGCTCGACAATATCGATTCTACAGCCATTGTGGCTCGTGGACAACAGACAACACAATTCAATGATCACGCAGTGCCTGCACAATACAGAGGTTCGTTGATGAAGCTTCCATCGACTGTGCAGATCTGCGCTAACACTCGCCTCCATCCAGCCACCTATCGAGTCCTCCACATTGACGCTCTGCTCCTCCAAGGTACTTTGTTAGCGGGACCTGCCTGAGTCCTGTAGCTGGCCTGCTCTCCATTGCGAACGACCTGAACTTTGGATTAATACCGAGCTAGCATGACCTAAAGTAACCTTTTAGCGCTATTGAATTCGAAGCACTATTTTGGGCTTATTCTTTAAAAATTCATCATTCCAGTTCTACTTATTGGATTTTTTCTATTTTGGTCTTGTTTTTCTCATAAGAATATTCTCTATTGGCTAATTCTGTGTGGAGTCTTTTTGTGGTGTTTTCATGTGTTACTGGTGTGTGTGTTTTGCACAAATACTTTAATCATTGCCTCTGTAGATAAGCCTGCCTGCTCTGGGCCAAGCCACCAGAGGGTGAGCACAGGTTATCGTCTAGTGTGTATCTAGTTTACTCTGACAAAAGTTGTAGTTCCTGCTTGGACAGGATGCATACCTTTGCGAACAGCAAAACCCAGTTCTAACATTGGTGTCAGCAGTGTGAGAGGACTTGTGTTTGTGCAATACCATATAGTAGTTCAATGTTCACTACAACTCTATACGAAGACCATTGCAAGTTTCAAATTCTCCTGTTTCCCTCAAATTGGAAATTTTTTCAAATTTAACTCTTGCTTATCTTCAACAACTTGAGAATCTATTTGGTCGACGAAGCTTGAATCAATGGCGCATATCAGTGCCGAAGCTCACTTACTTTCACAGGATTGTAGACAACTTGACTCCTCTTCGACTCCTCCCCATGAATTCTCGACATAAACTTTTTGCTCCATTGAAGGTACTTTGTTAGTGGGGCCTGTCTGAGTCCTGTAGCCAGCCTGTCCTCCAATGCAGTCGGCCTAAAATGTGGATTTACCACTGTCTGGCACGACCTCAAGTAACCTTTCAGTGCTAGAGGGAGAGGTGTGGCGCCGCGGCCAGGGCGGCTGACGCGGGAATCTGGGGATCACGGTTTGATCCCCGGCGCCGGTGGCAGGTTAGCCCAGCACCATGTGACTCTGGGCAATAGCTTGCTTAATCTTCTCGATGGCCCCCAGCACCTAGATACCCTTATGGGTGATTGTTCGCGCTTTACAAATGTGGATTATTATTATTGGCTTCTAAGCGCAATTTCTGGTTTATTCTTGAAAAAAATCCTCTATCCGGTTCTACTTATTGGATGGTTGTTAATTTAGTCTTGATTTTCTCATAAAATTATTCTCTATTTTTCTAAACCTGTGCGGAGTCTTTTTGAGGTGTTTGCATTGTGTCTGTGTTGCACAAATACTTTGCACATTGCCTCTTTAGATAAGCCTGCCTGCTATATACCAAGCTACCAGAGGGTGAGCACAAGTTCCCTTTTAGTGTGTATCTACCTTACCCTGCCTAGAGTGGTGGTTCCTGATTGGACAGGGTGCATACCTCTACCAACCAGAAACCCGAGTACTAACATATGCATATGCCATATTATTGACCTTCTCCTTTTTCCTTTGCCTTTTAAAAGATCACATCACTGTATTTGTACTTTGCACCCACTTGCACCGTGTGAGCACTAGTTCACAGAGCACCATCCAGTGCAAATGTAGATACTTATGTACAATTTTCTTATATAAAAAGGATTGCAAAAATAAGCTGTAGTCACCTTACATTTATGTTGCTATTCATTTGAGAATTTATGCTTATTTTCATTGAACTATTACCAGAAATGATTTGGCTTTAAATGAGACCTAGAAGGACGCTTGTAGTTTAGACCAACAGAACTTAACAAGCAGCAGGGTGACTCCGACTACACTCTATGGTGGCACAGCAGTTTGGTCTGATTTGTGGCACAAGGTTCATAATCACAGTGGTGCTGTCCCCTCGGGCACATTTCGACTGTGCCACTCCACAGGCCACTTGCTCACCCTGGAGTCAGTACCTCCTGCAGGGTTGGCTCAGACCTTCCCTCTTCATCTCAGGCAGATCAGCCTCCATGAATTTCAGGACAGGAAGACACCTCTTGTTTCCAAGTCAGACTCCAGATGATGTCCCATCACCTCTAGGAAGCTAGCTGCCAGGAAGACACAAGCTCTGGTTGCACAACAATCCACTACACTTTGTGCAGCACCCCTTCCCCAGTCAAAGAGAACTTGGAACTGGATCAAGTGGGTCAACAGCTCCCTCTTTCATACAGAAAAGCAGTCAGTGGATGTGTATTCTCTGACTTCCAGTTCAGAACCGCTTTGGGTCAGATCTCCTTTCAAGTGACCTTTCAAGACTGTCTTCCAGACCCAGCTCTTGATTAGAGTGATGCTCCCCGCAGCACGCTCAACCCCATGTTGGAGCACCAACAGCAGATGCACAAAGAGATGTGAGCATTTGGCACGTGGAAGAGAGACAAAAAGCTGGCCTAATCTAAACTAACTTGCAGTCTCACCTTTAACCCCAACATATGCCAAATAGCAGTGCTCTTGAAGACTTATCAACAGCTCTTTGCAGAAAAAAACATCTAGTCGAACTTATTAAGAGAGGCCAGTCTTCTCTTTCCCCAGTTCAGTTTCTAAGTCTCCTCTTAACAGCTTCAAAAATGTCAGTAACACACTTACACTGCAAACAACCTCACCGCCATCTTGTGCACATGAACAGGCCGGGTCTTCCTAAAACCCTATAAATCCTGGTCTATCGTGAGATGTCATCTGGATTCCCCATGTGGACTACTCAAAATGTGTGTCCTGCAGGTTGATTGAGGCAGTAAGTTCAGTTGTCACTGAACAGTTTCATTGTACTTCTGAAGTCAGTGCTTTGAGATAATGTGAAGCACAGTAGACATAGTTTCACGAATGAAGACAAACACTGGCGCAGGCTCAAAGTATCAGGATCAGGTTTTAATAGGAACACCACTGCTACAAATGGCAAGTAGTAAAGCTCTCCTGTGCACAAAGCAAGATGTTTATATACCTGTCCAGAAGAACGTCTTAGCCCTCTCAAACCTCCGTAATAGCCTGTGTTTATTTCCAGGTTTTACTTTAGTCCTTGTTAGGAAATCCTGCAAATGTGCACAGTTTTATTCTCACTCTGTTCTTTTTGTGCTAGTTGCATGGATTATGGGTTTCAGGTGACTGTGTTCTTGTCAGATTTATAGCCACAAGTTGAGGAAAGGAGTGTATTTACGAACTTCCTGGGTCTGGGGCATAAAGTGATTTTCTCTTGCCCTTTCATTGACTCTGAGCCGGCCTTTGCCGCTACGTGTCCTTGTATGTACAATTGTTTGGTCGCTCCAACAATACTCTTTAGGATTTTGGGTGCTTGAAGGATGTGTTCATCCATCCAAATCAATCCTCCAGTGGTAAATGACCCATGTGCCCTCTTTCTAACTGCAACATTCTCCTTCCTGAGGTCTGTTCAAATCGTTTCACTGTGGGAACGTAGCATCATGAAATGTTCTTCTTCACCCTCCTACACATGGACTGTTAGAGTGACTGCAATCAGCCAGCCACCTGATGTACTTATGGGTGGATTATTAGTAGCTAAACATAATTGGTCAGCATTTATTGGTGTGCCCCTGTGATGCATCCAATGCAGCAAGGCGGAGACATTGGCAATGGGGTCACACTTGCCCAAAGCAATCCGTCCTCTCATTTGCACTCATCCATGTTGCAATACGATGAAGGGTCAAGAGGCAGTTCATGTCTCCGTTCATTTTGCAGCTCCCCTCAGTGTGAGTAGTGTTTATGTTGGCTATGCTTTGTCGTGTTTGTATAATGTTGTCTAGCTTTTCCTGAAAAGCATTTGCAGTCACTGTTGTTGATCCAAATGTAGGTAGTGAGCAGGCAGCTGCTGGTCTGCTGCTTTACCTATTCCTTGTGCCAAATTGTTTATTCTATCATTTTCACTTACGAGACCTGCTCAGCTGCCAATCACTCCTCCTCCATTGAGTACATTCTACCAATCCCTTTTCCCTCTCCCAGTTTCACCCTGTGGTTCCGGTATTTAATACAATAATACATGTTAATCTTCTTCAGAAATTCCTTGTAAATGTCTACATTTATCAGGCAAATTATACATAAAGAAATGAATTGCTACAAGTGAATGTAGATAACCAATGTTAAATTATACAAGGGCATGCTCCTGTAAACTGATTTTGTCATTCTCTGGCCATACATTCACAGCATATGCGTATGTAATCGTTTTATTATTTTGTATAGCCATTTTGTCTTGCTTGCCAATCCGGTGGTATTGGTTAAAGGCAGCTTACAACACAGATATGGCTATTTTACAATAGAGGCAGCTTGTGTTCCTTATCAGTTAATTCTTGCACTGTGATGGTGAAGGTATATACCTTTCCTTTTCCTAATTAGCTACATATTGTTTGCAAAATGGGTCACATCTGACACCCTTTGCTGTAGCCATGGGTACTAACTCATCAACAATGTGAAGACATTGTACTGCTGTTTGTTTGCATGGGTCAGGTACCTGAGGGTGTCGGGTGAAACCATCGAGAACAGCTATTGAATCCCTACAATGTGTTGGATTTACCCATCATACAACATTGATGTCAGTACAGTTTTCACCCCCCTTACACTTATGTGAATCTGAGCCAAAGAAAAGTTATTTTTTTCACCAAACAAAGATGCTAATCAGGCATACTTTCCTCTTCTTAGCTCTGCTAGCATAAACTTTGAAAAAATCAGTGGAGTATGCCAGACATGCGGAAAACAGTATTAGCTTGTAACATATAATATTTGTGAAGCATGGCTAGCATTGTGACATAATCTAGTGGCATGTCCGGTAGCTGTGTGCTGTCATTGTGATATGGTCTGTGGCTGTTGTTGCTGTCTGTGTCCTGTTGTTGTGCTGTGTTCTATGGCGGTTGTTTCTGTCTGCGATGCTTGCCGTTAGCTGATGGCTTGGGTTGATGCTTGCCCTTCGTGGTGATTGCAACAGAGTCAGGGTTGCTACCCAGATGAATCCTGTAAGTAGGAAGAAGAAACTGAGAGATGCTGTACTCCAATAGTATTCGTTTAATAGTATTCGGGTTTTTTTAAGCTTCTTTTTTACTTTTTGTCCTGCATATGCTGTCTGCCTAGCTGCCTTCCCTCCTCTGTGACCTGCCTGTAAATTTGACGTAGATTTCAGCTTTCCTCATTGTGACCGACTTTGTCTGTGATATATATGGATCTATCATTATCCCAGTCCTGGTATGTGTACTTGGGACACAGCGGATTATACTTTATCTAGTATTGTGAGAGAACCATTCCCATGCAGCTGCAGGGAAGGGGAGGTGTTGATCGTGTGGATCCTACACAAGCAACCAACCTGCATTTCATTCAGACTGTACAATGTGCACATTAATTACTTGTATTGTTTCCATGAGTACCTTTTCTGCAGTATTTTGGAGTGGCATATTTACATCAGATATCAAAAAGCAACTTCATAACACATGATACAGTTTCATAACATTTTGATATTCAAAAGTTCAAAACCAATAGGCAAGTGTTGACGCGGCGTTTCAGTGAAACTTGTACAATCTCGTCACCTTCTTCAGTACAGTTTACGTACGTACGTTTACAATTAATCACTAAAGATAAACACAAACAATCTTTTAATGTTCTATTCGGTATGGCAAACTCAAAACAGAGCATGTTGTTGCCAAAAATCTTCTATTCTTGTTTAAAAGGACATTTACTAACAATCCAATTCAATTCTACTGATCATTAATTTTCCATGTGTACTACAGCCCAATTAGCTTGTCGGGGCAATTTTTGGAAAGAATTTTATCAAATTATTTTTCATTATATTTTCAAAAGAAGGACCATTTGAAAAATATAATGACAGAATGATTTCATGAAATTGGACCTATTTATACGTCCTTAGCACTTTTGCATTAATTTTAAAACTTAATATCAGAACTTGGTTGGTAAGTTCTTCCTGGGAAAAGTGTCAATTCTACAGATGGATTAATTCATATTTGAGGTTTGGATGAGAAAATGGAATTCTTGTTGTTTTCAGTAATATATCCCAACGCTTTTCTTGATATTGGGGGTGACTCCTTGTTGAGTTTTACATTTGGGGTGGCATATGCCAATAGTCTTGCCCTGTCAACGTTTTTTTAAATAAAACTTCATATGGGTTCACTCTTGTAGCAGTGTAGTTTGTCTACGAATTTTGTTGCAGAACATGTGAAGAGCCTCTTCCTATGACATGCCTTGTGAAACACTTTATTTATGCCTCTCTTTTTTTAATTTATTTTTTACAGTTTAATATAGTGCAAATTTGACCCGAAGATATCAGGTATCAGAGCGCTTTACGTGAGCACCAGTTTTGTTACAGATAGACACATTCATTTTTGTTAGGCAGGGGGAGATTAAGGGATTTGCCCAGAATCACAAAATGTTGAGCATCCCTGTCGAGACTCGAACCCTTCGAGGTCGACCTCTCTAGCCATAAGGCTACATCCGCACCGCTCATCCTCTCTTTAGCTCAGAGTACTTTCTTTGAACATTGCAATCTATGGGGGATGTGACATTCTAGTTCTATACCATACATTTGTTCTGGATTTGAAATGGAATCTATTGTCTTCCAAAATGCAAAGGGAAAATCCGAACCTGCAAAATTATATCCTTTATCAGTACTTTGCATGTCGTGAGTGCTGAGCAGTCGGCAGTAGGGATACTCTCAGTGTACCTTGAGAAACTGGTCATTAAAACTAAAATGTATCTGTTGCCAGTCTTAGTTCTTGATAAAGGGCCAATTTTGTCATATATTTTATCTGCCATGGTCCCTCTGCAGATGGTCGCAGTTGTAGGATAGCTTTTCTCTTGTTGCATGTTTGATCATGTGTAAACAGGACAAACAAGCGTTAACATGACTGTGACTCCTTTTCTCATGGTGGCCACCACCCGAAGCTGAGTAACACATCTTTAACATCTTCTCCCTTGGGGTGACTATAGTTCCCCTGGCATATGTGTAAAAAAAATTCTGCATTTGAATAGATATTACAAAGTGTTAGACTTCGCATCCTTAAGGTGGTCTTCTTCCAAAGTTTTCCCTTCCTTCTCCACTTTTTTAACCTTTTTTTTTTGCTGATATTAGAACTCTGCGCACTTTACCCATGCTAACCAGTGCTAAAGTGCTTATACTCTCCCCTCTAAACATGGTAATATTGGCTTATCACCGATTGACATATTTAATTTACCTATAAGTCCCCAGTAAAGTGGCACTACCTGTGCCCAGGCTTGTAAATTAAATGCTACTAGTGGATCTGCAGCAATGATTGTGCCACCCACTTAAGTAGCTCTTTAAACGTGTCTCAGGTCTGCCATTGCAGAGCCTATGTGGACAGTTTTAACTGTCATTTCAACTTGGCAAAAGGGTTCACTTGGCACATACACACAATAGTAAGCACAATTATTATTATTTTTTATTACTATCATTTGTGTTACCACAATTTTCGTTGTGGTTCTCATAAAGGAGAACAAACACTGTTTCCTTCTTTTTGCTTTCATGCAGAGAGAGTTGCCAATGATGAGAAGTGGGTAAACTGCCGAATGCTAGTCAGCAACCCCGTTGGTGGTTCTACCGTGAGGTACTCTCTCTCTTTCTTCACCTTTTTTGTTTTGATGGAAGGTGGGGAATCTGGATGGTAGCAATTGTTGTTTTCTAGTTAGGATAAGTCAGTGATACTCTCTGACAATTTAGAGTAGCTGAATGGATCACATTCGAGGGAATTGGAAAAAGAATTGAAAACCCTGGCCTTGTCAAATTGTGTTAGGCCTTAGTGTACTCTGGGTGAGGCCTGTCTCTGGTCACCTGACTAGGTGTAGTTGGAAGTTGGGCTTTGAGTATTCCTCCTAGACAGCCACACACAATGGGAGCATAGGTGTGACTGGATGGGCCATCACTGGCAGGATGGGGGGGGAGGAGCTGGACACAGCCTCACTTACACCTGAATAAGCTGTGTCCTGTCCCCACACAAAGGGCCTAACAACCCTGCATTATCACTCCAGCCAGCTTGAAGCCATGGCAGGGGCGGCAGGGAATTCCTTGCACTTCAAAGCCACTGTCCAGAAGCTTCTCCCACCTTCTAGAACCAGGGCACCAGGGTAATAAAGATGGACCTCAGACACCACCATTTCAGTACACGTCTGGACCTGTGTATACTATGCCACTCTGTCAGGAAGAAGGACTGCTGTGCTGCTGATGGACTGACACTCTTCTGGACCGCAATCTGCTGGACTCCTGCTTTGCTGTGCTGACCTGCTGCCGGCTGCTTTACTGCCTGGGTGAGAATGACTGGGCCTGCATTTCTTGAACCCAGAACCCTGAGTGACTACAAGGGCTACTTAGCTGGTCTTCTGATCTGAAGCCTCAGGCACACAAAAGGCTCCTAACAACATTGCATCTGCACCTGGGCTCTGCTACCTGTGAGTCTACCCTACCAAGTGGTGCCACCCCAGTCTTGGACCCTTGTAAGTAGGCCTAAGGTGCTCTGCCGCCCTCTGTGATACCATCGGAACGGACACATCTACTCTGCTGCGCGGCGCAACCCCGAGCATTGTCACTGCTGCGAGGATTTGACACATTGCAAAGACTTGCATTGCCACCACAGCCCGCTTTGCCTTCGGAACGTCATTGCGTGATGCATCATCGGTACAGGCCTTCGCACCTCTCATCGACGGCAGCTTGAATGGCGACAACGGACTCTGCATGCAGTCCTGCAGCTCTTCCGATGCAATAAATGGCCCTGCCTGCGCACCGCATCCCCAATGCCGGACTTCACATCGCAAGCCCTATCAACGGGAACCTCGACATCAACTCAACAGGACCTCACACCACAGCCTCACCACATCTCAGAGCCGACGCATCACCTCAGTTGTATGATTTATCTATGAGGCAGTTCCACGCAACATTCTGCAACCCAGGATTTCTTGTACATGGTTCAGCCGGCCTAACTGGGTCCCTGTAGTCGGTCCGCCCTCCACAGTTGGTTATTTACGTCTTTTAGTACTATTTTCTCTCAAAATGTTAAAATACAATATCTCTGGTTTTACTGATTGAATGTTTGTCATTTTGGTTATTAAAAAATGATCTACTTTTCTTACTCTGTTGGCTTCCTTTTGTGGTGTGTTTTCACTGTGTTACTATTTGAAGTGTTGCACAAATACTTTACATATTGCTTCTAAGTTAAGCCTGACTGCTCTGTGCCAAGATAACAGTGAGTGAGCACAGGTTAATTTAGGGGTTGGCTTGTGCCTTTCCTTGACAAGGATTGTGATTGTTTCTTGTCCAGGGCTGACACTGCAGTCAACCAGCAACACAATTACTTACACAAAGTATGCATTCCTTAATTTATCTGCTTGAGGGACCACATTTTGACCCTCTTCCATAGTAATCTGTGTAGTGCTTAGGTACCACAACACCGCACCATAAGAAAAACAGCTTTTCCATTGCCTTTTGCATGCTGCATTTACTTCCTCTGGAATATTTGTGCTGCAGTTCTCTTAACAGTTGGAATTTGTCTTCCCTTGTTTGTTTTGGGCTCGTGGGACATCATGAATCAGCTGGGGGTTTATATGATTGATCGCAAGTAGAAATTCCATCCTTCTAAAGCGAGAGCATCTTTCCCTGCACTCTCTGCTGCAAAAAGTCAATTCTTGCGATGTGCTCTTTTTTCACATTAATACTGTTAAAGTGGGATGTAGTGTCATGTGCCATTCCCCAGAGATTCTCATATCTGATCAGTCCGCCGTCTGATCTACAGAATCCTTGTGTGGCATAGCCGTTGAGGTTATTGAATAGTTTTGGAAAACAAAGTCTGAGTCAGTGACAAAGTGTATGTGGGCTGTTATCCTTGGCAAGTGCTCGTTGGCATGCATTAAACCAATCACAAATGCTACCAATTCGGCATACTGTGAAGATCTGTTGCTGTTATTGCTGCCAAAGTGCAAGTGACTGGAAGCCGATTATCATGTGTGTTGGGGTATATGATGTACGTGCTCCAATATATTTGTTGTCCTCTAAGTGTGAGTGCCCCTTTGTTTCAAATGGTGTGTATATGAGCAGGACTTTTTCCTGTGTACATGGTTTAAAAATTGGATGAGACACGTTTGTGAATTCCACAGTGCATTTAAATCAAATCAAAGAAGGCTTTATTCGATTGAATAAACAAACAATCATAAAAGCTCAAAGTTAAAAACAATCTTCCAATTCATACAGACATAATTTCATTATTAATTACAATCATAAAAGTTAAAAAGATATTACATTTACAAAGCCATTATACAATAGGTTATTTATAAAAGTCCATAACTCATTAAAAGCAATTAGGTACACTGTTGTTTCTTTAGACTTAAAACAATTTTCAGGAAAGTTGTTAATCTTTAAACAGTGTGCTCAATCTCCAAATGTTGGAGAGCCAAAAAAGCAGGACGGCATTGACGTAGCCTGCAGTGTTTCAAAATAAGAACAAGAAATGAGCTCCTAGGTGGAGAGTAAAACCTACAGAAAAAAAAGTAACATGTATCGTGGATTGTGGGGCAGTATTATCGCAAGGGCATGGTTGGAGGTTTTGAGACCAGTCGTTCCTTGTAGGGAAAGTAAACAGTCTGTGAAAAAAACCAGCCTAAAACGAGTTAAAAGAAATCTATCATAGGCACTAGTTACAAAAGTTAGGTAGGGTTGAATATTAAAAGTAGTTAAAACCATCTGATTGCGCAGGACTGTAGGTTTTAATATCTCAGATGACATGCTGATGGTGTCCAGATGGAGAATACCCTCACACTTTAATTCCTTCCTTGTTATTGCCCCGATTGTAGTAGGATTAGTAAAGTAGTCTAGATGGCCAAGATCCTTCAAAAATTTTTAAACATAGTTTAAGCATGAAATCCTCATTGCACCTTCCAGTTTCAAAATGTCAATGAGGATGTCCGTGTTCAATTTGGCCTCATTTTTTGTCCAGAGTCTGTGCCATAACAAGACAGGCTCAAGCCAGATTAGATCTGAAATAAAAGGTAGACCTAGCTCAGCTTGACAGATACAAGCTGAAGTCCTACTCGGGACCGATAAGATGTATCTTAGGAAGGAGTCCTCTACTCTCTGGATTGGTAGCGGGTCAACATGCCCCCAAACCCTGCTCTCATACACTGCAGCTGAAACACACTTGGCTTTATAGATTGTAATATGCACCTCTGGGGGTTTTTTACCAAATTTTTTCGCGAAGGCAAGAAGAGCTCAGGTAGTTCGTAAAAGTGCCTGTTTTTTTGATGCAGCGGCCTGCACCAAGCTATCATTATTGGAAAAAAGAATGCCCAGATAAGAAAAGGTCTTTGTAACCCCAATCTTTTGTCCTGCCACATACATATCTTTGCATTTCTTTATTCCAGCGCCGCAGCGCATAATAAAAGTTTTGGAGGAGTTTACCTGTAGGCCTAAGTCTTTCATTAAAAGGGAGCAACTATCCAAAACGCGCTGAAGGCCTACTTGCGTACGGGACATCAGCACCGCGTCTTCTGCATATAGGAGGGCTGGGATGGGGTGGCCGGCTACCTGGGGGAAGTCCTGATTGTCTTTATTAAGAGCTTCCCCCAATCCATTTATATATAAGTTAAAAAGGAACTGAGCCAGGACACAACCCTGCCTAACTCTGCTCCTAATTGGAAATGTAGTCGAGGGGTCGCCCTTCAATCCGCAGCAGACGCGGGCCTTGGTGTTGCTATAAAAACGTTCAAGAAAATAAATAATATTTATATCAATCCCCAAGCCTTCTAATATTGACAAAAGCTTAATGTGGCACACACAGTCAAATGCGGCTGTGAGGTCAACAAATGCAAGAAAGAGATTTCCTTTTTTTGCCCTGGTGTACTTCCCCATCATGAGGGAGAGGTTTATGCCCTGTTCAACAGTCCCCACACCAATCCCAAAACCATACTGAAGGTTAGACAGGGCAGAATTCATGTCAGCCCAGTCCTGAAGGCGTTCCAGAACAATTCTGCCCACTACCTTTGTTATGGCATCCAGCAGGGATATTGGTCTGTAACAACCTGGATCGTGCCTGTCCCCCTTCTTAAAGATGAGCACAATAGTGGACTCCACCCAAGTGGGACATAAATCAGTGCTACAGCTGGCGTTGAGCACCTGGACCAGCAGCGGCCCCCACAAGGAAATGTTTTATTTAAACATATCCACGGGAACCCCGTCTGGACCAGACGCCTCACCGCCTTGGCTTGCATCTAGAGCTCGTTCCACTTCCTTCAAAGTAAACATAAATTCCTTGTAGTTTTTTGACTGATGATCTGAGCCCTGCACCCGATAATCTTGAATATCCGCTGTGTCAGGCGGACCCTTTCCCTCAGGGTTTCTCTCACCCTTATACACTTGGTCAAAATGCTCAATCCACTGCTCTTCCGTTATGGCTATCTCAATTGACGGGCCAATCTCGTGGTAAGAAATGGTGCCCGGATTACCTTCCAGAAGGCCACTGTGTCTCTAGATGTTGAGGCCACGTGAAGAGCCTCCCATACCTCCTTCTTTAATGTGTTTTTCCTGTCCCTTCTTGCTTGATTATATTCCATTCTCGCTGGCTTTATCTCAAATGTGTTTCTTGGGTTTTCATGTAGTACCTTCTTTAGTTGGGAGTAAGCTTGCGTGCATCTAGTGTCAAACCACCCTTTCCAAGAGCTATTCCTCTTTTTGCGCATTGTAAGGGACTCTCTTATCGCAGTGGCTATTGCCATAAAGGAGCTTAAAATTATGTCAGGGGGAGCTGTTTCAGCCAAGCATATTTCTATGTGTGGTTTGCATTTAACTACAACTGCTTTAGTTACGGCAGCTTGGTCTACCACAGCACATCGAAGAGAGTACCCGTTGGTACTACCAATGGATATATTTTCTAACAGCCGATCATTATTAACATTAAATCTAGAGGTTTTACTCGATGGTAACATAATGGTCAGAAACAGGAGAAAATGGTCACTAAGTGAGTTCTCTGAGACACGAAAAGAGTGTAAACTGTGTGCATGGTTGTTTGATACTAAAATATAATATATGGTGGAGCAGAGGCTCCTACCATTGAAAGTCCATGGCATTGGGGCTGGTTTTGGGCATATTTCATTGGAAAATCCCAAATCAAGGCTAAAAAAAAGGTTCATTTAGCTGGTCCCCCATGGCAGTATGCATGAAATGAGATGAGCACACTCCTTCTTCAAAACCTCCACACAAGTTATCTCCAGCATTCTCACATAGCGCAAAATTAAAATCCCCAGCTAATATAAGTGTTGTGTCTTTACTCATGGTATTACCTACTGATCTCAACTCTTTGAGCATGTATCTAATGACGGTACCCACTTTCCCAAGAGGCATATTATAGTAGAAATTGGCCAGAACTATAGATGATGATTTGTTAAAATCCATTCTAACTAGATGATAATGCTCGTCACTAGCAAGCATCGTAATGTTTTTTACATTCAAGCTGCTAGATATGTACATGCATAAGCCTCCCTTGGCCCTTCCGCTCTGAACATTAACTGCTGGGGTTTGGTAGGTCCTGTATCTATTTAGATGCATCGCTTCCTTGGACCAGGTCTTCTGAAAGCATAGGACCTCGATTGTAAAATAAATTCCCACCACAATTGAATGTTTATCTTGGAACGAATCCCAGCAATATTCCATGATGCCATGTTACAGAGGGGAGGTTTAACATCAGAAGGGCGGTTACAAGGGTGAGTTACTGACCTGGATAAGTCACCATTTACATGTATGGACGCAGAGGGGACAGTTAGAGTGCCCTGTGGGTTAGTTTGAGCCTCACTCTGTAAGCTCATTGAACCATATGCCTCCAGACTACTATCAACAACCAGATATACCTTTTGATCACTAGTTAGGAGAGAGACTTTTGGGATATCACGGGAGTCAACCAATATCTCTGTATTCAAATTCAGGGGCCCTTGAACCAGTACACTATCATTACTAACCTGGTAGTCACATTTAGTGTAGTCATTACTCGTTAAATTCGACCCATGATGACTCCTGCTAGTTACATGATTATATGATACGTGAGACCTTGGATCCAGTCAATCGTTATCTTCCAGGGAATTCAGGGGATCAAAGCGATTGCAAGCTTGGTCAGGATGTATAGGCTGCCTTAGTCTAGAGTGATTATCTCTCTCATGATAAGGTCCCCGATATGATGGCAAATGGGATGGGCGGTAGAAATATCCTAGTGGAACTATGTTTATATCATTGGGATTGGAAGGTCCACAGTTACCCCTTTCTAGGATTGTATGCACCAGTAAGGAAGGGTGATTTAAAGGTTAGTACAATACAGTCCCCAAGGAAAGATTTGAATGAGGGACCGACTCACCCAATCCTGCGTGCCATTTTAAAATCTGAGAAAAGGGGTTCATTTAAACCAGTCTTTCCGGTTAAGAAGTGAAGGGACTTATTCTTTAAGGTCGACCAGTGTTCAAAGGCATTGTTAGTTAAAGAAGAGACATTCGCCAGAACTACTGTATATGGAGTTGCTTCTGGAGGCAAGTGAAAATTAAATGGCGGACTAAGTAACTGGTCTTTCTGTTCTTGCAGTTCTCTGCCCTTCCTTATTGCTTTGTTTCCGCCTATTGCCCCCTCAGCCTGTGCTCCCCTTTCTGAGCCAACGGGACTACTAGGCGGTATAATTGTGGGTCTATCTATACTGAGGTGGAGGCCAGCATTGGCAGGTGGATTCCCTTCTTTAGAAGAAGTCGTATGGGAGTTATTACTCCTATTTGATGTTTGATCAGTAGCTTTTGAGCTGGAAGTTGGGGCAGCAGCCATTCCAACCCCCATATTGAACAGATTGTGTTCGTTTAAGTTAGTATTAGCTATCAATCTAACTGTGTATGTACTACCAACCAACTCCTCTATATTTATAAGTCTGGCTTCTACAGTTGATACCTTTAGCATAATGGGTCCCAGGAAAGTTGACAAAATTGTCTCAAGTCTACCCCAAAAGTTCCCATCAAGTACATTATACAGCTTTATCAGTCATACTCTGTTTAGTGGTAGTCGAGGGACAGTGCATTCGTAAAGAGTGCCCTGTAATGAGATGCCACTCGGGACAGGATCGGAAGGTGTGACTAGAAAACATTCTATGTCTTTAATCTGTAGGGTAGCCATCCATTAGGCTATTCTGATGTTGTTGGCATTCACTGGATGCAACTTCCCTGATATTAGAACTTTCAGTGGTGCCTAATGGGTCTTAATATTTATTTTGTGGTTCCCAATAATGTGGTAATACTTGATGGTCTCCCAGCAATTGTGAAATCATCATTGCCATAGTGTCATTTGTTGAAAAGGTTCATAAATAATACGTGAGTTCAGGGTTGGGGCTGACGAATGATGGTGCATCCTGTAAACAGGGTTATCATTTTGAAACTGCATTTGTATGTTCTTTTTTCACATCCATGTTTTGGCACCTAATAGGTCATACAGAGCTTTAGCGTAGTGTGCGAACAATGGTGTGAATGTTCTTGAAAAACCCAATATTCATAATAGGGGGTGAAGGTCACTAAGACGTGTGAGCAGGGGCAGTATCATTATTGGCTGAAATCTGTTTTGCGCAATGGATCTCCCTTTATGTTCTATTGCGAGGTCCAAAAACATTACTGAGGGATTTGCTAGTGTCACTTTGTCTTTATTCATAAGTAGCCCACCCCGCTGTAATGTGTTACATACCTCAGCAACATCTGGCAGGTGTTGTACTTCATTTTCACTGGCAATCAAAATGACCTCCACATACTGTATGACTGTTTCATGGCAGGTTATATTTCCAAGGATTTCTACCACTATCTTGTGAAAAATTGTTGATGCTGTTCTCAGACCTTGGGGAAGCACATTAAAGATACACAGATTACCACAGAAGTGGAAGGCGGTATATTCGTTGCTACTTTTCACAAGGGCGTAACTTCAAAATCCATTTCTAAAAACCAGTGAAGAGCATATTGTGGCTTTGGGGCTGATCTTTGCAATGAGGTTTGGAAAAGCAACCCCTATCTGTGCCCTAGAGGCTAACACTTTATTTAGTTCCCCGTAATGTACATATAAGCAGTAATCTCACTGTTTGTTGATATTTGTCTTGTTTGCCATTGGCCAGCAGTTGGCATAGAACCTCACCTTTGCAGGTGCAATCACATTGTGCTGCAATTGCTCTCTAATTACTCCACTAGTGCTGAGTATGTTGTCTCTAGGAATGGGGACATCTTTTTTTGCACAGGATCTCTCATTATCTTAATCTCTGTCTGTATTTTGACCCTGCCTATGTCCATTTTGTTTGTACCCATAATGGGGCTGTAAGGTTTAGGAACAGTCTTAGATTTTGCTGTTACAGACGTTGACACTCAAAATAGACAATAGAAATAGAAATATATACAATTGTACAACATCCCGTATTTCCATTGCCCATTATGGATTATATATTCTCCTTCCATTCACAAACCCCCAAACTTCCATTAATCCGGTGCACCATGCAGGTCACACAAATACACAAGCAAACATGCACATAGATGTTAATGTGAGGACATTGGTTAACATGCACCAACATAACGTTACATAAAGCATCCACTCCCATGACAGAGATAAAAAGGTCTGGTCATAATTTCAGGTTCAGAAAACATAGCAAGCTGCGACCCCCATGCTACACACTAAACACATGATGGGATGAAGTTCACTATCTAACCTATGATAGCACACTTTGTGCGCCTGTTGGAAAATAGATTAATGGTTGAGGGGGTGAAACCCTATTCAAGTAGCAACTACAATCTCTGTCAGGGTGAAACATAAGCAAACCCCAAATTAACCTTTGCTTAACCTTCTGGTAGAATGGCACAAAAGCAGTCATGCTTAGCTTAGAGGCAATATGTAAAAGCAATTGTGCAGAACTATAAACAGTAATGAAGTCAAAACACAGCCCAAAGAAAATGGTACACCAATTTAGAAAAACAGAATAAAACTTGATAAAATATTAGAGACCAAAAACAACCAAAAGCCATTGAGCAGAACCGGAGATGCAATGCAAAGGTTTTAAGCAAAAACAGTCCCTAAAAGCATAAAGCTCCAACTGTGGTTATCTGGTTGTTCCGAACCAGGACAAAGTCACAAGTTCAGGCAACTGCGATATATTGCAGGTCTGCTACGGGGACCCAGTTAGGTCCACTGAACAAAAGTATCTTATATCCTGGGTTGTGGAGCGCTTTTGAGAATGATTCGTGCAGCAGCAGTTCTGAAGAGCTGTGGGATGCTATGTGGAGTCCTGTGTTGCCAGCAAAGAGGCCGCTAAGAAGGGGCTTGTGCTGTGAAGTCTTACGTCAAAAATGTGTTGCGCACTGGTGGTTCCGAAGAGTTGCGAGGTTCCAAATGGGAGACTTAAGAATGCCATCTACACCTAGTCATGTGACCCAGGAAACAAGTTTCAGGCACCAAATGGTTAAGACAAGAAAAAAATAGTTTCTAAAAGTGGCATTTTAAGAGTTGTGACTTAAAATCCAACTTTATCATTAAATAGGGTTTTAAAATACAATTCTTTAGACATCGGTCTTGCATTTCTGAAAGTTAGAGCTATTGGGACTGTGAATGATAATGTTTTTTAACTATGCATTTTTGTTTGAAGTGGAGTGGTGTAACAGGTGAAGTAGGAGACTCTGGAATTGGTGAAGAAAGTTGGAGTTTTAAGATTGATTAGCCGTATTGTATGTGCGGAAGGTTAAGCAGTATTAAGAAATACTGGCAGATTAGTTTAGCTCTTGGTTTGTTGGGCCTTATTATAACACACTAGGAGGAGGAGTGGAAAGTGATGAAAAGGTAGCACATGCTCTGTGTACAAATACTGCCCTAACTCATAGAATTGTGACAAGCTTCATCATTGGGCTTGCTTACTAGCTCAGTAGTGTTTCTGTGCAACACTTTATTCCTAAACCCATCGTCTAGGTCTAAAAATGTGAAGGATGGTAGTGATAGGAGAAATTTTAAGAGTCCCTTCACCCCTCCTTACGGCCAAAGTGTCAACACCACCGAGCTAGTTTTATACCATTACTACACTTTTCTTTCTGTGATCCCAGAGCATAATGAGATATAATTTATTTTTCGTGTGTGTATTGTCTTCCTCTCCCTTTTGCTCCACCCCAGGCGTTGGTCTGCACAGGGGTGTTTTGTAAGCAAGCCCAATGATGAAGCATGTCATAATTTTGTGAGTCAGGGCAGTATTTTTAAACAGACCATGTAACACTTTTTCATCACTTTTCACTACTCCTTCTAGTGTATGTAGTTATGTGATTAGGGAGGCCGGACAATACCACCAATATTAATACTAAAGGAGCCAATACCAATACCACAACCATTAATATCAACACTACTAATAACACACCACCAATACCATCACCATCAACACTAAAGGAACCAATACCACTACCACCACCAATAATATCACACTTCCAATAACTCAATCAATCAATCAATCAATCAGTGACACTTATAAAGCGCGCTACATACCCGTGGGGTCTCAAGGCGCTGGGGGGGGGGAGCCGCTACTGCTCGAACAGCCAGGTCTTCAGCTTCTTCCTGAAGGAGAGGTGGTCTTGGGTCAGGCGCAGGTCGGTCGGGAGGGAGTTCCAGGTCTTGGCGGCCAGGTGGGAGAAGGACCTTCCTCCTGTAGTCGCTCTTCGGATGCGGGGGACGGCGGCGAGGGCGTGGTTGGCTGATCGGAGGTGGCGTTTGGGAGCGTAGAAGTTGACTCGGCTGTTGAGGTAGCTCGGGCCTTGGTCGTGTAGGGCTTTGTGTGCGTGGGTGAGGAGGCGGAAGGTGATTCTTTTGTTGACGGGGAGCCAGTGAAGGTCTCGCAGATGTCCGGAGATGTGGCTGGTTCGTGGGATGTCGAGGATGAGTCTGGCTGAGGCGTTCTGGATCCGCTGGAGTCTCTTCTGGAGCTTGGCGGTGGTCCCGGCGTAGAGGGCGTTGCCGTAGTCCAGTCGGCTGGTGACGAGGGCCTGGGTGACGGTCTTCCTGGTCTCGGTGGGGATCCACCAGAAGATCTTCCGTAGCATGCGTAGGATGTTGAAGCATGCCGAGGAGACGTTGTTGACTTGCCTGGTCATGGAGAGGGAGGAGTCCAGGATGAAGCCCAGGTTGCGTGCATGGTCTGTCGGTTTGGGTGCGGTGCCCAGGGCGGGAGGCCACCAGGAGTCGTCCCAGGCGGAGGGAGAGGAGCCCAGGATGAGGACCTCCGTCTTGTCCGAGTTCAGTTTCAGGCGGCTGGTCGTCATCCACTCGGCTACCTCTTTCATCCCTTCGTGCAGGTTGGCTCTGGCGGCGGCGGGGTCGTTGGTCAGGGAGAGGATCAGCTGGGTGTCGTCGGCGTAGGAGATTATGCTGAGGTTGTGTTTGCGTACGATGGCCGCGAGGGGGCTCATGTAGACGTTGAAGAGGGTGGGGCTCAGAGATGATCCTTGGGGGACGCCGCAGATGACTTCGGTGGCCTCTGACTTGTACGGTGGTAGGCGGACTCTCTGTGTTCTCCCGTCGAGGAAGGAGGTGATCCACTCCAGCGCCTTGTCCTGGATTCCGACGTTGCTGAGGCGCCGTACTAGGGTGCGGTGGCAGACCGTGTCGAATGCCGCGGAGAGGTCTAGGAGGATGAGGGCCGCTGTTTCTCCATTGTCCATCAGGGCTCGGATGTCGTCGGTGGCGGCGATGAGGGCGGTACCAATACCATCTTCCTCAATACCATCAATATTAATACTATAGGAGCCAATACCACTACCACAACCAAAAAATATCAACACTACCAATAACACACCACCAATACCATCAACACTAAAGGAACCAATACCACTACTACCACCAATAATATCACTCTGTCATTAACTCACCACCACCACTATCAATGCTCAGGGCTGGCTTTAGGGCAGTACAACCACACTGGGCGCTGGCCTGGAGGGGGAGGGCATTGACCTCAGGCGTGGGCACTGTTTTAGCAATAATTTACAATTTAAAAGCAGCTGATGCAGTTCCTTGTGTTTCCAAATCTCAGGCAGCAATAAAAATGTCAAGATAACTCTTGTGATTCATGTTCCTGCTAGAGAGAGAAACAGGGGTTTTGTCTAGTTGCAGATTTGGCCCACCATATGGTAGCGCAAAGGGATAATATGCCTGCTGCTATGTTTAAAGTGGATGGCTTAGTGGATCAGTAAAGCCAGCCTTTAGCAGCGCTTTAAAACAAATGAAATGTATGCGAGAGAGGGGCTATGGAGAGACGAAGGGCCCTTTTCGCCGGGTGTTAGTGAGGAAATCTGAGGGGGGGTAATGGGGACATTAAAAAAGACTGTTGCATCGGGCGCCAGCAGCAGGAAATAATGCCACAACTACCAAGCACTGGCAAAGCCAATATGCCTGTCTTTCACTTTTAACAGTAATATAACGTGAGCAGCACTTTCTCTTATATATTTCTCCTGCGTGTGTAGTGTCATACCCCCCTCCTTTCCCGTGATTTGGTCTTGCCTGTGGGTAGAGTGGGTCTGCCCATGGCTTAGAGGGCTATATGTCTTGAAGCGAGAGGGTGAAATGGGGATGTCCGCGGATTGCTACTGTGAGTGTAAGGGGCACGGGGCAGAGGGTTCATGTAAAAGAACAGGTGTGGAGCGGTGAAAAGGGATGCTGCCAGGTGGGCTATGGGTGGAAATGGGGCACTTTGGTGGGTAGCTGCACTCTAGCTGGGTAAGGGCACTGTCGATAGGTGGGGGCTCTCGTGGTGGCTAGCTGTGCCCGGTCGCTGGTGGTCATTAGGGGAAGACCAGGTGAGCATTTGGTGTGGTCTTGCTTAGGTAGGCTAGGCGAGCTCTTAGATTTAGTTAGGCTAGTGGCCCTCTTGGCAACAATGCCCTCTCGGTGGGCCTCTCTAGGGCTCCATACTCACCATCTCCAAGAGTTTGAGGGCGAAGCGTAGAGGCTTCAGGTGCTCCCACCCCACAAAGGTGGGTTTGTCATCTTTCTTCTCGACGATGTCCCTGTAGACAGCATCGTCTCCGGCCATGGCCTCCCGGTAACACGAACAGATCAACGAGAAACAATCTTAAACTAATCAGAAGGACCACCACAAGGCACCCCCTCAGCGCCTCAATGCCACCTCCAGCCCTCCGCAGCGCTTTGCCGGAGGTCAACGAGCACGGAAGCAGGAGCTGGGCAAGAGTGCGAAACTCCGAAGCGAAAGTGAAAACAGCAGCTCCCCGAGGTGCCCTGTTCAGGAAGGAGGAGCTGTTGCCACCTAAGCTGCAGGGCGAGGGTAGTGTAAATACCCTGCGCACCACAAGATGCAGCTCCCTAGTGCGACGCCTCCCTCTGTCAAAACAAATAACAAAACGTAGTCACTTCCACCCACAATGCGCATTCGTCTTGATTCCTGCAGAGGCTCGGCACTCTAGTGTTGCCAGGAAATAAACTATTTTATTAATATTTTATTTTCAGAGCGTTTTTGAAAATGTCACCTCCACCCCCTTTTTGCGTTGTATGACGCAAATTTCAAACATGCAAATGTAGTGGTTTTGAAAGGACAAACCGTACCATTAATACCAGCCTGAGAAAAGCATTCTGCCAGCAGGCGGGAGCCTTCTCCCTCTGAACTGTGTGTTGTGTCTTTCCTGCCACACTCGGCATTGGGCATTTCGTACAGATTGTAGTGTAGTTCCTAGTTTCCCACTAGGCCCTGCGCATTGGAATAACATAAACAGTAGTATCGACGTGGAACTGCTTATATTCCAGGCCTCCACTGACTATGCTAAACTTAATTGGGTTGTGTTACCAACTAGCTCAGAGGTCACTGGAAACTTTCTTCTCTGCATAGGAAGTGATCAGCTTCCTTGGCACAGACAAGAAGGGATTCAGTTTTCCAACAACCGTGCAACATGACAACTTTCCTCCTCAGATCAAGAGTCGATCTCTAGGGTCGTGTGAAACAATAGACACAGATTTCACTCAGTCAGTCTAGTGCAGTTTACTTTCACAGTATGTAGAGAATAGAGAGACGGGCGTGTATCAATAAAGGGTTAACATTTATTGAACAGTCTTTCTTCTCTTACAAGAGAAATGTATTGCCACAATTGCAATAACTGTTATTATAAAAAGTACGTACAGTAAGATAAGTATTGCGAAATAGAACTGTAAAAGCATTGATATGGTTTCTTAGCCATACAATGGTTTAAAAGTAATAAAACATATATACAGTCATATATACATTAGGCTAACATACTCAACTGGTGCTTCTAACTAAGCCTACCCCAGTGAGCCTGACCTAAGCCTAACACGTGAAAGGGGAGCAAGTAAGTAGCTTTAAGTTAAGTTGGTTTTGCCAAGGTTTGTTTCAAGAATTCTCGTCTAAGGGTTTAGTCAACACCATACCTCTGAATAGAATGATGGAGGATTGGTATCTCCTTCAGGGGTCTCTCTCGATATCCCAGTCACCCGCGAGGGTAAACCGGAAGCGCCGGGACTGGATTTCTCTGCACGAGAAATGCAGCGGCTTCTCTCTTCAGCGCGTCGAGGAAGGAGGGGTGACAGCGTCCGCGGGCAGCTGGAATCGGCTGGATGTCTTCGCAGAGGACGGCTGTTTCAGCTCCTTAAGCGTACTGCACCATAGTTCGCGCTGTAGCGGCGATAATGGTAATCAGCAGCTTCACCACCACAGGATAGCAGGCTGCAGCGACAGAGTGCTAGTTTTTACCAACACAGGGTCATGCAGGCAGCTGGCATCAGCAACAGGCAACGAACTCGCAGTTCGTATCTCTCTCATTGCTTAAGGCAACGTTGGTAATATTTATACCTGACAGGTGCCGGGTTTGACGCAAGTTTGCTGGACATAAGACGTCAATTAAAGATGTCACTAGGAAGTGACAGTTATCAGTTGCTCATTAGAGTTCCATTACTAATCAAAACATAGCAAGCGGGGATTTCCAGGTTTGCTAAGTTTTTATCTTGTTGAAGAACTCGGAGTGTTATCTAGGAATATCAGATAGTGACTGCTGCTCTGTCATTGCACTAATTGGTTGCAAAGGAAGTAGCAGAGAGTCATGCTGGAATGTGGCTCTGTTCGTGTGAGGCCAAAGATGACTTTTCAGAAAATCGCACTTGAACGGTTATGCCAATATAGGGAATAAAATGGATTTATAGCCGAATAGGGGCATAAGGTCACAGTATCGATCAGGAACCTAGATAAGCACGCAACACCCACTCCACGTTTTCATGTCCATCAAAATTACTAAAACTAAGCAATTAGATGCATGTGTAACATTGCCCACCCCAAAATACATAAATGCATTCGAAATAGGCGTACTTGTAATACATGGAATTTAGGTACTGTACGTTTTTTTAAAGCATAGTAATCATTCAAAAGGTATTGCATATGAAATCAATGAACGATTATGCATAAAGAATTACACATGAAATATCTCTGACAGAAGGAATGCGAGATAAATCATCACATAAAAATGCATTGTAATACATGTGTGCTAGAGGCTGGTGTTATGATGTTATGTCTCTAGATGTGTTTAGAAATAGAAGTGTGAAGCTTCTGTTCTCTAAGAATAGTTTTTACGTTAAGCAAAGAATTGTTCGTGCCAAAAAGAGAGGGTCAATATTTTTTTTTAAAAATTGTCCAATTCAAAGAAAATAGATTTTCCAAAGCTCCTGGCAGTTTTTGTTGATCAAAACTGAAGGCCGAATTCAAAATTCATGGGAACGCTGTGTGTCGGAAAGCTTTTCAAAAAGTTATTGTTTCTCTATGGGTGAGAACATCGTATCAGACAGGCTCGCAAAGAATTGGTCTACAAAATCAGGTGATAGTTCAACCAAATTAGATAGCGCTGTAACTTGGCAGGTGTGAGAATGATTGCTGTCATCGAAGGCAGGACCAGCAATGCTCACAGAACGTTGTACCTGGATGATGTTGCTTTTGTCACTCGCTCCACTGTTACCACTTGGCTGTAGTACAGGAGTCTCCACGAATGCCGTCATCAGGATTGGTAGCCGCTGGGGACAACACAATGCGTGAGCCGTTATTGGACTGAGCAAAGTATCGACGTCCATTGGTACTGCTGATGGAAGTGAAAGACAGATGTCCAACACGCATTCATCGCCGCAAAGCATACACCGTAGCACAGGTAAAATGCAATTTTGCCATATCAGTCTGAATGAAAGGAACCAGGTCATGTTTAGATCTCTCAGCCTGGCCAATCCGAGGACGTTAGTTATCCTGTCCCTGTAGCGCATTGCTAGGATTGTCTCTTCCATTCCCATGGGAGCTATGTCTGAGCCGAGGCTTGCCATAACGTAGCAGGAGGGTCAAAAATAGAATCCCTGCAACGAGTCCCAAAAATAGTGGTATGCCGCCAAAAATGGAGTGCACAAAATTAGGAAAGATTCCCAAAATTGCCTGGAAGGGTGTTAGCAGTCCCGTAAAGACTGTCTTAAATATGCCTGGGATGCTTGTTGCACTAGACATGTTAAGGAGTTGGCTGAACATTTCTACGAAATGCACGGGGCAATTTGTTGATAAAAGGTCATGGACCTCAGTAGCCGTCCTTGCGACTAGAAGATCATACGTCTCTTTAGATGACGTTATAGGCACTGTTGTCTGTAAAAGCACAGATTTCATTTTGCTTAATGTATCAATTCGTATAGAATAGAGATTCAGACGAGGCCAGAGGGGAGTCACTATGTCTGGAGGCCCGCTCGGGAACAATGCTTGCATACAACATTTGACCATGGACGTTACTTGTACTAGATAACTTTTCCCTGGCGCGAGGCCACAGCACCTGTGATCCGTTCTAAGAATGTAACTCCCGTTTGCTAGTTGCATAAAGAAGGGCTCTATCTGAGTTGCAGGTGTGACTAGCTGGTGGCATGAAAGGTTGTTTGAATTTCCATCACATGCTCCGTGTAAATTAATACCCTGACACAAAAGTATACCGCTTAGTGAGTGTTTACAGTTGTCACCACTAAGAAATACATTTTTGTCACTGTCACTATAGCAAGAATGAGTGTATGGTAATTTCCATTCGGATTTTACATATCCCTTACCCAATTGTTCATATTGGCCAGCAGGTATGTACTCAAGGCATTTATGAAATCGGAAAGTTGTTATCGGAATTGTGATAATTCCGTGTATTATCCATTCAATGACAGGACTCTCTGACATTGTCAATGATAATCTCTCGAGTTTTTCGATGCTCAGGATTGTATAGTCTGCTCCTTTCTGTGCCAAACTGATCTGTTTATCAGTAAGGTTAAAACTGAAAAATAATGACGTTGTGTTGATTAAACGCCAAGGCACATAGCCTGAACGAAGATTTTGCAGCGTCCAGCCTAGTTCTATAATAGAGCGTAATTGAGACTGGCCATGTTGTAACATAAGCAAATCTCTGTCTATCACATCAAAGGCAGAGGATACAATATTGTCCAAAGAATATATTCTGGAAGACAGAGTCATTAACCCATTGTCTACCACAGAAAGTGATTTCTCCAAATTAATACGATCAATTTCTCGTATTTTTTCAGCAGTTTCAATTTGCTTTACTTTCCAAGCCTCGTTGTAAGCAGCATAGATACTGGTCGCTATGAAACGCTTTTGACGCTGTTTGCGTGGTCCAAGAATGAAATCGCGCAAATCAGCACCATCTTTTAATAAAGACAAGTGTTGCTTAATTTCAGCCAGTGTGGATGAAGTTAGCCATTCTAGGCTGAGTTTCCCTACACTGTATGTTGTTATAATCCCTGGATGTTGTCTCTGGGAGTATCTAGGGTCTAATCTGGTCATTTTTAAACCCTGTGTTTTGTTCAGGAATCTATCTTGACAGCTATTTGTGTCTGTAGGCCAGATTAACCACTTTTTCCAATCAGGATGTGTTCTGTTGAAAATTAAAAATGTGTGACACGTCTAATTCAATATCAGCGGTTGCATTTTCAGGTATTGGCTTTGGAATAGACGGTGTTTTAAGGTCTTTGATCTTAGCTAGGCCAAGACAAGATGTTTGGTGTATTGTGTCATTTAAAAATAACATTTGTTCAGGTATCATGCAGGTTCTAAATAGTGCTTCTATGCCTTGCACCTGCCAATCTTTTGTACCCCAAATGGTTTTCGTTTCAATATTATTTTTCCAATAATCAAAACCAAATGTCATCATTTTGTCATAAAATGCTTCTGAATATATCAATTTAGAATTTGTCAGCATTGTTTTCATTCCTGTTTTATGTAACAGTTTGTAATAAAACGTTTCTGCATCACTGGTGTTAAATCCTGAAAAATATTTGAATTTCTCAAAAAATGCTTTAGAACTGCTTTTAGGTGGTGTAGAACAATGTTCTCATTGATTATACATAAAAACATTTCTAGGCTGTGCAGATTTATGCAAGTAATGATCCCCATAGTGGGTGTAACAGAATAACTGCTCATAACTAGATGAACCTTGTAAATAATCATGATCTGTGAATCTAGCTGACATTACTAAATCAGACATCATGTCATTAATACTGTTAAAGTCCCAATCATCAGAGAATGTACTAGGAGTCACAAAGTCACTTAAGGAAACCTTTAGTTGATGTGGATACTTCAGGATTTCGACCGGACCATAGATCTCATAGTCTGTTTTCTCCCATACTACCCCACCAGGTATTGGAATTGCTGTGACATTTACTGTTGACAGTTCTCTTTTCTTCACATGGGATGATCTGTGTGGTTTCAGGACTAGGTTGATGTTCTGACTTGCTGTGTCCATTGTAATATATTTTCCTTCAATGAATTTTCCCAAACACAGTACCATGATGAGCCAAAGCAGGAGGAAAAATACACCTAGACCGAACCAGAACTCTAGCCAAGGGGAAATTGGGTAGATTTCCTTCAGTTGATGAAAGAGTTCCGTTGCTTTTTCTTTAAAAGACTTTTTTGTTTCTGGCATCACTTCGGGGTCGTTTAAATCTTCAGAGAAGTTGTCGAAGTTGATGAAATAACCAGAAGCAGTTCTGTCAATTGATGGGATTGTTCTTTCAATCTGTCTCTCGGTAGCACTTTCTGATGCCACATTAGTGTAGACTGGTGTTGTTTCTTGACGAACTGTTTCAATCTGTGTTTCAAGAGGCACGAGTTCCATGGCATTATTGCATAGTCCTTCATTGTGCACTGCAGGCTGATCGAATGTGATTAGTCTTTCAGTTTGAACCACTTGGATTGTTGCAAGTTTGGGTATTCTGTTGTTTCTTGGGAGTCCACTGGGCCTACTGTTGATTATAGGCCACATGCTTGTGGTTTTACCAGATCGATGGACACGACTCTGTTCTCCTTTTTACCAGCAAGGGGCGGTAGCACAACTGATCTTGTTCCGGTGACTGCCAAGACAGGTACTGCTTTTCTGTAAGAAGGCCCAAATTCCTTCTTAACCGCGATCTTTTCTCTGACTAGATCCCCAATCTTTGGAATCCAGACAGTCCTTGCTGGGGCTGTTGCGGGTGGTGCCTCGTCAGTGGTACTTGGCTGTTGCTTTAACCTTATGTTGCTTAATGATTTTCTTGTTTCATTCAGTTCCTGTAAAACAGCCAAACGGTCTTTTACATCAAAGTGCGTTGTTTCTTCTTGTACCACTGACATCTGACTATCGAGGTCCTGAACGCTCATTCTAATTCCGAACAATAGTTCGTATGGGCTGAAACCTTTTAGAGAATTTCTTGGCATGTTGTTAAGACTAGTCTGGACACTTATTAAATGTTTGACCCACCCAGCGCCTGAACCTAATACCTTCGCTGTTATAGATTGCTTTATGTCACGGTTTTTTCTTTCTACCACACTATTCCCTTCCGGGTGCGACGGACAAGAATACCGCAACCCAATTCCCATGCTAGCCATGGCCTCCTTTTAAGCTCGAGAGCTGAAAGTAGGACCCTGGTCAGAATGGAACGTGGTAATTGCGTATATGCCGATATGGACTCGCAAATCTTTTATAACCGTTCTAGCGTCAGCCGAGCGCTGGAGGCCTCATTTTTTTAAATGCTTTTCGTCTTAATGGTGTACACTGGGACGCGCTTCTCTTCTTTGATTGCGCAGATAGACCGCCTTATGCTGTCTAGAAGGGATCCTGAAACTACACTGGCCTGTTCATTACTGCGATCTCTGTTGCAGTCTTCACAATTTTGAGCAAAACATTGAATATCTATACTCATTCCTGGCCACCAGTACTCCGATTGTAATTCTTTCAGAGAGGCTTTGATTGTTTGGTGTTTCAGACCCAACCCCATGTGTGCTTCCAGTAACAGGAAGCCCCTCCTGCTCCTGTTTGGAATTACTCTGTCCCCCACTCCAGGGATTCGAGCAAAAGGAACGGAGTTTGCATCGATTATGTATGCATAATTGAGTGGATAGTTTACGGGTAGTGCTGCACAGTCGCCTTTTACGGTCGTTTTTACTGCCAGCATGGTTTCCCCGTCTATATACTTATCTGTACGCTTTTTTGTGGCTACGGAAGCCGGTTTAGTTACTTCCGCGGTGGCTGTATTAGCCAATGAATTCCCTGCAACGTGAACGCCATCACGTCGAAGACTCTGTGCGTGAATCACGTGAGTCCTTTGTAGTTCTTTGTGTAAAAGAGCTACTTGTTCCCAAAGCAATTTATGCTTTATTGTGGCACCTGTGTCATCTTTGTAGTCGTTTTCGATCCAACTCTGCAGTTTATTGTTATAAGAGTTGACGCAAAAATGAGAATCGCACACGATAAGTGTGGGGAATCGCGTTCTGCATTTTCGAGCGCCATCTTTAAAGATCTGATTTCAGTTCTCTGAACCGAACAGTTTCTTACAGATTCAGTTTTTGTTACTTTCGGTCTGAATTTACCGCACAGCCAACGACCTTTAATAATCGCACATGCTGCATTGTAGGATTTACTCTCTACATTAAAATGCTGTACAAAGCTATCTGTATAGATTATACAGGCGTACTGTGGGAGAGGCAGTATTTCGATTGGCAGAGGATATTCTTCTTCATATTCTAATTCATTCAGTTCTTTGTATTGCGGGGCGAAATAGTATTTTACATCTTCCGCTCCTAGAGAATCTATGCACTGTATCCATTTCGGATCCAGTGACACTGTAGGCATGTATACTGGGCTGAATAGCGCCTCGAAGGCGGATTCTGCTGTAAGGACATTAATCCGTTTGCCGTGTGCTAGTTCTCGTTCATTTGCTAATGCGATTTGCACTGCGTTCACAGTTCTTTCTGTATGACTGAATGCTTTTTCTGCTTGTGTGTACAAGTGAGATTTAATTGAAATTGGTACCTTTTCTCCCTCATTAGAGGCCAGGTACGTGAATCCGCATCTTCCTGGGATGACTCGGATTACAAGATCGATCGTGTTGTCACGTGTATCTAATTTTGTTTTTGCTAACATGTCTGTTTGCAGTGATCTCAAAATTTCTGTGTGTTTTTGAGTCCAATTGATTTGTTTTAAATCAGGTTTTATTAGTTCGTAGAGAGGTTTAACCCTCTCTGCGTAATTTAGTATGTAAGTTCTTCCGAAATTCAGAAAACCTAGTATTGATTGTAAATTCTTCAGCGTTTTTGGAGCTTGGAGTACAGCGCACTTCTCTAAGAAGTTGTCCGCTAGGCTTTTCCCTTCACTTGATAATTCGTACCCTAAAAATAGTACTGTCAGATGGGCAATTCGGGACTTTTTAAAGTTGAATTTGTAACCCTCTGCTGCGAACCCAAGTATAATGGTGTTCACTCTTTTCAAGTGAGTATCCAAGTCGTCGTCTGTGAGATAAATATCATCTACGTAAGATAATGCTTCATCATCATAGATTTGTAGTAACTCTGTTACCCTAGCTGAGAATAGTCCTGGGCTGTTCTTGAACCCCTGTGGGAGTCGACAGAATTTTTTCTGTGACCCAAATGCGGAGAAAGCGGTCAAATATCTGCTTTCTGGTGCAATGTTTTGACAAAAGAAACCATTAGAAATGTCTAATGTCGTTTTGTATTTTTTCCTAACTATGTTATTCATTAGGGCTGCACTATGAGAGTTTTGTACTGCAAAAGTTTTGCAACATGTATTAAGATGTCTGTAGTCCAAAACTAGACGATATGAATTGTCTGGCTTGGAGACAGGAAACAACGGATTGTTCATTTGAGAGGTGCATGTTTCAATCACCCCCTGGTACTCAAGTTGATCTAAGATCTCCCTGACCTGTTTTTTAGCTTCTTGCTTTATGGGATACTGCCGTTGGGCAGTTGGTTCACTTTTTAATTGGATTTTGTGAGGTGGTGAATCCTCATCCCATCCTACATGATTTTTATATAATGCAGGTGCCTGGGCTACTGCCCATTTCCTTGCATATGTATATTTTTTATGAATCGGAATGTGATTCGAGAAGGCAGGCATAATCACTTCTTCGCCACGAGGGCACTCCCTGACAAACTCCGGGGGCCAATCTTTTTCAGCTAACAGAATATCATAGCCTTTTGAGAGCTTATCCCAAAATAGACCCTTAATTTTCCTAGTCTTATCACCCTCTATACGCAATGTTATTTCGTATATTTTGTGGGGCTCGCTAAGTCTGGCGTCGGCAGTTTCAACCTGAATGTATTCATTCGTGTCCACTGTCTCCAGATGACTCATCAAGATCTTGCGCGCTATACTGATTTCTGCTGCACTGTCCAACATTGTCAATGCCCACTCCCCGTTTTTCAACTGTGTCCTCAGTATTCTCGGCATGGTTGATTACTCTAATACTGGCTACCTTCTTTTTCTGAAATTGAGATTTTTTACTCTGAGCAGGTTCCTTGTCTTTGGACTTGGTGTGCTCTCCTGGGTCTGACCGTCCTCTTCTTTCCGAGTTCTGTGGAAAAGATCGAGAGGGACGTGTATCAATACTTTGATATCTATCAGGTTTTTTTATATTATCCCTATTTCTAAGGTTATATCTTTTCTCAGAGGGCTCCCGTTGGGGAGACTGGCGTTCTCGAGTCGGAGTTCTTTCCCTCCGTCGAGGAGACCTTCCTCTGGACTGGAAAACTTTTTCCTTGGGAGTGGATTGTTTATTTCCATCCCAGCTCTTTTTAGGAGTGTTTAAATTATTTTTAATAAATAATTTTTCAGGATTTTCGAGCAGTTGGGGCTTAACTGGTTTTCCACCCAAGCTGTCTCTACCTAATTCTTCATAGCATTTTTCTATGATTTTTGCAAGCTCAACAGGATCTTTTATATCTGTTTCCTTCAACTTCTGGCGAATCGCCACAGATGCTGCTTCTC
The DNA here is from genome assembly GCF_964263255.1 of Lissotriton vulgaris. Lineage (NCBI taxonomy): Eukaryota > Metazoa > Chordata > Amphibia > Caudata > Salamandridae > Lissotriton > Lissotriton vulgaris. The sequence goes on from NC_141685.1 coordinate 1,945,619,813, forward strand.
CCTTTACGTTGGCTAATAATATAGCCGTGACCTGCTTGAAGTCTTTCAGTAATTTCATACCTAGATTTAAAGCGGGTTCTGGACCGAATTCATTTTGAATCTGTTTTAGCACTTCTGGTATTACCGCCATAGACGGAACACCGTGTGTTTTTGTGTAAATGGAAGTAAAGACTGTACCCCAAGTGTCGCAGTCCTCCACGTGTGGTGCGATTCCCATAGGAAGGCAGATGGTCAAGATTCTGTGTTTCTCAATAGGGGTAGTATCAGGAAATACTGCCTCTATTTGAGTGATTTTCTGGGCTAACCAGAAAGGAATTTGTTCCCGTTTTACGGGTGTTTTACCAGGACATGACTGTATGTTCTGTGGTGTAATTTTATTTGTGTTCCCCTGATGAGGGGTCAGCTGTGGTGTATTAACAGCTGGCTGGACTGTTGCAGTCCGCATTACATATTGGACTAATTGCCTATGTATTTTTATTAATGTGTTTAGCTGTGCTAACAGCTCTTCTCTAGACATTCTTGCAATGTCAGGATGTGGTGTGTAGCTGGCTAGAACCGGCCACGTGGCTCCTGGTCTACCTAGTGGACCGAGCCTGGTTATGTGATCATTATGTTTTAGGGCGCCATTAAACCAGAGCAGGTGCTCTTGAAACTTAAGTGGGATTTCAATCTCCTCGAAAGGAGCGTACTCTCCCGGAGGTTCCTCTATTTTGTAATAGTGAAACTCTTGTGTTATAGCGTTTACCGCTGGAAAGTTTATCCATGAATAGAATACCTCTGTCTGCCGATACTCGTGAGCCTCTATCACGAAAATTACTGTACCACCTAGAGGTGTCAGTCCGTTTTCTATAAGTTTTAAAGTTATAGATCTTCTTAACTGGACCGGGAGGATAATAGCACCCGGGTCTGTATATTCGGGACCTTGCTGAGTCGCATCTGCTGCGGCCCCAGTGGTGCCGTTGTTTTCTGGCATTGTAAAAATGCGAGGTTTGCAGAGTAGGTCTCCAAGGAGACAAAGATTAGGTGCACAATATTTTGGAACACTGTATCCTTCAACGTTGAATAAACCAGAGCTTTACATAGGAATCTCTTCCTACTAAGGTCGGGCGGATTTTAACCTTTCACCCACTCCAGACGTCTATTGGAGTATTTACGGGAGAAAGGGGTGTGAAATATGCACGACTGAGTTACTCTACAAGTCTTGCGTTAGTTTATCGCCTTACCAAATGGTTGGGCGCCATGTAGTGTAGTTCCTAGTTTCCCACTAGGCCCTGCGCATTGGAATAACATAAACAGTAGTATCGACGTGGAACTGCTTATATTCCAGGCCTCCACTGACTATGCTAAACTTAATTGGGTTGTGTTACCAACTAGCTCAGAGGTCACTGGAAACTTTCTTCTCTGCATAGGAAGTGATCAGCTTCCTTGGCACAGACAAGAAGGGATTCAGTTTTCCAACAACCGTGCAACATGACAACTTTGCTCCTCAGATCAAGAGTCGATCTCTAGGGTCGTGTGAAACAATAGACACAGATTTCACTCAGTCAGTCTAGTGCAGTTTACTTTCACAGTATGTAGAGAATAGAGAGACGGGCGTGTATCAATAAAGGGTTAACATTTATTGAACAGTCTTTCTTCTCGTACAAGAGAAATGTATTGCCACAATTGCAATAACTGTTATTATAAAAAGTACGTACAGTAAGATAAGTATTGCGAAATAGAACTGTAAAAGCATTGATATGGTTTCTTAGCCATACAATGGTTTAAAAGTAATAAAACATATATACAGTCATATATACATTAGGCTAACATACTCAACTGGTGCTTCTAACTAAGCCTACCCCAGTGTGCCTGACCTAAGCCTAACACGTGAAAGGGGAGCAAGTAAGTAGCTTTAAGTTAAGTTGGTTTTGCCAAGGTTTGTTTCAAGAATTCTCGTCTAAGGGTTTAGTCAACACCATACCTCTGAATAGAATGATGGAGGATTGGTATCTCCTTCAGGGGTCTCTCTCGATATCCCAGTCACCCGCGAGGGTAAACCGGAAGCGCCGGGACTGGATTTCTCTGCACGAGAAATGCAGCGGCTTCTCTCTTCAGCGCGTCGAGGAAGGAGGGGTGACAGCGTCCGCGGGCAGCTGGAATCTGCTGGATGTCTTCGCAGAGGACGGCTGTTTCAGCTCCTTAAGCGTACTGCACCATAGTTCGCGCTGTAGCGGCGATAATGGTAATCAGCAGCTTCACCACCACAGGATAGCAGGCTGCAGCGACAGAGTGCTAGTTTTTACCAACACAGGGTCATGCAGGCAGCTGGCATCAGCAACAGGCAACGAACTCGCAGTTCGTATCTCTCTCATTGCTTAAGGCAACGTTGGTAATATTTATACCTGACAGGTGCCGGGTTTGACGCAAGTTTGCTGGACATAAGACGTCAATTAAAGATGTCACTAGGAAGTGACAGTTATCAGTTGCTCATTAGAGTTCCATTACTAATCAAAACATAGCAAGCGGGGATTTCCAGGTGTGCTAAGTTTTTATCTTGTTGAAGAACTCGGAGTGTTATCTAGGAATATCAGATAGTGACTGCTGCTCTGTCATTGCACTAATTGGTCGCAAAGGAAGTAGCAGAGAGTCATGCTGGAATGTGGCTCTGTTCGTGTGAGGCCAGAGATGACTTTTCAGAAAATCGCACTTGAACGGTTATGCCAATATAGGGAATAAAATGGATTTATAGCCGAATAGGGGCATAAGGTCACAGTATCGATCAGGAACCTAGATAAGCACGCAACAAGATCTACTCAATGAAGGGAGTGCCAGGTTCGCTCAAACCTTCACTTCACTCTGGATACATACTAGCAGAAATTATCACCCCTTTCGAAAGTTCGTACATTTGAAAGATGAATCAACTTTAAAAAGTGATGCAGCAAAGATGAACACTTGTAGAACAAGTACAAACTCGCGCAAGCTGGGAAAAAAAAACAAGCGATGAAACACAAATGTGGCCCGCGGCCGCGAAAGTAAAACAGTACTGGCCTAACAAGTGGGAGGGGTGGGGGAGTGCGAGAGAACACACAGCGATTCCCTTGCAGGAGCAAGCAAACAAATGCCGCCAAAGCTCGCTCCCGCAAGGGAATCACCAAATGTGCACATATTGCCATTGAAAGCAATGCAATGCATGTACATTTTTGGCTGAAAAGCCGAAGCGATTTCTATAGGTCTTTTTCCTATGCAGCGCATGCGTGCTGCGAAGGCGAGACCTAAAAATGATTACTACCAGGACGTGTACAACTTAAAAGTACATGGACATCTTTTTAAATACACTGCACCCTCCCCTATGGTTGTTTATGACCTACCATAGGGGAGACTTACTTGTAGTAAAAAGGTAGGGTTAGGCCTAGCAAAAGGTTTATTTTGCTAGGTCGAAATGGTAGTTTAAAATTGCACAAAGACTCTGCATTGGCAGGCCTGAGACATGTTTAAAGGGCTACTAAGGTGGATGGCACAACAAGTGCTGCAAGCCCACGTGCACCACCACCACTTTACTAGGGACTTACAAGTAAATTAAAATGCCAGTTGGGTGTAATCCAATGTTACTATATTTAGGAGTGACACTGGTCAGCAGTGGTAAAGTGTGCAGAGTCCTAAAGCCAGCAAAAACGAAATCAGCAAAAACAGGAGGCTAGAAGGCAAAACGTTGGGGAAAAACTACGCCATGGATGTGGCCCTTCCCCTCCCAACAGAATATTTTCGAGGGCACATTACCAGTAGAGTGTGTGAATAGGTGAATGAAATGGCCAAGTCACTGGTATGCATCAAATTATAAGAATGATTGATACGAACTGGGGGCTTGCCGCCTTAAATGGCTATTGTAACAAATTGGGTTATTGGCTGGGGAAGTGGGTGGAGACCCCACTCAGGAAACAGCCACAATCCTTGTTACGGTGAACCACAAAAAGTCACTAAATTAACCTGTGCTTAACCCTGTGGTAGCATGGTACAAATCAGTTAGGCTTAGCTTTGAGGCAATGTGTAAAGCAATTATGTAGCACATAAATAGTGATAAAGTGAAAACACAACACAAGAAAAATCCCAAACCAATTTAGAAAAATAGAGGATATTTTAATGAATAAAATGATACCAGAATGCTAAAAATGCAGTCAGTAGAACCATATTGCAATTTCATAGTTATTAGTGAAAAGAAATGCCTAAAAACACAAAGCACTACTTGTGGTCATCTGGTTGCGGTAGACCAAGGAAAGTGACAAGTTCAGGCCAACTGCCAGGAACCGCTGTTCAGATACAAGCACCAGGTTAGCCCAGCTGAAAAGTTAAAGTCTGGCGCAAACAGTTCTGGTCGCGTTGGAGGAAGAGGCATGGAGGAGGCTTAGGGTCGCAGACGGTCATTGCTGTAGTTCAAAGAGCAGGTCAGCCCACACAAATGATCGTTACTATAGTGCAAAATCTGGTTATTGCAGATGGTCTTTGCTGTATCTTTGAGGTGGCAGCCGACACTGGCAGTCGTTGTTGTAACGTGAAGTGCAGGTCTCAAAGACAGCCGTTTTCAGTACGAAGAGCAGGGCTCACTGGGGGTTTGCGTTGCTGGTCATCTCAAGTGGCAGAATTTTGGTGGGGACTTGCCCGTTTGCAGTCGGGAGGAGCCCAAACTTCAGGATTTTCGCATTTTCTCTCAGGAGGAGCTCTTACTGACACCAGCCAATGGGGTGCACCTCTTGGAGATCATGAATCACTTCAGAAGAAGCCAGTAGCAGGGGTCAGGCAGATTGTTGCAGGTCTAGTTAGGCTCAGTTGTAGCAGGTCAGCTGAGCAGTTGCAGAGAGGCCTTTGAAGCTTGATGTGTCCCTGTAGCTCACACAGGAGTTCAGTAAAGTGACCATTGGAGACACTATGAGTTGCTTGGGATGAAGGCAATCAGATCCAATCTTCCTTCTCAAACAGCAAGGTAGTCCTTCAAGCAGCAAGGCAGTCCTTCTTCTGTAAGTTTCACAGGTCCAGAAGAGTACTGATGAGCCCCTCTAGATGTCTGATATGTATACCTGGTACCAGCCTTTGTGTGGGAAGAATCCCTATCATATCCCCACATTTTGTTCCGGAAATTTCTTCCATTTTCACAGTCAATACTCCAAACTGTCTGAGGTTGACAAAATGCAGGACAGGTCTTGTATAAGGCACCTTTGTGTGTGCAGGAGCCAAAGCCATTAAAACTGTTAGTGGGGCTCAGTGCAGCCCTGCACATCCATCCTGCCAAAAAAGCAAAGGCGCTTGCTTCCTGTATAAAATTTGGCCAATCCCAAGTGTGGCATAATTCTGTTCAGAGGCTTTTCTGTATCGGAAAGCAAAAAAATACTCATGGGCGTTAAAATGGGACCTCTCTCTTGTTTTTTTTTTTTTAATTTGTTTTTATTGTTGCATCATAGCACCTGGGTAAAAGCGGATCATCTGCTGGCATGGCGTCAACATTCAGCCACGGTCAGCTGTGCGCGCAACATTTCTGTATACAAACTAGTGGAATATTGATATTTCTTCCATTAAACAGTACAAATCAATCAGATATGTCTTCAGGCTGGGATCCTGTAATCGTGCTCCGTAAGGGAGGAAGGAGAATACTAGTGGGTACGTGAATTCCCGCCTTGGTGGCATAGGATCGGGGTCTGTACAGTTCGTATAACAGTATTACCAGGTAACTGGGGGGACATAACTGTGGGGGGGAGCATATAGGCGTTGGCAAGAGCATGGTAAAGGAAAACAGGTGTCGGGAGGTAAGGGGTTCCCTCAGCATGCACTCACATTAAGGTAGAACAATCAGAGAGTGGGGGCATTCCGTGTTTGTGAGTAGTGGGATGGTTGGCGTGGGGATGGGGCATTGACCAGGGACTATGGGCTCACTCGAGTGGGGGGGGGGGGGTGTAGGTGGGTCTTCTGTGTGCAAGGACTGCCGGAAGTTATGCAGGAGCATGGCCCATTCCATAGAGATGGGATGCTTACGCGCACCTCTGGCTTCCTCCTCCCTAAGGGCATCCTCCTCCGCCGCCGCCCACTTACAGACCGCCCCCGTCCAAGCTGCTATGGGGGGACCTTCCGGGGATCGCCAATGCATGCCTATGCATCTGTTTGCCAGCAGTAGCGCCAAGGACACAAATCGCCTGTGTACCGGTTCTTGTTTAGGGACATGAAAAATGCCTAGTGCACTGGATTCCCAGGAGGCTAGTGATGTGAGGCCTGTGAGATCTGCCAGTGTGTCGTGCACCGTTTTCCATAGGGAGTGGAGGTCGGGGCAGCTCCAAAACATGTGGCAAAAATCTGCATCGGGGGATCGACATCTGGGGCATAGGAATTGTGTAGATGGGTAAAACCTTTTTAGGCGCGCCGGGGTGAGGTATGCCCTGTGTAGTATATAGTATTGAATGTTTTTGAATCGAGCATTCATAGAGACGCGTTTTGGGGCATCGAGCACCTTGGTCCACTCTGAGTCGTGTAATGCGCGACCAATGTCTTCCTCCCATGTGGCCCGTAGGGCCGTCAGAGGAGCGTGCGAAAGTTCCCGGATCGATTTATACAACCAGGTGACCAAGTGGCGTCCCACTCCCATGTGTAGGATAGTGTGTATTACTGGATGTGTGTCTGGTTCACCTGCCCTGAGATTATAGTAGGGACGGAATCCCTCGAGTAGCTGTCGATGTCTGAGGAATTGACCTGAGGGAAGTTCATACTCTGCGACCAGCTGATCGATTGGTTTCAGCTGTCCTTTCTCGAAGAGCGACTCCATATCCGTGATGGCACAATGTGTCCATTCAGCAAGCATTGGTGCCGAGAAATAGGAGTCCCCTCTGGGGCAGCCTACCAACCGTAGTAACGGGGAGTATGGGGTTCTACCGGGGGCCATCCGGTGGATCCGCATCATACATTGACGCGCTATCGTGACTTGAAGCGGGTATGTGCGTCTGGGTTTGGTGCCCAGGAGGAGAAGACGGGTGAGTTCCGGGGTTGTAACTCTACTGGTCGGGGTAAAAGTCTCCTGAGTGTAACGGTCCGCTGTCCAATACGACAGCCATTGAAGCTGCGCCGCCAGGAAGTAGGACTCGAAGGAAGGAGCTCCGAGCCCGCCTTGTGTTGTGGGAAGTTGGAGGGTTTTCAGGGCCACTCTGTGTCGGCTTGCGCCCCAAATAAGGGTACCTAGGAGAGAGCTGAGGTCCCAGAAGAAGGATGTGGGTGGCACCACCGGCAGGTTCGTGAAGTGGTAGAGAAGTCGGGGGAGCATCACCATTTTGGCCAGGGCTATCCGCCCTACCGGGGCCAGTGGGAGCTTGTTCCAGAAGGCAACAGTCGGGCGTAGGTTAGCGAGCACTTTACGGTGATTACCGTCAAAGATGTCTGCCGGAGAGTGGTACAGGCGGACACCGAGGTACCGGGGAGCTTCCGCGGACCATGAGAGTCTATGGGTTCCCAACCCAACGTCATGGAGGGTAAGCGCGGGTGGAAGGGATAGATCGTGGACTTGTCCCAGTTCACCTGGAGTCCCGAGGCGTCTGCGAACTCAGCCAGCGCCACTCCTATGGGAGTTAGATCCGCCTCGATGTCCCGGACGTATATAAGGAGGTCATCTGCGTACATAGAGACGCAATGTGTGTCGTCCGCGAGTGGGATGCCCCAATGTATTCCCTCTTGGCGCAGTCTGACCGCCAGAGGTTCGACGGCCAGGGCAAATAGAAGAGGTGACAGGGGGCACCCCTGTCTCGTGCCTCGGCGAACCTCAAATGCAGAGGAGATGTGTTTCCCGATCCGTACTCGCGTTGTTAGATCGGTGTACAGGAGGCGAGTGTATGCCATGAGTGTCGGGCCAACGTTGAGACGACGTAGGATCGAAAAGAGGTACGGCCAGGTGAGGGTGTCAAACGCCTTTTCCAAATCCATTATCAGGCAAGCGGCGCGGGGGAATCTGTCCCGAACCTGATCCTGGACATGGAAGATGCGGCGGATGTTCTGTGAGGTGTTCCTACCCGGCACAAACCCACATTGGTCAGGGTGGACCAGTGGGCGTATGACCTGGGTGTACCTGTCTGCCAGGATCTTCCCGAGGATCTTACAGTTTGCCGACAGGAGCGTGATAGGACGGCACGATCCCATTTAGAGTGGGTCCCTGTGGGGTTTGGGGAAGGTCACAATCACGGATTCCCGCAGTGACTGGGGAAGCACTCCTAGATGGAGGGCTGCCGCAAACATCTGAGCCAATCGGGGAGCCATCAGGGTAGAAAACGTCGAGTAGTATTCTAGTGGGAAGCCGTCAAGCTCCGGGGCTTTATTCCGGGACAGGGCACGTAGTGCTTGGGTGATATCCGAGGGTGTTATTTTAGTGTCAAGCGTACGCTTGTCAGCTTCCGATATCATGGACAATGTCAGTGGATTGAGGAAGCGGTCCACGAATGATGGAGTATACCGGGGTGGGGCCTCGTATACTTTTGCGTAGTAGTGTTGGAACGCCAGGAGGATCTCAGCTTGAGATCGCACTAGCACGCCTTCCGGATTGATAATATCCGTAATTGGTTTGATCTCGGTGTCCTGCCTCGCCATCCAGGCAAGCATGGCTCCCGTTTTGTCCCGATCTTTGTGGACTCTTGAGGCATAGGCCCGGAAATTATATTTCCGAAGATCAGAGCAGGCAGCTTGGTATACCGACTTCGCCTCGGCCGTGAGCACGACGTGTTCCTCTGAGTCATCGGTTTGTTTAGTGAGTGTAGCTAGGCGCTGTTCCGATGTTAGAAGTGTCTGTTCTAATGTGCGGCGAACCCCTGCAATTTGTTTGATGCATTCCCCCCATGCCACCACTTTGAATGCGTCCCATTCCACTAACGTCGATGATGCCGAGTCCGCATTGTGTAAGAAGTAGTCCTGTATGCTGGTTTTGTGGGTGTCCCTGAAGAGCTGATCTGATAAGCAGTCTTTAGGGAGGGGCCAAGTGGGGACTGGTGGGTGTGGGGGGCGCCAGATCAAGCACAGAATGTGGGCGTCATGATCCGAGAGGATCCGACCTAGGTAGTCCGAAGATGTTACCTTTGGGAGGATTGGTGCAGAGCATAAGAACCTGTCCAGATGGACCCGAAGGTTGTAAGGAATCGAGTGGAATGAGTAAACACAGGCCAGTGGATATAAGTGCTGCCACGCATCAGTGAGCGCCCAGTGTGTGGTCCAAGCTCTAAAGAGTTCCGCTTGCCGGGGGGTTGGGAAGCATGCTGGGGTGTGTGATCCGTCTAGAGCGGGGTCCAGCGTGCAATTGTAATCCCCCCCTAAGATCCATGGGATTGCAGTAAACTGGGCCAAGACTCCTGTGAGGTGGTCCCAGAATTTATCTTGCTCAGTGTTAGGGGCGTAAATGCTGCCCAGGAGGACCCCTTGCCCGTCTAAGATTCCCTCTAGTAGTGCGTATCTGCCCTCCCTGTCAACCACCCGTCTGAGTGTTCGAAAAGGGGTGCCTGCCTAACCCAAATTAAGGCGCCACGCGCGAATGCTGAGTATGTCGTGGCGCAAAAGGTCCCTCGCCATTTGGCCTGTAGTCGGCCCAGTTTGGTAGCGTTGGTATGTGTCTCTTGTAAAAGTGCAACGCAAGCTGACATACGTTTAATGTAAGAGTAAACGGAGTAGCGTTTGCTGGGTGTGTGGAGGCCCCGTACATTCAGTGTGAGGACGTTAACGTCCGACCTTGGAATCGCCATTGCTAAGATATCGAGCTTGTGAGTGGGGCTCCCTTGCATATCCCGAGGACAGTGAGGTCATGTGTTTCGCGTGTGCTCCTGCGCGCCATGCTTCCATATATGCGGGGAAGGGTCTAACGGGGACAACAACAGGTAGAACCAAGGGTGGGCAACAGACCCAATACCAGGGATATATCACCGGGGGTGGCATATCCAAACTAGTGTCCCACTAGGGGAGAAATATAACAGAATTCTGCGGGGGTGGCAGCATGTGTTACTGCCGGGCTTGTTCGCGGATCGGGCTTTTGTAGGAGAGATGTCTATCGCGCGCGTGCGCATACAGTCAACTGGTTATGCATCCTTGGTACACAGACATCGCATAGCGCATTAAACAACCAAGAAAAGAGGATACAGCAATTGTCTTTCGGTTCATCATGAAGAGGTGCCAGGTTGGCCAGCCGGGGTAGCGTCCGTTGTATTCACTGCAAGGAGGGGGGACGAGATTGGACCAAATCCTGACATTGTGCCATCGCTGTCCCGGTCCTTCTCAGGGGTGAACAGGTGCGATTGGCTTTCCAGGTCCGATGCTTGGGGAGATGTGTGCAGTTCAGTCACCGCTCTTAAGGCGTCACGCCTCTCCTGCATGATTTGCGTGAGGTCGGGCGAGCCCAAGGGAGAGGATGCTTGACTTTTGGAGGGGCCTGTCTGGGTACGATTTGTACCTCGTCTTCTGGATCGTCGCGAGTCATTGTTGTGCCTCCGCTGGGGTCCGGGCTTAGGAATCAGCGGACAGTTGAGCTCCGCCCAATCCTGTGCTTCCTCCGCCGTGGTGAAGAATATTGCCTTCCCTTTGTGGAGCACTTTGAGGCGGGCTGGGAACAAGAGGGAGTACTGGAGATCATTTGCGCGGAGGTGTCTTTTGACCTCCAGATAGGTCGAGTGCTGCTGCTGTACTTCTCGGGCATAATCCGGGAACACCATGACCTGTTGGTCCTCCACTTGCAGGGGGCCCGCCATCCGGGCCGCGCGGAGCACCGCATCGCGGTCTCGGAAGTGCAGGAACTTAGCCAGCATGGGGCATGGAGGGAGACCTGGTTTGGGTTTCCGGGCGGGGACCCTGTGGGCTCTTTCGATAGAGAAGAATGCTGATCGCTCCGACTCGGGGGTAAACGATCTGGTCCATGATTCCATATAGGTCAGAGGGTCCGAGTTTTCAATCCCCTCCGGCAACCCCAGGATGCGGATGTTGCATCGCCTCAAGCGTCCCTCCAAATCAACCGTGCGCTCCTCGAGGGCCGCCACTCGTCGCAGGACCTCCTTCATGTCTGCTTCCTGCGTTTTCACCGTGGGTTGAAGAGTGGCCACGATCCACTCCCCCTCCTTCACTCTTTCCGCCAGCTTGCGATGGTCGTCACGAATCAGGCTAATGTCCGTCGTCAGGACGCCTATTCGTTCTTCCATTGAGAGTCGGGACAGTTCAATAGCTGCCAACACCTGGTCCAGTTTCGCCGATAATGTGGGGTCCGTATATGGCGTGTTTGCTTGTGTCCAGGTCCTTGTGTGCGGCATTTTCTCGATGGCCGTTTCAGGGACAGCAGTCACCTGCAAGCCCTTCGGTTTCCCCATTGGCCCGAAGGAGAGGGCGCCGCGTCGTCGTGGAGTCCTGGAGCAGCGGGTCGTTGGGGCAGATGCCAACCCAGTGGAGGTCGGGTATTTAGTCCTTGTTGGAGCCGAGGTGCTTCTGGGTTCGCCGCGGGGTGCCCCAGGGCCGGTGCGCTCCGGGGGTCTCTGGTGGCTTCGGTGGTGAAGCAGGGGGGCTGCGCGGGTATCTGCAGGTGCGCATCAGCAGGAGGCTCCCCCCCACTGTCTAGGCACTCCGGGAGAGGGGGCTTCTCTCCGCCCGTAACGGGGCAGATTGTGGGTGGCCGGTTTTCACCCCTCCTCCCTCGATGCAAGCGGTAGGATCCTGTGGGTCTGAGGCAGCGATAGGTTGTCCCTGTTGTGGCGTGCCACCACCGTAGCCCTGGAGGGACACTGCCATTCCTAGGAGTAGACTCGTGCCGAGCTCGGCATCCGGGACTTCTTGGGCGCCATGTCAGGGACAGGCAACCCGATCCACAAGGCCGCTTGTGGTGCCAGGTACGTCCAGGCCTCTCTGCCCCTCCGCCCAGGGAACGGGGTGGCGGGTGTCCTCTGGGAGGCCTCAGAGGAGGTTAGAGGCTGCTGGGGGTGTTGGCGTTGGGGACCCCAGGGGGGGAGCAGACACTTACCACCCGCAGGAGACGTCGCGGTCACCAGAAGGTCTCGGCGCCGCGTAGGTGTTGTGTCCGCCGGTGCCCCTCAATCCTCGGCGGTCGGAGCAGTAGTCGGGTCAAATACCCGGCTGGGCAGGAGCGCTGGTGGGGTGAAGCTCCGGTTCGGCGGCCGCCATCTTGCGCGCCGATGCGCGCCTGCAGGGGTGAGTCCGGTGCTGAGTACGTTTCCGCGGGCTGGCCGGGCCGCTCGGCCAGGAACTCCGCGGCCTCGGTCTGTTTGCACTTTACCCGGGCCTCCGGTCCTCCGGTCCAGGTACGAGGGCTCAGTGGTGCCGGCTTCTGGGGGTCGGAGCCGCGGTTGCCATTTTGCGGCTCTGCTCACCGCTCCGGCAGGAAATGATTTACCCTTCAGGTGCCGCACTCCAACAACGTCCGCGGCTCACCTGGGAAGTGTCCCCAGATGTGAGTGCACTACGGGTGACTTTTCCGTCGGCTGAGGCTCCCGGCGATCTCTGGAAATGGGCAGGATGCGAGCCCGATCGCGGAGCCTCAGCAAAACACAGCCGCCATTGTGGCTTGCTAAGCCACGCCCCCATGGGACCTCTCTCTTGTTTCATTTCCCTCTACCTATCGAAGTGAAAACTTTGCATGAAACTTACCAAGCTGTACCCACATTGGTTGAATTGTATTTTAACCCCTTCCACGCTCATGACGAGCTGTGCTCGTCATGGCGTAGCCTCCTCGCACGCTGATGACGAGCCCAGCTCGTCACGTAAAGTGCGGTTTTAAAAAACTCAGCACAGGAGCGGAATTGGTGCAGCCGCGATGGTGTTAAAGGTTTGTGCAGATTTGTGGAATGGTGCCAAAGTTATTAAGAAAAAAAAACATATTTTCAATGGAAACTCTGATATAACTTTAACTATGCAGTCTCTTTCACTGACACACACACAACACACTGAAAAAGGGTTAAAGTGACATTATAAATATGTGTTGAAATTAGATAGGAGCTTCCATTTAAAAAATGAAAAACCTTGAAAATTCATCAGTTATAGTTAGTGAATAAAATTATAACTTGCACCACTGTCAAGCACTTGTTATAACCTCACATTATTCATCACTTATGACATGGTAAATGACATCTTTGATGGCATCACTGATGACAACACAAATTACATCACTGATGACATCATGCAATCATTGGGACAGCATCCTATAGGATTTTCTACAAGCTACACTTGTGTCCAATTTTCTATCACCAATCAAGTGATAATAAACATAACCTATGACATTCTGGACACATAGCATATCTGTAAAGCTACCCATATTTGGTGGATGTTACCTTCTTTTTACTGCTATTCACCCACCGATTAACAAAATGCCTCCACAGATTGTATTCGGGTCATCCCTTTTTTAACCCTTGAACACCCTCCAAAAATGAGATTCAATGTATTCACCGTAGATTCCTCCGTAGATTGGTTAAATACATACACAAATTCCTGGGATGAGAAGAATGGCATACATCCTTACAGCATGCTTTTAACCCCCAGTGTGAGTTAAACCAAGTCTAAGCGGGTCACCTCTACATTATTCAATAATAAGAAATGGGTCAAACTTTTCACTTAAGACCTGGACATAAATATGCATACCTTATAAAAGTCTTTCTTTACTATGGACACATGTCCCAATATTCACTGGACGATAATCTAGTGTCACCAGAAACGTTGGCTTTCCTCACAGAGTTTTGGTAACAGGCATTGACTTTTATCCACAATTTACTATGAAAAATGCCTCTAAAACCAACATCAGAAAGGCTCAGCCTCTACCTTGATTAACATGGAGCTGCCCACCAAACTTTGCTGGTTTGTAAATGGTGCACTATGAAACTTTCAACATACACAGCTGCCTCCGGGGCTTACGTTATTTCCATTCTATGTACCTACATGTGTAGGTACACACAGTAGTTCTATGCTGTATATGAATATAGCCCACTTACAAACACATTTCTATTTCAAAATGATGCAAGAGTTTATAGAGTAATGTGAATGGCAGTATCATGGATTATGGCATTTGAGATGTCATTGGTGATGTCATTCATGACGTTGTTTAACATCTCCTGAGTGATGTAATAGATGAGTCCATAAGCAGTGCATGGCAGAGGTGCATGTTAAAGTAATATTTACTAACAATTAACTCAAGCATGTCAGTGGTTTTTTCAGTTTTTAAATGTTAGTTCTCATCCTAACTTAAGCTAAAATATTATTACCATACTTAACTATAATCTCAATTTAATGTTTGTTTTTGCAGTCAATTTCTGTGTTTTTTGTATCATATTCTATGTTGAGGATATACCTGAACCCTGCAGGCAAACTGTGCCCCCTATAAGCTTGGCCATACGTCAGGACCTGCGCCGAACACCTGCAGGTGTCCACCTCCTGTCGTGCACAGCTTTAATTTGTCCAAGCCAGGCCCGGCACCCAAACCACTGCAAGCAGCCACACTTTACTACACATGGCATACAGTCTGCTCAGTGGCGGTTGGCTGCAAGGTCTGGTCTATGACTAGACCTTTCTCATTTTTTCCTGCTCCCAGCTCCCCGTGGACGCCCAATCCACTGATGTGCATGTTTCTAGCTGTAAGCAGCCGAGGGTTGGCTGCAGGGTGTGGCCTCTATCTAGGCTCTACATCCACCCACATCTGCACACTGACACGCACAGCATCCAACTTCCCAGGAGTACCTAACTTCCTGTGGATGGCTTATCCCACAGTGCTTATGGCCTTTGGCTGTACACTGCTGGAGGTGGCCGCAGGCCACTTGCCTAAAGTCAGGCCATGCACCCACCCCCACGGTGCATACCCTCCTTACTTTGCAAAGCCTTCAGCCATGTACAGTGATGTGTTGGCACTGTATCCAAACCAGTGCAACGGTGAGTCCCTACTGTGCACTGCCTACATCCCGCACAGTGGCAATTGGCTGCAGTGTCTGGTCCATGGCCAGAGCCTTCTCCTTTTTCTTTTTTGTACGAAGGTACGACAGAAGGATACCTCACTGGGTACCAAGGTGCCAGATGCTTATACAGCTCTACCCACTAATCAAAATATTTTTTCCTATATTTTGATTTCCGCCCAAAGGCCCAAAGGGCCTGGTGATATCACTTTGCCACCGTATCTAGCTTTTGATTTTTTGTCATGCCTCAGTCACCAACTTGCAGAGTCCTTTAATGGTTGCCTCTACATAATGTAGCCAACCAATCAAGGTCCACTTTGAAAGGACCAATCAGAGCACATCTTGACACAAATGGTCCAGATATCACAGACTTTGTACTAGGTTTAACCTCTTTATTGCCACGTGAGCACCTATTTTAGAAGCTATTTTCTCAAAATACTGCTGAATGGATGCAGACCCATAACAAAAACCATGTTTACTGACTAAAGTTCTAAAGTTTTGTCAGGTACAGTGTATGCCATTTTGCTGTTATGAAGAGCAAACTTTCTTTTGGGAATTAACATGGGAAACTGCCCGTTTGGGATCCTCCCATTTTTTTGGCCCCTGCTTAACGGGTTGGCACAAAATGAGCCAAAGTGGGTGAACTTTGAACATTTTGCGCAGATTTGCCAAATGATGCCAAAGTTATTAAAGAAACAAAATCATTTTCCCTGGGAAATCTAACTGATCTGTCTCTACATAATAGTGTCTGCCCCTATTTAATACACATACACACACACAATACAAACATATGTTATATATATATATATTCAATGAAAAAACCATAGGTTTCAGCCCATATATAGTTAGGGATTAGCATTTTCAAAACCTTATTTTACTCGCATAAAACCATTGAAATTCGCATATATAGTTAGATGCGCTAACTATATATCGCGCACCCGCAATCCAATGCTGATGATGTCACATATTACATCATTCATGACATGGTCAGTGACATCACTGATGACTTCACTGATGACATCTCAAATGACATCACTGATGACAACACCCAGTGACTGTATGTTTCTGTAAAGTTAAAATATGTCTTACATATTGAAGAATGAGTGGATGTATAAGTGTCTGGATGAAGGATTTAGTAGGTGCATGACTGACTGTATGAGTACGTGATTTAATGTGTCTCACTGAGTGCATGGGTTAGTGGCTAAACTGTCTTAATTTGTGCATCATTATGTCTGTTGTTCTGTAAACTGCTGCATGTGTTGATCAGTAGCTATATGAGTAACAATATGGGTTATTAATTGGTTGCCCAAGTATTTGTATGGGAGACTGAGTGTGTGTGTGGGTGGCTGGGAGGTGTATGACTCTGTGCATAGATGTCAGAGCAGTTGATTCACTAGATGTATGGGTTCAAAAGTGCAAGTGGAAACAGCTGTATGGGCAGTTGACTGTGTGCATGAGTGTATTGGTGAATGAATGGATATCTCAGTGCTACATGTCAAAGTAAGTACATATGTAAAACACAGTCCATGTGAGAGTTGACATATATAAATAACTGTGCATAAGAGCCAGTGAATGTGTGAGTGGCTGTATGGATCATTGTGAACTTGTATCAGGGATTGTATAAGAGAGTAAATATGTGTTAGTATATGTTTTAATAAGTAAGGTATGTATAACTGTATAGTTGAGGGAATGGAGGTGTGATTGATTCTTTGCATGACTGACTAGGTGTGTGAGTAACTCCATGGATGAGTGACAGTCTGTGAGTGTCTGTTTACACTTATTGTATCTAAGGTTATATTAGAGTCTGAAGAGATTCATCGTTTTATCACATGAATGATATCATCAATGATGTGATCAGTAATGTCAAATGAGATGTTATCAGTGATGTCATCAATGATGTCATTCGAGATGTCATCAGTGATGTCATTTGAGTTGTCATCAGTGATGTCATTTGAGATGACATCAGTGATGACATCAGTGATGTCAACAGTGATGTCATCAGTGATGTCATTTGAGATGTCATCAGTGATGTCATCAGTGATGTCATTTGAGATGTCATCAGTGAAGTCATCAGTGATGTCACTGACCATGTCATGAATGATGTAATATGTGACATCATCAGCAGTGGATTGCGGGTGCGCGATATATAGTTAGCGCATCTAACTATATATGCGAATTTCAATGGTTTTATGCGAGTAAAATAAGGTTTTGAAAATGCTAATCCCTAACTATATATGGGCTAAAACCTATGTTTTTTTCATTGAATTTCAATGGTTTTTTAATAACAAATATCAAAAGCTGTCAAATGTCAAGTACGTGATAGGTAAAAACATTTTCGTGTTTATGCACGCTGATGTGCTTTAAACGCTGCCCCCCCCTCTTTTCTCTTAGAAGTACTCTCTCTTTGCAGATAGTGAAGGGTAGTTAACGCAGGCCTTTGCCCCCGTTGTAATCCGTCGTGCCTGCTTGTCTCTCCATTTGATTGATTGTTATCCAAGCATTTACTATTTTAGAATTTATTCTCTTTGGTTCATTCTCTATTTACTAACAAGCACAAAGCCGCAATACTCTGTTTAGTCTTTGCAGATAGTGAAAAATCGTGTTAAAAAAAAAATAATCGAGCAAAATCAGTAGGCCACTAATGGGATCTCTTTTTGACCTCGCTAAAATAGAAACATTAGGAACAACCCTTCATGAGAAATACGAAACTAGTGAGATGAACTGAGCTCCACACCATGATGGCTGCAAGACAGCTCGGCTCCGCCACCCACCCCGCCCAAAATAACGATAAACTCTATGCAAATATTATAAATATATACAACACACCAGCAAAGTAACAGGGTAAAACATTTTATTAAATAACTATTTACATAACTATTTTATACTTTTTGTTGCCTGATCCGGCTAGCTCAATCGATCGAGCATGAAACTCATGCATTCCGATAGCAAGCGTTGCTGCTGATGCTATGCAAACAAAAACTGGTTTTCAGTTTGTACATTCTTCAAGATTTTTCATCCAAGGCTGGTTGTGAGTTTGTAGAACGAGGGCTTCAGATTTTCAACATACGGTGTGGTGGCGCGGACTGGGAGGGTGCGCTTGACTTCTGCCCCCTCCCCAAGTCGTGTTGCCCTGGCGTGGCCTAAGATCGCCCCCGACATAGGCGGCCTGCTCCCGGGGTCCGGCGGAACTTTTTGCCTTTTGATGACTCTTCCATTCTGGACCTTATCCCACAATCCGTTTGACCTGAAGACACGCTGTAGTGGGGCGCCCCTTTACCGTTTCAGTTGTCATTCCGCCCGCTTTTGCTACACTGTGCCTCTTCCGCCATTCAGCTGTTTACTGCCCGCTCTTGCGACTACAGCGTCTTGCTCACCATGTAGTTGAGTTGCTCCCGCTCTTGCGATGCAACTATAGGCGGCTGCCACAGGACTCTCAAAGTGGCGGCCGCCTCTTCAGATTTGGCCGTGATCCACTAAAATGGCAATGGGACACCTTCGAACTCGGATGCTTGTCTGCTAGGGCTTGGGCCCCATTCTCGAAAGCGTCCACTGAGCCTTGAAGATTCGACAAAAGTCTTGGGGGCCCCCGACTCCCGCAGGCTTCTGGTAGGGAGCGGCTGCCATGATTGCTCGTGGAATGGCCACGACTGAGATACAAGATGGTGGTGCTCTCATGCTAAAGCCAGCTTCAGTCTGAAACATCCAGAAACACTGTAGACTACCAATTCGATCAGTTCTGGTAGTGCCCCAACGTGACCCGGTAGGGAAGAACTTGCCCTCCCCTCTTTGACTGATGGTTCTTGTTGCCTGTCCCTTCTGTTGTCATTTAACAGAACTTTTTAGACTGCTGAAAGGGGTTGTGTTCCGACCGCTGGTTGGTGGAGACATTTTGACTATATTCTGGACCTACGTTGTCGCGTAATGCGTTATATGACACGCCGCGTTAGCGCACCCGGAAGGACTCCAGTGCGCGAAACGCAGCTTCCCGGAAGGGATCCGGGGCGCGGCGCGCAGCGCGTAACGTAAGCATAACAGGTCATATGACTTGTTAATAAAACTTTTCATTGGTTCATTTTACTTTTGGTTTCCTAATGATGGAAGGCTTGGTCATATGACCTAAAAATTACGCTTTTTATTGCTTTCGAACATTATTTTTTCTTAAACATATATGTTATAATGTTCCAGGCTAATGTATTTTCCCAGAAAATTTACAACTGTCCTGCAAGTAAAATATATTCCTTTTTCTAGCAAAAGGGCGTTTCTTCGTCCCATGACGGAGCCGTTGAGCAAAAGATGCTCGGCCTGCTGTCTTAGTCGCCGATACGCCCGAATATCAGATTCTTATCGATCACTTTATGTTGCAGGAGTAAAAAACACAACAGCCCTTGACCATTTATCTTTACTGCGTTCCTGCGTATTATACCTTTTATCCGTCATGTAATTGGACTGCTTTATTTCACTTGCCTTTTACTGATTCGAAAACAGTGACTAAAATTAAAAACTTTACCAATGTAAATACTACTACCATGTTTTGTCTTAAAAACCTTTATTGTGAAAATGTCAGTATACAAATACGGGCCTATAACCACGTGGGCCGGCCACGGAGCAAACTGGAATCGTATATGATGAGGAGACATTTACACTGTAGAGGAACGCAACGAGCGGGCCATTAGGTTACAAGAACTAAGGTGTCTAACAGTTGCGGAATCGGTGGACGTACATTTTGTAATTAAAATACGACAGGGCCACTTACAATAAAATTATCTAGATATACATTTGCGGGAAAGTACCATGGGTGACGTTAATTCGAACTTTCAATAGTACAGTAATCAATAACACATCAGAACTTAATATCAATAGGGATGTCGAAATATTCAATCAATTCTCATTCCCGCCCGCCATGTGCTTCAAAACTGCATACGTATCTCGTGATATCAAGGTTGTGCAACCAGTACACAACAAGGAGGTACGAGTCCCATTTATACCGGCGCCATTTTGGGCGAGGCCGGGCAGGTCCAGGATATAGTCAAAATATCTCCACCAACCAGCGGTCGGACCAGAACCCCTTTCGGCAGTCAAAAAAGGTTCCGTTAAATGACAACAGAAGACATAGGCAACAAGACCAACAGTCAAAAGAGGGGAGGGCAAGATCTAAAGCCATTGTTCTACAAACTCTCAAGCAGACTTGGATGGAAAAATCCTGAAGAATGTACAAACTGAAAACCATTTTTTGTCTGTATAGCATCACCAGCAACGCTTGAGTCAGCTTTGTGTGAAGCCGCCATTTTGATTCAATCAATAGCGTCCCCCTGCACACATTCAGGGACCTGGTCGTGTCTAAAGGTTAAACGGATTGTGGGACAAGATGCAGAAAGGAAAAGGAAAAAAGTTCCGCCGGACCATGGAACTTTCGGCGCAGCATTGTAGGATGGCCACACCAGTGCGGCAACTTGCTAGACACCACCTCGGTGCCATCCAGATCTCGGCGCGTTGTGCTTCCTTCGGCCTACTGTAGCCGCAAGTGCGGACGCAACTCAGCTGGATAGCGAGTGAAACACCAAGGGGCGCCCCACTGCAGCCGAGGAGCCTCCATCTTGGGGGCGACGCTCAGCATCACATTCCTTTCTCAAACAGCCCCCACTGACTGACGCGACCTCACAGGCCAACGGGGCGCCCCACGCCGAATTTTGGCGCAGCATTGTAGGATGGCCACACCAGTGCGGCAATTTGCTGGACACCACCTCGGTGCCATCCGGATCTTGGCGCGTTGTGCTGCCTTCGGCCTACTGTAGCAGCAAGTGCAGGCGCAACTCTGCTGGACGGCGAGTGAAAAGATAAGGGGTGCCGCACTGCACATCAGGTGCCTCCACCTGGAGAGGCGAGAGAGGCCAGTTTGCGCCACCTCCTCCCCCCCCAGGCACCCCACGCCGACTTTCGGCGCAGCATTGTAGGATGGCCACACCAGTGCGGCAACTTGCTGGACACCACCTCGGTGCCATCCGGATCTCGGCGCGTTGTGCTGCCTTCGGCCTATTCGCACATCGGTCCGCTACTGACGCCGCCTCACGTGCCAACGGATTTTCTACGCTTTTTATAGCAGCGCGTAACGTAAGCATAACAGGTCATGTGACTTCTTTATAAAACTTTTCATTGGTTCATTTTACTTTTGGTTTCCTAATGATGGAAGGCTTGATCATATGACCTAAAAATATCACTTTTCATTGGATTAAAACATTTTTTTTTCCCAAACGATGAAAGCCCCACCTTGTTTCTAGATGTTTCCGACTAAAGCTGGCGTCAGCCTGAGAGCACCACCATCTCGTGGCTCCGTCGTGGTCATTCCGCGAGCAATCATGGCAGCCGCTCCCCACCGGAAGCCTGCAGGAGTCGGGAGCCCCCAAGACTTTTGTAAAATCTTCAAGGCTCAGGGGACGTCCGAGTTCCAAGGTGTCCTAGGCCATGTTAGTGGGCCAGGCCCAAATTCGAAGAGCCGTCCGCCATTTTAAGACTCCTGTGGCAGCCGCCTATCACTGCACCGCAAGAGTGGGCGCAACTCAACTACATGGTGAGCGAGACGCTGAAGCCGCAAGAGCGGGCGAGAAACAGCTGAATGGCGGATGAGGCACAGTGTAGCAAAAGCGGGCGGAATGGCAACTGAAACGGTAAAGGGGCGCCCCAGTACAGCCGACGAGCCTCCACCTGGGGAGACCTGTTCACGGCGCCTCCTCCCCCCCCCCCCCCCCCGGGGCGCCCCACGCCGTTTTTCGGAGCAGCATTGTAGGATGCCAAAACCAGTGCGACAACTTACTGGACATCACCTGGATGCCATCCACATCTCAGCGCGTTCTGCTGCCTTGGGACTATTCGCACAACAGACCGCTACTGACGAGGCCTCCCCGCGCACCCCCCGGGACGCCCCACGCCGTTTTTCGGAGCTGCATTGTAGGATACCAAAAACCAGTGCGGCACCCAGGTAACATCACCTGGGTGCCCTCCAGAACTCAGCACGTTGTGCTGCCTTGGGACTATTCGCACAAAACACAGCTACTGACCATTGTTGCTTCTTTTTTCAAAAAAATGTTTAAATGTATTTACTGTTTTTGTTGCGTTCTATATATTTAAAAGTTATTAAAGTGTTATAATCCTACTTTGTTGGAGTACTATATATTTATAATGTGACACATAATTGTAAAAACTTTGATGTACAAAGAGGCATCCCTGGAATCTTCCGCTTCAGGCTCGGTCCCACACACCCTCACAGTGAGAATTCCCTCCCCAAGCACAATACAGGATGGTTATCAGATAGTAGGAACGCGTGTGGTGTGACAGATCTACTGTAACTCCTTTGAAGAGGGGTGATTCTCTACAGCTGGGGCCATAAACTACATCTGCAGGGCTAGGTGATAGCCTGGGACCGGCCTGAACAATCGGACACAGAGGAAGAAGAGTGTCAGAGGGTGCGGTAGTGAATAGGGTGAAAGGGTGGTGTCGGGCGGGCACAGGGTGTGATTCTCAGGGAAGAGCAGCGCACATGGGAGGAGGTTTCTGGCCCATGCATGAGAGAGAGAGCGGGGGTGACCAGTGCGTGGGGGAGATGCTTGCGAGGGTGAGGAGCCATGCTGAGGATCGGCGGCGTGCAGAGAGTGGGTCTGGTCAAGGCATCTAAAATGGCTGCCATGCTCAACAAAAGTGTAGCATTTCAAAAAAGACAAGATGGCTCAGACAATGTTTATCAATAAGGATTAATTTATAACAATTATTTTAAACAAAATATTTACTCGCAGTGACAAAATGGCGGTCAACACTTCCTGATTTCCATCGAATCGAACGTTAACAGACGTCACGCAACAAAAAAAAAAACGCTCACGCACAGCCGCTGGAAGACATGTATCAACATATATGAGCCTCCTCAGCCACCCTTAGAAAACAAAAGGGGTCAGGATACGTCTCCCGTACCCCCTGATACCTAGTAATTTAATTAAATCGAAACACAAAATGGCGAATTCACGTTTCGCAACCAGTTTGCGAACCGAGAAGCGCTTCTACCTCGAAAAATCAAATTTTTATTATTTGCCCCACGGGACCCTTTAATAACCCCAACATCATTCCTAGGGGGTCAAGACAGGTCTACCTAGCCCCCTTTCATTAAATTCCCCCTTCGTTTTTCTCCTCCTCTTGTCTCTCGATCCTACCGACAGACAAGATGGCGGCCGCACCGGACTGTTTAGAATATTGACAGACACCGGAGAGCCAATCAGCTTCGCTACGCAAAGCTCCGTTACGCGAAAAGTACGCGATCTGGGACGCTGTCACAGATATACCTGTTTTTTAAACGTTAATTTCTCAAAATCCACTGGAGCACATATATTGAGACCCAGCAAAGGCACATCGGGCTAACAGTCCCTATAATTTTGCCAAGTTTCGTGCAAATCCATTCAGCCGTTAATTTGCGAACCGAGAAACGCTTCTACCGTGAAAAATCAAATTTTTTTAATTTTCCCACGGGACCCTTTAATAGCCCCAACATCATTCCTAGGGGGTCAAGAGGGGTCTACCTTGCCCCCTTTCATTAAATTCCCCCTTCGTTTTTCACCTCTTCTTGTCTCTCGATCCCACCGAGAGACAAGATGGCGGCCGCTCCGGACTGTTTAGAATGTTGACAGACACCGGAGAGCCAATCAGCATCGCTTCGCAAAGCTCCGTGACGCGAAAAGTACGCGATCTGGAGCGCTACCCGGGACGCTGTCACAGATATATAAATTTTTTAAAACGTTAATTTCTCAAAATCCACTGGAACACATATATTGAGACCCAGCAAAGGCACATCGGGCTAACAGTCCCTACAATTTTGCCAAGTTTTGTGCAAATCCATTCAGCCGTTCGTGCTAAAAGTGAGGTCAAACGCCCTATGGAAATTAACATGGGAAAAACGTGTTTTGGGACCCCCTTTTTTCTCGGCCACCCCTTGACGAAACCCCCCCAAATTTTCAAGGGCTGCTCAGAAACAAAATGTGCCATTTTCCTGAAAATTTCAGCCGATTCCGTCCACAAACGCCAAAGTTATTAGACATAGAATTTTCAAAAGTCCCATAGGAAAAAAATCCTAACTATATATACCTAGTAGGTAATATATATATATATATATATATATATATATATATATATATATATATATATATATATATATATATATATATATATATATATACATATATATATATGTGTGTTAATATTATATATATACATACACACACACACACACATATATATATATATATATATACATACACACACACACACACATATATATATATATATATATATATATATATATATATATATATATATATATACATATATATATATTACATTTCACAAAGCACAGTGCAAGCTGTGCCGATGCACTCCGCTTCAGGTGGCACATAAATCACTCGGACAGTCGGGTGTGCTCATCAAAGTGATATTTTAATTCATATTGGTTCCACACACAGGCACATGGAAACAGCCCAACGCGTTTCAGCGAACCAGTCGCCTTGATCACAAATATATATATATATATATATATATATATATATATATATATATATATATATATATATATATATATATATATATATATATATTTTTTTTTTTTTTTTGAGGAAGCCGTTTCACGGCGAAACGCGTTTGTCTTTTTATGGGGTAGGGGGTCTGCCAATAAATTCAATGAAACACCACCAGCTTGGAGTGCCGTCTGCTTTCTTCTGAAAAAGCGAGCGTGTATCGATATATATATATATATATATGTATGTGTGTGTGTGTATTACCTACTGGCGGTAGCCAGTAGGTATATATAGTTAGGACCTAGTTTCCATCGGAAATCCCCAACATTCTATTGGGAATAACTTTTGCGCTGGTTGATGAATCTTCGCAAATTTCTCAAAGAAGATGGCTCGCTCCGCTCCTCTCCTTCCCTGAAAGTTTGGGGGGGATTAGTCAAGTGGGGGCTGAGAAAAAAGGGGGCCCCAAAACGTGTTTTCCCCATGTTAATTTCCATAGGACCTTTAGACACGACTACAGCTTGAACCACTGAAGGGAATTACACCAAACTTGTCAAAATGGTAGTGTCTGGTTCGCAGATCACGCTTTTGGTTAAATAGTGTAAATTAGAAGAGAAATCAATTATGTATCTGTAAGCACGCACCGCACGCGCACCCCGCGATTTTTCAGGAAATCTTTTTTTGGGGGGGTGGGCTTTGGGGGCTTGGGGGGCTTCGCTCTTTTATTTTAATGTATTTAATTTAATCTCGAGGGTGCCCACCCCTCGTTTTACCCCCAAGATCACCGCCGCGGCCCGAGCC
Organism: Lissotriton vulgaris; assembly: GCF_964263255.1. Classification (NCBI taxonomy): domain Eukaryota; kingdom Metazoa; phylum Chordata; class Amphibia; order Caudata; family Salamandridae; genus Lissotriton; species Lissotriton vulgaris. The sequence goes on from NC_141685.1 coordinate 1,945,645,053, forward strand.
GCCTAGAGATGGCCGCCGCCTGGTTGTGGGCGGGGCCAGGAGCACCGAACATGTGCGATTGGGTATTTGCTAAAAAGGCGAAAAGAGCGTGTGCCCAGTTGAATACCCCCAGCTAGGTAACGCTGGTAAGGTTGTCGCATAGCCCGGAGAACTGTGCTGGCCTTATGAGTTCGATAAAGCAGGCGCAGTGGAGAAGCCACCAGCAGGGAGCATAAGGAAAGAGCGCATACAGCGCTTACGGTGATTTGCGCTATTTCCAGCCCTGGCCCCGCGCACTCCAGCTGAGCCATAAGGTTACTTTTCAAAACCACCAGCACACAGTGTGCGGCGCTGCACGCGCCTGGTGCCCAGGATATTGTGAATATTTTGAAGTAGGTGCAGGTCGGTATCCGGCTCGCGGGCGTAGGGAAAGCGAGCACTGAGAAGCTGCAGACAGCGGCAGATTTGATAAACCCCCGTTTTTGCGGTAGGATATGACCCAGAGTACCCCAACAATGTAGAACACGCTTAAGGTCACACTTCTGGGAGGACCTGAGCTCCAAAAGCCGATCTGGTAAACAGCAGACATAGCGCAGTGAGGGTGCTTAGGGAGGCGGCGTGCAGCTCTCCAGGGCGAAGTGGCGCAATGTTACGGAAGCTCATGCGAAGTGCTGCTAAGAAATAGGAAACGAGTCAGCAGCCAAAATAACTCAGTCGGGAGAGCCCCGGGGCGAAGTTGTGCAATGTCACTGAAGCTCATGTAAAGTGCTGCAAAGAAATAAAAAACAAGTCAGCAGCAAAAATAGCTCAATCGGGAGGGCGTTAGACGGAAGAGTTAAGGGTCCCTGGTTCGATCCTGGGTTGCGGCGGATGACTAAACATTTTTTTTTTAAATCATCCAGGGCACGCTTAAGAAACGGAAACATTAAAATGTTGATTTATCGACAATAACCTTTTGCAAATATTCTGATCACTGGCGTGCAAAGAAAAAGGCAGTATCAGTGGCGTGAAAGCAGCGGTGTGCTTTGTCCCCCTGAGTGGTGACGGTTTTAATTTCACGAAATTCTCCCCCTTTTACTCATATCCACCTGGCGTGTGGGTACTGTGATTACTGATAATGGTCGGCCTTATCCGCTGGGGTCAGTATGTGCGGCGTCCCCCCCCCCCCGCCCAACCATGGCAGGTTTATTAAGTGGTGGGAGCATTTACGGGGAAAAGGGGCAACTGTACCCAGGGAGCATGGAACTGCAACAATCTGATGGATATGTGCTGCACACGAAGATAAAGAGTTGCGCATCTACTTTCCATGTTTGTGGCAGCATTATCCTGGACAGGGATTGTTTGCCGTTACATTCTTTGCCCTCACCATAGCAAAATGGGTATTGTGGCCCCCTGTTGTTGTATTGTCCGCAAAGGCACAGAGAGCGGTTTCAAAGTACACGGAATTAGATACTAAACAACCACAAATTCGATTGAGTGGCTAACATGTTACATGTAATTTAGAAACGTATGGAAATGCTAAGTATGTCCACATGTCTGCAACGGGGACACCAAAAGGGAAAGGGGTGACGGGCATAATGATCACTGGCTTCTCAAGAGGTAAATTAAACAAAGAAGAGCTTGTGGCCTTAAGGTCACAGCTCCTGACGGTGGAGCAGGGGAACAGGGTTCAATACCCGGCGTTGGCCTTGCTTCCGGGGATTTGGGGCAAATCGCACCATCTTTCACCGCCTAACATTAATGAATGCGTCCTTGGCCAATGTAGCTGGTCCCCATCTACAGAGTTGAAGACCTTTGGGAGGGGAATTGGCCTAACGGCTAGGGCGCCGAACACCTTGTGATGCTGGGCAAATCAGTTACGCCCACCCCCCTGCCTAACAAATAAATAAATACCCTCATGCAACACAACTGTTGCTGATCTAAAGCGCCCCGGTATCTGCGGGTCAAGTTCGCGCCGGACAGCAACAAACCAGCATCCCTGGCACATTTTCCTATTTCATTAGTTACATGTTTTTATGGAAAGCATGCGCAATACACTGGCTCAAGGGGTTGAGCCCTGATGCCAAGTCTTTGTTCTATCGTACAGCACAAAATGAGGGCCAGCAGAATGACCTGCTTTGTTTATCGTGCCAGAAGTTAAAATAAGGAATAAATAACATAGCAAACTGTTGCTTTAGGAAAATAATAAGCAGAAAGTCATGCATAACTATTTTTATACAACGCACTTCACCAGCTGGCGAACAATTAGCAAGAGTGCCTGCCACAGAAGATTAGTGTGTTGAGTGGCACCTGGTGATGCTGATCAAATCATTTTCAACCCCCCCCCCGCCTACTGTGCAGCTCTCCAAAGAGCGTGATCCAAATATGGAAGCAAATCCCATGTTCGTTAAGTAGCAAGCATTAAGAGGGCGTGGAGCATGAGCCCCGGGGCACACGCCCAAGTCAGTGACCCCCACCCCCCACAAATATAAAGGCGTAGGAGGAAGAATGAGGACCACTCAGTTGAGCCATCTTTATCTTAGGGACAATTCTTTTACACCGATTACAGTCAGATATTCCATGGCCTCTGAAGGATGCACAGGCAAAGTAGACAGCACTGGCAAACCACAGTAATATAAGAGCAGGGCCCAGATGGGGGTGGACAGGCATTTGCAAATAAGGGGGATTAGGTCCCCTGCGACCCCAGTTGTGCCAACACGGGGAAGTAAGAAACATGCACAGTTTAGCGAGGTGGCATGTATTCCAAAAGGAGTAGCATGATAGTACAAAAATATACTATAAGAACAACCAAGAGCAGCTTCCAAGACATGTAGCTAACAAGAAGACAGATGTCTGAAGAAGGTCCCAGGGTGAACAGCCCAAGGGATTGCTGAGGGTGTGTGGTAAACACAGTAAAGGGACACAGCAATATGAAAAATCAGTACCTTGGAGTAGAGGTAGCAATACACACCCGAGAAGTGATACCAAACAGCAAGTATTTACTAAAACGAATTGATGAACAACAAGTTCCACTGATCTCCCGCGAAATAAAAATAAAAAAAGTTAGACTTCGAAAACGCTATGGCCTCGGCAAGCTGGAGTGATGGTATTTTTAAGTCTTGCATTGACGAAGACCATTTGATTTTTCACGGAGTAATCATGCACTCAGATGTATTGCCGGATGATGGTTGGAAAATGGCTCCCAGGATAATGATTGTGCTGGCGTTCTTGTAGCTGGGAGTCATGGAAATGAAGGATGGAGTTTTAACCTATACATATGGAAAATAAGCCACCATTAATTGTATGTAGGCCCAGTCAAAGGGTGTTCTACTGAAACACGTCTGCCGTGATTTGTGTCAATTTTTTTGGTCCCACAAGGATATTAACATATTTAAATGTTTTCCGCTAATAGAATTAGCATTTTAAAAACCTTGCAAATTCACTGAAAAATCCATAGGTTTCAGGCCTTATTTAGTTAGGAATTAGCATTTAAAAAACCTTTGAAATTCACTGAAAAAACCATAGGTTTTAGGCCTTATATAGTTAGGAATTAGCATTTAAAAAACCTTTGAAATTCACTGAAAAAACCATAGGTTTTAGGCCTTATATAGTTAGGAATTAGCATTTAAAAAACCTTGAAAATTCACTGAAAAAACCATAGGTTTCAGGCCTTTTATAGTTAGGAATTAACATATAAAAAACCATTGAAATTGCTCCTATATAGTTAGTTGGACTAACTCATACAAAACCATTGAAATTGCTCCTATATAGTTAGTTGTACTAACTATATATTGCGCACCCGCAATCCACTGCTGATGATGTCACATATTACATCATTCATGACAAGGTCAGTGACATCACTGATGACATCTCAAATGACATCGCTGATGACATCACTGATGACATCATCCACATGACAATCGCATACACCTTTTCATACACTAGTAAAATATTTCATCACTCTTTGTGAAATACAGAGTATGATATTTGAATCCATTGTTACAGCAATACAAGTATCTAAAAACCCACTCAGTGATTCATAAATGTATACACACATCTAATCACTTACCTGTAGATTCACTCATACATGCTGTCAATGAACAATAGAACACTATCAAAAATACTTATACGTCTAAATCGACATTACACACCAGCACTAATCCTATTCACATATGAAGTCATCCTACTCACTTATGCAAACAATGGATCATACTTACATATTTACTTAGCTACACACGTATACAAACACAACTTCATCTATTCATTTAGATAGTAAGTCATACTTAGTGAATTAGAAAATCATTATTACAAGTATAAAGTTATCCATACAGTCACTCACACAATCATTGAGTCTTATGTATACTCATTTATATACAACAACTGACACATACACTGCCTTTTATTTTTCTAGTTTGTTGGACATGTATCATTGAGAAATATATTTGCTCATCACCACACCCATAAAGATATTCACTCACATAAACAACTGTTAGAACATGTAGTTTTTTTTTGTTAAAGATATTTTTATTGAAAGTACGAGAAGGAAGAGAAAAAGAAGTAAGAAAAGATAGAAACACAGTAAGTGCAACAAGAGCCCTCATAGGAGCTCACTCTGCATGGCCAAGAAGCGGTAATATTGCTGAAGATTGTATAACGCTGCCACCCTAGCCAGGATGATTCTTAAAGTTCGCCAGCCAGCAACGTTGTCCCCGATGGGAAGTCCTCAGAAAGGCATCAGTTCACAGTGGCACCGGGCAAAAGCCATCCAAGCCAGGGGCTTATTCAACCAGTTTAGTTTGCGCCTCCTTGTTTCTCGGCCAGAAGAAGAATAATGCAGCGAGGTGTAACATAAAAGACCCACCCCCCTAGAGACAGACAGAACAAAACTCCCTCCCCCCAAACTCCTTCAGCCCTCCAACCCCCCTCCCCCCTGTGGAGGCAGCCAAGCAATCGACACACATCCAAACAGTCTCCCACACTTGAAACAAATGGAGTGCACGTAAAGTGGGCGGACAGACCGCCGATGGTAAGTCTCGAGAAAGGAAGCGAACTAGCGGGCCCCACCTAAAGATGAAATTTTTGAAATCTCCTCTGAAAACATCCGCCATACGTTCCATACTTAGCAGCTTCCACAACCTAGCACACCAGAGGGAAAGTGCAGGGGCCTCCTTCTTTTTCCAAGCTGCAGCCAAGGTCAACTTGGCCGCACCTATGCAGAGCCAAAGGATTTGTTTATCCGCTTTAGTCTGATGCTCCAGGAGTGGATCACGGAGACCCAGAAGTACGAAGCCTATCGAGTCAGGAATCGGGTAGCCCAGCACATCCTTGATCCGGGACAATATCTCCTCCCAGTATGGGCGAATGACAGGGCAGGCCCACCAAATATGGCGAAAATCCCCCAAGAGACCACATCCTCGCCAACATCTATCCGACGCAGAGGGAAAAATCTTCCTCAACCGGGCTGGGTAAAGATACCAATCCAGCATCGTTTTCATATGGGCCTCCCTGAGGTCAATGGAATGGTTAAATCTGTGTAAATCACGCCAGAGGTGGGTCCACTCCTCGTCAGAGATATCTCGCCCCAGGTGCTCTTCCCACAAACTCATATATCTAGGGCGAGGTGAGATAGCAGTGGTCAATAAAAGGCCATAGAGGAATGAGATCACACCCTTCATGGACGATGCATGGGTGATAAAGGATTCAAAATCTGTAGGAGGCCTCGTCGCTGCATCCCGCACCTCCGGTGACAACGCCCAGTGTTACATCTGGGCATGCCGGTAACGTTCGGACGGTAATACCGCGTAGTCACGCATGCAATTATGGAAGGTGAGTGGCTCATAGCCATGAAACAAGTGTGTGAGCGCATGGCAACCCCCCGCTCTCCACCCGTCAAAGGGGCCCTCCACGAGAGCCGGTGGAAAGGCTGGGTTAAAATGGATAGGGGTGAAGGGGGACGGGAAGGAGGTCCACCTCTCATCGCTAGAAACCGAGTCCCAGACCCTCAGGGTGGTACTCGTAGGGGTGCTAATATAGGCGTTACGAGGGCGATCCCCCTTTGCCTTCCAGACCAGGTCCCATATCGATCTCCCCGCCAGACTCCTGTCCATATGCAACCAGTGCTTCTCCGATTCCATCTGGGTCCACTCGACCAGAACTCGGAGTTGCTCCGCCTTATAATAGAGGTGCATATCTGGGAGGCCGACCCCACCCCTCTTCAGAGGCCGACGCAGCGTGAGAAAGGAAAGTCTAGCGCGGCCCCCTTGCCAAATATAGCGTAGAATCATGGTTTTAACCCGCCGGAAAAAGTCCCCCTCTAAAGCGATAGGGAGTGCTTGAAACAGATACAGGAGCTTGGGGAGCAGCGTCATTTTAACTGCATGGACGCGGCCCAGCCAAGAAATGAACATGAGCTTCCATCTATTAAGCTCAGTCTGTATCTGGGCCAGCAGAGGTGGGAAGTTGGCCGCATACAAGGTGGTAACAGATGAGGTCAGCCGGACCCCAAGGTACTGTATAGAGGAGCTGGCCCACGACAGGGGCGTGAGTGGTCGGATCCGATCCACCTCCGCAGATGGTAGCGTGAGGTTGAGGATGTATGACTTGCCGGGGTGGACCTGGAAACCCACCACTGCTTCGAACTGAGAGAGCACTTCCTGCACTCGTGGAAGGGAGCTCCCCGGGTCCGCTAGTGACAATAGAACGTCATCGGCAAAAAGAGAGATTTTGTGTTGCTCTCCCGAAAAGGGGAGACCAACAATGTCTGGGTCCTCCCGCACCCTAAGGGCCAGAGGCTCAATGCTGAGCGCAAAGAGTAGGGGAGATAGGGGACAGCCCTGCCGCGTACCGCGGGAGTGTGCAAAGAAGGGTGAAACATGGCCATTAACCATGACCCTCGAACGAGGACTATGGTAGTTGGCCCGAAGCATATCAATGAATTTGGGGGAAAAACCAAAGGCCTTCAGCGCACCAAAGAGAAAGTTCCAGTCCACCCGGTCGAACGCCTTTTCAGCCTTCTGGTGTTGTCGTGGGTCTGGCGACCTTTTATGAATCCCGATTGGTCGGGATGGATAAGAGCAGGCATAAGGTCCTGGAGACGAGCAGCCAAGATGGTGGAGTATAATTTAGCATCTACATTTAGTAGAGCTATGGGCCGGTGTGACTCACACTTGGAGGGGTCCTTCCCGGCTTTGGGGATAATCGAAATCATCGCTTCTGCCATAGTGCCCGTAGTCTGGCCCGCCTCCCTCATGCCATTAAAAAGTGTCACCAGAAAGTCCCCCAGTTCAGAGGCAAAGGTCTGATAGAAGGGTGCTGTGAAGCCGTCTGGGCCAGGCGCCTTAAGCGGTTTAAGGGACTTGATTGCGGTCAACACCTCCTCCCTAGTGAAGGTGGCCTCCAGAAGGTCATTCTACTCCTTGGAAACCTGCGGAAGTGGATGAGCCCCTAGGTATTCCCGCTGCTCTTCCGGCTCCAGGTTATCCGCCGAGTACAGGGCGGCATAAAATTTGCCGAAGAGCTCCGCCTTGGCCGCGTCCCTATGCTCCAAGGCGCCGGAGGGCGCCTGGATGCCGCTTACATATTTCCTCTCACGCTTATCGCGAAGCTGTCGAGCCAGATGCTTCCCCACTTTGTTGCCTTGAGCGTAAGAAAGGCGTCGTAAGCGCAGGAGTGTGTACTCCGCCCGGTTTTATAGTGGGTCCTGAGTTTACCCCACACTGCCGTAAGTGGACAAAGCGTCCTTCGAGAAGGATTCTGCTTATGCGCAGTCTCAAGTGTCGCCAGCTCCGCCTCCAGCGCCTCCTTTTCTTCGCGCCTAAGTTTGTTCAGGGCGGAGTTCAACGCGATGCACGTGCCCCGTGTCGTCGCCTTAAAGGCGTCCCATTGGGTGAAAACCGAGGTGTCCCCAGCTTTGTTAAACTCAAAGAATTCACCAATGGCCGCGCTGAGTTTCTTGCACGACTCCTGATCACGTGTAAGGGAGATAGGGAAATACCATTTGCGGTGGGGGGACGTCTCCGGGGCCCAAGTCAAGCACACTGCCAAAAGACTGTGATCCGATACAGAGAGCGGAAATATCCTACTGTCCCGCAAGTCCCCCTGTAACGACTGATTTAGAAAGATGTGATCGAGACGCGAATACGTGTGGTGAACATGTGAAAAAAACGTGTAGTTCCTAGTGTGGGGGTGGAGGGCGCGCCAGCTATCAATGAGACCCAGACTGTCCATAGTATCACGCAACTCAGGGGAGAAGAGGCCTGCCTCTGTCCTCTGTTGGTGCGAGCAATCAAGGCCCTTGTCCCAAACCAAATTGAAATCCCCCATGACTATCAAAGCTCCCTCCCCAAAATCCCCCACCTCCCTCATGAAAGCCTCAAGAAACCCATTTTGGCCCATGTTCGGCGCATAGAGAACCACCCATGTGCAAAGCTTGCCAAGGAGCATCCCCTTCACCATCAGCCATCGACCCTCCTTGTCGCTTCGCACCCCCATGGGTTGAAACTGAAGTGTAGAGCAGAACAGGAGTGCCACCCCCCGGTGCTTAGTAGTGGCAGAGGATTTGTAAATCAGTGGGTATTGCCTGTTCTTAAGCCTGGTTTCGTCCCTACGGGCCAAATGTGTTTCCTGCAGTCCCACCACGTCCAAATGATGATCTATAATATATTTCCACACCTTCTGACGCTTTTGAGGGGAATTAAGGCCTTTAACATTCCATGAACCTATTGTAACAGGCATCATTTAGACGTTACCCTTCCCCATCCCCCTCCACACATTGCGCCCCCCGTAGTGCCACAAACAAACCAACCACACTCGCAATCATACCAGTGCCACAGCTACCACCACCCGTTCCAAAACAACCCTCCCCCAGTCCAAAGGAGCCTCAAAACAACATACAAAAAAAACAATTCCAGAACCAGAAAGAGAACAATGAAAGCCGGACATGACCATAAGGGTAGGGGGTAGAAGACCCGAGTAATGCCCCCCTCGAATTCAGGGTCGGGGTAACCCTCCAATGGAGCACAGTCCCACAATGTACCTGAGGTGGTAGAGCCCCCCCGGTCCCACGGGCCGCTGTTTAGGGAGCCTAGGCTGCCGAAGAGCTGTCCATCCGGTTCGATTCAGTCACCCGGGCCACCGAAGCCAGAACCACTCCCCTCTCACTTTGGCTCGCCGAGGGAGTCGGGCCCTCCGCCATACCATGCCGGCCCACTCTCAGCCAAGCCGGGGAGCGGGAGCGGCGACGTCTTCTCGGAGAGGCGCTGGCGCCAGCCGACGTAGCCTCCTCCTCCATGCCTAGAAGTTCCCTGGCAGCTGCCAAAGATCTCACTTGCACCAGCCTGTTCTGCCACCTAAAGATGAGCCGAAAGGGGTGACCCCATGAGTAGGACACCCCGTGTTCCCGCAGGAAAGCCGTGATCGGGCGGAAGTCCCGCCGCTTCTGCAATGTGAAGGCCGCCAGATCCTGAAAAAGCTGGGGGCTGTGTCCTCGAAATTGTAGGTTGTTGATATCCCTGGCTTTTCGTAGGATCCTCTCTTTCAATTGAAAATCGTGCACACAGACTAAAATGTCCGGCGGTGGCGAGCGCGCGCCACGTGGCAGCTCAACCCGATGCACTCTGTCCATGCGGATCTCAGAGAGGTCTGCCTCTGCCAGAATCTGCAGGAACAGGGCCTCCACATAGTCCCGCAAAACCTCACCTTCCCCTTCCCAGGGTACCGCTCGGATTCGAATGTTATTGCGGCGGGACCGGTTTTCCAAATCTTCACAGTGGGTCTGAAGGTCCAAATTTTTCTCTCGGAGCCGGAGCATGTCCTGTTGTAACTGGTGGACATCACCTGTGAGGCCTAGATCGTGCTCCTCCAGGGTTGTCACCCGCTCTCCGAGAACATGTAGTTTTAACTTCATATATCTAGTGAATCAACTATTCACACATCTTTGGGCAGTCACACACCCCCCACCGAACCACACACACATTCACTCTCCCATACAAATACTCAATTAACTAATCAATAACTAATACAGACTTTCACATAGCTAGTAACCAACTGGAGTACCTGTTTACACAACAACTGACAAAGAGATACAGATATTCAAACAGTTTAGTCACTATCCACTATATTTAGTGAGACACTATAAATGGGTCAAGTAAACAGTCAATTGCACTGCTACTAAATCCTCCATCCAAATATTTATTTTAATATATCCACTCATTCTTCAATGCAAATTGCTATATATAATGAATATTCAAATAACAAAGCAAACCACATTCACTGGATGATGTCATCAGTGATGTCATCAGCGATGTCATTTGAGATGTCATCAGTGATGTCACTGACCTTGTCATGAATGATGTAATATGTGACATCATCAGCAGTGGAGTGCGGGTGCGCGATATATAGTTAGTACAACTAACTATATAGGAGCAATGTCAATGGTTTTGTATGAGTTAGTCCAACTTACTATATAGGAGCAATTTCAATGTTTTTTTATATGTTAATTCCTAACTTTATAAGGCCTGAAACCTATGGTTTTTTCAGTGAATTTTCAAGGTTTTTTAAATGCTAATTCCTAACTATATAAGGCCTAAAACCTATGGTTTTTTCAGTGAATTTCAAAGGTTTTTTAAATGCTAATTCCTAACTATATAAGGCCTAAAACCTATGTTTTTTTCACTGAATATATATATATGTGTATATATATATATGTGTATATATATATATATATATATATATATATATATATATATATATATATATATATATATATATATATATATATATATATATATATATATATTCACTGAAAAAAACATAGGTTTCAGGGGTGTTGTAGTTAGCTGGACAATTCACCACTCATACAAAACCATTGGAATTCCTCTGTTATAGTTAGTTGTACTAACTGAAACTCTCGCGCCCGCAATCCACTGGTGATGATGTCACATATTCATGACATGGTCAGTGACATCACTGATGCCATTGCAAAGAACATCACTGATCACATCACTGATCACATCATCCAGTGAATGTGGTTTGGTTCGATATTTAAATAAGTATTATATATATAGCAATCTGCATTGAAGACTGAGTGGATGTATAGGTGTCTGGATGGAGGATTTAGTAGCAGTGTGATTGACTGTCTAAGTGACTAATTTAAAGTGTCTCACTAAATATATGGGACAGTGATTAAACTGTGTGCATATCTGTATCACTCTATCTACTGTTGTGTAAACTACTACATAAGTTGGTTACTAGGTATGTGAACGTCTATATTAGTTCTTAAATACTTAAGTGAGTAATTGTATGGGATAGTGAATGTGTGTGTGATTGAGTGGGAGGTGTGTGCCTATCCAAATATGTGTAAATAGTTGATTTAGTAGGTATATGAGGTTAAGACTGTATATGGAAACAGTTGTTTGGGTGAGTGAATCTCTTTATGGGTGTGGTGATGAGTAAATATTTTTCTCAATGATACATGTCCAACAAAGTAGAAATATAAAAGGCAGTGTATGTGACAGCTGCTGTATATAAATAAGTATACATAAGACTCAGTGATTGTATGAGTGACTGTATCGAAAACTGTATACTTGTAATAGTGATTTTATAACACAATAAGTATGAGTTACTATCTATATGAATAAATGAAGTTGTTTTTGTATAAAGATGTAGCTTAGTAAATATAAGTATGATCAATTGTTTGCATAAGTGAGTAGGATGACTGCATAAGTGAATAGGATGTGTGCTGATGTGTAATGTCGATGTAGGTGTATAAGTATATTTAATAGTGTTCTATTGATCTTTGTTAGCATGTATGAGTGAATATATAGGTAAGTGTTTAGATGTGTGTGTAGATGTAAGAATCACTGAGTGGGTTTTTAGAAACTTGTATTGGTGTGTCAATGGTTTCAAATATGGTACTCCATATTTTATAATGAGTGTTAAAAGGTTACACTAGTGTATGATGAGATGTATCAGATTGTCACATGAATGATGTCATCAGTGATATCATTTGAGATGGCATCAGTGATGTCATCAGTGATGTCACTGACCATGTCATGAATGATGTAATATGTGACATCATCACCAGTGGATTGTGGGCGCAAGAGTTACAGTTAGTACAACTAACTATAACGGAGGAATTTCAATGGTTTTGTATGAGGGAAATGTCCAGCTAACTATAACACCCCTGAAACCTATGGTTTTTTCAGTGAATTTCTAAGGTTTTTTTAATGTTAATTCCTAACTATAACCTGCTTGAAACCTATGTTTTTTTCAGTGAGTTTGGAAGGTTTTTTAAATGCTAATTCTTAACTATAACCTGCTTGAAACCTATGTTTTTTTCAGTGAATTGCAAAGGTTTTTTAAATGACAACTCCTACTCATAATGTTGACCACTTTGCATATTTTCAGCAAGTAACCAAATCTGCAACACTACCTAAAAATCAGACAATAGTTCCACTTACCACTAACAAATTAACATCAACATTTAAGTACTGTAAAAATGTCATATATGTACTGTGTGAATTACATTAAACTTACACCCATGTTTAAAGAGCAATATGTTATAGAGTTTCTAATTATGCACTTCCCACACCTAACAAAATCAAAAATACCCAGCGCCACGATCACCACAACCATGTCGGACCCCTTCCCCCTACTTCCTCAGAGGCAGCGCAAAACATTACTACGGACCTTTCCAAAATAATATATCTCCTCAACAGTACACCAGCTCAATCTACAGAGATGTGGCAATCAAGTATGTATAAGGGAAAGAGATCTAACATCAACAATAATGTACACAACGCTAAGACTACTGGTGAAATACCATACACAATTCACTATAGAAATCAAAAACCTTTCAGTGCGTACATATACCATTGATACGTGTAGTGTACTGAATAGTGGACACAACCATATTATCTCAGACACTGGGGAATATTAGGGTCATGTACCTGTGTTCACCAGCCTCCTTTGAAACAGAAGCGGAGTGGGCTAGTCCAGCGTAAACAACATCAAAGTAAGGCTATAAATAATTAGGTCACTTCTGCAAAGAGAAGAGACTGCACCGTAGCGAAGGTCCCCATCCTGCCGCCATGACCCCGTGCTTTCTTGATACAGGCCAATTGCGAACTCAGCGCCACACCACCGCAGACTTACGTCTGTATCGACTAGTGGTTTCCATCGACACTGCGGACAGCAAAGTTCACAACTTGATTTCAACTTTGGATCTAAATTTGTCTTCAGTATTTGTGCTGAGAACTGCCATAAATCTATTCGGTGGTCAGTAGAGTTGACAACTTGATACCAGTTGTAAATGTAAATGTAAATGTGTTTCGATTTATATAGCGCACTATAACCCAGGGGTCTCTAGGCGCTTGCTTAGGGAACCCGTCCTGGTATTCCCCTGTGAGATACCCCGGCCGGGTGTCCACAAGGTGAAAGCCAGGCATCCCGCCGCGAGGGGCCGTAGTGGAGATTAAGCAAGCTATTGCCCAGAGTCGCAGAGTGTGATCCCGTGAGTCGAGTAGGCACCAGCGCGAGAATTATCGACTCCGTGGAATTTTTGAGCCCGAGACCCGCCGAGGCAGGGAATCAAACCCTGGTCCACAGCCGATCCCAGCTTCCGGGTCTGCCGCCTCTAAACCCTTAGCCACACTTCTGCACATCAGCACTGTAGAAAACATTGAATTCAATCTTGATTTATTTAAAACAGAGACAATTGCACTATGTCCTCAGATTTTGTTAAAGTTTGAACAGTAGGAAATTCAGCCTTCATTGATTTATTACAGAGACAATTACTGACAGCATGCAAGTTAGCCTTGATTTATGAAAGGAAGAGTCAATTTTATTAATGAATGCCACAAAAAACGTTCATCTATGTCTGTACTAAGTACTGCCTCAAGTGTACACTGCGATCAACAGAGTTCACCACTTGATACCAGAAGCGGTGAAGCACTACAATCAACACTGAATTCATTCTCGATTTATTGAAGACAGAGACAATTCTACTGTGTCTCAGATTTTGTTAACATATGTGTCAAAAAAGCATTCGTCGATGTTTCTGAGGACTCTTGCCAAAATTTACTCTGCCAACAGCAGGATTCACAACTTGAATTCAACTTTCCATCAACACTATGAACAGTAGGGAATTCACTCTTGATTTATGTAATGTAGAAACAATTCTACTGTATATGTTCAGATTTTTTTTTACATAACTCACACAAATCATTAGTCGATTTTTGTGCTGACAACTGCCTTGAATCTACATTGTGAGGGCTTACGATTCAGGTAAAATGGCGATTGCACATGACGCATTCCAATAGCCAAGAGACATTGTACCAGTGCAACCCGCTCGAACCACAAATCATCGCAGGGTGCGCACAGGCTGAGTTCTTCAGGTACCACTAACTCACTGCACCACATGTCATCTCCACGCGGCCTTATTAAGGCAAATTTCACTAGGCAAAAAACATTTCTCCCAATGCGGCCTGCCCGTACTACGCATCATCGCAGGTTACGTATACGCTCATTCCCAAAGGTACTACTAACTCAGTGCACCATAATTCATCGCCACGTGGCTGTATTCAAGCAGAATTTTATAGAGAAAAGAAATTGGTCAGAATGCGGCCCCCCCTTTCCAACTCATTATCGCAGGATACGTACAAGCTCAGCGCCAAAGATACTACTAAATCAGTGCACCATAAATCATCGCAAAGAAGAGTGAACAGTTTTATGTCAAAGTGAGGCATACTGTCACTTTTAAATGGAATTCATGCAGAATTCAATCGACAAAAGACATTACTTCAATCACTGTGCCTCCCCCCCAACCACGCATCATCGCAGGGTATGTAAAAGCTCAGCGCCAAAGGTACTACTAACTTAGTGTACCAGAAATCATCGCCACATGACCGTATTGAATGAGATGACTTATTTAGAAGAAAATATATCATAGTTTTTGGAGATATACTTCAACTTACTTCTGTGAATGGACAACCAACCTTTATTAGAAAACTTGATTTTAAATATTGTGCTACCAGTGCGTCCTGCTTGGACCACGCATCATCACAGACTCCACAGAACTTTTTTGCTTCAGGTGCAACGAACTCGTTCCACCACTTATCGTCACTGCGTGCACACACACTAAATTATCAATACTATGCAGCTCTACTCAATGTCACGTAGTTGTAGGCTCTTGCTAACCCCTGCCTCCAGCCTACACTGTGGTCATCAGAGCTTACAAATATTTACACTGTTGATTTATTATTTGCAGACTACAATACCAAACTAAGTATAACATTTATCAAAACCTATACAATATCCCTCTATTATCCTTCCTTTAACAACTTTTTTTATATCACATATAGATTTTCTTGAATAATAAATGTCACGCTGCAAGTTCAAAGGTGCACTTAATGATAGTCTACACTGTGGATAGGATGCGTCACAATTTGAACCTCACTTTTTCTTCATTGGAAACGTGAATTTCTTTTTTGGAGACAAAAATGACTACACCACTGGAAGAATCATATGATTCTGATAATTTTGTTACTGAAGAATTCATAACCATTGATAGCACTTCCCCCCCCCCTCAAAATACATACAATCCAGTATGCAACATTCAATTCTTTAGAGTGCAGCCCGTTCAGAACACGCATCATCGCAGGATGAGCACACTCTAAACACGAGACACCACTAACTCAGTGCACCATAAATAATCACCACGAGCATGTATTAACGCAAAATTCTGTAGTAAAAAAAATTTAGCCCCAGTGCGGCCTATCCGGACCACGCATCATCGCAGGTTACGTATACGCTCAGTCCCAAAGGTACTACTAACTCAGTGCACCATAATTCATCACCATATGGCCGTATTCAAGCAGGATTTAACTGATTCTTCATTCATTAGGTAGAAAGTGCAGTACCAAATAAAGTAACCTACTTCAAACCTACACAAAATCGCCATTTGCCCTCACTAAGCAACAATTCACAAGACAAAAAACATTACTATCAGTACGTCCTGCCCAGTCCACACATCATTGCAGGCTCCACCGAACCTTGTTATTTGAGGTACCACTAACTCAGTGGAAACCAAAATAAGTATAACACCTATCAAAACCGAGACAATATCACTTTAGTATGCTTCCTTGAAATGTTTTTTATATCACTTATAGATTTAGTTGAATAAGCAAATGCACGCTGCATACATATTCGATCTTCCACTTCCACTATGATTGCTGATGATGCACTCCACCCTAAGATGCACACTGCGGACAGCAGGGTTTACAACTTCATTTCACCTTTGCATCTACACTATAGACAGTACAAAATTCAACCTTGATTTATTTAATGCAGAGACAATTATACTGTATGTATTCAGATTTTGTTAAAACAAGTGAAAAAAAGCATTGTTCTATAACTGTTCTGACTACTAGCTTCCATATACACTGTGCACAGTAGGGTTCACAACTTGAATTTACCTTTCCATCTACACTACAGACAGAATTAAATTCAGCCTCGGTTAATATAAAGCAGAGAAAGAAATAGTGCTGTTGCACTGCTAGTATGCGCAAGCTCCTTCAATCGTTGCATTCTGTGAACCATGATAACAAAGAATGTAGAAAATTGCGGCAAAATGTACCTCCACCACCGGCAATACAAGTACCTCTGGGACATCACCTTCAACATCGCCACCAGACATATGTCCCCATTTTGAGAAAGTTAGAATGCACTACGTGAAATGCAATTGTTTAATTTGTCATGGGGGCAATCAGTAGACCTAGTTTACAGAGCAATTGATAACCATCGATGCTAGTTTTTTTTCGACCACCCTCAAAGTTCATATAGTCCAGTATGCAACAGTGAATGGTTTGAGTGCAGCCCGCTCAGACCACGCATCATCGCAGGGTGAGCACACGATAAACACCACATGTACCACTAACTCAGTACACCGCAAATAATTGTCACGTGCCCTTGTTAAGGCAAAATTCAATAGTAAAAACACATTTTTACCAGTGTGGTCTGCCTGAACCATGCATCATCGCCAGCTTCACACAAACCGCACCTACTTCAGTGCGCCACAACTCATGAACCATTTACGATAGAATGTTCTGTACATTATTTCACATACAATATTCCTACCTTTGTACAACAGAAGTCATAAACCGTTATGATTAAATATCTGTATATGATATCATGATTACTATTCTACTTGTTACCAACAACAACGTAATAAAATGGAGTCGAGCACAAGTGCCCATACCCACTTCAACTATCTATCTGTCTCTGTGTATTTATTGTGTTTTTAAAATGCTGCTCCTCCGCCCTATCACTTTATATTGTGCTATAAATAGCGTATGCAACCAACTTACCTGTGACAGTTAGTTTGGGCTATTCCTCTTTTTAAAAAGAAAATTATATTTATTTAGCGCAAAATCAACCCAAAACTATACCAGCCATTTACAAGACCACCATATTTACAATACATTTTCAGGCACGCGTAAATTACATCATTACTCTACAATAGCTGGAGGCGCATTCAACTCCGAGACTCGAACACTGATTTTCAGCATCAAGTTGTACAGTGTACCTGAATGACCACATACGTATATAAATTAGCTGCCCTTCATGTGCCAAAAACTACAACTTAAACCTTTCACAGTCCTGTATTTCTACAGCTACAACACTCCACTGAATGTACAACGAACATTTATAATCACAGAAATGCGTCATGTCCACCATATTTTATGTATGCAACTATGAACGAACATAGAGTCAGTGATACCCCGTACCTTCCATGTTGGCCAAGCTGTGGAACTTTACAGATATAATGACACATTTGCTTTTATGACCCGGGTGACGTCAACATTACAAAACGGACACCCAAATAACTTAATTTCTCATATAGCTCATGACGGGACCACGCGCATAGCTTCGGAGTCATGGTTTAGAGCAGGGGTCTCCAAACCGGTCCTGGAGGGCCGGATCCATGCCAGATTTTTAAAATAACTACATGTATCTCAATGGGGATATCCCAAAAATGTGGCATGGATCCGGCCCTCCAGGACCGGTTTGGAGACCCCTGGTTTAGAGCCTCACACAGCACTGGCATACATCAGGCCAGCCCACTGCACTTATGCTTCCAGGAAAACACAACAACGCTACATGGCCCAGATTCCCATTGTAGTGATTTCTTAGTTCCAGGTCTAGTTCTCAGAATGGCACACACACTCCCTCATGGCTGGTATACACCCACACCACACCCATCCAACGGATCCGTCACTACACACGTGACCCTACCTTTAAAAAAGACGGGGCACACGTACTCTACGCCATTTTAGAGTTGCTCCCATCGCAAGCGATGTGATGGCCCGTCCAGGTGGTTCGGACTACTCATTTAGGCCCGAACCACCGAACAGTGGGCCCACCACTACGTGCATGGGCTCTTTGGTCACTGAGTTAGTGGTACCGGAAGGACTGAGCAGGTGAAGAATCTGCGATGATGATGATGGAAGCACGAGTATGTTTTGAGAGAGATTAAACACAAATGCTCAATGGCTATCTAGATACAAAGGGCAAAAAACAATACTTAAAAATCCGCATGGACTTAAGTAGCAATGGCCTGAATAGAAAGAAATCCAGAAAGTCTGTTATATTAACAGAAACATCGTTGGTTGATGCCCTGAAACCAGATATAGAAATATACGGTCGATAATGGTGTTTTAAACAAAGAACTCACGGTGCTATGTCTAGGACACGGACAGAGTCAGCCTGAGATTCTCAAAAAGATATATACCTGAACAAAAGGAAAACGGTGTTTCCTCAATGAGCATTTGTGTTCAATCTCATGGATCATTGCTAGGTATTTTTACCCTTGGTTGCAGTTTGTCTGCTTAGCACCACATTTATCAGTCATTCATACCTTATATTTGGCCTGTTTTTATTTTATTTTCAGGACATTCACTGCTCAATGTTTTCAATAATTCAATCGCTGTTGGGAAACCTCCAACCTCCTATGATGAGATCTTCTCGCATTTCGTGGAGTAAGTTACCTCAGTTTTGCACAGCTGTGAATGCTAGTCGCTGTCTGTTATATTTACAATTCTATATCGTTATATACTTAGGGTAACTTGTCCATCTATATGCCTTTTTAGCTATCCTTTCCTCCTGGTGGCCCATATTCTTCAGTGTGTCTACAACTTCTATTACACTAGGATATCTTTCCTGGATTAGCTATATCCCTTACCAGGTAACATACATCTCTATATTTATTTCATACCATGTATAGATACTCTGTTGGGATAGGCAGCTTTGATTTGACAATCGGGACACATTTTGTACCCACTGTGCTTTCCGACGTTTACTTATCAATTTGTCAGGTTGGCTCAGTCTTCTTATGCGCGAATCCAATGAATTTCAACTACATGTGTATATATTTTGCCCCTCATATTTACACACAGACGTATTAGCTTTTTCTACTTATAATCATTTCCCTTAAGCTACTCTATCACAACACAGGTATGCCCACCCTTTTTGAGAGATGAATGAATTGTATACATAAGTTATTGTATGCATGATGTAATTCTTTACACTTTGTTTGTCATATGTCATTTTTGATTAAATAGAGAGTATTGGTTTGGACGTTACTAGTAGTTTCGTCTTACTGGACATGATAATGTATTGTACATATTATAATTTGTTTATATGTGGTCACAGCAACTGATTATGGTTCAGTAGTATTAAGCTGTTCTCTGATCCTATGATTGTAATATAAATATGTGCACCCTCCAATTGTATTATAATAGTGATGTTACATGTTTTATTCAGTTTCAGTGCAATAGACGGTTACCTGATGAAGGCCACAATGCTGAAACGTGCGTAGTTCCCATCAACCGCATTGCCCCCATCAACTCTTGTTTATGGGTGTTTGTGTTGTTTTTAATATTAAAAATAATTTTTGAATGTATATATGAATGTTCAAATGAATACTATTTTGGATATCAATTTTGAACTAAAATGTATATTGTGTGGTTGAAAATAGAGACATATGAACCACAACAAACTTATAAACTAAAATATCATTAATCAATAAAATGAAAATAATTTCTAATATTCATGTGTGACAATTTTGGTCTATGTGTGACGGGTTTTGTTAACCTGGTGGGGTGTTACATGTTACTATTAGACCTAGAACCGCTTATGTCAATTGTTTGACTGACCTGGCTATAGACCTTTACTTAAAGTGTTTCTTTTCCTATGTATAGCGAGTCTACTAGATATATATATATAGGGGTCCCCCATTTTCAAATTATGAAAAACACACTTGTGACAGAAAGTTGAGCTGCGAATATTCTTTGCAGTCACTCTCTCAATTCCTCTCTCCTTTGATAAAAAAATTAAACACAATGTTAACTCCCTTTTTATCTTACAGGTTGTGTTTTACAAATTGGCTTCCCCCCCAACACCTCTAAAACTCAATGTACGAGGATTCTGCTATGATCCGTGGCCATCGTAACAACTTCTGAGAAAGCTGCTTTGACACGTAGTGTAACCTCTTTGAATCAGGCCAGGCACAAGGTGAGCATAAAAGCTTGTTTCCGAAACAACCACAAGTCATCAGTAAAAGGAGAAAGTGGGTAGTGTTCAGCAGTTTCACTGCGTAGGAATGTACAATTACCTCCGAGCAGTGAGAATAGATAGGTTACAACAGCCTGAGGGACAGATTTACAAGCTCCTTGCGTCACATTTGTGTCACATTTAACATAGGAAAAGTGGCGCAAGGAGCTTCTAAATCTGCCTCTAACTTACAAAGAAAAACACATACCTCCGGACACTGCGAGTCAATGGGGTGCAACAGTATAGATACCCAATATTGAGAACTCACTGCTATGCAGTGGGAATGCATGAGATATAGTACTTTGGAAAAAAAACAGCACACAGACACCTCCTTAAAGTGGTACTTGTTGTAATATAATATCCTGAGTGTACAAAAAAATAAACCAAAAATATATGTGTGCATTTGTATATGCTATGCTATTACTAACTCTATATACTATCTTTCAGATCACTAAACTGCAGGGTGCACTCTGAAGCAGCACGTCCTTGGACACACAACGGGGGCAAAAGGTGAGCTACGAGTATTTTCCCCAGTATTAACTGTTCCATCTATAACTTTCTCTCTCTCACACTTTTAAAGTTGTTTTTTCTCTCTTTCTCTCACTCACTTTCTCTCACATCTTTTCTCTCTCTCTTTTAAAGTTACATATAGTGTAGATAGACAGAGACATGGTTGATTGCATGTGACATCCTGGTCATGTGTGTTAGATGAAACTGTGAGTGAGGTTTGATTTTAAATGAATCTGGGTGAATAGTTTGCTTAGTTGATGTGTTAAAAATCAATTGTTGAAGTTAGTTAGGCAAGATGGTATGCACTGCTTGAGAATCTTAGGCAGCATGTTTCTTAGGCCTCGTCGTTGTCAAAAGATACATGGTAATTCTTTTTGGCAAGTAAGAGGTCTAACAGACTGTCGCAGGGATTCCGTGCTTAGACAGAACTGTGCATTGAGGCATGGAACCTCAGTGAATTACGATGTCCCAAAACTCACCTTAGTACCCAAAAATCCTCCACCAGACTAGCATTCAGTGACTTATTGGTCATCATAAACTGCTAATGCTTAAGGTACTCATAAACTTTCTCTCGAAGGATAAATTTACAGTGTGGTTTGTGGCCAAGGGCTGCACTGGTGGGGGTGGGGTGAGAGGGGGAGGGGGGCGAGTAAAGTAAAATGAAAACTTGTGACCATGAGGTTGTACACAGGTCCGTGGAGTAGATGCCTTCATACATTGAGGTACCAGACCGAGTATACATAGATCTCGCTCCCTCCCGCCGTCTGTCTCCATCTTTATCTCCCTCCTGCCTTCTGTCTCCGTCCCCCTGTGTTATCTTAGTGTGTGTGTGTCTGTCTGTGTCTGCCTTCAGTCCAAGCTGAGACAGTTTGCTCTGCAGGCACACACAGATAGTCGCATCAAAGTACTTGGCAGGTGTTTAAAAGACCATTTATATAATTGAGATGCTTTGTTGAAGCGCCAGTAAATCTCCACTTTCACAATTACCGCTCGCTCGGCTCCACAGAGCAGAGGGTTTGTCGTACTTCACTTCTTAGTGCCTCTGCATTTCCACTCTGTTCTTTGGTGGCCGGGGGAGAAGTGATTGTCAGAGTGGAGATGCCAGTGTGATAAGAAGTGAAATACGACAAAGCCTCTGCTCTGTGGAAGTGGGGGAGCAGTGATTATCAGTCTGAGTGAAGCGCTGCTGCGGCCGTGTTTGGTAACACTAATAAATAATTTTTTTAGCAGAGGTACGATTGTCTGCATGGCCCGCAAGCCACCAAGAAAGGCTTGGCGGGCCGTCACAGGCCCGCGGGTTGTACTATGAGTAACTCAGGTCGACAAAGCACAACATGAACTTAGTACAGCTGAGGTTACGTGGAACACATGAATACTCTTTCAGTATACAATAATTTCAGTCCAGAATATGGACTAAAAGAGGGAACGTGCATATTTGAAATGTTTATTCACTAATGCAGTGCTTTCAAGCGCAGTATCTTATCTAATACGAGTAAACATATTATAAGAAACAAAGTAATCGGCATAGTTACTAGTCCATTGAACACAAATGGTGCAAACATAGGGGTCGATTAGGATCGCGGACGGACTTGCGTCCGTCCGCGACCCCAGAGCAGGAGGGAACCTCCGCATGGCATGCGGAGTTCCCTCCTGTGCAATTAGGATGTGACCGCCACCCTGGCGGTCACATCCTCTATTTTTAACATTGCAGCGGGTGCAGCTTCAAGCTGCAACCGCGGCAATGTTAAAAATGCACGCATTGCATTTGCATGCAGAAAGAGGCAGGCACCGCGCGGTGCCTGCCGCTTTCTGCATGCAAATGCAGGGGGGTACCATAGGTACCCCCCATGTGCACCCCCCACCCCCCTTCACCTAGGGGGCCCGCAACGGGCCCCCGCAGTGAAGATCCGTATGCTTTTCCACGGCGGAAAACCCGCCGCGGAAAAGCACTTTTAAAAGCCCATCCTGATATGGCGGACGGTGTCTGAGAGACACCGTCACCATATCAGAGCTTTTCCGCTGCGGTTGTAAGCCGACCGCGGCGGAAAAGCTGCGGACAGAAACCAGGACCCACCAGCCATCCTAATGTGGCGGTGGGTCCTTGGTCAGTCCCCTGCGGTTTTTCCGCATCCTCGGGGCCGGCGGTGGCTTCCGCCGGCCCCGAGGATGCGGAAAAACCGCAATCATAATCGGCCCCATAGTATGATGCCAAATGAATAGGGTTTAACAAAACTTATTCCACACCCTCCCGAGCAAGTATATTATATTATATTATATCTAAGAAGGTCTTTTTTGACTTTAAGTAGAGCGACCATAACTGAAAATGCTAGTGGTTAGAGATCACATCATTAGCAACCAGCTCCCTGCATGCGAAGCACCATCAAGTTTGTGTTATGCTCTTGTGTAAAGAAATAAAAAACGCGCCAAAGCGAGAACTTGGCTGCAGCTGCATGTATTTTATCTGTAGGGACGTTCGAAGATCAGTGTTCATAACAACTACTGTATTGAGATATCTTTGAAGGTTTCAGTAGCTGCTGTACAGATACAGCTCGGCAAGCAAGGCTGATATCAGTTCAACAACATATTAGCTGCTGTACAGATACAGCTCGGCAAGCAAGGCTGATATCAGTTCAACAACATATTATTCTCGTATGAATCAAAAACATTTCACTAGGCAGTAAAGTAAAGCAGCAGATGTGTGAAAGGCGCAAAAAAGCAGCAGAAAGGAAAAATGGCGTTTAAACTCATAAAAAACTCATGCTAACTTAACACAGTAATCAGGGCACATTTATCCATATATTACCCTGCCTTGCTCCGAGTACGTATCAAATAAGATAAGATAAGATAAGATAAGATAAGCGACTCAATTGTTGAAATCAGAGTTCAATGAAATGTTTAGTTCGAATTCGAGTAGGTGAGGAAAAAAAATGTTGTCCACATAAAAAACTAAAATCTCACCAGCACGAAATTGTAATGTCCACTGTTAGTAAAGCCAATAGGTCTGTTTAAATAAAAAAAAGAAGTCCATAAAAGCTCAGAAAACTAGTGTGAGAAAAAAAAATTAAGACGTCAATGGCTTCCATAAGACTCACTATATATATATTAATAATAACTGTGGGTCTAAAGAAACTCAGAACTCTCTGTTCAAAATGTGTCTAGTCTGCTACAAGATATGTTTGGACCCATCACTGTGCAATATGGATACCCATCAGTTACGCACTCTGGACCGCCCTTCTTGTCATCATTTGGGCAAGTCTCACCAAGTGGTATGTCCACAACGTACAATTAGTACACTTAGATAGTGGTAACTGAAAAGCAGTGCACAAAAAGTAAGTGAAAGGTAGTGATTAAAAATGGATTGTGGGTGCCGAAATAACTTTAATAGGAGGCAAGCCACTTCCAAGATTAAAAGAACGTGAAGTGCAAAATGACAGTAGTTTTAAACAAATATGTACTGCATGTATGGAAAGGTCGACATGTTTCTGCAGTTAACAGATACTGAGTGTATCACCTGCTTCTTCAGGACCAAAACTATATTTTGCTACTGCTTGAAAAGGTGCGTGCGTGCATAATGGAAATTATATAAATATTAGGATATCACCTGAGTAGGCCCTCTCTATGCTCCTGTTTAGTAGAAGCTGATTTCCACAAACGAGAGGAATCATGAGTAGACAACACATATAAAAGATGGCAGTTATCACTCCTGAGTTTCAACAGTTGAAATTACTCATGTACTTGTTTATCTCAAGTACATTACCCAACCATTCATTATTTGGATATGCCTCTCACTCACCTAGAGTTTGAGGGACCGGCGCCGCTCCTCACCTGGCCACAGCTCAGGAAATAGGGGCCCCTCTCTAATTTTAAAACCACAAAAATAATAGTGAAAATCCTCATAGCAACCGCCAAAACACAGTCAATGATCCGACAACTTATTACAATTATCCTGTGTACAGTGGTAATGGGCACATCTTATTGCGCATTATACTAGTGCTGTTTTGTCAGGATGCTCAATAGATATGTACCAACCAACAGGAAAACTATTCTATCCATTGCGGGTAGAGTAGTCTTGTTTAAACTGTTAAAAACACCTAATACCGAACAGGTATCTAGGGATGTTGGTATTACAGCGAAGCTGCAAAGGTCAGCTCAGGCGCATAATACCATCGGGGGATTAACGCGCAATCCAGCTTGCGAAGGCGATTTCAAGCATTTTGTGTGAATATAATACCCAGGCAAATCTCTAATACAACACTAGCACATAAACAATGGCATTAGCCAAACAAAAATAAAAAGTGATCAAAACAAGTTTTTGCACCTTGGATACATTTTAATTATTATTATAAAACATTATTCAATTATAAAAATTTGGTACATTAATATACATACATGATAAAGTGTTTCAGCATTATAGCATATGCATAAGTTCAGACATTTATCAAATACATTTACAATACAATTAAAAGATGGTTTCCTGTCAGTTTACACGCCATATTTCTAGCTGAGAAGAGAAACATCAATTACGTGCCAAAGCTACTGCGCATGCGCCGACACGCGTCGGCGAGGGTTGCGTACGTCCTTGCAATACGTCAAGTAGACTCATGGGAAATGTAGTCAAAAGACTAAATGGTGGAAATGAAAACAGATTCCAACCGAGATTTACATAAGTCATGTCGAGTGTTTAAGGCTAGTGTTAATGCAAAGCCAGCAAAAGTGTTTGATATTATAATGTACTGGCATTGCAAAAAGCCAAGTCAAAAAGACGGGGGAACCATGTTCAGCGTGACAGACATCACCTCCTGAGATGAGGAGTGGGGTTGTGTGCTACATTTTTAGGTCCAATCCCTAATCTCACCACTATGTTCATTTGAAGTGTTATCATCGGTTCTATTTTTTCGTTTTTTTGTTGTATTTTCTCAGGCTAAGAGAACTACTTATACCGATAGATAATAATGATTAATTCTCTCGCTCTACTGTTGGCGACATAGAGGCAGTCCCATGTGGATCCCTCAGTCACTGATGATTCGATATTTAGATTGTATTAATCAATAATATGCAATCTTACGCCATATAAGGCGGAAGATACTGACAGCCTGTCAGCTACATGCAGAGATCTGGTACCGGAGGTCAAAGAAAAAGATCACTCTATAATGAGGTCCAGGGAATGTCTTCATTAAGACCTTCTTTGTCTGTATTTAGATGATATACCTATTTCTGCTTCAATCTGAAGAGATGCTTCATGATGTCGGTGACGTGAGGGGGGATCCGTGGTTGTTCCAAGACGGTCCAAGAGAAACAGCTGTCGTATTGGAGCAGTGAGTCTCGCGCCATGGGTTTCTTGTACAATTCAGACACCTGAGGTAGCCGTGATCTTAAGGTCTAGAAATGCCAGGGTGGTTTTTGAGAGCTCAATCGTAAAGCGTAGGAACGAGTTCTGTTTATTCAGCCAAAGATGGAAGGCCTTGAGTTCGATTTCAGTTCCACGCCACACCAGTAGAATATCATCTATGTAGCGTTTCCAAACCCTTATTGATGGTAAATAGGGATTTGTGAATGATAGTACACGATCTTGTTCGAACTTGTGAACATATAGGTTTGCAAAAACGCTGCCCATACTGGTCCCTGATGTCTGGAGGAACACTGTCTCCTCGAACCGGAAACAGTTTTCTTTCATCGCCATGGTGGTTAGTTTCATGATGAAAGACACCGGGGTGATGGAGTCCCATGCTTGTTCTCGTAGCAGCATTTCAACCACCTCCAGTGTCTCATTTTGTGGTATTGAGGTGTAGAGGGACTCTACATCAAAAGATACCAGAATGTCCAAATCGGTGTCAAACTCGATGTTGGGTAGAGTCCTCAGCAGATCTTTCGTATCTTGGATGTATGTTGGCATTAGTTTGACCAACGGTCGCAAAAAAATTTGGTTCCAAGAGGGACCCGATGCCGGAAATTATAGGTCGTCCTGGTGGAGGGCGTTGTTCCTTGTGGACTTTCGGGAGCACAAAGAAAAGAGGCCTCATTTGCCGTGATCCAGCCTTCTGATAGTGCCTCTTCAGTGAGATGTTTGATGTTCAAGGAGAGTCTCTTAGTCGGATCTTCAGACAGTGGACTGTAAGAGTTAATGTCACTAAGTTGTCTGAGACATTCCTGCCTGTAAGTACTCGTATCCATAAGGACAGTGGCACCCCCTTTGTCCGCGGGCTTGATGATGACTGAATCATCTTTCGCTAGTCCCGACAGGGCCTGTTGTTCTTGCTTCGAGAGGTTCATGAACGGTTTGTCAGTCCTTGAAAACAAGATCTGGATATCATGTCGCACTGCTTCCTCAAAGGTTAAGACCTTGGTTGGGATAGTGTGAGGTAAGGGCATAAAATTCGAGGTTTTTTTTGGGGGGGTGGGGGGGGGGTTTGAGACCCGTGTTGGATTCAGTAGGTGGGTTCTCAGATTTCAAAAAGAAAAAATGTAACCTAACCTTCCTGAAAAATTGAGCTAGTTCAACATTGGTCTGAAATGGATCTCCAGTAGTGGTCTGGACAAAACCAAGTCCTCGGTTAAGCACTTGAGTTTCAATAGGGGAAAGGTCTCTGGAGCTCAGATTGATAATCAAACTGCCTCTGAACTCGTGCCTGCTTGATCCTGAGGAATTTGCTTCCCGCTCCGTAGACCCATCGATTGCGGGGGGACACTCCACTGTACTTTCCGGTTCGAGGAGACAGTGTTCCTCCAGACATCAGGGACCAGTATGAGCAGCGTTTTTGCCCCATCTCTAGCAAACCTATATGTTCACAAGTTCAAACAAGATCGTGTACTATCATCCACGAATCCCTATTTACCATCAATAAGGGTTTGGAAACGCTACATAGATGATATTCTAGTGGTGTGGCGTGGAACTGAAATCGAACTCAAGGCCTTCCATCTTTGGCTGAATAAACAGAACTCGTTCCTACGCTTTACGATTGAGCTCTCAAAAACCACCCTGGCATTTCTAGACCTTAAGATCACGGCTACCTCAGGGGGCTTGGTGTCTGAATTGTACAAGAAACCCATGGCGCAAAACTCACTGCTCCAATACGACAGCTGTCACCCGAAGGCGCTCCGGGACAATCTGTCCTTAGGGCAGTTTTTGCGCATTCAGCGCAACTGCAGCACAAAAGAGGGTTTCTATAAACAAGCGGGAGTACTTGAGCAATGTCTCCGAGACAAGAAATACCCCAAGAAACTTATCCGAGACTCTAAAAAAAGAGCCTCAAATAACAATCGTGAGTGTCTAATTGAAGTGACCCCTCCCAAACCGAAGAAGGGAAGGATAGCGTTTGTAAATACCTTCAATACACAATCCAATGCCATCAAGAAAATCGTAAAACAACACTGGAGGATCCTCAACACTGGCCCAGATAACCTTCCAGAACCTCTATTTGCATAGAAAAGAGGAACAAGTATTAAAGATCGGCTAGTGCATACAAGACCAGGACCAAAGAAAGTTCATCAAGTGGGAACTCTATGGGATTTGCCACCGGTTGAGGGTCACCACCCATGTGGGAATTGTGCAGCATGTCCTCAGACCACCTATTCTACGAGCATCGATATAGGGACATCCAGACGTTGGGTACAAAAACAATTTACCAATTTCAACAGTTCCAACCTCATCTATCTCATTAGATGCCCTTGCTCCTTACAATATGTTGGGATGACGACGAGAAAAATTAAAGTAAGGATATCGGAGCATAAAAGCACGATCCGATGCAAAAAGCAAGCAACCCGCCTCACGAACCATTTCTTGGAGGTAGGACATGCACCCACAGATTTCTCTTGGACCGTCTTGGAACAACCACGGATCCCCCCTCACGTCACCGACATCACGAAGCATCTCTTCAGATTGGAGCAGAAATGGGTATATCGTCTAAATACAGACAAAGAAGGTCTTAATGAAGACATTCCCTGGACCTCATTATAGAGTGATCTTTTTCTTTGACCTCGGTACCAGATCTCTGCATGTCGCTGACAGGCTGTCAGTATCTTCCGCCTTATATGGCGTAAGATTGCATATACTAGCCTTAGGAGCAGTGTGAGATCCTTCACAGAAACTGTGTTTTCCCCACACCAATATAATCATATTATTGATTAATACAATCTAAATATCGAATCATCAGTGACTGAGGGATCCACATGGGACTGCCTCTATGTCACCAACAATAGAGCGAGAGAATTAATAATTATTATCTATCGGTATAAGTAGTTCTCTTAGCCTGAGAAAATACAACAAAAAAACGTAAAACTAGAACCGATGATAACACTTCAAATGAACATAGTGGTGAGATTAGGGATTGGACCTACAAATGTAGCACACAACCCCACTCCTCATCTCAGGAGGTGATGTCTGTCACGCTGAACATGGTTCCCCCGTCTTTTTGACTAGGGTTTTTGCAATGCCAGTACATTATAATATCAAACACTTTTGCTGGCTTTGCATTAACACTAGCCTTAAACACTCGACATGACTTATGTAAATCTCGGTTGGAATCTGTTTTCATTTCCACCGTTTAGTCTTTTGACTACATTTCCCATGAGTCTACTTGACGCATTGCAAGGACGTACGCGGGCCTCGCCGGCGCATGTCGGCGCATGCGCAGTAGCTTTGGCACGTAATTGATGTTTCTCTTCTCAGCTAGAAATACGGCGTTTAAACATTCGCCGGTGCCTCCCCGAACAGCGCAGATGCCTGATTGGAGTACCGACGGAAAGGTATGCTTGAAATCGCCTTCGCAAACTGGATTGCGCCTTAATCCCCCGATGGTATTATGCGCCTGAGCTGACCTTTGCAGCGTCGCTGTAATGCCAACATCCCTAGATACCTGTTCGGTATTAGGCGTTTTTAACAGTTTAAACAAGACTACTCTACCCGCAATGGATAGAATCGTTTTCCTGTTGGTTGGTACATATCTATTAAGCATCCTGACAAAACAGCACTAGTATAATGCGCAATAAGATGTGCCCATTACCACTGTACACAGGATAATTGTAATAAGTTGTCGGATCATTCACTGTGTTTTGGCGGTTGCTATGAGGATTTTCACTATTATTTTTGTGGTTTTAAAATTAGAGCGGTACCCCTATTTCCTGAGCTGTGGCCAGGTGAGGAGCGGCGCCGGTCCCTAAAACTCTAGGTGAGTGAGAGGCATATCCAAATAATGAATGGTTGGGTAATGTACTTGAGATAAACAAGTACATAAGTAATTTCAACTGTTGAAACTCAGGAGTGATAACTTCCATTAATGTGTTGTCCCATTTTCTCTGTTTTCTTTTATATGTGTCGTCTACTCATGATTCCTCTCGTTTGTGGAAATCAGCTTCTACTAAACAGGAGCATTGAGAGG
This sequence comes from Lissotriton vulgaris, assembly GCF_964263255.1. Lineage (NCBI taxonomy): Eukaryota > Metazoa > Chordata > Amphibia > Caudata > Salamandridae > Lissotriton > Lissotriton vulgaris. Next base: position 1,945,675,502 of record NC_141685.1, read on the forward strand.
GCCTACTCAGGTGATATCCTAATATTTATATAATTTCTATTATGCACGCACGCACCTTTTCAAGCAGTAGCAAAATATATAATTTTGGTCCTGAAGAAGCAGATGATACACTCAGTATCTGTTAACTGCAGAAACATGTCGACCTTTCCATACATGCAGTAGATATTTGTTTAAAACTACTGTCATTTTGCACTTCACGTTCTTTTAATCTTGGAAGTGGCTTGCCTCCCATTAAAGTTATTTCGGCACCCACTATCCATTTTTAATCACTCACTTTCACTTACTTTTTGTGCACTGCTTTTCAGTTACCACTATCTAAGTGTACTAATTGTACGTTGTGGACATACCACTTGGTGAGACTTGCCCAAATGATGACAAGAAGGGCGGTCCAGAGTGCGTAACTGATGGGTATCCATATTGCACAGTGATGGGTCCAAACGTATCTTGTAGTAGACTATACACATTTTGAACAGAGAGTTCTGAGTTTCTTTAGACCCACAGTTATTATTAATATATATAGTGTTCTGCTTTAGGGGTTATAACTGTGTCTGGGTCTTTAAATATTTCCCTTGGACCCTACTCTCTCTGTATGTGTTGTTCCATAAGAGTCAGCCTAGAACTGAGTAGGCGAAATAAGCAGCAACCGCTTCTAAAAGGAAGTCACTGTTATCATCCAAAAACAACTCAGCCATCCAATTCAATAGAGGAAAAGAACATACATGCTCTTCAATTACCGGAGCCTCTAGTACCATCAGAGGACAACTCAGTGGGTTTTCAATGTAGCTGTGTGCCAAGAAATCTTGCGCCGCTGCAAATATATTCCAACGACTCAGAACTCCATGTATCGCTGCAAAGGCCATAATCCATCCGTCAGAACAAAGCAGTTCATGATCAATTAACGGATTCATGAGATGATTGTAATTCACTTCAGGAGATACCAAGTTGCAGAGACATAAGTCCAGGGCCCACATGAAATCACAGCTCAGGCAATGAAATACAGGCTGCACACAGGTGAAATAGGAAAATCGAAATGATAATCCATATGATGCACTCAAAGTCGCGAGTGGCAGGATCCCCTAGTACTCAAGCATCCTGTGGCGAAACAGTCCTAAGTGCTCCGCCTTGTTTGCGAAGACAGGACGGACATCCATTTTGTAATAAACAAAATAGGAACAAAAAACCAGCAGCCAGTGGTAGTAAAACAGGAAGTCCAAAAAATAGACCGGAGAATATGGAGTGAAGAGTAGCAGGAATGACTTCAAATATTTTTGGCAAAGAAGTCACTAAACCATTGCTCAGTACTTATAAAAAAATGAGCCAGCCCTGAAGTGGAGGATGCGTTAAAGATTATGGGAGTCACCTCAGCAAATTGTAAAGGAAGGTCACTATTTAATAAGGCATGCACTTCTCTGCGAGTGTTAGCTAAGTGAAGGAGAAACGTTTGCGAGCAGATGTGATGGTAACTTGTGTTTGTGACAATAAGGGTCTTGTTCATCTCATGTGATTGATTCAAGGCCAGAATTCACGGCCAGATGGAAACATGAAGGTTCCCATGCGGGGTGGATAAAGTACATTCTTACAGGAAAGCATATGCTGAGTGACTATTACAACGTAAGCTGTGTCGTTTAATAACTCATAGCAATTCTCATTGCTTGAAAATAAATAACCCCTGTTGACCAATAAGGTAAAAGTCGGCATTATAGCAGGAACCGGTGTACCTTTGAAAACACATGCTACATTACAGCGGTTCTGGTTACATAACTCATGCAATTGGAAGTGCCTACACATCAACGAGTGATCCCGTGTTTCTGTACACTCATCTCTATACAGATATAATTCTTTGCCATCTCTAAGTCATTTATAAGTGAAAGGGAGCGAATTGGGTTCATTCAAGTAGGAGGTACTGAGCCGCTCGTATCTACTCATGTGAAAATAATTTATGGAATTTGAAAACTGAAAAAGTGCGAAAGGTAGAGTAATTAATCCGTGGATTAGCCACGTTGCAACTGTGGCTTCTGATACTAAAAAGGCAAAGTCTCTAGGCGTTGAATATGGAACATCGAAAAAGAAGCGTGTCTCATGGAAAGCAAACGTTGTTTCTCAGTCAAATTTAAGGGTGCAAAGAGAGAGAGGAGACATTAACATACTTTCAGGGCTTTAAGTTGGCCAGGTCTCTTCGGGTCTGAGCACCGGCAGTTTTTTAAAGGCAGGCTCAAAACGGGTCTCTATCGGGCTCTATTTTGAGCCCTGGCACAGGCAGACTGTTTTTTTTCCCGGCCTTTAGTGACAGCCTGCTGTTGCAGCAGTTCAAGAAAAAGTGCCAGGGCATAAAACAGAGCCCGATACAGACACGTTCAGAAACTGCAGGTAGATTATGTGCGCTACTGATGCTGCTGACACTGCTTACTTGTGACTAGTGGTGAAGTGACGGTATGAGGTCATGCTAGGTGAGTGTAGTAAAGGAAGGGAAATCCTTTAAAGAGAGTCATTTTCTGTGTGGAATTCCCTTCTTTTTCTGAAACTCAGGTACAGCAATATTGTTGTGGCGTCACCAGGACTGTAAGTGGAAGTTTTCTGAAAATTATTGACAGGCCAAAATTTCTGTTTATTTAAATTGTGCAGCTATGAATAAGTGTCAAAGGCAATAGTCCTCATTTGCTGTAGGTATGATGTTACTTGTTGTATCATATTTACATGCAATGATATGGGGGCAAAATTTACACTGTGGTTTGTGGTGGAGGGCTGCACTGGTGGGTGAGGGGTCAGAGAGGAAAGGGGGGCTAAAGGGAAACAAAGAGTTGTGACTATAAGGTTATACAGAAGTCCCTGCAGCAGATGCCTTCATGCACTGAGTTAGTAGACTCAGCATACATACATCTGTCCTTCCCGTTCTCAACATCTCTCTCTTTGTGCTTCTCCCTTTATATATCTCTCTCCCGCCGGCTCGCCCTCTGTATCTCTGTCTATTGTGCAGTTCCTATCCATGTTGCCTACCCTCTGCTTTCTACCCTTCCTCTCCCTCATGCATTTTCTCTCTGTCCTGTTCTCGTTCTCCCTCACTCTTTGTCCTACTCCTTCTGTTTCTCCTGCTCTCCCTCTCCCTGTTGTCCTTTTTTCTACTCTGTTTTTCACTTCTGTCCTTCTTCTCCTTTCTGGCCTGTCTCACCCTCTTGCACTCCCTCTCCCTTGTCATCTCTCTCTCTCCTTCCCGCGTTCCCTTTGTATCTCTCTCTGCCTCCTGCTCTCAGTCTTACTCCTGCACTGTCTCCATGCTGGTCTATCTCTCTCTCCCTCCTATTCTCCCTCCTCTCCATCTCTCTCTCCCTTCTGCTCTGCTTCTCCATCTCTGCGTCCCTTCTGCTCTCTCTCTCCCTCTTGTCCTGTTTGCCTGCTGCCCTATCTCTCCCTGTGCCTCCTGCCGTTTGTCTCCCTCCTGCCCTGTCTGTTCCTCCTACTCTGTGACTCCCTTTCCATCTTCATCGTTCTCTTTTTTGTGCCTTCCCTCTCTCTCTTGACCTCTCTCTGCCTCCTGTCCTTTTTCTCCCTCTCCATTTGTGTCTTTCACTGCTGCTCGCTCTCTGCATCTTCCTCTCCCTCCTACCCGCTCTCTCTCTCCTGCGGTCTGTGTCCCTCCTGCCCTGTGTCTCCTTCCTACTCTCCCTCTTCCTCCACCTCTGTCATTAGTTTTGTGCAAATGTTGGAAAGAAAACAAATCACTATAATTAGCAGAATCTAAATATAAATATAGTAAGCAAATTATTCACCCAAAATCATTTAAAAAGAAGCTTAAATCACAGTGTGATCTTGGTGTTCCATGATGATTTTTTTTGGTAAGTAAGATGGGTAACAGATATGCTACGTAAGATTGTCTAGCAGTACATATCATAAAGATTGCATGTAGCATCCTGGAAATGTGTGGAAGATCACACTGTAAATGAAGTTTGATTTTAAATAAATCTGGGTGAAAAAGTTGGTTATTTGATGTGTTTAAAAATAATTTCTTGAACTTAGTTAGGCTTTAGGATATCTAATGGTAGAGAATCTTAGGGAATATATCTGTTAGGCTTGTTATTTGCCACAAAGGCTGTATGTTGTGTAATAAATATGTGTGTAATATGGTAATAAAATTTGAGTACTTTTCTTTTTTATAGTGTTTGTTGCTGAAAAGCAAGAATCTGCATTGTACTCAATAGAGTTTTCAACGTTCAAAACCATTTATAAAGGTGAATTGGTATTTTTTAAAGGGAATTTATTTTTGTGCAGATTAAAATAATAAGCAACTTTTTTCAGAATGTTTGCACTATTTCTCTTCTACTGTAGCATTTTATCTTCTATTTGTACCATGTCTGTATCTGCTTGCACTACATATGTATGTTGTCATACTATTTTACTGTCTGTTGGCTCTATCTTTGTATGGTCCTGGAACATGTGTTCTTTTCTTTGCAGTTCTGCTTCATCTATCCTTTGACTGTAACAGTTTACTGTCTGCATGCATTAATTCTTGCTAAGTCTTCATTATCTCTCTAACTCATGCTGTACCATCTGTGTGTACTCGTTCTTCTGCATTTGCAGAGGCGTATTATGATATGGCTGTTGGTGTGTTGGGCATCTTCTCGGCATATCTGTGGCTGTACCATCTGTCTGCACCCTTTTATATGCATTTGCAGAGGTCTATTATGATGTGGTTGCTCATGGTTAGCATGACATTTTGTACATGCTGTGAAATTGAGATGCTGAGTGTGCTGTTGAAAGGTAAAAGCAACTGTCTCTGTGGCAAGTTTAAAATATGCCTCGCCAACCGCCCTGGGACAAAAAGAGGCGGTGGTGTAGCCATTATTTTTAAAGAGCATTTAGTTTTAACATCTTCAGCCCCCACTACTATTCAAGGAATCGAAGGCCTACACTTTTGCTTTCAAGTGAGTCCTCAGTTATCACTAGCAGGATTAGTGATATATCGCCCCCCGGTCAGCGTAGACCCCAACCTAATCACCCTACTAGATACGATTGTCCAGAGCTCGCTCCTCCACCCCCATTTTATGGTGGCAGGTGACTTCAACATCCACATGGATAAACCCGACTGTGCCATGCAGAGCTGCTCAGAGCCACATTAAATATGGCCAATCTTAGACTGATCAATGAGGGCCCTACACACACAGGGGGCCATACTATTGATCTCATCTTCTCTAACATCAAGAATGTGCTGCCTGAGACACCTCTCCCTCTGACATGGTCAGACCACTCACTTGTCCCATTTACACTGAACATGGTGCATGACATCCCTGCTTCTAGCAAATGCTACTTCCTGAAGAGGCAATGGAAAAAACTGACCCCCGATAGTATGTGCCCTGTCCTGGCGCAAACCACCCCATCCTTGACAAACAATGCCAATATAGACGCTCAACTCCTCAATGAGTGGGTCGGAAAGATGGTCTCCTCCATTGCTCCAGCCTCCCGGGCTCTATCAAAAAGAGACTCTCCCTCAGCTCCCTGGTTCTCGCAGGAACTAAGGAATGAGAAAGCGGCCTGTAAAAAGCTGGAGAGACTCTGGAGAGCTAACTACGGCCTAGAAGAAAAAAACAGGTATAAGGAAGCTTCCAAAAAACTAAGGAAAGCTATCAGAAAAAGTAAAAAACTTTTCTATGCGGATTCGATTCTACAGGCAGAACAGTCTAGCAAACAGATCTTCAAAGTGGTACAGTCGTTTTTTAAACCAAAATGCATTGAAAGAGAGGTTGTACCCACAGTTACACTATGCGAGCAAATTTCCGAGTTCTTTGACCAAAAAATTAAAAAGGTGTACGACTCTTTTGGTCCAGTAATAAAAACAGTAAAGCAGGACCTCGCGAGCAATGGCGAGCCAGGTGTGACCTTCACCCAGTTCATGGACATCCCCCTGAGTGAGGTAAGCAAGAACTTATCCAATGCAAATCTGGCTCCCCTGACGACCCTTGCCCAGCTAAATTATGGAGCTCTATAGCAGACTCTGTAGCTCCCACACTTCAACATATCTGGAACTCTTCCATCGCTTCAGGCATATTCCCAGACGTCTGGAAGCATGCCACGCTCCTACCCCTAAAGAAAAAACCAAATGGGGATCCAGAAGACCTCACTAATCTCCGCCCAATATCTCTATTAGCTGCCCCGGGAAAAATGTTGGAAAAAGTCATACAGTGCCAACTGAGCAAATTTGTAGAAATAAACAATATCCTACATGAAACACAGTCTGGCTTCCGACCCGGCTTTAGCACAGAAATAGCGCTTATTGAGGTGGCCGAGTCAGTAAGGTGGTCGATGGATGCAGGTAACTCAGCAATGCTGGTAATCCTGGATCTGTCGGCCGCCTTCGATACGGTGGACCACGCCAGACTACTCAGCCGGCTGGCTGAGATAGGTATTCAGGATAGGGCTCTGGGTTGGATACAATCCTACCTATCCCAGAGAACTCAGAAGGTGGCACTTGGGACGATCTCTTCTACACCCAAGACCCTCAGCTGTGGAGTTCCACAAGGGTCGGCCCTCAGCCCCCTTTTGTTCAACATCTACCTGGCTCCTCTCTTTACGTTAATTGCCAACTGGGGTGTCAAGGCAATCTCGTATGCCGACGACACCCAGTTGGTATTTCCGTACTCTGAGATGACGCGGGAGTCCTTTTCAAATTTCAAAGGCTGTCTCCAAGATATAGCACACTGGATGAACACAAATAAATTAAAACTAAATGCCAATAAGACCGAAGTCATCTTCTTTGGCAAGGGTCCCTCCCCCGCCTCAGAACTCTGGTGGCCGACGGAGATGGGCCCGGCCCCTTCACCCAGTCACACGGCAAAAAATCTTGGAGTGAGATGGGATGATAGCATGTCCTTTACATCCCAAAACCAACAAGTCGCCGGATGCTGCCTGAGCAAACTGAGAAATCTCCGGAAAATCCTCAGACTCCTTCCGGAGAGCTGCCGGAAAACGGTTATCCATGCGACTATCACCTCACGGCTGGATTATGCCAACGGTCTCTACCTAGGCCTCCCAAAATACCTGACTCACAAGCTTCAGGTAGTTCAAAATGCGGCTGCGAGACTGTTACTGCGAATCCCTTTCAAGCAGTCAGTCTCTCCGCATCTTCGAGCCCTGCACTGGCTGCCAGTTGCCAGCAGAATAAAATGTAAAGCTCTGACGCTCGCGTTCCGATCTAAGCATGGCTCCTGTCCACAATACCTGAAAAGCCGCCTCCCGAGATACTCCCAAACCCGCGCACTTCGGTCCAACTGCCGTGTTCAATTGGCCGTCCCGCGCACGAAAAAGGCCCGACTAGGCGGTCGGACTTTTTCGGCAAACGTCTCCGCTCTGTGGAACTCCCTACCACAAGAAATCCAACAGGCCCCTTCTGAACCCTGCTTCAAGAAACTGCTAAAAACTTGGCTTTTCACCCAGCCACGCTAGTTTTCCTATCTTTAGCCCCAGGTCATCTGTGTTCTACTAGCGCCGGGACACCTCCTAGCGAGGTAGCTGTTCGCGCTGTATAAAATCCAGTATTATTATTAATCTGTTTAGTGAATTTTTTGACTTGTACATTGTGAGTCCCACATTCAGACTGTATACAGTTTGAATAGCAGTTTGTAGTGGTAAACTCAGAAAATCGATCTCTAGAAATAAATTATAAAGTCTTTCAACAGTTCTACAGTCCAGAAACCTAAAAACAAATTTCACAGTAAGATGTCTTTTCACTGCAGTAATTATTTAAAAAAAATAAAAGGGATAGTGTTAATGTCTAGGATCACAGTGTCAGTCAGTTTTCAAAGAAGAGGAAGGTGCTACCTTAATCTATGTAGTTAATAAGTTTCAAAGTATGATATTGTATGTACTTAAAAAATTAGTAAAGGTACTTTTTAGTTATCTATTCATGAAAAAGATATAATTTAGTCTTTATATTTTTTTGAAAGGACCAGCAAGAAAATCTAATTCGTAAAATGGAAAATCATTCAGAGAGCATTGATTTGCATTTCGAAATTGCCAATGATTTAATAGAGGAATTAATTGATGGAGTTTTTGAAGAGGATATTGACACTGAAAATTAGGATTTTATGGATAACACTTTGGACAGTGCATATTTAGAAATGGTGGAAGAATTAGAAGGGGAAGAAGAGATTTTGGAAGATCAGAATTTTGATTATGAAGGAGAAGTACCTGATGAAATTATGTTACAAGTATTACTAGAATATGAATTTTTAAATGAATAAAATTATTTTTGATATGAAAACATTCTTCAAGTCAGTTTGTTTCTACTATTCATCGTTGATCTGATTTATGAGAATGAGAATAAATGTTTTGATGAAGTGTGTTAGAAATTATAGTCAAAAATATTAATTGCACTATGATCACCTACAGCGCCTGAAAATCAGTGTACTGTTCTTAAGCCTGAAAAATTATTATCAGAAAATACGTCTATAATGTTGGCACAGCTATGGACTGTCATAAAGTTAGAAACAGCATTCACTTCATGATTTCCTACTCTGTTCAGAGACTGTTGCATTTTTTTTTTTTTACTTATAAAGTAAACCAGTGGTTATAATTTCTATATTATATGCTAGTAGAGGTCTATAAATTTTTTTTACTTTTTTCTTAACAGATTGTCATTTTCATCACAAACATAAATCAGTATGCCGACCAGAAATGAACAAAGAAAGCAGTATAAATGGACATACCATTCGAAGAGAAAAGAATTAGAAGAATTACGTAATCAACAAAGGACGGATAAAAACAAGAGTGCTCCTGGTAAGAGAAGCAATGATTTCATAAAAAAGTTGTCTCAAAGGAAAAAAAAATTGGATACTGTTGAAAAGGAAAAACAGTTGTCAGTATCTACAAGGAGAAATCAGAGAAAAAAGAAAAATGCTTCTCAACTCTGCGGTGAGGAAAATATGTACAGTAAAAGACATACTAATCAGTTTGCGGCAATCAGGAAGCGCATGTTTTATAATAGAGTAGTTTTGAATTTATTAAAAAAGGAAAAACTTTCTAAAAGGAAATCAGCTCTTTATAAGAAAAAAATATATATTGAGGATGTTGTTGAGTGCGCGCTTGAGACAAAAAAAATTATTTATTTTAGTAATTAATAGAATAAATACACTGAATAAGGCAATCAGAGTTTTAAAAGCTAAGAGTAAATGGAAGAGACACATAAATAGAAGTAATTTTTGTGAAGTTTTTTCTGGGAAATGGATGCATACTTCAAGTTCTGAGCCATTTTTTAATGAAGAGAGTTACTTTCAAAGTAACGATTTGTTGCATGCAGTTGACACCAGTGGTCGAGCATATGAGGTGAAGGATGGTTGTCCTATTGAAAAAGAGAAAATTGTGCTTAGAAATGCAGAAGAGGTGAGAGCTGAAGAAGTTTTAGAGGGACGTCCTAACGTTCCTGTTTACAGATGGAATTGTAGTAGTATTTGCAGTGTACGACAGGATTCAATTGATTTCTTTCGCAATTTCTTACGTAAGTATACTAAGGAAAGTCTAAAAAAAAGATTGTAATGTTGCAAGAATTAGACCGCTGCAGAGTGAGAGAAAAAACAGGTCTGCAAGGCCATTCTCTGGCTTGTCTTTCTAAAAAAATATGCCAGAGTTGTTTTTCATCACTTAAGGATGTTAGCAGTGCATCATACCAAAATGAGGAAATTAGTGAGAAAGTTGTATTATGCAAAAAGTCCAGCACTTAAACTTAAACAGTTAAATAGTGCTCTTTTGCATGGATGTGAATTAGATGTTAAGAAGATTTGTGCAGAAATTGAGGTTAGTTACTTTGGTCCAGAAGAAGACAATGCAGAAACTGATACAGTTATAGAAGGAAATGTGGTAGAAAATGTCAGAAATGTTAATACTGAAGATTTTGAACAGGAAATAACAAAGTTTAAGGTCATTGCAGGTGAAAAACCAAATTTTCCTTGTGTGTGTTGTCGACGCATTCATTACAAAACTCAAACTAGGTTAGTTGATTTATATTTAAAAAGTGAAGAGGAAAATAATAGTCAGTGGAAAGATTTTGCGACTTATTTGTTGGTAGAAAACTGTTTTGATTTGGGTTTTGATCAACGTATTTGTAAATATTGTTATAATAAATTAAATGAAAATAGAATGCCTGCTAGAGCTGTACATAATAATCTTGAGTTGATAAATATTCCATCTGAACTGAAGGATTTAAATACTTATGAGACTATTCTGATTCAATGTGTACATCCTTTTCAGGCTATTGTTCGTATGGACCCTAAGACTGGGAAATTAAATCCTTCAGATTTACAAAGATGATTAAAGGGTAGAGTTGTATATTTGCCACTTGATTTAAAGAAAAATATTGAGACAATTGGTGTTGAAAATGTAGAAGAGGAACCTCTAGTTATTCTAGTTAATGGTGTACCTACAAAGAGTAAGAAAATCTGGCAAGATTTAGTGGATGTTAGAAAAGTCAAAAAGGCAACGTTGTATTTAGTCAAAAACAATAAATACTATAAAAATGTATACGTAGAAGAAGAGGAAGTAAGTGAAGAAGAGGATAATGATTTGTCTATTGGACAAATTGAAAAAGTGGATCTGTCCAGAAGCGAAGAAATTTATGAACATTACAGTGTTCATCCACTGCATTCCAAAGAAGCAATGGGGAATGCTATTGAATTATTTCAGATGAAAATAGGAAGTCCTGTTAGTGTATGGGAAGAAAGTTTGGAAGGTCGTTGTTTTCCACAGTTATTTCCAACAGGTCAAGGTGCACGATATGATGATCGACCTATGCAGATTGCTGTAGCTGAATACCGGATAACAAGATTATATGCAGAGAATACGAGATTTCGTCAATCTATTCCATATTTGTTTCATCTTCTGTTTGAGAGTGACTTATCTGGACTTTCTTATGCAGTAAACCATATTTTAAAAAGTGGAGTGCATCTGCAAAATGTTTCAGCAAAGGAATTTATGGATAAAGTGCAACAGAAAGACAGTGTTTTGGATTCTCACCTAATTAATTTGATGGCATGTCAGCGTGGTACTAATGAGTATTGGTACCGTCGTCGTGGAGATTTGAAATGCATGCTAAGAAACTTAGGAGCACCTACATGGTTTTTAACTCTAAACTGTGCTGAGTATGCTTGGGAAGATGAACTTGAATTTCTTCGGGAGGTGAATGCAAATATAGAAAATATAGACTACAAGACACCTGAAGAACTGTGTTCGTTGGATCCGGTTAACGTTTGCAGATATTTTAATCATAGATTTGAAGCTATGATGTCTTTTATTACAAACAAGAAAAATCCACCTCTTGGCGAAGTTCTGGATTTCTTTTGGAGAAAAGAGTATCAAGCGAGAGGTGCTCCTCATATTTATATGCTATTATGGATCAAGGAGGCTCCCAAATTTGAAACAGACTCAGATGACACTGTACTGTCTTTCATTGAAGAATATGCAACATGTGAGATACCTAAAAGTACAACTGATAAGGACTTAAGAGGAAAAGTGTTACGATTTCAAAGCCATCGTTGTGGAAAATATTGTCGGCGAAAATTCAAATCAAAGGATAAATTCTATACCAAATGTCGTTTTGGATTTCCACGACTGGTACTTTCAAAAGGAAGAGTCAACAATTTTATGTCATCTTTGCGACATAATATCACAAGAAGATCACTCAAAAATACCTACAATTTAAGAAGAAGTGAAGAGTCCAAATATATAAATGACTATAACCCAGTCATTTTGTCCATGTGGAATGCTAACATGGATATTCAATATGTTGCAGACAACTCTACTGCTGTGGCTCGATATGTAACGTCTTACATCACCAAATCTGAAAAGACGGAACTGAAGGAGATGAAAAGAGCCTAAGCAAGAAATTGTACACGTACAGTTTGAAGATGTTATCTCATCGAGAAATTGGAGCATATGAATGTTGTGATCGATTATCATCAGCAAGTCTTTATGCGAAGTCTTTATGCGAAATCTAGAACTATCCTGTGGGTGAGTTTAGGTCTTGCAGGAACACGAAACCGTGTTTTGAAACCTGTTCAAGAAATTTAATATTTAGCACAGAAAGAACCAAACAGTACAGACATTCTGAAGACAAATATGTTGGATACATACTATCCAAATAGAAGTACTCTGCTTGAAAACATTTGTCTGTATGAAATACTTCAAAACTACACTTTTAAAAGGAATATTACAGAGAATATTGATAAAGGTGTATACGCTGTGATTGGACATGAAGGATGTCTGGTGAAACAAAGAAAAGGACACTTGATTAATCACCGAAAACTGAGTTGCGAAACTCCTGACAAAAGAGAATTTTACTATTTAGCTCTTTTGCAACTCTTTAAACCATGGCGTACAGAAGAGGAACTACTTGGTGAGTTTGATAGTTATGAAGATTCATTCAACGCATCTAAAAATAGTATAGAATGTCCTGTTTTTAGTAATTATCTCCAAATGTTGAACGACGAAATAGAGAAAGAAGCAACAATTGCAGCAGAGATTGCTAGAGGCAGTTCTCAAGATAGTCAAAGTTCTGCTTCGTTGAGTCATGATCTACTGGGACAACCAATTATCCAAAATGAAGCAGCCAATGCCATGGATGAGGTGGAAAGAGCAATGGAGCAAGCTCAAGAGGATGTAATAAACTTAGTAGAATTGGAGAAGCAACTCAATCTTGAGTAAAAACAGATATATGATGAAGTGACAGAGCAGATTGAGCATGGTTTTCGTCATGAGAAAAAAGAATGCTCATGTATGTCATTTGAACCTGTACAACTATATGTAAGTGGAGAAGCTGGAACTGGTAAAAGTTTTCTATTTAAAGGAATTACCACATATCTACAGCAAAGAACTCAGTCAACACTCTCTTTTGTTGTTACTGCTCCAACTGGAAATTCCGCCCTAAGTGCGCTGGGGATGCCCAGACGTGGGTCCCAGGCACTCCACACCACTGGAGTCAAGCTAGCCGGGCTGATGAGAGGTGTTACCTCGAAACCGGTCCGGTCCTCGGATGCTTGATTCCGTTCTGGGAAGGACATGGCTTTTGTAGTTCGGACTGGACTGTTCCCATGGGGCACAGTGTCAGAGCTGATTTGCATATCGCCATTGTCTAACCCAGGGTGGTGTGGAGTGCAAAAAAACGATGGATTTGGGCCCAGATCTTTGGACTGGGGTGAATGTGTGACATTGATCCACATTCTGTCCATCACCTGTTTTGTTTGCAAATTCCGTCCTAAGTGCGCTGGGGATGCCCAGACGTGGGTCCCAGGCACTCCACACCACTGGAGTCAAGCTAGCCGGGCTGATGAGAGGTGTTACCTCGAAACCGGTCCGGTCCTCGGATGCTTGATTCCGTTCTGGGAAGGACATGGCTTTTGTAGTTCGGACTGGACTGTTCCCATGGGGCACAGGGTCAGAGCTGATTTGCATATCGCCATTGTCTAACCCAGGGTGGTGTGGAGTGCAAAAAAACGATGGATTTGGGCCCAGATCTTTGGACTGGGGTGAATGTGTGACATTGATCCACATTCTGTCCATCACCTGTTTTGTTTGCAAATTCTGCCCTAAGTGCGCTGGGGATGCCCAGACGTGGGTCCCAGGCACTCCACACCACTGGAGTCAAGCTAGCCGGGCTGATGAGAGGTGTTACCTCGAAACCAGTCCGGTCCTCGGATGCTTGATTCCGTTCTGGGAAGGACATGGCTTTTGTAGTTCGGACTGGACTGTTCCCATGGGGCACAGGGTCAGAGCTGATTTGCATATCGCCATTGTCTAACCCAGGGTGGTGTGGAGTGCAAAAAAACGATGGATTTGGGCCCAGTTCTTTGGACTTGGGTGAATGTGTGACATTGATCCACATTCTGTCCATCACCTGTTTTGTTTGCAAATTCCGCCCTAAGTGCGCTGGGGATGCCCAGACGTGGGTCCCAGGCACTCCACACCACTGGAGTCAAGCTAGTTGGGCTGATGAGAGGTGTTACCTCGAAACCGGTCTGGTCCTCGGATGCTTGATTCCGTTCTGGGAAGGACATGGCTTTTGTAGTTCGGACTGGACTGTTCCCATGGGGCACAGGGTCAGAGCTGATTTGCATATCGCCATTGTCTAACCCAGGGTGGTGTGGAGTGCAAATAAACGATGGATTTGGGCCCAGATCTTTGGACTGGGGTGAATGTGTGACATTGATCCACATTCTGTCCATCACCTGTTTTGTTTGCAAATTCCGCCCTAAGTGCGCTGGGGATGCCCAGACGTGGGTCCCAGGCACTCCACACCACTGGAGTCAAGCTAGCCGGGCTGATGAGAGGTGTTACCTCGAAACCGGTCCGGTCCTCGGATGCTTGATTCCGTTCTGGGAAGGACACGGCTTTTGTAGTTCGGACTGGACTGTTCCCATGGGGCACAGGATCAGAGCTGATTTGCATATCGCCATTGTCTAACCCAGGGTGGTGTGGAGTGCAAAAAAACGATGGATTTGGGCCCAGATCTTTGGACTGGGGTGAATGTGTGACATTGATCCACATTCTGTCCATCACCTGTTTTGTTTGCAAATTCCGCCCTAAGTGCGCTGGGGATGCCCAGACGTGGGTCCCAGGCACTCCACACCACTGGAGTCAAGCTAGCCGGGCTGATGAGAGGTGTTACCTCGAAACCGGTCCGGTCCTCGGATGCTTGATTCCGTTCTGGGAAGGACATGGCTTTTGTAGTTCGGACTGGACTGTTCCCATGGGGCACAGGGTCAGAGCTGATTTGCATATCGCCATTGTCTAACCCAGCGTGGTGTGGAGTGCAAAAAAACGATGGATTTGGGCCCAGATCTTTGGACTGGGGTGAATGTGTGACATTGATCCACATTCTGTCCATCACCTGTTTTGTTTGCCAACTGGATTGGCAGCACGTAATATTAAAGGTATTACTTTACATCGTTTATTGATGCTGCCAGTTGAACATGAAAATAAATTACAATATCACAAGCTATCTGGAGAAGCTTGTTGTGAAGTTTCTAGAGTACTTAAAAAATGAAACTTCTCATTATTGATGAGGTAAGCATGGTATCAAATGTAATGTTTGCCTTTGTGCATTTAAGAATGCAACAGATTCTTAAAACAGAGTATGATGTGTTATTTGGAGGCAAACATGTCATAGTTTTTGGAGATCTACTCCAGCTAACTCCTGTAAAAGGACAACCTGTATTTGAAACTGTTACACATGAAGACACCAGAAAGTGCCTGGGCAGTATTGGAAATGTTAATATATGGTCACATTTCAAATATACTGAACTCATTCAAAATATGCGACAGGCAAAGGATACTAAATATGGAAATATTCTTCAAGATATAAGAATTGGAAAACTAAGTGAAGATGCGAAAGAAACTTTACAAACACGATTACTTTCCAATTTGTTTCCCAATGAAGATAATGCAGCTGAGAAAATATATACTAAAGAGGCAGAAGATAAGTCAGTCATATGCTTGATGCCAACTCTACAAGAATGTTTGGTGTTCCATGAAAAAATGTTGAAGTTAGAAATCAACAAATTAAGAAACTGGAAGCTAAAGATAGAAAAGAGCATGAAGGAAGTACTATTATTTTGTCAGAAAGGTTGAAGTTAAAATTGGATTCTCTACAGAAATCTATATCTAAAACTGCTGGCTTACAAAAGAATCTGTATGTATGTTTAAATTGTCAGATTATTTTACGGAGAAATTTACATGTAGAAAGAGGTTTGGTGAATGGAGCAATGGGTAATGTTGTTGGTTTTGTGAATTACCCAAATAGAGATGAGATTGAATTTTTAAGAATCAAATTTGATGGAATTGAGGAAGTTCAACAATTCAGTCGTTGTTCAACTCATTTTTTGCTTGTGAAAGACTAATATGTCAGTCGGAAGCAATTTCCTATTTGTTTGGCATATGCAGTGATTATTGGACAGGGGAGACCTCTCGGTCATCCCGAACGTATGGCTGGTTGCCCCGCCCGCCCGGGAAACCTTGGCAGGAGGGGGCGTGTCCCCGGCCGGTATGTCCAAAGTGGCGTAGTTGGAGCACGCCCCCGCCGCCGAAGAGGGTTGTCCTAACACCCGCCCGTAAGTCTGTGCACTTTTGTGCGGGATGGGGATGCCGCCCGCCTCCCCGCTGCAAGTTAAAAGGCACGGGGGTCCAGGCAGGCGTCCTCTTGTTCCTGCGCTCTGAAGGCTGCACCACTCGTCGCTCGTGAGCCCTCAAGGGAACAAGCAGCAGTTTTTGAACGTGGTAATCGTTGTTTTTCTGTTTCAGTCGTCAAGGCGTATCTGGGATCCGAGGACCTGCACAGAACATCGGATATGCCTGGAAAGAAGAATGGGAAGAGCTCCGAGATGGAACGGATGCTTCGCACACTGGTAAATCAAGTGTCGGCGATGGACAGGAAATTTGGTAAAGTAGACCGATTGGGTCGCAGCTTAGCGGCGCTCCAGAAGAAAGTGGAAGCTTAAGCGGGGCCCTCAGGGAGACCTAAAAGGATCGTGGGGCCTGCTTTGCCAAACGTTACTCCAGGGGGGGACAAGGGGAAAAAGAAGAAAGGGAAAGGGGGTCCTAGCGATGTCCCAGTCCCAATGGAACTTCCGCTGGTCCCAGCAACCCCAGTGGCCAGCCCGGCGCCCGCACCGGATGGGGGATTGCCAATCCCTGTGATTATCACACCACTGAATGAGGAACAGGTACCCCCGGAACTGGCGATGCATCTAGCGGCGGTATTGCCTTGGTTGAAGAAGTGAGCGGGGGATCTGCGGCTGCGGAAGATCCAGCTGAGGAAGCCAGGCAAATTATCGACCAGCTCAGGCAGGCAAGGGGCTCTGGGGCAGGGAACATGCCTTCTATTCCTCTGCAGGTGGCGAACACGGCCGCGGTCGAGAACCAGAATAAGGCGACGGACACAACCGGAGGTACGACAGAAAATGGTAAGAGGTCGCTCCCAATAATGGGGGAGGGCGCTGTACCTTCAAGGCGGGAGTGCCTGGCACAACATGTTCCAATGGCCACGAAAGAGATGGTGTGGGCGAACAAATACATTAATATGTTTTCATTGCTAACGGACAATCGTGAATTAGAATATGCCAAAACCCAGAAAGATTTGTGGCACCCCAGTGAATGGAGAGCAAAAATGGCAGAATTCAGGGTGGAGGAGTCTATGATGAACTGGATCAGGGCTTTTTCTGTGTTTGTAGCAATTATGGGTGAGCGAACACCAGAATTGTTGGGAGACCTTGCATGCTACCAGAGCAGGATCACGGGCTTCCATGAGAAATATGGAGGGGACGCATAGAAAGGGTATGATGTGTTGTTTAGAAAAGCAAAAGAGTTTAATGAATCGCTGACTTGGGATTGTTTGGACACTGTATCTTGTCATGCGCAGTTCACGCCGGGCTCGGCGGGAGGAACAGGGTCGAGTGTGAATGGTTTCAGGGCTTTTCAGCAGAAACATCCACAGCCCTTTCGACCAGCCCACGGGGGAGAGACTCAGTCTAGATCGGGCGGGAATGGGAATAAGCGAGGGGTATGTTGGGGTTTTAACAAGGGAACGTGTAGTAGGCCGCAAGGAACATGCAGGTTCAGGCATGCCTGCGCAGGCTGTGGTAACACCTCCCACCCCAAAACTAGCTGCCGATCCAGAGGCAATGTTACCGGAGGAAAAGGGGGTACCAAGCAGGATTGACACGGTGCCTCGGATGACTAAACAATCGCCCGTGGATATTTTGGCTTTGACTTCCTGGCTGAACAAATACCCTGATCATGTGTCCGCCGGGATCCTGCGAGATGGCTTCTCGTATGGTTTCAGGATCCCGGCGGGTTATTATCGGGGGGCCCCCTTATGCAGAAACCAACTGTCCGTTATGCACAACCCGACGGTGGTCGCCACAAAAATTGCGAAAGAGGTTCGCTTTGGGCGGGTTGCAGGACCATTTGGTGAAATACCAACGGCCAATTTTGTGTGCTCCCCATTAGGGGCAGTTCCCAAGAAGGAGCCGGGTGAATTCAGGCTCATTCATAATCTATCTGCACCAAGGGGGGCTTCCGTGAATGAGGCAATCGATTCAGGCATTTGCAGTGTGAGGTATGCATCATTTGACGACGCAGTAGTCATGTTGAATCGCCTAGGCCCCGGTGCATTGTTAGCAAAATCGGATATTGAATCCGCATTTAGGTTACTACTGGTGCATCCCCAGGATCAGCACTTGTTGGGTTTCGCATTCCAGGGGAAGTACTGCATAGATATGTGCATGCCGTTGGGTTGTTCAATTTCTTGTGCCTACTTTGAAATGTTTAGCTCAATCCTGGAGTGGGCATTCTCGAAGGCCTCAGGGCACCAACATGTGATGCATTATCTCGATGATTTCCTGTTTCTCGGCCCGGCGGGCTCTCTGGACTGTGCACGGGCATTGCAGGAATTCCGCGTGCTCATGCGGGGTTTTGGTGTTCCGTTGGCGCCAGGTAAGACAGTTGGGCCAACTACCTCCCTGGAGTTTCTGGGTATTGAACTAGACTCCGTGGAGGGTTGCTTCCGTCTGCCGGCGGAGAAGATCGCCAAATTCAGGGCCTCCTTGCTACAATCTGTATCAAAAAAGGGAGGGAGTTAAGGTAGTTGATCAATGGATCAACGGACACGGTTTTCCACACAGGTGGGTGGAAGGTCCAGTTACAGCTTGTGTCCGTGTCTTGCACTAGGGAATCAAAAAGGGGAGGTTGCTGCACTGTTCCTATGGGAAGTGAGGGAAGAATTAACTGGCATGACCACAGATGTTAGAGTAACATCCTGGGGCATCCATTTTGTTGGATGTAATTGCCTCACACACCCCGAAGGATGTCATGCTTCATCATCGGCGGTTGCTCCTCGACGGGGAGGCGGTGCAATCCCCGACGGGCTCACCTCAAAGAGGGGCTCTTTGGCGGAGATCTTTTTCCAACTGCCTTATGGTGAGGTGCGGGTGTGTGGGCTGGGCTAGGTGTAATGGTGTGAGGGATATTAAAATGTAGCAAGGGGTACCGGAATTCAATTTATTCTGGGGGTCCCCTGGCTGCAGTTAAAAAAGTGGGGTTAGCTCACTAGGTGTCAGCCAGGTTAGGTCGGGTGACCCTAGATGAGACTAAAGGTGATGTTGGTCGACATGTTTCTCGCTGTGGGTCAAGTCACCCGCGATTCATCAGGACCTTAATAAAGTGCAAGGGAAAACATGCTAGTGTCATGTGTATCAATCGTTACCTCTGTGGGTACTCCTATGCCTAGACATAGAAACAAAGGGAAAAACGTTAAATGCTAATCTGCATGTCAACAGCTCAAGTCAATGCCAGGGTGTTTATACAGTGTGGCATGCTATTGGTGTTAAGGGGTAATGTACAACAGCCAAAGCATGCCTTGCCAATTGTGTGTGCAAAGTGCGCAGTGGGGAGCACACACAACTGTAGAGTCCGTGAGGAGGTATGTGGTAAAGTGCTGGCTAAAATCAAAGATTTTAAGATAGATTTATAGAAAGATTTAAAATTTGCAGCAGTTTAAAGGACTTAGCTGCTCATTAAGTGTAGAATTCGAGCAGGTGTATTTTATGAGGCACCGTTTGTAACTGCATGCACAACATTCACACACTGTGTCCCAAAGGGGTATGTATAGATAGAAACAGCTCTCACGTGCCCCACTTACCTAATGGTTAAGGATTAAATGCCACATGAGGGGTCGGCGGGACTGAACATCAGGGAAGAGCCCAGGGTTTTAGCTGGGGATGGAATATAACATAGCGCCTGTAGTTGGATAATTGCTAATAATAGTTAATATATCCCCAAGCAGAGTTGGGCTGAGAGGTCAAGGACCTCCACGCTGTCTCCCTTCTTTAAATCCCTGTCAGGTAGACTCACCTCCATTCTCCCGTGTCCGCGCAGTCAGACCTACCCTTCTCCGCCGAGCTCGAGTAGATGTGAGAGCTCGGCGGCCGGGGAAATTTAAACCATGTTGACAGGTCGGCGTGTGACGACGCGTCTCCGCCTCCTCTGTCAAATCACGTGGTTTGAGCGCTTTCTGTGGCGACCATCTTACAGCGGTGTCCTGGCGCGCTAAATGCTGATTATTCATCATTCTAAGTGTCTTGGACATGTAATTGTGTAATTTGGGGAAATCTTAAAGGGGGGGAATACACGCCGACCTGTCAACATGGTTTAAATTTCCCCGGCCGCCGAGCTCTCACATCTACTCGAGCTCGGCGGAGAAGGGTAGGTCTGACTGCGCGGACACGGGAGAATGGAGGTGAGTCTACCTGACAGGGATTTAAAGAAGGGAGACAGCGTGGAGGTCCTTGACCTCTCAGCCCAACTCTGCTTGGGGATATATTAACTTTAGCCTTAGCAATTATCCAACTACAGGCGCTATGTTATATTCCATCCCCAGCTAAAACCCTGGGCTCTTCCCTGATGTTCAGTCCCGCCGACCCCTCATGTGGCATTTAATCCTTAACCATTAGGTAAGTGGGGCACGTGAGAGCTGTTTCTATCTATACATACCCCTTTGGGACACAGTGTGTGAATGTTGTGCATGCAGTTACAAACGGTGCCTCATAAAATACACCTGCTCGAATTCTACACTTAATGAGCAGCTAAGTCCTTTAAACTGCTGCAAATTTTAAATCTTTCTATAAATCTATCTTAAAATCTTTGATTTTAGCCAGCACTTTACCACATACCTCCTCACGGACTCTACAGTTGTGTGTGCTCCCCACTGCGCACTTTGCACACACAATTGGCAAGGCATGCTTTGGCTGTTGTACATTACCCCTTAACACCAATAGCATGCCACACTGTATAAACACCCTGGCATTGACTTGAGCTGTTGACATGCAGATTAGCATTTAACGTTTTTCCCTTTGTTTCTATGTCTAGGCATAGGAGTACCCACAGAGGTAACGATTGATACACATGACACTAGCATGTTTTCCCTTGCACTTTATTAAGGTCCTGATGAATCGCGGGTGACTTGACCCACAGCGAGAAACATGTCGACCAACATCACCTTTAGTCTCATCTAGGGTCACCCGACCTAACCTGGCTGACACCTAGTGAGCTAACCCCACTTTTTTAACTGCAGCCAGGGGACCCCCAGAATAAATTGAATTCCGGTACCCCTTGCTACATTTTATATCCCTCACACCATTACACCTAGCCCAGCCCACACACCCGCACCTCACCATAAGGCAGTTGGAAAAAGATCTCCGCCAAAGAGCCCCTCTTTGAGGTGAGCCCGTCGGGGATTGCACCGCCTCCCCGACGAGGAGCAACCGCCGATGATGAAGCATGACATCCTTCGGGGTGTGTGAGGCAATTACATCCAACAAAATGGATGCCCCAGGATGTTACTCTAACATCTGTGGTCATGCCAGTTAATTCTTCCCTCACTTCCCATAGGAACAGTGCAGCAACCTCCCCTTTTTGACTCCTTGCTACAATGTCTTAGGAACGACAAGGTGACACTGCATCAACTACAGCAAACAGTGGGACAGCTGAATTTTGCACTGAGGGTTATACAGATGGCTCGCCCTTTCTCACGATCCATTGCCCAGGCCATGGTTGGCCTCAAAGAAGGGCACCATCGCACGAAACTGTCGGCAGAGGTTCGCCAGGACATGCTCATTTGGCTGGCATTCTTGGCGGATTTCAATGGCCGGGTAGTCTGGAGCAAAGCCCCGGCCTCGTCAGCAGAGTGAGGTTTATGGACCGACTCTGCGGGCAGTGTGGGGTTTGGCGCAATCCTTGGTAACCAATGGTCGGCCCAGAAAGGGCCAGCATGGTGGGAAGCAAGTGGCTTGACGAGCAACATTGGTTTCCTAGAGTTATTCCCGATCTGGGTAGCGTTGTCGGCCTGGCCAGAAGAGTTCCGAAACCGCTCAGTGATATTCTGGTCTGATAACATGACTGTGGTTGAGTGCATTAACCAGCAGGCAGCACGCTGCAAGTGGATATTGCGATTGTTGAAAGAAATTGTGTTGAAATGCTTGAAGCTAAATGCACAATTCAGGGCAAAACATGTGCCGGGAGTACTGAATAATGCAGCTGATGCGCTCTCTCGTTTCAAAATGCAGGCATTCAGGGATTGTTTACCCTCAGCGGAGCTAGTGGCAGCGCCATTTCTCGAAGCATTATGGCAAACCGGCGCCCCGGACTACAAAACCTCGTGGCAGCCAATTTAGTGCCCAGGACAAGGAAAGCTTATGAAGGGGCGTTCCACTCGTACTGCGCCTTTTTGAGCCCTGCATGGGAGCATAGATGGGGTCAGGAGGGGTCCTTTACCCAATTTTTAGTGGCACATCATGAGGAGGGCCGGTCGGCGGCAACCGCCAGTCGTTATAAGGCCGCCATATCGTTTATGGCTCAGCTTCAAGGGATCAGGGACCCGACGGACTCCTTTAACCACATCGGTGCGGTACGATTTACCGCCCGGTGCTGACCCCTAATGTTAATGGGTGTGGTCATAACGGAACGGTTACGTCATAAGCACAGCTCAACCGATGCTCATGACGGAACCGTTCCGTCATTAGCATCGAAAGGGTTATAGTCAGAAAGGCGCTGCGTGGCTGGCGGCGCCTAGAGGGGCGCAAAAAGGATACTAGGCACCCGATAGGATTTGACAGGTTGACCGCCCTGCTGGCTAAACTAGAGGAGACATGCTCCTCACCTAGTGAGGTTGTCCTATTTCGGGCAGCATTTGCACTGGCATTCTATGGGGCCCTGCGGGTAGGCGAACTAGTGGCTGCCAATAAAAGGGATACCGAGGGGGGTCTGCGCAGGGACCACACGCAAGTGAGGGGGGATTCCCTGCTGATCACGATTGCCAGGTCAAAAACAGACCAGGAGGCCCAGGGGAGTAGCATTGTGCTGCAGCGCGCTCCGGGTAGTCCCTGTTGTCCAGTGATTGCGTTGAGGCCTACCTAAAACAAAGGGTGGCGACGTGGGGGGGGCCTTGCTGCGGCATGCTGATGGCACCCCGTTAACAAAGTTTCAATTCCAGAGGGTGCTGGCAATCACGATTGCAGCTGCGGGCTTGAACCCTAGTGATTTTGGAACTCAATCATTCAGGATAGGGGCCGCTACAGAAGCGACGGCCGGGGGTCTGCAGGCAGACAATGTTAAACAGTTGGGGCGCTGGTCTTCAAACTGTTTCAAACGTTACGTGCAGTTGCACATGTTGTAATTTACTGAAGAAGTGCACTCACGTTTATTGTCTTTTGTTTGGATTACAGTTTCACGAGCCTGTGACGCAGGGCGGAAATTGGGACCGGCCCAGTATCAGCTAACCACCACTTCAGGAGCAAGGAATGGAAGACGAGTGGTTTGGGTCGTGGGCCACTCATACGTGAGACGTGCCGCGGACATATTCAGGGCAGGTGATGCGATTCACACATCTGAGGAATATGGTTTCAGGGTGTCCTTCCATGGGAAGGGCGGTTTGTGTATTGACCAACTGCAAAGTTTTGTCGAGGAATTGTTAGGGCGGCACAGGGCACGGCCATCAGTAGTCATAGTGCACATTGGGGGCAATGACTTGGTGAGGTTGGGCAGACGGGCTCTAATCGAACACATACTTTCAGCAGTTAGTTGGTTGGCAAAGACACTCCCGGGGTGTACAATAGCGTGGAGGGGTGGGAGGTCCACGACAGCGTTGAACCATTCGGTAAAGAGGGTCAACAATAAAATGGAGAAAGTGTTTCGATCTAACCACCTTCAAAGTATACCTCACGGGTGCATCTGGGGGGACTGCTGTTATTCAGACGATGGGGTACACCTATCCAGGGTGGGGAATGACATTTGGATAGGAGACATGATAGCTTGGCTAGCGGGATTGAGGAGACATGACCTATAGGAGTTGTGGGGGAGGCCAGAGAGTCGGTCAACTACCTGGCCTGTGGCGGTAAGGTCATGATCGGTGAGCAGTGATTTCAAGGTCCCTAGCGAGGGAGACGGCCATTGGCCCCTCCCACAGGGGGCGGCCCCCATTACGGATGGGATCGCCCAGGGGGAGACGGCCATAGGCCCCTCCCAGGGGGGAGACGGCTATATGCCCCTCCCACGAATTTCCCGGGGGGCGGATATCCGCTGCGGCGGTAGAGAGTGCGGGGAAAGGGGGGGAGTCCACGCTGTCCTTCTTACGGTTACCCCGCACGGGAACTCGGACGTCCTTAAGATGGCGCCAAGTGGAAGGGGGCCCCCATGACAAGGGAAGTTACGGTTGGCTACGAGGGTAAAGCCCTCTGCGCATGCGCCACTCACACGTGAGGGCGGAAATTTGGTGATAGGGATCTGACACCGGTTAAGACCTTGCTGTTGGCCCCTAACGATAGGATGAACAAAATTCGTATGGAATGCATGATGTCATGATGTTAGACTCGGTTAGGAAAATCTTTGTATTAGAGATTTGTTAAGGTTAGCCTGAATACCTGTCTTCATCAAGTGTAATGAAAGTTGAATTTTGTACATGATAAATGAAGCGTTTTTAATTTATAGTTTTAAATTTTGTTTCATATTGTAATAAATACGGTCGGGGTCGCGAGGCCCCCCAACCTTCCAAAAGTTCAAACTGTGTCTGTCTCCTACCATTGGGATTGGTGGTGGAAGGGGTGGCGGGCATCCCGGACCATATCACAAATCTCAAGGTTTAAGTGTAGATAGTGCTTTGGTACATATTGGAAGCACTGTGTTCAAAGAGGGTATGGCCTATGTTGCTTTATCTCGAGTTAGAACTTAATCTGGACTTTATCTGATTGATTTTGATGAGACAAAGATTAGTGCAGATCTAAATTGTGAGAAGGAGTATAATAGGTTAAGAAGAGAATATGCTCCAAGTTTACCTCAATATCCTTTAATTGAAAAGTGTGTGGTAGGTCAAAAAAGGAGATATGAGGAAAAATGTAGTGAAGTAGTAGAGAAACGAAGAAAAAAAGATGAACCTGTCATTGGTAGCAGAAAGAAAAAGGTTACTATTGAAGAGATTGTTGGATTTAAATTTGAAAACAGTTGTGGTGTCAACTGCTATGCAAATGTAGTGGTTAATGTTGGTTTTTTTCTTAAAAGTTTACAGCAACAGATTGTACAAAATCGGGAGCAAACATTTTGTTGTTCATTAAATTCTGTCTTTGAAAAATGTAGCAGTGATAATAGTGAAGCAGCAAGTGTTTCAGAACTACGGAATGTTTTAGACATATGTGCAGGACTAAATCAATTTTCTCAGAATAGTCAGCAAGATTGTCAGGAATTTATTATGTATATGCTTGATGCATCCAACAGGGTACTCTGACGCATCTTTCACAGAAACAACACACTTATCATCATGATGTACCTGGTTTTCTAAACTATCTTTGCGTGGCATCCAGGACAAACAATCAGCCCTGAAAATGGCTCCTCCAGGTATACAATTAATTAAAAAAATTATATTCTTGCAGTTTTGACACAAGTCTCACCAGCCTAGATGAAGCCAAACCTATACCACTGCCATACATAAGATATATCAAGGGTTTGTTATCTGTTAACAAATCAAAACAGTTTCCCTTATAGATAAGTCTTCAGTTTTTCTAATGCTCATGCAAAAGCAAGTGCCACTCTTTCAATTGTGCTATAATGGGCTTCTGGTGTACTAAGATTGTGTGATATAAAAGCTATGGTTCATTCCTTTCCACTGTGTGACTGAATAAGCACAGCTCCAAGTCCAACAGAACTGGCATCCACGGTTACTGCACATTTATCATTGCTACAAATAGGTTGTAAAGCAGGAGCATTTTTAATCATCTCCTTAATCCTTTGACATGCCTCATCTTCGCACTGTGACCAAATGAATGTATCTTTCTTATGTGCCAAACTATGCAGAGGCCTATCACACATGCATAGCCCTGCACAAAAGGTGCATAATATTCACAGAGAACCAAGAAGGACCTCAGCGAATCCTTATTTGTGGGAGGTGGAGCACTAATGATGGCATCAATAACATTTTTTATAGGTTTAACTCCATCTACCATATTAGTGTGACCTAAATACTCCAACTCGTTCACCAAAAACTGCATTTATCTTTTGAAACAGTCATTCCTCTTTCACTCAAAATTCTGAGAACAAGTTCAAAAATGCCACTATGTTCAGCAATACCTTTACCATAAATCAAAATGTCATCCCGAATTCCTTGCACTCCTTTGACAGCTTCCACATAATGAGTCTGTTTGCTTTTTAAACAAACAGCAGCGGACGCTAATACAAAAGGCAATCTCATATATTTAAATGCACCAAAAGGTGTTACAAATGTGGTCAGATCTTTTACCTTTCGGATAACATAGCCTGATGGTATGCTGATTTAAGATTGATAAGAGAAAAAAATAGTTGCTTCACCAACAGCCATTAACTTTTCTTGTATCCTCGGAAAAGGATATCATTCAACCGAAATGTTCTTGTTTAATGAACGCATGTCTGCACACAGAAGCAAATTGCCATTTATTTTAGCTAAAACTATGGTAGAAACCCAGTCAGATGAATCAGTTGGCTGTATTAGGCTGCCCTTGCAAAAACCATCTAAGATGTGTTTTAAATCATTCCTTACACCGAGGAACAGCCCTGGCTTAATGTTTAACTGATATGGCATTGCTTTTCAATTCAATATCATGCACAACACCCATTACACATATAAACGTATCCTCAAAAACTTTGTACATTTGTTGAGGATTTCATTTAACTCAGTTTCGAATTCATCACCGCATAGTTCAATTGAAGAAACAGGCATATCACCTATGGAGTTATCACAGCCTGGTTTAAGCATGATACCTAGCCTCCCTAGATCATGCCAACCAACAATGTCACAACCTTTCAAAACCACATGTATTTCAGTTACAATTTCTCTCTCTAAAAGACTGAGTGTATCCTGTAAATAGCCAATAATATCTATGTCCTGCCCTCCTAATGCTTCAGGATGAACATCAGTTTCAAGCAGTCCCTAGCTAAATTATTATAATAAGAGGTAATATCTGAAAGAATGGTAATGGGCGAACCCGAGTCAGCCATTACCTCAAGGGTTACTGCACCAATACGTACTTCACCTATATACACTGTGAAAATGACCATTTGTTTGCATTTGTTACATTTCAAACCAATAGCTGGGCAACTCGGATTATTCCCTAAATATAATTTAGAGCTGCATCTATAGCATACAAGTCTTTTCAAGTACACAACAACATTTTTCCCTTTGGGTGGTTCAGAAATCCCTACTTTGTTTGAAAGAGCACAAACAGTATGAGGATTAACATCAGTGGCGGTAATGACTTTGCTAAATATAGCTTAACGCTCTATACTTTTTGTAATATCTAAAATTCATTTAAGGTAGAATTTCTACACGCCATCAAACGCTCCTGAATTTTCTTTGAATGACAGTTGAACACAAACTAATGACGCAGGTTACGTGTCCAGATGTCCCCATATGAGCCCTTGGATGCAAAAATAAGTACATTTGATATGTACTCCTCAATATTCTCCTCGACTTATGGCTTCCTCTGATTAAAACTGTCACTTTCAAGCTTTCAGTGAATCTTTTCTCCAATCTCTTAACAGCTTCTTTAAATACATCCTTTGGTATGAATTGCCCTGATGGTGGTTTACTCTCAGGAAGACTGTCAAAGATTCCATGACCAGCATCACCAAGTGGTCCATACAAATTTGCTTTTTTTCTTTTCCTTGCCGTCATTCGCAATAATATATCTTTCAAATGCTCTGTACCATTGTTGCCATTTAACAATCGTTTTCCTGGATTCTGCAGAAAAGGATTTATTTGGCAATGCTGTAACTGATTTGTGATTATGGCGCTTTAAGTAGTACTTTCTTTTTGTGTTGTAATTCATTATTAAGTTTTCACAAAATATTCACAAAAGAAGTGGATACATGGTAAAACATTTCATCAGTCATTGATGTAACCTATCCATTTAAGTAGTACTTTCAAAATATGGATTAAAATACACACCGTTAATTATTTGGCAATGATGTGTGTGAAAAATCAAAATAAAAACTCTTAACCTATTCCAAAAAAATGCCTTTTTTAAAGCACAACATAATATTTAAGAAAAGGTACTCGGTTTATTTTATTTTTCCTATGAGCCCCAGACTCCTTGGCGTAAACGTGAAAACATGAAATCCAAAAACTCTGTTGAAATTGCTACGACGCGTATTAGTGTTCTGTGCCCCAGAATCCTTTGCGCGTATGTGACGAATCCTTTATGCGTTTAGCAGAATATTCGGCGCTCCAAAGAAGAACCACATCGGCGCTCAGAAACTGAAGCCTTCGCGTGCACTGCGCTCGTGTCTCAAGCGAACTGTATTTTTTTAAATTGAAGTGAGCGCTGTTGCTTGTAAATTGCAAATTAACAATATAATAGTCCAAAGGTTCAACAGTAGCTGTAAAAATGTGCCGCTCAATGAAAGAAATAGCACTGATCACTTAATGTTGACAAACAAGTCAATAAATGAAATCTGCTTGGGGGGCGCTAGAGGGCGCACTGCAGAATGGCCGCACTGTCGTGAGGCTCCTGCTGCCCGGAGCTATTATCCGACTAGGGATCCTGCTTACCATCACTGCACCCTGATCTGACCCTATAGATCTGCTGGGATACCGACTGGCCACCCACGGTCCAACTCCTGTTCCATTCGGAGACTGCTGGCCGAAGTTACGAGGGCTCCAAGTTTCCCCGACTTGCGCTCTGGAGGTCGGGTGCTCTGCTGCCCGGCGTCACTACCCATGCTAGCCCGCGGCTCCGCACGTGGGGTGTAGGCCCTGCTCCGCCTCTCTCCACCGGGCTTGCTAGCTGGCCGGGCATGCTGCTGAATGCTCACTTGTCCTCGACCTGGGTTTTTCGATTTCTATCTCTGCCTGCCTAGGAACTGTAGATTACGGAGGCACAGCGGATCGTCGTCTGGTCGCCTGGAGAGCAACCCCTTTGGCCTGGGAGCGGAGACGGCCATCTTTTTCCTCTGGGAGTGGCGGGGCGTCCATGCCTGCTCGTGCCCCCGTGCTTTGGCGGTTGGTCGAGTGTTTAGGCCGGCCTGCAGTCTGGCTCTTTTTGACTTTGGTGCCCCGCTGTGTTACTAGCGCTTTCTCATGGGGAAACCGGACACTAAACAGTCTAAGTTGTCCTTTGACTCTGGAGCGGCTAGGAGGGGAACGCGACTGCTCCAGGATGATGGGACCTCACGGTCTCCCCCCGCCTGTTGCTGATACTGTGCCGCAGCCACAAACCCCGGACTTTCACCAGATGATGCAGGAGATGAGGCAGGGGTTTGCCACGATAGTGGACAAGGTGGACAAAATATCGTCGCGCATGGATGCGGTGGTCCAGAAGCTAGACGTGCACGAGGAACGCCTGACAACGGCGGAACAGCGCATCTCGGACCACGACGATACTGCCGCCACTCATACCACGCAGCTGGCGAGAATGGATAATATATTGCGGGTGATTGCCGCTAAGAATGAGGAGTTGGAAGCGAGGAGTAGGCCAATAACGTTCGTATAGTAGGTGTGCCGGAGTCAACGAATGTTGGAAAGATGGAAACTTATGTGGAGAGACTCCTGGTGGGCGCCATTGGTGCGGATGCCTTCTCGTCCCAGTTCATCGTCGAGAGAGCGCACCGGTCACTGGGACCTCGGCCGGCTTCTGGAGCCGCACCGCGCCCCATCATTGCGCGTCTTTTAAACTATCGAGATCGGGACGCTGCCCTCCAAGCTGCCCGCACCAATCGGGCCCTCTCCTTTGAAGGGGTGTCTTTCACCATGTACCCCGATTTCACGCCGATGGTGCAGGACCAGCGTCGTAAGTTCCTAGGGGTGAAAAAGAAACTTCGGGAACTGCAGGTGGACTATGCTTTGCTTTACCCTGCCAAGCTTAGAGTGACGCACCAGGCTAAGCAACACTTTTTCACTAACCCACAGCATGCTGAGGATTTTGTGAAGTGCCTCAAGCGCGATGCAGCGGCTGCAGGTCGAGGAGGCGATCGAGACCCTGAGGGTGAACATTCGGCGGCTGAGGAGGAGGTCGCCTGATTGGGGTGACCTTGTTCATTTTTTGTATTGAGACATTATTGAAGTATGTCTTTTGCATTGACTTCCTTGTCTGCGTCGGAGGCCTCGCGGCCATCCGCTTTTAGAGAGGGGGCTTTACCTTGACTGTTTGCGAGTGTATGTGTGAGTGGCGGTTCTTGGGGTCGGTATGGGACAGCAGGATGGTGCTTTTGGTTTCGCGCTCTGGGCACCCCCCCCCCCCCGCGCTGCGCCTGGAGCCATTCGGGACTCGTTGGCTCGGACACTGGCGTGGTGTGTGGGAGTGGTGCCGTGCACCTCTAGAGGGTTCCCCGGAGGGTGTACCCCACTTGTACCTTTGGTTTGGACTCTAGTCCTTTGTTGGTTGACTGGATGTGTGTTCGGGAATGGAGGGGGGAGGGAGTATGCATGGCCTGATAGTTGGGGTGTCATCAGGTGGGTGGTTGGGGTGGGGGTGATGCTGACGATATGTGCTCGCCCAGGTCTCATGGGTCGTTGCGTTGTTTGCTATTGCTGTCTGTGTGTACGGACGCGGCTCCGTGTCCGCTGCTTCGGCTGGTCCTTTATTTTTCTGTGCGGCATTGGTCTTGGGGCCCTTGCCTTCGTTCGCTGTGAGCCTGAGAGAAACGGCCGCTATTTCCGGCGACCGCATGGTGGTGAGCACACTACACGAGGGACGCGTGCGCAAGTTCTGGGCCGGATGCGCTGTATTTGCTGCGTGCTGCGCGATGTGTTTTCTGGGTGCCTGTTGCACGGATGGTGCTGTTGGGGGGGAGTTGTTGGGGTTCTGGTTGCTTGGTTTGGAGATGGCTGGGATGTGTGTGGAGTGTATGTGGTGGGACGATTGCGTCCTGGGCTGGTGTCCTGCTGCTGGCTGCTGCTGGGAGTCGGACACACCGCCCTTGCTCATTGGGTCCTGTGGGGCCCTGAATATGGCTAATGTCGACTGTCACTATAGACAAGATATCAATTTTGTCCTGGAATGTACGGGGTCTTAATGATGCCAGGAAATGTCGAAATGTGATCCAGTATTTGGACAGGCATGCTATACATGTGGCCCTCCTCCAGGAGACGCATCTGCGTCCTGGACCTTCCCCCAGCTTTGGTGGGAGGTGGGCAGCGGCCAGGATGTTTGCTTCATACTCCTCTTATGCTCGAGGGGTTGTTATCCTTGTTAAAAGATCGCTCGCATTTCAAGAACTGGGATCTATGGGAGACCCAGAGGGACGCTATGTGCTACTCTGGGGGCGGCTTGGGCAGATCACTGTGCTGTTTGTTAATTGCTATGCTCCCAATGTTGATACGCCAACTTTTTTCGTTACGTTGTGGGGCCATGTGCTTGCTGTCGATGCCACTCACATTGTGTGGGGGGGGGATTTCAATTTTGCACTTCATGCTCAGTTGGATAGATCGGAAGGGAGTCCTCAGTATAATGTGCAAGCTAGAGAAGTTCTGCGTGGGGTTGTGGAGGAGGCTGGGCTGATTGACAGCTGGAGGTATTCTCACCCTGCCACTAGGGAGGGCACTCATTACACTGCACATGCGCGCTCATGGGCGAGGCTGGACTATGTTTTTCTCTCTAGGGGGTTGGTGGCTGGCCTGCAGGAGGCTGTGCATCTTGCTCGTACGTATTCTGATCACTGCCCGGTGAAGGTTGTCCTGTCTGTTCCCGGGCTGCACAGGCCGCGCCCGCCTTGGCGCCTTTTTCCAACTGCCTTGCTTGACCCTGTGTTCAAGGCGGAGCTTGGCGAGGAGGTGGAGGCGTTCTTCCCCAGAAACAAGGGCTCTGTCGACAGTGTCGAGGTTATATGGGAGGCGTTCAAGGTTACGATCCGGGGAGTCACTATCTCTAAAAGTTGTGGAATGCTTAAATTGATTGTCCGGACTCTCGGGGGCTTGGAGGGAGACTTACGTGACTTAGAACGCAGGATGCAGGCGGGCTCGGATCCCGATCTTTTGAGTCAGTTCCGCACCAAGCTCTCCGAGTATGAGGAGGAGGCTGCCAGGGAGGCTAAACATAGGGGGAAGTATTGGACGGCGAGGAGGTACTGTGAGGGGGAGAGGCCCGGTAAGGTCCTTGCTGCACTTACTAGGCATCCACGGCATGGGTCGGACGTGCTGGAATTGGTTTTGCCGGATGGCACTCGCTGTCGGGACACTGCGGAGATTCAGCGTACCTTTATTGACCACTACGCACACCTTTACACGACGCAGCAGACTGGTGAGACACGGTATGGCGGGTTTCTGGATGAGTTGGCACTTTGTTGGTTGTCGGATGATCATCGGGCGTTCTTAGGTAGGCCCCTAGAGGTGGAAGAGGTCAGGAATGCAATCATGTCTCTGAATAATGGGAAGGCCACTGGTCTGGATGGCCTTCCTGCTGAATTCTATAAGTGTTATGTGGACATTATGGCCCCCGTTCTCCGCGAGGTTTTTGAGGAATCCCTGGAGGAAGGGCGACTGCCGTGTTCCATGCGGGAGGTCGCTATTACATCGCTGCTCAAACCGGGTAAGGATCCACTGGATGTGGGTTCCTATAGGCCCCTCTCGTTGCTCAATTGCGATGTCAAAATACTCGCGAAGGTCCTGGCGGTGAGACTCGCTGAGCTCATGCCTGTTATTGTTCTGCCCGATCAGTCGGGGTTTGTGCCTGGTCGTGCTACTTCCCACAACCTTCGTACCTTGTTTTCCCTTATTTCGACCATTGCTCCTGATATCCCAGTCGCCGCCATCTTCCTTGATGCCACTAAGGCGTTCGACTCCGTTGAGTGGGGCTATCTTATTGATGTACTTTGTCGGATGGGCTTTCCTCGGATCTTCATTTCATGGGTTAAGCTCTTGTATACTGATCCGATGGCAAGGGTGGTGGTGAATGGGGTGCTATCCCCCCCGTTCCCTCTTACAAGGGGGACTCGTCAGGGATGCCCCCCCTAGCCCCTCCTATTTGCCATTGCTATTGAGCCTCTGGCCTGCAGGATTCGTCAGTTACACCAGCAGAGCGCCTTCAATTGTCTTCAGCGTCAGGTCGGGATCTCTTTGTACGCGGACCATGTCACGCTCTATGTAAAAGATCCTGAAAACAACCTTAATGCGCTCTTGCGGGAGTTGGTTGCTTTTGGGGGTGTCTCCGGTGTCCATATCAACTGGCGGAAATCCCAACTCTTCCCCCTTACTGCGGCTGTGCGTAGGTTTCCTCTTGATTACCCTTTGGAGTGGTGCGATTCGGAGCTGCGGTACCTCGGCATTGTTGTGTCATTGGACAGAGAAGAAACGATCAGGCTTAATTATGGTGTGGCTATTACTAAACTGGCAGATGACGTCACTAGATGGATGTCCTTGCCTCTCTCCATGGCCGGTCGGGCGTCCCTCATCAAGATGGTAGTCTTGCCCCGATTTCTGTACCTATTTCAAAACCTTCCATATCACCCTGGTGCTTATTTTTTTCGTAGACTTCACTCTGAGCTTATTCGATTGTTTTGGGGGGGCAAACAGCCGCGGGTGGCTTGGACTACCCTTACACTACCCTATTCTGATGGAGGATTTGACGTCCCTGAATTTGAGCTTTACTATCTTAGCGCTCAAACGCATTACGCTTATCACTGGATGCGCCCCACGCCGTTTATGCCCCAGATAGCGGCCGAACATTGGGTTGCCCATCCGCTCCCGCTGGAGGGGTTAGTGTTGGGCAAGGTGTCAGATGTGGATACGCCTCAAACGACGGTGACATGCACGGTGGATGCCTGGAAACGGGTAGCACGACTGCTGGGCGTCTCCTTTCTTTATTCGCCGGCCCTGCCTCTATCCTATCATCCTGATTTGTCTCTGTTGCTGGAAACGGGGTTTCAACGATTGTGTAGGCGGCTAGGTATTCTTACGTGGGGTGACGTGTTTCATGAAGGCGCCTTCCGTACCCAGGCTCATTTCTTTGGAGCTGCTGCCTGCTCCCCTTTGGAGCTGTTTTACTATGTTCGTCTGAGGCAGGGCATGCGTGCCTTGCTACAGGATTTTCCTTCGGAGCCGGAGGTCACTCTCCCCCTCCATGTGCTGTTGGTTTCAGATGGGCGTCACCTGGTGTCGAAATTATACGGTGCTATTCGCCGACAGCGCTCTGTCCCGTCCAATCGGGTGCGTGAGCAGTGGGTTGTTGAACTGGGAGCCCCTATTACCGACGAGCAATGGAAGTATTGCTGTGGACTTACTGCCAATGTTTCTTCCAGTTGTCGCCTGAAAATCATCCATTACAAATTTGTCCAGAGGTACTATTACACCCCGGCGAAGAAACTTCGGTTTCATTTAGCGGAGGATGACAGATGCGCTAGGTGTCGAGCGGAGGGTGCTGATTTTCTGCATTTGGCTTGGAGTTGTGCGGGGGTGCTGGAATACTGGACTCAGGTCCATGTGGCCCTGCAGGTTATGGCGGAGGATGGGGTGGCGTTTGACCCCTTGGTGATGTTGCTGGGTTATTCTAGGGACGTGCCTGCCCCTCATCGGAGATTTGTTGACGTGGCCTTGCTTCTGGCCAAGCGCAGGGTGGCTTGTTGCTGGGGTCGTGGCAGGGTACCGCGCTTCCAGGATTGGTTGAATGATCTCATATACTGTCAGGACCAATATAATGTCTATTCTGAACTGATGCCCGTGCGGTGTAGACCCAAAGACTTTTGGAGCCCGCTACAGGTGTACCTCCTAACTAGAGCTGTGCAGGACTCTGATTCTGAACATGAGGACCGAGTAGGGGTTGGTTAACGCCAGCACGGTGGGCCGAGATATCATTCTACATTTACTGGTCCTCAGGTATTGGGGGGGGGGTGAACTGCTTCCTTCTTCTGCGAGACCAAGGGGGCTGTATTTCCTTGTATGCCACTCAGATGGTGGCGATAGAGATCGAACTCCTGTCAGGTTTCAGTTGGCGGCTGGGGGGGGCCTGTTGGAGTACATCATGCATGTAATATGCTTGTGTCGTTTGACACTGGCATTTTTTTTTTCTTCCCTCTTACATGTATTGTCCTTTTCTCTGCTTCTCCTTTGTTTTATTTTGCGCTCACAGAATATGCCCATGCTGTACCATCTCATCAGTGTACCTGTGCGCCCTGGGTCATCGCTCTCCTACATGCTATGTGATCTCCACATTTACTGTATATACTGATTGATATGCCACTCTGTACTCAGGACTCTTTTGAGTATTTCGTTATACTGTAATAGCCATTTATGACTGTATGGATCATGTATGCACTTCCTTTTTCCTTGCTTATCTCCAAATAAAGGTTTAAAAAAAAAAAAAATGAAATCTGCTTTGGTGGGTTTCTAACAAGTTCATTAATATCCTGTAGTCGCCAAATTATGTTGTACTGGAAAACAACATTTGACAAAAGATGAGGACGAAATCCAAAGTGAAGGATTTTATTTCATGTTGAATGTAAACCCACGCACAGCAGGCAGGAACCTGGAGCCACTGCTGTCCAGTAGGGAATCCAAGGGAGAATGCCCAACTGGTCAACAGTAGACACCAGGGAAACAGAACGAGAACATTCAAAGTATTCAATAAAATACACACATAGGGCTCGATTCCGATCCGGTAAAAAAATCCACCGTACGATTCGTATTCGTAGCCCTTTCCATACGAATCGTACCCGTCTGTCCGAGTCGCGTAGTACGATCCGCATTCCGTGAATCCGTCCGAATCGTCGCAATCCGTACGTATTGCAAGGCTGAGACTGTGAACCGTACGACTCGTACACACGCCGTACGACCCGACGAGTACGATCCGGACTGGGGAATCAGGACGCGATTCGTACGGTCCACGTCAGGTAAGGGCGATTCGTACGGAAAAGCGCACGATTACATACACCCCGTACAGCGCGTACCCTCCCATGATTGCAGGGGTACGGCACGTACCCCTGTGATCATGGGGTGTACGAGCCGTACCCCCATTGTACGATTGGTGTACGAGCCGTACTCCCATTGTACGATTGGTGTACGAGCCGTACCCCATGTACGGTCGGTGTACGAGCCGTACCCCCATCGTACATGGGGTACAGCTCGTACACCGATCGTACAATGGGGGTACGGCTCGTACACCAATCGTACAATGGGGTAAGGCTCGTACACCGATCGTACATGGGGTACGGCTCGTACACCGATCGTACAATGGGGGTACGGCTCGTAAACCGATCGTACATGGGGTACGGCTCGTACACCGATCGTACATGGGGTACGGCTCGTACACCGATCGTACATGGGGTACGGCTCGTACACCGATTGTACAATGGGGGTACGGCTCGTACACCGATCGTACATGGGGGTACGGCTCGTACACCGATCGTACATGGGGTACGGCTCGTACACCGATCGTACAATGGGGGTACAGCTCGTACACCGATCGTACAATGGGGGTACGGCTCATACACCGATCGTACACCGATCGTACAATGGGGGTACGGCTCGTACACCCCATGATCGCAGGGGTAAGGTGCGTACACCTGCGAACATGGGGGGTACGCACCTTACCTGGGGGGGCCGTTCCGTACCTGTTTCGGCATGAACTCTGCTTTTATGGCTGTTTTCAGCTCCCGTAGAAAAAGGGTTGTATGGTGCGTACCCGACACGTATCGTACTTGCTGGGTCGTAAAAACAAGCCGCGAACCGTACAGATGTCATGTACAGCAGGTCCCGAGGGAGAATCGTACGGAGATTAGAGTAGTACGTGTCTTGTACGACTCGTACGGAGTACGGCTCCTGGTACGAATCGTACTTCGTCGTACGTACGGGGGACGTTGCAGGGTACAATTCGTAAGGGAAAAACGCTCCGAACGGCTATTCGGAGCGTTTTTTTCCGAATCGGAATCGACCCCTTAGGGCTCGATTCCGATCCGGTAAAAAAATCCACCGTACGATTCGTATTCGTAGCCCTTTCCGTACGAATCGTACCCGTCCGTCCAAGTCTCGTAGTACGATCCGTATTCCGTGAATCCGTCCGAATCATCGCGATCCGTATGTATTGCAAGGCTGAGACTGTGAACCGTACGACTCGTACACACGCCGTACGACCCGACGAGTACGATCCGGACCGGGGAATCAGGACGCGATTTGTACGGTCCACGTCAGGTAAGGGCGATTCGTACGGAAAAGCGCGCGATTACATACACCCCGTACGGCACGTACCCTTGCGATCATGGGGTGTACGAGCCGTACCCCCATTGTACGATCGGTGTACGAGCCGTACCCCCATTGTACGATCGGTGTACGAGCCGTACCCCATGTACGATCGGTGTACGAGCCGTACCCCCATTGTACGATCGGTGTACGAGCCGTACCCCCATTGTACGATCGTTGTACGAGCCGTACCCCCATCATACATGGGGTACGGCTCGTATACCGATCGTACACCGATCGTACATGGGGTACGGCTCGTACACCGATCGTACACTGATTGTACAATGGGGGTACGGCTCGTACACCGATCGTACACCGATCGTACAATGGGGGTATGGCTCGTACACCCCATGATCGCAGGGGTACGGTGCGTACCCCTGCGATCATGGGGGGTACGCACGTACCCGGGGGGGGCATTCCGTACCTGTTTCGGCACGAACTCTGCTTTTACGGCTGTTTTCAGCTCCCGTAGAAAAAGGGTCGTACGGTGCGTACCCGACACGTATCGTACTTGCTGGGTCGTAAAAACCAGCCGCGAACCGTACAGATGTCGCGTACAGTAGGTTCTGAGGGAGAATCGTACGGAGATTAGAGTCGTACGGTGTCTTGTACGACTCGTACGGAGTACGGCTCTTGGTATGAATCGTACTTCGTCGTACGTACGGGGGACGTTGCAGGGTACGATTCGTACGGGAAAAACGCTCCGAACGGCTGTTCGGAGCGGTTTTTCCCGAATCGGAATCGACCCCATACTCAGGGTTTTAAGTGGGCCGGGTCTGTCCGGGTCTGTGCACTGGTAATTATTTTCAGGGGGCCTCGATACGGGTCTCTATCGTAGTCTGTTTTCTTTTTTTTCTCTTGCACCAAACTTATTTTGCTCTAGCTGGAATTGCCAGGATATATCCTGAAGTCGCTGACCTTTGTGCACGCTGTAGATCAGGCACGCAATGCCCATTGGACTGAAAGGGCTTCATTCTCCCCCCTCCCCCGCCCCACCCGTCGTGTGTGTCAGCCCAGGCTGAGACAGCTTCCCAGGCACACAGCTGTGCCCGAGTACTTCACAACTTGAAACGTATTACCATGTATCCACTTCTTTTGTGTATATTTTGTGAAAACTTAATAACGAATTACAACACAAAAAGAAAGTACTACTTAAAGCGACATAATCACAAATCAGTTACAGCATTGCCAAATAAATAAATCCTTTTCTGCAGAATCCAGGAAAAACGTTTGTTAAATGGCAACAATGGTACAGAGCATTTGAAAGATATATTATTGTGAATGACGGCAAGGAATATTCCCATAAAAGAAAAAAAGCAATTTCAAAGGCAATACTTTATTTATGCTCTTTGCAGATAAATACAAAAAAAGTTATTACTGGATGTAAGAGATTGTCACTTACATTATAAAATAAGCAATATACCATGGTCAGCGCTTTTCTCTTGGAAAAGTGACAGCTCTACTTGCAGATGTGAATGGCAGTGCACTTGTAAGTGAGCACCCGCGCCAGCCCAGACCCACTGCACATTGTGCGAGGTCAGTGAACACTTACTCGAAAGTGGTTGACATATTAGAGTTAACAACCTAATGAATAAATCACATTGGACTCACAAATGGTAAATATATGGGATTTGGAGTTTCTGGGGCCCAGGAGCAAGAGCAGAGCCCCTCAAAAAGCATCTGTGGCGTGCCACTAAGGATAATAAAATAATGTGTAATTTCATAGATTTAGCGCCTTATTTTTGGTAAGCGTAAGGTTGCGATCCTGCAACCAGCCTCCAAACACACAGCAGCACCCGAGTGCGGGGAACCATCCGGCCGCTACAATAAAATGTTTGCATGCACCTCCCTGGGCCGGGCTCGGACCAGGGAGTATTTGTTAAAGGGTGACATCAGCGCACATGGCTGATGGCACAGACGGAGTATCTGTGTGGCTGTTCTCTGATCATTTAAATACTACTATGCTTATTATGGCTGTTCTCTGGAGTGCTGTAAAATTACTTTGTGGCCACTCTGGAAACGGATGCGATGGTGAAGAGGTCGCTGATGCTGCTTATGGGTGGTGACGAACTGTAAGAGCTGTTTCAGGACCTGCCGAACACTGGAGGTAGCGGGGACTATCATATGGGGTTGCAGACCCTCAACTGTTACTTTGACCCCCAAGGGAATCCTGAACATTTCAAATTGCGCCAGGCCAAACAGCGAGGAGAGGAGTCGATTGACGTGTATTATGCCAGATTGAGAAAGTTGGTCAGCACTTTCAGTGGGGTCGATCGGGCGTTCGAGACCAAAGCCCAGCTAATAGCTGGGTGCAAATCATCGGAACTGCGCAAGCTAATTCTTCGCCAACCAGGGATCCCGCTGGAGGAAATACTCATCCTGGGAAGGTCACATGAGTTGGCAGACATGCGCGCAGGTGAAATGGAAATGGCGCTTGCAAAGAAACCCGCCGGGAGTCAGGCAGTATTTCCCAATCCGATGAAGGAAGAACGGATGGAGGCGTTGAAAAAGTCACAAGGTCGAGGGGCTGCTGGGGGCGCCAAGCCAGAAGAAAGGTGCCGGAGGCGCGAGTGCCGGAACTGCGGCATGGGAGCGCATGCTCCGAGGGTGTGCCCGGCACAGGGGAGACAGTGCATGAAATGCAACAAGTATGGACACTTTGCGAAAGTGTGTCAAAGTGATAAAACACAGAGCAGCAGCAGGCCTCTGGAAGCTGGGTCCATGAAGTCTGCCAAGAAAGTGGGAGAAGAGGAAGAAGTGGACAGCAGGGGGCAGCAGTCGTCGACGACGGACACAGAAGACGAGAACGTATTTGTAATATCTCATGTGCGAGGAGTAAATGTCACCAGAAGACCACCTCCCACGTGCCACGTGTGGATCGGACACACATGTGTAAGGACACTAATAGACACTGGGGTCTCGGTCAACATACTGGACGCGGAGCAGTTCAAGAGGCTCAAGCCAAGACCCTGACTTATGCCGACGGCGGCCCGAATATTATCCTATGTGGGGATTACTCCTATGCCACTGCAAGGAGTAGTCGACACAGAGGTGATGTACAAGGACAGAGTCACGGCCACCCGGTTCTACATCACCTGCGACTGGGCGGGGTCATTGATAAGCTGTCATACGGCCGAAGATCTAGGGTTAGTGATGTTTGCCAAGTATATCCATCAGTCTCAGGTGGATCAAATATTGGAGGAATTTCCCGAACTGTTCAAAGGGCTAGGATGCCTGAAAGGAGTGGAGGTCCAACTACACATCGACGGGTCCGTCCAGCCTGTTGCACTTTGTCATAGGAGAATACCGTTTCACCTCAGACCTCTGGTGGAAGCCGACCTGGCTGATTGGAACAGGAGGGAGTCATTGAGAAGGTGTCAGGTCCTACCCCGTGGGTATCGCCACTGGTGATAGCCCTCAAGCCAAAGCAGCCAGGGGCTATCTGGCTGTGCGTGGACATGCGGCTGCCAAATAGGGTGGGAGACACATCACACCAACAATTGACGAAAGGCTGCGTTGATTCAAGAGGCTGAGTTTGGAGTGTCCTCAGAAGCAGAGGTATTCCAGGAGGCCATGAGAGAGACAGTATCTGGCCTCATGGAAGTCATCAATATGAGTGACGACATCCTAATTTTTTCGAAGTCCCTGGAAGAACACCATGTGAGGTTGAGAGCCAGCCTGAGGAGGCTGGCTCTTAACACTGCATCAAACAAAGTGTGAATATTATGCCACTGAAGTGAAGATCTTCGGATACCGATTCTCTGCAAAAGGGTTGCAGGTGGACCCAGCCAAGGTGGAAGCTATCAGAACGGCGGCCATTCCCCAGATGCTGTCCGAAGTAAGAAGCTTCCTGGGTATGGCCAACTACTGTGGCAGAGTCATTCCACGACTGGCCACTCTCTCTGAACCCTTGCGACAGTTGACCAAAAAGGATACCGCATGGCAGTGGACGGACAAAGAGGCACAAGCCTTTGCCGATGTGAAAAGGGCACTTCTCATCGGCGCCACGGTGGCGTACTTTCGGCCAGGAGCGGCTACAGAACGGATTGTGGACGCTAGTCCGGTGGGGCTAGGGGCCGTACTCCTGCGGCGATCGGACCAGGAGGATGGGTGCCCATCGCCTATGCCAGCCGATCACGAACAGCTGTGGAGACCCGGTATGCCCAAATTGAGAGGGAGGCGCTAGCTATTCGGTGGGCATGTCAACATTTTCACATCTACCTGTGCGGACACCGTTTCACCGAAATAGCTGATCACAAGCAGTTGGTACCCCTCTTTGCGGGGACAGCGCGAAGTGGACCACCAAGAATTGACAGGTGGGCCATCCAGATTCAGCAGTATCAGTTTGAGGTTGTTTACCGTCCAGGGGCGAGCAACCCTGCTGACTATCTGTTAAGACATCCACTAGCTCTTAAGGGGACGCAAGGGCCCGAGGTGGATGAAGGTGCTGAGATTCACGTGAAGCAACTACTGGACGATGCTTGCCTCCAAGCACTACTGCTGGAAGACATCGAGAAAGCATCTGTGGAGGATGAGTGCCTACAGGAGGTGAGCTGCCCCCTGCAAGACAACCAATGGAAGTGGTTCCAGAGTGGAAATGAGCGGAGAACGACTGAGGAGAAGGAGTACTGGGAGAGTATGTGGAGATGTCGAGGGGAGCGGAGTGCGGCGGGAAATGGGGTAATCCTGAGCGGCACTCCGAGAATGCACAATCGAGCTGGCCAGCCAAGGAATCAAGAAAACCAAGGCGCGGCTGCGTACCAAGGTGTAGTTCCTGGGCCTAGATTGAATGGTGGAGGACAAGGTCCTGAGGTTTCACGCCTGCATCATAACCGGGGCAAATCTGCCAAACACTCCCATTATCACGAAAGGCCCAGCTTGTCGCCATGGGAAAGGGTGAGTCTGGATTTTGGGAGTTTTCCCGATGGCAGTCAAATGGATGTGATGGTTGATAGCCATTTGAAGTTCCCTGTCGTAGAATTGGTGGCATTGACAGCTTTTTAATGTTTGTAACCAGCGCTCGAAAAGATATTTGCACTGCTGGGGCTGCCGGAGGAAGTGTGCACAGACAATGGGCCGCTATTCCAAGGCAGGGACTTTCAGGAGTTTCTCGAGCAGTTGGGCATCAGGCACCGGAAAATAACACTGCAGTGGCCACAAGCCAACGAAGATGTGGAAAGGTTTATGCGCACATTGAATAAGGCTCTCCGGATTGGGGTGGCCCAAGGCGTCCACCTGGAGACGTGTCTACACCAATGCATGAGGGCGTACAGACAAAAACCACATTGCACAACCAAGTGTTCCCCCCAAAACCTTCTACTAAAAAGAGCAGTGTGAGATGGAATACCCAACAGTGATGGATGGACTCTTGCGGTGATAGATGTGGAAGAGTTCCAGGCCCGCCACAAGAACAACAATGAATGGGCAGGCAAAAAGAGGGGCACTCGAACAGCCGACATCCAGGTAAGGGGCTATGTAGTTGGGAAGGACTGGTATCCGGGGTCCAAGTTCCGCACGCCTTTGAACCTGAACCCTGGAGAGTGGTGCAGGTTCAAGGCACTTTGGTAGTGGCTGAGAAAGGGCACCAACGGATAGCATGCAACATCTCCTTGCCTCCTTGCGACCATGCCTTATGGTCCCGGCACTCGAAGGTGAGCCGTGGGGGGAAGAATCTGACCCTGAGCCAGGGGATAGTAGCCCAGACATGAGTGACACCCCGGGTAGACCGGAAGAAAGGCAGGACCGCCGAACAACAGCACCGTGTAGTGGCAGCCCCCCGGAAGGGACTGAAGATGGAGGAGGCCGGAGTCAACAACATTGGTATGACTTTCGCAACAAGTCAGTGCTGTACACACGGCTGCGAGACTTTGTGCGGTAAGGTGGTGCCATGAAGTGGCCGTGTTGGAGTCATGGGTGTCGCCACTCAAACTGGACTGTATTGGCTGCGGGAGTCGCTTATTGGACAATCAGTTATGACCATTACACTCCAGTTCATGTGTTGGATGGGATGTGGTGAGCTATCCGGCCGCTACAATACAATGCTTGCATGCACCTCCCTGGGCCGGCTCTGACTAGGGAGTATTTAATAAAGGGTGACATCAGCGCACGTTGCTGACGGTCGAAGTATCTGTGTTGCTGTTCTCTGGAGTGCTCCATCTGAGTCACTAGGCCGCTGTCGCCCTGTATTGCTGCTGCACGTTGCATGCACACTCAGGGCCCCACACCAACCACTCTAAAGAGTAGGGGGTACTACACCGAGTACTTCACAGGTCTTTAAAAGAACATTTGCTTGTTAATGAGGTTTTGTTGTTTTTCACCCCTTTGTAGTGCCCCTGCAACTCCACTCTGAGTATTGCTTGAAGAATTAGCCCCTCCAAAATGTTTTCTTAGCCCGCCCCTCCCTGGAAATGCGGCTCTACTTGCACCTCTGGGAAGGGTGTATGGCATTATCCATACATATTTGAATGTAGACCACGCCCCTACTCGGATAGGCCACACCCCTTTAAGAGGTTTGCCTGGCCCCTTTTAGAGCACCCCCAGGTTTTTTCCCCGCCTAAAGCCCTTCAGATACTATTTAAGGGATTAAACAGTAGTGCATCAGTATCTAATCAATGACTTCGTAGGCTCTTAAAACAACAAAGAACGCTTTTTTGTATCTTTGATAAGTTTCAAACCTAGTACAGGTCCTGATAAAACTCTTCTTTTTAGTGAGGACAGTTGTAATAGCGGTCACAAGGACAAATGAGGCGGGTTGAATGTAGATAAAAGCTTCTTCATTTATTAACAAGTAAAGTAGATAAAGAAGCCCACAGTAAGAGCTGCAATAGGATACTGGCCAGAAAAGCTCTGACCACAAAAGGATTCTAAATGACACAAGAGTAACTAAAGGACTCTAAGACTTAAAGGCCCAATGCTAAAAGAAAGTTATAACATATTACATACCCGCCCGTATAATAATAAAATTAATACAATACATAATCATTAAATCTGACAGGTATTCTACTAATGCGATGATCACGTAGAGGTATCATAGCAGTAGTACTACCTGAACAGCTAGGAGATAAATTAGATGACTGTTTGTGAAGAAACAATGACATTGGAATCATCAGAATGATTTGAAACATCAAATCCAGGTCCAAAAGTAAAGTCATTATCCTTTTCATCCCCTTTGTTAGCATAAACTTCATTGAAAATGTTTACCTGATTGTATTTAACATTAACAACATTGTTTTATTTCACCAACTCTTATTCTCCAATTGAACAGAGGATTTAGTAACTCTGACAACTTGAACAGGTAAAGTAAACTTAGATTGACCTTTGGGGATTCTATGTGGTTTTTTTATAAGTACCCAATCATTAGCCTTGATGTCAGGGCAGAATGAACCATACGAACTATCATAAGATTTCTTTTGTAAAATGTGTTTATCAGTAACTCTGCTCTTGATTAATTGAGTATCTATCTGAGTATTTATTTCCTTGACTAACTTAGAACTAGTTACTAAATTAGAAACGCATTTTGGTACAAGTTTAGTTCTAGCTTTCCTGCCTCTAAGATCTTTAAACGGCGAAACATCAGTTGTTGAGTGAGGTGTTGTTAAATAGGCCCAAATTTTCTCTTACAGGAAGCTACCAACATCAACATTAACTGCTAAGGCAGTTTGAACTCCTTCTTTAATAAAGCTATTAGGTCTTTCGACAAGTCCATTAGAAGAAGTACTATATAGTGCAACTTGACAATGTTTAATTT
The DNA here is from genome assembly GCF_964263255.1 of Lissotriton vulgaris. NCBI lineage: Eukaryota > Metazoa > Chordata > Amphibia > Caudata > Salamandridae > Lissotriton > Lissotriton vulgaris. The sequence continues at coordinate 1,945,720,453 of NC_141685.1, forward strand.
CATGACTTTTCATGAAATTGGTGACTGATTCAGATAAGAAATGTTGGCCATTATCAGATATAATGCAATTAGGAGTACCTTCAATATTGAACAACCTTTGGAGAAACAACATTAACATGGATGAATTAGCCGTTTGCACAAAGGCATAGTATATCCATTTGGAGTAATAATCAATGGCCACTAAACAGTCCCTTTTTTCTGAAGGTAGGAGGAGGAATGGCACAGAGAAATCTAATGCAATTCTTTCCCAAGGGGAATCTGGGAATGTGACAGGTATAAAAGGTTTTTTTGTGAGTTTTCCAGTGTTTATCCGAAACTACACAACAGGGACATTTATCAATGAAGGTTGCAACCTGGTTATCAATCCCTAGCCACCAGTAAATGTCTTTAATTCTTTTACAGGTTGCAGAGATACCCAAATGACCTTCATGTCCTATGTTAATGATTTTACCTCTGAGAGAAGTGGAAGGTACAAATAAACCGTTCCTGATACAAATACCATTTTCAACAGATAATTGTTCACTAATTTGGGCAAATTGTCTAATTTCATTATTTGAGTTTTTACTATTAGGCCATTTGCTTTTGATAAACCTCTACTTGTTTAAGAGTTTCATCTGCTTCCACAGCTGATAACCATTCTTCTTGTGAGATGGTACCTTGAGACTTAGAAATTACATCAATTAAACCAACTACACAATCTTTGTTAAAATCAGTTTCGCCTTCACTGCAATCAGCGAATGGAATGCGAGAAAGGCAATCTGCTCTAATGTTCTTTCCTCCCTGAATGTATTTGACACTTAGATTATATTCTTTTAATTTTGACAAAAGTTTTACTAGTCTTGCTGAAGACTTACCTAAACCATTACCTGAGAATAAAGATACTAGGGGTTTATGGTCAGTGAATATATCATTCCACGGGGCTTCGAGCGCAGTAACCAAGTAGGTTTACCGCCAGATGATCGCATACCGCAAGTGACGGACACTTGCCGTCTTGGTAGATCTGAAGCCCATGAAGCGAAAATTACCGCTTCAAGTGTTTTTTTTTCCTGAAACGAGGATTATAACACACCCTTTTACGTTAGATCACAATTTTTGTGGTATTTAAATTGCACGTGGGCTAGGCGCACCTTAGCGTGTGCGTACCACCCCGTGTAATCCTCACGGTCCTGATGAAAACCATAGAATTTTTTGTAATGGTTGAAACATGTAGACTTTTTTTACTCTGTAATTTTGCACATAGCACACTTCGCTATTTTTAATACATTACACTTCTTGAGACACCAAAGCCTTCCTAACTAGGCACAGGTGCCACACTGGTTTTACTGGGGTTCAGACGCCCAAGAATAAAGTCTTGAAGTGAGTAGTACTGGCCCTTTTTAATATACCTTTCACTGTAATTTTAAGCACATATAAAAAAGAAACAATAACCTGCTCCACTGTAGTCAGGTGTCGCAGCACACCCTATGGGCACTCGGCCTATGGTGTGGGACCCCGATGATGAAGCATTTCACCAACTAGGTTGGTGAGTGAGGGGTCTTCTCAAAGGACAAGCATTGTCCGGTAACGGGTTGGGGCACTTAGTGCTAACGTAGACATTTTGTAGGAAGTGGCTAATTGCTACTTTCCTCTCCTATAGGGGGTACTCCTCCATTGTTGTTATCAGTGAATATATCACACTGATTGCCCCAAATGTACGTCTTGAACTTCTGGACTGCCCAAACGATAGCCAAAGCCTCCCGTTCAATTGTACTGTAATTGCGTTCAGTAGGAGTAAGAGCACAGGATGCAAAGGCGATGGTATTTTCTTTGTTATCGCCCCATTGACCAAATACCGCTCCTAGACCTAGCTGACTAGCATCCACAGAAACAAAAGACTTGGCACTAGAAATAAAGAGTTGCAATGCAGGAGCAGTTATGACAAGTGACTTAACATTCTTAAATGCATTATCTAGCGTGTCATTCCAATCAAATTTGACACCTTTCTTAAGTAGATTTCTCATTGGTTGGACAAGTTGTGCATATCCAGGTACAAATCTGGCATAATATTCACAAAGTCCTAAGAAGGACATTAGTGAATCTTTGTCATTAGGATGAGGAGCATTTTGGATGGCTTCTATGTTTGAAAACTTGGGTTTGATACCTTTGTTGGAAATGGTGTGACCCAAATATTCAACTTAATTGACAAGTAGTTTACATTTATTAGATTTGACTGTCATACCTTTATCTTGCAGTGTTTTGAGGACTTTATTGAGTATCTGTAAGTTTTACTTTTCTGTCTCAGTATGGATTGAGATATCGTCCTGAAAGGCTTGTACTTGAGTGAAATCGCTTGAAAAATTGTCCATTAGCTTTTGAAATACGCTCGCGGCAGATGCAAGGTCAAAAGGAAGTTTAAGGTATTTAAACGTACCAAATGGTGTTTCAAAAGCAGTAAGTGCTTGAAAATCAGGGGAAAGCGGGATCTGATGGTAGGCCGAGTGGAGATCTACTGTTAAAAAAAATATGGACTTCCAAATATTAGCTAACATTTCTTGTATAAGAGGTAAAGGGTGACAATCAATCAGGATATTTTGATTCAAAGATCTTAAATCAACACAAAGTCTTAGATCCCCGTTACTTTTCTTCCGTAAAACCACCGGAGAAATCCATTGTGAGAAATAAGCATGGGCGGAAAATCCGTTCCGCTCGCGGATTTTGCAGATTTTCGGTAAATTCGCAATCCACGAGATTCGCGAATTTCCCGCAAAATCCGTGAGCGGAACGGATTAGGTCAAAAGTTTAAGGTGACTTTTTGTAACTATTTTAGAATGGCGCCGGCAAGCTGCCAGAGCCTCTAAAATAGTTACAAAAAGTCAGCTTCAACAGGAAGCACTAATAGATAAAGTAAAGCAGGTGCTAGAGTTGAATCTCAAATTCAGTTACACAATCATTAATCACCCCAAACTTGGGGTGATTAATGACTGTGTAACTTAATTTGACCTTCAACTCAAGCACCTGCTATACTTTATCTATTAGTGCTTCCTGTTGAAGCTGACTTATGGCTGAGGGCAGAAGGGTACAAAGTGGGACAGAGGGCATGAGTTAGGCAGAGGGCAGAAGGGCACAGAAACCAGTGGGGCAGAGGGCAAAAGGGCACAAACAAGAGTGGGGCAGAGGGCAGAAAGGCACAAAAACAAGTGGTACAGAGGGCAGAAAGGCATAAAAAACGAAAGGGTGGCAGTGATGAACCAGGCAAAAAAAAACCCGTGAACACGCAAAGCGCCCCGTGAATACGCAAAGTTCCCCGCGAACACGCAAAAATAAAAAATCCGCAAATTTGCGCGAATTTGCAAATTTTGCGTATTGCGAATTCGCAAATCTGCAAATTCACGGATCGCGAATTCACAAAATTCGCCCATGCTTAGTGAGAAATCAATAGGAGCAATAATTCCTTGTGACTGAAGATCATTAAGTAATGCTTTTAAATCATCTCTAATACTTAATGGTATTGGTCTGACTTTGTGTACGACTGGAACTGCATCATGCTTCAGAATGATTTTATGTTCATAGCCCTTCACCGTGCCAATAATGTCTTTGAGAACATTGGGATAACACTTAGTTACATTCTCAACAATGTTACCAGGACCAGGTTGATCAATGGCTAAACCTGAAAGAGGTAGATCACCTAAAATTATTGGTGGATCTTGTCCAGGTCATAAAATAATGCCAAGTTTTGCAAGGTCTTTCCAACCGATAATATCTCTTCCTTTAATGGCAACATATATATTTGTTGTAATGGATCTACCTAAACACTCCAAAATATCCCAGAAAAACCCAATGAGATCAATATCTTGTTCCCCGAAAGCTTTAGGATTTATGTTGAGTGCAAGTAACTTGAATGTGGAAGGCCAAAATTTGTAAAATGTGACATCAGCTAAAATCGTTATGGGTGCTCCTGAGTCAGCCATTGCCAAAATGGTTATACCATTAATGGAAATGTCAGTTAAGGGCCCTTTAATGGGTTTGTCATCACAATCAGGAACTTCCACAGTGACTATTAAATTAGAGAATTTAGAGGCACAATCTTGAGTATCATCAGTATCAAGAGTAACACTAGATATATTCACTCTGTTGGTTAATGAGAAATTAGCAACACTCCTGCACAGACAGTGAAAATGTGTGAATTTCAAACATTTCGTACATTTTTTTCTTAAAGCAGGGCAGTTAGAATTGTTACCTATATGGGACTTAGAAACACATCTGTAACATTATGATTGAGTTCTCTGTGATAGATTCCTATAAGTTCTCCTGTTAAATGTGTGTTTAGTGTTAGGAATGGGCTTAGTATTTATAGCACAAATGGGATTTTCATCAGAAATTTAATTTACATTAGTGGAACCAGAGGATTGATTAGAAGTATCAGAAGGTTGGACAACACGAGTGGAGAGAACTTTCAAAGTGACTATAGATCTTTCTATACTTAGGCGAGGGTTGAATGCCTCTCTGACTTGAAGCCACGAGGAATATGGAAATTAATTGACTGAAATATAATGTGATATATAATATATAATCTGAAATATAATGTAAGTATGTACTGAAATAAGCTTATGCAAAATTATAACATCACATTTATAAGAAATTAACCAGGAAGCTCTAAATATGTTGTTTGTATTATCAACAATAATACGCGAGTAGAATATTCTCTTCGAGAACTAAAGAAATAAACACAAATTAATTTGTGATAATATTGGTGTAAGAATCACCTCAAAATAATGTGCACTGAACCATTAAAAGGATAAGGCAATGTGTGAATCACTGGAAAATAAACATCAATGAATGTTTATATGAAATGTTGAAGGTTTGCAAATCACCGAAAAGCTGTTCCGCAGTAAAGCAAGCTTCTATTGAAATATTCGCACTGAGTAAACAACAGGTGTGCGAATCACCGATGATGTGTCATGCTGAAGAATGAACTCGAAATGACTTCTGAAGTGAAGTGCTCCCACGATGCTCAGATAAAATTCTTCAAAGTGAAGAGATTCGCCGACACGACTACACTTCCTGAATTGACCGCAACCCGATACAAGATGGCCGCTGTAGACGTACGACGTCACAACCTCTTCTCAGCATGCACCGGACCTTGGGCTGTGAAGCAGATTGTGTAGTTCTTGAAGAGAAGATCGGCAAGACTCCAAGATGACAGATTAGAATGGGTAGCACGAGCAGGTAAGAGATATTTGAAAAATGCCTTCTTCAACGGTGAACTGTTCCCAAAAGGAGGGATTGTAGAATTGTAAAATTTTAAGCAGCAGAATAAAAAAATATATATTTGACCGGCCTTATGTTGTGGTTAGTCCTTCCTTTCTTCCCCTTACCCTCCCTAGAGCGTGCCTTTCCTTGCGCGTCATTGGTCAGCTGCTAGCTGGAATGTTGACAGCTGAGCTGAGTTTGACAGTTGACAGTTATTTACGGGCATTGCTCATTGCCGTGCAGACCTGCCTATGGTGTGTTGTCTATGAGAATAAAGTTATTGAGAGCAGCTTGTGTCTAGCAGCATCTTTACAAATTGGCGACGAGGAGGCAACACGCCAGTAAACCTACGCAAAATAGGTGACTTTAAGAAGATAAAAGTTGAGACAAGAAAACCGGAGGATAAAAAAATAAGACGGCTTGTCATGTAGCGGAAAAAAAAAAAGAGGCAGAGTAAAGGAAAAAAAATAAAGCGGAACTAAAGAACTAAGGTACGAAGGTGTTACGGTGTGAAAGAAGATGAGAGCAGATCTGTGAATGTGAATTTGAACTGAATCAAGTACCTTATGGGTTCGGAAATAGCAGCAGAAAGCATGAGCAGAAGCGCACCAAAGTAAAATTGAAGGTACTGTTCAAGAATGCATCGAAACCGTAACTGAGCAGATCATGAAACATCACGAATCAGTGAATGAAATAATTAATGCGCTGAAGGCTGACGAACCGTGATAAGAAGCCTGAAAAGTAAGTGGCGCTAAGTAACATCTAATGACATTTAAGACAAACATTTTAATGTAAAATACGTGAAAGAGATACAATACGGCTGAACATTCACTTCGACAGAACCATCGTGTGTGGAAGTACATGAAGGGAGCCTTGTGAGGAGAATGAGAAATGCGCAACGGCGCGTGCGACGTCATCGCACTGGGCGCCATTTTGAGTGTATTAACTTAACTACTAGAAGGAACACGCAAAAATCCATAGCGTGCAACGCGATTAAACTGAGTACAAACAGCGAAAGTAACTGGAAAAAGAAAAAATTATCCTTTTTAAAAGTTAACAAGGAGAACGGTGTAAAGTGTGTGAAATAAACAGGAAAAAAAAGTAAAGGGAAGTACATTGTGCAATTAATAAATATAAAATAAATAAATAAATAAATAAATAAAACTACAAGCACAGTTTAATATGGCGAACAGCAACATATACAACTTGCAGCCACCAGAGCCATTTTTGAAAGGGGATGGTACTCCTACTATAAAATGGGAAGAGTGGAAGGAATACTTTTGTAATTATATATCCACATTTGACAAGGAGGATGAGGCATTAAAACAAAAGGAAAAGAAAAAAATATTATTGCACAGTTTAGGAGCAGGTGGTCTTAAGATGTACAATAACATTGCTAAGAAATGCCATGAGAGAGGGCAGACAGGAATGTGTTTGAGGATGCTATGGAGGATTTGGTTTCTTATTATAAGCCAGTGGTGTGTGTTGCTGTACACAGGTACAAATTCTACAGGAGGAAACAGAGTAAAGAGGAAAACATTGATGAGTATGTGGCTGCATTAAAAAACATAGCACTCACATGTAAATTTGGGGGATTACACGACGACCTTGTTAGGGACCAGATCGTTATGTGTACAGCAAATCAAAATATACAGGATGCCTTGTGGGCAAAAGGTGAGAAACCCCTACAACAGGTAATAGACATTGTGAAAAAAGCAGAACTCACAGGGAGATATGCAAACGAAGTGATCAATGAGAGCAAGGATAACAAAGAAGAACCGAATGTGGTGGCAAAAGTAAATGCAACAAGGAGAAAAATTACAAATTATAGCAGTAGGGTTAAGGATGATACAGGAGCCAACAGTAAAGAAAAAACATATGGCGACCTAAGATGTTATCGCTGTAATAGTAACAGGCACTTAGCTAATGATTGGAACTGGCCGGCGAGGAACACCAAATGCAGCAAGTGTGGATTGGTGGGACATTTCCAAAAAGCATGCAAGAGAAGTGGAAAAATGAAAGTAAAATATGATCATGAGGAAGAGGAGGAAGAGAAAAACTCATCAGAAGAGTTGGAATATGGTTTATGCGTATTAAATGTGTCAGTGGCATCAGATAACAGAGGTGACAACAAAGACAAAATGAAGAAACCAGTTTGCAAGGTGGAAATAGGAGGCGTAGAGCTTGAAATAATTGCAGACTCAGGTTCACCATGCACCATTGTCAACCACGAAGTGTGGGAAGGAAAGTTTAAATGTGTCTTGGGAAAAAGATTGCAGAAGCCTGACATAACGTTGAAAACATTAACTGGGGAACCAATAAAGCTTCTGGGGTACAGGAAGGTACCTTTCTTCTTCAAGGAAAGAGAAATGTGCAGCAAATTGTATGTGGCGGCCAGAGGCCCGTCAGTATTAGGATGGAAAGACCAGGGGAAGCTTTACATTACTCTTAACCCAAACAGCTCGGAGCCAGTCTTAGAAATAGAAAGAGTGGTAAGAGACTGTGGAGATTGTGAAAATTCTGACAAATCACAAACAACTCTTCGGCCTACATTAAAACCTTTAACGTGCCATAACATGCCGTGGGAGTTCAAGTTCAAGTTCCAAAATTTGTATAGCGCACTACTCACCCAGAGGGTCTCAAGGCGCTTGAGGGAGGGGGGTGCTTTACTGATCGAAAATCCAAGTTTTTAGTTGCTTTCTGAAGGAGAGGTGGTTCTGTGTAAGGCGGAGGTGGGTGGGGAGAGAATTCCAGGTTTTGGCCGCTAAGTAGGAGAAGAATCTTCCCCCCATGGTGGATCTATGGATGCGCGGAATTGCGGCGAGGGCTTGATTGGACGATCGTAGTTGGTGGGAGGGGGTGTAGAAGGACAGTCGCGTGTTGAGGCATTCGGGTCCTAGGTCGTAGAGGGCTTTGTGTGCGTGGGTGAGGAGACGGAACGTTATTCTCTTGTTGACGGGGAGCCAATGGAGGTCTTTCAGGTGGCCGGAAATGTGAGCTTGCCGAGGGATGTCCAATATGAGTCTGGCTGAGGCGTTTTGGATGCGTTGGAGTTTTTTCTGTAGTTTGGCTGTGGTTCCGGCGTAGAGGGTGTTTACGTAATCCAGTCGGCTGGTGACCAGTGCGTGAGTGACCGTCTTTCTTGTTTCGGTGGGGATCCAACGGAAGATTTTTTTGAGCATGCATAGGATGTTGAAGCAAGATGATGAGACGGCGTTGGCTTGTCTGGTCATCGAAAGGGAGGAGTCCAGGATGAAGCCCAGGTTACGTGCGTGATCCGTAGGTATGGGTGCGGTTCCCAGGGCCGTTGGCCACCATTGAGGTTCCGTGACAATTGTAAGTGGTGTTTTCGACTCGCACGAATATGGTCGAGTCTGGTATCTATGAACCGCAAATGACGAGTTTAGTAAGTGTGCGCAGTTTCGCTGTGCTAACTTAAACCGTTCGTTTGTCATGTGGGTTTTTCATCTGTACCCACGGGTTCCATCTAGATACGGCATCCATTTTGTCTCTTGCCCTCAAGTAGCCAGCGAACGGACGCTGTCCGCTTCGCGACCCTGGGACTCCCAAGATATTTGCGGAAGACACATGTTCTTTGTAAGTGTCTTTATGACGAGGGGGATGATACTGTAAGGCAGATGGCCCCGCTCGAGGCTCATCTTGCCGTGCCGGTTTATTGTCTCAGCCATGCATCTCATTAGGCACGTCCCTTTGATGCCTGTATCTCGTGTTTCCCGACACCTCCCCTTTTACACCCTTTCCGATCTCCCCACTGTCTCCGTCTTCCTCTGCACCTGTCTTTGTTCCTATTTCGATCTGTTTTACTGCCGATTGGAATGCACTAATGTTGGGAAGATGGGTTTTTACAGTTGGGAACCGCCAAATGTTTCCGCACTTACGTTCCGGACCTTATGTGTATCAAAGTGACCAAAGCAACCCCTCTGGGGGATAATTATGGGAACCGGGTTGTAAACTTTTGTGTACCATGTTGTCCTATGGGTAAATTCTGTATAAAAGGAGCGATCCACAGAACCAATTTGAAGCAGTCTCCCCAAGTTGCACGTGTTGTACTTGTCGTGACTTCTGTGTTCCCTGCAGTAAATAAACCTTGAATCTTTGACGCCGAAGGAAGTGTCCCGTGTCTCTGTCATTCGTACGCCGGAGCAGGTTACCCACGAAGGTTTCAGGTGTTGTACCCTGGCACCGCTGGGTCTTAAAGAACCCAGTCCTTCAGTTGGCACCCAACGTGGGGCTGCATCAGTGGTACCGGTCCAAGCCCGACGATCGTGAGGAACTTCGCGTGAAATCTCCGAGGGAAGGTGCACTCCGCTTCATCGATCTTGTTGTCGAAATAAGTGGCCCGAAGGCTTTTCCCGCGAAGATTCCCGCCTCCTGACGGCTGCGACGGACTGCTGCCCTGACTGTAGACCTGTTTTGGCGCCTGGCGTAGACCTTGGTATAGCGAGACGATTGACGGGCCTTCCTGGTGACGCCATCGATCTTTGAGTTAAGTATTTGTGGGTCGCTCCCAGAGTCCTTAGTTGTTGACACTTTAGCGAGTGTTTTTGTTGTTGACGCTGTGTGAGTGTTTTTGTCGGTGACACTTTGCTAGCGTACTTTGTTGTGTTATTTGACGACTGCAGACGCCAAAAACCGAGGGTATTAGCTCTTTGCTGGGACTTGGTAAATCCCGTAACCCTTGAAGTTTGTGAAACTCGGCTAGTGTGCAAGATGCCTGGTCGTAGTACTTTGTTCAGTTGTTTCAGACCTTGTGGTGTGGATTCCCGACTGGAGGACTCGTGTCCGATACCTCCGGTTGGAACTCCGACTTATGAACTGTACAGTAAACATGGGCTAGGCCCGATTACCTTTAATGATTATTGGATTCGCTACACAAAGAAGGACGGTGTCCTTAGTTGGCCACCTCATGGTAGCTTTGAGACCCCGATCCTAGATAACTTAGAGGCTAAATTGTTCGAGAAAAAGTCAAGGCCGGCCATGTTTGATGCCTTTCGGTTGTGGCGTAAAGAAGCCCGACAGAAAGAAATCAGACAGACTAAACGAAATCAGAGAGATAATGTTGCTACTATTGTAAAGAAAGCAGAGCAATTTCAGCATGATAAGGAGGTTAAGGAAAAGGAAGTGTTTGATAGATTACAGCGTATGACTATAGATAAGTGCTATCCTGCTCTGCCTACGGAGTCGGAAAAGAAGGATGAGTCAGTTGAGGATCCTTTAATGTCCTATCTTATGAAATCGCCGCCTCCGTACGTACAGGGTGTCGCAGCTCCTGTGATTCCCCCTGTACCTGTTCCTGCACCTATTCTTCCTTTGCCTGTTCCTCAACCTGCACCCGTTCTTCCGACTGTTCCTGCTCCTTTGGCCGTTGCTATCCCTACTGCTCCTCCGCTTCCACATACTCCTGCTCCTGCTACTGCTCCTGCTTTGTTAACTCCTGCTGTTGCTTCCGTTTCTACTCCTTCACTTGTTAGTCCTGTGTCCTATACTTCTCCCTCTACTCGTAGTCGTAATTCTCCTCTTGCGGCTAGCTTCTTCCATTCGCTCGGACCTGTTCTTGGGTCCGCTGGTTCAGATGGTCCTCAGAGACGTAGTCAGCTTCCTGGTAACAGGGAACGCGCTTCCCTGTATAATATGGCAATGGGTTGGATGACACATCCTCTTAGAAATCCACCACGTGTCGTACTCGATACGTTTTGTCAATTCAATGTACCAACCCAAAGATTTGTGTTCGAGGAAATGTGTAAGGTTCTTCGTGATCAGATATCGGCCGACGCACCTGACGAGGTGCTGACCGCTTTGTCTGATCTACAGCTTCAGTTCTCAACTGGACTGATAGTGGATACCAATGTTCGCCGTGCTGTTGAACGGTTGCTATCTTTCCGTCCCGCTCCCATACCTCAAGCCTTGTTTGTTGAGGATATTGAAAGACAGCCAGATGAGTCTGGTCAATTTCCTATGCGCGAAGTTCCACCAGTATGGATGCCAGCTAATCCTAATGCTCAACCTCCGATATTGGCGCATTTCCAGAGAGTGTGGATACATCTCCCATGGAAACGATCAGAAGTGTTACAGGTAAAGCAATCTTTGCCTGACCCTCGTAAAAATCCTGCAGGGTACTATAAAGAATTATCGCAGCTCGTAGACGCTACGATAATGAATCTTGCCGATATCGACATGTTGTTCGGCAATGTTGTGCCTCAACCGGTATGGGCTAAGATTCGTCAGGAAAACCATCCGAATGAATTAGGTGGTGCTTGGGCTGCCATTGTTGCGGCCGATACGCGACAAGTTGGTGGGGCTAAGCCTGAACAACTGATTGCTGATCTTCCTCAAAGAATAATAACGTTAATGAAAACTCTTATGCCAGCTATGAGAGTAAATTGGGACAAACTGTCAGCTTGTAAACAGAAAAAGGACGAGAGTGTCTCCGACTTCTTTACGAGGTTCGAGGAGGCATTCATTGATCATAGTGGTCAGGATATGAGCACTGAGGGTGGTCAAAGGTTGTTCGTGGATAAATTTGTGTCGAACTTATTGCCCGATTTGAGCAATAAATTGAAGAATTCAGAGAGTGCGTGGGCCGTTTCTACTTCAGCTCAAATATTGGCTACGGCACAATATTATGAGAATAGAGAGAAAGAAGAAAACGATCGTGCTGATAAAAAGACGAAAGAGCTTAAAACTAAAGTATTGCTTCAGCAAGCGTATCCTCCACGTACGAATCAGAATACTTCGCAGCAAAATAGATCGCAGCCGCAATCGAACCGATCACAATCTCGTAAAGACTCCCCTTCCCGAAGATCGTCGTTAGGGTACAATCAATGTGCTTATTGTAGACAGGAGGGTCATATCAAATTCAATTGTCCTGTTCTAAATGAACGTAACAGTGGTAACTCATCTAGAGGAGGTCGTGGTGGTTCACAGCAGGCACCACGTGGTAGAGGTCGTGGTGCTCAGAATGATCGCTCAGATAACTCATCGAATTCCGATAATTGTTTTGATCAACGTGGATCGTCGCAGGGCCGATCTGCGCAGTACAATGTAGACGATTATTACGTCGATCAGGGAACTGACGACAGTAATTACTAGGACAGCCATAGACAAGGAGAGGGAGTAGTATCAGTTCCGGTTGATCAGAGAGGGCCTTAAGTCGCAGTTGCTACATTGGGCGTCGTTGAGCCTTTTCTGTTGGACACTGGTGCAGCGAAAAGTTCCATTAAGCATTCGAAACTCCCTGGCGCACCTTTGTCTGGCTTAACAAATGTTTCCGTTGGATTTTCTGGCGCCCCCGTTAGCAATCCAGTTTCGTGCCCTTTGCCCCTTACAATTGGGCCTCGTGAACTAGAAGCTCTGTTGATTTTGACTACTGGTTGTGGTGAAAATCTTTTGGGCCTGGATTTGCTTAAACGTTTGTATGCAACTTTGTATTGTTCTCCCGCGGGTGTAAAGCTTACGCTGGGAGAGAGGGTTGTCTCTCCCATGTATTTGTCTCTCGATAAGCTTCCACCGGAATTGAGTTCTCTTCCTGCGTCTTTGTGGGCAACAGGTCCCAATGATGTGGGCCTGCTTGACATCTCCCCTTATGTTGTTCAGTTGAAATCCAATGTGCGATTGCCACGTATTCCCCAGTATCGTATCTCTCTTGATGGTGAACGAGCATTGTTGGCGATCATCTATGATTTGATCGAGAAAGATGTTATTGAGGAAACACGGGGAAACGTGTGCAATAGCCCTGTATTACCCATTCTAAAACGTACTGATCCTTCGAAACCACCTGTTTATCGTTTCGTTATCGATTTACGGGAAGTGAATAAAATTGTGATTCCTCAGTTCCCCGTTGTGCCTGACATCACGGCGCTACTGACTCTGATTCCAGCTTCTGCATCGTGGTTTTCGGTGATTGATTTGAAGAATACGTTCTTCAGCATCCCGATTGCAGAAGAGAGCAGAGACCTTTTCGGTTTCTCTCTTGGTGGACGCAGCTTCCGGTTTAAACGCGCTCCTCAGGGCTACTGTGAAAGTCCATCGATTTACAGCCAAGCCTTGAAGGGTCAACTGGATGCGTTTAGGTTGCCGGCTGGTGCGGCCTTAATCTAATACGTCGATGACCTATTGGTAGCTGCAGATACTCAGGACATTTGCAAAATTGCTACGGTGTCGTAATTGGCCCGCTTGGATCAGCGATTAGCTGAACCTACACGTTGTCCTCCTTAACTTGGCTATATACGATAAACGCCATTTTGAATGTTGCAGCGGCCATTTTAGACCATGAGCGGCCTCGTGGCCGACGTGCCCTTTAGTCCTTTGTCCGTTCCACTGACCACTCTCATCTGCCCAGCAACAGGCTATTTTTTGTGTTGGTCAAGCCACACATGCGCAGTTCTTACTGACCCGTAAACCCTCAGGAATGTGCCGCTAACTGACCAGCGGGTTTGAAACCCACCAATGAGCTGGCAGTGTTCCAAAACATGACCATATATGTCTCTAAAACTGTGTCTTAACTTGTGCCGCCTATCTTTTATTGCCCCAAAATTGTATATAAACGGGGTCACACCGGTGTTCGGTGTGATACCTCTTGCATTACCGAAGGGTGCTGTTTGAGTGTACCACCACCCCATGGGGTCTTAATAAACTTGTTCTTTGCATTTTACAGTTTCCGTGCCAACAGTTCTTGTGTGTAAGTGGGTAATTTCTGGAGCGTGTAGGCCTTGGGAACCCCGCAATACTTCAATTGGCGACCACAAAGGGACTCATCGGCGACTCGGATGCCCGAAGGAGAGGTCGTGACGAAGGCTTGGAAATCCGCCATGGGCGCGCGCTGCCACGAGTGACCCGAGTCTTGGCTGCCACGGTGTTTTTTCCTTTCCTTCCGATCTGACCTTCCAGGTAGCGCCGGTCTCCGACTGAGTTTTCGAAGTGTCCGCATCACTGAGAGAGTGCCGTTTGGCTGATTTGGCTTACAAGACCTTGGCAGTTGGAACCTGGACAGTTGAGTATTTGGTAAGCTTTGTGTTCGGCAAGGTAGTCTTCGGACGCTTACTGAAGTCCTATGAATTGTGTTCGGTAAGGTAGTCTTCGGACGCTTACTGAAAATCTGTGCTTTGTGATCGGTGAGGACGCTTGCCGAATTCTATGAACTTCGATTTGAGTTAGCTAACATTTTGAATTTGTGATCTTTGAACTTATATGTGTAGTGCACTTCACATAGGCAGGCATGTAGAGATGTTTCTCTAACTTTGTTTTTTTCCTTTGAGCGGCACAATCGTGTGGAGAACTGTAAGTGCCATTTGGTTCGGTGTCACGCTTTCGTGATACTCTTTGAACATGCCTGTTTTCAGTACACTCCGGGGAATGTGTTGTTTAGGAGATGGTACCTCAATTAGGTTAGCGGAATCACAGCCGGCTCCCCCAGAGGGAACACCAAATAGGGAGATGTATATTAAGTTTGGCCTTCCCCCTATTATGTACAGTAAATTATGGCATAAGTACACTAAGGCCGATCCCGAATTGCAATGGCCCCTACACGGGTCATACGATTTGAGTAAACTACAATTTGTAGAGCAATGTATGTTTCAACGCAGGTCTAGACAAAACATGTTTGATTGTGTGCGAATGTGGGAGAAAGCGGCGCGTGAACGAATGAAGCGTGAGGTTGCCTTGGCGGACAAAGAGCAGCGCAAGGCTGCTCGGGATAAGGCTTTACAGCTGGAGGAGAAGGAGGCTCAGGAGAAGAAAGAAAGGGAGGAACGGGAGCGTAAATTGCTAATGACTGGTCAATTTCCTATTCGCCGACCACTTTATCCTGTCCTTAATAATGAAATTGATGATTTCTCTTTGTTAGATCGGTCACCGCCTCCGTACGTTACGCCGACGGCTCCAGCTGTGGATTATGATGATGACGGACGGGATAAGTTGGGCAAGAAGGGGGTATCGGCTCTCAGGTTTACCGCGGAGAGGTCCGCTCATTTACGTAGTTGGGCTCGCAAAGTGAATAAGCATAGTGTTACTCAGGATCAATTGATATCAGAGAAAACGGGGTGGTCGGATCTTGAATTAATGTATTTTTTGTCCAGCCTAGCGGATGAAGTTGTAAGCGCATATCGTGAGTTTTCTGATACGTTAGAGCCTAAAGTTTTGTCGGTGTATCGTGAGAATTTAGCTAAAGGTGATTTTGATCTTACAGATGTTGATGACCTGTTCAAGCATTTGATCGCGCTGCGGGATGAGACAACCCATTTGCGACAGGAACGGAAACGGAGGCAAAAGGAGTCTGAGCCGGGAAATGATGAGGCGGTTAAGGAGTGTTCTCTTCGTGGTTCAGATAAGAGCTCTGTGTTGCATGTTATGCCTATGCGTGAAGCGGCGCCTTTGTATGTTCCACCAAAAGGGGAAGGTACGGATGATGATAAGTTGTCGAAGGATGCGAAAGGGTATTTTGTGTACAATTGGGTATATACGCCATGGAATAGGGCAGATGTTATGGCACTGAAAAACTCTTTACCTGATCTCCGAAAGAACCCAGCGGCATTCTATGAGGGGGTAGAGGGGGCTATATCGTCTTGTGTGATGACTCTTGTAGATATAGATTTGTTTTTTGGGCTAATTTTACCACCTGATATGTGGAGGCAAATTCGTAAAACTAATGACGAAACGATTTTGGGGGGGACCTGGAAAGAGATAAATGCTGCAGATTTAGATAGAGAACCAGCATGTAAGCCTTGTCAGCTAATTCTAGATCTTCCGGCAGCTATTTTGCATAAATTGAAAACGCTTGTTCCTGCCAAAAAGATATATTGGACCATGTTAACGTCGTGCAAGCAGAAACCAGATGAAACAGTCTCAGATTTCTTTACACGCTTTGAGGAGGCATTTCATGATTACAGTGGTCAATCTTTAACTGACGATACGGGTCGACATTTGTTTGTAGATAAGTATGTGGCTAATCTCCTACCAGAGATTGTAAAGCGATTGAAGTCGAGTGAGAGTTCCTGGGCCACGGCGACCCCTGCGTCCTTGTTAACTATGGCTCAGTATTATGAGCGGCAGGAAGTGGAGGCTAAAGAAAATGTAGAGAAAAAGACGAAGGAATTGAAAACGAAGGTGATGTTGGCGCAGGTTCGGGGAACACAGGGTAGAGGGAATGAGAGAGGTAGACGGGGTGGAGGTAACGCATCGTATGGGCGTACGGACATTGCGGAGGATCAGTGTGCTTATTGTAAGGAGTTTGGGCATTGGGCCGACGATTGTCCGGTACTTCGTGAACAGCGTAGTCAGCGTGGGCGAGGTAGTGGAAGGTCTAGAGGAGGTTATACTGGAATGAGAGGTGGAGGAGGTGATCGCAGACAGGTTGAGGAGAGGGGCCGTGGCCAGGACGAACGAAATACGTTTGATAGACGGAATCAATATCAGATTTTGGAAGGAGAGAATGTGGAACATCAGGATTATGTGCATGCATAGGATTGCGTAGGATGGGGTAAGGAATCAGTTGAAGTGCCAGTAGATCAGCAAGGTCCATATGTAACAGCGGGTATTTTGGGTTCTACTGATCAGTTTCTAGTCGACACAGGAGCTACTCGTAGCGCTCTGTCGAAACACTTGGTTCCGAGGGCTCCCCTGTCTGGCGAAATGATTACGTGTGTAGGGTTTGATGGCACACCCTCCCCCAGCCCATTGTCCAAGCCCCTTGCACTATGCATTGACAAGTACTTTAGTTTTGGCCAATTTTTGTTATCGCCCCATACCCCAGATAATATCTTGGGCATTGATTTGCTTAAATATTTTCGAGCAACAATACGCTGCGCTCCAGAAGGAGTGCGGGTTATTCTGAATGACAACTACCCTGATCCTGATGATTGCCCTGAACATGACAGATTTTGTGTCATTTTAGATATTCCCGCTTTGGCCTCTCTGCCGCACACGTTGTGGGCGACATCGGATACGGATGTGGGAGAGATGCGTATTCCACCAATACATATCACTGTTAAGGAGGGGGCCCCTCTACCACGAGTGCCACAGTATAAGATCTCGAAGGAAGGCGAAATTGCACTAAGACATATTGTCCAGGATTTGATTTCTGCAGGGGTAGTGGAGGAGGTCCCTTATAATGTCTGTAACAGCCCTATTCTACCAATTCTTAAGAGAGACTCAGATGGCAAGATCTATCGATTTATTGTTGATTTGCGTGAAATAAATAAAATTGTCATTCCCCAATACCCAGTGGTGTCTGATATCACGACTTTGCTTACTTTGGTTCCACCGACAGCCACCACTTTTAGCGTTATTGATCTAAAGAATGCGTTCTTTTCTATTCCTGTTCACCCAGATAGCAGATATCTGTTTGGTTTTACGCTCAATAATAAATCGTATAGATTTTGTCGTGTTCCCCAAGGCTATACTGAGAGCCCTAGCATCTATAGCCAGGCTTTGAAACGGCAACTAGATTCCTTCGAATTGCAGTCTGGCGTTGCGCTCATCCAGTACGTGGATGACCTTTTGCTTGCCGCTGACTCCTATACACAATGTGAACAGAGCACGCTTGCGTTGCTGTCCTTTTTGGCACAAAACAATCACAAGGTCTCCAAGAAAAAGCTTCAATACTGTAGACCCCAGGTGACCTACCTCGGTCATCTGTTGTCTAAGGAGGGGAGGGCATTAACATCTGATCGAATTCAAGCAATTTTAGACACACCAGTCCCCCGCACGCAGAGAGATGTGCGTGCCTTTATAGGGTTGACATCTTTTTGTAGACAATGGATCATGGGTTTCTCACATATCATAAAACCTCTGCTAGCATTATTGTCCAAAACTACACCGATGCCTCTTGAGTGGACAGACGAATGTCAGAAAGCCTTTGAACAGTTGAGACAGGCCCTTTGTTCTGCACCCGTGTTAGGAACACCAGACTACACGAAACTTTTCACATTGTACGTGCACGAGAATGATGGGTGCGCGTTGTCAGTGTTAGTGCAGTTACACGGGGATAAGCAGAGACCATGTGCATACTTCTCTGCCATTTTGGATCCTGTAGCACGAGGGCTGCCTGGGTGTTTTCGAGCAGTAGCGGCAACAGCAGTAGCCATACGACAGAGTGAGGGCATAGTGTTATCACACAAATTGTTGGTGTTGGTTCCTCACGCAGTAGATGCCCTGTTAAACCAAACAAAGACCCAATACCTCACGAGTGCACGACTTACAGGATATGAGCTGACACTTTTAGCGCCACACATAACATTGAAAAGATGCGCTACTTTGAACCCCGCGACTTTATTGCCCTATCCGGCCGAGGAGGGTCAGGAAGAAAAACATCATGATTGTGTTTTCCTGACTGAGGAACAGACAAAGGGTCGTGTTGACTTACAGGATGTGCCACTTCCAGATGTGGATGGGGAACTGTGGGTTGATGGATCGTGTTTGAGGCTGCCAGATGGTACGACTTCCGCAGCATATGCGATCACGACTCTTAAGACGGTGGTAGAAACAGCTAGAATACCACAAAAATCGGCTCAGGCAGCAGAGCTGATAGCTTTAACAAGAGCCTGCGAATTGAGTGCTGGCCTATGTGTGAACATATACACAGACAGCCGATATGCCTTTGGAGTGGCCCATGACTTCGGACTTCTCTGGAGGGAACGTGGGTTTCTGACATCACACGGAGAGCACATTATGCACGGAGAGTTAGTGCGTGATCTCCTAAATGCGTTGCTCTGCCCCAAGAAAGTAGCGATAGTGAAGTGCAGTGCCCATAAAAAGATCACGGATAAAGTGGGTCAAGGAAATGCCTTTGCAGACAGCATAGCAAGGCAGACGGCTATGTCCCGAACTAGCTCCCCTATGTATGTGGTACAATCACAGGCCGAGAGATGGAGTGATGCTAGAGCAGAGATACGGGATATTCAAAAATCAGCTACAGAATCTGAGCTTGCGGCTTGGGCAGCAGAGGGGGTGCTAGATGATGAAGGTTGTTGGAGAAGCAAAGACATGGAGAAGTGGAAATTGCCTGCGGCTTATTTACAGGCGATGGTCCAGATGACTCATGGACTGGCCCATGTCGGAGCTCTTGCAATCACCCGGCTTTTAACACGAGTTTGGGAACATTCTGAGATTGCGAATACTGCAAAGAGAGTAGTGCAGACCTGCCTAGTATGCTTGCAACACAATCCTGGGAAGGGGACCCATACTCCGAAAGGAGGGTTCGTTCCACCTTCAGCACCGTTTGAAGTGCTTCAAATGGATTACATCCAACTCGAGCGCTGCAACAACCTGAAGTACGTCCTAGTGGTGGTGTGTGCTTTTAGCAAATGGGTTGAGGCCTACCCCACGAAAGACAATACAGCTTTGACAACAGCTAAGGTGTTGCTTAAGGAGTTCTTTCCTCGCTTTGGAGTTTGCAAATTTCTGTGGAGCGATAATGGGCCCCATTTTGTTGGAAAGATTGTGGAATATGTACTGAAGGGGTTAGGGATTCAGCAAAAGTTCCACGCTGTATTCCACCCTCAGTCAGCAGGTTTGGTCGAGCGGTACAATGCCACCTTGAAGCTTAAGCTGGCCAAAATCGTGGCGTCCACATCGTTGAAGTGGCCAGATGCATTGCCGCTAGCACTGCTCTCTCTTAGATCAGTACCCCACTCACGAACTGGCCTTACGCCCTATGAGGTGGTGTTTGGCCGCCCCATGAATATCTGGGGGGTGCCCAAGCCGCGATTAATACATGATGTGCCTTGTGTTATGATGAATGATTATTTGGCACGATTAACAAATGATTTGCTCTCCATTCATCAACAGGTTCGAGAAGCGCTCCCTGACAACTCTACTGGAGAGGGCCACGATCTTCGTCCTGGGGATCATGTGATGATCCGTTCGTTTGAAAGAGCAAGCAGTCTGGAGCCCAGGTGGAAGGGCCCCGAGCAGGTCCTTCTGGCGACCCGCACCGCCGTACGAGTGACCAACAGGAAGCGGTGGGTGCATTCGACACATTGTCGCCGAGTCTCTCCGGATCTGGTGACTCCTGCTGTGCTGACTGATTATAAAGAGATCTTGGAGAAAGAAAAGAGCCCAGCTGTGACGTCGGCCGAAGTAGAGGGAGCCTTCCCGGACCAATCTGCTGCTGGAAGAGAGCGCTACAATCTACGACCGCGATGAAGAAGATTTTTGTTCCCTTTTTAGACTGGTTGGTAACCGCTCCAGGTTTGTGTTTTGAATGGGAAGAATACAGGCCTGATAATGTGTCTGCCCCACGAATATATAGCAATCAGCGAAACGTGAATGTATCCAGTGCTCATGTCATAAATGTCATTGCCACCAAAGCCGATTTATGCATCAGAAACAAGGGCACGATTGCAGTGGGGAAAAGTGAATGTAATATTACTCTCACGTTTGATAGCCCGAATGGCATTTCATTTGTTGCATCCCGAAACACCTACTTCATCTGTGGAACGAAGGGGTACCATCAGCTTCCAGTGGGGTGGTTGGGCACATGTTATGTATCGTTTGTGCTACCTCCTGTATTCATTGCCCCTCCGATGTATCACAACGACTATACTCTGTACCACGATTTTGTTTTGAACAGAGTTAAACAAACTGTTGCTTTAGAGGACATTGATCAAACAGACACTGCATTACAACAGTATGTGGATTTCAATTTGGGACTATTTTCCTTTGTGGGGGCCGCATTAAACAGCCGGAAAATCAGACGGCTGACTCGCGTTGTCGAGGCTGTTGCGAATGACACTGCTATTGCCCTGGGGAATATTACCGAAGAACTGCAGATTTCCAGAATTGTCACCCTCCAAAACAGGATGGTGCTGGATGTTGTTTTGGCTGATCGTGGGGGGGCATGTAGAATCATCGGAAGCAGCTGTTGTGTTTACGTGCCTGATAATTCTCCATCTGTGTATGATGCGATTTCCAAGCTGCATAAGATAGCTGCCGAAATACACCCTGACAATGGAACTTGGACACTTTCTGGATGGTTCTGGTCCATGATTGCAACTTGGGGCTGGAAACTGTTGACAATCCTCTGCATACTTGTGGGAGCAATGTTCTTTATATGCCTGTGTATCCAATGTGGCCCTACCTTATGTTCAATGTGTCTATCAGCTTGCTTACCATCGAGGCGAGCTCTTGCCCATGACAAAATAATGCTACACAAAGAGGTGACACAAATTATGTTAATAGACATCGAGGACGAACATCCAGACTATGTTCATTATGAGGTAGATTCAGCTAAACGCTAAAAGGGTCGTCTGTCGTAATTGGCCCGCTTGGATCAGCGATTAGCTGAACCTACACGTTGTCCTCCTTAACTTGGCTATATACGATAAACGCCATTTTGAATGTTGCAGCGGCCATTTTAGACCATGAGCGGCCTCGTGGCCGACGTGCCCTTTAGTCCTTTGTCCGTTCCACTGACCACTCTCATCTGCCCAGCAACAGGCTATTTTTTGTGTTGGTCAAGCCACACATGCGCAGTTCTTACTGACCCGTAAACCCTCAGGAATGTGCCGCTAACTGACCAGCGGGTTTGAAACCCACCAATGAGCTGGCAGTGTTCCAAAACATGACCATATATGTCTCTAAAACTGTGTCTTAACTTGTGCCGCCTATCTTTTATTGCCCCAAAATTGTATATAAACGGGGTCACACCGGTGTTCGGTGTGATACCTCTTGCATTACCGAAGGGTGCTGTTTGAGTGTACCACCACCCCATGGGGTCTTAATAAACTTGTTCTTTGCATTTTACAGTTTCCGTGCCAACAGTTCTTGTGTGTAAGTGGGTAATTTCTGGAGCGTGTAGGCCTTGGGAACCCCGCAATACTTCAACGGTGTCGTTGCTGCAACATCTCTGCGAGTTAAATCACAAGGTGTCACCTTCTAAACTCCAATATTGTTGTCAAGAAGTAACCTATCTAGGTCACTTATTGTCAAAGGAGGGAAGGCGGTTGACCCCAGAGAGAATTGCAGCGATTGCGCGAATGGCTGTGCCAACAACCCAAAGAGATGTGCGTGCCTTTTTAGGTATCACGTCATATTGCAGGCAATGGATTCCTAATTTTTCATTGCTAGCGAAACCATTAGTGGCTCTTACGTGCAAGGATGTTTCAACTCCTTTACCATGGACGGAAGAATGTCAGAAAAGTTTTTCTGAACTACGTGATTCATTGTGTTCCGCTCCTGTGTTAGGTACTCCTGACTACAGTAAGCCGTTTACATTATATGTTCACGAGAGAGAGGGTTGTGCTTTGGGTGTCTTAACGCAACCTTTTGGTGGTAAGCAACGTCCATGTGCATATTTTTCCTCGACCTTGGACCCGGTAGCTAGAGCATTGCCGAGTTGTTTACGAGCAACGGCGGCAGCCGCGGTCTCCATCCGACAATCAGCAGGATTGGTCATGGATAATATGCTTACGGTGATGGTTCCGCATGCAGTCGACACTCTTTTGAATCGTACGAAAACTCAGCACTTGACGAGTGCGAGGTTGTCTGGGTACGAGTTGACGCTGTTGGCAAGCCACATTCAAATAAAACGCTGTAATGTTCTGAACCCGGCAACTTTGTTACCAATTAGCTCAGAGTCATATGAAATAACAGAACACGATTGTTATTTGAGGACAGAGGAGGAAACGAAAGGTCGAGTGGACCTTAAAAACACCCCATTGGAAGACCCAGATGGAACACTGTATGTGGATGGTTCATGTTTCAAGTTGCCGAATGGCGATGTGACTACTGCTTATGCTGTTGTAACGTTGAATACTGTTGTTGAGACGGCGAGGTTAAATCAGAATTCTGCCCAAGCTGCAGAGCTGATCGCTCTCACTAGAGCGTGTGTGTTAGCAAAAGGGAAACGTGTGAATGTGTTTACCGATAGCCAATATGCCTTTGGTGTCGCACATAGTTTTGGACGGTTGTGGAGAGAGAGAGGTTTTCTAACATCGCATGGTACGAAGATTCAGCATGGCCAGCTTGTGAATGATCTTTTGGATGCACTTACGTTGCCTAAGCAAGTGGCGATTGTTAAAGGTAGTGCGCATCGTAAGGTGTCGGATGATATTGGTCGTGGTAATGCGTTTGCGGATGAGACTGCTAAGGAGACTGCCCGGAACCTTAGCGCTCGAATGTATGTGACGAGTTCGGTTAGGTGGCCTACAGAATCGAGTATGTGTGAGGACACTATCGAGAGTGTGAAGGCAATTCAGAATGAGGCCACCGAGACTGAAAAGACGAAGTGGAAAGAAAGTACGGGAAAGTTGGATGCAAGTGGTTGTTGGATTGATTTGTCGGATCAGAAAAGGTGGATGTTGCCCGATGCGTATGTGCTGGCCGTTGTGACAATGGCGCATGGGTTAGCACATATTAGCGCGAAAGGTATTTGCAAGTTGCTGTCTCCTGTGTGGAAGAATGATGGTATTACGAAATCTGCTGAACGCTTGGTCAAGAATTGTATGGTGTGTATGTTGTACAATCCTGGTAAGGGAACCCCAACTCCTCCTGGCAGTTTTGCTCCCCCTTCATGCCCCTTTGAGGGGATCCAGTTGGACTTCATCCATATGGAGCGATGCAATAACCTGAAATACGTTTTAGTTGTGGTTTGCGCATTCTCCCGATGGATCGAGGCTTATCCTCTCAAAGACAATACTGCTTTGTCTACTGCGAAAATCCTACTGAAGGAATACTTTCCTCGGTACGGAATGCCTAGAGTCGTGTGGTCAGATAACGGAAGTGAATTCGTGGGGAGTGTGATGAAGAGTGTATGCAAGGGCCTTGGAATTAATCAGAAATTCCATAGCGCCAACCATCCCCAGTCAGCTGGTTTGGTTGAAGGGTATAACGGCACCCTTAAACTAAAGCTAGCAAAGATTCAGACTACGACTGGTCTCTCGTGGCCTGACGCTTTACCCTTAGCATTACTGTCAACTAGGGCGACTGTACACTCCCGAGTAGGGCTCAGTCCCTACAAAATAGTGTTCGGTCGTCCTGCCAATGTTTGGGGGGGTCCCTAGACCGGGTACTTTCTGTGATCTTGAGTATCCAATGTTGATCGATTATCTTCATGACTTGACTGCTAAACTGAGGTTAATTCACCAACAGGTTCACGGAGCATTGCCGACGCAGACGGAGGGTCCAGGCCACCAGCTCCAGCCCGGAGATTGGGTGGTGACACGCAATTTCTCGCGCAAGAACAATTTGGATCCCAGGTTCACTGGACCCTACCAGGTCCTCCTTGCCACGAGAACTGCAGTTCGTCTAGAGGGTCGGAAAAATTGGGTGCATGCCACCCATACAAAGAAAGTCCCTATCTCGTTGCCAGCAGACTCGTGGGTGAGGAGAGGCATTGCATCAACTGAAACCGAAGAATTGCCGGCGTTTGTACCTTTCAGCGACGCACAACCTGTCGGAGAATCCTCAGTGCAGCAGAAAGGCACTGTTGAACATTTGTCAGCAAAGGACTCAAGACCAGAACATTCAGCTGATCAACAGGACGTTGTCCCTTCAACGGATCCTTTGTTTGACAAACAGACACGTCCTGGGAAAACCCGATACTTTTTGCGATCTAGCACCAGAGACTAATAAAAGATCCTGTTCTGTCCCTT
Organism: Lissotriton vulgaris; assembly: GCF_964263255.1. Taxonomy (NCBI): domain Eukaryota; kingdom Metazoa; phylum Chordata; class Amphibia; order Caudata; family Salamandridae; genus Lissotriton; species Lissotriton vulgaris. The sequence continues at coordinate 1,945,745,289 of NC_141685.1, forward strand.
GACAATTGCATTATCCCGTTTTCCACGATCAGTTTGAACATTCGTATCAGTGTAATTATTTTGTATATATTCATCGAGTTTCATTCCTTACACTTTTGCTTCCACAGCTGAGAAATATTGTTTTCGCATATATACACTTGTGAAATAAAGGCCGTAGGGCCGCGCGCGTACTTCCTTCTGGTTAGTAGGTCTTGACGCTAGGTTAAAGACCGTCGGTTCCTGGGAACTCCTAGGGATTGACTGCTGCTACACAGAACGAAGTGCGTCAAGAAACGTTGCGGACGGTCATAGGGAATGGCATTCTCGAAGCTGATGAACTTGGAAGAAGCTCAGGCTCATAGATTCAAGCTGCAGCAACTCAGTCGCACCAAATGTTTTTTGTTCCAAATATTCGTGTTGTTTTTGACTGTTTCTGCATTTTTGGCGGGTGGGGTGTATTACACGATGTCTTACTTCTTACCATCTGCTACACCTACTCCTACCCCTGACCCTAAACTTACCTCCACTGCTTCTCCTCATTCTTTTCATATCTTACCTGAACACGAGCAGGTTAGACGTACAGAATTCCGCAATAATTCCTTTATTCAGCTCCTCCATCAGCATCAGTTAGTGGTCAACACTACTAATTGTTGGGTGTGTGGGTTGATGCCACATACTACGGATAAGGGAATTTCATATCTGGTGTTACCGTATAGTTCCCAAGGGTCTGCTCGAGCATTTCAAACAATGTTTCGAAGCGCACTGGGTTTCCACCCCATTCGAGAACCACGTTCCCCCTACTCTGGTCCTACCTCGTATCAAAAACCTTTGTCTATAGCAATAGAGGATTTAGATAGCGATATCTATGATCCCTCGCTTATTCCTGAAGAAGAGGTACAAGCCTATAGGGTCCTAAGTAGAGGCGAATATAGTGTGTTCACTAGTGAAAAACAGCTTAAAAGCTCGCCTCCGATATGGGTCGTACCCCACATTGGTAATTTTTGTCTCATAGGTCGCGGCCGAAGATCGAAAGCCCGACTTGGAGAGAGTGCTTGCACTGAAAATTACATTCTGCCGATGGTCTCGTCCCCTGTGTTCCTGGCCGCCAAGGGTACATACTTTATCTGTCATGATCGTGCATATGCATGGTTGCCCTCTGACTTCATGGGCTCATGCTTCATCGCAAACTTGTTGCCTCCGACGTTCACTGTAGATGCAGATTATCACAAGACTAGAGTTGTGAGAGGTGTAATTAGCGAAGAGGATACTGCCGGTCAAGAGGCAGGAGACTTTTTCAAGGGTTTCCTCCCGTTTTGGGGACCTATGGTAAATAGTAGGAACCTGAGACAGTTGACTCGAGTGGTAGAATCGACAGCTAATATTACTGCCAGTGCCCTTGGTAATATCACCACTGAACTTCAGGCGGATAGACTTATGACGTTACAAAACCGTATGGTTTTAGACGTGATCTTAGCAGATCGAGGTGGGGTATGTAAGGTGATCCATTCGAGCTGCTGTATTTTCATTCCTGATAATGCTCCGACTGTCTATCAAGCCATCTCGAAGTTGCATAAGATCTCCGAATCCATACACGTGGATGTAGGGGATTGGACGCTACTTGGATGGTTTTGGGGCCTAATGTCGACTTGGGGTTGGAAGATTCTGATGATCATCGGAGTCGTTGTGGCGTTCCTGTTCACGTGTTGCCTTTGTGTGCAGTGCGGTCCTGCCTTATGTGGCCTCTGTGCTACAACGTGTATGAGACAGCCACCTGTTACCAAGGGGACTCGGTTGGACAGAGCTATGCTACAACAACATCTGGATGGTCTGATGAATATCGAATATGATTCCGACTAGTGCTTGCCTACATGAGGGCAAAAGGAGCGTCTGAGGTTCCGTGACAATTGTAAGTGGTGTTTTCGACTCGCACGAATATGGTCGAGTCTGGTATCTATGAACCGCAAATGACGAGTTTAGTAAGTGTGCGCAGTTTCGCTGTGCTAACTTAAACCGTTCGTTTGTTATGTGGGTTTTTCATCTGTACCCACGGGTTCCATCTAGATACGGCATCCATTTTGTCTCTTGCCCTCAAGTAGCCAGCGAACGGACGCTGTCCGCTTCGCGACCCTGGGACTCCCAAGATATTTGCGGAAGACACATGTTCTTTGTAAGTGTCTTTATGACGAGGGGGATGATACTGTAAGGCAGATGGCCCCGCTCGAGGCTCATCTTGCCGTGCCGGTTTATTGTCTCAGCCATGCATCTCATTAGGCACGTCCCTTTGATGCCTGTATCTCGTGTTTCCCGACACCTCCCCTTTTACACCCTTTCCGATCTCCCCACTGTCTCCGTCTTCCTCTGCACCTGTCTTTGTTCCTATTTCGATCTGTTTTACTGCCGATTGGAATGCACTAATGTTGGGAAGATGGGTTTTTACAGTTGGGAACCGCCAAATGTTTCCGCACTTACGTTCCGGACCTTATGTGTATCAAAGTGACCAAAGCGACCCCTCTGGGGGATAATTATGGGAACCGGGTTGTAAACTTTTGTGTACCATGTTGTCCTATGGGTAAATTCTGTATAAAAGGAGCGATCCACAGAACCAATTTGAAGCAGTCTCCCCAAGTTGCACGTGTTGTACTTGTCGTGACTTCTGTGTTCCCTGCAGTAAATAAACCTTGAATCTTTGACGCCGAAGGAAGTGTCCCGTGTCTCTGTCATTCGTACGCCGGAGCAGGTTACCCACGAAGGTTTCAGGTGTTGTACCCTGGCACCGCTGGGTCTTAAAGAACCCAGTCCTTCACCATGAGTCGTCCCAGGCAGAGGGGGATGACCCTAAGATGAGGACATCCGTTTTGTCCGAGTTTAGTTTTAAACGGCTGTTCTTCATCCACTCGGCTACTTCTTTCATTCCTTTGTGTAAGTTGGTTTTGGCAGTGTTTGGGTCTTTGGTGAGGGAGAGGATCAGCTGGGTGTCGGGTTGTGTTGGCGCGCGATGGATGCAAGGGGACTCATGTATATGTTGAAGAGGGTAGGACTGAGTGATGATCCTTGTGGTACGCCGCAGATGACTTCGGTGGCTTCTGATCTAAAAGGGGGAAGGCGGACTCTTTGGGTTCTTCCGGCGAGGAACGAGATGATCCAGTCCAATGCTTTTCCTTGTATTCCGACGTTGCTGAGGCGTTGTATGAGGGTGCTATGACAGACTGTGTCGAAGGCTGCGGAGTGGTCAAGTAGGATGAGGGCGGCTGTTTCTCCGTTGTCCAGTAGAATTCGAATGTTGTCTGTTGCTGCGATGAGGGCGGTTTCGGTGCTGTGTTTGGCTCGGAAGCCGGACTGTGAGGGGTTGAGGGATTTGTTGGATTCAAGGTAGGCGGCGAGCTGACTATTGACGGCTTTCTCAATGACTTTGGCAAGGAAAGGGAGGAGCGAGATGGGGCGGTAGTTCTTAAGTTCAGTGGGGTCTGCTGTGGGTTTCTTCAGGAGGGCGCTGAGTTCGGCATGTTTCCAGCTTTCCGGGAAGGTAGCGGAGTTGAAGGAACAGTTGATGACATCGCGGAGATGGGGTGCGATGATGGAGTCTGCTTTGTTGAAAATGTGGTGGGGACATGGATCGGTTGGTGATCCTGAGTGGATGGAGTTCATCAGGCGGATGGTGTCTTCGGTGGCGATTGGGTTCCAGGCGCAAAGGTTGGTAAAGTGTGGTTTTGGTTCGGAGGTGGGTGGAGTGGACTGGTCTTCTGACTGGTTTTCAAAGCTGTTATGTATTTTGGCGATTTTGTTGTGGAAGAATGAGGATAGAGAGTCGCAGAGGTCTTGGGAGGGAGTGATGTCGTTGGTGCCGGCGGTGGGGTTGGTAAATTCTTTGGCGATGTTGAATAGTTCCTTGCTGTTTTTGGCGTTGTTGTCAAGTCGATCCTTGAATGCTGATTTCTTGGTGGATCGGATCAGTTGGTGATGTTTGCGGGTAGCATTCTTGAAGGTGGCCAGGTTGTCAGTGGTTGGGTTTTTTCTCCAGGCTTTCTCGAGAGTACGACAGAACTTCTTGGATTTCTTAAGGTCATCGTTGAACCAGGGGGCTTTTTTGCTACCTTGCTTGATTAGATGGTTTTTCAAGGGTGCTAGTTCATCAGCGCTGTGGGTGATCCATTGTGTGAGGTTGGTGGCTGCTTGGTTTGGGTCCGATGATTTGGCAGGGGGGTTTTGGTGAAGCGAAGTGAAGAGCTGGTCGGTGGTGATTTTGTTCCAATTTCTTCGAGGAATAGGTTGTGGGGGGTTGTGGGACGTGGTCTTTTTGTAGTTGAAGTGAACGCAGCTGTGGTCCGTCCAATGGAGAGCTGTGGTGTGATCGAAGGAGATGTGCTTGCTGGAGATGAAGATAGGGTTGAGCGTGTGTCCGGCCAAGTGGGTGGGGGTGTCAACAAGTTGTTTGAGTCCGAGATTGGCCAGGTTGTCAAGAAGGGTGGTGGTGTTGCTGTCGTTTTTCTTTTCCAGGTGGAAGTTGAGGTCTCCCAGTAGAATGTAGTTCTCGGAGGGGAGGGCGTGTGGGCTGATGAAGTCAGTGATGTCTTCGCTGAATTGTGTGCGGGGTCCTGGTGGTCTGTAGATGAGGGTGCCTCTGAGTGTGGTTTTGGGGTCGGTGTGGATCTGGAAGTGAAGGTGTTCGGCGATAGCGAGGTTATCGTCAGAACTGGTCGTGATGCGGATGGTGTTCTTATGGACGATGGCGATGCCTCCTCCTGTTTGGTTGGTGCGATCTTTTCGGATGATCTTGTAGGCGTCCGGGATGGCTATGTGGATGTTGGGTGCTGATGAGGCGTTCATCCATGTTTCTGTAAGGAAGGCGACGTCCGGCGATGTAGTGTCGAGTAGGTTCCAGAGTTCAATGGAGTGTCTGTGGACCGAGCGGGTCTTGAGCAGGATGCACTTTAGGTGGTTAGTGTCGGAGCTCTGTTTGGAGTTAGTGGATTTGGAGTGGGTCCTGATGCAGTCGAACTTGCAGGTGTGGCAGGTGAAGGGTCCATGGGTGTGTCCTGGGGCAGCTTGGTTGTGGAACAAGGTAGGGCTATGACCTTTTTTAAGATTTGCCCAGCGCTAACCGCCTTTGTACCATTCAAATTACCAAGCAATGAGGCAGGCGCCGGAGACCAGAAGGCAGGAAACAGAAGTTTTATTCCGACGGAGCAGAACACATCAGATCAGACAACAAGGTATCGTCTCGAGGTGCTCTAACAGCCTCTCTGAGGCCTGGCCTCTTATACCCTGGTTTATGACATGTGAGCATTCTTTATTGCATAAAAGACTCTTTAAACTGATGAAATGACGTCCCCATAATCCTTGTTTCAAGCCCAACCCCATATACATCCACAATAGAGGTCCTCACCCTGTTGATAACAGGAGGGGGCTATCACACGGCTGAGTGTTCCGCCGATTCTTAGGATGTGTGCGCCTGATTGTATCCCATGGGGTGGGGAGGCCATGATCAACAGTGTGTCCTTTGAAGAGGAGCGACTTCATACAATAAGGGGCAGTAAATGATATCTCCCGGCTTAGGCGATGGCCTCGGACCTGTGTGGACAGCCGGACACGGGGGAAGGGGTCATCAAAGGAGTGGCATTCATGCCGCGTGGACAATCGAGCGCGGAGGGCGGCTTATCAACATAGGGGCATTCATGGAAGGAGAGGAGGTGCTGGTCAGGCGCAGGCGTGACTCCCAAGGACAGGGTCATGCAGAAGGGTTATGCTCATGAGAGGGAGGGAGGGGGAGCCAGGGTGCGCGGAGGATGCTTGCTGGGTCAGAGGGGCGCGCTGGCGATAGACCGTGGACAGGGAGACCATGATACCTAAAATGGCTGTCGTGTGCGTCGTACGTGGGTGACAAGCTGGCGCAGATGATGTTCAGCCCGTAAACTGAAATTCCACAGTCCTCCCTTTTAACATGTCTCGCCAACTTGTCACTTCGGATTTATCCCCATAAGGCCACGTATTTCTACTTCATAGAGGGGACTCATGTGCTCATTTCGGAAGTCCAAAGTCTTTGGGCACATACAGTTAGAAACAAAGCTGCACAAGGATGGCAGACATTGGATACCTAAACAACACCCACATAATATCACAACAGGTATCAGTATGAAGGAAAACAACCTCCAACCCCAGTCCTTCAAAGTGTCCCAAAACCAGCTCCCAAGCGACCATCCTTCTTGTTCTTGATGAACCTCCGAGGAAAGTCTGTGGAGGTGCTCAATTGCTTTGTAGACTGAAGGCGAGTTATCTGGCACGTAGGTGCAGCAGCTAGATCCGATGATGCGGCATGCTCCTCCTCGATCGGCTAGGACCACATCTAGAACAAGGCGGTTTTGAAGGGTCACAAGGCGGACCGCCTGAAGCTCCGCCATGTTGTTAGCGAGGATGCCAGCCATGATGTTGATCGTTGTTTCTACTGCCTGGGTCAGGTGTCGGATAGCACGGCTGTTTGCCATTGGGCCCCACAGGGGAACGAGTCCCTTTGCTGCATCCAAGAACTGAGCTCCAGTGGAGTCGGCTTGTCCAATGTCATCTGCACGCCTCTGCCGGTGATGGTTAGCAGGGGCTACATACGTGGGGGGGGAGAATGAAGGCAATGTAGCAGATACCCTTCCAACCTTTCGGGAGCCAGGTGTAAGCTTTGGTGCCACACACAAAGTACATATTTGGAGAAGCAACAAAGGAGGGGGGATCAACTGAGTCCAATGTTCTGGTGATTCGGCAGGAACTGTGACCCACCAGCTGTGTTCCCTGGCCTTCGAGACACACAAGACCTGTGACATTGATAACAGACAGAGCCACAGTCAGAGTGGCGGTAGTTTGTTTTCGCAGATGAGAGAAGGTGGATCTAGCTGGATTGTGGAGTACCTGTACTTCGACTCGTTCTTTGGCTGGAATGTCTTTAAGGAAGGTGGCGCCTGTGAGCGCAGGACACAAGGGAGCAGAGGTCTTTCCGGTTTTGTTCAGCCAGAACCCAGAGTAGAAGTGCGACACTGTCTGGCTGGAAGTGGCGTTGTCCTTGTGGCTCTCTTGCATGAGGATCAACCAGGCGAGGCAGGAGCCGTGAACTGAGAAAGGAGAAGGGATGAAGGGGATGGAGTGTCCGGTGGCATGCGGGAGCAACCCGCAGATCCAGCAGTTCGTAGCATTTGCAGCAAGGTTGTGTTGGTGCAACAGTTGCACGAAGGAATTGTTCCAAAATTCCCTGCGCCTTTCTCGGAGCTGAGGCAACAGGGAGATTAGGTGATGCTCTTTCAAGGGGGTCGGTTGTCCAGTGGGCAGCAATGCCTCATGAGCCGGTGTGCTTTCCTCCAGAATCCAGAAGGAGGTCATGAGGAGGAGGCAGAAGAGGAAGACAATAAAGAGGGCGATTGTCTTTGATTTGTGCAAATTGTCAGTCTGTGGGTTTCTATAGTGGGTATTTCCTGTTGCTTCCATCATCTTCTTATCTGGCGCTTCCATCATCTTCTTATCTGGTGCTTCCATCATCTTCAAGGGGCTCGGTAGCGGGCAGAACCACAGACTTCGTTTAGCTTCTCTCCCGGTAACCCTTGGTTGTGATTAGGTCACCGTTCTGAGATTCAACTTAGTCCGTGGTCTACTTAGCCGAAGCTCCCTCCTTTCGACGCAGAAAATACCCTTCTCTGGTTGGCACAGTGGGGTCAGAGAATTTTGCAAGTTCAAGTGCCCCAGTATCGGGATAACAGTTCAATGTCGGTCGGTCTTTGTTCAGGAGCTCTTCTTGGGTGTTGACGTTTTCTGTCGTGGCCAGGTTCGCAGAGACCTTCCGGCAGTGATGTGCGTGCAGCCAGTGCCTTTTCCCCTCCACTCGAAGCGCCGTCCGTGTGGTAATCAGCACTTGCCAGGGGCCCGTCCACCGGGGTTCTAGGCTCTTGGTCCGTTGGAAGTTGCGGACTAGAACGAAGTCCCCCGGTTGGATGTCGTGGCCTGGGCCCCTGGAAACATCGGGGATGGCCTGCTGCACCTGTTGATGAATGACAGACAACGTTTTAGTTAACTTGCACAAATAATCAGACAGTAGGACGTCCGGGACGTCATGAATGGAGGTTGGTTTGGGAGCAGTCCAGAGGTTCATCGGTCGCCCGAATGCAACCTCGTAGGGGGTCAAATGGCGTTTGGTGGGAGTAGAGCGCATCGATAGCAAGGCCAAAGGGAGAGCGTCCGGCCATTTAAGTCCGGTGGTTGCCACTATTTTTGACAATTTCAACTTCAGTGTGGCATTATGGCGTTCCACCAGGCCGGCGGATTGGGGGTGGAAGACTGCGTGAAATCTCTGTTTCACCCCCAATCCCTTTAGGATTAGTTGGATAACCTCAGCTATGAAGTGTGGGCCATTGTCGCTCCATAAAATTCGACAAAGGCCATAGCGAGGAAAGAATTCTTTCAGTAGTACTTTGGCAGTAGTCATGGCAGTGTTGTCACGGGTTGGATAGGCCTCTACCCATTTGCTGAAGGCACATACGACGACTAGTACATACTTCAAGCTTTGGCATCTCTCTAGCTGGATGTAGTCCATCTGAAGGACCTCAAAGGGGTGATTGGGGGTCCCAAACCCTCCCCGGGGTACCACAGTTCCTTTCCCGGGGTTGTGCTGCAGCCAGATAAGGCACTGCTGGACTAGGCGTCGGGCTGAGTCAGGGATTTTGTCGTTGTGCCAGACTTTGGAAATGAGTTCGATCATGGGTGCAGATCCTATGTGTGCGGGGGAATGAGCCATTGTCAGTATGGGGATCAGGTATGAGTCAGGTAGCAACCATTTGTTTGCATCTTTTGTTCGCCAGCAGCCCTCATCATCCTTCAAACCCACCCCGGCCCACTTAGTCAGTTCGTGAGGGGTGCTGGCCGACTGGATGTCTCTGATCATTTCCCTTGCGTCAGTCCATTTCTCTGCTTGTGACCTGGTCACATACATGCGTGTCACCGTCCTATTCTCAGCTGTGGTTCGTGCAATGATGTCGGCCAGTGCATTCCCTTGTCCGACTAAGTCTGTCACCTTCTTGTGTGCCTGGCATTTGATCACTGCTAGTCGTTTGGGGAGGAGAACCGCTTCAATCAGGGCAGAAACCAGATCTCCGTGAAGGATAGGGGTGCCGTGGGACGTCAGGAATCCCCTCTCCCTCCACAGGAGCCGAAAATGGTGAACCACCCCGAAGGCATACTGGCTGTCTGTATATACGTTCGCGGTGGTCCGTGTGGCTATGATGCATGCTCGTGTGAGGGCTATCAGCTCTGCTGCCTGGGCAGATCGTTGTGTGATGCAGGCTGTCTCAACTATTGTTCGGGCTGTCGTTACTGCATAGGCAGCTGAAGTGGTGCCATCTGGGAGTTTGATGCATGAGCCGTCTACCCATAGCTCTCCATCGGGGTCAGTGAAAGCAGTGTCTCGGAGGTCAACTCTACTCCTAGTTTGTTCGTCCGTGAGGGTCACACAGTTGTGTATGGGAGGAACGTCGGGATCATTTTCAGGCAGGGGCAACAATGTGGCAGGATTCAAAGTCGTGCATCTCTTTAGTGTGATGTGGGGTGCAAGTAGCGTCAGTTCGTACCCTGTCAGTCGTGCGCTAGTCAAATGTTGAGTCTTGGTTTGGTTCAGAAGGGTGTCGACAGCATGGGGTACTAACACGGTGAGAGAGTTTGAAAGTACGATTCCTTCGCTCTGGCGGATAGAGACGGCAGCGGCAGCTACCGCTCGAAGGCAGGCAGGCAAAGCTCTGGCTACAGGATCAAGAGTGGCGGAGAAGTAGGCACAAGGGCACTGTTTTGGACCTATAGACTGAGTCAGGACAGACAATGCACATCCCTCCTTCTCGTGGGTGAAGAGGGAGAAGGGTTTGGAGTAATCCGGGGTTCCCAGGACAGGCGCTGAACAGAGGGCATCTCGCAATTCCTTAAAGGATGCTTGACACTCAGGGGTCCAAGGGAGCTGGAAGGAGGCATCTTTGGTTAATAGGGCAAGTAGGGGTTTCACAATGAGGCTGAAATTAGGTAACCACTGTCTGCAAAAAGAGGTTAGGCCAACCAAAGAGCGGACTTGCTTTTGTGTTTTTGGGACGGGGGTGTCTAGGATGGTTTGGATTCGGTCGGGTGTGAGTTTCCTCCCTTCTTTGGACAGGAGATGGCCTAGGTATGTCACTTGTGACTGGCAGAACTGTAATTTCTTTTTGGAAATTTTATGGCCATTCTCTGCAAGAAAGTGTAGGAGTTGGACAGTGGCTGTGATTGCAAGTGGGGTGGTGTCGGCCGCCAAAAGGATATCATCGACATATTGAATCAACACCACTCCATCCGGTAGCTGGACGGCGTCCAGCTGCCTTTTGAGGGCCTGGCTGTAAATACTGGGACTTTCAGTGTACCCCTGGGGGGCTCTACAAAATCGGTACGAGCGGGATTTTAAGGTGAAGCCGAAGAGATAACGGCTGTCTGGATGGATGGGGATAGAGAAAAATGCATTCTTGAGGTCGATAACAGTGAAGGTGGTGGCAGTGGACGGGATGAGGGTCAGAATGGTGGTGATATCTGAGACTACGGGGTATTGGGGTACAACCACTTTGTTAATTTCTCGCAGGTCGATGATGAAGCGGTACGCTTTCTCATCTCCTTCGCCTTGCTTCTTAACAATAGGTAGGATTGGGCTGTTGCAGACGTTGCTAACCACCTCTTCAACCACTCCTGCATCTACCAGAGACTGAATGATCGCTACCAGCGCCTTCTTGCCCTCAGGGGATATCCGATATTGTGGGAGTTTCGGGAGCATAGCGTCCTGTCTTACAGTTATATGAATGGGGTCAATCATCATTCGTCCCACATCAGAGTCATTTTTGGCCCATAGGTACGGAGGCAGGGTATCAAGCAAGGACAGGTCAGCATCAGTTATGGAGCACATATGTCGTGCAGGGCAAGATTTGGGTATGTCTGGGTTGTCGTACAGGATGACTCGGATTCCATCTGGGGAACGCCTAATGGTAGCTCGAAAATGTTTCAGTAAGTCAATGCCCATAATGGCGTCAGGGGAGTTGGAGGAGAGCAGAAATGTTGTGTCAGTGGTGTTGTTTTCTAGGTCAAAGGTGATAGGTACGGACAGGGGGTTAGTGGAGGGCGTCCCATCGAAACCTATCGATGTATTGTGTGAGCCAGACAAGGGTGCCCTTGGAATCAGTCGTTTCGATAACACACTACGTGTCGCCCCAGTGTCTACCAAAAATGGAGACTCTGTACCCAGGACCTTAGCGGTGACATAAGGACCTTGCTGGTCAACACAGAGCTCGACTGGATCCCTCCCTTGCCCCTGGCAGTCCTATGCAAAATCGGGGGCATTCTCACCGTCGGATAGTTGATATTGGTTCTGTCGGGGGCGGTCAAATGTGTTCAATCTCCCTGATCTGTCATTGTTGGTGTCGTTTGTGTGCCCTCGTCCTTGTCCTCTATTTCTTGGACCACCCGCCACATCCCTGGGGTCCCTATTTCTGTTCATCTCTAGCAGAACCGGACACTGGGATTTCCAATGGCCGAATCCTTTGCAGAAGGCGCATTGGTCATCGCTAATGTCTCTACGTCCAGTGTGGGGTGTGATCTTTAGGAGGTGGATTTCTGGGGGTGGTCGATTGGTAGTTCCCCCTTTGGTGTTCCCGTCCTACCTCTATACCTTGTATCTGGGCTATCATCACCCTTTCTTTCAAATCTTTCTTCTTTTTCTCGGACGCCCTATCATTCTCATTCTTCTGGTGCTCGTAATACTGGGCCATCTGAAGGATAGCTGCGGGTTTGGAGGCCCCCCAACTACTCTCACTCGTCTGCAGTTTTTGGGAGACCTCTTGTGATAGGCCCTTTACATAATTTTGTACAAACAGGTGTTGTCCGGTTGCGGTGGTCATGTCTTGGCCACTGTAGTCGGAGAACACTGTCTCGAATCGGGAGAAGTATTCTGACACATCTTCCTGGGGTTTCTGACGACAGGCCGTGACTATCGACCAATCTACCTTCTTCTCTGGGATCAGTGTCTTTAACTTCTGAACTAATTTGTCTGGGAGTTCTAATATGTCCTTTACTGGTTTCCTTCCAGGCTCTCGCTGTCTATCTAGTTCACTGAGTTGGTCCCAGGTATGTCCAAACAGATCTGTGTGGTCAGCCTTCCGGATTTGCTTCCACACGTCAGCTGGCAGGCATAACCCGAAAAACAAGTCAATGTCCGCTAAAGTCATTATCGTCGAACCCAAGGCTGTGCCTAATTCGGTATAGAATGCTGTCGGGTTCTTTCTTAAATCGGGCAGAGTTTGTTTAAAGGTTAGGATATCTTGTCGGTCCCATGGTTGGTAAACCCAATTGTACACAACCCTTCCTTTTGCATCTGTGTGATTAATATCATCGCTTGTTCCCTGGCCACGTGGCGGGATCCAGTAAGGGGCCGCCTCTCTGATGGGCATCATAGTGTTGGCTACTTCTACTGAGGTCGTTTCAGGGACTGTAACCTTGGCTTCTGGTTTTTGTTCCGTGAGGTGGCGGAAGACCTCAAGCGTCTGCATGAAGAGCTCCGTCGCCTCGCGTTCAGTCCCATCTCCAACATCAATCTTCCTATACAGCGTTGTTCGTTTAGCGGGGCCCTTACTTTGATACCTATCCTCATATGCGTTCAGGGTGTGGTAGCTGAATCGCAAAATGAAATGCCGTCTGTGGCTGTCGGCATGCGGATTATACATGTTCATTGTGTATTCTTCGCTCTCCCTTCGTTCTACTAATGTCTTTGCTATTTTGTCAATCCCATCCCGTTCATCTTTGCTCAATCTGTTTGGTCTGGCTGGTGGGTGCTCGCTAGCCTCGGGGGCATCTGTCGGTGCTGCTAAGGTGGCTGGTGCGGAGGCCGTGAGGGCTGGTACGCTAGCGCTAAGGCCGTTCTCGCTCATACTCTGGGCCTGCAGGTGTTGTTGGCAGGGAGCATATGGAGGGGGCATGTAGATGATTGGGGGACCTAGCAGTAACTCATCGTTCGTCCGCTGTTTGGAGGGCAATTCAGGGTAGAGTGCAGAGGGGGTCCTAACAGGGCATTGACCTGTCGACCCTGATTCTTGGTTTTGTGCAGCTTCTTTTCTTTCTTTTATTTCTTCTTCTAGTTGCTTAGCGGCTAGGTGGGCTGCCTTTCGTAATTCTTTCCCTATTTTTGCTTCTTCTCTTTTCTTTCGTTGTTCCGTTTCTTTGCGCCACATGCCAATACTATCGAGCATAGTGGGCGTGGTCTTATTTTTCTGGAGCGCTATTTCCAATATTTTTATTTTATTTTCATCAAAGGAACCTATCAGTGGCCACTGACTTTCGGGGTTCTTCTTTGTATATTTATGCCATAGCTTAGTATAGGCTATAGCGACTAGTCCATGCTTGGTGAACATGTCCTTATTAGGGGTGCCTTCCAGTGGGGCTGGATGGTTCATCTCTAATAAGCGGTCCGGGCTGTACAGGCTACCAATCAGTGGGGAGAAGATAGGCATGACGGGTTACAACGGGGACAAAGGTCTGCACTACCTATCTTATCACGGCGGACAAAGACTAGACAGAATATTTCTATTCTACGTTGTTTGTAGGCCGTGAATACCTCAAAAGAACCAATACCGAACACTTAATGTACGGTCAATCAAACAATCAATGGGGAGAATAAGTGGGTACGACGTGTTAAAGTTTTGCGTTACCCACTCTTTCTCTACCTGCAAAGAGAGACCTTGTTCTTCCCTGTTTGCAGACAGAGAATCTCCAGACAACATTCCACGAACGATAGTTCGGGAAAACAGTGGGGGAGGAAGATAGGCACGACGGATTACAATGGGGACAAAAGTCTGCGTTACCTATCCTTCACTGTTTGCAAAGAGAGAGCCTGTTGTTTTCTCCGTTTGCAGACGGTGAATCTCCAGAGGGATCAACAAAGCGTAATACTAGTATTATCCAAATCAAACAATCATTTCTCAATTTGTCGTGTTTACACGACCTTACCCGGACCGCATGGACGGTTTCCTGTCTTCCGAATCCAGCGCCCGATCGTCCTCTCTTCTTCGTGATGTTCGTGGCACTCCTGATGGTTCCCAGTCAGGACCGTAGATCACTAGAGAGAGTTCTGTTCGGAACTAGTGAAGGTCGGATGATCGGCTGTCAGACGAGGGTCTATCGGACACGAGCTCTCCCGATCGTTGCAGTCGTTCACTCTCTCGTCGGGACCTCTCCCACTGGATCCACGTGTCGCTGATGGGCCCCACGCTTTGGGACGCCAATTGTGGAAAAAGGTAGGGCTATGACCTTTTTCAAGATTTGCCCGGCGCTAACCGCCTTTGTACCATTCAAATTACCAAGCAATGAGGCAGGCGCCGGAGATCAGAAGGCAGGAAACAGAAGTTTTATTCCGACGGAGCAGAACACATCAGATCAGACAACAAGGTATCGTCTCGAGGTGCTCTAACAGCCTCTCTGAGGCCTGGCCTCTGATACCCTGGTTTATGACATGTGAGCATTCTTTATTGCATAAAAGACTTTTTAAACTGATGAAATGACGTCCCCATAATCCTTGTGTCAAGCCCACCCCCATATACATCCACAATAGAGGTCCTCACCCTGTTGATAACAGGAGGGGGCTATCACACGGCTGAGTGTTCCGCCGATTCTTAGGATGTGTGCGCCTGATTGTATCCCATGGGGTGGGGAGGCCATGATCAACAGTGTGTCCTTTGAATTGGAGCGACTTCATACAATAAGGGGCAGTAAATGATATCTCCCGGCTTAGGCGATGGCCTCGGACCTGTGTGGACAGCCGGACACGGGGGAAGGGGTCATCAAAGGAGTGGCATTCATGCCGCGTGGACAATCGAGCGCGGAGGGCGGCTTATCAACAGAGGGGCATTCATGGAAGGAGAGGAGGTGCTGGTCAGGCGCAGGCGTGACTCCCAAGGACAGGGTCATGCAGAAGGGTTATGCTCATGAGAGGGAGGGAGGGGGAGCCAGGGTGCGCGGAGGATGCTTGCTGGGTCAGAGGGGCGCGCTGGCGATAGACCGTGGACAGGGAGACCATGATACCTAAAATGGCTGTCGTGTGCGTCGTACGTGGGTGACAAGCTGGCGCAGATGATGTTCAGCCCGTAAACTAAAATTCCACATGGTAGCTTTGTGGTGTGCGGCCGGGGTTAAGGGCTGAGAGGGTTGCGTCGTCGTATGTTATGCGGGTGGCAAGGGTTTTGCGGGGACCAGGGGGTCTGGTGCTGGGCGCGGTCCAGGCGCGGACGGGCGTAGACGGGCTTATCTTTGGCGCACCTTCGGCGCACATTGAGCACGACCACTGCGCGTGAACGCTGCGCGCAGAAGCATCTGTCATAAGTGGATAGTGGAGAGGGGTGGGGCGAGGGAGGAGCAGCTGGGAGGCGGGAGCGGGGTGGAGAGGCGGGCTATGAGGCACAACAACAACAAAATGGCAGCAACAAAAAAAAAGCGAAACAGGGCGAGACTGGGGCACAATCTGAGGTGACTCCTAGGAATGGGCAGAGGCAATCGGGCATAAATAACTTTTAAAATCAATGCAATACAGGCAATGGCAGCAGAGCGAGCGGTGGTCTAAATCAGCTTGAAAGCGCTACGATATAGCGTTAATGAAAATGGCAGCAGAGCGAGCGGTGGTCTAAATTAGCTTGAAAGTGCAACGATATAGCGTTAATGATAATGGCAGCAGAGCCAGCGGTGGTCTTGAAAGCGCTACTGTTAGACCTGACATCATTGGCTTGAGTCTCTCCTCCATTTTTCTGTTTGCCTCTACTGTTTTACGATGTTTTGCTGGTATATGCTTTGGGCGCCGTGTCACTGCTGATCAGTGCCATAGCGCAAGTGCTCCCTATGTTAAAATGATGTATCTATTGTATCCATGTTTGGCTTATTTGGTTTACTGTCAGTCCCTAGTCTAGTGCACCAGGAGTGCCAGGGCTTGTAAATGCAAATGCCGCTCGTGGGCTTGCAGCACGTGTTGTGCCACCCACAGGAGCGGCCTTGTAAAAGAATGTCTACGGGTCGGTCATTGCGAGACCCACGTGCAGTCCTGTACTGTCACGCCGGCTGCGCAGGTATCCCTACTTGCCAGCCCCTCCAACCTTCCCTTAACTTCATGTTAGTCACCCCTATGGTAGGCCCATGGGCAGGGTGCATTGTAAGTGTAAGGTAGGACACGCCTGACCAAGTTGGCATGTCCTGATAGTGAAGTGCCGCCATCTTAGTGCTTCACTATTGCGAGGTAGCCTGCTCTCCGTGGGATAGAATGGGCCGCCGGGATTATTAATGCTATGATCCTAGCTAGCTCGGGGAGCATGGTGCAATGTCGAGTTTGGTATCCCTGAACTCGGGGTTTAATTACGCATCCGTTGGTGTGGATGGTTTTTGGACTCTGGGTTCGAAAGTAGTACTTTTAGAAAGTGTCTATTTTCTTGCCTGACCATATCTGGTTTCTGCTGGTCTTGCGTGTGTGTGACAGGAGCTGGGTGGCTCCACAGGTCTGGATGAGTCAGTGTGGGATGAGTGGGACATTACGCTGAGAGTAGGGGGAGAGTAGTTGTTGATAGCCTGCCTTGCCTGATACAATGCTGGCTCCACCTCCTGCCAAGCGACTGATGGCTCTGTGCCTGCCATGGACGATCCTAGCCCCACCTCCTGCCAGGAGGGCGATAGCTCTGCTCCTGCCAGTAACAATGCTGGCTCCACCTCCTGCGGGGCGTCTGAGGACCCGGCCCGGCTCAATGAATAGGCCAGGTGCGACTACCTAGCTCCACCCACCGCAGACCCAGGGTGTTGGGAAACCCCCGGCATAGACAAAGGGATCAAAGACGAAAAGGGGTATAAGAGAAGGACCCCTGAACTAGGAAATCAGATCACTTCTGACAAGGAACCCTGTAACCAAGGACAAGAAGCCTGCTGATCTAAAAGGACTGCCTACCCCTTCTGCCAGTGTGCTGTTGTTGGGGGAATCCTGCAGTGCTTCTTTATTTTTGCCAAGGAACCAGGAGAGAGGAACTGTGTGTGTACTCTCACGCTTGCTAAGAAAATCTCCAAGGACTGGAAGAGTGCCAGTCTCCTGCTGAAGTCACAGGGCTAAAGGACTTCATCTGCTGAAAGGGCTATTTGCTGGAAGTGTGAATCCAGCACCTCTGAAAGAACCAGCAATCACGACGATCGGACGCTGGGCCCGACCGACGCCAGCAGCAACGCCAGTGAGTAGGAGTACGGCTCTAACTCCAGAGGACCTCGTGTCTGCCCCGCTGCTGATCGCATCAACCGTGTGCCCTTCGACGCCGTGAGCGCTGCTCACTCTGTGCAACTGCATCATCGACAACGCCTGCGGAGGCCTGATCGACACCGAAGACGCGACGCCGGATTGCTCGACGCCGCTGGTCATCGTGTGCTTCATTTTCCTAAGGTACTGTGTTGTTGGGGGTCCGTGTGACTCCAGGCCCGGCGCAGCGCTCCTCGCGGTCGACGCCGAACCTGTGGATTATCTTTGCCCCGGCGTTGTGTAGCTCCCGTGTGAGTTACCCTGTTGCTAAGAACTGTGTTTCCAAGAAGAAGAATTGCTTGATACTAAAGACTTTTGTGCTAAAGAAGAAACTACCTTTGAACTATCCTTTTTCCTTCCTAAACGTATTTATTCCGATTGTGTACAGTTTTGCCGTTATTTGGTCTTGTGCTAAGTCTTATATAAAAATACTTATTTTTATAATACTACTGTGTCGTGTCCATTTGTAGTGTATACACTTTATTACTGTATGTGGTCATAATTGCTTAACACACAGCCTCTGAGATAAGCCTGTTCTGCTCTGCCAAGCTACCAAGGGGGTGAGCAGGGGTTATCGAAGGGTGTGATCCACTTGCCCTGACTAGAAAAGGAGTGTCCCTATTTGTCAGAAGTGTATACCTCTGCCAACTAGAGACAGCCGGTTCTAACATTGGATGCAGCGGTGAGGATTTGGACCTTGCATTTATGACCCATGTACAGTGATTAGTGTACGCTACGTAGTGAAAGCAGACCATAACGCAGTCACAATCTGATTCGGAAGGATCCTATTTTTGTTCTCCGCTTTCCTGAAACGTGATTTTCTGAACACTGCCAGTTTTAACCATGAGTGACAACGGAGTCACTACCCCTGCTATCGTTGTTGTTGAAGAGTTCGAGAGGAGTAAGCTAAAGAGATACAAGAAAGATGAGCTGAAACACTTTTGCAACCAGTTTGAAGTTCCTACCACCGGCCTCTCGAGAAAAGATGATTTTTATAAAGCATTACAGGCCTGGTGGGAGTCCAGAAATCCCTCTGATGTGGTGGCGGTACCCACAGAGGAAGGGGATGAGGAGGTGCCAGTGAATGGACCTATGCCCTCTCCCGGAAGCAGTGTTTCCTCCAAAGGTCTTTCCCCTGAAGAAAGAGAAGAAAGGGCGAAAGAGCGAGCTTACAACATGGAGATGGCAAGGCTAAAGATAAATGGGCAGTTGGAGTTAGAAAATGCAAGAGGTAGAAGGGAAGCTGATTTAGAGATCAAAAAGTTGGAGTTTGAACGAGAGAAGTTAGCTTTGGAGCGTGAAGCCAGGTTGAGGGAACTGGATATCCAAGCTAAAAAGTTAGAGTTGAATCCCTCTGGTGGCAGCATTCCATCCGAGCCTGCAGAAAGTAAGTTTTACTTCCCGAAAGATGTGATCAAAGATTACAATAAGAATGAAGATATTGGTCAATGGTTTAAAGCATATGAGTTAGCATTTTTGGCCCACCAGGTCCCTGAGAAGAATTGGGGAGCGGGGTTGTGGGGTCGCTTTGTGAATGAGGGAAGAGATACCCTGTTAGACATGCCTGTTGCGGATAGGATGTCGTATGCTCATATGAAAGATGCTTTAATGTTGCGATATGGTTTAACCCCCGAGCAGTACAGACAAGCTTTTAGAGAATGTAAGAAGTTGCCTGGTACGACGTGGGTTGAATATGTGTCTTATTTTTGCAGAGCCATGGATGGTTGGGTAAAGGGCAGCAAAGTGGAAAGTTATGAAGCTCTCTATGATTTGTTTGCGTGGGAGCACTTGTCTAATAACTGTTTTCCAGAGCTGCACCAGCACCTGATTGATAGCAAGATATCTAACCCTAGAAAACTTGCTGAGGAGGCGGACCGCTGGGTCAGTACCAGGGTCCACAAGGGTCCAGTGGGAGACTCAGCCAAAGGTGGGCAGGGTCCCCAGCAGAAGAGTGGGGGGGACAAGGGTAAACAGAAGGAGTCTCAGAAAGGGCCCCAAAGTAATCCCCAAGGGAACCAAGGGAAAGGTTCCCAGCCTCCCCCTGAGAAGAAGCCAGGGGCCCCGACGGGTAAACCTGTTCATAGGGGCCCCCGTAACCTGCTACGGTTGTGGGCAGGTGGGACACCGGTTTTATGACCCCCAGTGTCCCAAGAAGGATTCGAATGCACCGCCGCGTGCACCCCCTCGTCAGTTGGCAAGTGTAGCCTTGGGAGGGGAGGAGATGGTTGTCCATGGTGGGAGGGGTCCCGCAGAAATGTCCCTGGTCTCGCTAGGAGACATGCAAATGGTCCCTCCACCCCCTCTGCCTAGTAACACTAGTAAATATAGGCAGTGGGTGACCATTAATGGCCATAGAGTGGAAGCTCTCAGAGACACCGGAGCGAGTGTGACAGCTGTCAAGTGTCACTTGGTGTCCAGAGAGCAGGTGGTTCCCCACGCATTCTACCCTGTGATAGCTGCCGATAACTCCCAGAAAGAGTGTGAGGTGGCTCAGGTTTCCTTTGAATGGGGGGGAGTTTCAGGTACTCTTCAGGTTGCTGTGAGGCCCGCCATGCCTGTCGACTGTCTCCTGGGCAATGATTTGGAAGACTCCCCTTGGGCTAAGGTGGAGCGAGCGGCGCACTTGAAAATGTTGGGTGTACCGGAGTGGGTGTGTGCAACCACTCGATCCATGACAGCGAGTAAGGGTGTTGATGGGGTCCCGGAGCCTGAAAGTACGGCCCAGGACCCAGCTGTGAAGAGAAGAGGCAGGAGGCGCGGGAAACCGGCCCCCGTTGTTCCCGTGGTCCAGAAGGAGGTAGACCCTGAGGGGGATGCCCTGGAGCCCACAGGGGAACAAATTGCCGAACTGGGAGATCTGCCCGAGCTGACCCACTGGCAGCAGGATGGTGGTCCCTCCAGGGAGGAATTCTGTGCGGAACAGAAGGTGTGCCCTTCTCTTGTGGGCATGAGGCAGCAGGCCTCAGCCCAATCCTCAGGTGATCAGTCAGGGTCACATTTTGTGTACTGGGAGAACGACCTCCTGTATAGCGAGCCTAAGGCTGCTGAGCCTGGGTCAGCCCGTGTGCTGGTGGTACCCCAGCGCTTCAGAGCCTTCCTACTGGGTTTGGCTCATGACGTACCGTTAGCTGGACATCTGGGGCAGGACAAGACCTATGACAGGCTTGTCACCCATTTTTATTGGCCTCAGATGCGTAGGGATGTAGACATCCATTGCAAGACTTGTCGCACTTGCCAGGCAAGTGGGAAAAGCGGAAGGAAGCAGAAGGCTCCCCTCCAACCTTTTCCGGTGGTCAGCACCCCCTTTGACCCGGTGGGTATTGACATTGTTGGGCCCCTGGACCCCAAGACAGCCCTGGGCAACAGGTTCATCCTGGTCTTGGTGGACCATGCCACAAGGTACCCGGAAGCCATCCCTCTCAGGACAGTGACGGCCCCCGTGGTGGGACGGGCACTGATGGGTGTTTTTTCCCGGATGGGGTTCCCCAGAGAGGTGGTGTCCGACCGAGGCACCAACTTCATTTCAAACTATATGAAGTCTCTGTGGAAGGAGTGTGGGGTAACCTACAAGTTCACCACTCCTTACCACCCTCAAGGAAATGGGCTGGTTGAAAGATTCAACCGGACCCTGAAAGGCATGATTATGGGTCTTGAAGAACCAATGAGGCGGAAATGGGACGTCCTCTTGCCATGCCTGTTGTTTGCTTACCGTGAGGTGCCGCAGAAGGCTCTAGGGTTCAGCCCCTTTGAGCTCTTATACGGTCACCCGGTAAGAGGACCTTTGAGTCTGGTCAAGGAAGGCTGGGAGCAATCTCCCAGGAAACCTCCCCAGGATGTATACAGCTACATGCTGGCCTTTCGGAACCAGACTCGGCGCTTCAGAGAACTTGCTCAGGCAAATCTGGAGGCCAGCCAGGAGGAGATGAAGCGATGGTACGACCGGATTGTCACTCTGGTAGAGCTTCAGCCTGGTCAGGAAGTGTGGGTCATGTCCCCTGTGGAACCTTGTGCGCTCAAGGACAGGTGGACTGGACCGTTTAAGGTTGTGGAGAAGAAGAGCGATGTCACCTACTTGGTGGACTTGAAATCTCCCAGGAACCCCTTGCGGGTCCTGCATGTCAACCGTTTGAAGCCCCACTTAGAAAGGTCCGAAGTGGGCATGCTCCTAGCTACAGATGATGGGACAGAGGAGGAGAGTGAGCCTCTTCCTGACCTCCTGTATGCTAAAGAGCAAGACGGGTCAGTGGATGGTGTGGTCCTCTCTGACACACTGACCCTTGAGCAGAGACAGGATTGTCACCAACTGTTGGGGCAATTCCCGGATCTGTTTTCCTTGGTTCCGGGTGTCACGCATTGGTGTGTCCATGACGTTGACACCGGAGACAGCCCTCCTGTGAAGCACAAGGCTTACAGGGTGACTGACAAGGTCCGAGCGTACATTAAGGAGGAGGTCTCCAAAATGTTCGCGTTAGGGGTGATTGAGTCCTCTAGCAGTCCTTGGGCCAGCCCCGTGGTCTTGGTCCCGAAGGCTGCAGCGCCTGGTGCTTCACCGGAACTCCGGTTCTGCGTGGACTACCGAGGGCTCAATTCAGTCACGAAGACTGACGCGCACCCCATCCCCAGAGCTGATGAGCTCATCGATCGGTTGGGGGCTGCCCGGTACCTTAGTACGTTTGACTTAACGTCTGGGTACTGGCAGATCGCCTTGACTGATGGGGCAAAAGAGAGGTCAGCGTTCTCCACACCAGATGGGCTATACCAGTTCCGGGTGATGCCCTTTGGGATGAAGAATGCCCCTGCCACCTTCCAGAGGTTGGTCAACCAGGTCTTGGCTGGACTGGAGGAATTCAGCGCCGCCTACCTGGACGACATCGCAGTGTTCAGCGCCAGCTGGGAGGAACACTTGCGCCACCTCCAGGAAGTGTTGTTGGCCCTGCGCGGAGCAGGCCTCACAATCAAAGCCAGTAAGTGCCAGATTGGGCAGGGTTCTGTGGTGTACTTGGGGCACCAAGTAGGGAGCGGTAAGGTGGCCCCCCTGCAACCCAAGATTGATACCATCCTGGCTTGGGCACCGCCCAAAACCCAAACACAGGTGAGAGCCTTCTTAGGACTCACGGGTTATTACAGGAGGTTTGTCAAGGATTACGGCAACATTGTGCACCCCTTGACCGCGCTGACTTCCAGGAAGCAGCCACGAAACGTGATCTGGACTGATGCCTGTCAAACGGCCTTTGACACCCTGAAAACTGCAATGTGCACAGCACCTATACTCCAGGCACCCGACTTTTCGAAAGAATTCATTGTTCAGACGGACGCTTCAGAGCATGGCGTGGGGGCTGTTCTAGCTCAGGTGAATGAAGAGGGCCGAGACTTGCCTGTAGCCTTCATCAGTAGGAGGTTACTTCCCAGGGAAACGAGGTGGAGTGCGATAGAGAGAGAAGCCTTTGCTGTGGTCTGGGCGCTGAAGAAGCTAAGACCCTACCTGTTTGGGACTCACTTCCGGGTTCAGACAGACCACAGGCCCCTCAGATGGTTGATGCAAATGAGGGGTGAGAATCCAAAACTGTTGAGGTGGTCCATTGCTCTACAGGGGATGGACTTTACGGTGGAACACCGCCCTGGTACAGATCACGCCAATGCTGATGGTCTGTCCAGATTTTTCCGCCTTAGTGATGAGGACTCCCTAGGTTAAGGGTAGTTCTCCCCACATTTCAGCTGGAGGGGACACGTGTTAGACCTGACATCATTGGCTTGAGTCTCTCCTCCATTTTTCTGTTTGCCTCTACTGTTTTACGATGTTTTGCTGGTATATGCTTTGGGCGCCGTGTCACTGCTGATCAGTGCCATAGCGCAAGTGCTCCCTATGTTAAAATGATGTATCTATTGTATCCATGTTTGGCTTATTTGGTTTACTGTCAGTCCCTAGTCTAGTGCACCAGGAGTGCCAGGGCTTGTAAATGCAAATGCCGCTCGTGGGCTTGCAGCACGTGTTGTGCCACCCACAGGAGCGGCCTTGTAAAAGAATGTCTACGGGTCGGTCATTGCGAGACCCACGTGCAGTCCTGTACTGTCACGCCGGCTGCGCAGGTATCCCTACTTGCCAGCCCCTCCAACCTTCCCTTAACTTCATGTTAGTCACCCCTATGGTAGGCCCATGGGCAGGGTGCATTGTAAGTGTAAGGTAGGACACGCCTGACCAAGTTAGCATGTCCTGATAGTGAAGTGCCGCCATCTTAGTGCTTCACTATTGCGAGGTAGCCTGCTCTCCGTGGGATAGAATGGGCCGCCGGGATTATTAATGCTATGATCCTAGCTAGCTCGGGGAGCATGGTGCAATGTCGAGTTTGGTATCCCTGAACTCGGGGTTTAATTACGCATCCGTTGGTGTGGATGGTTTTTGGACTCTGGGTTCGAAAGTAGTACTTTTAGAAAGTGTCTATTTTCTTGCCTGACCATATCTGGTTTCTGCTGGTCTTGCGTGTGTGTGACAGGAGCTGGGTGGCTCCACAGGTCTGGATGAGTCAGTGTGGGATGAGTGGGACATTACGCTGAGAGTAGGGGGAGAGTAGTTGTTGATAGCCTGCCTTGCCTGATACAATGCTGGCTCCACCTCCTGCCAAGCGACTGATGGCTCTGTGCCTGCCATGGACGATCCTAGCCCCACCTCCTGCCAGGAGGGCGATAGCTCTGCTCCTGCCAGTAACAATGCTGGCTCCACCTCCTGCGGGGCGTCTGAGGACCCGGCCCGGCTCAATGAATAGGCCAGGTGCGACTACCTAGCTCCACCCACCGCAGACCCAGGGTGTTGGGAAACCCCCGGCATAGACAAAGGGATCAAAGACGAAAAGGGGTATAAGAGAAGGACCCCTGAACTAGGAAATCAGATCACTTCTGACAAGGAACCCTGTAACCAAGGACAAGAAGCCTGCTGATCTAAAAGGACTGCCTACCCCTTCTGCCAGTGTGCTGTTGTTGGGGGAATCCTGCAGTGCTTCTTTATTTTTGCCAAGGAACCAGGAGAGAGGAACTGTGTGTGTACTCTCACGCTTGCTAAGAAAATCTCCAAGGACTGGAAGAGTGCCAGTCTCCTGCTGAAGTCACAGGGCTAAAGGACTTCATCTGCTGAAAGGGCTATTTGCTGGAAGTGTGAATCCAGCACCTCTGAAAGAACCAGCAATCACGACGATCGGACGCTGGGCCCGACCGACGCCAGCAGCAACACCAGTGAGTAGGAGTACGGCTCTAACTCCAGAGGACCTCGTGTCTGCCCCGCTGCTGATCGCATCAACCGTGTGCCCTTCGACGCCGTGAGCGCTGCTCACTCTGTGCAACTGCATCATCGACAACGCCTGCGGAGGCCTGATCGACACCGAAGACGCGACGCCGGATTGCTCGACGCCGCTGGTCATCGTGTGCTTCATTTTCCTAAGGTACTGTGTTGTTGGGGGTCCGTGTGACTCCAGGCCCGGCGCAGCGCTCCTCGCGGTCGACGCCGAACCTGTGGATTATCTTTGCCCCGGCGTTGTGTAGCTCCCGTGTGAGTTACCCTGTTGCTAAGAACTGTGTTTCCAAGAAGAAGAATTGCTTGATACTAAAGACTTTTGTGCTAAAGAAGAAACTACCTTTGAACTATCCTTTTTCCTTCCTAAACGTATTTATTCCGATTGTGTACAGTTTTGCCGTTATTTGGTCTTGTGCTAAGTCTTATATAAAAATACTTATTTTTATAATACTACTGTGTCGTGTCCATTTGTAGTGTATACACTTTATTACTGTATGTGGTCATAATTGCTTAACACACAGCCTCTGAGATAAGCCTGTTCTGCTCTGCCAAGCTACCAAGGGGGTGAGCAGGGGTTATCGAAGGGTGTGATCCACTTGCCCTGACTAGAAAAGGAGTGTCCCTATTTGTCAGAAGTGTATACCTCTGCCAACTATAGTGTTGGCTACTTCTACTGAGGTCGTTTCAGGGACTGTAACCTTGGCTTCTGGTTTTTGTTCCGTGAGGTGGCGGAAGACCTCAAGCGTCTGCATGAAGAGCTCCGTCGCCTCGCGTTCAGTCCCATCTCCAACATCAATCTTCCTATACAGCGTTGTTCGTTTAGCGGGGCCCTTACTTTGATACCTATCCTCATATGCGTTCAGGGTGTGGTAGCTGAATCGCAAAATGAAATGCCGTCTGTGGCTGTCGGCATGCGAATTATACATGTTCATTGTGTATTCTTCGCTCTCCCTTCGTTCTACTAATGTCTTTGCTATTTTGTCAATCTCATCCCGTTCATCTTTGCTCAATCTGTTTGGTCTGGCTGGTGGGTGCTCGCTAGCCTCGGGGGCATCTGTCGGTGCTGCTAAGGTGGCTGGTGCGGAGGCCGTGAGGGCTGGTGCGCTAGCGCTAAGGCCGTTCTCGCTCATACTCTGGGCCTGCAGGTGTTGTTGGCAGGGAGCATATGGAGGGGGCATGTAGATGATTGGGGGACCTAGCAGTAACTCATCGTTCGTCCGCTGTTTGGAGGGCAATTCAGGGTAGAGTGCAGAGGGGGTCCTAACAGGGCATTGACCTGTCGACCCTGATTCTTGGTTTTGTGCAGCTTCTTTTCTTTCTTTTATTTCTTCTTCTAGTTGCTTAGCGGCTAGGTGGGCTGCCTTTCGTAATTCTTTCCCTATTTTTGCTTCTTCTCTTTTCTTTCGTTGTTCCGTTTCTTTGCGCCACATGCCAATACTATCGAGCATAGTGGGCGTGGTCTTATTTTTCTGGAGCGCTATTTCCAATGTTTTTATTTTATTTTCATCAAAGGAACCTATCAGTGGCCACTGACTTTCGGGGTTCTTCTTTGTATATTTATGCCATAGCTTAGTATAGGCTATAGCGACTAGTCCATGCTTGGTGAACATGTCCTTATTAGGGGTGCCTTCCAGTGGGGCTGGATGGTTCATCTCTAATAAGCGGTCCGGGCTGTACAGGCTACCAATCAGTGGGGAGAAGATAGGCATGACGGGTTACAACGGGGACAAAGGTCTGCACTACCTATCTTATCACGGCGGACAAAGACTAGACAGAATATTTCTATTCTACGTTGTTTGTAGGCCGTGAATACCTCAAAAGAACCAATACCGAACACTTAATGTACGGTCAATCAAACAATCAATGGGGAGAATAAGTGGGTACGACGTGTTAAAGTTTTACGTTACCCACTCTTTCTCTACCTGCAAAGAGAGACCTTGTTCTTCCCTGTTTGCAGACAGAGAATCTCCAGACAACAATCCACGAACGATAGTTCGGGAAAACAGTGGGGGAGGAAGATAGGCACGACGGATTACAATGGGGACAAAAGTCTGCGTTACCTGTCCTTCACTGTTTGCAAAGAGAGAGCCTGTTGTTTTCTCCGTTTGCAGACGGTGAATCTCCAGAGGGATCAACAAAGCGTAATACTAGTATTATCCAAATCAAACAATCATTTCTCAATTTGTCGTGTTTACACGACCTTACCCGGACCGCATGGACGGTTTCCTGTCTTCCGAATCCAGCGCCCGATCGTCCTCTCTTCTTCGTGATGTTCGTGGCACTCCTGATGGTTCCCAGTCAGGACCGTAGATCACTCGAGAGAGGTCTGTTCGGAACTAGTGAAGGTCGGATGATCGGCTGTCAGACGAGGGTCTATCGGACACGAGCTCTCCCGATCGTTGCAGTCGTTCACTCTGTCGTCGGGACCTCTCCCACTGGATCCACGTGTCGCTGATGGGCCCCACGCTTTGGGACGCCAATTGTGGAAAAAGGTAGGGCTATGACCTTTTTCAAGATTTGCCCGGCGCTAACCGCCTTTGTACCATTCAAATTACCAAGCAATGAGGCAGGCGCCGGAGACCAGAAGGCAGGAAACAGAAGTTTTATTCCGACGGAGCAGAACACATCAGATCAGACAACAAGGTATCGTCTCGAGGTGCTCTAACAGCCTCTCTGAGGCCTGGCCTCTTATACCCTGGTTTATGACATGTGAGCATTCTTTATTGCATAAAAGACTCTTTAAACTGATGAAATGACGTCCCCATAATCCTTGTGTCAAGCCCACCCCCATATACATCCACAATAGAGGTCCTCACCCTGTTGATAACAGGAGGGGGCTATCACACGGCTGAGTGTTCCGCCGATTCTTAGGATGTGTGCGCCTGATTGTATCCCATGGGGTGGGGAGGCCATGATCAACAGTGTGTCCTTTGAATTGGAGCGACTTCATACAATAAGGGGCAGTAAATGATATCTCCCGGCTTAGGCGATGGCCTCGGACCTGTGTGGACAGCCGGACACGGGGGAAGGGGTCATCAAAGGAGTGGCATTCATGCCGCGTGGACAATCGAGCGCGGAGGGCGGCTTATCAACAGAGGGGCATTCATGGAAGGAGAGGAGGTGCTGGTCAGGCGCAGGCGTGACTCCCAAGGACAGGGTCATGCAGAAGAGTTATGCTCATGAGAGGGAGGGAGGGGGAGCCAGGGTGCGCGGAGGATGCTTGCTGGGTCAGAGGGGCGCGCTGGCGATAGACCGTGGACAGGGAGACCATGATACCTAAAATGGCTGTCGTGTGCGTCGTACGTGGGTGACAAGCTGGCGCAGATGATGTTCAGCCCGTAAACTAAAATTCCACATGGTAGCTTTGTGGTGTGCGGCCGGGGTTAAGGGGTGAGAGGGTTGCGTCGTCGTATGTTATGTGGGTGGCAAGGGTTTTGCGGGGACCAGGGGGTCTGGTGCTGGGCGCGGTCCAGGCGCGGACGGGCGTAGACGGGCTTATCTTTGGCGCACCTTCGGCGCACATTGAGCACGACCACTGCGCGTGAACGCTGCGCGCAGAAGCATCTGTCATAAGTGGATAGTGGAGAGGGGTGGGGCGAGGGAGGAGCAGCTGGGAGGCGGGAGCGGGGTGGAGAGGCGGGCTATGAGGCACAACAACAACAAAATGGCAGCAACAAAAAAAAGTGAAACAGGGCGAGACTGGGGCACAATCTGAGGTGACTCCTAGGAATGGGCAGAGGCAATCGGGCATAAATAACTTTTAAAATCAATGCAATACAGGCAATGGCAGCAGAGCGAGTGGTGGTCTAAATCAGCTTGAAAGCGCTTCGATATAGCGTTAATGAAAATGGCAGCAGAGCGAGCGGTGATCTAAATTAGCTTGAAAGTGCAACGATATAGCGTTAATGATAATGGCAGCAGAGCCAGCGGTGGTCTTGAAAGCGCTACGATACCACAAAACAGCTTCAAGCGCTACGATGCCACAAAGTCTTGGGAGCGTGGGGAGCGACTTCCTCTGAGCGAGTCAGGAGAGTCACAGCACGGGAATAGATGGGCTGGTCTACAACTATCTGTGGGAGGGAGGAGCAGCTGGGAGGCGGGAGCGGGGTGGAGAGAAGGGCTATGAGGCACAACAACAACAAAATGGCAGCAACAAAAAGAAAGCGAAACAGGCCGAGACTGGGGCACAATCTGAGGAGACTCCTAGGTATGGGCAGAGGCAATTGGGCATAAATAACTTTTAAAATCAATGCAATACAGGCAATGGCAGCAGAGCGAGCGGTGGTCTAAATCAGCTTGAAAGCGCTATGATATAGCGTTAATGAAAATGGCAGCAGAGCGAGCGGTGGTCTAAATTAGCATGAAAGCGCAACGATATAGCGTTAATGATAATGGCAGCAGAGCGAGCGGTGGTCTAAATTAGCTTGAAAGCGCTACGATACCACAAATCAGCTTCAAGCGCTACGATGCCACAAAGCCTTGGGAGCGTGGGGAGCGACTTCCTTTGAGCGAGTCAGGAGAGTCACAGCGCGGGGATAGACGGGCTGGTCTACAACTATCTGTGGGAGGGAGGAGCAGCTGGGAGGCGGGAGCGGGGTAGAGAGACGGGCTATGAGGCACAACAACAACAAAATGGCAGCAACAAAAAGAAAGCGAAACAGGGCGAGACTGGGGCACAATCTGAGGTGACTCCTAGGTATGGGCAGAGGCAATCGGGCATAAATAACTTTTAAAATCAATGCAATACAGGCAATGGCAGCAGAGCGAGCGGTGGTCTAAATCAGCTTGAAAGCGCTACGATATAGCGTTAATGAAAATGGCAGCAGAGCGAGCGGTGGTCTAAATTAGCTGGAAAGCGCTACGATACCACAAATCAGCTTCAAGCGCTACGATGTCACAAAGCCTTGGGAGCGTGGGGAGCGACTTCCTCTGAGCGAGTCAGGAGAGTTCCAGCGCGGGGATAGACGGGCTGGTCTACAACTATCTGTAGGAGGGAGGAGCAGCTGGGAGGCGGGAGCGGGGTGGAGAGACGGGTTATGAGGCACAACAACAATAAAATGGCAGCAACAAAAAGAAAGCGAAACAGGGCGAGACTGGGGCACAATCTGAGGTGACTCCTAGGTATGGGCAGAGGCAATCGGGCATAAATAACTTTTAAAATCAATGCAATACAGGCAATGGCAGCAGAGCGAGCGGTGGTCTAAATCATCTTGAAAGCGCTACGATATAGCGTTAATGAAAATGGCAGCAGAGCGAGCGGTGGTCTAAATTAGCTTGAAAGCGCAACGATATAGTGTTAATGATAATGGCAGCAGAGCGAGCGGTGGTCTAAATTAGCTTGAAAGCGCTATGATACCACAAATCAGCTTCAAGCGCTACGATGCCACAAAGCCTTGGGAGCGTGGGGAGCGACTTCCTCTGAGCGAGTCAGGAGAGTTACAGCGCGGGGATAGACGGGCTGGTCTACAACTATCTGTGGGAGGGAGGAGCAGCTGAGAGGCGGGAGCGGGGTGGAGAGACGGGCTATGAGGCACAACAACATCAAAATGGCAGCAACAAACAGAAAGCGAAACAGGGCGAGACTGGGGCACAATCTGAGGTGACTCTTAGGTATGGGCAGAGGCAATCGGGCATAAATAACTTTTAAAATCAATGCAATACAGGCAATGGCAGCAGAGCGAGTGGTGGTCTAAATCAGCTTGCAAGCGCTACGATATAGCGTTAATGAAAATGGCAGCAGAGCGAGCGTGGTCTAAATTAGCTTGAGAGCGCAACGATATAGCGTTAATGATAATGGCAGCAGAGCGAGCGGTGGTCTAAATTAGCTTGAAAGCGCTATGATATAGCGTTAATGATAACGGCAGCAGAGCGAGCGGTGGTCTAAATCAGCTTGAAAGTGCTACGATATAGCGTTAATGATAATGGCAGCAGAGCGAGCGGTGGTCTAAATTAGCTTGAAAGTGCTACGATACCACAAATCAGCTTCAAGCGCTACGATGCCAAAAAGCCTTGGGAGCGTGGGGAGCGACTTCCTCTGAGCGAATCAGGAGAGGATCGGAGTAGACATAACAGGACCCATAAGATGGCAGGATGAACAGGTGTACATAATAGTAATGGTGGACCATCTGTCTAAATGGCCAGAAATGAAGGTGTGCAAGAAGGTAGACACATGCGACATATTAACATTCATGGACGACATGTTCACCAGGGAAGGTATTCCGAAAACTATTGTTAGCGACAATGGCAGCCAATTCACTTCGGAGGCTTTCAAAAAGTTCATTGCTAGGAACGGCATCATCCACAAAACAACTTCAGTATATAATCAGGCGGAAAATGGCGCTGTGGAAAGGTTTAAGCAGTTGATAAAAGGGACCATCCAATTGGCTAACAAAAGTGGAAAATGTTGGAGAAAGGAAGTAAAGGAGATGATATGGGGGTACAGGATTACTCCAGGTGAAAAAACATTAGTGAGCCCATTCGAAGTAATGAGAGGTAGAACACCCATTTCAAAGGACAACATCGAGTGGCTCAAGTCAGCGAGAACAACAAAATGGGCAGTGAAAACCATTAGGGAAAGGATCAAGAACGCACAAGGAATTTACCAAGAGAAGCATGACAAGAGCAAGAACTGCAAAGAAGTGTGCATCAAGGTAGGAGACAAGGTGAGCAATAAAAAAAGTGGACACGTAGTCAAAGGGGTGAATAGATATTCCTCACCCTTAGAGGTGGTTGAAGTTTTTTGCAACTCGGCATTACCTAGTGATGGAAACGTATGGCATGCTTCAAGGATGGCAATGTGTCACGGATCAGAGCTAAAAGAACTATTGGAAAAGAAACGTAGTGACGAGCAGAGCGGACACCAGCTGGAATGTACGGATAATGAGGAAGATGTAGAAGACAGTCAATTCAGTGCACCAATGGAGAGTGCAGATATCAGAACGAGGCAAAACCAAGAATGCATAGAATCTATTGGAATGGACATGACTCTAAGCTCGGACGAGTCTGTGGAGTCACAGGAAAGTGTGGAGACAAGTTGTACAGACTCAGAACATGAGACTTCTGGTGATGGGGAAGTGGAGTGTGATGTCAACTCAAAAGAAACAGGTGACACTGTGAGTGTGGTGGACACATCCACTGAGGACACAGGTAGTAGGCCCACGGAGGAAGTCGGAGAAGCCAACGCAAGCACCAGCAGCGATGGCCGCATTCTGAGCAAACCCAGCAAACATAAAGACTTTGTGTTTGACTGAAAATCTTGAATATGTTACAGCTTAAGGGGGTAGCAATTTTCTAACCTTCCTTTGTTTCATAGGGAAGGAGATGTGTTGTAGTTAGTCCTTCCTTTCTTCCCCTTACCCTCCCTGGCGCGTGCCTTTCCTTGCGCGTCATTGGTCAGCTGCTAGCTGGAATGTTGACAGCTGAGCTGAGTTTGACAGTTGACAGTTATTTACGGGCTTTGCTCCTTGCCGTGCAGACCTGCCTATGGTGTGTTGTCTATGAGAATAAAGTTATTGAAAGCAGCTTGTGTCTAGCAGCATCTTTACACCTTATACTCGAGGTTTGGAGAGTCCGAGAACAGTGCAAAGATGACAAGTCGTACAGGTAAGTGGAAACTGCTTTTATTAGGTACACACACTGACACTGACGCACGTCCTCACCTCAGAGCCTCTAGCAGCAACTGTCATCTCAACTGTCAACCTGCCAGCGTTCAGATAGCACATTCTGACGTCATAGTGTTATGGCAGGACGCGCGTGCAATAGGCAGGACTTGCGTGCTAAAACATTGCATGGCACCTTAACACAAGTAAACACAACACATCTCCTCATCAATAAAACAAGATGGACTGTAGTGAACCGTGAATGAGGCTAATGGGAAGGAGAAGAGACCAACTGCTAATCACGAATGAAATCGTGTAACTTAGCTGGAGGTTTGACCACTCTCCCATATCTGCTCACAGTGGGCTCGTCATTAAAACTGGCGTCCTGAGATGTAACATCTTCATAAACTGAATCATCTAAATCAACATTTATATCGCTGGTGGTCTGATACTTGTACTCTTCTGATGTCTCCTCGCTCTGCCTGCTACTACTGTCATACACCCATGAACTATCGGAAGTGTTCTCACACCCAGAAGATACATCGTTTGTACCCAAAGATACAATGTTTGTACCATCTGGATGAGACCCTCCAACAGCCTCACGATCCAGAATCCAATCGTAGTCTTGAGAATAGGAACCATCTCGGCCATTTGGAGTGCATTGAGAAAGAGACATTGTCCCCCCATCCCTACACAGTGACAATGAAGAAAAATGCCATGTTTTGCCATCGCTCAATAGAGCAGAATTACAAAAGACTTTCTTGACTTCCATAGGTTGTGAGTAGTGATTTTTTCCTTTGCTCGAACATATGGATTTCTTCACTCTAACTCTGTCACCTGCTTGGATAAAAACCTTTTTACATGCATGTTTGGAGTCATAGTATCTCTTACCAACACTTTGTGAATTCAGTAAATTCCTTTGAATCTCCTCTGGAGACCAACACTCTCTTTTGGGGATTGCCCAACCCACGTTATCCTTAGTAATGGGGGTCCTCCCTCTCAAAAGCACAAAGGGACTGGTACCAGTAGATTCACAAGGAGTTACCCTGAATGACCAAAGATTGTTGATAAGTTGTTTTTTCCATGACATGTCATTTTGATTTGCTAGTTGAATAATTCCTTTAATTACCCGATTGAACCTTTCGACTGCACCATTTCCTGCAGGATGATATACAGAAGTGGTTTTGTGTTTGATCCCATGTTTCAACAGAAATTCTTTAAAAATTGCAGACGTAAATTGTGGACCATTGTCAGATACAATACAATTTAAAAGGCCCTCTCTAAGAAATAGTTTGCGCAAGAACCCCTCAACACTTTTTGCTTCCGCATCCTGGACCACTTCTACCTCTGGCCATTTTGAAAAATGGTCTACCAGTACTATTAGGTATAATAGTTCACCTTGCTCTCGAATTGGTCCGCA
The DNA here is from genome assembly GCF_964263255.1 of Lissotriton vulgaris. NCBI lineage: Eukaryota > Metazoa > Chordata > Amphibia > Caudata > Salamandridae > Lissotriton > Lissotriton vulgaris. The sequence continues at coordinate 1,945,778,885 of NC_141685.1, forward strand.
AATGTCAATACCCAATCTAACCCAGGGCATGGATGGACAAGAAAGAGGTTGGAGGGGTGGTCTAAGCGTGTGTTTGGATTTGTCCGAATTCTCACAGGCTGCACAATTTCTAACACTCCTTTCGATTTCTATGTCATACCCGGGCCACCAGTATGAATTCCTGACTCTACTCTTGGTTTTTCCTATGCCAAGGTGCCCCTCATGGCAAATCTCAAGGAGTTTAGCCCGTAAACCCTTGGGAGGAACGACCTTGCCATTCCTCAATACCAAATCTCCTTCAACTGACAGCTCATCTTTGAGTTCCCAAAACGAACGTAATTGTTCAGGAACCTTTTTCTTTTCAGGCCAACCGCTCTTATATACTTCTTCGCCTCAAGGAGTACATCATCCTCCTCCATAGCTGCTAACCAATCTGCACCAGAAATACATGGTATCTCTTCTACAATGTTAGCTATGCAAAAAGTCTCAATGTCTGAAACCTGGTCATCAGTGTTAGGTAAAGGTAAACGGCTTAAACAGTCCGCAACCTTGTTTTTAACACCAGGAAGATACTCGACCTCATAGTTAAACTCTAGTAACTTCATGGATATGCGTGACAAGCGGGGGGAAGCAACTTGAAGACCCTTAGTAGAAAGCACCATTACTAGAGGTTTATGATCACTTCTGAGGGGGATCTTGTAACCCCAAATGTATTGTCTAAAATGATTCAAACCCCATGCACACGCCAGTGCCTCTCTCTCAATCACAAAATACCTTCCTTCTGTGGGTGTGATTGAACGTGAGGCAAATGCTACCGTCACTTCTTTTTCTTCTCCAGTAATCTGTGAAAGTACAGCTCCTAACCCCTTATTCCTAGCATCAGTAGTTACAATGCTGTGGAGTGAGGGGTTGAACCCTTGGAGGGATGGAGCATTACAAATATCCTCTTTAATCTTAATAAAGGATTCTTCACAAATAGCATTCCACTCAAATTTGCTCTTCTGTTTTATAAGTTCCCTTAAATGAAATGTTTTAGAAGAGAAATTGCGCACAAATTTGGCATAAAATTCCAAAAGGCCTTGGAATGCTCTCACCTCCTCCTTGCTCTTGGGTGAGGGGGCTTCCCTGATAGCTGATAACAGTTCTTTTTTTTGGTTTTATGCCGCTGCCATCAATTTTGTGTCCCAAATAAGTGACTTTATTAGCAGCAAATTTACACTTACCAAATCAGTAGTAAGCCCATGATGCTCAGTTTTGCATCATGTTCACCCCTGGTGGCGCCTGTTACCATGATGTCATCCTGAAAAATTAGGAGGTTCTTTTCCTCCTTAAATAGTTCGCTCATCAACCTCTGAAACATGGCCGCAGCCGAAGCCAGCCCGAACGATACCCTCTTAAACCTAAAACATCCCTACGGCGTTACAAATGTGGTAAGGCTCCTACTCCTAGGATGCAAGGCCACTTGGTGGTAGGCTGAGCTTAGATCAATAGTGGAAAACCACTTAGCCCCATTGGTATAAGACAGCATTTTACTAAGCTTTGGCAAAGGAAGTTGATCAACCAAAATGTTCTTATTGAGGTAGCGTAGATCAATACATAGACGGAGCTTGCCGTTGGGTTTCTTAGCGATAACCAAGGGCGAAACCCACTCTGCTGATTCTACCGGCTCAATTATACCCTCCTTTTGTAATCTCTTTAATTCATTTTCTACTTCACCAATGATGGAAAACGGTATGTTCCTAGACTTGTGTATACACGGAACAGCATCTTCCTTCAGTTTGATTTCATGAACAAAACCTTTAAGTTTCCCTATGTTCTCAGAAAACACCTTGGGATACCTTTTCCTAAAGAATTTATTGCACTCCTCTTCAGTTTGTAAGATCAGGACAGGATCCGGGCTGTTAGGATCCAGAATTATTCCCAAATCTCCTTGGTCGATCCATCCTAACACAGACGGACCAACCTTGGAGACATACAGTTTGCCTACCATTTGGCGAGACTTAAATTGAAACTGTAATTCTCGGAAACCCAACATTTCGATAGGATCATAATTAAATGATTTGGGAAAAATATCAGTGCTCTGTAACTTCTTGCCAATGACGGGAACAAATTTCTCCAACCACACCCCTTCGTTAACAATGGTATAGGGTGAGCCAGAATCAACAACTATTGAAATATCCACCCCACCAATGTTCATGTCACATATTGGTTTCTTCTTTTTGCTACCTCCATCATCGACATTCAGCACAAATAAATTCATATCCTCATCTTCTGAGGAGATAAAATCTTCTTGTTCATCTAGAACCACTGCTTTTACATTTCTTCCCCCTTTATGTTTGTTTGGACACATGACACTGAAATGCCCAACTATTCCACAATTTGAACACTTTTGTCTTAAAGCTGGACATGATTTGTCATTTGCCACATGATATCTACTACCACATCTAAAACATTTTCTATCATCAGAAAGTTTTACTTTATAAGAGGGATCCTTTCTCTGTACATAACCAGAACTGGGTTTAATGTTTGTTTTCTTGGAACCTATGACTTTCGCCACAGTGGATTTGTCCTCTGTAGAGGATTTCTCATCCTTCAACACAGCCTTAGCACATCTTCCAGTTAGTTCTGTACACTTTACTATTTCCACCACTTCCTCTAATGGCAATTCACCTTTAGCCCACAATTTCTCCTGAACATGCTTATTGGATGACCTCATAACAACCTGGTCACGAACCAACTCATCATGTAATGCCCCAAATCTGCAAGTAAGCGCCAAGTATTTCAACGCAGCAACATAATCTTCTACAGATTCCTCAGGGGCTTGTTTGCGTTGAAAAAACTTGAACCTGTTAACTGAAATAGAAATAGTGGGTTTGAAATACATACTCAAATCTTCTAAAGCGATAGTGTACACATCTGTCCTAGGTTTCTTGTTAATACGGTTGTACATTTTCATAGCTTTTGCACCTAAACAATGAAGAAGAATTTTCTTTTTTTTCTCAGGGGTCAATTCCTCTTCGCCTTCAAAAGTAGACATATAATTCTCAAAGTATTCTCGCCACTCTTCCCATTTGAGTTCATCATTCCCTGTTGAAGGTATGAAAGGTAATGGAGGAGATAAATTCCACACATTTCCTGAAGCCATGACTGACTAGGGAGTACTAAACTAACACAGAACAGATATATGAAAATTTGAAATTTATGTTAAAAAAAACAGCCTTTTCAGACAAAGTGTACAAGTATTCCCATGAATGTTTGAATAAATGCTATAACTTATTATGGTATATGTGTCACTGTTGTCATTAATATCCACCCAGGATGCAGTCACACAGATTGGTGTGCGTGTCACAGTTGTAGAAAAACACGCTCCCCAACAGCAATAATTAGTCCCTCAGGATATAATCTTAATGATTGGTGTGTGTGCCACCGCTGTAGAGTTTAAAGATATGAATCCTGTGAAACAAGATGCATTCCATTCATGCACTCCTTTATAACTTTCATAAAAATGTTTTCATAAACCAATGTTTGATGATCAGTAGTTCATTTATTCATAGCGAAGTTTGTTTTGAAGATTTCATTTTTCTCAAAAGTGTAATACATCATATTTCAAAATTATAGTATTGCCCAATGCATTTCAAGCATATAGCCCTTCCTCAGGGGACTTCCATTATATCTTAGTGCTCGTAACGTTGCATGTACCGAAATAGCGGGTCCGTAGTGCGGTAGTTTCTCCCTCGCTATGCTGTAGAGGACACGCTTAATTATCACAAAAGTGTGCGTGTCACTGTAGCGAAAACGCTCCTAAAAGAAACAGTTACAAAACTTCCTGAATGCGTAAATTGGTGTGCGTGTCACCGTGGCTGGAGACACGCTCAAATGGCTCCTAAAAGAAACAGGAAATAAAACTTCCTAAATGCGTAAATTGGTGTGCGTGTCACCGTAGCTGGAGACACGCTCAAGTGGAGGTTTCCTCTCTTCAAAAATGGCCGACCGACGTCGGAAAACGTATGCGTTCCAGTGACGTCATCCGAAACTCTGACAGGAAAGCCGTTCGTCTGAAGTGCAACGTGAAATCCGGACAGGAATGTGGCGTTCACTTTGACAGTAACGATGTCCAAGGGGGTAAATAGGTCACACAACCAAAGAAATTGACGGCAGTCACTTAAGGAGATGGATTTCCCTCACTGTGAATGTGCCTTCCAACTAGACCCGAATTTACTGTTTGTCTGGATTGTGGCTCCCAATGACAACCCTAGACCTTTACACCGTTACACAAAGTCTCGTACAGTAATTCCCCCAAGGAGAAAAAAGACACTGTATAAAGCATCCAGTACACTGTCAACTCACACTTGAAGACATTCAACACGAGACCCTGACGACACGCAGGATATCCACAGCCGGCTGGACAACATCCAAAACTCACCCTATAAAATCGGTGGACGGAACGTTGCCCAACTCGCTGCCTCCAGGGATGGTCAACTTCTCAAAGAGAACCTGAACTGCCAACATGCAGATCTTGACCCCGATGACAGATGAAAACACTGGCAGAATGAGGTCAAACCGACCATCAATCCCTGAAGACTCCGCTCGGAGTAACCGCTGGTGAATAACTCGAGACTCCAACGGTGGTTAGCGGAAATGAAAATGAGAGGGCAACCTCAGCAGGCAGAAGACGTCCCCAAAACAAAGAACAGGTGACCTCAGGTGGGTTTGTCGCCGTGTCAGCGGTCCTGTCTCGTCGCCAACTTGTAAAGATGACAAGTCGTACAGGTAAGTGGAAACTGCTTTTATTAGGTACACACACTGACACCGAGGCACGTCTACACCTCAGAGCCTCTCGCAGCAACTGTAATCTCAGCTGTCAACCTGCCAGCGTTCAGATGGCACATTCTGACGTCAAAGTGTTATGGCAGGACGCGCGTGCAATAGGCAGGACGTGCGTGCTAAAACATTGCATGGCACCTTAACACAAGTAAACACAACAAACAGGCTCGTAGAAATCGTTAAAGGATCTGTCCAGTGGGCTCCTTTGAGAAAATTAAGAATGCAGCTGTGGTGTTTCCCAAAATGAAGTGAGAAGGAAACAAAGTGTAGATCAAGAGTCCAGTTTATTCGCCTCATCCACCAACAGCTTCAGGTCGTAACTGACCTGGAATCACATGTACATTCCTATTCTAAGAACATGGAATCATTCCTATTCTAAGCAAGAGGGACTATAATGTAGAGAGGAGGAAGGCAGGTAAGAAGGCACAACATAACACATCTCCCTTCTTTACCAAAACATAGTGAACAGAAGATTAAGTAAAAGAAAGAGATAAAAGAAACTGATAAATAAGCAGAAACCAATGAACATAACTTACACATAATCTTTCATGTACATTGGAGCACTGCGTAACCTTTGACTCCTCATACGAGAACTGGGTGAAGAGTTGTGACAAGAGCGAGAAGAGTTGCTTATGCCAAACAGATTAGATGTGATATCAGAGTCAGACTGAGAAAGGTTCTTTGACTTAACAACTACAACTCGACTTTTGTTCCAAATCCTCCCATCTTGTGTCTTGACGGCATTACCAAAAACTTTAATGACAGGCCTAACATTGGTATACTTGGACCAAGGCCGTCTCCCTACAGGTGCCTTTATTCTTATAAGGTCACCTACCTTTACTTCATGAAATTTAACACGTTTAACTTTGTCGAAATATGCCTTCCTACAAGTTTGTTTCTCAATTTCTCTCTCCCTCCAAGCACCCACATGATTATCCACAAATCCCTTCTTCATATTCATCCAACCTGGACACCACATCGTGTTCGGAACTCTACCTCTAAATAGCTCAAAGGGAGATTTTCCAGTGGTCGAGTGAGGGGAGTAACGATAAGCGTCTATTCTTTCTCTTAATGCATCCTTCCAATCCAAGCCACTAGCTCTTGCGAGCTGAATGCACTCTTTCAAAGTACGGTTGAGCCTCTCAACTGCACCATTTGTTTCAGGGTGATATAACGATGTTCTCTTGTGTACTATTCCACATTTTTTAAGATAGTCCTCAAAGAAATTAGAACAGAACTGAGGACCATTATCTGACAGTAAACTATTAGGGAAACTCTCTCTCAAGAATATGTCCGATAAAAACTTGATGACAGAATTAGAAGTAATTTCACTGACTGCACGAACCTCAATCCACCGTGAATACAAGTCAATTAAGACCATCAGGTAGGGAGTGTCAGAAACTCCTGTAAGAGGCCCTAAAATGTCAATTGCCAATTCATCCCAGGGATGATTGGGTAACTCCCTACATACCATGGGCATTTGCCTGACTTTTAGAATCTTATCACTTGCACAGCATTCCACGCATTCCCACACCAAACGTTCTATTTCTAAGTCCATTCCTGGCCACCAAAACTGAGTACGGACCATCTCCTTGGTTTTTACTATCCCCAAATGACCAGAGTGTGCATGAGAGAGCAATTTTTTTCTTAAAGCGAAAGGAGGTATAAGTCTCAACCCACGAGTTAGCATGTCATCTGAAATTGAAAGTTCATGAGAAACAAGAGACCAAGGTTTGTCCAGACGCTTGTTATCTTTTAATAGAGACATTACCTTAACTAACTCCTCATCCTTTGACAATTCCTCTTTCCACTCTTCTTTACTTACAACACCCTCTGTGACCTCACAAACATTTAAATATTCATCTTCATCAACATAGTCATCTTCGCACCCCGTATCATCACTTTTAACCAATCTAGAAAAACAATCAGCAGCCTTGTTAGACACACCAGGTAAATACTGAACTTCAAAGTCAAATTCCTGTAAAGATATGATCCATCTTCTAATCCGAGAAGAAATAGAATCTAGTCCTTTTTTACAAAATACTTCTTTTAAAGGCTTATGGTCAGATTTGACAACAAATTTAGTCCCCCAAACTAAATTCTTAAACTTTTTTAGTGCCCAATATATCGCTAATGACTCCTTTTCGATTACAGAGTAGTTTAACTCCGGACCACGAAGACACCTGGATGCACATGCAATTAAAGACTCATGGTCATGTTTATTTTGTACCAACACCGCTCCTAATCCCTTTTCACTTGCATCAGAAAAAATGAACGTAGGTAAACCAGGAACAAATGCTTGCAAGGACGGAGCTTTCTTCAATTCCTCTTTTATTCCCTCAAATTCCTTCTTACACTCATCTGACCAGACAAAAGTGACACTTTTCCCAGTGAGTCTCCTCATGTTCTATGTTTTGTCTGCAAAATGTACAATAAACTTCCCATAAAATTCTACCATGCCTAGAAAGGATAACAACTCTTCTCTATTGATAGGTTCTGCAACATTACTGATGGAAGCAACCAAATCCGATTTTGGAAAAACCCCTTGACTCTTAATACAGTGCCCTAGGTAATTTACTTCTTCTAAGCCAAATTTACACTTCTCTTTCTTAAGAGTCAAACCAGAATCAGCCAGTCTTCTCAACACTTCACACACACGCTCATTGTGTTCCTGCAAGTCCGACCCATATACTAGAAGATCATCCTGGTAACATTTTACTCCATGAAGACCTTTAAGTATGTGTGTCATGATTCGCTGGAATACCGAGGCAGCTGATATCAATCCAAATGGCATCCTTTTGAACTTAAAAGTACCCATCGGTGTTACAAATGCAGTTAAGTCCTGACAAGAAGTGTCTAGTTCTACCTGGTGGTAGGCAGATGCCAGATCCAGGGTAGTGAAGTATTTCGCACCCTCTAATGTGCCTACAAGTTCATCTATGTTGGGTAACGGAAATCTGTCCACCACCACCTCCTTGTTTAACGCTCTTAGGTCAATGCACAAACGAATCTCACCAGTTGGCTTCTTCGCAACCACAATGGGAGCCAACCATTCCGTGGCTTCTACAGGCTCTATAATGTTATTTGAAACTAACTTTTCTATCTCTTCTTGTACCTTTACCTGTTCCGCTAGTGGAATCCTTCTAACCTTCGCTACTATAGGGATAGCATTTTTCTTAAGCTTGATACAATGCTTATAGCCAATTAAACATCCTAACTTGTCTTTAAACACAGATGGAAATTTTCCAGCAAACATGTCAGCAAGATTTTCTACCTCCTGAATTCTCACCTGAGGTGTGGCATTAGGATCAAGTGTGACTCCAAGATCACGTTGGTCTCTCCAACTAATTAGTGCATCCCCAAAATTGGTAACATAAATTTTTCCAGGAATGATTCTACATCCTAATTCCATAGTGGCAGTAAAATAACCTAAAATCTTAATGGGTTTACTGCCATACCCTAGCGGTAAGATGTCACTCTTGAACAGCTTTACATTTTTTCCAAAGGTTTTGTGCAGAAGCTCTTCATCAATCATAGTGATCTGGGAACAAGAATCAAATTTAAATTCAATCATGGCATCATCTACTTTAACTAAATGTGTGGGATGTTCTAATACTCCATCACTAACCTGAAACGTAACCGTTTTCACTTGTGGTTGTGCCCATTTCTTGTACGTATTATCCCTTTTATTACCTTTTGTCCTACAACATTTTGAAAAATGACCTCTTCTCCCACACTCATTGCAAATAACTTTCAAAGCAGGACAATTTGGTGAGTTAGCTAAATGTCCGGGATTGGCACACCTGAAACAAGAAAATTTGTTAGACATATTAAAATTGGGATTAAATCTATTCGTCACATTGTCATTCCTCCCACTGTCTTCTTTTCCCTCTTTCTGAACCTGACAAACTACTTCCTCTACTTTGGATTCGGCTTTCTTCTCAGGTTCCACCATTTTCTCTTTTTCTCCTTTCAGTTCATCTACACATTTGGTCATGTGTTCGACTTGCTTTGCTATCACAAGTACTTCCTCTAAGGGTGGTTCATCCTTTAGCCATAACTCTTTACGAATGCTGTCATGAGCACATTTTAAGACAAACTGATCTCTTATCCTTTCTTCTAATGTTTGTCCAAATTTACATGAAGACGCCAATTTTCTTAGAGCGGACACGTAGTCTTCTACAGACTCATCTCTCTTCTGACCTCTCAAGCCAAAATGGTATCTCTCCATTATTGTGCTCAATCTTGGAAGATAGTGACGGTCTAATTGCTCTATGGCTATTTCGTACTCATTTAAGTTTCTCTGTTCTGCTGCTGTGAGCTCCGGCAAGTGTTCTAGTACGTCCTGTCCTTCACCTCCTAGACAGTGTAAAAGTAAAGAAAGTTTCCTTTCTGCACTCAGGTTTGTGCCACAAACTCTCGCATAATTCGCAAAAATCTTCTTCCATTTCTGCCATTTCACCAAAGGTTCACCTGGACTTATCAAAAAGAATGCTGGTTGGGTGACATTCTGCATTTTTTTTTAACCTCTTTTCTTTTTCTTTTTATTTTATGTATAATATAGTCTTTCTTCTCCTTATCCTTTATTGTGTCCTTAATAAACTTTTCTTTATTTTTTATAAAGAAATGTCATTGATAAAGATTTAGTTGTGTTAAAATTAGCTTCTCTTTGTCTACTTTTTTTTTTTAGTCACAGTAGAGCAGGCTTTGTGAGATCATTTTTTTTTTATAAAGACACGTTCTATTTTTCTACAGAAACGTTCTTTTACTCTGTTAACAAAGACAATCAGGGTTCTTTTCTCAATATTTGCGTTTCCTTCTATGCAAAACGAACGTTCTTTCACTCTACGTTCTTTTAACTATGAGCAAAGCAAGGACAACAATAAGGGTTCTTTTCTCAGAATGCGCGTTAGTCACTGAGCGCAACGAGGCTTGAAACGCAGCGTGACTTCCTTCACACGTTGCGTGTTACGTCACTGAACCGCATGAAGCCTTCCTGCTACACGCGCTGAAATCTATCGCGCATAGAGAAGCGAGCAGCGCGAGCGCATTTAACGGCTCAATTAATAAACAATGCGCGTTGCTTATTTTCCTTCTTTTACGTCCCCTTATTTTTTGTATTAACCTCCCTCCGTACTCCTCACCACATGAAGGAGTTTTCTTTCTTCTTTTTTAATCGTCGATTCAGCCGCTGGGAAGACTTCGCTTCCTTCCGATGGAATACAGCCGCTGGGGAGGTATTTCGAGAAGAGGACAGCCGCGTGTTGAGGCGATGTGAGGTAGGATCGTCGCCAATAATAATGTGGTGTTTCCCAAAATGAAGTGAGAAGGAAACAAAGTGTAGATCAAGAGTCCAGTTTATTCGCCTCATCCACCAACAGCTTCAGGTCGTAACTGACCTGGAATCACATGTACATTCCTATTCTAAGAACATGGAATCATTCCTATTCTAAGCAAGAGGGACTAGAATGTAGAGAGGAGGAAGGCAGGTAAGAAGGCACAACATAACAGCAGCCAGCAGAATGTCGAAGTACCCCACTCCTGGTACCAATGTGTAATAGCGGTCACAATGTAGATAAAATCTTCTCCATTTATTAACAAGTAAAGTAGATAAAAAAGAGCAGGGGCGGCTGGTCCATAGGGGCGTTGGGGCAGCGCCCCACTAGGCAATCACGAAGCACTGAATCGGGCAGCAAAGCAAGAATGTAAGCAGACAAATTGACAAAGAAATTTGACAATTCGTCTGTTTACATTTCCGCCCGTGTGCTGGCAGCTGCTTCACTGCCTCATGTGCGCATGCCAGAGTAACAAATGCAAAGAGCACGCAGGAGCAGTAGGAGTCCTTCCAGACTCCGACTGCGCATCTGCGAGGGGCGCTTTTTATTTCAGCACCCCCACTGCATTGACATTACATTAGGCATGCTGCGCATGCCTAGTGTAGTGCTGGAGTCTGGAGATGGGATCCTGCTCGGGCGGTGAAGTACAGTCGCCCTGTGCCCTGTCCCAAGCCAGGATACAGCAGAGTAGCCGGCAGTCGCATCCAGTCCTCTTCTGATTTGCCAGTCAAGTTCAAGGAAAAGAGCGGGGAGAAGTTAGTTCCTCTGACGTGATGTGACGCGGCGGGACCAAAGCCGGAGATGCCAGGTAAGTTTATTTGTTTTTATAATCATTAAAGTAAACGCCTCCCCCGGACCGGTATGTTGCTATTATCCAAGTGATAAGGTTGTCTGTATAATAAAAAGAAACGTGTGTTTTTATATAGTGCTGCTCGGCACATTTGCCACTGGCAGTGCAGCGCTGTATTTAACTGATAATGCGATTACCCAGCCTCGTGGTACTAACTCAGGATCACCTCGGATGGATGAAAGGCTGGGATGGCTGGGCAGGGATTCACCACTGTGTGACCTTGTGAACGAACGAACCCACATCTCGGCGGCCCTTGCAGTGTGCACTTTGAGTTTGCCGATGGCCAAATTTGTTTAAAGAGCTCGCCGCAGGTTATTGCACAAGACACTGTAGTGTCTTTGTAATAAGAAGAAACGTGTGTTTTTATATAGTGCTGCTCGGCACATTTGTCACTAGCTGCGCAACGCTGTATTTAACTGTTATCAGCTGCATGCATGGCTTTGAAAAACGGAGTGTTTTCATTTCAATCCACCAGCAGAGACCATTGAAGTTTTATATTTTGTATGCGTGGGTGCACAGTTACAGTCGCTCCACTGGGCACAAATGTCGTTTTTTCACCGGTTGGCAGTAAGGGTGAGGAGGGCAGACCTGCATTATGAAACTGCTAGAGGAGAAGGGCAGTGTGATGAATGTGTCACTGTTCTCGGTCTCGCAGGGACCTCTGCCTCATTGCTTCCTGTTTGCTCTGTAGGTGGTGGCAATTTCCTGATCTTTGACATGACCTCACCGTCTGACATGGAACTGTATTAATATATATATATATATATATTTTGGGCCTCTTCCCTGTCGGTTAGTTTCAACTAGTGTATGTTGTTGTTCATTATCTTCACTGTATTGATGATGATCTTTGGTAGACTGTGCGTGGCTGCAAGTGACTATTGTAGAGATTGTGGCATTATATTTTTGCAATTTTAATAGCGGTAGGTATGTGCTTAACATGTTGTTTCTTGTATGTGTGGATTGCTGAAGCTCTGCGATGACGCCGTATTCTGGGCACCTTCTGCATCAGCAGTAGCAGCACTACTCGGTCAGACTATTTACAAACTGTTGTCACTGCCGTCTCACCAAGAGGAGGAGGTTAACTTTCAGTTCAGAGTGACTCCTCGAAAAAGTGCTGCTTTTGAATGCAAAGTAGAGGGGATGTTTCTCCTCTTTCCTGTTTTGCTGTTGGTTCCAATTGGAGAGCGACTGTTTTGGTCCTGCTCTGGGCAAAGCACTTTAGAATTCCTGGATCGAAATACAGCGCTGAGCCCGAGTCCGCTGTTTGTATGGAACAAATGGCTTGAAACCTGATTAAAACTGCTGGAAGCAGGCACTTCCCCACCCCTTTCAAAATGCAAGCAATAAATACAACCTTTTGTCAGGGCATAATAAACATGGGGCCTGTAGAGATAGTAATTTGTATAACTAAAATTTGGCCAAAAAGACAGCGTTTTTGCTCTGCTGCAGTGTAAACAATATAAATAGGTGCAGAGTCAACCCTTGTGCAGGTAAGATAACTGAAAGCCTTGCTTGCCACAATAAACAGTTTTAATTCAATAAGATACGTAGCATTTGTTATGTGTTCATTTTATTTAAATATTTCAAGGCTGCACTTTCACCATTGCTTTATAAACTTTAATGCTTCCTCAAATTAGCTTAAAGTACCATTTCCCCACTCTATTTCCAAAATATTCCCGTGGGTAGAACCCCATAAACTCACCTTATGACGGTAGGACTCGCGCGCGACAAAGCACCCACCCCCAACTTTTTTGCCCCCACCACTTTCAAAAGTCACCAGCCGCCACTGAAAAAGAGGTGCAATAGGATAACTGGCCAGGAAAGATCTGACCAAAGAAGGATTCTAAATGACACAATAGTATTCTAACAAAAGGACTCTAAGACTTAAAGGTACAATGGTAAAAGAATGTTACAACACAGTAGAGCCATCTTTGCTGACTGAGTATCTAAGAATAATTACTACAGAGTCGCTGTGAACAAAGGGCGGCAAGCTGACGGTTTCATGTATCCCATTCACAGAACTTGCAGAGCTCAGTTCACTGGTCTGTCGCGGAGAAAGGTGCCTGCGCGTCTTCGTCGACAGAGAGGCAAATGCGAATCATCCCTCAAACGTTCACACTCAACCGACTCCTTCGGGACCCGTCGCAGCCCGCACAGTGTACCAAGAGCGAGGCAGCTGGAGCAGGCGCACTAGTGCGGCGTGACGTCGCCGCGTTGTTGGTCCGTCAGGGGGCCCCGCCCTCTCATTACTCTGGTGGCGGCGCACACTAGCATGGGTTAGGGCACAGCAGCCCGCGAACGGTGGCGCAGTGGCACCACGGTCAGCGGAATGGGGGTTTGAGCGGCAGCTCCGCCCCGCGGCACGGAGGACGGCAGGTCTGGAGGGGTTGCAGCGCTCACACACACTGGCTGGATTTCCTCCTCACCGCCGGAGCTGAGGCTGCGGGATCGGCAGCCGGTCACCCGGAGCACGAGAGCAGAGATGATCGCGGAGCTGCTGTGCAGCGCCCTGGGGCTCGCCCTCTACCTCAACACGCTGGGCGCGGACTTCTGCTATGATGACAGGTGAGTTCCGACGCTGGCACCCCCGCAGAGGTGCACCCTGCCACCGGAACAAGCTGTCTGCTTTCAGCATCATTAGTGAGATGCCTCTCCATGCTCATCCTGCCTCTGCACTGGCCGCTTCCCGGGTCTGCCTGGTCTGCAGCCGCTCCTTTGGATTGGACAGCGGCATCCCCTGGTGATTTTTATCCCAGCGCTCCCTGAAATTGCACGGGTGGTTACAGATTTCTCAGATAGCTTTCAGATGTGCATAATGACATCAAGTGTTAGTGAAATTCGACGGGCACCTAGGGAATACCCCGAAACGACACTGGACTCTATGCCTAAAGCAACTGTTTCCTAAACTTGCACCGTTCAACAAGACACTTTTTCCCGTTATCAGGAGACTTGTTTAATTGAGCTTCAAACTCCGCAATCTTAAAAGCTTTTCAAATTACATTTTTGATCCACAAAACTTTAAACGTCAGTAAAACAAACAATGGGACATTCAATGCTCGGGCATTTGTGTATCCCTAACTTACCATTGATATTCCTGCTTTATAGGTACATTGGCTTAACTAAATTATAATGTGTTGCAGATTATTTTCCATAGGTCCACAAAATGTTCCTAATTTAGCTGATAATTAAGGAAGAGTGAATGAGAGGCAGATATTCTAGATGAGGGGTGGAAAACGAATGCTGTGTAAATGCAGATGAGTTTGGGTCTATTCCCCTCCGTCATAGTTCATCCTTATAATTCACTCTGTAAGATACCTTCAATGTGAAGCCAGAACCGCTGATTAGTGGTGGACTGATCCACATTTTCAGTCCCAAAAGGAATGTGGGCTCCTTTGGGACTCCATAATGTGCTTCTAGTCTAGTGCACATCACCGCAGTCTGGATTGCCAAGGTGCATGAGAGCAGTCACAGTGCTCCTAAGATGGGAGCGCTTTACTAACATGAGACTGACACATGAATGATAGATGAGAGCAAAGGAAGATGGGGAGCAGCTTCTGTACCGTTGCAATGATTTGGTGGATGGGCATAAAGGCCTAGTGGTACTTCTCTGTTGTCAATGCCTTTTTTATAAACAAATATCTTCTAGCTCGGAGCAAAAGCAAGTCTTCTCAACTTGTTGGACTTGAAAAATAACTTAGCGCTTTACAGCATGTCATTGTCAAGTTGAACATGTCCATGAAGAATTAACTTTGTGTGCTTTCTTGTTCATGTAGAAGGTTGGCCCTCTATTATATAACGTTCCCAGTTACAAACAACATTTTTTTTTAAATGTGTGAGTTCCTCTGAAGACCTGGAACCTGTGTGGCTATATTGATCATCGCTGTATTGTTCAAACTCACGGAAGAGCTTTGACTTCTGACATTGTAAGGTCCCTTCTTAAGCTGCATGGCAGAGCGGCATTGAAAGTTTCATTGGTACCTGCACTGCCGCTATTGTATTGATGCTACTGTGTTGAAGTGTGCTGTCGCTCCCCAGCCAGTGGTGAGATCTTGGGGAGGGCAATATTGGGGAGGGCAATAGTTCTAGTATGTGATGGCATTCAGCCTTTAGCTAATGAATTTAATAACATGTGAGAAATGCTAGAAATCTGTCTATGAAGGCATCCTGCAGGAGTCTTGTGTGGTGCATAGCTGTCTACTGGCAGAGTGTTTTCTTTGTCAGGCTGTTTTACGTGGTAAAATGTTAGGTCTAATCGAGACCTATTGTACATGAACTGGCTGCGTTTTTTCAACCTGTGGTTTTATTTTGGCTATCCGTACTCTGAGATTACAGTACACACAATCCTAAATAAAGAGACCTGCCATTTGCTGTCTTTATGCCCCTGCAGTTTTCTCGCTTTTTTCATTTTCACTGTACAAGTGCGACCAGATTTCAAAATCAGTCGCATATTGGTCACATGCAAGTATACAGCTCATTTTTCAGTGTCCTCATGAAAGCTCTCCCGTTCATAAAAGCTCGTTCCTTCGGGTGTCCAGTGGAAGGGGTCCCTTCTCTGGGCAGTACCCTACAAGTGCAAGCTGTGCTGTATGTGTGACTTGTAGCCGTATGCCTGTCGAAGCCTTTTCCAATTACCATGCGCTGGGGTCTGCTTCAAAGCTGCTGAAATGTTTTATGTGACATAGTGCATGACTTTTGAAGTTGTTCACAGAGTTTTGATAGAGCACGCTTTGCAAATCCATAATGCCCGTTGAGATTTTCGAGATGCTGACCTATGTTTTCAAATACTGAAATTGTACATGAATGTTTTTTTTTTTTACCGTGGAAGTAATTGGTTTCGCAGATCTGTAGGACAGTATTGTTGCCAAGCCAGCCTTCTTTGTTTGTGGAATTTGGAGACCTCTGCCCCACGGTGTCCTTATACTGCATTTCACTTTATTCCCGCTGTGCACCAAGCCGGCAACTGTTGTCTAGTAACCAGCAGATTTTTGAGAAATGATTACGAGATCCATCTTGTCTCCCACCCTGACACAGCCCAGTATGCCACAGTTTCGAAACTCACGAGGAAGTCTGTTGTTCATTAGAGACAAACCCAATTTGTGCCTTTTCCAGTGACTTAATCTCATCATAATTAAAGCTGATGCGTAATTAAATATGTATCGCAAGGGAAGAGCACGCCTGGCTGGGTCCATTGACGCTCCCGCCGTGTTACGTGCTCTGTTGGAGCCGAGTCGCCCTGAAGAGCGAGCAGAGATTTTCTTGACAATTCCCCATCGACCCCTCTGTGCTTTGGGGCCGGAACGCGGCCCACGGGTGGGAATCAGCTGTTGCCCGGAAGTCGCTGAAACTGGCTACTATGTGTAGAAAACTCCTGTTTTGTACATCTGAGCAGTGAAACACGGTCCCTAAACAGTCTTTCCTCATTCTTTATTTTGACAGCTGAGCCTATAAAACCTTAGAACTCAGGGATAAAATAATAGTTGTAAAAGGCACCCATACGTAGTTGCAGGAAGTTGAGCCTCGTCGACTTCTTAAGGAAGAGTGGTAAACTTCACACGCTTGATTACTGAAATCACAGAACGTCTCTCAGTTGGTAGAACAAACAGGGAAGCAGGAACGTCACATTGACCGCTGGTAAAACAGCAAGAATTGGCATGAAAGGTCAAATGACATATTAAAGTTCTGGAACTCCGAATGTATCAATTACATGGACAAAAACTGAAAATCGGCTCCGAAGCACCTAAGAGAAAAGCATGCAGATGCGTAGAAGCTGCAGATAGTTGTTTATCTTGGGGAAACGACCTATATTTTCAAAAAATAGATTTTTATTGTGTTTGAAGCCATCTGTAGTGGCTCCTCAGTTCTTATTGTGCCAAGATTTACTTTGTGAACGTTGTATTGTTGTGGTTACCGCAGGACCATCTTGCGGTTCAAACCACAGCATTTCTCCACTGGATACCTCAACAAGCAGCCTGCACTTGCACTCCTTGGAGCGCCCTGTGGTTCACTAACACTCAGAGGCTATTGCTCAAAGTTGGTTGGTGCCTGTGTAACTCGTCGTATTGCTCACTGATTCACACTCTAAGGCACTCACATACTTTCTCATCCGCATTAGTAAGCTGCTGAATAAATAATGTGACAAGACACAGTAGATTGAGTTACGGAACTCTTGTTCAGTGGAAAGTGGAGAACGCTTGAAGATATCATTCCATTTAAAACCGTTGATGGGGCCTGACCTGGTGAATTGGTATGGTTTACAAAATACTGAAGGGCCGTAGTACGAGACCTGCTGTGGAAGAATTTGATACACATTTATAATGTCATGGGTAACCAAATGCAGACTCTCGCCTAAGGATTTGGAAGATTTTTCAACAGGCGGGCTTCCAAATGGATGGAAAGCCTGGGATTTAGACCAGCACATGGCAGTAGTTCTCTATTTGACAAGCAAGTGCTTCTTTTCTAGGCCACCCAGCGGCAGTGGTCCTCTACGAAGCCTTCTGAAATCTCAAAGTCTGAATCACTTTTGCTGGAGCCATTTTTTTTCCTCTCTGTATTATTTTTGCTCCTGTTCATCATTAGCTCATCGTTGTCTGCCACAATATTTCGATTTCTGTGTTTTATAATTACATTGATTAAAAAGGATCTAGTTTTGTTTTTCACTTGTGATGCAAGTCAACATGGTTCTCAGCAACTCAAATCGTACAGTGACGGTATAGTTTGTCTTAGTATTTTTAGTTCAGATCTAACCGCTGAAGAGTGATATTTTGTTAAGTCATAGAACACACTAAACATTCTATTGGTGGGGTAACAAACTTTTTTTATGTATCTATTTATTTTTAATTTGAAGTTTCATCATCTGCAGGAAGTGCCTCATAAGTGAACATTGTTAGAGAATTTATGCACGTCCTTTCGGCAAGTGGCACTGTCATTTTGACCTATCACACAGGGAAAAATAACTTTTGCCTTGTGGGGAAACCGAAGATGAAATTGACCTGTAATTCTATGAAATATTTTCTCAGAAAATTAACATGACCTGGCTATGATCAGAGGCATCTAAATGGCAGATATCTTGTCTCCTGAGAGAGCTTTGCTTTTGCTCTGTTTTAACCTTATCCATACAAAATATAACTAAGGTATATTGTACATATTACTTGTTATTTAAGGTTGCCGGCTGCTATACAGGCAGACTTCTTCTATGCGTGATATACAATGGATATATGTGCCAGTATGTCATGGTAACTTGCTCATAGAATTAGCAAATGAATGCCCGTGTGTTGGGCATTTTTCTAGCCTTTCCGCACACATCATTATGGGAAGTAAACTGATTTACAAATCTGTCGAATCTGTAGAAACAAAATACACAATATTTTTCTTAATAAATATAAAATTACACAAATGCATCTGGAGACAGGCGAGACTACTTTGTGGAATGTTTTTCTTTATTCCAACACCTTATGTCTTTTTTTTTTTCTTTTGACTGAAATCTTCCTTTGGGGTGTTTTCATTTCATACTGCCTGCTTGTTTTACTTAAGTGAACTAGGTGGGATATTTTATTTGCATTCCAGCATGTGCACTACGAAAACATAACAGACAGATGGCACACTCAATTAAAACCGCTATTTGG
Source organism: Lissotriton vulgaris (assembly GCF_964263255.1). Classification (NCBI taxonomy): domain Eukaryota; kingdom Metazoa; phylum Chordata; class Amphibia; order Caudata; family Salamandridae; genus Lissotriton; species Lissotriton vulgaris. The sequence continues at coordinate 1,945,797,496 of NC_141685.1, forward strand.
TTAAAAAGTATAAATAGTGCACAAGATACTAATTTACGGGAAGGGCATACATCGAGTATGGTTTAACGTAAGACTGTGGGGTGATGCGATTGAAAGTCTCTTGACTGCGCTTCATGGTTTAAAGTGCCATTGAATAGTTATTGTGCATTTGGGGCTCCATCTTTTTCAAGTTGTGATGCCCTGTTTGCAGCCATAGACCATTTGAAGTAAAACTGAGACCTGCCATACATGAGAGCCCACGTGTTGCATACGTTAAGCCTGAGATATATTTCTACTGACAGTTCAGCTTCTCTCATTTTACTGCAGCTTGGTACCTGACAGAGGAATGTTTAATGTACAAAACACCTCGTATGTAACATCACCAAGAGGACAATCTAGAATTCAATTTCCAAAGCTGATTGAAGACAGATGATTCACATACCCTGTGATAGACTGAATCACGGTATGTGTGTGTGTATATGTGTGTGCAGGGCTGGATTTAGGCTGGTGTGACTGGTGCAGCCGCACTGGGTGCTGACCCAGGTCGGAGGTCGCCGACCCTGGGAGGCGGGATCTAACCTCAGGAGAGCACTGTGTTTAGCGATCACTTACGATTGAAAAACACAGATGGAGAGTTCCTTGTGCATCCAGCCTTCAGGTAGCAATGAAAATGTCACAAAAACTCTGGTTAATATTATTCCTATTTGAGAGAGAGTTCAGAGTTTTGTCTAGTGTCGGTTTTGACTTGCCATAAAGCAGTGCAGAGGGTTAATAATATGTTTGCCTCCAAGAACTTGTACCGTGCAGATCACAGATCTGTATTTTATCTCGCTAGCTGAGTGGATTCCTGCTTTTGTCATAGAGATCCTTTTATTACAGCTGTTCTTAAGATGCTTCCCTAATATAGAACAGTGACTGTCATGAACTGTCATCAAAGAGCTGAATGCAAACCGCATAAAATAGGTTAGAACATTATACTTTTTTCCTACAGTCTTTCATTATCTATTTCTAGTGTTGCTAAAAAGGGATAGTTTGGATAGATATACATTCTAATTAGGAAAGCCAGCCATTTCTAGTGCTTTAAAATAAATGATGTGTATGTAAGAGAGCTTTTGCCCTGTGGTAATGAGGGAATCTGAAGAGGTCATGGGGGCGGTGGGCGCCAAACATGATTGTCGCACCGGGCGCCACCAGCGCTAAAGCTAGTTCTGTGCACGCGTATATGTGTGTCTGTATGTATGTCTATATATATGTATATGATCACAATACCTGTACCTTTTTTATCTAATGTTCTGGGCTCCATGTCCTCTATTGTGTTAGTTACTTTGCCGCCATGAAGCTAGGAATGTACTTTCCAATAAGACACCTATTTTTATGTGTCCTGTGACTGTTTAGTGTCTGCAGGAGGCTCACCTGTACAAACATATAAGTTCGGTGGATTAATACATACCCATAGTGTGTGCAAGCTCAGTGGCAGAGTCCTGCGCAGTCTCACGCCCTTTTTACGGACTATAGGATGAACATGGTTTATGAAGGTAATAACATGAATAGATTGTGCCATATGAGTGGATCAATTAAATATGAATAATATTTTCTATATTATCGCTAAAGCCTATTACTTAGACGCAGATCTGATGTTTGTATTGACTTTTTCTGTTGCCATTACTGTGTGTCGTGGTGATGGTAAAGGTAATAATTTAATAAAAACAAAAATACTGACGGTATTTTACTGTTTGGCCGCATCACTGTCCTCCCGTAAAGAGAGTGAATCCGTGAACTGGAGTTGGGCTCCATTCAAGATATTGGGTCAAGAATGACCGGCTGCCCTGCTGGGGTGCCCACTTTGTCACCCGGCACCAGATTGCCTGCTGTACCTTCTAACGAAGAACGTGCTAAAAACACAGGTCTCCCGGTGTGACCTCCTGTGGGAAAAGATGACGCTGGGAAGGATTTAGTGCGAGTTTGCGTAAGGTCACGGGGACGCTCCGAGAACTCCCCATTCACAACTTCCTTTAAATATTTACTCTCCTGCTCCCAGATGGTTGAGCCTGCACGTGTAATGATGGCATTAGGGGAGCCCTTTGCCCTCTGGCCAGCCATACAGAAGCCCGTTCTCGGATTGCTAACATCACACAGACTTTCTTTCGAGTTCAGCCTCACTCTGTCCGGCCTGGAAAGCTTCAGCCCTTATCAGTGTTGACAAATTATTCTGATTATTTTGGCTTGTGTTTATATGCACTGCTTGGATTTGTTTTCGATAAGACTTTGCTACCAAATTAACACCTGCCAATACAGAATGTTGTTTTTACATTTTTACATTAGTGTCAGATGTGTGTTTTCTTCACCATTGTCTCGAAAGTGAAGTTTTCGACTTGTAAATATTGCTTCATTGAAACTCTTTGTAGTAGTGTTTTTGGATTTTCTAACATGTTTGTGGGATAGTTGCACGTTGTATTGTTTGACAGGAAAGGACTGTACTCAGTTATGGTTTTATTCAGAGCTATGCTTCCCAACTGTGGTTTCCAGATGACGGCCACTCGAGGCGCCATGGTCGGTTTCCTTTCCCTCTATTGAACAGTGGCGATTTAATAATATATATATATATATATATATATATATATATATATATATATATATATATATATTTAATTTGATTTAACTTTATGATCGTGTTTTTAAATGGATAATAAAAAGACTGTCTGACATATTTGACATCATACGCATCTGCTGAAAGCTTGAATGAATTGAAAGTAGGCCACGCGTCCACCGCATGCTAATGTCTTGGAGATTGCATGAGTTAATCCCGCAAGTGACCCAAATGCGCGCGGTGGTTTATAAATACACTGCAGCAAAATGATCTGCCATCTGCTTCTTAGTAGGTCCCTGTTTCTGCTGCCTTTTTGCTTGACTGTTACATTTGTCATGTTCACTTTTTTCCCTGTTCTTAATGTGCCTCAGGGGCGAATGAGTAACCTTGGTTGCCATATATATACTTAAACAGACTTTCAAATTCCAGCCAGAGAGGGATACCTCTTTCACTGTATTTATGTCGTCCTCCACAATAGGCTTGTTTTTTTAAATAATCCTGACAAGGCCATTTTGTATTTGAACAGGCCGAGCAAGGTTTAAACAAAAGGAAAAATGGAAGAACCGGTAAAATAGTTACCAGTGACCTTTGATTAGAACTGATTCAACTCGAACGCTTCACAGAAATCATAACTTTGTTCTCTTAGTCAAATGTGTGTATGCAACCTTGTGGGATCGCGAGGCTACGTCACAGTTCATAGTGGGTTGTGGTCGCAGAGGCGGAGCATAGCGCAAGCAGTACCGACTTTGAGACCGCTACTATGTGTGTTGAGTCACTGGTTTGTAAGCAGGTGGTAGCTGGACGAGGTGGGTTTTCATTCTGCTTGTTCTTTCCAACGTTAGACTGTAATAAATGATTCTTGAACAATGTAAAGGTACTTTCCTTTATTTAAATCGGAGAGCAGATACAGCATGCATCCAGCTTCCAGCATAGGTAGTAACTGTCCACATATCAAAAGAATACATTCTTTACATGGCCAAATAACATTCTATCAATGACATACATAAACTCCACTAATACCTCACGAGGAATGTTACAGAATAAAAACTCTAAGAATGTAAACACAGCATAGACCTCGAGGCCCAGAGCGAGATGGCGGGCTTTGAAAATGAAGAGTCTTAAAACTGGTAGTTACTTTTCGTAGTTTTTATTAAATTGGCAATTATTTGATGTCTTTGTGTTTTGAGCCACTTCATGAGAACATACAGTCTATAGATTCAGATTCGAGCAGGGTAGACCAATCCTTTTACTTCTTTAGAATTATGAAATTAGCACTGTACAGTTGGCTGTTCCTACCTATTGTGTAAGCGCTTACCCGCTGCATAGGTAGCGTGAACGTTATAATATTTTTATTCGTAGCTTCAAGGCACATCTTCAGTAAATTGTAGAACAGTACCACTGAGTAGCCATTCTGGTATTCTGATTACGCTGATACTTTGAGCGATTGGCATATATATTTGGAAGACTATGTACCAAACATACCATTGTGCGAATTGTTTAGATTCTTACTGTCCATAATTTATTGCCATATCCTGTGCTTCTTTGATAAAAGTATTAGAGCTGAGAGGAAAGGGTCAAATGCATTCGGTTTGCTTGAGTAATAATACCAGTCAGAAACGCTTGGATATGGCCAGACTGTTCTGAAGCACCATACAACAAAGAAGATATTATTTACATTCGAACACGAAAATGATGTTCACCAGAAAGCACGGATGAGGGCAACACTGGGCAGTTTTGTTTTCATGTTGTAGATAAAGTTCTGTGTACTAACCTTTCCAAATCCTGCATTAATTTGGCAGGGTGAGCAGTAGTGCCTGCCTGCTCAGAGCATCACAGATGGCTGCTTGTTTCTTTGGTGATTTTATGCTGAATGTGTAGCTGCTCTCCTTTGGTAGTTAGGGGGAGGGGGGGACTTGTGTGTGTTGTGGGATTTTCTGGATTTATTATTTTTCTTTTTTTAATGAAACTCGTTTTGAGGTGGTGGTCTCAATAAATTGGAACATGGCCCATGGTTAAGGCATTGCCATTTTTTGCAGATGTGTTGTGATTTGTCCATGTTCCTAGTTTATTTTGTATTATTGTCGATGACAGACTTTTAGGAATGTTCAAGTAACTCTAGCGTGTCCTTCACTATTTGGCTTTACATGTATGCATATGTACAAAATATCTTGCATGTAATGTGACACCCATTGCTTTCTAGATGCCTGACACTCCTTGACTGACCATGTTTCTGGACTTGGAGTTACTTGTTCATAGTACCCAAAACGAGCCAAATGTAAAGAGTTTGATGCCCTAGCTAATTAACTTGATAGCTCTTGCGGCCAGCACTTCGAATATCTTCAAAGGTTCACAATCTATGTGAAAACCAATTGTGTTCTAGAACATAGCTGGAAGATGAGATTGCTGAGTACTTGCTTGACAGGAAGTAGGGGAGGTTACCTCTTACCACGAGTCAGTTGAGCCCTAAATAGTGTTGTCTTGCGAAGTAAATATTCACCTGATAAATACCTTATTGTTGCCAGTGCAGTCAAGGAACATAGACCACAAATGGTGCTGTTTTTGTGTTGTTTGTTTTTGTTTTGGGGGAAGGGGAGAGGTAATTGTTTGGCCTTACTTTTCAAGGTAGTGATATATTTGTGCCCTTATTACAGATGTGCGTTTGCTTTTTGCACCTCAGGGGTACTATGAAATACAGGAGGGGCGGCAGACGCTTGTGCAGCCTATTCTGAAATACTGATAGTGCTGGCGCACATGTAGCACCAGCTCTATCTCCAGAGTTAGTTCCCTCATGTGCGTGGGTGGTTTGCCCCATGCAAATGAAGAGATCAGTTTGACGGTGCACCCGCTCCGTATTAAGGACGCTGGTGCAGAGGCAAACATGCCTTTGGGAGGTGCATTGGCAGCCCTCTGGAAGGGGAAAAGAGCATCCCATGAGACCGCCTCCTCCTGACGGCGGGTGCATTCATTCACTGCACCTGCCTGCAGGGGGATCTCTATCTAGCCCCTTGCTAAATTGCAGGCTCATTGCCACCTGCACTGAAAAAAAAACAAAACACGGAGCTTTTTTGAAGCTACCGCTCCATATTTAACTGAGTATGGTACCCTTGGGGCAGCGCATTTATCTTAATAGGGCACACTGTCTCTGTTTGCGTCTTGCACACCTGTTTAAAAGTGCGTCGTGGCACAAACCAATACAGTGCACCCTAACTGTAATACCGTCCCTGGTGTTCAAAAAGGTCACATACCTGGATCTAGCATGTCAATCTGTAAAGTCACCCTGAACTCTTCACCGCAGCCAAATGGAAACTCTTTATTACCCTATACAGTGAGTGTACTGAAATTCCTCGCCTATGTTGATTACAGTACCATCAGCATTTTTAGAAGGCCCCTTACTCGCCATCATGGAGTATTCCAGTGTAAACCAAAAAGTCTTCTCCAGGGTTTCATTTTGCACATGGTTCATTTGCTCATCTCCAGTAAGAATAGTCAGTAGATCAGCACACCTTTTCCAGAAATATGTGAGCAAGCTGCAGTTTACAAGAGGGTAAACTCCGCGTTTCATTCTGAGGTGAATAATGGTAACCGACTTAGTGACACTAATATTAGTAGTTGTTGCTCGATTTCACTTTGATAATCATGCTGAACGTAAGCATGCAACTCTCATTCCCATGTTATTCATGCCGCTGTGTGTATATGTAGTGTATATTGTGTGCGTATGTACATATATATAGTAGGTGTGTGTATGTAAATTATACAGTATGTATGTGTGTATGTATGTGTATATATATAATGTGTGTATGTGCACACAATGTGTGTGTATGTATATATATGTGTGTGTGTGTGTATATGTTTATATATATATATATATGTGTGTGTGTATATATATGTATGTGTGTGTGTATATATATTTCCAAAAGTTGCCATTTTTCTCCTCCTTCCCCCACAGAACAACGAAAGGAGCGAGACCACAGCGTAAGTGCAGTTTCTTCAGTGCTTTATTCGTGCCAGAATCTCAGCCTGCAATCCACCATGACGCGTTTCGCCTCAACAATGAGGCTTGATCACATTAATATATATATAATTTTACTTCCTACCTACAGTAATTCCGACTTGGATACCATGTGGCAGCTCAACGCTGTAGAGACGACATATTTTTGTAAAGAACATTGTCGTTTACAACGTAAACGCCTGCACTGCTCTTCAGCAGATCCACGCTGCACCAGAATGGGGGTGGCCATATTAATATGTAGGGCACACATTTCCAGAAAATTACAACTGCTGCTAAAAAGGAACCACACACGCTCCTGTTCATGAGCTTTCACTATTTATCCAGTGACTCTCGAGTACGCTCCTAAATGTTTTCTTTAAATATCGAAAGCGGCTTAATTAAAGGAAGCTTAATAAAATAAATTAAAGCAGTACGTCAGCTACCAAATGTCTGTCGTTTGCTTATACAATATTTTTTTCTCCATTTTTTTCCCTTTTTCTGCTGCTTGCTCTCGAGCAAGCCTCTTGCTTTTTTTTGAGCCAGTAGAGGGCGCCTACTACTTGTTCGGATATGTTTGGAATCTGACAACGCTTTGAAATGCTGAAAGCTTTTTAGCAGATTGGATTAAGGAAGTGTTTTCCTGACGGCACTACAGACTGATTAGAAATGTCGAACACGTAACGAGAGTAGTGTGAAATCTTTAAATGCCTCTCGATTCAGAATATTTATTTGTATTGTGGAACATATCTTCTATTTTGTTTTCTTAATGCACATCATTGTATAACACGAGGACAGCATGCACGAAGAGCCATTAATGTGCTATTCTTCATAGGCATTCTCCTTCGGGTAAAAAGTAATACGGTGTTGTTAAATCCAATAGTTTGCCTATTTTACTGTGGAGATCCTTTACCTAGAGTTACCCCCGAATACTCCTAGTTTGCAAGACTTGCCTGTGTTGTGTATATGGAGGTTAATTAGGGATCACTAGGCTAGCACACCCGGACTTTTCATGGCCCCTCTGGGCCTTCCCTTACTACCCCTGGTCTTGGGGGATCATGAAGGTAGCTACAGGAAACGAAGATTTACAGTTTGCTTTACTTGCCCTACACCCTGCACTGAATCAGGAAATAGGGTGCCGAGGAGCTAAGGGTAGGACAATGGATCCACCTTGCGATTTCATTGGGTTAGAGAGAGAGAGAGGGTGCACGATGTCACTTCCAGCATCCCTGGTATTTTATTTAATCGACCTCCACGATTGTGTGATTGAACAGTAGTTTCCAGCACATTTGCTTTTCACAAATGTCCAATTGTAGTGTTTTTTTCATAGCTGTTCAAAAAAGATTTTTTGCTTAGTGTCTTGCAAAATATATCTGCATCATAAATACACATTTTCCTTCGGGTTGACGAGTGTAATGGCTTTTCATGTGCGTTGTCATGATTTTTACTAGTGCATGAATTTTTCTTTGATGTTAGAATGCAAATGTGATGCTTCCAAGACATGAGACTACGGAACACTTTTTAAAAATTCGTTTTTAAGAGATCAGTTTGTTGCGTTTGAAGCAGAAAAACACACATCACAATTCGAGATGCCATTTCTCGCTTGCACACCAAATGAAAGGCAACGAAGCCCTTCAAAATATTTTTTGTACTTCAAGTAAATCCGGTAGAAGGAATTCACTTTCTTGCTATTTTCAAATGTCCTTTATCTGCATAAAGTGAAGGGTGGTTTATTTCTGTATTGTATGCAGTGCAGAGCTAGCTTGTGAGTACAGGGAGACCTGGTTGGGAGACATGGCCTGGGGGAAGATCCAGTCTGTTCTAATCAGTATCCTTTAGATCTTACTTCTGGTTCTACTCGGGAAGGATGGAAGTCCAGATTTTCTCTAGCTTTAAGAATTTGGTCGGGAAACATTTGTTATGGCTGTAAAAAACCAGACGCGCCACTAAGGCTCCATGTCTCCACCTTGGAATTAGAAAATACTTGTGTACGAAATGTCAACCTGGTGCTCATTGTTTACGTGCGTGGAAAGGTCAGAGGTCCAGTAATTCAGAGGGCTGGAATTTTGTCCTTATTTCAGGAAATGCAGTTGGGGTCTCGAGGTCTAGTTCTTTGCACACCACCTTGGAGTGAGATTAAGCTTAATTGGTTTTCAAGACACAAAGAGGCTGCTCTCATGTTTATGTTATAGAAGTTGAGTATGCATGAGTATCCTGGCGCGGGGCCTAGCGGCAGAGTAGCAAAGTACTTTCAGGAGAATAAGTGTGTTTTCAATTTCCTCCTGAACACAACTGTATCTTGACTGGTACCTAGGGTAAGGGTGGTGTTCCAGACAGCCACCGCCTTCACCGTAAAAGAGCTACCCCCTATTCTCTGAAACTTGAAATGAGGGATCTGAGCTTAACAAAGGGACAAAGACAGTAGAGGATGTGCGGGAACATAAAAAGGGAAACGCCTCTGCAAGTAAAGGGGACCACAACAATGAAAAGCACGGTGGGCTAGAGTCAATGATTTAAATTTCACTCTATCCACCATGGGGAGCCAGTGGATAGAACGCAGCTGTTGACGGACACTGTTCCTGGCCGAAATGCCCATTAGAAGTCTGGCTGCTGTATTTTGAACCACCTGCAACTTTTTCAGCAGGTACCCAGGGATACCAGCGTAAAGGGCATTGGCATAGTCCAGCCGGGACAGAATCAGCGCACAGGTAACTGTTTTCCTCGCTGCCTGCGGAAAGAGGGGAAAAAAATCTTCTGAGTTTTAAGCAGGCCAAACCAGCATCCAGCCAGCTTTTTGATGTGAGTTGAGAAGGAAAGACATTCATAAAACCATGCCTTGTCTTGAGAAAAAGTAAATACACAGTATTGCACGGTCAGTGTGCAAGGGTAGAAGTCGCGTTCACTAAAATACTTTCCAAGAATCCACAATCTTAAGCATGCCACTTCCCAGGCGAACCCCTCTCTTCCTCCCTGTTCACTTGTTTCACACCTTTTTAGGACTCCTTTTTTGACCCTGCTGCTTGTGTTGTGCATTTTTCCTGGTGTATGTCACTTCCTGAGCAGGGCATTTCGTATCCCCAACCCCTCGTTTTCTGCTGCTGCATCTGTGAGTTATATTCTGAAAAGCAGGCGAGGGAAGGCTGGAGCTCTTCAAAGTTCTATTTTTTCACAAGGCCACCACCCGTCCATACTAAATTCTGTTGGTTGCACTTGCATTGCTTCTACGAATCAATTCCAGATCCTTCATATCTACATAGTATTTTTGAAATGTTCAATTTTACATATTTTTGACATTTGTGTTACTTTTTAAACCTGTTAAAATGATTAGATTTTCTAACCCCCTGAGTGGGCAAACCGGGCAACTAGGGGTCTGCAGACTTCAGGTTAAGACCCGCCTAAGTGTCTGCTTCTGTCTGTAGTTATGCACGCCTAAATGATTTCAAAACTGATGGTGGATACCCGTAATGAGATATGTGCCTGTTCTAAATATGGAGAAATCTGGCTGTTTAGACACAATTATTTAGTTGCTTAAAACATTCTACTTTTCCTAGAAGGAGTGGAACATTTCCAAACAGTAAAGGGAAAGGGGCAATATTAGCATGACGGAAAAAATAAGAGGCTTAATGCAAGCTGCACAGCAATTTTGGTACGGAGGGATAAGTGTTTCTTTGTTTTTGTGGCACATGCTTTGAAGAGGTACGTGCTTAAAGTATTGTCTATTTGCTTATATTTCGTTCTTCTGTTAGTGGTACTCTCGTGGGTATTTTGACACGCTAAAAATCTTCTGGCCCTGAAAGAAATCAACAGAAACATTTTCAATATTAGTGTAGAGCATTTTTAATTCATTTTAAGTAGGCCTTGGACCACAGAGGACACCATTAATGTCCATAAGCAACTAGTGCAGAGCTAAAGCTTTCTGTATTCATGTATCCAGATGTAAAAGTATTCCATAGACTGCCATTTTGAAGTTTGTTACTAGCTTAACCATGAGCATAGAAAGAAAATCTCCAGTGTCCATAAAACAAAGAAATTATGTGAAGTTAAAGAATTTTTGTGAATAGCCTTCACCAAGGCTGTTTCTTTCTGAGCTGCAGAAGGGTTTGAGCAGTTTGGATATCAGTGGGGTCTTGCTTACACATTCTGGGTACCTAGGCCGGTAAGTCTTGCACTGCAACCTTTTCATTCTGGCTTTTTTCATTTTTATCCCGGCAGTGACTTGTAAGCAGTGCTTTAAATGGGAAAAAATAAGTGCAGGTACTCATTAAAATGAGCTAGAGGTGTAATACGGGGCTAGGGGCGGGACTAGGGGCGGGGCTAAGGGCAAGACATGATGATACTTAACAACTTCTATAATAGTTGCAGCACAGCAAAACACATGACAGATGTGCTTATGTAAACAAAGCAGGTTAACTCATTACACAAAACGAAAGAGAAATGCGATATGTTAACATTTCCTTTTTTTTTTAGCAATAGTTGCACCTTCTTAATGCCATACTGTTAATTGTTGTTGTTTGGCACAATACTATATATTTTTGAGCATGTGGGTAGGCAGAAACTGAAAATACCCCCACTTCGAACCAAAGCTCTTATGGCACCAAGCAAATGAAGCAAATCATCATGACCCTCCCCACAAGATATCTCTTGTCGCTTCCATCGATCTATCCATTCATTCTTTCATCCTACCATTTACCTGCTGATGTCCACCATTTGCCCTTTACATTCTGTCGTCTATTCAGTTTTCAATCGATCATTCAGTTTTTCACAATTCCGTCTGTCCACCCTTCATATCCAAACCTATCCATCTATCCATGTTTAAACCTATCCATTCATCCATCACTTTATCCACCCTTTCACTCATCCATCAATCCTTTTGCGCATCTATCCATCAACCCTTTCACTCTTTTATACCATCCACCCTTTCACTCAATCCCTCCTTTCACTCATCCATCATCCACACTTTCATCCATCCTCCCTCCCTTTCATTCATCCAATCTTTCACTTATCCACCCCTCATCCGCCCTTTTATCCAATCATCCACCCTCTTTCACCCATTCATCCATTTACTCATCCATTCATTCACTCATCCATCCATCCATCCATCCATACATCCACTCTTGCTCAGTCATCCATCCTCTCACTCACTCACCCACAATCCTCCCTACTACAGTCTAACTGTGCTGAGAACATAAAGGGTGCTGCTTCGTAATGTCCCTGTCAAGCAAGGATGTTAAACACTTTGCACTACTAATAAATCAGCAAAACTGCTAGTTTAGACAAAACATAGCGCATTTGCTGCATAGACAGGCAACTCTAGTGTGCCCATTTGCAAGGCCCTATGCCATGCTGGAGCCCCCTAATCATTTCCGTAACACACATTTTAAATGTTAGCAGCAGATTATTAAATGAATATCTGATTTACCTGAATCTCTTTACAGCTGTCAGAACGATCGAGACGAACTGCTGGTCTGTCTATTCTTCAGAGAGCTATCAAGTGTGTCAATGTGGGACCTAACGTGACCCGGGGAACAGTAACATCAAGCAGGGTTGGCGGCGCTAGTTTTGAGCTTATTGGGCATATCAGAAAGCATTCTATGCACAGACAGGGTAATTGAGGCATTTGACGTTAGAAAGGTAGGTGCCTCAGTACAGAAAGCAGTTAGATTAGCGCTCCAGGGGCCTCTTCAATTGCATTTTCTGGGCAATAACCCTTCGATCGAGAGAGAGTACGGGAAGTGAGACAGTCCGTTGCCTTTGCCCCTGATAACATTTTTTTTTTTTTTTTTTTTTTAAACCTTTATTTACAAATGCACAATACACAGCGTCTGCCTACAACCCCACAGGGCCGGCCGCTATGACAAAAACTGGCTGAGCAAAAAGTGCAATACGAGGCAGTACGTTGCTGAAGCAATCTTTCACATCAACATTATCGGCAAGAGCGTAATATCATACAAATAGGATAATAAAGGTTTAATTTTATGTTTTTGTCGAAATGAACACAAACAAACAAACACATGGTATCATAGTGGCAAGGGTTGCTGGAGGTGGGAGGGGGGGAATGGATGTAGGAGAAAAAACGAGGGTGAGGGGGGGGTGGCGCGCATAAGAGAGCAAAGCATGTGGTAAGTAGAGGAGAGGAACGTAAATCACGGAGAGGAGGGGAGAGGGACTTCGTAGTCAAGTGGAGGAGAACAGATGTCTCCACGGTAAGTATTCCAGGGAGCCCAAACTCTGGACCACTTCCCTGGGCGCCCCCGGGCTTCATATACCGTCTTCTCTCGAAACATGGACCAGTCCATGTTCTCTTTCCAGGCACTGAGCACTGGCGGTCTCGGGGAGCCCCAGAGCTGTGCGATATCCCTCTTCGCAATCATATTGCCTAGGGTGACCCAAAGTGTCTGGGCAGCAGTGCAGTCAGTCGGTTCCCACACATTCAACAGACAACGACGCGCCTCAGGAAGCAATGGGACCCCCGTGACACGACTCATAACATCATGCACCCTCGACCAATACGCTACAATCACTGGACATTCCCACAAAACATGAAGAAAAGTACCATCCATCCCACACCCACGCTTACAGCGTCCGTCAGCAACCAGACCCATTCGCACCAGACGCGTTCCAGTAAGATACACGCGATGAAGGATTTTCAATTGGACAAAGCGAAGTCGTGCCGGAATAGCCACCTCCTTAGGGGAGGACACAGCGGACTGCCAGTCCTCGTCGTCCAATTCAAGTCCGTCAGCAGTCCAGGCAGCCCGGAGCTTCTCGAGCTGGTCAGCTCTGTTATGAATGAGCTTCTTATAAATTAAGGAGATGGTACTGTCTGGGACATGGCCATCTAGAACTCGATCCTCCAGAGGGGAGGACTGCGGAACGTCCGTACCGGAGGGGAAGACCGAAGACAAGGCATGTCTCACCTGCATATACCGGAAGTGCTCCCTATCATCGAGCCGGTATTCCAGCTTTAGTGATTCAAAGGACTTAACCGCGCCACGTGTCCAAAGGTCTCCCACAGTACTAATCCCGATCATGTCCCATTTCTCAAACCCTTTCGTCTTCCACAGGTTGCCCAGTCGCTCCGAGTCATACAGTGGCGTCATACGTGTCAGTCTACCACCCCAGCCCGTGGCCACCGTAGCATCTCGCCATGCCCGCACTGCACATTTCGTTGGGCCCGTAAGGAGTCGAAAGGGTGCCTTAGAGTATAGAGCCCTATTAAAGTTGCCGCCGGGCAACAACAGTTTATCTAAAGCAAAGGCAGGGGCTGGCTCCGGAGAGTATGTCGCATGGTTGATGGCGCTCAGGTGCGAGGCCCAGTAGTACCGTCTAATATCCGGCAGCGCAATACCTCCGTCGTACCAGGAGAGCGTGAGCTTAGATAAGGCAATGCGGGCACGGCCATCCCAAATAAGTTGCCGCTGTAAACTTTCGACTTCATGGAAATAGCGGGCAGGAACGGGGTCAAAGAAATTTTGCAGGGCATAGAGGAAGCGGGGAAGCGACATCATCTTAAAGAGCGCCGCCCGGCCCAATGGAGATAAGGGCAGATCGCGCCATCGCCGAACATCCTGCTTCAGTCTGCGGAGCGGAGCATACAAGTTCCGCTCATAGCGGACCGAGGAGATCATGGATACATGGACCCCCAGATACTTAAAACCGTCAGTCGCTACCAGAATGGGAAATCTGCGGGGGAGAGGCGGTAGAGTACCAGCTATGGCGTAGACACAGGACTTGGTCCAGTTAATGACCAGTCCCGAGTTCTTACCGAAGGACGTGAGGACGTCGAAGAGGACATTGAGTGACTTCTGAGGGGAAGTAAGATAAAGGAGGATGTCATCCGCATACAAGGAGACACGATCCTCGAGGTCAGGGGACCATCGGATCCCTTTGATCGAGGGTTCCCACCGGAGCCACGCGGCAAGAGGTTCGAGTGCCAAAGCGAACAAAAGCGGAGAAAGGGGACATCCTTGTCGTGTGCCGCGGCCCAAAGGAAAGGGGTCTGAGCACCTCCCATTCACAGCAACCTGAGCTAGCGGCTGTTCATAAAGAAGCTTGACCCATGCGATGAAGTTGGGGCCAAAGCCAAATTTGGCGAGGGCTGCCCATAGGTAGGGCCATTCAATGGTGTCAAATGCCATCGTGGCGTCAAGGGAGGCGATCACTGCTGGCTCGGCGAGAATAGAAGCTCTCGCGAGGACACTGTGGAGCCTACGCAAATTAAGAGCAGTGTTCCTGTGAGGGATGAAACCGGATTGATCCGGATGGATCAAATCACAAATGACCGCAAGCATCCGATTGGCCAGCACCTTAGCAAGGATTTTGGGTTCCGCATTAAGGAGGGAGATGGGGCGGTACGAGGCACAACGGTCACGGGGTTTGCCATCCTTATAAATGACCACTATGGTAGCAAGGCGCTGCTCAAGGGGGAGGCATCCAGCCTCAACCGCCTCGAGAAACATGTGACGCAGGTGGGCGGCCATCTTGTCGGGACAAAGTTTGTAGAGTTCAATGGGGAGTCCGTTAGGGCCCATTGCCTTACCCGAGCGAAGGGAACGGATTGCGAGGGCAATCTCGTCGACAGTAAAGGGGGCTTCCAGAGCGAGGCAGTCCGCCTCAGACACAGTAGGCAGAGCAATGTCACGCAGGAGGGACCTGGAGTCGGCCTCATCTCGATCACTAACAGGCGTATAAACCATACGAAAGTGGTCAACAAAGCACTCAACAACCTCACCCGGATCCGAGACAGTCACACCAGAATCACGAACAATGGAGGGAACAACACGACTCGCACGCTCAGTCTTGTCCAGCCACGCAAGAAGCTTGCTAGCCTTGTCACCCACATCATACAGTCGACCAAGTTGATTTGACCGCATCAATTTAGCAGCATCCGTGACACAGGCCTTATAATCTGCTTGTTTCAATTCCAATTCATGCAACAGTGCAGGCGTGTCATTCCCACCCAGCTCACTTTCAAGCGCAGTGATTTCAGTTTCAAGAGCCACAACAGCCTCCCTCTTGACCCTACGCTCAGTGGCAATGAGTGACAGGGCGGAACCCCGAATAACCGTCTTGAAGGCCTCCCAGAGAACAGTGGGGGAAGTGACAGAGCCCAGATTCTCAGAAAAATAGCAATCTATTGCCTTAATCAGGTCTGAACGGAGCCGGGGGTTTTTAAGATGCCAGGGAGGGAGCGGGGGAACTCTGTTACCATGCAAACCACCCACAGAAATCGTGATCAGCAGGGGGGAGTGGTCCGAGATACCCCGGGGGAGATGTCGAATCTCACGAACAGTGGACAAAGTGGAGGCTAACATAAGAAAGTAATCAATACGGGAGAGGCTGCCGTGCGCGCCAGAGTGAAAAGTGTATTGTTGGAGCGCGGGATGTAGTGAGCGCCAGACATCTACTAAGCCAAAAGTGTCAGCCATTTCACTGAGCCACATCTGGGACTGTGGCAATACTCTAGGGGGTAGTCGGTCGCAGTCGCCGAACATGACAGAATTGAAGTCCCCGCCCAAGACCAACAAGCCGTCTGGCAGCCCAAGAAGAGTCCTGCCTAAATCAGCATAAGTGGTAGCCTGCAGTCCCGGGGGGATATAGACAACAACAAACACGACCTGTTTACCCTCCCACCTCCCCGAAACAGCAGCATACCGCCCACGCCCATCAAGGATAACATCATCAATAGCAAGAGCAAGGGAAGACTTTACCATAATACCCACACCCCGGGAACCCGAGGTGAAACCCGCATGTGCAACCAGTCGATAACCCCGGCGGTCTAGGGCCTTGCAAGCATTACCAATCAAGTGGGTCTCCTGAAGGAACACAACATCAGGGGCGTGGCGCCTCAAAAATTGCAGTACAATGCCCCGCTTAATCCTGTCACCCAAACCATTTACGTTCCAAGAAAGAATCCGCATTTCACCCCCCCCCATTACGGCAAAAACATTCCACACCCACCCCCCAGCAGAACCCACTATAAACAATCATTGCAAGATATGAAATACCATGAAACAAAGAACAGAACAAATTGAACGAGACACAAACCAGTCCCCAAACACCGACCCCAGAACCCAAACCCGTTACAACACCCCCCTCCCTGCACCCCTGCTGACTAAAAAGCCACCCCCAACTGCAGTGTGCCTGTCGCCCCATACTTCTACACAAAGAACCCCCCGAGGAGGAAGGGAGAAATCACCCGTTACCACACCGCCACGGGCAGAGTCATTAGGGAATAAGTCAATATGTACAGTACGTTGCATAGTCTCAATCGGAACCTCCAGGGCATCTGTTACTCCTGGGTCGCTGCACCACCTTCCGCACCACCAGGGCCTCCGCTCCCAAAGTCATCTGCCGGCAACGAGTCCAACCAGTCGGCTGCACGTTCAGGTTGATCAAAGAAATAGGCACGTTCCCGATATTCAATCCGGAGCCGGGCCGGAAACAGCATGGCATATTTCAGTCCCCGGTCCCTTAGGCGACGCTTCACTCCGAGGAAACCAGATCTTTGCCGCTGCACTTGAGGAGTGAAGTCGGGATATATGGAGACAGAGTTATTGTCATACTTCAGGGGACCATGTTTACAGGCGGCCTGGAGGATAGCATCCCTGTCCCGGTAATGAAAAAGCTTGGCGATGATAGGCCTCGGCGGGTTCCCCGGCTTCACTTGACCTCCGGGGAAACGATAGGCGCGCTCCACGGCAAAGAACTTACTAAGTCCTGCCGGAGCCAGTTGGGCGACTATTAGTTCCTCGACCAGAAGATCGGTCGCTACCGAACCATCGCCTTCCGGAACTCCGACAAGGCGTATGTTGTTCCGCCTGGCCCTGTTATCATAGTCCTCCATCCGCTTGAGCAGTAAGTCGTGCGATGCGCGCAGATTGCCAATTTCGGATTGCGCCTCAGCCATGTTGTTCACCAGGCTCGACGTTTTAAGATCCAGTGCCTTCACCCGCTCATTTGTTTTGGCCATGTCGGCTCGAATCAGAGTTACATCCACCGCCACCGTGTCTATTTTGGTCACTACGGCCTCGAATTGTTGGCCCATGTCGGCCTTGAGTCCAGTGATGGCAGCCATTAGGTCTTGGAGCGACACTTCCGACGTAGACGATGTGTCCGTTTGAAGTCCTTCAGCACCCATGCACACGGCCCCGGGGGAGCCTCTCGGCTGGGTATAGCGTTCGATCATGTTCGTCTGGATCGATCCCCCCCGGGTCGCAGCCTTCCGGCGTCTTTCGGCCTCCACTTTCGTCGCCATCTCGCATTCAGAGTTGACCGGTTAGCCAGAGGAGGTGACGAGCAGGTAGAAAAGTCTCGAAACTCCGATGCGCCAGTGAGACAGAGGTGTAGCGGCCTCCTTGCCAGTCCAACGGAGGATCATGCAGATCGAGAGGGCAGCAGGCGAGGCAGAGTAGGAGGAGACAGGAACAAAGGGAAAGAAACCGAAAGTGAAAGCAATACACCTCCGGCGGGCCAGATGCCAGGCAGCCGTTGTTGTTCAATTACAGGTCGGCCACAGTGGGCAGCCAAGTCCCCGGTCGCGCCCGCGGGCAGGCCAGAAAGTTCCAAGTTGCAGAAAAATGGTCCCCAAGGTCCGATTTCGACCGGAAAAGAATCAGTAGCATCAGCGATGATAGCGCTGCAAAAGCCCGTCAAAATGACCAGGATAGGTAAAGGATAGATAAAGGAGGACGGCGCGGGTCTCGGGAGCTCTCTGCTCACGCGACCATCTTGGATGCCCGCGTAGCTCCTCCCCCCCCTGATAACATTTCTATGTTCAAAGTGTTACCCTCCACTGACCTTTCACTACCTGAAGTGCTGCGCTTTGAAAATCACAGGCGTACACTAGCAGGTAAAATGAATCTCGACCCTGCTCTGTCACGCACAGCGTGACAGTGAGCACCGGACATTATTCAAATGGCCCTGCTGAATAGCTCTGCAGGGGCTCAGATCAGGGCTGCAGAACTCGGCACCTTCGCTGCCAGAGACTCGTTCCACTCCTGCTGATTAGCTCTCACAGCCAATGAGCCTACCCTGTTATGAGTACCGGTACTCTCCACGGCAGTAGAGAAGTGCCGGTACTCGGAGTGATAAATTTAAGAAGTGCCGGTACTCCGTACCGGCCCATTTAAAGCACTGCCTGTAAATTAAAATCTATCCACCCAACGTAACTGTCTGACTTGTAAACAGAGAAACCAGTTAAATATCTGTTTCAGTTGATGTAGAGTATGAAATATTTAGAGGTTGTTGTCTTGGGGAATGGGTCTTTGAAAATATGATAATTTGTTATGGTGAAATCCTTTCCCTACCTGCAGCCTGTGATGGCGTTCTGAACCCATTGATGGCATTCTGATGGGAACGAGACCCGGGTAGGTTGGCATTGGATTTCCTCCGGTACTCTCATCTTTGTCATGTGACCTCTATATGCCCTTGGCTGTGGAATAGAAATGCACTAGCTGCGAATTCAAATGAACACTGAGGCCATACAGATCAATCCCCTCCTGAAAATTGATCTGATGAATAAATGGCGAAACTCTTCAACCATGCATGTATTCTACTGAATAAAAGAGATTCCACCTCCAGCACCATGTCTCTAAAGCTGCCATTTTAATAGATAGAAGTTCAAGGCTAAGCCATTCACTTTACTGGCCAGATCCAGTTCAGAAAATTATGAATCTGGTCACGCTCTTTAAAATTGGCTTACCCGTCTCCTTTCAACAGCAATCCAATAATAGTATTGTTAATAGGCACCAGCATACAACTGCCCATGCTCTTTAAAACAGTACAACTCCGCCGAATCAGCTGGGCCTGCACTGAGTAGAACTCTGGCAGTGTCAAACCTTAATTATCACTATATAATCTGCAGCAGTTTCTCCAGAAAACAACACCTTGATAGGATTTGTGAAAGGAAAAAAGCAAAAATTCTAAGTCCATTATCAAGATTACTGACTGGCTCTCCAGTGAAGTTTGTAATTAAATTCAAGTCTTGTTCATTGTGCATAAGCATGCTGAAGGAGTGGTGCAGTGTCAATTCATGATTTGAAACATTTAATGATCATACTTTTTTGTTATTTTCCTAATATACACACTTATTGAGCATATAATATTTACTTAATGTTGTACCACGCCCTCTGTTTTACATTCTTAATCTCACAAAGGACTCAAAATATAGCTACAATGTCTTAACGTAGTGTCACTGTAGTGGTCCAGATCACCGTAGTGAAGAGAAAAATATACAATTAGGATCCCACCATCAGGACCTACATTTCCTTCTTCCCATATTCATACTCCCACTGCCTAAAGATTTACCCTCAGCTCAATGGATAAAACTTGCGCGAGGAACAGAAAAAGATGACACCAATAACCCACCATCCAGCACTACTTCATCACAATTCCCTCTTTTATTCTCTTCTGCCCTAAAATGGTCTGCTCGTCTCAAATGGATAGGACTGATCCTACTAGTTGCTGATGGCCAGGTCCTGCACCTATCACTCTGTGTACTTAAGCGCTTGGCTGTGGGAATTCCTTTTCCCCCTCACAACCCCACTTTCCACATATGAAGGCCCCCCATTTCCCTGTTATATGTAATCGCATTATGTGGATGTGCAGTGGTGGCGCCCACTGTGCATCCAATTCATGCCCCGTTTTCTCTAGTGGTTCGTCCGTGGAGAACCTAAGACCAATTTGCCTTGCAACTGTGTACGTTTATGGAAGGAAGTCTGTCCTCTGCAGCTTCTGACCTCATTCTTCCTGAAGCGAGATGGCCTTTTCTCCCAGTCTACTTTGCCAGGAACGTCACTGTTGGTTCCCTCCGCCATCTTTATCTCTCCCACTTAATGGCAAGTGAGAACAAAGCAAGGTACTAACACCTCTGTGTCTTCTCCCAGCCTCAAGCAGCGAAGGTCCCGATCCACACCAAGCAGTCAGATGGGCAAGCGTATATGCAACCTGGCAACAGAAGTTTACATCAACAATATGTTGTGACCCTGTGGACGTGGGTGAAGGGACGACCGTGACACCAACTGTAGGGGTTAAGGAAGGTTTTATTTTGATAGTTCTGACAGGCTTATTAACCAACGTCTTTCGAGTCCTAAAAGTTAGTCTCTCCCGGGCGAAGGTACTGGAGTCCGTGGCGCTGCTCGTCTATAGGCGTTTTCCCCAGGAAGTGGCGTTCTTTCTTCGGTCGTCGGGAGTCTCTCCACATGCAAGAAAGAAGACCAACAGGACGGAAAGCCGTTAGGTCACAGTCCTCTACAGTGTTTGCACCATGGGGGCCCAGGGAGTGTTTGGTTTACACCCGGTGTGACTATTGGTATATACAGTGCATAGTGCAAGGGGTAGCGGAAAGAAAGGGTAGGGTGAGGGTAAGGTGGGAGATAGGCTGGAAGGTTGGATTCAGTGGAGGTAAGACTTATATACAGCTGCGCACTACACGCTATCGTTACGCTTTCCTAGCCAAGCCGCCAAACGCCGCCGTACCTGTGTCAGCCACACTCCTCCCTCGGGAGTGTGGCACGGCGGTCCGCAGGGTCGTTGGCCTCCTGGCTCGCCTTGTGGTTCAGCTTCCCCTCCAGCTCCTCTGGAGGCTCCTTCTTCGGTCCTTTCGGTCTCTGCTTCCAACGTGCTCCGCTTCTCCGCCTCCTCGGGTTCCGCCTCCCTTCTCGCGGTGTCTCCACACACTGTGTACAGGACTTCCCCTGTTTTAACCAATCCAGAGCCAGGGACGTCACGGAGGGTCGAGGCTTCACCCTCGTATGCAGACGCCCACTTAAAGGGCCCGTTGTCGTCGTACTCGCTAGCAGCAGTTTCTTTTCCGTGTACCCACTCGTGATCCTGCGGAGAAGCCGGAAATGATAGATCAGAAGAGGTGGGACTCCACCATTCCCGACGGGCAAGGTCGCCAGCTTTACAGACCCCCAATCCAAGAACAGGGCTTCAACCACAGAATAAACACCCAGTGCCCTGTTTTTTTTTTTTTTTTACGACACCTGACAACCAAACTGTTCAGCCAAGCATTTACCTTAGGATTGCTGTTATTGGCCACATCGTCCATTGCAAGTTTTGCACTGTTCTCTAGCTTCTATTTTGTCCTTCCTCTCCTTGAAAACACAAACCCTCCACTGGTTACTTACTGCATGTGTCCCTACTAATCCACAGTACCTCAGTTTGCACATTTTTGCATAATAACACATTATGTGGTATCTGAGATGCACCATGCTTTGCAATGAGAAGGTTTGACATTATTAAGAACTGCTTAGCTTTCCTGGTTTTGGTGAGAAGAATATCAAGCGAAAATGTAGTTGCTATGGACTTCTCTCACAAGATATTAATCGGGTAAAGTAATTCATGGCTTTTTAGTAACAAAAGTATGATTTGCTGCGGTGTATGATGATAAATCAGTGTACTTAGAAGCCAGTGTGCATTGTAATTGAAAATGACACATTTCTGATCTTGTGTAACGACACATAACCATGTTTATGGCCATGTTGAAATAGTACGTGATGCAGGATTTTTTCTCTCTGTATTTTCTGTATGCAAGAGCTTTTTCTGGACGTTCTACATACAAGGTAGTGGGGGCGGTATGTTTGCCACAGCAGATTAAAGCACCAGGCCTGATTCCGAGTCCATGACCCTGTGCTCAGAGGCTTGCTGTTTCATCGCACAGGAGACGAGACGAGCTGTGCAACACCCTCTTTCTTCGGCAGCTGGCCTCATGCATATGCTAATGAGGCTGTTTGTTGTGGGCTGCAGCCCTGCACTTGGGATTCAGGCCGCAATTTGTTGCCTTTTCGAGAATGGAAAAAAAAGAGAAAAGGAACTCTGTTGACAAAATGCGATGCAGGATGTGTGGGAAAAGGTCACACTTCCTCCCCTGGAGGCTGGTGATGAGGCAGATGTGTTTATAAATCCGGTTGTCCTTTATTGAAAAGGATGTGAGCAACTCCTCTTGGCCTTGCTGTCTCTTTTCCATTTGCCTTGTAATGCTAGCCTGCCCACCGGAGGACAGAGGGCATGAACACAAGCATCTGCAGCAGGGGGTGAAGGGCGATGCGTGATTGTAAACACTACCCACAGCCCCTTACTCTCGATTACTGTGGGCACTGTGCTGCCACTTTTATAGGCCCCGACAGTTCTGCTGAGGAACAGAACCACTATATTGATGCACTTCTGTTCTCTTTGGCAATCAGTAGCAAGCCTCCAACCCCTCTTTGGACTATTGGCTGTTTAAGGAGAGTTTGACTACTTTAGAAAAGGTTATACACCCTCCCGGTGTCGGCAAAAATAATCATGATTTTCTTGTACAGTTTACATTTAGGACAAATGTGCCTAGTATACCCTAAACCCCACTAGTCACATGTTTTAGGTGCCAATGTGTTTAATTCTTAGGAAAGGTTTAAAATAAAGACACATAGTGTTAAATGTACAGGGTGGCTGTGCCCAGTGAGAGTTGTGACAGAGTCGTACTTTTTCCTTCTGCTTGAATGAGTCATCAGGCCTGCCTGATTAAAAGTGATGTGCTGGGGTTTGGTGGTGTGCCTCACTCACCACAGCTTCCACATCAGGCACTAAGGCCAGCAAGCGGCAGCAGCTCCTCCATTTTCAGTTTCCGGATTGGCTGATACTTCAGCTTCCGTCACGTAAAGGAAAAAATCACAGTGGACATTGCATAATGGATTTGTGCCTCAGCATTGTATTGAAAACACTGCCAAAGCACAGCAAATTCATAAATTGGGTGGTTGGTACACAAATAAAGAAATGACCACGGGATCATTACTATTTCGTTGTAGTGTATGTTTCCTGTGTGGCCACATGTGATGGTGCACACATCTATATTTTGTAGTTATTCATCTGTTTTTCTTCTACTGCTCCTTTCCCTTCAGCTTCTTCTCCAACCTAATCCGTCCTTCTCTGAAGTCCTGGTATGAACTATTTATTATGAGATTTTTTAATAGCATCCGTCAAAGCCAGATTTTCGGACATGAGCTTCTGTTCTGTGAAATAATGTACACGAAGGCCTAGTTTACAAGCAGTGTTTGTGTAATTTATGTTTGCATGCAAAGTTTTGCAAAAATCAGTTTGCTGCCATTCATAAATGTGCAAAGGTTTTGTTAATTGTGTCTAATTAGTGGGTATCTTTCCCCTCGGATTGAGTTTAAAAGAGCCAAAAAAGTAAGGTTTTCGTTGGGGCAAAGGAGGTCTCAGCACTGTAAGTTATCATTTACTTGTGGCCACTCAAATAAGATACTACTTACAAGAATCCCCAGTGAACTCATTAAAGTGCATACTTTTTCCCTATTAAAAACATCCTGTGAAGAGAACTCCTAAGAATTAGATCCCTCTCTGTGCTTATGCCACAGTATGGCGCTGGTAGAACTACATTCGACAGGGCTACTTTTAATTCCTAGTGCGACCCTCCTTTGTTAGCCTCCGTTTTGCCCTCCCCCGCCTTATCCTCACACTAATTTGACAGGGCTACTTTTGATTCTCTGTGCGGCTCCCTCTTAGCCAATTTTATTGCCACCTTCTTCGCTCCCACTACTTCCATCTTAGTTCTAAATGTGTCCCTCCACCCCAATACTCTGACTTTTTAGTTAAACTTCCACATATTTCTCTCCCTCATACATCCACCATAGTTTTTTGTCTCCCACCCAATCTAATATCTTCAAGTATTTTTATTAAACCTATATATTGTATTCCGTCCTTCCCTTTAAGGCCCTTACTTTCTCCAGGAGGCGCTAACAACGCTCACAGAAGGTGTGAGTAGAACAAATAACTTTTACAAAAACCTGTGAGAAATATCATTAGTTTGCTTTTCCAGTGGTTTGCTTTTTAGGTCAGGTGAAGCTAAAGACGACTTCGTGAAACAAACCGGAGGGAGCAAACACATAAATATAATGTCTGCTCTAGTGAGTGGCACTGAAGGTGTTCTAAGTCGTAAGAGACAGCACTGTGGTGGCCCGTGCCTCTTCCTGTACAGACGCACGTATTGTCCTCAAGAACAAAGTAACTAAAAGCAATCAAGATGTAACTCCTCTGACGTGATGCAACATTGTGACCACTCCAAGTTGTGTACTAGTTTTTTACTTAACAGTTCTTACTATTTTCATACTCCTGCACTAGGTGCTTTACCGAATGATATCGGAGCAAAAATGGATGCATCTATTTGATGTCGCGTAACATTGTTTTGAAAACCAATAAAGACATGTTAAAAAAAAATATTATTAATTCAAAGTAATTCGGTTTTACATGGTGCTTCCTGCTAGAGCATATACATCCTTTCGTTGTGGAGGTTTTAAAAAAAAATACATTTTATTAAATTTTTCACGCAGTAACTGAGCGGTCGGTCATACATAGATTTTAACAACATATCTCTATCCAGCTTGTTTCCAATTTGTATCTGTGTCCAGTGCACTCATCGTTATTGTATATTCATATTTGACATAACGGGAGACTTAGCATCATACATGATTAGGGTGTTGGCATCATAAATGATTAGGGTGTTGCACAGATATCAATATTACATTTCACTACTGCTGTCGGATCCATTGACCTGACCATGACCATTTCCCGTTTGGTTTAGTAGCTCTCTCCAGAGGGCAATGTCCTCCGCTAATCTTTTGTTGTGTAGGATACTGCACTTGCCTACTATATCAATGTTTCTGCTCCATGTGAAGAGGAGCCTCCCAGCGGCCTGGACTCTAGCAAGTTCTTTGTATGGCAAAGGCTTGAAGCATAGTCCTGTTCCAGTCCCAAACACAAAGTGACTTTGAGGAGTAGAGCAGGTATGGATCTATTACTGAACCATTTATGGAAGGTTGTGCACTGGTTCCTGAGACAATGGAAGTAATAAACCTCTGTTGCCAAAGTCTGATTCCTGCCACCTGCGCTGACCATGTCTCTGTGAGAAGCCGTTGCTTCTGCATAGGGATGACAAAGAACCAAGGGGAACCCCACAGTAATGGAATATCCACACGTGGTACTGCTCTGAAAACACATGGAACGCTCTTCTGTATAAGGCACTGCATGTTTTAAGTACATCGAATCTGTTGCCAAGAGTCTATCAATAGATCGCTTGGCTGAAGGCACTGTTTGTAATTAGCACCATTACTCAAAGTCTTGTTGGAACGTCGTCTTTGGAGGAAGGCCTCAAGTGATCTTTGTATTGGAACAGCTGTTGGAAATTGGGGAGCTCAACGTTTCATCCTCCCTGAAGAGGAACCATAACCATCAGCCCCGGAAATGTGATGATATGCCGAAAAATGTACTTGTATTAATAATGTGCATGGCTCTCAATATAAAAGTCCTAATAATTTGCTACTTTCGGAGGGTGGACATATTGTTTCTGTCCTACAAAGAGTGACCTTGCTTTATGCAGTCTGCAGTCGGGGGCATCAGGCAGGATCACAGTGAGCAGCAGCATTTCACAATATCCCGAGTTTAAAAATCTGCTGTGCGTTTTCACAGTGCATTAAGTGTTTGGTGTTTAAATATCCATAGCATCCTAGGGAAGAGGTGTGGCGCAGCAGCCTGGGGCGGCTGACTCCGGAACCCAGGGGCTCAAGGTTCGATCCCCGGTGGCAGATCAGCCCAGCACCATGTGACTCTGGGCAGTAGCTCTTTTAATCTTCCCGACGGCCCCCAGCGTCTTGACCCCCCTCGGGTACTTGTTCGGTCTTTACAAATACAGGACAGTTACATTTACTACCATGTTAGTCGATCACAGTGTCTTGGGGTAGCATGTACACATGTAAATATATGTAGGAAACAATTTGATTCTTGACAAATACCACGTAGCCCCATCATTTTATAAATGAGGGCAGGGACATTTGACTCTTTATCTGAGTTTTCACAAAAATCTGTTTTTTTTTTTGCCGAGTTGTGGTATCTCATGCAGGAGGTTGGTAAATAATCCACAGGCCTGAGCTGATCATAGCAAGTCATTTACAGTACAAACTGCATGAAATACTCGCTAAGGAATAAGTGTGCTCATTTAACGCGACAACTTCTTGAGCCTGTGAGAATGTAATGCAAGAAATGTGTTTGTGTATAGATGTTTGTGACATATTCTATAAAAGCAACAGCCAGCGTGTGGATACCAGCCAAAGGCGTCGTGAGCTTCTCACTTTAGCAGTTACAGTGAGGGTGGCGTTCTTGATGGGCCTGCAACGCAGCAGACTAGCTAATAAATAACATGAGAGGGTGTGTAGGTGGGAGAAAGTATGGATGGGTGTGTGAGTGAAGGGATGGAGAGTGAGTGAAAGGGTAGATGGGTGGATGGATGGATGGATGAGTGAAATAGTGGATGGATGACTGAAAAGGAGGTTGATGGATGGTATTAGTGAAAGGCTGAATGGATGAAAAGTATGGATGCTTGAGTGAGTGAAAATAGTCGTGGAGTTCAGGGTGGATGGATGGACTGCGTGAAAGAGTAAATAGATGTATGCTTGAAAGGATGAATAAATGGATAAGTAAGAGAGGGTATGCTGGGACCTCATGAACCCCAAACTTCAGCAGCTACAGTAGGGCTGAAGTTTGTGAGGGTCTTTTCTGTCATTTATCTTGGCAGGGAAAGGTGAGTGATCAATAACATAGATGGATGTGACTGAAAAGATAAATAAATGGATGAGTGAAAGGATGGTTGGGTAGATGAATGAATGCATGAACGGTTAGATGTAAGGGTGGATGAGTGAAATAATGGATGGATAGATGAATGAGTGAAAGGGAGGATGGATGCATGAGTGCAAGAATAGATGGACGAGTGAAAGGGGAGGGTGGTTGGATGGATCGATGGAAGGGTGAATGGATGAGTTAAAGTAGATAGAGGGATGGATAAATGAGTGAGTGAATGGGAGGGTGAATGGATGAGAGAGGGTGGATGAGCGAAATGGGTTGGATAGAAAATGGATAAAAGAATGGTTAGTGAAATAATAGATTAATGAGTTAATGGATGGATGACTGTATGAAAGAATGGTAGGATGAATGTAAGGACAAATTAGTTAAAGGGAGGGTGAATGGATGGAAAGGTGAGTGAACACGTGGATGGAAGAGTGAAAGGGTAAATGGATCAACGTGTGGATCGATAGGTGGAAGGATGATTGGGTTAGTGAAAGGGAGGTTGGATGAGTGAAAGGGAGAATGGATGGAGTGAAATGGTGGATGGATAAAACCTGAATGGATGACGGATGAATGACTGACATGATGAATGAATGGATGAGTGAAAGGGTGAATGGAAAGATAGATACATGAAAGGGATGGATGGGTGGATAGGTTTAATGGATCATTTTCAAGATGGATGAGCAGGAGGAATGGTGAAAGACTGTATGATAGATGAAAGAAGGAATGAACAATAGAATGTAAAAGTGAAATGATTGATCTCACCAGATGTATGGAAGCATGAAAGAATGAATGGACAAAGAGACAAGGAAGCTTTTCTCGGGAGGGTTGTGATGACTGGACTCATTTGCTTGGTGCCGTAAGTGCTATGGTTTGAATTTGGGGGTGTTTTGATTTTCAGGCTACTCCCTGATACCAATATTTGCAAACCTTTAGAAAATAATCCCACAGAAGACTTGAACAACAATATTAAGAACACGGTTGCAAAGTACAGGAGCTTAAATTTCATTGATGAAACAGCGGATCGACTGGTTCATCCTAAAACAAAGACCTAGCAGATTTTGTATGCGTCCCAAAATTCCCAAAATAAACCATATTGGTTGTCCCATCATCTCTGGCAATTATACAGCCACTGATAGACTACCTTTATTTTTTGACCTGCACCTCCAGCTGCTCATTGTCCAGGAACTTCATCATTTGTTAAGGACAGCAGTCCCTGATTTCAGATTAGTGAAAAATTAACACCTACACATTTGATGATGACACTCTTCTGGCTATATTTGATGTTGCATCATTATACTTCAACATACCACATGAGCATGGGCTTCTGGCATTAGCTGAAACTCTTAATAAAAGAACTGTGGTGAAAAAGCCACCAACCAACGTGCTTACCTACTTGGCATGAGCTATCCTTAAATCCTACAATTTTAATTCATTTTTTTTTTTAAATAAATTTTATTATTTTCACCTGGCATAAAGTTGC
The DNA here is from genome assembly GCF_964263255.1 of Lissotriton vulgaris. Lineage (NCBI taxonomy): Eukaryota > Metazoa > Chordata > Amphibia > Caudata > Salamandridae > Lissotriton > Lissotriton vulgaris. The sequence continues at coordinate 1,945,826,143 of NC_141685.1, forward strand.
AAAAACATTCAGATATTATTTCAAATTAAACAAGTTCGTCATATACATACATAATCTGTTCTCATCCTACAATTTTAATTCAATGATAAACACGATTTGCAGATACAAGGAACGTTCATGGGCACTCGGATGGCTCCATCCTATGCAAATATCTTCGTGGGATAATTAGATGACTAAATACTTGCTACTTCTAGCACCAAACCACCACTGGTATGGCTATGATACATTGATGACCTATTTATAATTTGGAATGCAGGAGGTAGAAAATTGGAAGAGCTTTCAGCATATATCAACAGCATCTATTCTAGTATCAAATGTACCAGCAGTAATACTAAACAGAAGCACCACCTTCCTTTTCTGGATGTGCTGCCCACCATTTATGAACAAAAAATGATAACTGATCTGTACCAAAAGCCTACATTCTTATTTGTATCAAAACTGGTCTTCATGTAACTCCCACAACGCTAAACTCTGCATCGTTTATGTCCAAGCACTCCGAATAAGATGTATCTGTAGCTACAGGGACACTTGCAAAAGAACATCTACAGGAGCTTGCTAGATTTTTTTCAAATGTGGGACTATCCTTTACATATCATAGAGCAGCAAATTGACAAGTGTTTGCAGCTACCCAGGGAAGCAATAATTTAGAATACCAACGGCAGACACAAAAAAGGCAGAATCCCATTTGTGGTTGACTATCTTTCATCAGCTTCTAACTAAAGAAAGATAATGCAAAAAACAGTTCCCTTAATATTCACTTGTGAAAAATTGCAAATGGTTTTTCCAAAACAGTCAGTCATTGCTTACCGCAGAGCTCCCAATTTACGATCTCTTATTGTGAGAGCTGAACTCAAACAAGCTGTAACAAATGCAGACATTCATTTCTGTGATTCTAAAAGGTGCATTACTTGTGAATACCTTGTACAAACATCATCAGTAACTAGTTCTGTTATGAGTAGGACCTATGGAATAAGACTGTATCTTACATGCTGCCCAACATGCATCATTATGTGATTCAGTGCTATCTCCAAAGCTGTAAAAAAAAACAATATATGTAGGCCAAATAGTGAATGACATCCGCACACAATTCAGGAACGACAAATCAGCAATAATTAATAAGAAACTTGACCAGACTTTACTCGATCATTTTATCCTTGTTGTCTGTTTGCTATCAGATTAGAACATTTTCCCTGTATAATGGGTCTTAAAGGAAGAAATATTGGACTCCAGCGAGAACCTATGGATGTACCATTTAAAATCATTGTATCCAGATCGACCAAACATCACTGATAATACCACCTGATTACTGCATATCTGAAACGATCTCCGGTCTGCATTGATTCCACATTCCAAATGGAATCTTCACTCATAATGATTTTTGAAAATCCAGCAGTGTTAGCTGTACAGCCTCTGAGCAAGCAATCTTGTACTACCCGGTATCATTTCTGTTCGGTTGTAAAATTATACATCATTGCGACGACCAACCTTCATATGTATTATTACCAATAGCTAGCATATTCGATTGTTGGCAGTGGATCCCATCTGGTGCTAGACTGTTATTATGGGTTGGGGTCCCAGAATAGGAATTTTAGGGTCCCCAGTATTTTGCAATTAGTGGAAACCGAGGCCATCTTTAGTTGTAAACTAGTTGTTAGACATCCTTCACGCTGAGGAGGATTGTTATACAAAGGTCTTGGCATTGACAGTGTGATAGCAGACAGCAGCGTTTGCAGCTTAGCACATGGGATAGAGATGGACTTCGTTATTATGTTGATTTTAGAATCGTTTTGTTAACAATGGATAGGGTTTAAAGGCGTGTCCGTGCTGCAGGACTATATCTTTGCACAATAGAGCTGATATCCCTCTCGTAATAGTCCCTTTGTGACCCATGAGTTGGATTTGCGTGGTTAGTCCCGAGCTTGTAAAATCTTCACCAAGATATTAAATTATGCTTCTGTGTGGTCTCTGGGTATTAATGACACAGCTTCTCCAGCCTATCAGTTAGTTCTTTCAAACAATGTGGAGTTGGCCTTTGCAGCAGTCAAGCTGTATAAGATGTTTTTCACAAGTTTCCAGTGCTTAGCATACGTCCACAAACATTACATTCAAAAACTGTTTTTCAGCTCGTGCAAGATTTGCAGTAAAATCGTTGCCTCCACCTGTTTAAAAAAAACATTTATCACTCATTACAGTAAAGCACTTTTACAATACTGAAGGGGACTTTTCTGCAGATGTCTGTCTGAAAGGCTGCACTCCAAAGAACATTCTGTCATGCTGTATGTTTCTTCAGACTGAACATGGCTTACTTTTGTTTTGTCACCCCGGTCTGTTTATTTTTAATTGACACGATTTTTCCCACCTGCGCTTTGATGTGCATACTGCTGCCTCCTGACATGTGCTGTAAAATGTGCCAGACTTTTTTTTAATCTGCCTTAAAAGTACATCAGAAGTAATTAGATTTCCTTTTTCTGCACTAAGCTAGTAGGTTTTGAAAGCTATCAACTTCCAAGCAGGTCAGCCACCAAAGCTGTTTTCTATATGGGGTTTTATAGATTCTTTTAGCACATAAGGCACAAGCAACTTTTTGTTTTTTACTTTTTTAGTAGGCCCTTGATTTCAGAATGGATGGTTTGCATCCACCTGACTTCAAATATGCTCCACCACGACATCTAAAGTTTGCCTCAAAAGCTTAACTAGCTAAAAACAAGCATAGGATTAACCTCAGAAAGAAGCAATCACATTGGCAAACATTGCTGAGACAATCTTTTCAGAACAGACCAGAGGTTCCCACTACACAAGCTACAACCCCGTTTCATTAAGGACCGTGCCTGGATTGCCTTCTTATCATACATGGGCACTCTTCTTCCTGTCCATTGTTTTATAGGAACCACTGTAGTGCTCAAACAGTTGTTTGACAGGATGAGCAAAACGCAAGTGCTTTGGGATTTTTTAATCTGTGTTGCGTTATACAAAGAACCTTTCTGTTTTATTGCCCTGTGGGGAATCGTTTTAAGGAAACCGACTTGGGCTTGCTGTAATCAAACAAGCATTTGCAATGCCATAGGTCTCGCATTTACGCGAGACCTATTGCATTGCAAATGGTAGGCATCATGGACAACGGGAGGGAGGGCGGACGGGTGGAGAATGCACGGACAACAGGAGGGAGGGTGGGCGGGGGTGAAGGCACAGACAACGGGAGGAAGGGTGGAAAGGGGTGAAGGCACGGACAACGGGAGGGAGGGAGGGCAGGCAGTTGAGAAGGCACAGACAACTGGGAGAAGGCACGGACTACGGAGGGTGGGTGGGGGGAGAAGGCACTGACAACGGGAAGTAGGGTGGGGGAAAGTAGGCACAACAACGGGAGGGGGGGTGAAGAAGGCACCAAAGCATGTTGTGCCTGCAGTAGGAGAACCTCATTAAAGAAAATAGTGCTCACAGTCTAAATAACATGTACAGTGTAACAACCGAAGTAAAGGGGCTAGTCGTCATGGGAGGTGACAAATGAAGAGGAGGCTTTACTAAGGAGCGACTAACAAGCCTATTGCCTAATCAGAAGCCAGTATTTAGGAATGACAGTGACATAAACCAATGGCATATAGGGGCGGAGAGTGGGTTGGGCTTCTATTCCCTACTCTACAATAAGTCTTGCAGAGCAGCGCATGTGAGCTGGCTCTAGGCTCGACCTAAAAACAAGCATTTGCAATACAATATGTCTCGCATTTGTAAAAGTTGGAGCTCTTGGCGTTGACAATGACGGTTTGTTTTTTACTTTTCTTTTGATTTGCTTTGAATGATTATTTTTGCATAGCACTATTGCCATTTGTATGACATTGTGTCGCTGGAGAACCTGGGAATAGCATATAAGGGAGGGGAGATGAGTGATATGTTGCCTGGAAGAAAAAACAAGTTACAAAATCCTTGAAAAAGCAAACACTTCTAGGTAATGCAAGATTGGGTAAAGCATGTGAAATGTAAGCAGAAACAGCAAGCTCTCCACAAGGAACCAATTTAGCTCCTTAGATAGTTTTGGAGGGAAAAAAATGAGTCAAGCAATCGGGGCACCTTATTTTCACATCTGTCATGCTGTTTGCAGAAGTGGACTAGCTTTAAAGGAAATAAAAAGATTTTCAAACAGTCCAGCCATTCTGAAAGGCTAAAAGAGTAAGGAAGAGTCAGTGAAAAATTTATTTGTATCTTCAAAGTAATGTGGCGGGTAAATTAAGGCGGCTCCTTTGTGCCCACTCGCCGCCATGGTGAAGCAGGAAGACCCTCGGGAGCGAAGGGGGAAGTTGGGCAGAGCATGCCGCCATGGTGATGCGGGAAGACCCTCGGAAGCGAAAGAGGAAGTTGGGCAGAGCAGCGAATGCTTCGCGATGAAGAAGTGTTGCCGCTTGATTAAGGGAAAGGCTTCGTTTGTGCTCAGAGGGTAGGGGAAGGGCTCATAATGTGAAGCGGGGGAGCAAAAACCTCTTTAAGGAACACGCTGTGCCTTGCAAAACAAAAGAAAGACTACGCTGGCTTACAGAAAGTTTATTCACACAAGCTACTGTTTTAAAAATAGAAATGCCATTGGAAACATGAAACGTGGCGTCCCTGATGAGACCCTAGGAGCAAGAGAGGAAGGAGGATGGGCAGAGCAGTGAATGGCTGCGGGAGGAGGAATGAGGAAAAGTTGCCACCAGTTTAAGGAAAAGGCTGTGATTGTGTGCTCCTAATGCAAAGCGGGAGGGGGGAGGAAAACAACAGCTTCAAGAAACACACCGTGCTGTGCAAAACAAATGAAAGGTGGTGCAACTTCAAAAAGGTTTGTTTACATACGCTATTATTGAAAAATGGAAATGCCTACACACGCTACTGTTTTTAAAATACGAATGCTGTTGGAAACATGAAGAGCGGCAATGCTGTGTGTGACAAGGCAGTAGGGGGAAGTGCACGGAACAGGCACCCTCTTAAGCATCTGATGAGTCAGGGTTGAGGGGGGATGTGTGTAACTGTGCCGGCGGTGTAACAAACAGAGCTGCCGACTTATGTCTTGGGAAACCGTGTTCCAGTCTTGACGTGGACTTTAACAAAAGAAGTCTATGCTAAAAATTAAAATTAAACGTATTATAAATATTAAAGAATTCTACATGATTTAAACAAAAGAAAACAAGTGGGAAGTTACCCCACGTCCTGATATTCAAATGCGTGTGTGCCAATGCAGGAGGGAGGAGTGCACGGTACTCAGAAGCATCTGATGATTCAAGGTTGGGAGAAGTGCCTAGCTGTGCCTGCAATGTCAGCTACTGAGAAAAAGGGATTAACAAAAGGGTGCTTTGAAACTGTAAATAAAACATACAGAGTAATGTTACATGTAAAAGGGACTGTCCACATGGGATGTAACAACAGAATAGAGGAAGGTATTAAACAGGAAGAAGGAGGGACTGCTAACAAAATAAATCTATGAAATCAAAAGAATTACGAAAGACACTGCAAGGAGCCAATATGATATATGCTGGAGCTTAAGCTCATATCCTGAATACGGGGATTGGTGGAGGTAGTTTACGAGTGGCAACCTTCTCTCACTCTGTTTGTGATAATCTTTACAGCAGGGGGCAAGGTGAATGAGAGGTAGAGGATTTCAGGCATTGTAGTTGCCAGCAACAGTTGAACGAAGCCAGGAATATGTCAGTCCGACACATCAGCACACTACGACGTAGGTGAGACACTCCACTGTGACTGTTAATGGAAATAGCAGCACATCTGCGATTAGTACTTTTTTACCCTTTGACATTTTGGAGTTCATAGTTTATTGATTACAGAGTTCGCCTTTTTACTTTGGCTCCGGAGTTGAATCGGAAAGCGATTTTCTCGAGCTTTGGGAGCAGTTGGCTATTGATATCAGGTGCAGGTTAACGTGCCTCACTGTGAAAGTCCAGTCCAGTGGCGTGGAGGTACGATAGCATGTTTTATTGTTTCTACAGGAGAGGTGATCAGCTCTGCATGTTTGAGCACATTTAGTGGTGAGTTTCACATCAAGACTCAGTCACTAGTTGGAAGGTTGGGTTATATTAGGGTTTCCCTTTGGTATGGCCACAGATGTCTTTTGAGTTCTTATGCTGTTGGCTTTTCACTTACTGACCCACAAAGTCTATCCTATCGTTTTCACTTTCTTTTCATGTCTCAATCTCTCCAATCACACATTTGAGATTGCAATTTAAGCAGTATTGAGAGCTTTGCACATTGTTGAATTGTTGTAGTCCCATAGACCTTAAAGCCAGCCGTGCTGAACACGCATTATAATATTGCTGTATAAACCATTTATTGTACATATGCTTTATTTGTAGATATCCCCTGATGAAGGGTGAAGTTTTACACCCAAAATGCATTGGGAGTAATGTAATCCATGCCTGATTTGTCCATTTGAGTTTTGGATATTCATGAACTTTTTTGAGACCATTCTCCTGAATAAACAAGAAGCATGAATAAAGTATTTCTCGACGTCATGACAATTCCTGGGAAGATTTTAAAAGATTATGTTCCTATACAACGATAAACCTGTATAGTATTTGAAATAATGTATTTTTGGATTTACATTTGTTAAACACTCCGCTGAGTCTGTCTAAGACTGTTTGTCCTAGTTTATAGCTCTCAAAGAGCCAGTGAAAGCGCTGCCGAGGTGAGACCTAAAAAAAACATACCAGCATAGAGGTCGATTATGTGGGCCCTGGTATTCGTCTGTGCAGGTATTTCTGGAGTTCAGTCAAGTGCTGGAAAGTAGCAAATATTTCATCGAAAGTTCGCGATCCTCACTGCCTTTTCTGCCTGGTTTCACTTCTACTGACTAAGCATGTCACTGGTTCAGGACCTCTGCCTCCCTAAGGCGACTCTAAGGCTCATGTGCTATTTTGTGCTTCATTTCCATTTGATAGCGCATTATTTTTTATGTTGACACGTGACCAAGGAAAAGAGCTTTCACCCCAAGCCAAGGCAAGTTCTAGTTTTGAACCGCCATGTTTGTGTTTTACTGAGTAGATTTGATCGCTCAACAGTTCTCTCATGGGAAGTTATTTTCTTCCACTTACCGAACTGGTGTTGGTGTTGTATTTTTTGTTGTGGAACAGTTGCTTCCGAGTCGCACCTCGCAGTAATAGTTAAAATATCGAGAGTAATACTGCACTGTTAAGATACAAACGCTGGTTACTTAGCCTTTTCCAATTTAGACCATCTTCCTCTCACTTTGTTTCTGAATTAATAAAAGTTTTGCTCTTCAGCTGTCTTCTATTAAATTCGTGTCTGTTTTTCTGTTCCTTCTCCAGGAATGCTCTATGATGTGTAAGCAAAAGTGCAGAGTTTTTACTTGTTTTTTTTCGTTCCACTAATCATTTAAAGTTCCCTGTCTCTGCTCCCGCCGATTTCTGATGATGTTTTTTTCCAGCTTCCGGGGCATGAAGACATGTCGTTTGTATAAGGTGGTATTGTAAAGCGCAGCATCTGAAGCCATTATTAAGGAAGTGGAATGGAAAATCATTTTGGAGAGTGTTCTTTGACTTGGTTGTCCTGTCATTGAGGTAGAGGCGTAGCGCAACAGGGTACTCGCAGGAAAAGGGCAGTTCAAAGTACTTGTGTCGTCATGTCCAGGATGTTGAGGCAGTTTCAAACCAGCATTGGCATAGCCAATCGGTCTCGTCAATGCGAATGCTATTGGCTTTGTCAATGTGTTTCCGCATTTTATGGCCTGATGGTAAGTGCTCTCCAGGCAGATGCAGCATCCAAGCGCCCACAGCGGATGTGCTGTTGCACCTTTAAGTAACTACGGGCATACATGAAAAAGGCACCCAAATTAAGTTTACCATTTGGTAGAGAGCAAAGCACAATACGAATTGTGTCAATTCCCTTTAAGGAGTGCTGTCAACATTGTCTAGTAAAATCATACTTATTTTGTTCATATCTCCAGTACAGAAGGTACCGTCTGCCTCAGTGCAATTCATACTTATGACTGCTGCAGGCACTCAACTCAAGGAGCTATCCAACTGGTTAGAAGTTTCACTGCAAACTATCATCAATGCAGAGATCATTGCATGCATAGATTCAAATTCAAGAATCCTTTATTAAATCCATCCCCTCTTTCTACCACATGGGGTTTTGTGAATCACTTTGATGTCTATCTGGTTTGACATAAACATGGTATAGTCTGACCATACCTCCCCATCCAGTCAGTGAATTGGATTTACAACCACCACCTAGATGTCAAGGTCACTGCACAAAAGTAGTAAGCCAGCTCATTAGCCCACCGTACTGGTATCACTGGGTCACGTAGCCGGACCCTGGTAAGACTAACTCGGCCTTTGGACATTGCGAGGTTGATAAAATTAATCCTGTTAATTTGTGTAACAGAAACACTTTCTTGCAGTACTTTTATATGTCAGCCTTTAAGTGTTAAGTAATAGTATTGTATTGTTTTTTACCACTGTTGTCATCATAGTTCACACCAGACTTATAGCATGTGCAAATTGCCTCTTTGATGCCCCTGATAGGTTGCAGTTTTCAAAATCTAAGTAATGTGACTTTACTCGAGTGCTGACATCAACATTTACTAAACCTATACCTTTTGTTTATTTTATCTTGCAATAAGCCTTTTACTGATCTTTTGCTTTTATCCTGTAAATCTGCAAAATAACAAACCATGTGCTTTCTTATGTACTGTATTCTAAACCACAAAACGCTTAACATACAGATGCACTCCAGTGTCTAGGAGTGCAGTTGGTGGCATGTGGCACTTTTACATTGACCTTCAAGTGAATTGAAACAAGCCATTCCCGCTGGCTGTTTTATTAGTATGACGTGTTCCTGTGCATTTGTAACTATCTCAAGGGTCAGGAGGGGGGTGAGAGTGAGTCAGTTGAGGGCAGCTGAACTGAAGCGGTCACATGACCATGCAAGGCAATGGAGACCATGGAAGGGATTGCTGATGTACTGTGTGCTGAATTCTACATTACAAAATGCTTACTGTACAGATGCACTACTGCTCCTAGGAGTGCAGTTGGTGGCATGTGCCGCTTTACAATGACCATCCAGTGAATTGAAACAAGCCCTTTCCGCAACATGTTTTATTAGTAACCAGCGAGCACGTTATGACGTGTTCTCTTTTTTTTTTAACTATCTCATGGTTGAGAATGTGAGGGAAGGGCAGCTGAAGCAAAGCAATCATGAGATATGAGCTAGTAGGGAGCCGTAAACAGGTTCGATATCTCTAATATATTGATGTAGACTAATTCTGAAGATCGGCTCCCGTCAGATAAGGTCTTGTCCCGCATCTGCGGAAGTGTTAAGACCCTAATTTGACAGGAGCTTATCATGGACTCCGTCAACTGATCATTATACATGGGGTATTAGTCTACCTCAATATATTCGAGATTTAGAACCTGGCAGAGTGGCGGAGAGCAGTTTCACAACGGTTGGAGAAGCACAGGGCTAGCAGACATGGGTGCGCTAGATTAAGAAAGCAACAGGGGGAGGAGGGTGATTGGGGGATGGGACAAGAAACTAGATATGAACATGATTTACTGGCCTATTTACAGAACCGACACAAGTGAAAACACGACCGCTCCTGAGGTGGTGTGCTCTTAAAGAAAAAGTAAGTTCCTAAAATGATAATTAAATGGGAGGAGTGAATAGATTGTAGTAATTGGTCCTCAGGGAAGGATACACACAGAGGCATGACTCATGCCTGCTATGGAGAAATAGGGAGAAATATTAGAGCGACGATGGAGCCTATCTGCGAGCTGAAGCCCTCAAAGTTTGTACTACATGTCTTTTTCGAGGCAACACATGCAATGTTTTGCAGCGTAAAGCATGGTAAAAATATTTATTATACACTTTCTCTCCCTACTACTCTGTACTTGGCCCTTTAGGATTCGATAAACTGCAGCGCTTCCATTTACCACAGAGGGAGTGATCCTCTTTCTCCGTCGATAGGAGGGGTGGAAATTAGGGGGACAAAACTCTACGTTAGCTATTCAGTGAGGACTATGAATTACCAGCCAACTCACAAATTAGAGATTATATTTAAGTACACTACTCTCCAAACCATGCTGTTGAAATAAAGGATAGTGACAAGAAGTCACAACCTCTTAAAGAATTTATGTCGAGTCAGGATAATGCACAGTAACGCAAAACAAAAGCAGTAACACATGATGTACTGTCAGAGCTCGATGATTCTCTCTACAACGCATTAAGTTATCATAAACAGCACTGTATGAATGGAAGAATCAACAGAACTCAATAATAGACTCAGACAGATAATTGGTTAACTGGTTATTGTATTAGGATTTAAAATTCATTGCAGCAATTAATTTCTTGAAAAGTTCAGTTAAGAATATCACAGCTTGTGTAACAGTGCCAAACCTTTAAGCAGGCTTTCTCTGATGGTTATAAATCAGAGTCAACTACAGAGTTTGAGGCCTGCCACCATTAAGCCAGAGGAATAGTTTGTTGTCTAGCAGCTCAGAACCTACGAAGATGGAAAAATAGGTTCAGATTTAAAGTCCATTGAGGGCAAGTCCAATAGCCTCAACATAGAAATAAATGAAAATGGTTTGGCAAAGAAGGTTCAATCCATCAGCTGCTGGCTGTAGCATGAACCAAGCAAAAACAATCAGCACGGCATCCGGGTCTTGAGTAAGAATAATCGGAATGATCTTTGTCCCATCCTTTTGGGGGTTTCTTCTTTTAAAATGTTTTTAATATTGTCCTAGTGAGGTGGCATCACACCACCATCTAACGACTATCACATGTCCATGTTCACATCGTGTCACCTAGGTCACTTGCAAGAATTAGAAGTTTTCCCATACTAGTCATGAGAAACAAAAGATCAAAAGTCCACAGAAACCTAAAACTGTTGGAAAAGAACTAAAAGGTTGCATTCTCAAGTGACAGCTGCAGTATTGTTCCCATAGGGATATTTCACTGTAAACCATGAAGAAACATTCAAGAATGTCAGGGTGTACACATGTACAGGATAAATAAAGCAACATTTCTCTAGTAGAAAATTAACCATTGTAAAAGGTAAGCATTAGAAAAAAGCATTTAGAAAAGGCCTTTGTTAGGATTGCATTGTTAAATGAATTTAGCTCTAACCCCGCATCACATAAAACGAAATTAGATCAAGTCAAATAAGGAATATATTGAATTTTTACAAATCATTATTACATGACAATAGCTTACATTAGAAATACCCTACTACCTCAGATTTTCACTATATTCAGATGTGCATATTTTTCTAAACTCCTTTTACAAACATTGTTTTTTTTTCTTAAACTGTAGAAGCTATTATGACTATGCAAAGCTTCTAGCTTGTACTTCACTTCTACCCGTTTTTGCGTCGACTTTTCTAACTGGTACATTCTCAGCAAAAAGCATTTAAAAACACTAGGCCACTTAACGTAAAAATTCCATCAATATATGTGTTAATAAGCAACATATGCATTATAAATTCCGTAGCGCAACTCATTTATATGTATTAATGTGGTCTTGTATAACTATTTTTTTCCATCTTCACGCTTTAAAGCACTGTTTTATGTTGCTTCTACTACACTTGTCTCCTTTTCTTGTGTCACTGTGTCTGATGTGTGCAAAGTGTCAGCTTTTCGTCCTTTTGTTCGCGAATGTGTCGTGGTTTGTGATTTTTGTAAATCGTGCTGAATGAGCTGGCTAGAGCGGAGACCTAAAAACCTGTATGAATCGAAACGAATCTTTTCTGAACATGGGAGTCTTATTCCTAGCCAGGAAAAGCTCTCGGGTGAGTCACTCTACGTATGAGTGCCCTCCTCTTTCTGCCTTTCCTGTTTCACCTGAAGCATGCTTTGTACTTCTCTTCTGCCCAGATTGCGACCTTAACACAAACTTTTTCGACTTCTGTGTTCTGTGGCTTGATGGTTCCCTGGTTGACGAAGGACCCTTGTGGGCTCAGTCGCAGAACATGGCTGCGCCATCCTTGGGCAGGGTGGAGTCAAAGATATCTCTGCTTTATAGCCACCGCCACCCTCCTCAGTTTCTGCCAAGATTCTCTGTCCTTCAAGTAATCTCCCTTTGCACTTCATTACAAATATGCAGGATTGTAACTCCTGGTAGACCCAGGGTGTTTCTCTTAAAGGAACACGAGTCAAGCCATGTTTGCTAACGTGTGCTTTCAAAAGCACATTATTTTTTTCAGAGTGGCCTTTATGAATGCCTATAAAAATGATCAAAACAAAGAAAATACATTATTTCCGAATTAAGTCCCTAACTAGAGGAAGAGTTCAAAAGACGTTTGCAAATCAAAGAACTGTGTTTTGGTGTGTGGCTCACGCTTCAGACTAAATTGTTTCTTTGGTATGGTGGCCAGATGGCTGCATGTCACCAGGGAAGCGTGTTCCCTGCTCTCCTCCTTCCTTTTACAAACCTTCTTGAGCCATTAACTTTATTTCAATTGAAGTGAACCAGAACTCCAACTCCCAGCGTGTGTTAGTTTTTTTAAATAAAGGGTTGAACTGAATGCCGACTGCCTTAGTGATATGAAGCCATGTGGTCACCCAAAACATGGAGGAAATTGGAGTGTAGCTTTCTTGTTTTATTGAGCACCGGAGACTAGAGGTTTTATCTGTGGTGTTTTTCATTTCATGCTTCTTTCCAACACAGAAGGGAAGATAACCTATACAGAGTGCCCCTTTAATGTGTGGCTTTACTGAAAAGATTGTCAGTAATGGAGTCCACATTGTTCTAATCTCTGTATGGGTTTATAAGGCCGCATTGGTTATTGCCAATGTTCCAACTCCAGATATTTATTTGCCTTAGTTTTAATTTTTTAGATAAAAGACACTTGTTAACCTTCTACTTCTTGTCTGTTGCTTTCCAGCAGAACAGGTAAAGTCACCACAAATGGTACCACAAATTTGTGAAATAAAAATGTTAAAATCTGTCGAATAGGACAATGTCTTTCTACATTTCTCTTGCATGTAAAAAGAGCTTCTCTGTGAACATTGAGAAAAATATATTTATTTCTGAAGAAATTATTCTGTAGCAAAATTGGCAAATAGCGAGTTTTACTCCCACTAACTTAATAAATGTGTGATGTGGTTTGATCCTGAACAGATAAATTACTACTCTGTGGTTGTATGTTTCCAGTAATGGGTAGAACAGCAAAGCTAAATTAGCAGCACTTAAGTATACCAGCATCCAATGCAGAAAGATGATAGAGAACCAAAAACAAGAAACTTTAAACTTGGATCTCGTGGAGACAACACAGTTCTTATTTAAATGTGTAGGTCATGAAACTCCGAGACAGAGCAGGAAGAAACTGGGATATTGGCAGAGTAACCCCTGGGTCCAATAAACAATTCTTGGCACTGGGGCCTCAGAACTAGCACTGGCAGACCTTGACCCAAACGTCAGGATTGCAAAATGTAAAACCAGAAAAGCTACCTGAACCACCACAGTAAGTCATCTCAATTTCACCTTCCATCAAAGTACACCACGTCTTCTGCTTATAAAGAGGTCAAGCAATTCCAATCAGTTGCCTGCAAACGAAAGTTAACCCAGGTGAGTTGTAGGGTTGAATTGCCTCAGCCTTGTTGTGAGCCACCACACAGACATCACATTACTGACACCATATACATTAGTATGAAAGGTTGCAAAGCCTCTCCCTCCTTATCTAACTCAAATAAAAGGCTCTGCGGGGGATAAACAACACATTCCAAACCACATCTCTCGCACACCGATTTGGGTTGCAGGAACTGAAGCCAAGTAATTAGCAAACCATGCAGTACAGAAATACCCTAAAAAAAGCAATGAGATTAACATCCGTGTTTACTGAGATTAATTAATTGTTTAAGCCAAAGAAACGTTCAAGTGGCTTTTAGATTTATATGTGACTGCCAATAATAATTGATTTGGCCGTATGTTTAAGTATAGTTTCATGACCATGGAAAAAAATTGCAATGATTTGATTTTTGGAATGTATGGTTGCCCTATGTGCTTAAACGGATAAGTAGACATCATCACACAGGATGTATTTATTGGTTTTACTGTCTGTGTGTTGTGTGTGTTTATGAGTCTGTTGATCTCCAGGTAAGACCCGTGGTCCATGCTTCATAATCTGTCTCAGAGGCCCTACCGGGTTTAAAATCCCCTGCATTTAGTAGGGCTGGAGCGGCCAGCTCTGCATAATTACTGATCCATTGATCATTTAAAAACAGATGCTCCAGCAGGGAACCATTTGAACTGTGGCTAAAACTTTAGTTTTACAGAATTGTAGTAAAGCACATTTATTGCTGGAGTCTAAATGCACATTCCTAAAATCCAACTATGTAAGCTTGGTGCTTACCAAATTACGTAGTGGATTGTGTTGGATCAATTAGTCACATTCTCCTGCTTTTTGTAAAAGCAGTAATATTTTTCATTTACAGAAGAAATTGATAAACTGCCACACCAACAATCTCCTGCTCTACCCTGCTAATTAATTTGCATCTTTTCTAAGACTGCATTGTATTCAGGCAACTTCTACATCTACTACATAATAAACCTTTGGCCTTTCAAATATTGTCTCCCTTCGGAGCCCAGAGGAGTTTTGGTGATTTAAAAATCTCCAAAAGTCCAACCATGTGTTATATAGTGTAACTGTAACATTTATGATCTCTAACATATGCCCTGTTCTTTTATTGGTTACCTTTAAATAGTCCTGTAAATGTAAATGTGGGATATTTGTAAAGCGCACTGTTACTCTAACCGAGTGTCCTGGCGCTGTAGACCGCTGGGGAACCCGTCCTGGTTTTCCCTGTGAGATGGTCCCTTACTGGGTATCTCCAGGGTGAAACCAGGCATCCCTGGCGTCTGTGGGGGGCCGTTGTAGAGATGAGGCAAGCTTAATGCCCAGAGTTACCGAGTGTGTTCCCAGTTAAGAGTAGGCACTGAGGCGAGAATTATCGAGTCCGTTGACCCCTGGTCCACGACCCTGCCGCGTCGGGAATTGAACCCTGGTCCCAGGCCGTTCTCTGCTTACAGGTCTGCCGCCTCTAACCAGTGAGCCACACCTCTCCACTCTTGAAACTGCCCTTTTGACTTTAAGCCCCAAAGCTCTTCAAAACAAACATTTGCAATGTAATAGGTCTAGCATGACTGAAATTTTGAGCTATTGGTATTGCATTCTTATTTGCAACTCCAATAGCTCAAACTTTCAGTAATGCAAGACCGATTGTATTGCAAATGCTTGTTATCGTAGATGCCTGCACGCGTGAGAGAAAGGGAGAGAAGGGAGTTGGGTGGGCCGTGCCGAAGAACAGAAAGGTGTGGCCGCCATTGTTAAAGTTGAAGGGGACAGGACAGCGGCATGCTGCGCTGCTTACTAAAAGCCTATAATATTGAAAAAATAAAGTTTGTGGAAAAGAAAGGTGCAGCTCCCCAAACTCAATTTTTTCAATATAGTACATGTTTTGTAAGCAGCACAGCACACCGCCTTCATCTTTAAGCTGCTGACAGGGGTAAGGACAGCAGCATGCTTCTCTGCTTACTAAAAGCATATAATATTGAAAAATAACGTTTGATGAGCGGCGCTGAAGAAAAGAAAGGTGTGGCTCGCCAAACTCTTATGTTTTGGAAAATTGTAAAAAAAAATTCTATTCATCTTTAAGAATGGCGCAGAAAGAAAGGCGTGGCCGCCATTGTTAAAGATGGATGCAGCTGACAGGGGACACAAAAGCGGTTTGCAGCGCTGTTTACTGAAACATATAATATTGAAAAAATAGAGTTTGGCGAGCTGCGCCGCAGAAAAGCAAGGCGAGGCCGCCATTGTTAACAATGAAGGCGTTCATCGCTGCTTAAAATTAGTTTATGTGTAGGGTGAAAGCGGGAGAGCTTGTCCTGCCTCCACTAGCAGCTAGGAGAAAGTCATTAAAAAAATAATGCACACAGACTGTAAATAAAACATACTGACTAACAACACAAGTTATAGGGGCAATCCTCATAGGATGTTACAAAAGGAGAAAAGGCGATAGTAAGGAGAGATTACTAAGCGTATTCATGAACCCAAAGCCACCATTTACAAAGGACGGTAAAAGAGGAACCCATTGAAATGATGGGTGGAAAATGAGTGAAGCTTCAAGTCCATACCTGAATACATCATGTCTTGAAGAGAGAGCGCACGCACTGCCCAGGCTAGACCTAAAAAGGTATTAAAAGTTAACTTCACTTACCCCACCCATCTATAACTTTACTCTTCCCTCATTTTGCACTTAATTTTTTTCTCTTCTAGCAGGGAAAGACTTGGGCAAGTCCCTGCTTTTTTTCTCAGACCATTCCTCCTTTTTAGCCTGTTATGACTAAAATAAATGTGAAATGTACTTTCCAAAGGCTTCTGAAACTGTCTTGCCTCCAAACATGCTATATGTGTGTTCATGCTTTCACAAATGCTGTGGATTTTAAATTTTACACGGAGCTCCCTCCACACATGATCAATTCCTCTGTTTTGAAGTTCTACAATAGAATTTTGGTTTTACTGGTTCAATATTGAGATTTTGTTTCTTGTGATGTTTGTCAACAAAGTCAGAATGCAGATCGAGCCTGCTCATCTGTAGGGCTTTCAGAGTGATAAAGTGTCCATAGCGTGGCTGTGTCACAGTCTTTACTCCAGACATTGTATCATATGTTAAGGATTATGAGCCTTTAAGCTCCATTGTTCCCTTTACAGTGTGAGCGACCCCTGTGATTGTTTCACCAGCCAGTGCCTGTAGACCAACCAATATGCAGATGGGTTAACGCTTCAAGGAGTGCTTTACTAAAGGCTCCAATGGTATACCATTGGTTTCATACAGATAACTGAGTCAGTTATATTTCAAAAGGACACATTCATTCTTATTTTGTTTTGTAGACACAGAGAGATTTAAGTGATTTGCCCGGAATCCCAGGATGGTGAGCTGATGCAGAGACTTAAACCTTTCTCTTAAGCCATCTTCTGGATCCCATATGGTTATTTATCAGTAGCTCTTGTGTTGTAGGGTGGGAGGTTCTGTATAATGACCTCCAATATGGATAAGTTAGTGCCGCAAATTGTTTTCTTCTTGAATGATGGAAATGATTTGCCGTGGTGCTTGCCTTGTAAAGTGCGTTTCTTGTAGACCAGTGGATAGTCTTTGTAATGGGAGATTTATTTCTAAATCTGTGCAATAGTCATTGGAGTTGTGTTCCCAGATCCCCCAGAAGCCTTCTAGCGGTTGAAAGTAAATTGCCCTAAACTATTGCCAAAATCCGGGATGTAGAGATGCACAGTGAGTGTCTTTGCAGTGATACACATTGCTGGAGTAGCATTTGTTTCCGGGTTTTTTTTCTTCCTCAGCTTTGTATTTGATGGAATTGTGAAGAGTGTTGCCACCATTTTGCTCAAATGAAATGTCCTATTGGGTGACCCTTTGATTTTCCTTGAGAAATGTATATATGCATTTATGTAACAGTTTGCCATTTGAGTTTAAGAATTATTTTTAATATGTTTGTCTGGGCAACAAGTTTTTCATTAATGGTCTTATAAAAGATAGTCCCTAGATCGTAGAGATAACTCGAGGTGAAGTCTTTCAGTAGACAGAGAACAGCAGGAGTCTTGGGTGTGGCTGTTAATAGAGAGAGAAAGGTTGCAATTGACAAATTATCCTTTTGTGCAGAAAACATTAAGGAAATCTAGGCAGATCCACGTTGAGAACAGAACGTTTTTACTAGTCTTCTGCAAGTGGTTCTGAGTAGCTCTAATCATTGCAGGAATTAAATTCCAAAGAAAACTGACTTGAACGGAGGCAGAGGAGCCACCAACTGTTCCTTCCTGCAAGTTAGAATAATTGTATGTGGTGTCAGTTTGGAACGGAAGGGCTGCGGATATTTGGTGATTTTCATTTGTATAAATGCATGTCCTTTACCTCTAAATGAATAACAGTTTGAAAGAGGATCTTCTTGCAGTTGGGATCTCCTTCAGCATGTGAGAGATCTCGGTTGTATCTTTACACAGTGGGTTGTCTTGCTACTAAATTCTGAATTCTTGTAAAGGAGAGTGCTGGGTCCTTATTTAAGAACAGTAGGGTACTTTAACCCTGTCAGACATTTTCAATATCTATGTAAAAAGTGTTGAAGGGTACTAATACTGAATTTGAGTAATATGTGATTAACTCTTAAAAGACTGCGAACCTTTCGTGTTCTTTTATTCAAACTCTTCAGGCAGATTCATTGTCATGGGAGTATTATTATCCAATTCTGAATTCTCTGCAGTCTGCTTATTGTTTAAAGTGGCATGCCATGATATAATTCTTTATTGTAATCCAGCTTTGAAATGATGATTCAAGTAGTTGCTTGGATTTATTTAGCAACTCCCAAAAGAGGTGTGGGAAAAAGCATCAAAGTATTTTCATTGTGTAGGAAGTTGGTATAGACAACTTGTCCCGTTGAGCACCCAGTCAGAGGGCAGTACATTAGATTCCTAGATTTCTTAACTCTTTAGCAATCATTGCTGATGGTCTCACTTCATCTTTCTAGAATGATAGGGGGTCGACCTTTCCAATCATTGCAAGTCAGTATTTCAGTTTTTGAAGAGTTTAATTTGATGTGACTCATGTCATCCGTTGGGCTGTGGCTTTAAAGCAGTTCTTAATTTTTGATTCTACTAGATCCTTCATGCATATGTTGAATACTAGGGTGCTGTTTTTTATTGTGTAAAGTTTCCATCGGATAAAAAGTATATGCATCAAGCAGAATATGTTGTGAAGGGAGAATCCAAGCACAATACTGTGGCCTGTATGTTTTAATGTTTTTAATCTATTTATGTGGGTTTTATGTTTTATCTTTTATGACTGATATGTATTCGAAGAAAGATTTATTACTACTACTATAAGCAAGGATGTTGCTATCTGTACCTAATTATTTAGGTCTAATATTTAAGCTATCATTCTGAACTATGTCAAAAGCCACTGTTTGATCAAGGACTAGTTATTCCGCTCCACTGTTTTTCTCACTGCGTTTTCCTTTTGATTGTCCAAAATAGTGATTAGGGTTTATTTCGTATCTCTCCTTGGGTGGAATCCTGTTTGGTAGACCTGAGAGTCGGTGATTTAAAAAAAATATATATGTATTGTGATATTGGAAGAAAGAATGCCCTTTTTGTAAGTTTGCTGAGAAAAATTTCTTTGGTATGTAATTGCTAGGGTCTTGAGTCCAGATTGTTCTTCTTAAGAGATGGTCAATGTGAGAAATTGGGTTTTTGTTTCAGGGGTGTGTTAACCCTTCTCAAGCAAAAACCACAATCCTCGTCAGGGTGCACTACTAAACTCACTAAATCTAAATTAACCTGTGCTTAACTCTCTGGTAGCTTGGCACAAAATCAGTCAGTTTTAACTTAGAGGTAATGTATAAAGGATTTATGCTGGACGCAAACCGCAAGTGGAAACACGATACAAGAAAAATCCCACACCAAATTAGAAAAAGAGAGTACATTTTAAACAATTGACACGAAAACTACAAAACTCCAATTAGTAGAACCAGAGGTATGCAGTTTTGAAGATTTAAGGCAAGTATAGAACCTAAAAGTACAAAGCACCACTCTCAGTTATCCGGTCGTGTGAGACCCGGTGACAATCGCAAGTTCACACTAGCAGCAATGGACCACAGGCCAGAAACAGGGCCCAGGTTAGGTAATAATAATAATAATAATAATAATAATAATAAAGGAAGTTATAAAGCGGATCGTTATGCCATCTCGGTGTGTCCCCGCGCTAGGGGGAGAGAAAGTAGCATCGGCCCGGCTCCAAGGCGCTCAACCTTTCTTAGCCAAAGAACAAATGGGTTTTAAGCGCCTAACTTCAGAAGTTTCCATCCGGAGATTTAGAGGGAGTTTATTCCAATTCTGAGCTGCCAAGAACCGGAAGGATCTACCTCCCATGCTGGCCTTCATCACCTTAAGCACTTTCAACAGGCCAGTCCCACAAGATCTCAGGGACCTTCCAGGCACTTAGCTGGTGACAAGGTCCTTCAGATACGAGGGGCCCGTGTCCTGGGTGATGCGATGGCATGTACATAATGCTTTAAACATCACTCGCTTCCTAACTGGTAGCTAATGCAAAGTATTCAAGGCTCTTTTAGAGGCTTCCCTCCTAGGCTGTGCAAGTACCAGCTGCGCAGCGGCATTCTGCACAACCTGCAGTCTCCCAAGGCATTTAGCAGTGGCGCCCAGATGTAGAATATTTCCATATTCTAGGCGAGATGTAATGAGGGTGTGCACCAACGTCTTCCTAGCCTCTATAGGATGGAGATCCATTGTTTTCCGTACATTTTTGAGGACTCCAAAACATTTCCCCAGTACACGTCTAGTGTATATTTCATAGGAGAGAGTGGGGTCCAACCAGACTCCAAGATTTTTTGCCAGGGAACACAGTGCCGAAGTGGGGCCCAGACTCTGAGGCCACCATGCCGACGTCCATCCTGATGCATTACCCCCCACCACAAGCACCTCAGTCTTGTTGCCATTTAACTTCAGGCAATTCTTAGCCATCCAGGAGGCAAGCTCCTGCATGCATGCCCTGAAATTAGAGGCTGCAACATCCAGTGCCCGAGATAGGGAGATCACCAACTGGGTATCGTCTGCATATGAGACGACCTCCACTCCAAAACTCTGCACTATCTCTGCCAAAGGAGTAACATACAGGTTAAACAGTGTAGGGCTCAAGGCAGAGCCCTGAGGCACACCCTGTTCCAGCTTGATATCCTTTGAATAATGCGCCCCCTGTCTGACCTGAAAGCTTCGCTCTATCAGGAATGATTTCAGCCATTTCAGAGCCAGGCCTGAGACACCGCCTTTATTCAGACACTGCAGCAAGGTGTAATGTACCACAGTGTCGATGGCAGCGCTTAGGTCCAGCATTACCAGGGCCATAGTATGCCCAGCGTCTGCCCCCTGTCTAATGGCTTCCGTGGCCAGGAGTAATGCGGACTACGTATAGTGAAAAGCCCGGAAGCCCGATTGGGACGGGTGCAGAAGGCTAGATTCCTCAACATAGGTCACCAGCTGTTGATTGACCACCTTCTCTGCTACCTTAGCCAGGTATGGCAGAAGCGAGATATGTCGCAGATTTTCCAATATGTCTGGGCTAATGTTCGGCCTCTTCTGGAGTGGGAGAACAATGGCTCTTTTCCACCTGCCTGGCACCGTATGAGAACTAAATGAGACCTCCAAAACATGCCTAATATAGGGCTCAAGAATATCCATACTTTCGCCCAACAACTTAGGTGAAGCTGGGTCTCTGGGTGAACCAGACTTAATGCTGAGACAGATTTTACTGAGAACTGAGAAGCTCGGGAGAGGGAATAGTGAAATTAGTCAATCTCTGACCCACCTCAGCTTCCCCAGTCTTTTCCTCAAAATCCACATCCCTCATTCCAATCCCTGGAAAGGAGGAGTACATTATGTCCACTTTCTCCGAGAAATAGTTCGCAGTCCGGTTGCATAACTCAGCCGAGCCAGCAATTGGCGCGGCGGTAGCTGCGAGGGAAGAGATGTCCTTCTAGATTTTAAAGAGTTCTTTGGTAGAATTTTCCTCGGTCCCACTTCTAGCCTGATAGTAAGTGGCTTTAGCCCGCCTAATAAGACCATAGTATTTTTTCCGTTCCTCAGTATATTTCACTTTATCATGGCATGGAAATCACTTTCTCCACTGCCTCTCCAGGCGTTTACATTCAGCTTTTGCAAGATGCAGAGCTGGTGTGAACCAAGTTGCAGATTTCTGAGCCCTGCCCATAGATTTATTAGAGAGCATCGGGGCCACCGTATTAAGAGCATTGTCAATGCGCCTCTCCAGGTTCAAACAGGCAGTTTTGCTGTCTGTGCCCCCTGGGGCCCGCCCATAGTCCGTGCTCTGTTAAAATCATCATGCAGAAAATGTTTCCATTTCCTGCGTGGGTGTTTACATGGCGCTTTTTCCAGACCTCCGATCTCTGGCACCCTCACTTCAAAGGGGATCAAACAATGATCTAACCAAGGAACCGGGAGGGGGGAGGTAACTCCTACATCCTCCCAGCTAGCAAACACAGGATCTAGAAGGTGTCCGTGCTGATGTGTAGGGGCACAGGATTTCAGATTGGAGCGATAGAAGGTCCTGGCATAGGTTAAAGGCCTCCTTATTATTCAAAGGATCATCCAAATGAAGGTTCAAGTCACCCAGTACCAGAAGCTTATCATATCTTAAGGCCAAATGGGCGATACCCTCGACCAGACTCGGGAGGAAATGTGTTGGAGGCCCGGGAGGTCTATAGACCAAAAGCCCTTTCACCGTAAAATTGGCATTAATTTTAGGCGTAAAAGAACCCGCCTCACTCTCACAAATCGTAGATGGTTCGAGAAGGCACTCTAGGGGCGGTTTAAAGATGACTGCTGTCCCTCCTCCTCTGCCTGTCGCCCTATCTATTCTGGCTATAGTATAGCCTGGGGGGAGTGCCTCTAGGATATCCGGCTCAGAATCATTGTCCAGCCAGGTCTCCGTAAGAAACAGGATATAAAGCTTTTTCTCAGAGAGCAGGTCATAGATTTCAATTTTATGTTTACATAAAGATCTACAATTCAATAGGCCACAGCAGAGGACGGCACTCCCTAACTGCCTTATATGATCAATGTTCCACCTGAACGAACAATCGCAGGAGGCATCATCTTGAGTGACAGTCATGTTGTGCCTACAGCCGCTAGCCATAATAGGGCACAGTGCCTGCAACTCTGTCGAGTTATATTAAATTCTTACCGATGTAGGAGCAGGGTTTCTGGCCTCGGTCCCCGTATGGGCGTGGACGGGCGCAGACGGGCTTGCCTTTGGCGCGCCTTCGGCGCACCGGCAGTGTGCCCGCTGCGCGGCCGCTTTTGCATGTGACCTTTATCCCCACTCTCCTCCAACCACTAGACCGCTAACCGGCCCACCGGAAGTGTCTTGGCTCTCCCTTCCTCGCCCTCCGCGCAACGGCGCTAATCGCCGCGTCGGATCGTGGCAGGAAGGATAAAAGACTGAGCCCAAGCGGGGAGTAAGCCCTGGAGCCCCTCAGCCTCAGGACAAGCAGGAACTGAGGCCCCAAGATAGGTTCTCTTGTTTTTTAAAAAACCCCAGTTACTTTTCCCTTAGATTTAAAAGACCGGATTCACACATAAAAATGCAGATTAAAAGCAACAGTTCAGCCAGACAAGCGAAGCGCCAGCAGTTCACGGGCTCTGCCATCGCCCACTCACCACAGAGCGACCGCACTTGCAAGCGGCCTTTATTCCCGCTCTCCTTCAACCACTAGACCGCTAACCGGCCCACCGGAAGTGTCTTGGCTCTCCCTTCCTCGCCCTCCGCGTAGCGGCGCTAATAGCCGTGTCAGACCAGGGCAGGAAGGATGAAAGACTGAGCCCAAGCACAGAGTAAGCCCTGGAGCCCCTCAGCCTCAGGACAAGCAGGAACTGAGGCCCCAAGGTAGGTTTCCTTGTTTTTTAAAAAAACCCAGTTACATTTCCCTTAGATTTTAAAGAGCGGATTCACACATAAAAATGCAGATTAAAAGCAACAGCTCAGCCAGACAAGCGAAGCGCCAGCAGTTCACGGGCTCTGCCACCTCCCACTCACGTTAAGTTGAAAGAGATGCCTTCTTAAAGTCCAGATCGAAGGGTTCAGTTCATGGTGAAGGTGACTGCGAGGAACATGTAGAGCGCTGAGGATGGTCGTTGCTGTAGCGCAAAGAGCAGGCCGGGTGTCATGGGCGCACATTCATGTAGGGCAAAGATCCTGCTGAGCATCACAGGCGGTTGTTGCTGGAGCTTTGCAATTGTGGTCCCCACGGGTTGTCAATGCTGTAGCTCGAAGTTCAGATCTCGCATTGCTGGTGCTCGCTGTAACACGAGGAGTCTGGCTCATTGGAGCTTCACATTGCCAGACGGCAAGATCTCTATGCAAACGGGCCAGTTTGTGAATCCAAAAGGCTCAAAACGTAAGACATTTTCCTGTGTGTCCAGAGGTGCGCACTGTAAAGCAAACAAAGGGCCAGGACCTAGGGAGGAGCCTCCTGGGGGATCAGGGGCTCAATCACTTAGAAGTCAGCAGGGCTCATATAAGTTTAGTTGCAGGGAGGCCTCTGGAGCTTATGTCCATGTAGCTCTGAACAGGAGGTCAAACAGCTGAGCCTTGGAGCCACTTCATGTAGCCTGGGAAGCAGGTAGCAGGTCCAGTATTCCTTCTCAGACAGCAGAGCAGGCCTTACGCAGCAGGATAGTGCTACTATAGTATCCATAGATCCAGTAGTGTCCCAAAGAGTTGGTCTGAGGGTCTAATAATTAAACATGGTGCCAGCTTTAAAGTGGTAGAAACTTCTAGATTTCCCCACCCCCTGATTTCTTGTTCTGGAAGTTCCTTACTCCCTCTGCCTGGCTTTGAGTAGTCTGAGGTGACACTAGACAAGTGTGAAGACCTTTGCGAGTGTGCCGAGGCAGCTCCTTTGAATGTTAGTTGCGCTGTGCACAGCTCCGCCCATTTCACCCTGACAACACTCAGTTGCCTTTTTTGTCGCTGTCTGCAAGGAATACTCAAAGACCAACTGCCAACTACATCTAGTTATGTGACCTAGGATACAGGCTGCAGGCACCAAATGGTTAGGATAAGAAAATACCAACCTTCTAAAAGGGTCTTTTTCAGAATTGTGACCTAAAATCCGACTTTACCATTAAAGAGAGTGTTAAATTACAATTCATTAGAGATCAAACACAACATTTCTACCTGTTCCCAAGCAAAAAGTATAATTTAATAAATGTATTAAGGTAACCCAATGTTATCCTATGGGAGAGGTAGGTTTTGCAGTAGTGGAAATTTAAAAGTACATGTGCAGTGTTTTAAATAAACCACGCTTTGCGCTAAGGGTTGTTTAGTGTTTACCTTAGAGGTGGCTTATATGTATTAAAAAGGAAGGTTGAGGCTTGGCAAAAGGGTTATTTTCCAGGTAAAAATGGCAACTGCACACAGGCTGCAATGGCAGACCTGAGAGATGTTTACAAAGGCTACTTGAGTGGCCGGCACAAGAAGTGCTGCAGGCCCACTAGTGGCATTTAATCTACAGGCTCTGGGTACAGGTAGCACCACTGTAATAGGTACTTATAAGGAAACTAAATGTGCCAATTGTTCTATGTTTAAAGAGAGCACACACACTTTAGCACTGGTTAGCAGTGGACAAGTGCATGTAGTCCTAAAGCCAACACAAACATGTTCATAAAACTGGAGGGGTGAAGGCAAAAGGTCTGGAGGTGACCCTGCAGAGAGGGTCTAGCCCAGCAGTCAAATATACAGCTTGTTTAGTTCTGGGAAGATTCCTACGGTTAAGGAGTTGTTTTTTATGTGTCTGACCGGGATAGATTCAGAAGATGATGGACGAATCTTTTTGAAAAGTTTAGGAGAACAAGTGTTTAAGGTACAGCCAAGAGAACTGCTGGCCTTTACAGAGTCCTAAAATTCTGACTTAATTTCTTGAAAGGATTTGATGGATGGTAAGAATTTTTATGTTGTAGTTTTGATTGCAAACCTGAAGGCAAACTGGATTTCTTAGTTATTTTGTATGAATCCAGTAATATCCACCTTTCTGACGTAATATATAGCTAACTTGTTTCAGAAATCGAGAGAGAGTTGAGTAGGCATGTTGCGGCTTTCTGGGTTGTACTATTCCCTGTTTGCAATGTAAATAGTATTTGCTGGAGATAAATAACTACTTGATACCTTCAGAAGGCTAACAAAATCATTGTTCTGACCCAAGTAAGTTCCTTCACCAGAATGGGTGAAGAGGCCTGCATCTTTAATCAACTGCGCATAGATATATTCACGTATTTATGTACCTTTTGAAACAAATGCCTCCTGGCACTAGTGCACTCGTCCTAGGGCTGAAGAATCAGTAAGGGGTTAAGAAGTGTCTATTAACGTGTAACAATCTTTTCTAAATACATTAAAGCCAAAACATCTACAAATCTTCCTACTGTAAATCAAATACATTTGTATAAAATACTATACAATGTGCCTTTGGGATTTGGATATAGTTCCCTCAAGGGAAGCGCCATTCCAAATAAGCAGGACTGATTGGCACAGCGTGTGAACTAGATTTTTTATTGTAAAGATAACTATGTGTGCTTGCAATTATTTTGACCTAGCCAGATCCTCCGAAGGATGATTTTATTTTTTAGGGGATTTCCTGTCCTTTTGTTCTCATATTTCGAATGTGTTGCCTACACACTTAATTTGTATACGGACGGTTAATGGCTTCACTGATGCATGTAAAACCTTGGCATAAAACCTGTTTTACGGGTAGCCTTTTAACTATATATAGAGCATCTCACTACTATAAATACATTACAATTCATCCAATTTTAGATAATGTGTATATACTACTGTACAAAATGAGTCCGATATTCTGTTTATTTCCCTGGTTATAATCAATAGTCAAGCACAATTTGCTTCAAAATCCTATCACAGCAGATACATATTTCACAGGTTTCGCTCTTTCTCAAAGTAAAACATTGTTAGTTATCGTAGAAAGTGTCTAATAAGAATAAAGAAAATAAACCTGATATGAAAAAGTAGGATAATGGACTCACTATATTTTATTGTACAGTAATATATGGACATTATGGAAAATTGGATGTATTGTAATGTAGAAATCGCATTAACTGTTGGGAATATTAGAAACAGTGACCCCCTAAAATGGCTTTTCTCTTAAGATAAATCACAAAGAATATTATCACCAGTGGATATCTGTGTTTTTATTTCCCTTAACACACTGAGCCATTTATTTAGTTACCCATTATTTGTGTATATACTTGTACAGAGAATCTTGCCATCCGATCTCTACACTACTGCGCATGAAATGTTGTGAAAACTCTTAGTTGACATATTCTTTATTATATAGCTGTCACTTTTGGTCCTGCCACACTGTAAGATGGATTTCTAAAATCGTGTTGTATCTATTTTCTTTTACTAAGGACGCTTATTAAATCCACAGTTCTGGGAAAGACTTGTCATAAAAGATCGAACAAGTCCAACCTATCTCTGATCCAGTTTGTGATGTCACTGAAACACAAATGAGTCTAGATCGCACTAAATAAAAATTGTATTTCTAACCTCCGAAAACCAAGCAAAGACCACTCAGCAGTTCACTGATCATAACAAAAACAAATCTGTGTTTTAGTTCCCCTGAGGCCTGCTTTGCAGCCGCCGATTCCAGTATGTGTCATCATGACTTTTTTCTGGATGATGATCAAGTCTGAGGGGAGGCTGCCAAGGATGGCGATTGTACTGTTATCCAAAGGCACGCACAGAAATGACTAAATGGGCCACTTGGTTTTATTATGTTTCTCTGTAAACAGCTGATGGCTATTTGTATACCCCAAACTGTACGTAAATAGTCCACTGGATGGTTGTTTATTTATGTATTGACGAGGAACAGCCCTCTAATTACTAAATGTGGTCCTAGTTAAAAAGCTGACGAGTATGTTTTTCGTACAGAGCCTTTGGAGGAGACTGTTAATGGCAGAAAGCAAGATTAAACTTTAGGCCAATTTGCGCCTTTTGGAAGAATTACACTTAATATGCAAAGCTGGCCCCGCAGACTTCAATTGACACTTTTCTTTACATTAGCCCCACCTGATCCTCAACTCCAGAGTTGTATCTTGGATGAAATATTTTAATTTTATTGTTTTTCATCTTGTCTTTTTCTATGTCAGAAATTAGAGTTTCATGTTCCTTCTCCATTTCTTTTCTTTGTAACTCTTCCTTTTTAGGGCGAGCAGACCTAAAAGCAGGCGGAGCCTGCTTTGTCTGCGAAGACAACTGTTGTTGGCGTGTTAGGAGGAATGTGAAGACAGAGCTCACGCACGAGCGTCGCTGTCTCCGATTCCTCCGCGAGGGCGCGCACGGCACCACACACGCATGCGCATACACAGACACACAAGCGCCCATGCACGCACCCATACATACAGAGAACCCACCCCTGCCGTCGCATACACACACTGCATACACACACGCTCCCCCCCCTTACCTCACCAGAGACACACACACGAGCGCACATACACACACGCACGCACGCATACAGAGACACCCCCGCCGTCGCACACACACACGCGCGCGCACACATCCCCCTCACACCCCACTCACCAGGTTCTTCTTGTGTCCCTCGGCAGCCAGCGTGTCATTCAGGTTAACAGGCGGGGGCCGCGGGTCTCTCCACGAGCACGGGAGCCCCGCTAGCTAACATGGAAATCCTCCGGCGGGCACAGGAGCGCCTGCTTCCTGTTTTTGTCTGGCCCCGCCCCCGTCCCAACAAAGGTTGCCTGGCTTCCTGTTAAAGCCGGGCTGTGGCGGTGAGTTTGCTTGTTTTCTGCCACTGTTCGTCTCAAAACTCACGTGAGGAAAAACACGTTTTAATTGGAATATTTGATTCTTGCATTATGCTTGCTTTTTGAAAGAATCATTAATTAACAGTGGTAAATGCCATCCACGGCAGCCACGCTTCAGGTTTCAGCACGGCAGCCGCACGCATAACTTTACTTTCATTTCCTCTGAAAAATGTAATGTTTCCAGTTCTGAGTGCCTTTGATGAGCATGATAGCTGTGAGCATCGCGACCGCCTCATGGAGATTTGGTCACAAATAACATGGTTTGTCTGGAGAAATGCTTGGATTAGCTCTTTCTGTGTAGAATGTTTTTCGTGTTTGTGGCCATAGCATTGACTCTTTATCTGGTGTGAACTTCATCTGATCCCAGGCGGTTTATTACCTCCATGATTACGTGGTACATTCTTCCTCTGGTTGCTGGAATATACCCGTTACCATGCTCAAAGCTTTTTATTTTCCCCCAGAGTTTTAAAGAGCGCAAACTTGACCCGACGGTATCAGAGCGCTTTACATGAGCACCGGTTGCATTACAGAAGGACACATTCAGCTTGTTCAACCCGTGTCATAAAAATTGGCCTTCTTCTAGTGCACTTACCGGCTATATTGAATGAGAGTAGACATAGGAGGCTTCTGGGGCAGAATTACAGCAATTGCGAAAAACTTGCACCTCCTTTGAAACCATGCTGACTTGTTGGCTTATGTTATGTGTGGTACACACGGATTCACATACATTAGTTAACATTTGCTGTAATGTTTCATGACATTAACATGCATTTATTTTTCAAAGCTAATTTTCCATTACAACAATTTTTGTTGCAGGATAACATTTAGACCCTTTCTTGGTACCACATCAAGGATGGGTAGATGCAACACTGGTTGCCTGACAACATTTGCACCCTTTCTTAATACTGCAGTGAAGATGGATAGACGCAGCAGTGCTCATCCGTATTGGGACTCCGCTGTCACATGATACAACCCCCTTGATCTGTTTATTGTGTTGATAACCGATTTAAAATAAAGTTTAAAGGGAGCTTGTTTTTGTAGTCACGCCTGGCGGGTCTCGTATGCACTGGAGGTGTGGGGCACTGGGACGTGAGGGGCGGATAAACCGAGCCTGCTTTTTTTTTTTTTTTACAACTCCCATTTTCTTTTATGGCCGTCAGTTTGACCTCAACAATCGAGGTCCCACAAGCTGTCTTTCAGACGCGGTGATTTCTGCCGTCTAACAGCATCTCGACTACTTCCAGGGCACAGCAGAGGGTGCATAGTGTATCAGAGCACATTTAATCACCAAAATCTAAAAAATCCAGACCTTTATTGTGATCTTGGAGACGCTGGTGTAGACTTGGCCTTTGGGCTATCGAAATCGATTAGGGAGGTAATAAAATACGGGTTTTGGGACAATTGTCCTTTCAAACCTTTTAATAGCAAATAACACACATAGCTAAAAACAATATAAAAATATCAGATGTCAAATGCTTAATAAAAAGTAGAAAGCGGGCAATTTCCTCTGCCACATCAAAAAAACGCATTTTGTATGTTAATGCCCTAACCGGCCCTGGGCTTAGCAGAGTGCCTTTTTGCCTTAATTGAAAGAAGACCCACCCCTTCTTAGCTTCTCTTTCTAGATCTGCAGCAGAACTCCTATTCAGAATTACATAATTGGAGACTGAAACATGTAAAGCCTTGGCAGACATGAACCACCAGCCCCCTCCATTCTTTACTCAATATCCTGCCTCCTCTCTTCAGTTAGATGCTACATTTGCTGACTTTTTTCCACAGCTTAGACCCAAGGGGGCACTTCAGTGAAATTATTGTAATGCTTGTTCTTTTTTATTTATTTTTATTCTTCACTCATCCCAGCCCTGTGCCTAACACTCGTTTTAAAAAGTCTCTGACTCTTGGACAGCTGATAGCGACCTTTGATACAGCGCATTGCAGACTTCCACTCATCTCCAGGCGCGCCAAACAGGTGTCTGTGTTACCCGACTCAATGG
Organism: Lissotriton vulgaris; assembly: GCF_964263255.1. Classification (NCBI taxonomy): domain Eukaryota; kingdom Metazoa; phylum Chordata; class Amphibia; order Caudata; family Salamandridae; genus Lissotriton; species Lissotriton vulgaris. The sequence continues at coordinate 1,945,856,551 of NC_141685.1, forward strand.
TTCTCGATTCTTTGGCGTCAGAAAGATGTGACGCTAGTTTTAGTCTACAAGTCCCAGGCAAATGTCTCGGGTAACCGATTTAGTCCACTCAGCTATCCTACAATATATTTCTCTCTCTCTCACGCTCTTGGTCACTCCCATATCATCCTCCTCTTGCATCCCCCCCTTATTTAGTTTCACTTCCTTTCTAACAATACTATAAAATCTCCTCTCCTCTATCTCCTGACTCTCCCCTCCCCTCAGTCTCTCCACTCTCCCCTCTCCCCTCCTCTCTCCCCTTTCTCCCCTCTCCTCACTCTCCCCACTCTCCCCTCTCACCACTCTCCCCTCCCTCTCTCACCTCCCTCTCACTTCAATCTCCCCTCTCCTCACTATCCTCACTCTCCCCACTCTCTCCTCTCACACCACTCTCTCCTCTCTCTCCACTCTTCCTATATTTCTGTCTCACTCTCTCCTGCCCCTTCACTGTTTTGGCCTCTCCACTCTTCCTCTATTTCTGTCTCACTCTCTCCTGCCCCTTCACTGTCTTGGCCTCTCCACTCTTCCTCTATTTCTGTCTCACTCTCTCCTGCCCCTTCACTGCCTTGGCCTCTCCACTCTTCCTCTATTTCTCTCACTCTCTCCTGTCCCTTCACTGTCTTGGCCTCTCCACTCTTCCTCTATTTCTGTCTCACTCTCTCCTGCCCCTTCACTGTCTTGGCTTCTCCACTCTTCCTCAGTTTCCGTTTCACTCTCTCCTGCCCCTTCACTGTATTGGCCTCTCCACTCTTCCTCTATTTCTGTCTCACTCTCTCCTGCCCCTTCACTGTATTGGCCTCTCCACTCTTCCTCAGTTTCCGTCTCACTCTCTCCTGCCCCTTCACTGTCTTGGCCTCTCCACTCTTCCTCAGTTTCCGTCTCACTCTCTCCTGCCCTTTCACTGTCTTGGCCTCTCCACTCTTCCTCTATTTCTGTCTCACTCTCTCCTGCCCCTTCGCTGTCTTGGCCTCTCCACTCTTCCTCAGTTTCCGTTTCACTCTCTCCTGCCCCTTCGCTGTCTTGGCCTCTCCACTCTTCCTCAGTTTCCGCCTCACTCTCTCCTGCCCCTTCACTGTCTTGGCCTCTCCACTCTTCCTCAGTTTCCGCCTCACTCTCTCCTGCCCCTTCACTGTCTTGGCCTCTCCACTCTTCTTCAATTTCCTTCTCACTCTCTCCCGCCCCTTCACTGTCTTGGCCTCTCCACTCTTCCTCTATTTCCATCTCACTCTCTCCTGCCCCTTTACTATCTTGGCCTCTCCACTCTTCCTATATTTCTGTCTCACTCTCTCCTGCCCCTTCACTGTCTTGGCCTCTCCACTCTTCCTCTATTTCTGTCTCACTCTCTCCTGCCCCTTCACTCTCTTTGCCTCTCCACTCTTCCTCAGTTTCCGTTTCACTCTCTCCTGCCCCTTCACTGTCCTGGCCTCTCCACTCTTCCTCTATTTCTGTCTCACTCTCTCCTGCCCCTTCATTGTCTTGGCCTCTCCACTCTTCCTCTATTTCTGTCTCACTCTCTCCTGCCCCTTCACTGTCTTGGCCTCTCCACTCTTCCTCTATTTCTGTCTCACTCTCTCCTGCCCCTTCACTGTCCTGGCCTCTCCACTCTTCCTCTATTTCTGTCTCACTCTCTCCTGCTCCTTTACTATCTTGGCCTCTCCACTCTTCCTCTATTTCTGTCTCACTCTCTCCTGCCCCTTCACTCTCTTGGCCTCTCCACTCTTCCTCAGTTTCCGTTTCACTCTCTCCTGCCCCTTCACTGTCCTGGCCTCTCCACTCTTCCTCTATTTCTGTCTCACTCTCTCCTGCCCCTTCACTGTCTTGGCCTCGCCACTCTTCCTCTATTTCTGTCTCACTCTCTCCTGCCCCTTCACTCTCTTGGCCTCTCCACTCTTCCTCACTTTCCGTTTCACTCTCTCCTGCCCCTTCACTGTCCTGGCCTCTCCACTCTTCCTCTATTTCTGTCTCACCCTCTCCTGCCCCTTCATTGTCTTGGCCTCTCCACTCTTCCTCTATTTCTGTCTCATTCTCTCCTGCCCCTTCACTGTCTTGGCCTCTCCACTCTTCCTCCATTTCTGTCTCACTCTCTCCTGCCCCTTCACTGTCTTGGCCTCTCCACTCTTCCTCAGTTTCCGTTTCACTCTCTCCTGCCCCTTCACTGTCCTCGCCTCTCCACTCATCCTCTATTTCTGTCTCACTCTCTCCTGCCCGTTCACTGTCTTGGCCTCTCCACTCTTCCTCTATTTCTGTCTCACTCTCTCCTGCCCCTTCACTGTCTTGGCCTCTCCACTCTTCCTCTATTTCTGTCTCACTCTCTCCTGCCCCTTCACTGTCTAGGCCTCGCCACTCTTCCTCCGTTTCCGCCTCACTCTCTCCTGCCCCTTCACTGTCTTGGGCTCACCACTCTATCTCTATTTCTGTCTCACTCTCTCCTGTCCCTTCACTGTCTTGGCCTCTCCACTCTTCCTCAGTTTCCGTCTCACTCTCTCCTGCCCCTTCACTGTCTTGGCCTCTCCACTCTTCCTCAGTTTCCGTCTCTCTCTCCTGCCCTTTCACTGTCTTGGCCTCTCCACTCTTCCTCTATTTCTGTCTCACTCTCTCCTGCCCCTTCGCTGTCTTGGCCTCTCCACTCTTCCTCAGTTTCCGCCTCACTCTCTCCTTCCCCTTCACTGTCTTGGCCTCTCCACTCTTCCTCAGTTTCCGCCTCACTCTCTCCTGCCCCTTCACTGTATTGGCCTCTCCAATCTTCCTCTATTTCTGTCTCACTCTCTCCTGCCCCTTCACTGTCTTGCTTCTGTTTATTGTATTTGCACAAATCTAATATCTTGGTCTATTCCTTTTCAATAATCAGGCATTTTTGTTTATTAGGTGTTTATGTTTTTGATTGGTTTATTTATGGGCACTTTCTATCTATCTATCGCCCTCACTCTATTTATCTATCGCCCTCACTCTGATGCTATAGGTGTCACATTTGCGAAAGTTATAACTATTGGCATTGTAAATGACAAAGCTATTAATTTAGCTATTTTCAAAACCAACACAGAAATAAAAAATTGTCATTTACAATACCAATAGCTCAAAATTTCCTAATGCGAGACCTATTGCATTGCAAATGCTTGTTACCTATTCTGTCTTCTCGGACAGTGTTTCAAGTGTAAATGATATATTTTTCAAATGGAAGTTCCAGCTTTTTAATTCCATTGTAGATGTACGAATGTTTTATTTCCAGCGATTGCTTATTATGAGATAGTGTCTTCTTTTAATGTATGGCTCATACAGCACATTGAATTGTCTCTAGTTTTCAGAAATCTAAAGACTAGATAAAGAAATGCCGGTTCAAATGGAGGCTTCTTCATGACCATGTTATGATTAATAATTTACTTATTTGTCAGTTGTGTCAATGTGCACCAGACCCAAAGGTTGTGGAGTGCTTTATATAGCTGCTGTTTCCCAAGAGCATTAAAAAATATTATATTTGCGTCCAGTGAACCGCGTGGGTCATGCAAAGGATGAGCACTTTCAAAATGTACAAAGGAAGAAAAAAGCACAAGTATTCACATGATGGGTAACTCGCTGCCACTGAGTGTCCCTTACAGGTAGAAGTGATAACACAACAGACCTCGGTCAATGTATCTAGGATCCTGAGAAAGATCCTTCTATTCATCTTGACTACTCAAACCCTGCTCCAATTTAGGAAAGAGCTGAAGATGCACCTCTTTAAAGAACACTGCATCGCATCAAAGTACCAGTCCACCTCCACGCTTGGAGCCTGGCCTTCCTCTTCTATCACTCTCACTGTATTCTTGTCTTTGAGTATGTAGAGTCCTCCGCTGCCTTTTGGGTATGTTGGCACTGTATAGGTAACCCATACACACACATACATGCGGTGAAACCGCAGGCTCTTCCACTCTTTAAATGTTTCAAATGACTGGGCTTTGAGTTTTATTAACAGGTGTAATAGTGTTCCAAGCCCTCGTGTGCTTTCTGTTGTTTTAAAGCTGTCGTATCTGAACAAAGGCGGTAAGGCTCTATCGGTGATGGTGACCTGCTGAGATGGTAGGATGATAGTCAATCGCTATATGTGATGCATGCTAATTATGAAAGTAGGCACAATTTCTAAAAAAAAGCAAATGACCAAGATCAGTATTCATATGTTGTGATCAAAAAGCATGGAGGGCTGCTTTGATGATCAACATTTAGATTTTAAATCCATATAGGAAGGGAGTTACGATAATCCAGTCTTGTTACCGCGAAGGAGTAATCAACTTGTTTAATATCGAGCTCTGTAATGAAGGCTTTTAAGTGGAATTTAATTTCACAATTGAACAGTTGCAGTTGAGAACTTTTGAGTGTGTGGAGCCAGGTTTGAATTGGGCTGCTGCAGCTTAACTAAGGCATTTTGATGAACTCTGTTTAGAGTGGATTTAGCCCCCAACGATGTGTCATTCAGGTTTAGATAGTACCTAGAAGTTGGCCATAAATCCAGATTTCTGAGGGTGACATTTTTAGAAGAGCTGTGTCATCTGAGTAGAAGTGGTATGGGGTGATAAATTCGTTTATAATGTAGGTAAGAGATTCTATATATGGATTGAGAAAGTACTGATTGTAGCAAAGCTCGGTGAGAGTGGGAATTGGCTGTTTTTACGCTAATGATACAAGTATCAATGACTGAGTATTAATGTGCACTGTCCTATTTCTTATGGGTATATATATATATATATATATATATATATATATATATATATATATATATATATATATATATTCAATGAAAAAACCATTGGTTATAGAACATATATAGTTAGGAATTTTCATTTACAAAACCTTATTTTACTCGCATAAAACCATTGAAATTCCATATATAGTTAGATGCGCTAACTATATATCGCGCACCCGCAATCCACTGCTGATGATGTCACATATTACATCATTCATGACATGGTCAGTGACATCACTGATGACATCTCAAATGACATCACTGATGACATCACTGATGACAACACCCAGTGACTGTATGTTTCTGTAAAGTTAAAATATGTCTCACATATTGAAGAATGAGTGGATGTATAAATGTCTGGATGAAGGATTTAGTAGGTGCATGACTGATTGTATGAGGGAGTGATTAAATGTGTCTCACTGAGTGCATGGGTTAGTGATTAAACTGTATTAATTTGTGCATCATTATATCTGTTGTTCTGTAAAGTGCTGCATGTGTTGATCAGTAGCTATATGAGTAACTATATGGGTTATTGAATGGTTGCCCAAGTATTTGTATGGGAGACTGAGTATGTGTGTGGGTGGCTGGGAGGTGTATGACTCTGTGCATAGATGTGTGAACAGCTGATTCACTAGATGTATGGGTTCAAAACTGCATGTGGAAACAACTGTATGGGTGGTTGACTGTGTGTATGAGTGTATTGGTGAGTGAATGGATATCTCAGTGCTACATGTCAAAGTAAGTACATATGTAAAAGACAGTACATGTGAGAGTTGACATATATAAATAACTGTGCATAAGAGCCAGTGAATGTGTGAGTGGCTGTATGGATCATTGTGAACTTGTATCAGGGATTGTATAAGAGAGAAAATATGTGTTAGTATATATTTGAATAAGTAAAGTTTGTATAACTGTATAGTTCAGGAAATGGAGGTGTGATTGATTGTTTGCATGACTGACTAGTTGTGTGAGTAACTCCATGGATGAGTGACAGTCTGTGAGTGTCTGTTTACACTGATTGTATCTAAGGTTATATTAGAGTCTGAAGAGGTTCATTGTATTATCACATGAATGATATCATGAGTGATGTCACCAGTGATGTCATTTGAGATGTCATCAGTGATGTCATTTGATATGTCATCAGTGATGTCATTTGAGATGTCATCAGTGATGTCATCAGTGATGTCACTGACCATGTCATGAATGATGTAATATGTGACATCATCAGCAGTGGATTGCGGGTGCGCGATATATAGTTAGCGCATCTAACTATATATGGAATTTCAATGGTTTTATGCGAGTAAAATAAGGTTTTGTAAATGAAAATTCCTAACTATATATGTTCTATAACCAATGGTTTTTTCATTGAATTTTCAAGGTTTTGTAAATGCAAATTCCTAACTATATATGGACTATAACCTATGGTTTTTTCTGTGAATTTCAATGGTTTTTTAATAGCAAATATCAAAAGCTGTCAAATGTGAAGTACGTGATAGGTAAAAACGTTTTCGTGTTTATGCACGCTGATGTGCTTTGAACGCTGCCCCCCCCCCTCCCTTCTTTTCTCTTAGTAGTACTCTCTCTTTGCAGATAGTGAACGGTAGTTAACGCAGACCTTTACCCCCGTTGTAATCCGTCGTACCTGCTTGTCTCTCCATTTGATTGATTGTTATCCAAGCATTTACTGTTTTAGAAAAGGTTCTCTTAGGATCATTCTCTATTTACAAACAAGCACAAAGTCGCAATACTCTGTTTAGTCTTTGCAGATAGTGAAAAATCGTGTAAAAAAATAAAAGTAATCGAGCAAAATCAGTAGACCACTAATTCGATCTCTTTTTGACCTCGGTAAAATACAAACATTAGGAACAACCCTTCATGAGAAATACGAAAATAGTGAAATGAACTGAGCTCCACACCATGAGGGCTGCAAGACAGCTCGACTCCGCCACCCACCCCGCCCAAAATAACGACAAACCCTATGCAAATATTATAAATATAGACAACACACCAGCAAAGAAACAGGGTAAAACATTTTATTAAATAACTATTTACATAACTATTTTATACTTTTTAATGCCCGATCCGGCTAGCTCAATCGATCGAGCATGAAACTCATGCACTGATAGCAAGCATTGAGAGTTTGTAGAACGATGGCTTCAGATTTTCCACATACGGTGTAGTAGCGCGAACTGGGAGGGGGCGTTTGGATCCTGCCCCTTCCCCAAATAAGATTTTCATACGTGAATGTTCGTTCATGCTTTTTGTCCCTGAGTTGCTTCGATGTCACTGCCTTACACAAATGGCATAAGTCCTGGATGTTGAGTGCCATACTTCAGAGTTCTAAGCAGCGCTTGTAACACTGTTTAAACCTTATTTGCACCTGCTGCAGCTTCACTATTCAAAGTAAGTGGGGTCCGTTTGTGGACCTGACTGCATTGGAAAAAAAAAATGTGATACGGTGCCTCCCTAAACCGCTTGACGGAGGCCCCCGAGGGGCGGTGAGATGGCGCGGACTGAGAGGGGGCGCTTGGCTCCTGCCCTCTCCCCAAGTCGTGTTGCCCTGGTGTGGCCTGAGATCGCCCCCGACATAGGCGGCCGGCTCCCGGGGTCCGGCGGAATTTTTTCCCTTTTGATGACTCTTCCATTCTGGACCTTGTCCCGCAATCCGTTTGACCTGAAGACACACTGTAGTGGGGCGCCCCTTTACCGTTTTAGTTGCCATTCCGCCCGCTTTTGGTACTCTGTGCCTCTTCCGCCATTCAGCTGTTTACCGCCCGCTCTTACGACTACAGCGTCTCGCTCACCATGTAGTTGAGTTGCTCCCGCTCTTAAAATTTAACCGAACTTTTTGGACTGCTGAAAGCGGTTGTATTCCGACCACTGGTTGGTGGAGACATTTTGACTATATTCTGGACCTGCGTTCTCGCGTAATGCGTCATATGACGCGCCGCGTTAGCGCACCCGGAAGTGCTCCGGTGCGCAAGGCACAGCTTCCCGGAAACGATCCAGAGCGCGCTGCGCAGCGCGTAACGTAAGCATAACAGGTCATGTGACTTGTTAATAAAACTTTTCATTGGTTCATTTTACTTTTGTTTTCTTAATGATGTAAGACTAGGTCATGTGACCTAAAAATAACACTTTTCATTGGATTAAAACATTTTTTTTCCCAAACGATGAAAGCCCCACCTTGTTTCTGGATGTTTCAGACTGAAGCTGGCGTCACCATGAGAGCACCACCATCTCGTAGCTCCGTCGTGGCCATTCCGCAAGCAATCATGGCAGCCGCTCCCCACCGGAAGCCTGCGGGAGTCGAGGGCCCCCAAGACTTTTGTACAATCTTCAAGGCTGAGGGGACGCTTTCGAGAATGGAACCCAAGCCCTGGCAGACAAGCGTCCGAGTTCCAAGGTCTCCCAGGGCCATTTTACTGGACCAGGCCCAAATCCGAAGAGCCGGCCGCCATTTTAAGAGTCCTGTGGCAGCCGCCTATCGCTGCACCGCAAGAGTGGGAGCAACTCAACTACATGGTGAGCGAGACGCTGTAGCCGTAAAAGCGGGCGGTAAACAGCTGAATGGCGGAAAAGGCACAGTGTAGCAAAAGCGGGCGGAATGGCGACTGAAACGATAAAAGGGCGCCCCACTACAGCAGACGAGCCTCCGCCATGTGCTTCGAAACTGCATACGTATCTCGTGATATCAAGGTTGGGCAATCAGTACACAACAAGCAGTTACGAGTCCCATTTACACCGGCGCCATTTTGGGCGCGGCCGGGCAGGTCCAGCATCTAGTCAAACATAACAAATGAGGCTGACGTCTCTGAAGCAGTTGACGCACAGCAGGACATAGCAAATAAACATGAAGTCTCTAAAGCTGTTAACTCACTGCAGGACAAAACAAGTGAACCTGAAACCTCTGGAATAATTGTCGCTCAAAAGAACAACACACAAAACTCTATAGAGCCTGAAGAAAGAAAAACAAAAGGGCACTGTAGTTTCAGACACACTTAACACTAATGACTAAACAAAGATATCGTCTGTTTATGAAGCAGTTATCATGTTCACAGAATTGACAAAGAAGTGTGCAGACACCAATGCTATTAAGAAACACAAGGAAATCCCTAACGCATCAGCATTCTCGGAAGAGATTGACACAGATAACATCTTAAGGAACAAAGAAAGACAAAATAAGGATGAGGAAGTTATCACTTTAGTTTTTTCATCAGCTAGCGACAGCAAGAAACATATTGTAATGGAGATTAGAGAGGCTACGGATGGATAAATAAATTATCAAAAGAAATAGCGACTCCCCCCTTTAGCAAATTAGCTAAATCTTTGCGTAATTTGGACATTAAAGTTATATTATTGTTGTTGTTGTTGTTGTTATGGTTATAGTTTCCTTTTAAGTATAATTCACCAATAGTTTTGTTTGTAGATGTTTTCCCATTAACAATCCCAGTTCCATCACCCGCCCAGGATATCACCACTGTTCCCCATGTCATAAAACCTTAGGATGTTCAATAACTGAAACAGCTAATATGGGTTTACTTACAGGGGACATCTTTTGTTCTGTTTTGTAAAGTAAAACTATTGTGAACGCAAGTATTATACATAGTAAGTGTTTAATATAGCATTTGTCAGTCATTGGTTAAGCAGCTAGGACCTGTTCACTCTTGACACCCCAGGTGCTGTGTATGTTGCACTATAGTGCTGCATCGGGAATACGGACAACCCTATTGATGTTGATTTTTCATTATTGATTATTGTAAAGAAATGGCGACTCCCCCCTTTAGCAAATTAGCTAAATGTTTGCGTAATTTAGGCATAAAAGTTATATTATTGTTGTTGTTGTTGTTATCGTTATAGTTCTAGTTAATTTCCATTCAGAGTGTCCTACACAGCACCACTCTAGGTAAACACTACTTTATGTAAAACCTGGGACATAGCACTCATTGAAACTATAGTTGGTCACCATGGGGTTTAAAGAAGGGATGGTTCTTCACCTGGGTGCCTTCCACAACTCAGCACGTTGTGCTGCCTTGGGACTATTCGCACAAAAGACAGCTTCTGACCATTGTTGTTTTTTTTTATCAAAAAATGTTTAAATATATTTACAGTTTTTGTTGCGTTCGTTATATTTAAAAGTTAATAAAGTTTTATAATCCAACTGTCTTGGAGTACTATATTTTTTTTTAAAATCGGGTGAATGGGGCCTTGAATCGGGTTATTGTCATGTGTGGGCTTTGCAAGTGTACTGCTACAGGATCGGACATTTCAAACTCAAATGCACGTTCTTTTTCTTACCTTTCCGAAGCATGGAGCGCAATAGCAGGCAGAGAAAGGGTGATGCACGTGTTGAACACTGCCTGGCAAGTTGCTGGCAGTGCCCCCCCGCCCGCTCTTGAAAGAGGGCACACACACACCGCCGCCCCGAGTACTTCACAAATCTTTAAAAGACCATGCGCTTGCTCATGAGGCTTAAATGGTTTATCACCCCTTCTAGAACCCCTGCATCGACCCTCTGACGTTTCCTGGAAGAATTAGCACGTAACACAATACCAAACCCTGTCAGCTGAAACCCCCGAGGAATCGTGGGGCATATTATCAAGGGGGTTTATTTCCGCTTTTTTGGCTTTAAAAGCCAAAAAAAGGAGATAAAATTATCTCCCTATTACCAAGCTGTCGCTAACACCAGTTAGTGACAGCTAAAAGGAGATAGCGACCATCTTGGGCCCCGGTTTGCATGTCAGTGATATTTATCACTAATGACATGCAAAGTGGGCGTGCCAAGATGTTAGCGACTGGAAACAGTCCCTAACCATCGCTATCTCCTATTACCAACTTTTGGAGATATTTGCGCTAAGCGCGAATATCTCCAAAAGCTAACACCTGCCCTGAGCAGTTTTTAGCCATGTTATCCAATGGGAGGTGGATAACATGGCTAAGAGCATTTGCTGGATAATGCATGAATATCGCTGACTTTTCAGCGATATTCATGCATTGCGGCCGTTTTTTATCGCATTCGCGATAAACCTTGCTAATAGCAAGGTTTATCTGCGATAAAAATCGCCGATGTGCGGCGATAATTTTTGTCTCTAAACAAGTTAGAGACAAAAATTATCGCTAGTTGTTGGTAATATGCCCCCGGGTTTTTGCTTGCAGGAATCGGGAGGCGGGAGACTAGCACTGAAATCAGTAGTCTCACGCCTGAATCGGGAGGGTTGGCATGTCTGGATTCTCTACAGCTGGGGCCATAAACTACATCCGCAGGGCTAGGTGATAGCCTGGGTCCGGCCTGGACAATCGGACACAGAGGAAGAGGAGTGTCAGAGGGTGCGGTAGTGAATAGGGTGAAAGGGAGGTGTCGGGCGGGCACAGGGTGTGATTCTCAGGGAAGAGCAGCGCAGATGGGGGGAAGTATATGGCCCATGCATGAGAGAGAGAGCGGGGGTGACCAGTGCGTGGGGGAGATGCTTGCGAGGGTGGGGAGCCGTGCTGAGAATCGACGGCGTGCAGAGAGTGGGTCTGGTCGAGGCATCTAAAATGGCTGCCGTGCACGACAAAATTGTGGCATTGGACAAAAAGGCAAGATGGCGCAGACGATGTTTATCAATAAGGATTCATTTATAACAAAATATTTACTCGCAGTGACAAAATGGTGGTCAACACTTCCTGATTTCCATCGAATCGAACGTTAACAGACGTCATGCAGCAAAAAAAAAAAAAAAAGCTCACGCACAGCCGCTGGAAGACATGTATCAACATATTCAGAAAACATAAGGGGTCAGGATACGTCTCCCGCACCCCCTTATACCTAGTAATTTAATTAAAACGAAACACAAAATGGCGAATTCCCGTTTCGCTACCAGTTTGCGGCCCAGTTCGCGGCTCGGGAAGCGCTTCTACCGTGAAAAATATATATTTTTTTATTTTCCCCACGAGACCCTTTAATAACCCCAACATCATTCCTAGGGGGTCAAGAGAGGTATACCTTTCCCCCTTTCATTAAATTCCCCCTTCGTTTTTCACCTCTTCTTCTCTCTCGATCCTACCGAGAGATAAGATGGCGGCCGCTCCGGACTGTTTAGAATGTTGACAGACACCGGGGAGCCAATCAGCTTCGCATCGCAAAGTTCCGATACGCGAAAAGTTCGCGAACCGGAGCGCAGCCCGGAGCGCTGTTACAGATATATATCTTGATTTAAACGTTAATTTCTCAAAATCCACTGAAGCACATATATTGAGACCTAGCAAAGGCACATCGGGCTAACAGTCCCTACAATTTTGCCAAGTTTCGTGCAAATCCATTCAGCCGTTCGAGCTAAAAGTGAGGCCAACCGCCCTATGGAAATTAACATGGGAAAAACGCGTTTTGGGACCCCCCTTTTTTCTCGGCCCCCCCTTGCCGAACCCCCCCCAAATTTTCAAGGGCTGCTCAGAAACAAAATGTGCCATTTTCCTGAAAATTTCAGCCGATTCCGTCCACAAACGCCAAAGTTATTAGACATAGAATTTTCAAAAATCCCATAGGGAATAAATCCTAACTATATATACCTACTGGCGACCGCCAGTAGGATATATATATATATATATATATATATATATATATATATATATATATATATATTCCTCAACTTTAGAATGTCCACAGACTGGGGCCAGAAGATTTAAAACATCACTGCTCCTGTACACCGGTAAGTAGTACCAAGTGACTCTGACTTGACATTGTTCCACCCTGGAAGAGACAAAAGGGTCCTCCTATTCGTGCCACCTCTGTGTACTTAGATCATGTCCTTTTTTTCGCTCCTGTGTAGGCAGATTCGGAGCTCACTCACACTTTTTTTTCTCATCAGTGGAGTTTCCTGTACTAGTTCGAAATGTTAAGTTTCAATTAATTTCATTGAGACCGGTTTGTTCTGTTTTCTTGTTTGTTGTTTTTGGCGAATAACGAGAATTCTGTCTTGGTTTGGTTGCAATTGAGATAGGTGTTGGACATAAAGTCCTGGATGATGTGCAGGCAGTGTTTGCGGGCTTGTAAGACTGAAGCAGTGGAGGCTTTTGTATCTAGCTCTTACGAGCCTGCCACATGCTCAACATATATAAAAGCGCATCTGCTGCAAATTCACAGACCGCAAAGCATTTATTTTACACTTGTAAATGTTACCAGCGTGGTCTAGTAGGCATTGTTTTCTCCCTTTTACGTACTTCAGTCCATATATGTTGTTCTTATTATCCCAAACCTGGTGCAAACTAAAACGATCAGATTAGTAAATATGGGATTCTAAGGTAAAAGAGTCCATATACAATAGAAGGAAGTCGCATATGTAATTTGACAAACCATAGCATGTACTAGTAAATCTCCCATTGGGCACAAAACCCTACTTTCTGACACTATAAATCCACCAGGGAATTATTTTCAACACAAAGAATATGATTAGGAAAGTAACCCTACATTTCGGCTTTAGTTGCAAACGTTTATGCACATCCACATGTAATTGGATCACAAAATCCATTTTCAAGGGCACGGTTCCAGGCCTGTCTTTTTTAATAAAGGTTGAAGTAATCTTACCATTGCAAATGGCAATAGAGAATATTGATATTCAACCATTATGATGGACTCTGAACAATCCCAACCTTACTATTAGGGGCAGTTTGTAAGCCGTCCTTAATGGTCCTGTTTGCAACAGTTGGTGTGTACCCCTCCTCACCTCCCCCGATACATACACAAGTGCGACTTTCTTGAGTGCACTATAGGTAGTTTTAGACCCTTGCAATGATTGCAGTTTTTTTCTGCTTGTGGTAAGAGTAATCTTGTTTTCAGTCAGGTATTTGAGTGATAGAAACACTGAAGGTAAAGTTGCATCAGGGCAAAGGGTTTGTGCATGGAAAATTGGTTTTCTTTGTGAAGAAAAGAAAAACCATGTTCAAATGCACCCTTGAGTAACATTTCAAGATGCAGAAATTATCCCTACCACCGCTCCACTTGCCAGGAATTGGCAGTCATAAATGTCATTTAAGTGAGTGTTTCAGAAAAGTATATGACTTGGGTAGATATTGTTTGAATACTTACAGGATTAAGGAAGAATCCCAGAAATTTGAAATTTGCTCCAAATGTAAGGCTAATCCTCTGAGTACATTTCCAAACTTACCTTCTCCTACATTATGAAATGGACCTTCAGATTATGTTTTAAATGCCAAGCACACGTTCCTAATTATTTTGATGTCAAGCTCCTACCTGTGATCCTGCCAATATTAAAAGAGCAAATCCTCGCTCCACCAACCTATACCATTTAGTAGTAGTATGCCTGTGACAAACAGTTGGTCTCCAAAACTTTGTATGTGCTACGTTTGCATCTCGACTCTTTGGGCGGTCTGGAGGCTTCCACATAGGCAGCAGCCAGGCAGGCCAGAAAAGATTCAAAAGGACTGGACTTCAAAATGTTCTCCTGTCAAGAAGAAACGGGAAGCACTGGGCTCCACGTTCAGGAAGCATCGCAGCTGAGTACCGTCTTTTCTGTTCAGTGTCGGGGTATGTCCTTGAGCAGAAGTGGAACCTCTAAATATATATATTGTGAGCTTCTGGCTGTCACAAACGAGCAATTGCAATGCAATAGGTAGCGCGTTTACGAAACTCTCAAATGCAAGAACTTTTACATTGCAAATGGTTGTTTGCAAAAGTGACCTATGCCACACTTTCAGTTTAATTGTGGTGGGCCCTCTTACTTAGACACGGCTTGTCTTAATAAAGTGCTGTGGCTGCAATTAATGTTCAAGCATGGCATGGGGCGATTTACCAACAATAACCATACGGCCGCAAATAAATCAAAGGCGCCCCCGCCACTGTGGTGTGCCGTGATATGAGAAAAACAAAATAAAGCCTTATGAGAGAGCGTGCTGAAAAGCATTTCCCAAAATAGTGCTTGGAGGCTGTAATTAAAGCCTACTGAGCACCAGCACGTGTTACAGGGGATGTCCTCCTGGGAGGTTACAAATTAAAACAAGGCTGTAATTAGGAAGGACTAACACGCCTATTAATGAATTAGAAGCCAGCATTCACCAAGGACAATGACACAAGCCAATGAAAAATGTGGGTGAAGAGTAGGCGGGTCTTCAAGTATATACCTCAATACAGCATGCCTCTCAGCGCATGCTCTGCCCAGGCTCGACCTAAAAACACAGTCGACCACCCTACGTAATTTTACTTCTATCCAGATCTGCCTGTTAAATGGGCCTTCTGCTTCGAGGCCCTGAGTATCTAGTTGCACTGAGAAGTTGAGGTATGTAGCACACAGCCAGATGCTGCGTGCACCGACGCAGTTCGAAGGGTTGGTAGTTGTCACTGGATGCTATTCACAAAAATACACACTGTGGTTTCATGACCACCATGTAAGCAAGTGTGGTTAGGCTGGCATTCTGGGTTGATGGATTAGTCGTGCGGGTAGTGGAAAATCTCCAGCAATCCCCCAAAGGTTGCTGCCTACATCACAGACCATGAAGAGCTGAAATACTTTTCCAGATACTTCAATTTAAAGAGATTTGGGACAGTAATTGCAGACGATAGGAAACATACCATGACTGGAAACCATTTTGTCACAGACTGAAATAGGGCGGGTGAAATCCAGTAGAGCTTGTGGTTCGTGTGTTGATGGTGCTTTCTCAGATGCCCACATTTGTAAAGGAATTCTGCAATCCAGCTGCCTTTTCAGGAAGTAATCTGGAAATGTAACAATCTACCGACCTTATTCTTGTTTATCTTGTACAGTTTCCAATGTCGACAGCACACCTTTTCAAAGTTTGGTGGGCTTAAATTTGTATGGTTAGAAAATGCACATTTTCCTGTATTTATACCTCTCATATTAAAACTACAGTTTCGTGTCCTCCCCTCCAACCTTGCACGATGCCTTTATCCCTCTGTAAGCACGTCTGAAAAAAAACAGAGGAAGACCTGGCTACAACAGAGGGAATTGGGCCTGTAACTTGGTGTTCTGTATGCAGTGGACTTGTTTGTGCTCGATGTCACTTCTGTGTAGGCTTTGTTTCCAAGCGCCGTTAATATATCTCGCAAACTTTTTTCTGAAAAGTGCAGAAGAA
Organism: Lissotriton vulgaris; assembly: GCF_964263255.1. Classification (NCBI taxonomy): domain Eukaryota; kingdom Metazoa; phylum Chordata; class Amphibia; order Caudata; family Salamandridae; genus Lissotriton; species Lissotriton vulgaris. The sequence continues at coordinate 1,945,872,368 of NC_141685.1, forward strand.
GTATTTCTGGAATTGATTGGTGTGCTTTCGCCGCACGCGTAGAGAATTAATTGGCAAATCTGCAATAGAATTGTAATAGGATGCTCAACTGAGGAAGGCAACACGTTGAGGAAGGTTCATTCCACAATCGCAATGAAAGCATATGTCGATGGCGACCTTTAACAGGATGCCCTTGCAAAGGGAAGAGTGATTCGAAAGACATGGCTCTGTAAGGAGCCTAATAAAAAGCCTTTTTCAAAGTTTTAGTTATAGCCACTCCAACAAACTTGTTTTGCTTGTGGCAGTTCCTACCCTGAACTCTCCATCGACCTTACCAGCCACCGAAATGCAATATTAAGGAAAGCTTCACCTCACGCTGCACCACTGATCAGTGTTATTAACAGATAAATCTACAATTTGGTTGCATGGAGGGGCCTTATGGCCCATTTAAAATGGATATGCTCCTCTTTACTTAAATCTCATAGACAGCACAATGTCTGAGACTTTACCGAGACCTGTTTCAGTGCCATTGCTAGCAGTTTCAGCTCTTAGAAAAGTTGTTTAGGTATTTTAGAAGGCTATAATGGCTGCAATTTTGTGGAAAAATATTAAAGTTTGCTCATTACCACCCTTATCCGTTGCCCTCCTAGGCTAATCAAAAGCTTCTATCTCTAGACTTATGGCTCAGCTTAAAATGTTTTTCTCCTCAGAAGTCTGCTTTGTCTAACCACAACTTCATTTTGGTGTAGTGATTGTTCTAGGTATTGGTGAACCAACCATTTTTAGGTTTATAAAATCGATTAAGTGCTTCTCAAATATAACGGAAGGAACGTTGTTAGTGTGTGACCTAATCCTGCTTTCAGAATAGCTGTTTGACCTTGATAACCCTTCTGCACTCACCTATAATGTGCGGCCTGGCATTGCAGTAGTGTCCTGTTTTCTGTCTTTTGACTGATCTGATGGAATGTCTTTGCAGAGGTGGCTGACTGACATCTGAGTACAAGGCCATTTTCTGGGTCATTCCAGAGACACAAAGATCTTTTTCATAATTGCATTCAAAGTACACTTTACAGGTAGCAGAGAGTTAAATTCCTAATGTGGATTTTTAGGATTAGTTTGGGAATTGACAAATGTGCACCAGCTCTGAAGTGCACATTTTTGCTGTTTCCCCTAAAAATAAAGTCTTATTTCACTTGGAGATCTTTTGGGATCCAGGCTTGAATCGTAGTAAGAAGTAACAAGTGTAAGAGGAAAAAGGCAACATACTCATTCAGTAAATAATTTCTGCAACACAGTTTGTCAACCCAAGTGTCTATGAATACCACAGTGTCTGTAAAAATGTGGGAACAAGTCCAGGTCATAGCCTTGTAGGTTAGACCGCAATAAATGAGATGGAAAGTACTTGGGTGAGTGTCTTCCAATTACTTCAATTAAAACCCCCACACACACCCCAGAGCGGCTTTCCATTATTTTAGAAGGTCCGTAGTATTAATGAAGACCAGTCACATGGAAATCAGTTGATCCCTGTTCCAAAAGACTGGCTTGAACTGCAAGTCAATTCCCCCATGTGCAATACAAGTTGCATCTCCACAGCATGACCTAGTGAACTGATACTCTGGGCACAGCGAACATGGCGTACAAGGTTGAAAATGCCCCTTTCACATAGAAGAGATTTCACAAAAATGAGCTGGAAATTCTTGAACTAGCACCTCAGTCTTGACTAATGTATGATGATTGACACAAAAGTGCCCTTGCCGTAAACAGAATGAACCATATTACCTTCAGCAGTGCTAACCACCCCACTTCTAACATTTAATAGTGTAATTATCTGGATATTAGGCTGCACTAGCTGGTGCTTAAGAGCATGGCTTGGGACCTCCTAACCTCACATGCAGTTATTTATAGTTAAAACCTCCTCATTGCTACCGCACAATGGAAATTAGCAATGGTACAAGTATGTGGACTGTGTTTCTAGCCTGTAACACCACTTGAAAGCAGAACAAATCGAACTACTTCAGTATTTATATCAATATAAGGCTCTCAAATTCAGAGGGCCATCAGCAGAAGTACGTTCTTCTATGTTTATCTACGTATACTCCTGGCAGTAAGAAGACTTTCTTGGCAGCAGTAAGGATGCGCCAGAAAGGAATACCTAACTTTTCGTATGTAAAAGATAGTTCTGATATGCTAAAATCTCTGAATACAAGCAGTGATGAAACGATCCCAACTGAATAGTAACATTGGCAGGTGAGTTATAGGAGACCCATAATCATTTTGCTCTGTTCTGTGACAGTCATGCCTTTTTAGGTCTAGTGAAAATCTATCTCCACTCTACCTTCTTCTAGGATTCAATACTTCAGCCAAATTGACTTGTATGGAGCAATGACTTTTGACCAATTGCATACTAGTGTTTTGTTGTAATTAAATAGATACTTTCTACTGCTCTGATGTGATCATGCGCCTTAGTTCTAATTGTGGAAATCTGTGGTGCTGTAAACTTGCGGCCAAAGCCTGATGGGCAGTAAAGTCCATAGGCTTCAGTAATTGCCCCTCCTCTTGTTGCTACTAAGACCCATTGATCAGCTATGTGGATTCTTTTATTTCCTTGAACGTTAAAATGGACCCTGAATGGAGAGAGTGAGCGTAACTCAATAGAGATTGATAAATGCATCAATCAAGTCTGGAATGAGCATTTTCACTGCAAAATAATAGCATTGGCAGATTACCTGAATTATAAAATCGTGTCCGCCACTAGCTGTGTACCTGTGGTTGGTTGGTGTGGTGGTAACAGTGCCAGACCACTATCGTCATTAACATCCCCGCAGAAGGTCATGAATGTAGAAAATCCAACAAAATTAGATTAAAATCCAGACACGAGGTCTAATGCTAAAACAATATGCCCAGGACAAAGAAAGTTGAAATAGTAGGTCCTCCTGCTGCTTGTTGTTCAGAGCACTTATTTCTAAGCTTGTCTTGGGAATGGAGCTCATGCTGGTCATTGAATGTATGCTGTTAGATGCACTTTAGCACTGGTTAGCAGTAGTAAAGTGCCCAGAATTCTAAAGCCAGCAAAGAATAAGTCCGCAAAATAGGAGGGCAGAAGGCAAAAAGTCGGGGGAATCCATGTCAATGATGCCAGGTCTAACATATGCTTCAATAAAATCCAACTTGGTGATTCTAACCCATGAAGGTGAATGCGCATTTAGTTGTCAAATTCATATTCTTTGTGCTGCTGCAACTGCTCAAGGCTCTTTTATGTTAAAGGGGACTCCTGTTAAGTTACTTTATACTGTTACAATTGAGACAAGAGTTTGCATGTGTTTTCATGCTGAAGAATCTACAACCAGTTGCAAATTATTTTACTGCATCATCCAATGATGAGAATAGAAATCCGACCTGAAAAAAATCAAAGTGCAAGGTGGCTGTTAACAGCTTTTGGCAAATTAAGTAATATTCTTCCTCTGAGTGCCTACATGAAAATTACTTTAACTCTGCGTGCCTGTGGTTCCTGGTAACTAGTTAGTCACTAGTTAGTCATCAGTCTTCCTAGCAAGCAGTTTAAAGTTCAGTGTTGCAAGGTAGAGTAAACTTGCTGGGTACTCAGTAGATTTCTCTGTCCATTAGTTTTTTTACATACCATGACGGACAGAGGTTTGAAAGCAGTGACTATTATGCTACACATGTTATATATCCACTTCCTGAAACTGATCTGTGTGACCTCTAGCCACCATGTGTATTAGCTCTCTGAATGTTTTGTTTGAAGACTTGCAGTATTGAGTTTTCTATTAAGCTGGGTCTGGTGGCTTAGTGGACTGATTCGTCCACTGTCTGAGCCTGTCTTTGAACTCATGGTCACAGGTTCAAATCCTGGTGGGGCCACTCACTTTCGACCTTCTGAGGTCAATAAAATGAGCACCATTGAATTGGGTAACAATAAACAGCTGTAATTCAGTGCCAAGATGTCCACGGATGAGCTTGCGCTTTACAAATACACGTTATGTCATTAATGTATAATGTGATGTTTCTGCAAAAGGTTATGTTGAATGAACCCTAATATCCTTGAATGGGTGACCATTATGTACCTTTTTGTATGCAGATTACAAATACTTATCATGCATACACATGCGCTGCCCTCCATATCCTTTGTTTGATCGAAGACGCATAAAGAAGCCGTACATTATTTTAGTTGTTCCGGCAGTGAGATCCAAAGACAGAAGTACTCTCTAACTTTTGGCTAAATTGATGTGGATCAAGGCTTTTGCCCTCCTTCCCACTGGAAGTAAAGCATTTGTTGCCAAACACCAAAGTCCCAAACCTGTGACCTGTTTCCAGGGCAAAACCTTCAGGTTCTGGTCCTAAGGTGTTGAGGATGGTGTCTATCTTTTTCCGCATCCAGGCCAGTCATTGCAAACGGTCTCGATACGCTGATGCTGATGCAAGGCACAAAGATCGAGGCAATACAAAGTTGCGGTCGAAATTTGGCACATTTTACGGTGAAAACGTGCTGTTCTATTGTTGATAACTGCTGGGCAAAGAATATACTGATGTAGAAACTCTCTCAAAGGAACTATGCAGTTCTGAGCTGAGATTAGCGATGATCAAAGGTATGGACAATGAAGACAAACTCTTAGTCATTGGTAGTGGGTGGTGCCAGTGCTACAGGCGTCACTCTGAATTATAGTGCTGCTGACTTCGCATCCACTTTGGAAGTGGAAGGAAGTCTCAGTTTCTTGTGCCATATTTACATACTAATTGGTTATAAAAGCATATTGCGTGTTTTAGATATCACTGCATTAAATAGTTTTGTGGGCGAGTACAGCGTGTGTCCGACCCATTTCCTGGCAGAGAGAAGCCTGGCTTTGCAGGTTCAAGAAGCCGTGCAGTTCTGGTTGCTTTGAACGCGCCCAGGCCGAGAAATACACCAAACTCAGCTGGATGGGTAAATAGTTCATAAAAAGCACCACCTTCTGCTCAAGATTTTAACTATGAAAATGACAGTGTGTATCCTCGGTTAATGCCCGGATTAAAAGCCTGCATTACTTCCAAACCTCCCAGTGAGCTGCGGCATGGCACATCACACGACTGAAGGCCACACTGTCACAAGGTGACCTTTCATCCTTGGTGTAGAACAGTGCGGGGCTCTTGTAATTCTACAGAACACACAGGCGATTGGCTGTCCTTCACAATGCCAAAGTGGCTGAGGTAGATTTCTATGCAGGAGAAATGCACTAGACTGCCTGCAATTCTTTTGTTCTGTTATCTGTTTTCATCTCTGGACCATTTGCACTTGGTACTGTGCACCGAATAGATTGAAAAGAATCACTTGAAGTCCATACAGGCTGTGGACGATGTTTGAGGGTCCCCTGAAACTGAATTGTTTCACATCCTTTGGCTGGGTCATGGTAATCTCTTTCAGCCGCGGTAGTGTGCACCCGCAGAAAGAAATGCAGAGTTTGACATGATACAGTGGCCTCTGCTGGCAGATAGCCAGCCCAAGGTGCTTACAGGAAGTGGACGTTTTCTGCTATGCAGACCGTCTATCCATGAAAGAACGGATAAGAAGCGAAGTATTATGAACAAGGACGGGGCCTCTGCACGCTGGGGGTGAGTCTGTCAATGTTTTGCTGGTTCCACCAAAGTACACAATAAAAAATGAATCGAGAATGCGTCTATTTTTCAAGGTTGCTGATACCAGATGTTTTTTCAATCGAATGGCAGTTATCTAGTTAGTTATGCTTTAGTAAGTTGTAAAAATAAGTGGACCTTTGTAGCTCTCAGAAAACATGTAAATCTGCCATCTTCAAAGCTGCGCGGGCTTTGCGAAACAGCTTGGACACGTTGCGCCACTGTGGGCTTGGCCTGGCCTCCTGGCATGAACTGCGAGCAGACTTCTTCTCAGCATGAGCTGAAGGAATAAATCATTGGTCCAGGTACTCAGTAAACGAACGCAGGCCTTTCAGCCTTTTGGATGGCGACCCGGAGAGATTTGCATTGTATATAGCGGTGACTGCACAAAAAGGTTAGAACGGGGGTCGGTTTTCTCATACCGCTTACAGTCAGTCCTCTGACTGGACTGCTGGGATTTTTTATGCTGTGTCCAAATGTGATAACATTCATACCCTTTGTAAGTCCATGAGTTGGGCAAATACTTGTATGTGTGGGAGCAAAAGCGTACCCCAAAGTTTGAACTGTCCAAAAGTTACCTCATTCGGTTCTCCCACAGTTTACTGGATAGGAGACCGTGTTAAACCCCACTTTTAAGAGGCAGTGTGTCCCTGTGTTAAGGCACCTCCCAGAGCATCAAATTACCGTAGTAAAACAGCTCTAATAAGTAATTAGGTTCACTCAATAATTTACTTTTAGATCAACAAAAAGTTAAGAGTTTTATTAAAAAAATGCAAATAAGCGTTGGTCAATGCCATGAATTGCGGTCCAGGCACCCGTCCGCGCCTGGACCGCGCCCAGCGCCAGAACCCCTGGCCCCCGCATCTGCCATGACGAACGCTGCCACTACGACGCCAGCACTCTGCACATTCTCAACTCTGGACGGACCCACACCTGCTTCAAAGCCACCCCAAAACGCACACACTGTTCCTCACCTGCCGGAACTGCAGCTACACCAGCCTCAGAGCCGACAAACCACCAGCAAAGAAAAATCTCAACCACCTCCGATGCATACTATTGAACACCGGCTCCACACGCAAACACGCTGTCGAGCTCTGGGACCTGCTCAACACAACATCCCCGGATGTCGCCTTCCTGACAGAGACATGGTTGAATGACTCCTCCGCACCCGACATCGCCATAGCCACCTCAGATGGCTACAAGATCACCCGCAGAGACCGCACTAACGAAGTCAGGAGGAATCGCCATCATCCACAAGAACCGCATCAGGGTCTCGACTAGCACCGACGACGCGCTCAGCACCGCCGAACACAGGCACTTCCAGATCCACACAGACCCTAAGTCCACCCTCCGAGGCACCCTTGTCTACCGACCCCCCCGGACCCCATCCCCAGTTCAGCGACCCCATCGCCGACTTCATGAGCACGCACGCCCTGACCTCCGCCGACTACATCCTCCTCGGAGACCTGAACTTTCACCTTGAGAACAACAGCGACAACTCCACAACCCTGATCGATAACCTCACCAACCTCGGACTGAAGCAACTCGTCACAATGCCCACCCACTCCGCCGGCCACACGCTCGACCCCGTCGTCTTCTCAAGCCCGCATGTCTCCATCAGCCACACTACCAAACTCCTCTGGACCGACCACCGCTGCATCCACTTCGCCTTCCAGAAACCCACCACACCCAACAGAACAAGACCCTGAGCACAATCCACTCCGGCTCTCCATCAGACCCATTCCCGCACACCGTCTTCAACAAAGCAAGCAGCTCCATCGCACCCCGCCTGCGCAACATCATCAATCTTTCCCTCGAGATCGCGACCTGCCCAGAGAGCTGGAAACACGCCGAGATCAACACCCTACTCAAAAAACCTAAGGCAGACCCAAGAGACATCTAGAACTTTCGACCCATCTCTCTGCTTCCTTCCCGGCCAAGGTCATCGAGAAAATCGTCAACAGACCGCTAACCCGATACCTCGAAAAAAACAGAATCCGGGATCCTTCCCAGTCAGGGTTCCGCCGCAACCACAGCACTGAGACTCCCCTCCTCGCCGCCACCGATGACATCAGGACCCTGCTGGACAACGGTGTGACCGCAGCACTCATCCTTCTAGACCTCTCCGCCGCCTTCAACACCGTCTGCCACCGCACTTTACGCGCACGCCGCAGGGATCCGAGACCAGACTCTGGAATGGATCACCTCCTTCCTCTCCGGCAGAACCCAGAGCGTTCGCCTCCCCCCATTCAGTTCCAAAGCCTCCGAGATCATCCGCGGCATACCCCAGGGAGCCTCCCTCAGCCTGACACTGTTCAACATTTACATGGCCCACGCGCACACGTTGCCCGACAGCACGACCGCAACATAATCTCCGCCTACGACACTCAACTGATCTTCTACTTCACCAAGGACCCCATCACCGCCAAAGCCAACCTCCAGGAAGGAATGCAGGCCGTCGCCGACTGGATGAAGATCAGCCGTCTGAAGCTGAACTCAGACAAGACGGAGGTCCTCATCCTCAGCTCCAACCCTTCAGCCTGGGACGACTCCTGATGACCAACGGCAAAGGGGGCAGCACCGACACCCACCGACCATGCACGCAACCTGGGAATCATCCTCGACTCAACGCTTTGAATGACCAAGCAAGTCAACGCCGTCTCCTCCTCCTGCTCCAACACCCTCCGCATGCTCCGCAAGATCTACAGATGGATCCCGACAGATACAAGAAAGACAGTCACACAGGCCCTCGTCAGCAGCAGATTCAACTACGGAAACGCCCTCTACGCGGGAGACCCGACCAAGCTCATCAAACAACTACAACGCATCAAAAATGCCTCGGCACGACTGATCCTCAACATACCACGACACGGCCACATCACCACTCACTTGAGAAACCTGCATCAGCTTCCCATCAACAAGAGGATATCCTTAAAGCTCCTCATCCACGCACACAAAGCACTCCACAAGACCGGCCCAGCCTACCTCAACAGACTGCTCTTCTACATCCCCAACCGCCAGCTACGCTCTGCCGACCTCTCACTCGCCACCGTCCCGCGCATCCGAAGAACAACCACCGGTGGGAGATCCTTCTCCCACCTCGCCGCCAAGACATGGAACACCCTCCCACTGAGCCTACGACAGACCCAAGACCTGCTGATCTTCAGGAAGATACTCAAGACCTGGCTGTTCGATCAGTAGCGCCCCCCCCGTGCCTTGAGACCCTTGCGGGTATGTAGTGCGCTTTACAAATTATTGATTGGATTGATGAATTCTCTCATATGCAAAGTTATGCAGAGAATGTAAAAATCAGGAAATATTCTAAGCCCAAATAAGCAGAAAATCACAAGAAAATGTACAGCATCCCTTGCAGCATCATTTCTTTAGCAAATCAGAACACAGTAGTAATACTTATCATTACCTTAGCACATAAACACCATGCCAGTTCTTAAAAAAATATATTCAGCACCCTCTTGGCTAATATAATCCGCAGATGTTCAAACAAATGGAAACCGTTAAACGAATAATACTTTGTCACTGAATAAACCTAGTGAAAAACAAGTGCGAGATAATTATTGCAGTCTTACATTTGCACCATATATAGTTAACCTTGAACAAAACAATACAGCAATGGAACTAAACTACTATGTTCTCAGTTTGTAAAGTCAAGTGTGAAGAGGCATATTATTCGTCATTATTAATGCACAAAATAGAAGTCACAAAAAAGTATTCCACATATGTAAAATTATATTTCTTTAGCTGTAGTAATACTTCGGAAGGCATATGGTTACATGGTGTGCCTAGATAGTTTGTATTGCATATTAAGTTACATTAATATCATTCCCATTGCTAAAACCAGGGCTTTAAGCAAGATGAAAAAGGCTTGGGTGGTGGGTATGTCAGGGGTTTGGCCAAATAAGTGTTCCTAGAAGTCCTTTCCAAGAGGCTTGGCCTAAGTATCTAAGGGTGTACATTAAAACATGTAAAATCTTGTACTTACCACAGTGTCACCAGTCTAGTGTTTAGGTGCTTTTTTAAAACTTTTCTATTATTGCATCCACACCTCCACACCAATCATACAGCAACAGACCTATGCCTAAAACTATGAAATCTACTGTTTTTTTTTAGACTTGTCAGCAGTATCTGATAAATGAGTAACAACAATGACTTTCTTGTGAATAATTAGAATTACAAAGGTTTCAGTTTTTAAAATTTGAGATGGAGTGAAACCTTACCAAGGTCTTCGGAAGGGGTACTGGCTTTCAGAGTGTTTAAGTACTCCTACTCTCCTCTTCACACTACTTTCCTCTGCAGTCTTTTTCCAATAGACGCATATGCCATTTTTAGGTCTCGGCTTCGAGACCTATTGTGACTGAGTTCACTCTCAACGGAGCCAGAGCGGTGAACGAGCGCCGATTGCATCTCGTGGACGCGCACGCCGAGCCTCCTGGAGCCGTGCACATCTCTTGCTCTTCACCCTTCCGTGAGTGCTTCACACTCACGGAAGCACACACTCACGCACGCACGCATGCACACACACACACACACACACACCCTCCCTCTCTGCCAACTCCCTCTCTGCCGCCCCCCCTCGACCCCCACTCACCGGGCTCTTTCCCTCGCAGCGGGTCAGTCATGGCAGCAGGCAGACTCGGTGTCTTCTCCAGGGATCTTCAGGTGATGTGCACGCCCACGCTGCGTCTCGTGCGCGCCCACCACGCTGTTTCGCGCCCGTTGATCCTCAGCTTGTTGCTTACAGCCAGTGGGTTGAACTTGAATGTACTCGACAAAATATCCTTATATAACTAAAAAGTGAGCATCATCTTCATCTCACGTTTGTAAAGGTAACCATGAACACCAATTGTGTTAAAATATATTGAATACGATAGATCACCTTCCACTCGCCCATACATATACTTTAAATTCCTTATTCATATTATTAGAACAAAGCAACGCAGAAGATAATTTTTTGTTGTCTGTGGGTGGGGAGATGGGGTTAGCACTCTCTGCCCTCTTTTCCTATCATTGACTCTTTGGCGCCTATAGGAAAAACCCAAGCTGCTTATACTTTAGAGGAATTCTGCATAAGGATTATTATAGTGTGAGTGCAGAGTGCGCACAGTTCAGAGTGCGCAGAGTGTGAAGTAGTGAGTGCAGAGTGAGTAGTAGTGAGTGCAGAGTGTGAAGTAGTGAGTGCAGAGTGAGTGTGCAGAGTGTGAATGCAGCATGCAGAGTTGAGTGCAGAGTGTGAGTGCAGAGTGTAAGTGTGAGTGCAGAGTGCAGAGTAGTGAGTGCAGAGTAGTGAGTGCAGAGTGTGAGTAGTGAGTGCAGAGTGCAGAGTAGTGAGTGCAGAGTAGTGAGTGCAGAGTAGTGAGTGCAGAGTAGTGAGTGCAGAGTAGTGAGTGCAGAGTAGTGAGTGCAGAGTAGTGAGTGCAGAGTAGTGAGTGCAGAGTAGTGAGTGCAGAGTAGTGAGTGCAGAGTAGTGAATAGTGAGTAGTGAGTGCAGAGTAGTGAATAGTGAGTAGTGAGTGCAGAGTAGTGAGTAGTGAGTAGTGAGTGCAGAGTAGTGAGTAGTGAGTGCAGAGTAGTGAGTGCAGAGTGCAGAGTAGTGAGTGCAGAGTAGTGAGTGCAGAGTAGTGAGTGCAGAGTAGTGAGTGCAGAGTAGTGAGTGCAGAGTAGTGAGTGCAGAGTAGTGAGTAGTGAGTAGTGAGTGCAGAGTAGTGAGTAGTGAGTGCAGAGTAGTGAGTGCAGAGTGTGAGTAGTGAGTGCAGAGTGCAGAGTAGTGAGTGCAGAGTAGTGAGTGCAGAGTAGTGAGTGCAGAGTAGTGAGTGCAGAGTAGTGAGTGCAGAGTAGTGAGTGCAGAGTAGTGAGTGCAGAGTAGTGAATAGTGAGTAGTGAGTGCAGAGTAGTGAATAGTGAGTAGTGAGTAGTGAGTGCAGAGTAGTGAATAGTGAGTAGTGAGTAGTGAGTAGTGAGTAGTGAGTGCAGAGTAGTGAGTAGTGAGTGCAGAGTAGTGAGTAGTGAGTGCAGAGTAGTGAGTAGTGAGTGCAGAGTAGTGAGTAGTGAGTGCAGAGTAGTGAGTGCAGAGTAGTGAGTAGTGAGTTCAGAGTAGTGAGTAGTGAGTTCAGAGTAGTGAGTGGTGAGTAGTGAGTAGTGGTTGCAGAGTAGTGAGTAGTGAGTGCAGAGTGCAGAGTAGTGAGTGCAGAGTAGTGAGTGCAGAGTAGTGAGTGCAGAGTAGTGAGTGCAGAGTAGTGAGTGCAGAGTAGTGAGTAGTGAGTGCAGAGTAGTGAGTAGTGAGTAATGAGTGCAGAGTAGTGAGTGCAGAGTAGTGAGTGCAGAGTAGTGAGTAGTGAGTAGTGAGTAGTGGTTGCAGAGTAGTGAGTAGTGAGTGCACATTGCAGAGTAGTGAGTGCGGAGTAGTGAGTGCAGAGTAGTGAGTGCAGAGTAGTGAGTAGTGAGTGCAGAGTAGTGAGTAGTGAGTGCAGAGTAGTGAGTGCAGAGTAGTGAGTAGTGAGTGCACATTGCAGAGTAGTGAGTGCAGAGTAGTGAGTAGTGAGTGCAGAGTAGTGAGTGCAGAGTAGTGAGTGCAGAGTAGTGAGTGCAGAGTAGTGAGTGCAGAGTAGTGAGTGCAGAGTAGTGAGTGCAGAGTAGTGAGTAGTGAGTGCACAGTAGTGAGTGCGGAGTAGTGAGTGCAGAGTAGTGAGTAGTGAGTGCAGAGTAGTGAGTAGTGAGTGCAGAGTAGTGAGTAGTGAGTGCAGAGTAGTGAGTAGTGAGTGCAGAGTAGTGAGTGCAGAGTAGTGAGTAGTGAGTGCAGAGTAGTGAGTGGGTGCAGAGTAGTGAGTAGTGAGTGCAGAGTAGTGAGTGGGTGCAGAGTAGTGAGTAGTGAGTAGTGAATGCAGAGTGCAGAGTAGTGAGTAGTGAGTGCAGAGTAGTGAGTAGTGAGTGCAGAGTAGTGAGTAGTGAGTGCAGAGTAGTGAGTAGTGAGTGCAGAGTAGTGAGTAGTGAGTGCCGAGTAGTGAGTGGTAGTGAGTGCAGAGTAGTGAGTGCAGAGTAGTGAGTGCAGAGTAGTGAGTGCAGAGTAGTGAGTAGTGGTTGCAGAGTAGTGAGTAGTGAGTGCACATTGCAGAGTAGTGAGTGCAGAGTAGTGAGTGCAGAGTAGTGGGTGCAGAGTAGTGAGTAGTGAGTAGTGAGTGCAGAGTAGTGAGTAGTGAGTGCAGAGTAGTGAGTAGTGAGTGCAGAGTAGTGAGTGCAGAGTAGTGAGTGCAGAGTAGTGAGTAGTGAGTGCAAAGTAGTGAGTAGTGAGTGCAGAGTAGTGAGTGCAGAGTAGTGAGTAGTGAGTGCAGAGTAGTGAGTGCAGAGTAGTGAGTAGTGAGTGCAGCATAGTGAGTGCAGAGTAGTGAGTAGTGAGTGCAGAGTAGTGAGTAGTGAGTGCAGAGTAGTGAGTAGTGAGTGCAGAGTAGTGAGTAGTGAGTGCAGAGTATTGAGTGCAGAGTATTGAGTGCAGAGTAGTGAGTGCAGAGTAGTGAGTAGTGAGTGCAGAGTAGTGAGTAGTGAGTGCAGAGTAGTGAGTAGTGAGTTCAGAGTAGTGAGTGCAGAGTAGTGAGTAGTGAGTGCAGAATAGTGAGTAGTGAGTGCAGAGTAGTGAGTGCAGAGTAGTGAGTGCAGAGTAGTGAGTGCAGAGTAGTGAGTGCAGAGTAGTGAGTAGTGAGTGCAGAGTAGTGAGTGCAGAGTAGTGAGTGCAGAGTAGTGAGTAGTGAGTGCACATTGCAGAGTAGTGAGTGCAGAGTAGTGAGTAGTGAGTGCAGAGTAGTGAGTGCAGAGTAGTGAGTGCAGAGTAGTGAGTGCAGAGTAGTGAGTAGTGAGTGCAGAGTAGTGAGTAGTGAGTAGTGGTTGCAGAGTAGTGAGTGCAAATTGCAGAGTAGTGAGTGCAGAGTAGTGAGTAGTGAGTGCAGAGTAGTGAGTAGTGAGTGCAGAGTAGTGAGTAGTGAGTGCAGAGTAGTGAGTAGTGAGTGCAGAGTAGTGAGTAGTGAGTGCAGAGTAGTGAGTGCAGAGTAGTGAGTAGTGAGTGCAGAGTAGTGAGTGCAGAGTAGTGAGTAGTGAGTGCAGAGTAGTGAGTGCAGAGTAGTGAGTAGTGAGTGCAGAGTAGTGAGTAGTGAGTGCAGAGTAGTGAGTAGTGAGTGCAGAGTAGTGAGTAGTGAGTGCAGAGTAGTGAGTAGTGAGTGCAGAGTAGTGAGTGCAGAGTAGTGAGTAGTGAGTGCAGAGTAGTGAGTGCAGAGTAGTGAGTGCAGAGTAGTGAGTAGTGAGTGCAGAGTAGTGAGTAGTGAGTGCAGAGTGCAGAGTAGTGAGTGGTGAGTGCAGAGTGCAGAGTAGTGAGTGGTGAGTGCAGAGTAGTGAGTGGTGAGTGCAGAGTAGTGAGTAGTGAGTGCAGAGTAGTGAGTGCAGAGTAGTGAGTGCAGAGTAGTGAGTAGTGAGTGCAGAGTAGTGAGTAGTGAGTGCAGAGTAGTGAGTGCAGAGTAGTGAGTGCAGAGTAGTGAGTGCAGAGTAGTGAGTGCAGAGTAGTGAGTGCAGAGTGCAGAGTAGTGAGTAGTGAGTGTAGAGTGCAGAGTAGTGAGTAGTGAGTGCAGAGTAGTGAGTAGTGAGTGCAGAGTAGTGAGTGCAGAGTAGTGAGTAGTGAGTAGTGAGTGCAGAGTAGTGAGTAGTGAGTGCAGAGTAGTGAGTAGTGAGTGCAGAGTAGTGAGTAGTGAGTGCAGAGTAGTGAGTAGTGAGTGCAGAGTAGTGAGTGCAGAGTAGTGAGTGCAGAGTAGTGAGTGCAGAGTAGTGAGTGCAGAGTAGTGAGTGCAGAGTAGTGAGTGCAGAGTAGTGAGTGCAGAGTAGTGAGTGCAGAGTAGTGAGTGCAGAGTAGTGAGTGCAGAGTAGTGAGTAGTGAGTGCAGAGTAGTGAGTAGTGAGTAGTGAGTGCAGAGTAGAGAGTAGTGAGTGCAGAGTAGTGAGTGCAGAGTAGTGAGTAGTGAGTGCAGAGTAGTGAGTGCAGAGTAGTGAGTAGTGAGTGCAGAGTAGTGAGTGCAGAGTAGTGAGTAGTGAGTGCAGAGTAGTGAGTAGTAGGTAGTGAGTGCAGAGTAGTGAGTAGTGAGTGCAGAGTAGAGAGTAGTGAGTGCAGAGTAGTGAGTAGTGAGTGCAGAGTAGTGAGTAGTGAGTAGTGAGTGCAGAGTAGTGAGTAGTGAGTGCAGAGTAGTGAGTAGTGAGTAGTGAGTGCAGAGTAGTGAGTAGTGAGTGCAGAGTAGTGAGTAGTGAGTGCAGAGTAGTGAGTGCAGAGTAGTGAGTAGTGAGTGCAGAGTAGTGAGTGCAGAGTAGTGAGTGCAGAGTAGTGAGTAATGAGTAGTGAGTGCAGAGTAGTGAGTGCAGAGTAGTGAGTAGTGAGTGCAGAGTAGTGAGTAGTGAGTGCAGAGTAGTGAGTGCAGAGTAGTGAGTGCAGAGTAGTGAGTGCAGAGTAGTGAGTAGTGAGTGCAGAGTAGTGAGTAGTGAGTAGTGAGTGCAGAGTAGTGAGTAGTGAGTGCAGAGTAGTGAGTAGTGAGTGCAGAGTAGTGAGTGCAGAGTAGTGAGTAGTGAGTGCAGAGTAGTGAGTGCAGAGTAGTGAGTGCAGAGTAGTGAGTAATGAGTAGTGAGTGCAGAGTAGTGAGTAATGAGTAGTGAGTGCAGAGTAGTGAGTAGTGAGTGCAGAGTAGTGAGTAGTGAGTGCAGAGTAGTGAGTGCAGAGTAGTGAGTGCAGAGTAGTGAGTGCAGAGTAGTGAGTGCAGAGTAGTGAATAGTGAGTGCAGAGTAGTGAGTAGTGAGTAGTGACTGCAGAGTAGTGAGTAGTGAGTAGTGAGTGCAGAGTAGTGAGTGCAGAGTAGTGAGTGCAGAGTAGTGAGTGCAGAGTAGTGAGTGCAGAGTAGGGAGTAGTGAGTGCAGAGTAGGGAGTAGTGAGTGCAGAGTAGGGAGTAGTGAGTGCAGAGTAGTGAGTAGTGAGTGCAGAGTAGTGAGTAGTGAGTGCAGAGTAGTGAGTGCAGAGTAGTGAGTAGTGAGTGCAGAGTAGTGAGTGCAGAGTAGTGAGTAGTGAGTGCAGAGTAGTGAGTGCAGAGTAGTGAGTAGTGAGTGCAGAGTAGTGAGTGCAGAGTAGTGAGTGCAGAGTAGTGAGTGCAGAGTAGTGAGTGCAGAGTAGTGAGTGCAGAGTAGTGAGTGCAGAGTAGTGAGTAGTGAGTGCAGAGTGCAGAGTAGTGAGTAGTGAGTGCAGAGTAGTGAGTGCAGATTGCAGAGTAGTGAGTGCAGAGTAGTGAGTAGTGAGTGCAGATTGCAGAGTAGTGAGTGCAGAGTAGTGAGTGCAGAGTAGTGAGTGCAGAGTAGCGAGTGCAGAGTAGTGAGTAGTGAGTGCAGAGTAGTGAGTGCAGAGTAGCGAGTGCAGAGTAGTGAGTGCAGAGTAGTGAGTGCAGAGTAGTGAGTAGTGAGTGCAGAGTAGTGAGTGCAGAGTAGTGAGTGCAGAGTAGTGAGTGCAGAGTAGTGAGTGCAGAGTAGTGAGTGCAGAGTAGTGGGTGCAGAGTAGTGGGTGCAGAGTAGTGGGTGCAGAGTAGTGAGTGCAGAGTAGTGAGTGCAGAGTAGTGAGTGCAGAGTAGTGAGTAGTGAGTGCAGAGTAGTGAGTGCAGAGTAGTGAGTAGTGAGTGCAGAGTAGTGAGTAGTAGGTAGTGAGTGCAGAGTAGTGAGTAGTGAGTGCAGAGTAGTGAGTAGTGAGTAGTGAGTGCAGAGTAGTGAGTAGTGAGTAGTGAGTGCAGAGTAGTGAGTAGTGAGTGCAGAGTAGTGAGTGCAGAGTAGTGAGTGCAGAGTAGTGAGTGCAGAGTAGGGAGTAGTGAGTGCAGAGTAGGGAGTAGTGAGTGCAGAGTAGGGAGTAGTGAGTGCAGAGTAGTGAGTAGTGAGTGCAGAGTAGTGAGTAGTGAGTGCAGAGTAGTGAGTAGTGAGTGCAGAGTAGTGAGTGCAGAGTAGTGAGTAGTGAGTGCAGAGTAGTGAGTGCAGAGTAGTGAGTGCAGAGTAGTGAGTGCAGAGTAGTGAGTGCAGAGTAGTGAGTGCAGAGTAGTGAGTGCAGAGTAGTGAGTGCAGAGTAGTGAGTGCAGAGTAGTGAGTAGTGAGTGCAGAGTAGTGAGTGCAGATTGCAGAGTAGTGAGTGCAGAGTAGTGAGTAGTGAGTGCAGATTGCAGAGTAGTGAGTGCAGAGTAGTGAGTGCAGAGTAGTGAGTGCAGAGTAGTGAGTGCAGAGTAGTGAGTGCAGAGTAGTGAGTGCAGAGTAGTGAGTAGTGAGTGCAGAGTAGTGAGTAGTGAGTGCAGAGTAGTGAGTAGTGAGTGCAGAGTAGTGAGTGCAGAGTAGTGAGTAGTGAGTGCAGAGTAGTGAGTAGTGAGTGCAGAGTAGTGAGTAGTGAGTAGTGAGTGCAGAGTAGTGAGTAGTGAGTGCAGAGTAGTGAGTGCAGAGTAGTGAGTGCAGAGTAGTGAGTAGTGAGTGCAGAGTAGTGAGTGCAGAGTAGTGAGTAGTGAGTGCAGAGTAGTGAGTGCAGAGTAGTGAGTAGTGAGTGCAGAGTGCAGAGTAGTGAGTAGTGAGTGTAGAGTGCAGAGTAGTGAGTGCAGAGTAGTGAGTGCAGATTGCAGAGTAGTGAGTGCAGAGTAGTGAGTGCAGAGTAGTGAGTGCAGAGTAGTGAGTGCAGAGTAGTGAGTGCAGAGTAGTGAGTAGTGAGTGCAGAGTAGTGAGTAGTGAGTGCAGAGTAGTGAGTAGTGAGTGCAGCGTAGTGAGTGCAGCGTAGTGAGTGCAGAGTAGTGAGTGCAGAGTAGTGGGTGCAGAGTAGTGGGTGCAGAGGAGTGAGTGCAGAGTAGTGAGTGCAGAGTAGTGAGTGCAGAGGAGTGAGTGCAGAGTAGTGAGTGCAGAGTAGTGAGTGCAGAGTAGTGAGTGCAGAGTAGTGAGTGCAGAGTAGTGAGTGCAGAGTAGTGAGTGCAGAGTAGTGAGTGCAGAGTAGTGAGTGCAGAGTAGTGAGTGCAGAGTAGTGAGTGCAGAGTAGTGAGTGCAGAGTAGTGAGTGCAGAGTAGCGAGTGCAGAGTAGCGAGTAGTGAGTGCAGAGTAGTGAGTGCAGAGTAGTGAGTAGTGAGTAGTGAGTAGTGAGTGCAGAGTAGTGAGTAGTGAGTGCAGAGTAGTGAGTGCAGAGTAGTGAGTGCAGAGTAGTGAGTGCAGAGTAGTGGGTGCAGAGTAGTGGGTGCAGAGTAGTGGGTGCAGAGTAGTGAGTGCAGAGTAGTGAGTGCAGAGTAGTGAGTGCAGAGTAGTGAGTGCAGAGTAGTGAGTGCAGAGTCGTGAGTGCAGAGTCGTGAGTGCAGAGTAGCAAGTGCAGAGTAGCGAGTGCAGAGTAGTGAGTAGTGAGTGCAGAGTAGTGAGTGCAGAGTAGTGAGTGCAGAGTAGTGAGTGCAGAGTAGTGAGTAGTGAGTGCAGAGTAGTGAGTGCAGAGTCGTGAGTGCAGAGTCGTGAGTGCAGAGTAGCAAGTGCAGAGTAGCGAGTGCAGAGTAGTGAGTAGTGAGTGCAGAGTAGTGAGTGCAGAGTAGTGAGTGCAGAGTAGTGAGTAGTGAGTGCAGAGTAGTGAGTAGTGAGTGCAGAGTAGTGAGTAGTGAGTGCAGAGTAGTGAGTAGTGAGTGCAGAGTAGTGAGTAGTGAGTGCAGAGTAGTGAGTGCAGAGTAGTGAGTGCAGAGTAGTGAGTGCAGAGTAGTGAGTGCAGAGTAGCAAGTGCAGAGTAGCAAGTGCAGAGTAGCGAGTGCAGAGTAGTGAGTAGTGAGTGCAGAGTAGTGAGTGCAGAGTAGTGAGTGCAGAGTAGTGAGTAGTGAGTGCACATTGCAGAGTAGTGAGTGCAGAGTAGTGAGTAGTGAGTGCAGAGTAGTGGGTGCAGAGTAGTGAGTGCAGAGTAGTGAGTAGTGAGTGCAGAGTAGTGAGTAGTGAGTAGTGGTTGCAGAGTAGTGAGTGCAAATTGCAGAGTAGTGAGTGCAGAGTAGTGAGTAGTGAGTGCAGAGTAGTGAGTAGTGAGTGCAGAGTAGTGAGTAGTGAGTGCAGAGTAGTGAGTAGTGAGTGCAGAGTAGTGAGTAGTGAGTGCAGAGTAGTGAGTGCAGAGTAGTGAGTGCAGAGTAGTGAGTGCAGAGTAGTGAGTAGTGAGTGCAGAGTAGTGAGTGCAGAGTAGTGAGTAGTGAGTGCAGAGTAGTGAGTAGTGAGTGCAGAGTAGTGAGTAGTGAGTGCAGAGTAGTGAGTAGTGAGTGCAGAGTAGTGAGTAGTGAGTGCAGAGTAGTGAGTAGTGAGTGCAGAGTAGTGAGTGCAGAGTAGTGAGTAGTGAGTGCAGAGTAGTGAGTAGTGAGTGCAGAGTAGTGAGTAGTGAGTGCAGAGTGCACAGTAGTGAGTAGTGAGTGTAGAGTGCAGAGTAGTGAGTAGTGAGTGTAGAGTGCAGAGTAGTGAGTAGTGAGTGCAGAGTAGTGAGTGCAGAGTAGTGAGTGCAGAGTAGTGAGTAGTGAGTGCAGAGTAGTGAGTAGTGAGTGCAGAGTAGTGAGTAGTGAGTTCAGAGTAGTGAGTAGTGAGTGCAGAGTAGTGAGTAGTGAGTAGTGAGTGCAGAGTAGTGAGTAGTGAGTGCAGAGTAGTGAGTGCAGAGTAGTGAGTGCAGAGTAGTGAGTAGTGAGTGCAGAGTAGTGAGTGCAGAGTAGTGAGTGCAGAGTAGTGAGTGCAGAGTAGTGAGTAGTGAGTGCAGAGTAGTGAGTAGTGAGTGCAGAGTAGTGAGTAGTGAGTAGTGAGTGCAGAGTAGAGAGTAGTGAGTGCAGAGTAGTGAGTGCAGAGTAGTGAGTAGTGAGTGCAGAGTAGTGAGTGCAGAGTAGTGAGTAGTGAGTGCAGAGTAGTGAGTAGTAGGTAGTGAGTGCAGAGTAGTGAGTAGTGAGTGCAGAGTAGAGAGTAGTGAGTGCAGAGTAGTGAGTAGTGAGTGCAGAGTAGTGAGTGCAGAGTAGTGAGTGCAGAGTAGTGAGTAGTGAGTGCAGAGTAGTGAGTAGTGAGTAGTGAGTGCAGAGTAGTGAGTAGTGAGTGCAGAGTAGTGAGTAGTGAGTGCAGAGTAGTGAGTAGTGAGTGCAGAGTAGTGAGTGCAGAGTAGTGAGTGCAGAGTAGTGAGTAATGAGTAGTGAGTGCAGAGTAGTGAGTAGTGAGTGCAGAGTAGTGAGTAGTGAGTGCAGAGTAGTGAGTGCAGAGTAGTGAGTGCAGAGTAGTGAGTGCAGAGTAGTGAGTGCAGAGTAGTGAATAGTGAGTGCAGAGTAGTGAGTAGTGACTGCAGAGTAGTGAGTAGTGACTGCAGAGTAGTGAGTAGTGAGTAGTGAGTGCAGAGTAGTGAGTGCAGAGTAGTGAGTGCAGAGTAGTGAGTGCAGAGTAGTGAGTGCAGAGTAGTGAGTGCAGAGTAGGGAGTAGTGAGTGCAGAGTAGGGAGTAGTGAGTGCAGAGTAGTGAGTAGTGAGTGCAGAGTAGTGAGTAGTGAGTGCAGAGTAGTGAGTAGTGAGTAGTGAGTGCAGAGTAGTGAGTGCAGAGTAGTGAGTAGTGAGTGCAGAGTAGTGATTGCAGAGTAGTGAGTGCAGAGTAGTGAGTGCAGAGTAGTGAGTGCAGAGTAGTGAGTGCAGAGTAGTGAGTGCAGAGTAGTGAGTGCAGAGTAGTGAGTAGTGAGTGCAGAGTAGTGAGTAGTGAGTGCAGAGTAGTGAGTGCAGATTGCAGAGTAGTGAGTGCAGAGTAGTGAGTAGTGAGTGCAGATTGCAGAGTAGTGAGTGCAGAGTAGTGAGTGCAGAGTAGTGAGTGCAGAGTAGTGAGTAGTGAGTGCAGAGTAGTGAGTAGTGAGTGCAGAGTAGTGAGTAGTGAGTGCAGAGTAGTGAGTAGTGAGTGCAGAGTAGTGAGTGCAGAGTAGTGAGTAGTGAGTGCAGAGTAGTGAGTAGTGAGTGCAGAGTAGTGAGTAGTGAGTAGTGAGTGCAGAGTAGTGAGTAGTGAGTGCAGAGTAGTGAGTGCAGAGTAGTGAGTGCAGAGTAGTGAGTAGTGAGTGCAGAGTAGTGAGTGCAGAGTAGTGAGTGCAGAGTAGTGAGTAGTGAGTGCAGAGTAGTGAGTGCAGATTGCAGAGTAGTGAGTGCAGAGTAGTGAGTAGTGAGTGCAGAGTGCAGAGTAGTGAGTAGTGAGTGTAGAGTGCAGAGTAGTGAGTAGTGAGTAGTGAGTGCAGATTGCAGAGTAGTGAGTGCAGAGTAGTGAGTGCAGATTGCAGAGTAGTGAGTGCAGAGTAGTGAGTGCAGATTGCAGAGTAGTGAGTGCAGAGTAGTGAGTGCAGAGTAGTGAGTGCAGAGTAGTGAGTGCAGAGTAGTGAGTAGTGAGTAGTGAGTAGTGAGTGCAGAGTAGTGAGTAGTGAGTGCAGAGTAGTGAGTAGTGAGTGCAGATTGCAGAGTAGTGAGTGCAGAGTAGTGAGTGCAGAGTAGTGAGTGCAGAGTAGTGAGTGCAGAGTAGTGAGTAGTGAGTGCAGAGTAGTGAGTAGTGAGTGCAGAGTAGTGAGTAGTGAGTGCAGAGTAGTGAGTAGTGAGTGCAGAGTAGTGAGTGCAGAGTAGTGAGTAGTGAGTGCAGAGTAGTGAGTAGTGAGTGCAGAGTAGTGAGTAGTGAGTGCAGAGTAGTGAGTAGTGAGTAGTGAGTGCAGAGTAGTGAGTAGTGAGTGCAGAGTAGTGAGTGCAGAGTAGTGAGTGCAGAGTAGTGAGTAGTGAGTGCAGAGTAGTGAGTGCAGAGTAGTGAGTGCAGAGTAGTGAGTGCAGAGTAGTGAGTAGTGAGTGCAGAGTAGTGAGTGCAGATTGCAGAGTAGTGAGTGCAGAGTAGTGAGTAGTGAGTGCAGAGTGCAGAGTAGTGAGTAGTGAGTGTAGAGTGCAGAGTAGTGAGTAGTGAGTAGTGAGTGCAGATTGCAGAGTAGTGAGTGCAGAGTAGTGAGTGCAGATTGCAGAGTAGTGAGTGCAGAGTAGTGAGTGCAGAGTAGTGAGTGCAGAGTAGTGAGTGCAGAGTAGTGAGTGCAGAGTAGTGAGTGCAGAGTAGTGAGTAGTGAGTAGTGAGTAGTGAGTGCAGAGTAGTGAGTAGTGAGTGCAGAGTAGTGAGTGCAGCGTAGTGAGTGCAGAGTAGTGAGTGCAGAGTCGTGAGTGCAGAGTAGTGAGTGCAGAGTAGCAAGTGCAGAGTAGCAAGTGCAGAGTAGTGAGTGCAGAGTAGTGAGTAGTGAGTGCAGAGTAGTGAGTGCAGAGTAGTGAGTGCAGAGTAGTGAGTAGTGAGTGCAGAGTAGTGAGTAGTGAGTGCAGAGTAGTGAGTAGTGAGTGCAGAGTAGTGAGTAGTGAGTGCAGAGTAGTGAGTGCAGAGTAGTGAGTGCAGAGTAGCGAGTGCAGAGTAGCAAGTGCAGAGTAGTGAGTGCAGAGTAGTGAGTGCAGAGTAGTGAGTGCAGAGTAGCAAGTGCAGAGTAGTGAGTGCAGAGTAGTGAGTAGTGAGTGCAGAGTAGTGAGTGCAGAGTAGTGAGTGCAGAGTAGTGAGTGCAGAGTAGTGAGTGCAGAGTAGTGAGTGCAGAGTAGTGAGTGCAGAGTAGTGAGTAGTGAGTAGTGAGTGCAGAGTAGTGAGTAGTGAGTGCAGAGTAGTGAGTGCAGAGTAGTGAGTAGTGAGTGCAGAGTAGTGAGTAGTGAGTTCAGAGTAGTGAGTAGTGAGTGCAGAGTAGTGAGTAGTGAGTGCAGAGTAGTGAGTAGTGAGTGCAGAGTAGTGAGTAGTGAGTGCAGAGTAGTGAGTGCAGAGTTGTGAGTGCAGATTGCAGAGTAGTGAGTGCAGATTGCAGAGTAGTGAGTGCAGAGTAGTGAGTGCAGAGTAGTGAGTGCAGAGTAGTGAGTGCAGATTGCAGAGTAGTGAGTGCAGAGTAGTGAGTGCAGAGTAGTGAGTGCAGAGTAGTGAGTGCAGAGTAGTGAGTGCAGAGTAGTGAGTGCAGAGTAGTGAGTGCAGAGTAGTGAGTGCAGAGTAGTGAGTGCAGAGTAGTGAGTGCAGAGTAGTGAGTGCAGAGTAGTGAGTCAGAGTAGTGAGTCAGAGTAGTGAGTCAGAGTAGTGAGTCAGAGTAGTGAGTCAGAGTAGTGAGTGCAGAGTAGTGAGTGCAGAGTAGTGAGTGCAGAGTAGTGAGTGCAGAGTAGTGAGTGCAGAGTAGTGAGTGCAGAGTAGTGAGTGCAGAGTAGTGAGTGCAGAGTAGTGAGTGCAGAGTAGTGAGTGCAGAGTAGTGAGTGCAGAGTAGTGAGTGCAGAGTAGTGAGTAGTGAGTGCAGAGTAGTGAGTAGTGAGTGCAGAGTAGTGAGTAGTGAGTGCAGAGTAGTGAGTAGTGAGTGCAGAGTAGTGAGTAGTGAGTGCAGAGTAGTGAGTAGTGAGTGCAGAGTAGTGAGTAGTGAGTGCAGAGTAGTGAGTAGTGAGTGCAGAGTAGTGAGTAGTGAGTGCAGAGTAGTGAGTAGTGAGTGCAGAGCAGTGAGTGCAGAGCAGTGAGTGCAGAGCAGTGAGTGCAGAGTAGTGAGTAGTGAGTGCAGAGCAGTGAGTGCAGAGTAGTGAGTAGTGAGTGCAGAGCAGTGAGTGCAGAGCAGTGAGTGCAGAGCAGTGGGTGCAGAGTAGTGAGTGCAGAGCAGTGAGTGCAGAGCAGTGGGTGCAGAGTAGTGAGTAGTGAGTGCAGAGTAGTGAGTAGTGAGTGCAGAGTAGTGAGTAGTGAGTGCAGAGTAGTGAGTAGTGAGTGCAGAGTAGTGAGTAGTGAGTGCAGAGTAGTGAGTAGTGAGTGCAGAGTAGTGAGTAGTGAGTGCAGAGTAGTGAGTAGTGAGTTCAGAGTAGTGAGTAGTGAGTGCAGAGCAGTGAGTGCAGAGCAGTGAGTGCAGAGCAGTGAGTGCAGAGCAGTGAGTGCAGAGCAGTGAGTGCAGAGTAGTGAGTAGTGAGTGCGGAATGCAGAGTAGTGAGTGCAGAGTAGTGAGTAGTGAGTGCGGAATGCAGAGTAGTGAGTGCAGAGTGAGTGTGAAGAGCAGTGAGTGCAGGTGCAGAGTGGTGTGTGCTGTTGAGTGCAGAGTTCTGTGTATTGGCAATGTAAATGACAATGCCATCTATTTATGATTTAAAGAAAAAAAAGAAATGTCATGAGCAATGCCAATAGCTCCACCTTTAATGATGCCGAGACCATTGCATTGTAAATGCTTGTTTCCCACATCTGTCTGAAATTTTCCATC
The DNA here is from genome assembly GCF_964263255.1 of Lissotriton vulgaris. Classification (NCBI taxonomy): domain Eukaryota; kingdom Metazoa; phylum Chordata; class Amphibia; order Caudata; family Salamandridae; genus Lissotriton; species Lissotriton vulgaris. Next base: position 1,945,896,250 of record NC_141685.1, read on the forward strand.
TGCATATCGCTCGCCAAATCTCTAGTCAATGCCCTCATTTCTCTTTCTCCTTCTGGAATTACTTCCTTGTATCATCTTCATTTTAATATTCCCCACATGCACAACGCACCTACTCAGCGGTAAGCACTTAATTTTCTTTTACTTTCATCCTGCCAATATTTTGACAGCTTTGTGCTGCTTCACACCCCTTACCATAAAATCAAAGTAACTACTGGTGCATGTGACCGTTGCTGTATGTCCTCTGACAGAGGGCGAGGATTGCATATATTTCCAACGACCTACACAAGGAGAAGCTTGAGCTGCGTTCAGGCTCAAATCTAGAACTCTCAATCATGACCCGTTTCAAACACCCATCCACAACCTGCACTTTCTCAGACAACAAGAGGTGACTATGTTCTCAGTGTGCACTATACAAGAGTAATATGTTGCATAAGAAATACAGAAACACATCATGGAAAAATTAAAGCCTTTAAGGAATGCAAGTTTAAGCAAAACTTGTGTAATGTAAACAGGAACCGCTTCACTGAGCTGGATTAACTTAAAGGCATTGTTGAGAAATTGATCAGTGTTTTGCCTTTATTGTTGAAGACCTCCGTACAGGGCCTGGGAGTGGACTCGCTTCAAGGTAATTTTTTAATTACTTCATGTTCCTATCACTAGTAGGACCCGCCCCACTTAAAGGCAAAACTAGCTCTTATATATGGCCTCATAGTGATTTTGGAATATGGGTGCCTTTTACAGTTTTAGGGTACTAGAAAGGTCTTTACACATACATATTGTTCTTGCTCCATATCTGTTGCTTTAGATTCATTCAGCTGCTTGAGGTTGCCATTATATCATTCATGTCTACAGTGGTATAAGTTCGTGGATTTAACTTTAGCATGTATTTTCTGCTCATGGGTGTTTTTTGCAAGCAGTGGCACAATTCTATATGAAGCCCCCAGAATGTGGTGAGGTAGCTCTGAGACTTCACCCCCCCCCCTCAATATTCCTGCCCAGCTAAAGCACTTCTACTCCATCATACCACCTATGAGACCGCGTACCAGGGAGGAGCCCACTTGTCCCACAGTGATCACCTTGTGCAAGTTAGCATAGTTTATATATAGTGGTATATACTACTAATTGCAGTTATCTACATGTGAGAAGTTGGCGTGGAAGCGCATGTGTTACTATTTGAGTAGCATTTATGGGCTCTGTAGGTACATCATTGAATATACAGGTGCAGGCAATATTCATTGTACTTAATGGTCCGTTAAAGCTGACCAAACGGTTAATTTCTATTGGTCTACATTAAAATGTTTCTTTTATAGACAATGGATGTCTTTATAAACATCATTGTTGCAGGACAAAGGTAGAATCTGAGCCATGCGGAAGAATAAAAGATAGAAAAGTGTTAAAACGACCAGAAGTCCATGTGTATGAGACAGTATGGTTGTGTGCTATCCCTCTTGAGGTATGCCCAAGGAATGCAATTGGAGTTGTGCTTCAAGTTAAGGTCACTCTTGCCGACTATTTTGGAGTATTTGACATTTTGTCATTCTGTTTTTAGTTTCATTCCTAAAGTGTTCCAGAGCTAACGCTTGGATTTCGAGTTTCAAAAACCACTTTATTTATGTCTGGTATAAAAGTAAGGAAACTGAGATGCAATGAGGGCTTGATTTGTGAAACTATAAATAATTCATTCTTGAGTCGTTCTAACCTCTTACAGTTGCTTTAAGAGCCCACAATGTAACATGTGAAGTATTCCTAGTAAAAGCTTGCTTCACATTTGCTGAAAGAAACATTGTCTTTGCCCACGAAATAGTAGCCCCTGACCAGACATATTTATGAGCGGTGTCTTGACATAGTTATTCTGAGCGTCGGACGATGTGCAGCCTAGTGGAAAATCCAACCTTTTAGAACCAAGTGACATTTGTGCCATATTTTACGAAACAAGTACAATATATCTATATTATGGGGTCATGCATGTGCTTTTTATGCCTAGATGTTTTGTGTATTTTAAAATTAGTATTTGGGAACAGTAACAAAATGTTTCTAAACAAACACCCTCTAAAAGGCAAGCAGTTTCTCAGCCTCTGCTGCAACCTGTTAACCTTTCACAGCCATTGCAAAAGCTACAGACTGGTTCCTTCTTTTACTGACATAAAAGCAGAAATGTAATAGTGCTCTGGTAGCTAACACTACGCATATTTTCAACCAGGACATTTTTTGGGAGTGAAAAACATTGGTTCTGGCTTTTTTCGAGGGTGAGATTGCCACTTCCAGGACTCTAATACTGAAAATAAAAACAAAAAATTGTTGATAGTAGCCATTATATAGATGCCAATGCCAAGCTCATAATACTTATGTGTTGATTATGCTGAAAGAACGTCTCGTCTTAGGGTTGTTATATATACATATATATATATATATGACAACTTGTTGTTCGAAACGCGTTATCTCTTGACCTCTGTGCCTGCCGAATAAAGAACTTTACCGGTTGAACTGTGGGCTTGTCTGAATTCAGTGGATCGGATCGGATTCTAATTTTGCATATATATATATATATATATATATATATATATATATATATATATATATATATATATATATATATATATATATATATATATAGGTGGTTTTGAGAATGTGGATTATTAGGTGGATGGATAGGAGTCCACCGTAATATAAACCCGAGCTCAACCTCTGGTAACTTCAGCACAGAGCAGACCGGTTTAACATGGAGATAATGTGCTAAGCGTTTAGAAGTACCAAAACAGTTAAAAAGTCAAAGACACAATAAAATAAAAATCCCTCTCCAATTTATAAACAAGAGAGAAAAATGCAATAAACAAAATGACACCAAAACAGCAAGTATCTAATAAGGGGAACTCAAGATATACATTTTTAAAGATTGAAGTGAAAAAAACACGAGGAAAAAGTAAAGTGCTAATGATATTCAATGGTTGCAGTAGACTGGGACTCTGGTGTAATTTCAGTCTGACTGAAATGGAGCCCTATTTAGATACATCCAGTAATAGTAACTGGAAGGCATAACAAATATGAGGAATGGCCTACAGAATAAAACAGGAAATTGAGTGAAACCATCACTGTGCACCAAAATGAAAAATAAACCTCGGCTATATTAGACGCAGTGTGTGCATTAACAACAGTGAGGGAAGTCTGTAAAGCACAGAAGCCCCCTGTTGAATATCTGCCTGAGTAAAATTAAGCTGAAAATAGCACTAAGCAATATCAGGGTAGCTGGTGCTTCGGGCCCATACGGCCTCCCTGTGGCTCTGTTCAAATCCGATCGAAGTCTCTGGATGCCCATTCTAATTTCCCTCTATGCAAAATGATACTTTACAGTCTGTCCCTGATAGCTGAAGGGGCTCGGTTTTGGTACCCATACATAAGAAGAGAAGCAGATGCTCTCTTCAAACTAAAGCACTCCTGGATGTGTAAGGAAAGTGCTTTGCATCACTCATGTAGGAATATTTGGAAACCTGGGCTAAAGAGAAGAAATTGATCCCATGAGTAGAGACCAGTTTCCAGAGGTACAGCAACCTTGAGCATAACCTTCCGACTTTGACCTGCCTAGTTGATTAAGCAATGCTTTCTGTGACTCGCCCTCTTAATGCAGCATTTATTGATTCTACAAATTCGTTTGACCAAGTACCAAGAGACCGTCTCTGGGCAAAGTGAAGGAAGTGGGAGATACCACCACACCTTTTGAAGGCCATAGAATCCCTATATAGTAACACGTGGGTGAAAGCTAAATTGGCAGCCCATTGGGCAACCTCAGAAAAAAATAAACCCAAACAAAGGTTTAAAACAGGGCTGCATTCTTGCCCCCGTACTTTTTAATCTGTAGACGGTAAATATGGAAAGTCATTTAGTTATCCCTAGGATCTGCCAGCCTCGTCTGATGTAAAAGACCATAAAAAATGTATAATATGCATATAACATGGTGGTACTAGAAAGCACTACAAAATGGGATAATGCTGTTCCTCTATTAAAGGTGCTAGTTGGAGTCACGAGTGACTTGGTCCCACTATACTCTAGAGAGGGCAAAAGTGGGGATCCATATGTTGGATCATAGTGCCCTCACACACCCTTTCAGGTGTCATGCTTCCTCATTTGGGCTGCTCCTCGTTGGGTCGGCGGTGCAATACCCAACGGGCTCCCTAAAAAGGGGCTATCTGTCGGAGATCTTCCATCCAACTGCCGTGTGATGAAGTGCGGGTGTGGGGCCAGGACTGTGTAGCTGTGGTGCAGTGATTTAAAACAGGATTGTGAGTACCTGAGGGATTTCCTCGCGTAGTGGTGTCCTTGTTAGTCCTTGGTGTCCTTGTGGGTCAACATGTTTCTCTGCTATCGGTTCAATAAACTTGCGATTCTTCTGGACCGTAGAAAAAAGCGATCTACATTTGTGGTAAGCGGCATACACAATTGCGCACCCAAGTAATGTCCATTACCTAAAATTACCATTTAACTGCCTGGATCTACCCAATAGTTAATGGTCCCCAGACTTCAACAGTGCCGGTGGATTCATGCACAAGGCATTGCTCCTGCATGTTATGAAGGTTGCCGCGTTGTGCATGCGTCCCTTGACCTTCCCAATCCACCGGGTACTAGAAGCACCCTAATTGGTCTTCAAAGGTCGCTTGATGCGCTTGTACAATATTTCGCAGCAAATGACATCAATTCAATGAAAATGAAAACATTGACATTTAGCAGGAATTTGATAAAAGGCTCGGGCGTTCATCAGAGGCTCCAGAATAGAAAAAGTAGTACTTTAGAAAAATATCTTCGCGTGATGCTCGATGAAGGAGACGGCAGGAAAGCGCAGTTATGCTCCTTCAAATCGGCGGCGAAACACCTGATATGCAGAATGGATCAACTTAAGAGAAACCTTCCACGTCAAAATACTAATGCCCTACTGATGGTGGTGGCAACTAAGTTGATTCCCACAATATTGTATGGTGCAATGGTGTTCAAATAGCTCCACGAGTGGTTGGATAATCAACAGTGTAATTGCTTCCTTTTCCTATTTTACACTCCCGGACTGCCATAGTAGCCTTCATCAAATCAGACTGCAATTTAAACCAACAAAGCAGAATTTGGCACTGCGGGCTAAATTTTGTGTCATATTATCAAAGTTTGAAAACTGCACCAATTGGCACAATGAAACCACTCTGCTGGGATAAATTCAGGAGCCTGGCTCAGTGTGGGTTTGTTTCTGACAATCTCTATTGAGGCCCTGAGTGTGGAGACCGTAATACAAAACAACCTTCCGCATAAAATGCCAGAATAATTATTAATAAAATCTATAAAGATGATCATTATTGGCTCAGGATCTCACAGATTTAAGATCCAAGTTCCATGGCAGCTGGGCTGCGAACCTTTACTCCCTGGGGACACTACCTGAATATTTGAGCTTGTCTCTCTAACAATTCAGAATACTCACTAATGAGAATGTGTTTCGGCCTCCTCCCTCTATGGTGTTACTGGTACGGCTATAGGGATGGTGAATGTAACGTGATGCAGAATGTGCAAGCAGAGGAGTCTTAAATGCACGTGATTTTCACATGTAAAACCCTAAAACACTTGAAGCACAGATGTCTTCGGACAATATTCCCAGCAATAAATGTGAGTATATGATCGGCAACTGTTTTAAATTGCCTAAGAGGTGAATCATGCACCTTAACTGGCCGTTTTCTATATTTTATGAAGGAAGCAACTCTCAATTCAAAATGATCCTGACTGATTTTAAGCTGCTACATTTCACCTGCAAGGAGCAATTTGCTCCTTTGTGCTGCACTTTTTTCTTGTATGGAGCACATTAAACCTTTGGGGATGCATAAGATTTTAACAAAGATTATTATTTAAACTGCAACAGTCAGGCTACACTGGCAGACTGGAAGATCTGTGTTCCTTGTCACACGAGTGGAGGGCGCAATTAGTGCTGCGGTCCGCTGGTAGCATTTCCCTTTCCATGCCATGGGTGTTGTTTCTATGCCATAAACTATGACCTAATAGGAGAGTTAAAAAGGCCCATCTGGGATTAGCCAATTTCTACAAGTTTTAAGAGTCAGAGCACATACACTGGGCACTGTACAGCCGTGCCCCAGTGTTCAGAACCTAAAACACAGTAATCAAATTCAGTAAAAATGGGGTGACTACACAAAAAAGCCCTTTCTCACAGTGCTAAAAGGCAAACATGATGTCTTGGCAGTTCGTTTTGTTGGTGCTATCTAGATTCAAACTTTTGAAGTAGATCTGAAGGAAACAGTTACTGAATAACTTGACCGTGCCGGTCACAGTTCCGATTACAGAGGCTGGTTGATAACATTCTGTTTGTTCAAAAGGAAGGTGGGACGGGCTGAAGTCGGTGCAGGTGTGGCTCTTGGAGAAATTATGATATGCGTTCTCTGGTTTCCACAACATCTCTGCACTGTTGAAGTAGATTAGGCAGCAGGCCAATTGTTACTTATTAAACAAGGATGTAGACTTTTTTTTAATTTCAAGTATTTTTATTGGATTGAACAGTATCAAATCACGTATAAAATCAAAAGATATTTGGCATATTTCATCATACCGAACAGTCATCCGGGTAATACAATCATTGCAATCAGGGTGCATTAAGACGTCGCCTTTCTGCACGCTGCAGTTCAAGTTCTAGTGACACACATAATTCACCTTGATGGGCATTCCACTTGCCCCACTTTTTATCCCATTTCTTAGGGCACCCTCTTGCTTTGAACTCCTCTTTTTCCGCAATCATGCATTTATCATATTCCCTAACCCACGTCCAGAGTGAGGGTTTGTCCGCCACTCCCCATTTCCTCTCTATCTTCCTCTTGACCGGTGTGTAGCCTAGTGTCGTGAATTGCTTTTTGATTTCTGTAATGTCTGTCAGCTCCCATATGTTCAAGAGACCCAGCCGAGGTACAAAGGTGTGTTCCTTCCCTAGGGCCTCTAGGATGTGTTCCGTGGCCCCCACCCTGGGCAATCCCATAACATATGATAAAAAGTTGCGTCTTGTTGACAACCTCGAAGGCAGAGTCTATTTGTCCTAGAGCCTATCCTTGCCAGGGTTATTCCTATCAAGTAAGTTCTATGTAAGATTTTTAGTTGAATGAGTCTGTAACGGAGTGTTATGGCTGCCTCACGAGGAGAGCCCAGTGCAGCCTGCCAGTCATTATCATCGATAGGCCCCAAATCCAGTTGCCATCGCTCCCGAAGTTTGTGGAAAGTATCTGGCAGTATGTTGCGTATTTTTTTTATATGTGAGTGATATGGTCTTGGTGAGCAATGGTCCGTCAAGAAACCGGTCATCCAGAGGGGATGAGTCTGGGCGATGTAGCCATTTTTGATCAATTTTACTCCTTAGGAAAATGTCACTTTGCCTTCCTGTACCTGTTTTCATGATTGTTTTACAGAAGATTATCGTTCACATAATTACTATTTTGAGAAGAGAGCTAGGAGAGGGGCTTAGGAAGGTACTTGTTCTTAATGCAGTGTCATAGAGGCACTTGCAGTCACCTGAGAAAGAGGTGGGGCTTACAATTTATTTTTATTAAACATTATCCAGCATAAAGTGAATACAGTAATGGAAGCCAACATTTAGTATACATTTTAATCCGAGCAGACAAAATTAGAAATACGAGATGGTAATACATTAAAATGTAAAGTCCACATCAGATAACACACCTGAAGTGCAATACCCCCACTTACCAGCACCACCCCCACTTACCAGCACCACCCCATTACTCAGTAACCTCAAAGATGCTCCAGTTGCCCCAAACTTTTTCCCAGTCCTTAGGACAGCCCCTGTTTTGATAGACCCCCTTGCTCCGCCTTCTGGCACCAGTCTAAATCTAACTCCTAATCTTGGTCTCTTGGGGGAGTTGCTGTGCCCAAATCTTGTACAATGTTGCGTTTAGCCACCCCACTGCAACCACTAGCCAATCCTCTAATATATGGGCCGGGACGCCAAGCCTCGCCTCCCCTCTGATAGCTAAAAGGTGCCACTTTGCAGCTAGAGGAGCCTCTACAGCAACCACCAGAGCGTACCACTTCCTCCCAATAGAGTTGTATTATTGGGCATTCTAAAAATATGTGGAACTATGTGCCTTCCTTTCCACAACCCGAAGGCAAAGTGCAGAGTTTCCCATTCCTATTTTTTGCAGGAGCACTCTAGAGTAGTGTGATCTATGCAGGATTCTCACTTGCGCCAATCTAAAACCGATACGAATAACCACCTCTTGTGGTTTTTGCAGGGCCTCTGTCCTGTGCCTAAGGCTTCAAGGTCTCTTTCCCAGACCTCTCTTGGTGCCACATCGGGTCAGGGGAGTTATTAACAAGTTTTTTGTAAACCATAGAAATAGCCTTATCCGTCAGGGGGTTTGCAAGTAGGCGATCCTCTGACGACGGCGCCTTCAGCAGTTGTTCATGCTAGACTATATCGCTCCTAAGAGCATGCCCAAGATGTAGGTCTCTATAACGCTCAGTCAGGTCATACAATTTCTGATCAGCAAAACCTTGTTTGCTGCTTCAGTTGTGATATTTGTGAGAATAAAGTGTTTTAAGTACAGTGCTAGGATGGGATTTCGCTGGATGGAAGTCATGTCTTACTAGCTGTTTTTACTTGCACCTTTGCCCTAAGATGCAACAACTAAGGCGGGAGCGCATGCTGCTTGAATGCCTTTGCGTGCACTTAAGGCCAAAAAACTCTGCAAGGGGGCTTACTTCCAGTGTCACATTATTTGTGTGTTTCTCAGGGTGAATCATATGAATCCCTTCTTTGCCGTAGTATTTGTGTATTCCTCGGAGTGAATCCTATGAATCCCCTTCTCTGCCGCAGTATTTGTGTAGTCCTTGGAGTCAATCATATGAATCCCTTCTCGGCCGCAGCATTTGTGTATTGCTCAGGGTGGTTCATATGAATCCCTTACCAGCCTCAGTATTTGTGTATTCCTCGGAGTGAATCATACGAGTCCCTTTCCTGTCCTTTTATTTCTTATCTTCATGGCCGTGACCATTCTTATCTACATGGCTGTGACCAGCAGTTCTTTCTCCACCCTTTTTCCTCTGAGCCCAAGCCTTTAAGATAGGGGGTGCCCCAGGGCACTTCCCTTAGCCCACTCCTATTTAATGTCTATCTGGCTCCTCTGGCTAAACTGATCGCCAACACTGGGATAAAGGTGATATCCAACGTGGACAACACCCAACTGATATTTTCCTTTGGGGAAGGGTCGGCTTCTGCCTTTGACTCCTTCAAAGAGTGCCTTAAAAATATCTCCGTCTGGATGAGTAGTAATTTTCTAAAGCTCAATCCTGATGAGATGGAGGTTTTGTTCTTTAACAAAAAGGTCCCTCCACCAGTGGCCTTGTGGCCGGCCAAACTGGGAACTGCCCCCACCCGAATGATTCAGTAAAGAATCTCAGTGGCGGCTGGGATAACCACCTATCCCTTTCCACACAGATCCAGCATGTTTCTGTGGTCTGCTTTGGTAAGATGAAGATGATTGGGTAGTTCATCGACTTCTTGCTAGAGTCCGTGCGTGTGTAAAACTGTGGTGCATGCGTTAGTCATCTCCTATCTTGACTACACCAATGAACTCTATGTGGGTCTGCCTAGTGGTTTGATCCGTAGGCTGCATATAGTACAAAATGCGGTGGCTAGGCTGGTCCAAAAGGTCCCTCTTCGTCATCATATTTCCCCTCACCTCAGACAACTTTATTGGCTCCCTGTGGCCAAAAGAGTTTAATTTAAGATCCTCAGATTTGCCTTTCGAGCTTACCAGGGAAGACGCCCTAAGTATCTGAGGTCGAGATTTCCCCTTTACCTTCAGGACAGATCGCTGCGGTCCAACTTAAAGTGCTACCTATGCGTCCCCCGTTTTGCCAAAGCGAGAATGGGGGGCAGAACTTTCGAGGTGGGAAATGCTGGAATGATCTGCCCCTCCAACTTCGTATGATGCACTCTGAGCAGGAGTTCAGAAAGGCCTTGAATACCTGGCTGTTTACCCTCAGAGTTTAGTGGTCCGTTGGGCTTGGCTATGATGTTATTCGCGTTAGCACTGGGACACCTCAGTTGAGTTATCTGCGCGCTCTATAAATGACTCATTATTATTATTTTGTAAAAAGTCTAGGGCGGTGTATAAACAAACAGGCACTCGTTAAGAACTATCCTTTCTGTCCACAAACAATCGATTGCAATTCAGTTTTAGATTTTTTTTTTTTAATCAAGTTCGTGCAGCCCAGTGATATTCGGAATCATATTGCTGCAGGTTTTTTGGCAATAAGGAATCGGGTTTCCCCCGTGAAGTTTTTAATGTCGTATGTCAAGAAGACATTTGGGCTTGGTTTATGCGTCCAGATCACACGGGTAAACCGGTGTAGCAATACGTTTTTGGATATCAGCTCAGTGTCATCTTGATTATGCAAGACGGGACGCTTACACACAGTGACTTATGAGCTTTCCAAACACCACTAGAAGATCAGCCCCTGAAGAAGGAACCAGATTGGTTCCGAAATGCATTGGGCGCCAACGCTGAAAATTACTTTCATTTGATTTATGCATTGTTAAAATGAAATTTGTTTCATGTATATATGACAATATATATCCATTTTGATTGAATTGATAATGTCATGCACATTGATGTGAAATTGTTATTCAAATGACAATAATACGGTTGAAAATACAGTTGGATTAACTGAAGAATTGTTAAATTATTTTAGGAACAAAAATAGAGGTGTTTACACACCAAGTGAAAAGTGCGCGACTGATTCAAGCCACATTGCTTGTGCCTATCCATAATTTCAGAATCACAAGGGGTGACAGCCCTTGCCAGTCGCAGCACCTCAATAAAAAATTACAATTACAGTGATTCAGACTTATCAGTTATAGGAGTGCACCCCAATTTCAAAATAGAACTGTATGTCAAGAAGAGGCATTATTGTAAACGTTAAGGGATCCGTCCTAGAAATGTATTAAAACCATGTGTAATTTTAGGCATCCAACCGCTCCAGGATTTTTAGCCAGTCTATGCATCCCTTCTTCTCCGCCTCTTCTGTTTTTTTTTTTTTTTTGGTTTGGATGTTCTGATAGTGAAATCAGACTGGAACGGTTTCTTGTGTTATGACAATTAGTTATACTAAATTTAAAACCACATACTCATTTCGCTGCAAGCTCTAGTACAATTGAAATGAGTGGTTTACATGACAGACACATTTGTTTCATTGGGTTCTTAATGAGCAGTACTAATATGAAAAATTAGATGGCGCCTTGTGATGTACTATAACATGTACAGTTATGGGAGCCAGGTTCCCGACGTCCTCTGCGGTGCCAGATCAGATTAGCTTTGTACTTAAAAGAGGGTCTGCATTGAACTTGAGTGAAACCGGACTTTGTTGTGAGCCCAATCCACTTTTGGAAAGTCTGTCCCATTTGCGGAGAGATGCTGACCTCTTCCACAAGTTGAGCTGAAGCACTTGCATTCTTGCAGTGTCCTAACTTTGCTGGACAAGCTGAGCAACCTTGGTGTGTGAGGCACATTGGTAAAGTGGGGTTAGGATCTATGGCTGCGTGCGAACATGTGGTTCATTTATATAATTAAGTGGTCTAACGAAGCTTATACTTAGATCTTTGCTCCTCCAAGCATTGAAAAGTGACATTTCACGAAAAATGTGATAGAAAATGCATGCATGCATGTTGTTGCATATGATAAGGGCATAAGGATGATACTGAAAGACGTAGCACATATTACGCTTTTTTATTTTAAACACTTGAACGTTTAGGCTTGATGTATTCAATGGCAAATTTCCTAACTTGGTTCTTGAATGATTGAAGGGCAGTCGGTGTTGTTAAATCCAGTGCCCTCCATATGACCGGGTCTTTTACTACATAGTGGTCACTGTTTGATTGCATGCCAAGCACAGAACATATCACTGGTGTGACCGGGTGTGCCTTATTGTGTTGAATTCGTGGAACCACATTTCCGGCAGAATAAATGGTGATAACATAACTCTCAGTAGAGGAGATGCAAAAAGGTGATTACTTTAAACTACGACCTATCAAGAGGCATCATGATGTAAAAATTTATTTATTATAATTAAGGAGTAAGGGGGTTGATGGAGAAGAGTGGAGGGCAGATGGTGTGTTTTTAGAGCACTTGTGTACTACTTTGTCGGCAGGATCTGGTTTTACATAATGGTTGTGAGTAGCCTGGCTTTGCAAGTTCTGAAGATGGATTATGTTTCGCACACCCTGTTCGAGGGCAAAGGAGCCGGGAGGGGGAAGTGGAGGAGGTTGGCAAAGGGCAGAAGAGGCGACTGGGCCCTAACCGTTGTGGTTGAGGCCTGTTGCCACAGGTGTCCTGAGGTTCATCTTCTCATGGCTCTGAGAGAGGGCCAGCAGTCACAGGTTTCTCAGGGATGTTTTGTGAGGTACAAATGCTCATACCTCAGCAGTCCACCAACAGCCTGGCACTTATATTTATTGCAAAAGAAAGTACTTCAATTTTACAGCAGAAGTAAATAGTACGTGATACAGTAGGTACACACACTGTGTAGGATTACCAAAGTTCCATCTGAGCAGTGAAGCATTAAATCCCTCGTCCTTTCCCTGTAATCATCTCCCCCTCTTACTAAGGTCAAGTTTCCCACTGTTACCGTCCCTACCCCGCTGTAGGAATAACCATAATTATTTTTGTGTAAAAAGTTCTCACTGTTTTGAGGAGCAACTCAGTTCAATGTCTCCTATCGTTTCTTTCAACTATAGTCTCAGGCGTGTGCATCAGACACATCTGTGTGCCTTAAGCTTTTGTTCTTTTGGGTGGCCTACACCCATGTTAATTCACAGTGATTCTGGTTGTGTGAAGGATACAGGTTACAAACCCACTGTCACAGCTTTTTTTGCAGGGGAAGCTGCGGTATCGGCCTCGCTTCAAAACAAGTTTTGCAGGTCTTTCTGTGGAGACTGGGCAGGGGTCGTCCATGGCAGCTTCTGACATTGTAAGCATGGCCATCTGGGTTGGTCTGCAGCCCTGCGTTGGGCGTGGCAGTTGCAACTTCTGTCCAGGTTTGTTGCAGTGATAACCGCCGGGGCAATTTCAGCTTCTGGGCTCATCAAGATTCTCTACTGCAGCGACAACTTTGCAAACTTCTCCTTGTTAAGGGTGTCTGTATCTGTCTCTCCAGCTTGCTGCAGACTGCCGGCTATGTGCTCCGGTACAGACTTAGTGAGCTCACTACTGAATGGTGCCAACAGACTGGGGGCCCCATTTCTAGCACAGGTCACTCTGGATCTCACTCCTGGGTGTTGGCTTCCTCTGGGTCGCCTCCAAAGCCACTGCTGAGGTCAGATGAAGGTTTTGCAGTATTACCTTGAGGTGCAGCGTCGAGTAAAGTGGGTGGTTGCCAAATGGGCGACCAACAAGTCTTGGCAGCTGTAAGCACAGCAGAAAGTGATTTCGACATCCAGAGGTCCTGGGGAACACTGTAGCCACCTGAAACGTTGGGGAGGGTATGACTACGTTTCCCACAATGCACTGGACCTTTTATTTCTGGGTGATCCCTCAGAGGGCACGATCGCCAGTGATCCTTTGGTTCCGGTATGCTGCTTTACCTGCTATTGCAGGGCTCTAGTGCCACTAGTCCGTGGGAGTCTGTAACGCCTTTTGCTTAGAAAGGGATCCCTTTGACAGGGGGAACCGAATGTGGGTGATCTGAATTTGGGAAAGACCTGAAGAATTGTGACTTTGATCTCTGCAGTTGCGTGGGTGAGTTGGATGTGGATTATTGGAAACAAAATTGTAAACACTTGTATTTTTAAATGGATTCAGATATTCAGAATTGCGCTATTTGAAGTCGAGCATTAGAATTATGACCTAATTGTCTTTATGGTTGACAGGGTGAATATTCACCTGCAAAAATGTTCTGGTGCATTTTGTTTGTATTGCAGTCTTTTTTACCTTATTTAGAGGGGTAGATTTGTAGGGAAGCAGTTTCTTTCTTTTTTTTCTTCCCATAACTCAAATAGTCTTTCCAGGTTGTGGGCTATAAATGCTGCTCTCTTCAGTAGGCATGGTGCTCTTTCTCATGAGTCACCGTTGGGGAGCCTTGCTGGCCCATGGGTAGCAATGGGTCTGAGATTGGTGGTATCCCTTACAGCGCGCCTACACACACATTTTAATGCAATTACTTTCTTTAATATTGTGGAACATCTGGCATATGGATCAGTTTTGCAGTGAATTATCCGGAGATACAAACACTAATCTGAAAGTACAATTCAATATGGATCTCCAGACTTTTTGTAAAATGTGGTATGGTACCTCTACTAAAGTCTGGAACTCCATTCCAGTACATATCGTAACAAACCCCTCCTTAAGCTTCAAGAGATGCTAAAGTATCTCTTCCTCAACCGTCACCTGAACTGGCACTCCCTGTACTCCTCCCCTGCTATTTGTCTTCCTCCTGATCATCCACTGTTTTCACCTTTTATCTTATCACAAAGGTATGATTATACTCGCTATTTGTAATCAACATGCACTGATGTAAAGCGCTGCGATACCCTCGGGTCTTGCCAGCGCTATATAAAACTCCTTAAATAAATAAAAGTGCAATTTTTCTTTGGAGGAGGAAAGGCGGTTTCTCCCTAAAACTCCTCCTCCCTTGGTCACCTACCGCCCTGCTCCCTTGTTCCAGGGCACTGTGGATGTGTCCAGGGATAGGCGCTGTGTGTCATTACAAATCATAGCTTGAGAGTAGGTCTGCTGGAGGGCTCAAATGACATCAGATAAGCGCTTCAAAGGCTAACGTTGTGGCAAAAGCTATTTTAACAACCTGGCACTAATTATTAGTGGCATCCCTTTAATGTGCGAGACTAAGCATGCAAACACCAGGGATGTATTGTACTATCATACATCTACTTGTGCAACACGTTTGTTGAATGACAAATTAATCTCCGTTGATGGCAGCATTCCTTGCACCTCCTTTTTGAAACAACCATCTCAAGTTGTGCTGTTTACCACTGTCCACTGGGATCTAGCAGGAAAGAAAGCAGACACCTCAGTTGAGCTGAGCTGTGACCCAGAGAGTGGGAAAACGGAAATAAACTAACTTTAAACTATTTCCATCTTGCAAAACAGGAAGCAAAGTGAGTTATGTTAAGCCTCATACTACCTGGCTTGGTGTAAATATTAACGTTAATTCTCCAAGAGGTTATTTCCAGTAATATCCTGTAGCGCTATTAAAGGGTCATAACAAGCAGCAGGGCAGCACGATTTCCCACAGTTTTGTTACATTCTCCATCAATAGCCGGTCCACCGTAGGTAAAAATATTAAGTCAATCTTGAAGCATTAATTTCATCCCTCCTCTACGGCATCAGATGCAGCCATTAATACTTTTGAAATCCTCTTAATCAGATGTTCTTCTGCCTTTTCTTGGCAGTGTATTCTGTATGATGCTGAGATTCTCATTTCAAAATGTGCATCAATAACCAATGGATGTATTTCTGTAGTTCTGTACTTGCTTTAGAGAATATATGGTCAGAAGTGATGCTCAATAATTTTGGGTGAGTGGTAAGTGAGATCATGCATGGGAAGGGGAGGCAGTTTATACCTTTTCCACTCTTCCCATGGAGATGGCCGGCTTCTCTATGCATCGCAGTGTGTTGCAGGTTAAGATACTATTCACCCAAAGGCGTGAGCTTTTTAAGTTTCTCATGGAAGCGGGCAGGAATCTGCCAAGGGTCGAAAGTTGGGATGCTGTGGTCAGTGTGTGTCTTATGGGCCTGTTTACTGAATACGCATGGGAAGCCTTGTGTGAGGGCCAGTGGGACTCTTCTGGCCTACACTGTGTCTGCTGACCCATGTGTTGGTCCTATTCATGAACAGCCTGTCTGATGCTAATAAGGACTCGAGCTGGTTTGTTGTGTACAGCTGCATGCCTTCGGAAACCACAGGGATGAAGTACATTTAAAAGCGTAAGGCTGGCCACATGGTAAGAAGTAAAAATAAATTGCATGAGGCTGAAGGCTGAATATGTTTGAGCTGGGATAATAAAAACAGGAGTCTCTGAAAGACAGGTTCTAGGCCTGACCCTAAATAACAGCATCATTTAAAATTTATTTTGCTCTCCATCCTGCCCGGAAAATCTTTTGTTTTTCATTCCTGGCAATGAGCTTGTCATAATTGCAATTTTTTATGGTTCAGAATGGAATGCGTTTCTTTAAATGTCCACTTAAACTTAAATGCTTGTAAATAAAGATAAGTTTTACTTTGGAACAGCATGGCACAAGGTACTTTAGGTCGAATGTAAATTTTCCCGTATAATGCTGTTTTGGTTGGTTTAAAAAGAAAAGGCAAGACATATTTATAATACCTATTTGTGTTCGTCATAGGAACGGATGTTGACGTTTCCCTTTTGCAAGTTAAGTGCCTGTGACCTTCTTTCAAACCGTGAACAGTGAGCGGAGGCCACTGGAAGAGAAAATTCCTCGAGCTTTGTTTTTTTCCCCGATATTGACGGGTAAATCTCTAGCCTGGAAGTCGTTGGAAGCTTCTTACGCGCCTCGCTACCCGGGGGGTTGCCAGCATGTTTTTGAAACTCGCGACCCGAACGCCTGCTGTCTTCCCAAGTAAATATTTTTCAAAGCAGTGTCGACTTCCCATCGTTCTCTGCTGGTCCCTTTGCTGACGCGGATCTTGAAAGGCAGTGTTACCGAATTCATATTGCGTCTGTGCCGAGTCTGTTTACTAGCTGGGATTTCCGATAAGGAAATTGAAGTTCTGGATTTAAGATTCACATCTGCCGCCAATCGGTTCCATCAGTGCGTCACACTTTGGTGTCCTTTGATGTCTGCTTTTTCCTTTTTTTTTTCTTTAAAAAGTGAATGTAATTTTAAATTCTGTGAAGCTACAATTACTGTCTGGCCTTGATGAGGAAATAGACCCTATTTGCGGAGATATGTATCCCCCTGGTGTCCTGGTGTTTTATGTTGATAATTAAAGAAACGTGGCCACACTGTGTCGCAAGATTTTTTTTTTGTTTAATCATTTTTTTTAACCTTTGGCAACGTTAAAGTACACTTGTACTTTTTAAATGGCTATAATAACATTTTATTTTAAAATTCTAAATAATGCGCCTTAATGTGATAGAACAGTTTAAGCTTAGTTAATTTTGTCCAAAAGTGTGAGATCTGATGATACTGTAAAAAAAATTCAAAGGTTTGATTATTAAAGTAAATGTAAAACAGGGGCTGTGGGGTAAGGGATTCTTAAAGCTTAGTGTTTGACGTTTAGTTTTTTTTCCTTAATGGCTTTGTATGGAACCAAAACGTGTGTTCTTACAGCCTTTTCATGCCACATTCTCAGCTATGAACACTAAATAGGTACTCTAGGGTGTTGCTAGTGGTGTTTCTTGCTGGCATCTGTTTAAAGTGTGCTGACTTTACCACACATCTCAACTTCACAAATAGTCACTCCTGTTTTGTAGTTGACTTGTGTCGGGGGAATTCCACACAGTACAGAGAGAATCCAGCTGAAGAAGTTTGAGTGCGTCTATAACCATAGTGCTTTCAAGACTAGATGATAGTGCTACCATTGGTAAAACTCCAAAAACGATATAATGTATAATAACTTTTAGGCTATTTCACGGCAAGAAGATTGAACTACTAGCCCCGTTGAAACTGCCCCATCAAGTGGAGGTAAGCAGTAACGTAGCTGGTAAAATAATGGTGTAGCAACTGCAATAAATGCCTCACAGAGAGTAAAGTTTGCTCTTGCCATCAAACGAAGGCCCCGTTAGTTTTCCTCCTATGGTCCGGATAGTTCATTGAACGCAAATAGCCTCGGCAGACCTGGCTGCATTTGGTTCCGGTAGACGTTGGATAGTGAATGTTTCAGGATTAACTCTGAAGGAGGTTTCGGTAACAAAGAACATACAGATGTGGCCAACCACGTTCCACCATCAGATTTTGCAGAGGATCATTTAAACAAAGCTCTTATTTTAAGAGGCACTGGTGTTCTCAGTGGAAAGTTGAGCACTAGTCTTTGTCCTCTTCATTTTGTATGCAGCAGGGCAAATTCATAGTGCAGTATATTCCATTGGTCACTTACTCTCCTCGCTCACCTGGTGTACTCAGAAGTGCAATCTGTTTATGGAGAAGCAAATTCTGTTGGCCTCTTGTATTATGCAAAAACCACAGTTGATGGACAGAATGCAGAACAATGTCATACATTCACCCCAGTACAGAGATCTGGGCCTAAAACCATCGTTTTTTTGCACTCCACATCACCCCAGTTCAGACAAGGCCATATGCAAATCAGTCTGACCTTGTGCCTCATGGGAACAGTCAAGCGCAAACTGCAAAGTCATGCATTCCCTGGACCGGAAACAAGCTTCCGAGGACCGGTTTCTGGCATTTCAGCTGTCTTCAGCCCGGCTTGCTTGAATCCAGTGGTGTGGAGAGCATGGGACTCACGTCTGAGCATACCCATCCCACTCGGGGTGACAAATGCAAAAACCACAGTTGATGCTCTTGTATTATGGCATCTCTATTTTTGATTTTTCCAACACCGGCTATAAATATATGTTAAGGCTTTTCAAGATGCCAATTTGTACATCTGCTGTGGAGCTGCGAAGAATGTTTTACAGACATGCTCGGCCTCCATTTGTGCCAACCATGTGGCTATACATATTTCTTCCTCTGTGTGTTGATGAAGACTGAGTGTACAAGAGGTAGTGGGAGTTTCAGAAGCTCAGGCTGCTCAGGCAGCAGATATCAACATCTACTCTGCGAACATACTTTTTGTCTAAGTCAAGGACATTCTTTGTTTTCAACCTTAACCCCTTCTGGTTGTCCGCCAGAACTTTTCTTAGACATTTCTTTGGTAAACATTGAAGGAGAAGTCCTGCTCCTCCTCATTGAAATTCCAGTTTTCATTTGAGGCCTCCCCTTTCACTCACCAACCAGTTATTTGAAGCAAAATGGATATTTCAAAGAGAACAAAGGTAATGTAGTTCTAGCAGATTTTGAAATCTGCCTCAAATCCATTTTCGTTGTTTGTAAAATTATTAGTCCAAATCATAGACAGTTCAAACATCATATGTGATGGCAAAATCTTTGCTCCCTATGGGGTTCAGTTATTTAAACATTCTACATTTATGGGCTCTTAGAGTGGGAAAGATTCGCCGCATGGCCCTGATCTTAGTCTTAGTGGGGGCAAATCAAGTGCACCCTCTATCAAGTATACATAAAGTCAACTGAGGAATTTGCTTATTTATTTTTTATACGAAAGTGCACCTTACACAAAACGTAGAGTACCATACGTGAAGGATATATTAATTGAATATTTTTGTTGTATTTTTCAAGCACTATTGTACCCTCTTTTAGAGAGATGGACATTGAGGGCTCCCATTTATTCAGCATGATCTAAGTTACGTAGGATAATGTGTTTTTAGGCACTGGATAAAGGTTTTGCTTCCTTTAAATGCGGACTGCAGTGAAGGAATCTGTGTCTTGCGGTTTGTTATCAGTAGGTTCCACTTTGACTTCGGTGCATGAAGCTACGCGTGTGTTTTTTACAGCATGCTTTTGAAATTGATCTGAGTGGCCATGTTTTTTTTACATATCGATGTACTACAGGTTGCAACTGGATTTTGAAAACTGTCTGCTTTGAGAATCTGCATTTTTAGTAGTTCAGTTCTTTCGGTGCTATGATATTGTGAGAATGGTACGTAACTAACTGTGTGTTGGAAATATTCAGAGACTGGTGGTCGATGCGTTTCAATGCCTCTGATGTCCTCCCTCGACCCCTCCCTCCCCCACCACCACTTGTGGTGAAACAATAATACACAGTTAATATTGCCTCTAAGAATTTAAAATGCTGATTTTTTTTTTTTGTATTTTACTTTGAGTACTGGATGGTGCGTTTCTACTGCATGTATTTTGATTTTAAATATTTTCTTAAATTGGTTCTGATTTTTGTGTACAAGTCGAGGAGCCAGATATTAAAGAATAGAACTATTGAACATACCTCTAACACCATTATTCACATTTTTCCACAATTCTGATCTCAGTGACAAGCATGCTCCTCTTTTACCCTACCTTCTTGCCATTAAATACAGAGGAGGGATGGACTGTGTTACGCAGCAGAGGACAGTACATAGCTCCATGTGCACTAGTATTCTGTTAACCCCTTGAACGCTCATGACGAGCTCAGCTCGTCATGAGCCACGGTGCTTGTGTGCTCATGACGAGCTGAGCTTGTCATGACCGTTGGAACGCTCGCACGCTGGGCAAATTCCCCTGCTGTGCGAATGTTCTACACAAACGGGTGTGGTCATGACAAGGCACCAGTCTTTTAATTTTCATACCGTCCAATTGAGGAAAGGGTTTTTTTTTCTGAGTGCATGAGATGAAGACTTTACAGAGACACAGCTAGGTAGGTAGGAAACACACACTGATACCGCTAATCTTATTTCACTTCTTCACACAGAACAAGTAAGGGCTAATTTCCAGGCAGACCTTTTTCTCCTTATAGTTGAAACGTGCACAATACAGCGTCATTTGTGTTTTTTTTTAAGTGTAATTCTGTACAGTTACATGGTAAATGGAGCCATGCGAAGATCTAGGTGATTAGCTCAGTTCTTAGGTTTCCTGCAAAGGACAACTTAAACATCCATGCATTGGAACCCTATGATCTGATCCAGTGTAAGCGGTATACATATGTCAAGTTTAACTGCCACTTCACTACTCTGATTCATCTATCCTTCTAAATGCATTGCGCCCTCTACAGCTAGATGGTTTTCAGCATTATCTTCACCACAGAGGCAAATGGTCCTCTGCTAAATCTTTCTCTGCCAATATAGAGGGTTGGCATTAGGGTGTCCAAAACATCATCGTTGTATTGTATTGTATATTGGATTTATATAGCGCTTATCACCCAGGGGTCTCTAAGCGCTTGCTTTGGGAACCCGTCCTGGCTTTTCCCTGTGAGATAGCCCCTACAGGGCATCCCCAAGGTGAAAGTCAGGCATCCCGCCGCGGGGGGCCGTTGTGGAGATTAAGCAAGCTTAATGCCCAGAGTTGCAGAGTGTGAACCCATGATTAGGTCAGGCACCGAAGCGAGAATTATCGAGTCCGTGGACATTTGAGCTCAAGACCCTGCTGCGTCGGGAATTGAACCCTGGTCCCGGGACTGACCTCTGCTTCAGGGTCTGCCTGCTCTAACCAGTGAGCCACACTTCTCCACAATTAGTTAGCCACCCAATGAGGTCCATTATTTGGTGACAAACTTACAAGCTTGAAATTATATTCTGATACACTACTCTCAGGACCATGATGTAAAAATAAAGTATTGCATTGGGGAGACGCAATCGCCTAAATAAATTAAATCTAACCAAAATGGTACAGACCAGAAGCTCTGCTACTGCGACACAAAATAAAAGAAACAAAACTGATATTTTGGAAAGATTTGCTGATTTTCCATACAACGCACTTAGAATAAGAAAGTAATTCAATACAGTCTTAATAAAAGAACATCAGGACACAGTAATAGGCTCCAGCAATTTAGGTAGATAGTTATTGTATTAATGTTCCACAATTTATATAGGTAAGCAACTTCTTGAGAATCTTGGTCAAGAATATCACATCATGTAGTGCAAGACTAAACATTTCATCAGAGGTTCAAATCCAAAGAGGATCGGTGTTAAGCAAAGATCAGATACATGATTCTACCACCATTAGTTGCAGAAGAATAGTTCAGCCTTACCTTAGATTGAAAGCACAGGGGTAGAAAAATCAAATATAAAGTCCGCTAACGGGCGAGTCCATGAGCATTGGGGAAAAAAAATATGAAGCAAAAATCAAATAATTCGTCATAGATTGTTTCCAGGTCAACTGAATGAATGCAGCTGCATCAGCAAAAGAGCAGTTCAAAAGGGGGGAAATAAGGCGGTGCATTAAAAGGATAAAATCCAAAGCGCATTGTGTGGTGTCCATAGAAAACAAAACATCAATGACTTGTCAGAAGGGATGGCGTTGCACTAGAGGAAAAATTGTATGGTGTCTTCTTTTATAGGCTCTATGACACCGTAATGACGTGGTGTCACTCAACTAGTCAGTCCATCGTTTGATTAGCTTGCCAATGTTGTCACAAAATACATAGGTACTCCTGCATTCTTTCCCGAGCATTTCATGATAACAAATTAGCTTTCCAGGCCTCACAGTTTAGGCAATGGTATATAATACACAAAGTAATACATAATACACAAAGTAACAGACTATGGCATTGGGTGAGAGTATATTTTCACACCGAACCATTCTACCACAAATTTTGAAAGAATGTCCTGTGTATGTATACTGAAACATGAACATAAAAATATAGAAGCATGTGCAAAAAAAGTCAATAAATGATTATGCTTGCTAAGGGAGAATTGCAGTTCAAGAAAGAACCTGTCTAAAGGTTAAAATGCATATATCGGCTCTAAATGAATTAAACTTAATTGGATTCAAATAAACTGCATCAAATCAGCATTTCATAAAAAAAAAATGTTTCACCAATGTATTATTACATGAAATTGATTAGCGTTCGTTATGGTCGACTGCCACACATCTTAAACATCCATATATGTAAGATTTTCATAAAAACCATTTCCCCAAAATCGTTTCTACATTTTTAAAATCATTAAGGTATTTTCTATCACCTCTATAAATTTGAACTTCTTCAACTAATTTTATCGCAAAGTTGCGCCACAATCAATTATAATGCAAAACAACAGTTGATTGACAGAATGCAGAACAATGCTCCCATTGAAAGTGATTGACAGCTCAAAGATACCTCAGCACCCGGATTAACCAAGCAAAGTAAAAGTGAACTGGCTATTGAACCCAGGTCCTGGTACCCCAAAGACCTCTACCTAGCAAAGTTAAGAAGCAATTCAACTGAGAAGTGACCATTTGTCACAAGCGTTTTTTCCCACTGACCGCAATGTTAAAACCCCAGAGTTAAAGCCCACTGACAGTTCAGAAGTTCCCTCTGCTCCCGGGGTCCCCGAACAGAGTACAAGTAATATGACTGTGGAAACCTGGTCCTGGGCCCCCAAAGAACTTAGGATTATGGTTGTTGAATCCAAGGATCATCTCTTTGTATTGTGAGAATATTGCATGGTAAGGCGTCCCAGCCATACCACATATTAATCCACCTTGCAACAGGTAGCCTTATTAAAGGACTGATTGCCATTCTCAACAAATCGGTATACCAAACTCTCTGAACCTAGTACAGAGCAACAAGGATGACTTGGGCCCGGTTATTCCTGATCTTCTTGATAACCCTAGGCAGGAGTAATATGGGTGGAAAGGAATACAGTAAATTTGAGCTCCCCTCGAGAAGAAAAGTGTCTCTTAGCGAGAACTGCCTTCCAAACTACAGCATGCAAAACAACTGACATTGCACATTCTTGTGGTGGCATTTGTTAGCCGCTAGGCATATTTGGATGAGTGTGTCAGCCCTGGCATTCAGAGAGCCCACCAGGTTTTGAACCACCAGGGATATGCCCTGCTGTTCCGGTCATGCCAAAAGAACTGGCTGAAGACGGCTGATAGCCAGAAACCAGTCCTAGGATGCTTGATTCCGGTCCAGGAAAGACATGGCTTGGCAGTTCGGGCTGGACTGTTCCCATGAGGCACAGAGTCAAGGCTGATTTGCATATGGCCATGTCTGAACTGGGGTGGTGTGGAGTGCAAAAAAACGATGGATTTAGGCCCAGATCTCTGTACTGGGGTGAATGTATGACCTTGTTCTGCAGTCTGTCCATCAATTTTTGTTTTTGCATTTGTCACCCCGAGTAGGATGGGTATGCTCCGACGTGAGTCCCATGCTCTCCACACCACTGGAGTCAAGCTATCCTGGCTGAAGACGGCTGATAGCCAGAAACCGGTCCTAGGATGCTTGGTTCCGGTCCAGGAAAGACATGGCTTGGCAGTTCGGGCTGGACTGTTCCCATGAGGCACAGGGTCAAGGCTGATTTGCATATGGCCATGTCTGAACTGAGGTGGTGTGGAGTGCAAAAAAAAACGATGGATTCTGCCCATCAATTGTTGTTTTTGCACAATCAATTATAAGGCATTTACAATGAAAGGCAATAGCCTCACCATTAAATTAATTATTTTTCATCAATATATCAATAATAAAACATACATTCTTAAGTAATCTTCCAATGAAAATATACTAATAAGCATTATAACTATTTAGCAATGTATTTTCGTCTTTTCAAACTTATTGAAGCACGCTTTTACGTTGTGGTTACTTAACTTGTCTGTATGGTTGTATCACTTTGTTTATTTTGTGTCGTGCACATTCTAGTTTTTGTGTTTAAATCAATAAAATGTATTGTAATGTGGTTTTGAAATATTTGCTTGATCAGATCTCACTAAGGAAAGAAAGCACTGTTATTGCCACATGACTGGACGGACCAGGACTGGACATAACACACGGGTTTTATCAACTGTTGCAGGTTTTCTGTTTGTTTTATACAAATTCTGTCTTCTGTTTGCTTCCGCCCTGGTATCCCTGGTGCTCAGCGGTTACAAACATGTCAAAAGCTCAGTTGTCCTTTTCTCTACATTCATGCTTTTTTGTCAGTGCCCTTCTGAACTTTGAGTCTTTGTGTCTTTCTTTAGAGTTGCAATGACTTGGGTAACCCTTTGTGTCCCGAGCAAGATGCAAATGGGCTTAATTTTTGGCGGTCATACTGAGCTGTCCATATGAAGCAAAACAATTGGGATTCTGGGGAGACTTTCCTAAACAAGCATTTACAATGCAATGGTCTCGCCTTTGCAAAAGTTAGAGCTATTGGCATTGTAAATGACAAAATGTTTATTTATGTGTTGGTTTTGAAAACATAAATAAATGGCATTGTCATTTACAATGCCAATAGCCTAATCTCTCGCAAATGCTAGACCTATTGCATTTGCAATGCAATAGGTTGAGTATTTACGCGAGTTTGAGCTATTGACATTGCAAATAACGCGTTTTATTTAGGTTCCAAAAACACACACACAGCCACACACACACACAGCCACACACACACTGAGCCACACACACACACCGAGCCATCCACACACACACACACACACACACGCAGACAGAGCCACACACACACACACAGCCACAGACACATACAGAGCCACACACACACACACACCCACACACACACTGTGCCACACACACACACACACACACACACACACACAGCCACAGAGACACATGCACAGCCACACACTCACAGAGCCACGCACTCACAGAGCCACACACACACAGAGCCACACACACACAGCCACACACCCACACACCCACACACCCACAGCCACACACCCACACACACAGAGCCACACACCCAGAGAGCCACACACACAGAGCCAGACACGCACACAACACCAAGCCACCACCTTTCTTTGACGGTGACTGTAATTTTCTGGTGGAAGGGCTCTCTCAAACAGTAGCTACGTTTTAACTTTTTTTTCTCCAGAAACGAAGTTCTGGTTAGATTGTGTGGCAGGTCTTGTGTGGAGTGTCATTGTGCGACAATGGAGGGCGCAGCATACTAAGTGCAGTAAAAAAACAGGACTAGGCAGTCTACACTAGATGTCCCAGCAATCGGTCTCCCTTCTTAAATGCAAATATAATCTTGTTAAATTCATCATCAGCCACAGCTCAGTGATCCCCCGAACTACTCATGGTGTTATGTACTGTTGCCTTACTGTGTACAGCATTTCTTGTACAAATGCTAGTGCTCATTAAAAAACAAATTAATATTGCTTCCTTCGATGCTTGTTCAACCCTAGGATGTTTTGATGTTAGTAAAGCAACTGTAAATTACAACTATAAACAAAAATAAACAGAGTGCCGATGGTTTTTCAAGCATTTCTTTAAAAACTTCAATTTGGACTGCTTCGGCGAGAAAGGGAGAGGATGGACAAAATCTAAGTGAAATAATGGAAGTGATCGAGCTCCTCCATGGAGTCTCCAAGTCCTTGGACCTTTCTTCAAAAGTGACCTGATGAACGTACTCTTTCCACTGCCAATCGACTGATATTTTTGTTGTTTTTCACACAAATGTTTGGCATGACTGTTTTCCCTGATGCTGTGAGTGCACAGTTTCCGTGGTAAGACACATTTTCCTTTCTTCAAAATCATTTTTTTCCACATAATGTGAAAATGGGGAATATTGCTGCACTTTCCCAAACTTCGTGCACTACTTGTACCTAGAAGTTTAGAACTACACATTAGTGTGGGAAAAGCAGTGGCAAGTGTTTGTGAAGGATCCACACACACAGTGGATGGTCGGGCCCCATGCACCACTGGGAGTGCCTTGCGCCTCGCTCCATATCAAGATGCCATCCCCTTGAAGACCAATAACCGAATACACCATTCCCAAATACCACTGTCGCTTTCGTCTTTCTAAGTCGAGGTCAACTTCCAATTAACCCAACACTGCTCCCTCTCAAACATACCAGCCGTTTTAACAATTGACAGTGTGGAAACTGCCCCCCCCCTTAATTGTAAGCAATACTTATAAGCACCAACAACTGGTCACAACAATGAAGACCCGAAAAAAGGTTAACAAGACTAATAATCATACCGTAGGCACAAATTAATCACTACAAATGCATGCATTAGAACTGCGCCTAGCAAAAAACTATATATAAAAAAATAGTCTTAAATATTATGCAGCCAACAAAAGTTGCATCAATGATCAATCCAGTCCTCAAGTATTTAAAATTGATATTTTGTTTGAGGTCTCGTTCAGCATCACTCAAATTTTTGTTCGTACAAGTAAAATATATATTATTTGTAGTACTGCGCTGACGATGACCTGCGAACATCAATTTAGAACGTTTGCTGCAGGCATATTTTTTGCTTATTGTTGGTAGATATTTTTGACGAAGGTGCTTTGATGGTTTTCAAAGTGCACAAATAAGAAGCCGAAAATGGTCGACTCTGTGATAGTCATATCACATCTAAATATTGTACAATACACCAAATTCCGCAACTGGTTAGTCCCGGGGTGTGGATTTGCTGAAGGGCTATAAGAGCCCACTCAGAAGAGGAACTATTTGCACTTGGGTTTAGTGTAAAGGCACGTGGGGGGCGCTGGGTTGCTTTACAAACGTCTTGTCGAAGTTCGGATTCCCACACTAAGCAGCAAACAAAAATCAATCAGGAAGCAGTTGATGGCAGCCCCCGCGTGGCTTTGTAGTCAGTCAATCGGGTGGAACTTCTCGGCAAAACCACAGCCGCACTTCCGGAGCACAAGTGCACTTTTGGCAGCGGTAGAGGCCGCCAGGCACCGCTCTCAGACGCAGCCACTGCTCCCGCCAGGTAAGGGGCGCCGGGCAGGCTGGGGCAGACAGTCACTCAAATAGGAGTGAGAGGTTTTTGGGTGAAACAACAAAGGAGATGGAATGTCTAGATAGCTTAAACTGGGTCACACCGATTGTTCAATGCAACATAGAAGTTGGGACCAAAAACGGCCCGGCTTCTACATTGTTTCAAATTATGCTTTGAAAACATAGAGCGAGGCAGTTTTTAGAGTAAGCATGTGTTTCTCTTTTGTAGGGTTTGATTTTCTAAGTGACATACCCAGACAGCAAAAAGTCTAACACCAGGAGGTTATAATATCGTCGTCCAGTAGATAATGTAATTCACACACTCAGCCAAACAAGCGCCTGTCAAGGTTGCCGGTAGTGCAAGCGCTACAGAAATAAGTACCTGATTTTTCAATGAAACAAACAGCTCGGGCTAAATAGACAGGACAATAAAGGAAGCAGTAACCCTAAAATTACATGTGCAAAACTTTGCTTGCCTGCAGCTGCGGGGGCTGTGTGCGCTAGGGCTGCTAGGGGTGGACCCAGGCGGGTACAGAGCGTGTCCTGACTTTGCTGCAGCTCTGGCGAGAGGGAGGAGCGGCGGCTACAGCCCCAGCCAGCGTCATGGCTTCTAGCAGCACAGCGTCACCGGGGTAGCAGGCTGCCAGCCCCCCGACGCTAGAGAGAAAGGGGGGAGACAACTGGGCGCGGAAACACGGGTACCACCACCCCCCTGCTGCCCACGCATAAAGTTACAGCAGTGAGGCACTAGCCCGCCCCTTCAGCACTGTGATTGCCCTACCCAGCTCCCATCGGAGGCTCACTCGGTTCTCGAGTTGTGCGATGACAAAGCACCTGTGCCACTCTAAGAGGGAAAAGAGGCACATTTAGAGGGAAAAGGCAGGAGGAGCGGCGGCTACAGTCTCAGCCAGGGTCATGGCTTCTAGCGGCACAGTTTCACGAGGGGAGCGGGCTGCCAGCCCCTGACGCTAGAGAGAGGGTGGGAGATAACTGGGCGCCGAAACACAGGTACCATCACCCCCCTGCCGCCCACGCAAATAGTTACTCAAGAAAGCTCCTGGCCACCAATTCTAATACTGCTAATGAATTATGCAGATTACACATACAACACAAATCCTTGCTCACCAGTGGTTTAGTGTACTTCTGGCACTGAACAAGGACAGGACCTGTAATGGGGCGAGGGGGGATGTTGTGCTTCATAACCCACTACCCATAAAGTTTGGTTTGCTATGCCATGACTGTCTGATGGCGTTTTTAATGCACCGACTTTAACCTTTTAGTACAATTACAAGGTTGATTAAAAAAGCCCTGATTTTTAAGGAAATATCCGTGCAACACTTACTTTTTTGGGAAGTCATTACTGCAAGCGATTAGAAACTTCACAAGGGGGGAAACTGCGTTAAGGTAGTGCTGTGCTAATCCTTGCCAATGTATAAACTGCTGAACTAAATGAGGGATTTCCAGTATCTATTAAATACATCTCTTTAGTCCACTTGTCCAGGGGCTTTTCTTACTGATATACCGTTTGGAATCGTTTCTCATATTCCAACCATATTGCATCTAAAATGTTTCTGCAGTTACTTGAAATGTCAGATAATGGTAGCAAATATTATGCTTATCGTGAAACGTGCATGCTCTCCGATCTCAATAACCTATGCCTCAGATATATCTCCATGTCTGTGTGAATAATTTACAGTTTGAGCAGCGGGCAGTATTGAAAGATGAGCAGTTCTTAATTTGTACTGGTGTTCTGTAGGCCATGGGCACCGGCTCACATCTCTGGAGACAAGGATATATTTTTCACCATGAGACTTTAATGCAGAGAAAGGCAGGACAGGGAACACTGAAGGAAGGACCGGGAAAAAATTCAATAGGGGATGGCAGGGATCAGAAAGGAGTGAATAGTGAGGTAATGCAGGTTGGTGGAAGAAAGAATGAGGTGGATGCAAGACTAAACATATTTTGCTATGAGCTAACCTGGCATTGGGCAGCATTGGTGACAGAAACATGAGAATAAGTTTGGGCTCCTGAGCGTTTCATTTTCACAAGCTAGTATCGAGGATTAGGGAACAGCATGAAGTAATTCTCATAGAAATATGGTACTATCCCAATATGCATCTAAGAGAATTTTAGGGGCCAAAAAGGAAGGGTGCAAGTCTTCCCAGGCAGGGAATGGCCCTTTGAATAAAGCCTAAAGGAATTGGGGGACAAGCAGCTTTTTAGTCCGAAACAAATTAAATCTCATTTAGCAAGGGCCACTAAACCTATGCCCTCTATAACAAGCCACTTGAGGAGCATACTGCCCCAGCCTATCACCACACACCGTAATAAAGCCCTTTATAATTGCTTTCTGTTCTCAGGCCCATACTCGTCAACTTTTCTCTAGTCTTTATTGTGCTGTGACTGTACAAGTGCCACAGAGTGCCCACATATGCACTGCTTAACTAGCTCTGGTTCTGTTAGCGATGCCCTTCAGGTTCCAGAAAGTAGTTTCGGGTGTTAACCTTTGCTCAGACTTGGGAAGAGATTATGTGAAATCAGTGCATCTAGAGGGTTATATATGTTGAATCATGTTACCAACTTCATAACTATACTCATTATGCCCTCCTGGTGTATTCATATTACGGTCTATTTACCCCTCTGATAATACTTGTGCTGTACAATGCTTATAAGCAGGCTAACAATCAAAACGTGCTAATAACTAGGGATAAATGCTACAAGATGTCAATGCCAGGCAATAAACCCAACAGTATATCTTCATCATCATGTTTTTGCATAGCCACCATTGTGCCAAAGTTGCCAATCCGCCCTCCCACTGCGGCGTGTGGTTTCCCGCGTGCTCGCTCACTTGTGGATTTGAGGGGTGAGAGTGCTGCCGGCAGCATGAGTGGCCCTGAATAATGAAGGCAGGCACCACTATTGTCTGGCAGGTGGTGTTTGTGTAATCGGGGGTCATCTTGTATATATTATATGTGCCCTATCCAATATGGTGCCTTTCATTGCAGTTTATAAGGGTTTTCCCAATCCAAGATGGTGGTATGTTACTTCCTATGGAAGGTTTCCTGTTCCAGCTCACTGTTTTGTATATAACACAATGAGAACTTGATTAGAGTGTGTTGCAAATGTTTCTGCATGTGCCCATGCTCCTAGTTGGTTATTGTTTTTCTGACTAGTTATTACCTGTGCCCATCCAGGTTGGTCATCTCAGTGTTTCCTACCATTCTGATGCTCTAGATATTTTTGTGCCTCTAGATTTTCCTCCTTCAGAAGTGGTAGTTTTACTAGGTCATATGCTAGCGTAGGATGTTTCCTGTGGTCACAGTGGCTTCGAGTAGGGAATTGCCCTTTCTTTAACATCGAGGTCACCAGGATCCAAAGTATACCACCGCATCCAGCCATCGACAGGTTGTGACACCTACGTCTTTTTTTTAATTTCAGTCTGTGGTCCTGGATCCAGTACAGGAGGCCATTCAGTAACAAAATGTACCTTTGTAGGCTCACTGTAGTGAAAATGCTGCTCTATGATCAGCTTTAACAGCCTGCCGTACAGCTGATTTGCCTATGGTACCAGCAGTTACCCTGCGATTTGATGGCAATGCAGAGAAGGTGCGTAAGTCTATGGATTTGCCTTCTGTCCAACATAGTTTGACTGGGATCTTATTAAGGTTGGCTATATCTTCAGTTGTCTGGCCGGAGATGCCCTAGCCTGGGCTATGTCATTATTGTCCTCATCAGATCCTTGCCTGGATGATTAGGTCAAATTTTTAGAGAAATTCCGGAAGATGTTTTCTCGCCAGAATCTGGAATATTCTGCACAAGATGCTTCATGTGAAATTGAGCAAGAATCTCAAGAAGTAATAAACTATGTAACCTGCTTCAGATTATTGGATACAGAAACTCAGTGGGCGGAGCGTACTCTTCTTTCTCTATCTAAATGAAGAAATTAAGAATGAACTGGTACATGTACCCCGACCTACCCCCAAACAATACTCTTAAAACTGCGTTACACATTGAATTTCGTTTAAAGGAAATGAAAAAAGAGAGGTGAAATAAACGAGGGATTTATTCATCCTCTGCGCCCAGACTATTACTTTCCAAGCGATCTAAAATCTAAAAACCTACATAAGCCTCAGAAGAACCTATGAAAATTGGCTCTGTGCGAGGTCCCTTGATCGAAGAGAAAAAATTACTTCTTAAAAACGGTCTTTTCTTATATTGTAGACCACAAGGTCATTTGCTCAAGAAGGGTCGAGTATGCCCATCCACGACGCCTGGAAACACCTAAGTCCTTCGCTGGAGAGGAAAAAGAGATTGCATGTACAGAGACTTACTCAAATATCAGTTTCCAAGTTTGTCCCTGTAAATGGGAAACAGTTAATTCTTGTTACCCATCACCTTCCAGTTGGATTCTGAAAGATCGCTGTCAACTATGGCCTTGGTAGATTGCTGAGCCACAAGCAATTTTGTGTATACTACATGTTCATCTGCTCGTCAAATTACCATACAGCCTAAGGACAGGATAGTAGTCAACCAAATGATAGATGGTGCTCCTTTTGTTACTGGTCCTGTTTCGGAGTGTTCAGCAATACTACGTATGCCGACCTACAATCATCTGGAGCAAATCTGTTTTGATAGGTTTAAGTCTCACAATCATCCAGTCATTCCTGGACTTCCTTGACATCATTGGCGGTGTTTACATAATCCAAATCTCAATTGGGCAAATCTTACTATCTCTTTGAGTTCAGTCTGTTGCAACCAATGCTGTTTGGAGAGTCCGCAGGAACCAGTCGATTGTGAGGTGGCAAGTAAACAGATGCAGGCTCCATTGGTGGCTACATTTGCAGCTGTTCTGTTGCCCTATCAAGATCTTTTAGATGTCTTCTCATCACCTACAGTGAAGGAGTTACCCCCACGTCGTCCATGTGACTGTGCCATCGAGTTGAAACCTGCTTGTGGTAGTCCCAAGACAACAGGGCCACCACCAACCATACTAAAATAGTACAAGGAAGCAGCAGGAGTTGTGTAGCCTCCCCAAAGGACTTCATGACAATGCTCGCATTAAGTTGGAAGGGTCACATCAAGGAAGACTCTTGAAGGTGGTTTATTAAGAGGTGGAGATAGGGACTAGTAATAATGACTCAATCACAATATAAGGTCCATTCAAGGTCTCAATCAATAATTGTTTCACTTGTTCAAACCTTGGTAGCTGCCAACGCGCAGGCAGACTTAGCATAAGAGACAGGTGTGTACATTTTTTTTTTTAAATAGCAAATAATTTTATGATTAGTATGGTACCTGTGAAATTCCCTTTAGTCGGGTGTACTTCGTATCCAAATCAGATCCGGATGTTCAACTGCAAACAATAAGGAGAACTAAGAAAGTCGACTCATTGAGCCTTCTACTTCACCTGCAGGAGCGCCATTATAGTTCGTTCCTGAGAAGGCAAAAGATCTCAGACCTTGTATAGATTCCAGGAAATTGATTGAGCGAACAAATAAAGATTGATAACCCATTTCCATTTTCAGGGACATTTTGGAAGCTGTTAGAGGATCTAGTATATACACCAAGTTAGATATTGAGGGAGCGTACCATCTACAAATAAAAAAAGGTGAGGAGTGGAAGACTGCTTTTCGCACCCCTTTTGGTCACTATGAGTGTAGACTCATGCCATTAGGTCTCTACAATGCTCCTTAAATCTTACAGAGATTTATGGATAGCATTTTACCGACATTCTCAACCTATATGTCAAAAAGACAAGTTGATGACCCTTAGACATGCCATGTGTTTGATCACTCTCGTCCCTGAACACCTGCTGAGCGAAACTTTACAGTGTTAGAAAGAGAATTCATCACTATGAGTCATGCACTGAATGAAGGCAGCTATTACTAAGAGTCAAGTTTTCTTTCTAAATAAGAACAGAACAGAACATCAAAACCATCAATCTTTAAGAACCATTCAAAGTCGTAATGGACGACAGGCTCGTTGGGCTTATTTCTTTTCTCAGTTTGTTTTCCATGTTCCATAGAATCCAGTAACTGCTAATAAGATCACGGAAGCTCTATCTAGACGATTCCCTAAGGAGGCCATGATTCCACAACAAACTATACTGTCTCCTGTCCGAGTGCTTCCAAGCACAACCTTATTCATTGATCAAGTACAGATATATCAACAAAGAGTATCGCTACCAGAATTTAAGAAACACCCTTTAATCACTATGGATGGATTGCATTTTTACAAAGATTGTCTCTTCATACCTACACAGACTGTCCTCCAATTATGTCAGGATACCAAATTTGCAGGTCCTAGAGAGTTTAAAAATACCCTGGAATTGCTTTTCCAACGTTTTTGGTGGCCAGCCATAGTGCAGGTCACCTAGAGTTATGTTTTCTGTTGTCCGACTTGTGCCCAAACAAAAGTATCACACCAAAAACCTATGCATTTACTACAACCCTTATCTGTGCCCACTTGTCCCTAGCATTCTATTGGTATATCATTTATTGCGCACTTGCCTTTCTCAGAGAGCAAAACTACTATAATGGTTGTTGTGGACAGTCCTGAGAAAAGTTACCCAGTGCCAAGGAAACGGGCAAACAATTCCTTTGTGATGTTTACAGACTACATGACTGTTCAGAGAAGATAAACTCAGACTGAGGCCCACAGTTTATATTTCACTTTTGGAAAGATGTTTGCTCTGTATTGGGTATATCCAGAACTTTGACTTCAGGTTTTCACCCATAAACCGATGGACTCAATGAGAGGACCAACCAAATTTTAGAGCAATACCCAAGATGTTTTTGTAGTACCACTGCTGATAATTGAATGCCCTTTCTTCCTTCTACAGAGCTTACCTTGATCAATAGTGTTCATTGTGCCAGCAAAGTAACTCCCTTTTTCTGTCTGCAGGAGTTTTATCCCAAATCATGGCCTGAGATAACACGGGTGCCTACATCTCTTGCTGCGGTCTCTTGAGTTGTTTCTTCTATAATATGAAACAAGTAGCGAAGAACCTACAAAAGATCAGGGATAGGATAAAAGCATTTTCCAACAAATGTCAGCTTCTGGAACATCAGGTTCGAGAAATGGTATGGTTGCTCACACAGTTTTTGCCTTCTAAGGGTGGCAATTTAAGTTCAGCCCCTCTTTTTGGGTTCCTTTTTTGTCACCCACAAGATTAATCCGGTCACTATGCGCTTGCTCCTCCCTGATTCATGGAAAGTCCAACCTACTTTTCATGTTTCTCAACTAAAACCTTATGTTTTGACACATTCTCCAGGGTACTTCCTCCTCCCCCTGTCATGGTTGATGGGCAATCCGAGTTTGAAGTTTCCGCTATTGTGGATTCTTGTATTTTTTGGGGGCAACTGCAGTATCTTGTTTGGTAAAAGTGTTATCCTGTTTCCGAACAGTCCTGGGAGCCTGCTTCTGCGGTTCATGCCCAGCCTCTTGTTCATAGGTTTTTCCATAGCCATCCCACCAAACCTAGTGCTTTTGGGGGGAGATGTACTGTCGGGCGCACAGAGTTCTGGCACCAGAGCTGAACACACTGCACTTTAGTGGCCACTATGTTGCAGGGGCATGCGGTGTACAGTTTCTTGCGTGCTCACTCGCCTGTGGCTTTGGAAGGTTGGAGTGCTGTGGGCAGCATGAGGTGCCTTGAATAATGGAGATAGGCACTACTGTCTGACACATGGTGTTTGTCTGCTGGGGGGCATCTTGTGCATATTATATGTGCTTTATCCAATATGGTGCCTTTTCATTGCAATCTGTAGGGGTTTCCCCAATCCAAGATGGCAGTGTATTACTTCCTGTGGGAGGTTTCCTGTTCCATGTCACTATTTTGTCTAAAAGGCAGTGAGTGCTTGGTTAGAATGTGTCTCAAATGTTTCTGCTTGTGTCCATGCTCCTATTTGGTTATTGCTCTTCTGACTAGTTTTTCCTTGCGCCTTTCCATGTTGGCCTTCTTAGTGTTTCCTGCCCTTATGATTTTCTGGGGAGTTTTGTACCTCTGACTTTTCCTCCTTCAGAATTAGTCCTTTTCTTTGTCATCTGCTAGTGTGGGTTGTTCCTATTGGCACTGTGGCTTCGAGAAGGGATTGCCCTTTCTTCAACATCAAGGTCTCCAGGATCTGAAGTATACCACCACTTCCAGTCATTGACAGCTACACTTGAGGAACTGGGGAAATGGGCATTGGACAGCCAAGTTGCTTCTTCTCTGATATGAATACACAGATGCACAGAACACCCACAAATATAGCAATCTAGTTGCCATTTATTGTGAACTCGGTCAACATGGGAAGGCGCTGACGACCTACTTAAAGAGCTGTTAGGCCATATCAAAAGCAGATGCATACTTTACAAGAACCTGTTAAAACAACATTTCTTAACTTATGAAATACCCCTACATCTTTCCCTAAACACCATTAAGCAATGTTGTTGGCCTTTGTATATCACACAATGTGCCATTAACATTACCTCCTAGCTCTGTTTACGCTCTCCTTCACACTCCTGCATACATGATCTGCTGTAAGATCTGCTTGGCTGGTTCTGCTTGAATATGTTAGCAACAGGCTCTCTGTTTTCTGTGTCCAGAGATATCCCTATGCTCCCCAACTCTCACTTTACCCTGATATGTCTTTCTTATGGAGCACGCCTTGATGCCCAACTATCATTTTGTATTCTTACCGAAACCGCAAAGGCCACATACTAAATTGCGGATAAGTAAGACACATCCATAAAATTAAAATGGAGTTGACCAACTCTATTCATTCTAAAGAAATCAATCACAATTGAGGCATCCTGGACTTTACCTTACAGACAACATTTGACTGGCACTGCCCCTGTTAAATAATTTGATGTTCCTTAGTTCAGATTTAAAGATGTAGCCTACAGGGGCAGCTCCTCCCCTATGACGGAGGAGCGCCGCCCCACAGCTGATAAGCATTAGAGGCAAACGTGAAAACTAAAATGCTAAAACCATTTTATTATGATTTTTTCTTTCAATGCCAGTGCCAGACTTGTCTTAGAGCGGGGCCATCCTAGGAGCGTTACTACGCCAGCAGGAGAGAGGAGGAAAGCTGGGGGCACTGTAAGTGCACATACAGTTTGGCCAGCTGTCTCAAGATGGCCAAGCTAATGTGCCCTTACATTTCTCCAACCCAACTGTGTTGCACTGCCAAGTGGAGAAATGGCACAGGCTCCCTGTGCCTGAGCAAGCATCAAGTTAGCCAGTGCATCGATGACTTCTGTAGCTCATTTCGAGCTCTGAAAAATAATACAAGAGCTTCCTGCGGTTGAAGTGCATTTCCCAATGCAAGGAAAATTCCTCTGCCTGATAAAGTTCTGGAGGAAAGTGGAGAATGTCACCATAAAGGAAGACATAGCGTGCTTTCTACATTGCCTTAATTGGGAGCTTTAGAGAGATGAAGGTTGGCCATGCAGACCTTTAATCTGCAAGAAAACTCCTGCACTCATGCTTTGAGAGGAGATGTGGCCCACAAGAGGGTGCCTTCAGTTAAGGATCACCCAAGTCCCTTTTTGGGACCCTTCTCCCCCTCCAAGAGCGGTGGGAGACTCTTATTCAACCTCTGTGTTAAGGCAAGTTTGCAAAAATGTTGGGCATTTGCCGAATAATCTAGACTGCTGGCATAGCAGGCTAGAGCACACCTTCAGAAAAATATAGGGTCTCCTTCAATGGGGCTGGCCTTTTTCAACAAGCACATATTGTACCGAAGTGCTTTTTAGGTCATGCCTAGGCAGCACATGTGTGGTCTCGGGAGACATGCTGTATCTACTGTATGGGCTTTCAGCATGCCCATGCATTTTCATTTGTTCCTTCATGTGACTTTTGAAATTCCTTTGTTTTAGTCAGTGAATAGTTTATATTTGTCTATTCTTTTGCTGTTTTGCTCATGCCCTGGAGACTGGCCCTGTTACATGGATAATTTCGCTATAGACCATATATGTTTGTTTAGGCACACTACTTTTTCTTTTGCCTCAGCTTGTTTGACCTTGCAAATGTGCTTAGATGAGGGGTGCAAATCATGTGATTATCTTGTTTCCCTCTGTCTTTGTTTTCACAAGCGCTTTTTGAGCCAGAAGCTGTTGTTTTTCATCCTATTACATTTTTAGTTTCATTAGCGCAAATGTCCCAACTTTAAATCATATACTTAATCTAATGGAAGTGTAGTTTAAGAAGACTGCCGACACTAGGATCAACTTATTTACACTGTTATTTTGATAGCATCATGATTCGGATAAGATTAATGAGATAAACATGTTATTGCTCCGCTTTATAAAAATGGAAGCAGGTTTAAGTTGCACACCTACTTTTGATGTTTTCTTTTAGTTTCAGTCGTTTGTGAAATAAAACTAATATCAAGGGTTGCCTCCTCATGCTCTTGTGAAATAAAACTAATATCAAGGGATGCCTCCTCATGCTCTCCAAATTCGACATATAATGTGAGGTTACTTAACAATATATCCTTCAAGTATACAGTGCAATACCACTTCAGCATCAATGCAGCACCACTTCAGCACCAGTCGATTTCACCCAGACCACTTCAGCAGCAGCACCACCTGAGCATCACTAAGCAGCAACTGAACACCACCACAGCACCTCCTCAGCACTTCCTCGGTCCTAGTGCAGCACCATCTCAGCACCTGCGCACCAACTCGGCACCAGTGCAGCACCCCCTCCACACCAGTGCACCACCACCTCACTACCAATGCAGCACTACCACCACAGCATCAATGTAGCCCCACCACCACAGCATCAGTGCAGCCCCAACACAGCATCAGCGTAGCATCACCTTAGCATTGGCAAAGCAGCACCACATCAGCAACTCAGCACCACTTCAGCATTAATGCAGCTTAGCCTCAGCACAGCATGACCTCAGCAGCTGTGCAGCACCACCTTAGCACATTACTGCATCACCTGAGCACTACCAAAGCACCACCTCCGCATCACCCAGTATCACCTCAGTATCATTTAGCACCAACTGAGCACTATCTCTGCACAAGCACACCACCACCTCTGTATCACTCAGCACCTCTGCACCAGTGTAGCACTACCTCAAGCATCAGCCCAACAGCACCAGCTAAGAATCAGCACAGCACCACCTCATCAGTGCACCAACACCAATTCAGCAGCACCTCAACATCAGCACACCACTATCTCAGCACCACTTCAGCACTAAATCACACAGCACCAACTCAGTGTCACTCAGCTTCATCTGAGCACCAGCTCAGCACCACATGAGCACCAGCGCAGCACTACATGAGCACCAGCGCAGCACCACCAACTCTGAGTGACTAAGCACCAGCACAGCATAACTCAGCACCATCTTTGCATCACTCAGCACCACCTCCCCTTAAGCACAGCACCTCCTCTGCATCAGCACAGCACCACTTTTGCATCAGTATACCACCACCAACACAGCCGCAACACAGTACCAGCTCAGCACCAATGCATCACCACCTTTGCTTTCGCATAGCATGACCTCCGCAGCAGCACACCACCACCTCCGCATCAGCACAGCACAGCAGAGCCTCCGCATCAGCACAGCACCACCTCAGCATCAACACAGCACCATCTCCTCATCAATGCACCACCTCAGCACCAGTGCAGCACCACCTCAACATCCATGCAGCAACATCTCAACGTCAGCACAGCAGCACCAGCCCAGCACCACATCTACAGCAATTCAGCACCATGTCTCAGCAATTCAGCACCACTTCAACGTCAGTGAAGTACCACTTCAGCATTCACGCAGCACCACCTTAGCATCATTCTGCACCACCTGGCACGAGCTCAGCACCACCTGAACACCAGTGCTGCACCACCACCTCAGCATGACTCAGCACCACCTGAGCATTACCCTCGCACCAACACCACCTCCGTACCACCTCAGCACCACTGAGCACCACCTCAGTCTGCCCCTGGAATCTGGCATCAGTTAATTCTTCCCTAATGTCTGTCCACTGCTCGTGTTGTAATTCAGGTACTGTTTCCCAACCTCCACCCTCCTGTTATGTGCACCCCCTCGCCCATTCAACAGAAAAAAAAAAGATTTAACAAACCAGCATTACGAAAGGCAGGAAGAAGCTGCCAGCATTGCAAGGGCAAACAAACTAGAAGACATGTTTTATGTTAATTATTTTTTTAATATGGTCGTTCAGTTGTACATAATGTCTTCTTGGTTATATATAAGGTAACAAAAATGTTCATAACCCTTTTTTATTGTAACTTTCCAATATGCTGTACAGCAGCCATGCTACTCTACTACATAGCTTAAAGACATTGGCAACACCAATAGCTCTGGCTAAACACTTAAAAGATCCCAAGGGCAAGACCTATTGGTTATGCAAATGCTTGTTCTGTGATGCTGCCTATAGTCTTTGCAGAGGGGTAACTCATCTACTTTACAAACTTTATTTTTCTAAACTATGTAAATTTGTAAGGCATTTAACGTCGGTGATAATATGCTGCGTCAAGTGCAGTTGGAGTCCGAAAGGTAGGATGCAGTGCCTTAAGAATGCAAGAGGAGGGCAATAGGTGAATAATTGGCTGAGCCCAGGGACTGATATTAATGTTTCATTAAAGCATAGGCAAATGGAGTGAAATTCATTGTGTGTTATCTGGAAGTGTGAATGTCTAAGGTGATAGAGAGGTATATGAAGGTCTTTAAAAAAAAAAATTAAAGCAATTAAAGTTGTGTGCACTCTCCTTATTGTTACATATTTTACCAAGCGTTTACATATTTGATGCCAAGTTATAATGCATGTTTAACAAGCATTGCCAAAGCCATTGTAGCGGACACCTAACCTGAATACTCCGGCCTGCACACTAATGAGTGTCTCCCAGTAGGCAATCTGCCACTGGGTAGCTATCTTCCTTATCGTTAGTCCTGATTGCAGTGCTCCGCGATAGGCATGCTTGCCTACACATATAACGTATTTAAAGAATTACAGGCAGTAAAAACTGGTCTTGACTTCCAGCTTAATTCTGGTTTGAAGTGAACGTATCCCCTTCGAGTCCCCGCCGTGGGAAAAAAGATTGTTCTTGAAGGCAAAATAATTTTCCTAATTCCTCTGCAGCACTCCATTCTCAATCTGCAGGACTAACTGATGGCCCATTTCAGTGTGTACTCCTTAATGGGATGACCCCGGTCTTATTAGCAGAAGCTGGGGGCTCACACAACTTGTCCTGATGATGACCTCCCATAAATAGAGATCGAAACACATTTGACTAATAATATACCAACTCCTCTTTTACTGTATTTAAAATAACCTAAGGAGTCATCTGTTCTGTTTTTGTTATTTGATTCATGTTTTTTTATAACACGTTTGTCACTGCATGGTCTTTTACCCAAATGTGAGCACTGGATCATGTTCTACACTATCTGAATGATATTCTTCAAGTATTCTGCAACAAAAAAATAGACAATGAATCAATTAGTTGCAGTTTAAACGCCGTTCTCTTGCCTACTTCTATATTTGCCCTGGTGTTTTGACTAATTGTCTGATAAAAATGTATATAGACCCATTTTTCTCTTGTTTACGTGATTTATTTTTCATAGTGAACCATTTTTTTTTTTAGAATATGGTTTTGGCTCCCAGCTTTTTGCTTTGGCAGTGCTGTTTTTTTGACATGGCATTTGTAAAGTTTATTGTTTAGAGAATGCCAGGGCCCTTGCCAATCAAAAAAAAGAAACAAAAAAAAACCTGCCTATAAACACACATTGGCATAGTAGCTCCTGGGAATTACTTCACTGGCAGGAGCCAATAAATCTGTGTTTGGAAGTGTTCCTTGTGAAACAATACAATGAACTCTCTAAGTGAAATTGACCAACGGCTGAAGTGGGCTGACCAATTGGCCCAAGCTCTAGCGGGGCAGGCAAACATTTGAACGACACAACAGCACACCAATGGATGAAGGAAGCTGTCTGAAAACCTCTATAAAGAAGAAGATAATATGATTTTAGTTAGGTCAAAAGGTCAGACCTAGAAAATTGACTGACAGCACAATGTAACTACGGTTTTGTTCACTTGAAATACCTGGCCCCAATGCCCGTTTGAGCCACTGCTGTATCAGACTTATATCAAAGACACTCCAAGAGGACACCATACACTAGCACCACAGGCTAATTCCTAAGACAGAACCACATCCACCAAAGATTCTGCATAAGTGGGCGCCCCCTCAACTGACTACCATCTGTCTGCTCCACATGCTGTACAAAAACACTCACACTTGTAATTGTAATCACATTTATATAGCGCTTACTACCCCTGGCGAAGCGCCCAAGCCCTTTTTCGGCGATTAGCACGCTACTCAGGAACCCATAAAGGATTAGTGTTGAGTTAGTATAGTGAAATATGAAAGTCATTTGAGTGGTGGATAGATTAGTCAGTTATTTGGTTTCAGAAGGATTGCGGAGGGATATTAGAGGAAAAAAGGTTTGTATTTATATTGCGCTTGTTACCCCTGATGGGGTGCTAAAGTGCCTTTTTTGGCGAGTAGCACGCTACTCCGGAACCCATAACGGATTAGTGGTGAATTAGTATAGTGAAATATGAAAGTAGTTTGAGTGGTGTACATTAGTCAGTTAATTGGATTGAGAAGGATAGTGGAGGGAAAGAAGAGGGAAAAAAGGTTAGCATTTATATAGCGCTTGTTACCTCTAATGGGGTGTTGATGCACTTTCTTGGCGAGTAGCACGCTACTCCAGAACCCATAAGGATTAGTGGTGAATTAGTATAGTGAAATATGAAAGTAATTTGAGTAGTGGATATTAGACATTTGTTTGGATTGAGAAGGATAGCGGAGGGATAGAAGAGGGGGAAAAGGCTTGCATTTATGTAGCGCTTGTTACCCCTAATGTCGGACTGTTGATTGTTGCTTCTAGGCATGCTGCTTGATTGGAGCTTTCAGCTGCTGCCATCAAAACCCCAGCTTGAAGTAGGAGATTTAAAGTCTGTCTTCAAGGGAACTTATTTGACCTTTTTCTGAAAAGTAGTGTTTTCCTTTAAGTGACATTCTCCAGTTCCACTACATTGTACTTCTGTAATGAAGCACTTACAGGCCCTTTTCCAAAACAGTTTAAATGTTAGACTGGTAATATGGTCTGCTGCTTAACTGCAGGTCAATGTATTTTTCTCTCCAGATTCTCTTCTCGTTTGTGCCTTTATTATTGGTCTAAAAACAGTGAATTACCGGTTTGATTTCTTGTTTTGCCTTGTAGTTCCTTTTTGTGTTGAAAACGGGTTGGTATTGCTTATCTGGTGTTGCACATCTGTGGAATTTCTGCGCTGCTTCCAAGAAAGATAAGTGCCATTCGACATTGATAATTGATAGTCTTGCTGGCTGTTGTTTAGTGTTCAGAACCTGTTACTTGTAGGGAAACGGATTTCCACAAGCAAGGTGGAAGATCATCACTAATAAAGCAAAAGCTTCTTTCCAGACGTTAAAAGGGAAGTTTGCAGACTAATTACTCTGTGAAGCAGAAAACTACATGCTCCCAACCTTCGAGTCTGTATGATGATAATGCAGAAGAAATTGATG
The DNA here is from genome assembly GCF_964263255.1 of Lissotriton vulgaris. Lineage (NCBI taxonomy): Eukaryota > Metazoa > Chordata > Amphibia > Caudata > Salamandridae > Lissotriton > Lissotriton vulgaris. The sequence continues at coordinate 1,945,939,192 of NC_141685.1, forward strand.
CTTGGAAACTTTCAAGAAATGCTTTTTCTGTACATAACATTTATAGCCCAGGTACTTTATACTGTTCAGTTGGACTGCTCAGCCTTTTATCTCGGATTGCATTTTCTCTCAATGTCTTATCTCTGTTGCAGTTCTGATATGACAGTACAGGTGGGAATTACAAACTCTCGTAGTAGATCAGTAAAGATGGGAGTACCGCAGGACTCCATTCTGGGTCTGACTCTCTTTAACCCTTATTTGACCCCTTAGCCAAAGTGATTCGATCCTTTGGTTTCGAAGTTGTGTCTTACGCCGACGACACCCAGATCTTGGTCACTCTCGGTCCAGACCCATCGGAAACTAAGTCTCACTTTAGAGACTATATGTCTCAAATCGAGATATGGATGTGTACTAACCACCTTCAGTTGAACGGAAGGAAAACCGATATAATGCGGTTTGGTAAGGCAGATGAGTATTGGACACCTGATTGGTGGCCCTTTAGCCTAGGCCTTTGTCCTACTCCTACTCAGTTAGTGAGAAATCTGGGCTTCCAACTAGACAACAAACTGTCAATGAAAGACCATGTAAATAAGACTATTGTTGCCTGCCTCGGAATCATGCACAGCCTGCGTAACATTTTTAAGCGGATCCCATTGAAGGCAAGAAAACCCCTAGTCTAAGGACTCATCATCAATCGTATGGACTATGGGAATGCCCTATTGGCTTCCACTTACAAAAATCTTTTATCAAGGATGCAGGTTCTGCAGAATACTGCAGTTAGACTTGTACTTGATCTTCCACCTAGATCTCCATCTGCTTCCAGTATGAAGCTTTTGCAGTGGTTGCCCATATGAAAACGCATACGCTTTAAGTTACTCTGCCTTACGCACAGGAATATGTACGTAAAGGGCCCAGCTTTTTGGGCCAAAAAACTAACCTGGTATTTACCTGGTCGAATCCTTAGATCCAGCAATCAAGCGCTTCTTGTGTCTCCTAGAATACGCACTACTACAGGCGGAGGGAGATCTTTCTCTTACCTTGTGCCGTCTTTTTGGAATAAACTACCATTCCATCTACGCACCTTAAGTGATCACAACTGTTTTCGCAGAAATCTAAAGACATGGTTGTTTGACATCTAGCTTCGTTTTAAGACAAATCCTCTGAGACATCCACCAGCGCCATGAGACTTTTGAGTGATATGTGCACTCAATAAATGTTCTATGATTTGATTTGATTTGATATTGACAGAGATGACCTTTATGCAGACCAAGTGGAATATGTTATGCAAGAATTAAGCCTTTTCACTCTTAGGTGTGATTACATTTGTTCTAGTGTTTAGGGTAGCCAGAGTTAGTTAATACTTTGGCCATCTGTTCAGTGGGAAAATGGGCTTGATTGGATTAAAAGTATGAGGGTTAAAGGTCAAAACTGGCCAACCTCCTCCAATGTCGATCCAGATTCAGCCTTTTTGCGGGGAGACCCGAGCTGGGGCCAGGAGCAGTGCATTGAAGAAAAGAAAGAGCCTTCCCAGAATCAGTGAAAATCTTCAGTAGGGAATGCCTCTTTCTTGCAGTTTCTTCTTTACTGGGAGATTGTTTTCCTGGCATACTGTAATGGCAATGTGAAATCTGGATAAAAGAAGAGTTTAATCCCATCATGGTGTTTCTCCAGCTTCTCAGGCTATGCGTAGTAATTGCCCGCTGTCTATGTAATTGAAGAACTGGGCGATAATTGTACCATTTCTGCGGAGGAATCCTTCCAAGACTGAGATGTTCAGTAGTTAAAGGAAGGTGTGATGCCTCCTGGTTATAGGCCCTTCACCTATCATATTAAAAGTGGTTTTATTAGATGATTTTGGATTACATGCACAAATCTTCCGTGTTGCAAAAACCTGCTGCAGCCGTCTTGCGGTCCTCAGAAAACCTCCTGCCAGTCATTGAGACAAACCTACATATCACAGTGATAAACAGTCTTATTCAGTCCCAATTGCATTATGCTAATTGTGCTTCAATCAGCTCCTCCAGCGCCTGCAACTCATTCAGAATCACCAGAAGAGCTCACCTCATCCCCAAAGCACTCTGTTGATTCTTTCAAGAGTCTTCAATGCTATGACTGGTGCATCAGTAGATCCATTGCAATGCTGTCTGTCATTCTTAGACTCCAAATGCTTTTTCTCTGCACTCCACTTTTGCCGTTTGGTTAGCTAATCTCTGCCTCTTGAACTTCCTAGAGTGTGGACCAACTCTTTCGGTGACCGGGCCCTTCCGATCTCCATTGCCAAATGTTGGAATAGCTTAGCTCTCTCCCTTCGTGCGGAGCACAATAGTCTGGGCTTTATGTGAATGCTGATAACATTTATTTTTTACTAGTACTGCTCTCCCCTCCCATAAGCTTTTATCATTGTTGTTGTTTAGAAGCCTCGGAATATGTCGCCAGTAACAAATGAAATTTAGCAGAAAATAACTGAGCCCTATGAGTTTCCGACAAGAAGACCCAAATGTTCATTTCGTGTAGATAACACTCCATTCCTTAACAAATTGATATTCATGCCTTGCATCGCTGTCCCACAGTTTTATTCTAGCATACAAATGTGTCTACTTTTCATACGGATGGTTGTTTTTAATTGGTTTATGTCATAGTAACTATTTCACATCCCTGCTGTAACCACGTATTATGTGCTTTGTTCCTTTCATTTGCGGGTTGACTATTGTACATGAAGATCCTTGTCAGTATTCACTGTTTTTAACCAGATGTGTATATTATTTGTTTTATTGAGTTTGTACTTTAATGGCCTTAGAGGCCGAAATAAAGTATTAATGATGATGATGATGATATTCTTTTTTCCAAATGCTAAAAATTTGCACATGCCCCAATATATAAATATATAGTTTTTGTGCAGTATTTTGAATTGCATAATGATATTTGTCTGTTGGAAGCAAACAGAACGACCGACCAAGGTATAGCACAACCAAAACACAAGTACCAGAATACATTTTCATAAATGGTATGACACACTCCTCACACCCGTCATCCCAAGGTGCAATTTTGGTCAAAATGTTCAGGGGAAAATAGAAGACGCACTCGTTGTAATCAAACACAGGGGCGTTGAGTCCATAGAAAAAAGTTTTCTTTATTTCGCTAATTTTTTGCCAAGAGCAAAAAACAAACAACTACAAACTTAGGGGTCTCTAAAGGGATCCAAAAGTGATCCGCTACTCAAAGTAACCTTATCAGCAATACAAGGGTACGGTGACAGTGACACTCACAGACCAGATCACAAGATGTGAAGAACCAATAACGTGAGTCACCCTTGGTTTAGGATTCCCATCAAAGGTCTTGTCATGATCAATGTTATCATTTGGTAATCCTTATCGGGTATTGTGTCTCTAGATCATTGAGACCGGCATACCCAGATAACCAGATTCGGGGTAGCGACCCACAATCACTCGGTACTACCACATGATGTTGATGTGATGGGAAGTGCAGTGTAAAAATATATGTAAGTGGTGGTCTAAAAAAGGATAGGGAGCTCAACCAAGGTAAATTTAATAATTGCTGGCCCCTTCCCTAATAAAAACAAGAACAGTATAGTATCATCATCGCAGTCCACACAAATAGCTGCGAGGAGACCAACATGTTTCAGCCACTAAAGGTTCACTCCTCTGGCTTTCGTCAGGGTCTCTGTTCAAATAAACTACTACTGCTTACAAGTGAATAAGGTGTGAAAAAATATACAAAAAAACACACTCAAGTGAAAACCAGTAAAGGATATAATGTTCCATAAACTGTGTCAACTCCTCTCTTCGGCACCTGGTTGCAATTATACTGTGTAAGGAGGACAAACGTACAGGAAGGTCACAATCAGCTACTCTGGTCTGTGATAAACATTTTATTGTTATACAAAAATGAATGAATCTACTTATTTACTCACCCAGGATGTCCGGGGAGTGGACCTCACCTCTTCCTGGACCTGGCTCAGGATGTGAGACCCCGCTCTACAATAACACAAACCGGCTGTGTAAATTACAAAGACCAGGAGGTCAAACATTAATTTACTCTGGCGGTCAAAATACTGTGTATGGAGCTCATTGACAGCCATCTAAAGATACTCCAAACCACCCTCTCTCCACTCCACCAACAACTACAGGCTGAACAAGCTGTTAAATTCAATCATCCTTGGTCTAGCATTTAGTCTGACAAAGTGATGAAAAGCCTGATACAAAGATACAAAGGAAAACAAACTGTTGGACCAGGTGGCCCAATACTCCTACCTGTCCGTCGTTGTCACAGGCCGTGACTGAGTCAGGGGGAGGCACAGTCTCTCCTGTGCACTGACTATTTCACTGTGCTGGTTGGTGTCATCCAGCCTATCATCCCATGCGGGGGTGTGGCCTAGTCGCCGCCTACACAGGGAACCCTTTGTACAGCATTGCCTAGATAGTCGATCTGGCATTAGGGCTGGTACATGTGCCCATCGCTGTAGTTAGGAATAAATCACAACACCCGGTGCTCAGTAGTCCCACTTCCTCAATCGCCAGCTCATTCCCGGCATCTCGCTCGTATTCTCGCGAGACTCGCCCGAGTCGAACTACCAAATGACGTCACGTCGGCCATTTTGGTAGTTTAATAGTCCCGCGTTTCGGACTCTCTCAAGAATACGAGCGAGATGCCGGGAATGAGCTGGCGATTGAGGAAGTGGGACTACTGAGCACCGGGTGTTGTGATTTATTCCTAACTACAGCGATGGGCAGCCCAAGGATGATTGAATTTAACAGCTTGTTCAGCCTGTAGTTGTTGGTGGAGTGGAGAGAGGGTGGTTTGGAGTATCTTTAGATGGCTGTCAATGAGCTCCATACACAGTATTTTGACCGCCAGAGTAAATTAATGTTTGACCTCCTGGTCTTTGTAATTTACACAGCCGGTTTGTGTTATTGTAGAGCGGGGTCTCACATCCTGAGCCAGGTCCAGGAAGAGGTGAGGTCCACTCCCCGGACATCCTGGGTGAGTAAATAAGTAGATTCATTCATTTTTGTATAACAATAAAATGTTTATCACAGACCAGAGTAGCTGATTGTGACCTTCCTGTACGTTTGTCCTCCTTACACAGTATAATTGCAACCAGGTGCCGAAGAGAGGAGTTGACACAGTTTATGGAACATTATATCCTTTACTGGTTTTCACTTGAGTGTGTTTTTTTGTATATTTTTTCACACCTTATTCACTTGTAAGCAGTAGTAGTTTATTTGAACAGAGACCCTGACGAAAGCCAGAGGAGTGAACCTTTAGTGGCTGAAACATGTTGGTCTCCTCGCAGCTATTTGTGTGGACTGCGATGATGATACTATACTGTTCTTGTTTTTATTAGGGAAGGGGCCAGCAATTATTAAATTTACCTTGGTTGAGCTCCCTATCCTTTTTTAGACCACCACTTACATATATTTTTACACTGCACTTCCCATCACATCAACATCATGTGGTAGTACCGAGTGATTGTGGGTCGCTACCCCGAATCTGGTTATCTGGGTATGCCGGTCTCAATGATCTAGAGACACAATACCCGATAAGGATTACCAAATGATAACATTGATCATGACAAGACCTTTGATGGGAATCCTAAACCAAGGGTGACTCACGTTATTGGTTCTTCACATCTTGTGATCTGGTCTGTGAGTGTCACTGTCACCGTACCCTTGTATTGCTGATAAGGTTACTTTGAGTAGCGGATCACTTTTGGATCCCTTTAGAGACCCCTAAGTTTGTAGTTGTTTGTAGATTTCCACGGGGGATAATACTTAGGCATGGTCTATAAACATCCCTCTAGCCCTACAAGATAGTGTGTTTTTTTAAGAGCAAAAAACAACCAACGTGTTTCGTTCCATATTGGAACTTCATCAGGGCTTCAAATAAATCAATGCTAAAGTAGGCACAAAGAGTCTTTGATCCAGTAGATAAAGGAATATGTAACTACGAACGGTACAGTTGCAATACCCGAAATAACTTAAAAATTTAGTAGAAACCCAATATATGCACAGGGGCCTTTAGTCCAAAAAGATGCCGAATGTCTGGCTGCAACAAACGTGATCCGGTCACATGTGGCAATACACGGTAAACTGCTAAGCGAAGGTGTGTTTTCAAAAAGACCCGTAAGGGCGAGAAGGGCAGATAGCCACAAACTACTTCAGCAGGGGTCCAAAATGACGGTGATTAATGTGGGTATCTCCAGAATAAATTTTCAAAAATGGTGCAACACACTCCTCACACCCGTCGTCACAAGGTGCAAGTTTGGTCAAAATGTTCATGGGAAAATAGAAGGCGCACTCGTTGTAATCAAACACAGGGGCGTTGAGTCCATAGAAAAAAGATTTCTTTATTTCGGTAGTTTTTTACCAAGATCGAAAAACAACCACCGCTTTTCGTTCCATATCGGAACTTCGTCAGGGCTTCAAAGGGCGGGAAGGGCAGATAGCCATGAATTACTTCAGCAGGGGTCCAAAATGACAGTGATTAATGTGGGTATCACATGGCGATCAATGTAGCTTGACTCAATTACACTTTTCTCAATGTTCGTAACACGTCTTTAACACCATTACTGAACTTTCTGCTACTACAAGGATTCTATCTTCAACACGCCTATGACCAAGTCACCAAGGAAATCATTATCGGACTTTAACGGAGAATCAATGTGATATTTGTCTGTATTGCCTCTTATATGTGATAAATAGCCCTGCCTGTGTTTTGTCACTTTATGGGTATGTTGCAGCTTGGTTGCAGTGTCTGTTTTCTTTTTTAGCAATTTCACTCAATAGCAATGTGCTCCTCGTTTAACTACTTAGAATGGAATTGTCTTATTCCTTATGAAATTTGCATTTTTTAATTGAGCATATTTTTGCCAGTAGTACTCGCACTAATGCCTTATAGTGTTCCACTTTGTTTCTAGAGATTGAGTGCAGTTCCAGCCGATGTAACCCCCTTAACTTTTGATAGGAGCAGTGACACAGACTTAAAAGGGGCTGATTTCTAAGACCTCTTCTGTTCCTGAACATAAACAATAAATGCCCTGCTACTCATGGCTCCTCTTGATATTTTTTGATTTAGGTTTTTCATATTTTTCCAACATACTACCTACTCATAAATGTGCCAAATTGTTTTTTGTCAATCAGATGTCTTGTAAAGTGAGACTACTCACCCGTAAGGGTCTCAAGGCACAGGAGGGGACTGATCCTTCAAAGGCTGTGGTATTGTCACAGTAGCGTAGGAAAAGATTAATTGTGTAGTAGGCTATCGCTACTGCAACCTGCACTGTTGGTGAATTTGCTTTTGACATAATCCCCTAAAAGGCTGTATTTTGATATAAATGTGGAAGAACAGGCTCCATACTCACCCCCCCCCCCTTTTTTAGGTCGAGCATGGGTGTGGCAACAAAGCTGGCCCACCCTGCGAGAGATCTTGTAAACAAAAAAGGACTCTAAGCCCCGCCCCTCCTTTCCATTGAGTAGCGTCAGCGTTTATGGTAAACGCTGGCTTCCCATTGGAAAGGAGGGTTTTTCGTTGCGGCCCTGTCCGGTTTTCAGACAGCCCCTCTGGACTCGGTCGCCTGCATTACGGCTGTCGTGACGAAGTTTCTTATCAGAAGCTAAGTCACGCTGCCTTGCATGCGCCAGTCCGGCTCTGTGATTGGGCGCTTTGAGAACGCTCTCAGCTGTAATGTTTTTTTCTCTCAGCGCGGCTCCCATTTCAGTGCCGCATCTCCAGCCGCCACAGTTGCAAAACCTACACATCTTCTCTTTATTCAAATAAAGAGTGGTGTCATATCTGTCTCACATTGCACATTTACGCTCCCCTCGAATGCTGGAAAGGCATTTCTAATAACCAGCATCCCATAGACCCTTTAAAAAGAATGGGTAGGTGCGATATTCTGTCCTAGATCTAAGATCTAGGATCGATCCTGAGTCACGGCTGCTGCTCCTCCTCAGGCTACCCTGACCACAGAGTGGTTGTAACGGAGGGCAGCCCCCAGTGGTGTGAGCACGAGACCACTAATTAGTACAAGTACTGTACCTGGCCTGCAGTTGGTAACTGTACAGATGGCAGTACAAAGCCAACAGGATTGGTGCATATGCAGCACACTAACTTGTAATACGCAATCATACAGTAGGCATTAATAGATACTGTAGTTTAAAAGTCCGGCATCCAGGTATGCTGGAAACTGCAGGAGATCCCATGAGACCTACTCTTAGGTGACTCGCACAGATACGCTATCAGAGCCACTGGTTGTTGTAGTTTTTAGAGGTGGGCGGAATCGCGTTAAGCAAATCTCCGCAAAATGGTAAAAAATCTCTGCGAACACGCAGAAATTCCGCGAACACGCGGAATTGCTTGTTCGCGATGCTTTTTTACTGTTTGCAATCGCTGTTTGCGTGCTCAGGAGTAATATCTTGCGAACACGCATTTGGGAACGGAATAAGCAAAAAATGTCACGAAGTCACGGAACGCAGAATTTTGGGCAATTTTGCGTTCTCCCCGGAATGTGAAATTACCAAAATTACGCAAATTCCGATCTCAGAACGGAATTTACCGCCCAGGCCTAGTTGCTTGTTTTAAATGCAGGCAATTAGTATTCCCCATCCATGGAAGGAGAGGCACTAAAAATAGAAGCCATAAAGAATAGCTCCATGAGGCTAGCATATTTGTGGAATTGATAGCAGTAATACCCAGGTGGGTAAATGTCCACCAGGTACTTACTTTTGTACTTTGTTGTACTTTTCATTGCAGAGTTGATGGTCTTGAGTGCTGAGGTAGAAATATGATCTTAGCAATGAGTTTGTTTTCTTCTCAATGAATTTAGCTGAGTGCAGCTACAAGGCAGAGCAGAGGCTTTAGACTTTCAAAAACAGTTTTGTAAATGCTGTAGTTGATGTTGCCATAGATCCTCGTGCACTGTGTTGGTAGGTATGTTAACTAGCGTTTAAACAGTGTTTTCGAACCTGGAGAAAGTGGTGTTTTTCTTCTTTGAGTAATCTCGTTCCTAATAATAGTTGTTTTGTGTTGCCAGAAGGCGCATGTGTACCAGCCTGTTGCCCAGATAATGTAATGCCAATCATGTATCATGGTTTCAATAAATAATCATATATGCATACAGTATCCGATATTCTATAGTAAAAGAAAATTTTAAAGAGGTTTCGTTTGGGATACTGAGGTGAGAAGTGTTCACGCATGCCCATAAGAATTCTTTTGCTGATCTCCTAACTCCATTTCCACCTCTTGTAGTTCATAAATAGATTTAGTGGCCTTTAGTATGATTTATAACGTGCTCTGAAAGTTTGGGGAAAGTTAGATGTTGAACCCCGGATACTGCGGCCCGCTGGTCGTTGACGGTGTCTGTAATCTTTCCGCAGTGAGAGCAGGCCCCAGCCTCTCTGTCGCCAGCAGATGCGCCAGGGTTACTACTGTCACGAGACCGCGTGTCCTCAGCCCGAGCTGTTCCATTGTTCGCTCTCTTGCTGCAGACGCTTCGGGTCTCCTCTGTCCCTCCAGGGTAGGTGGCTCTCGCGTTTTATAATCTCTGGTCTGCAAGGGAGGAGGCAGTGGCTCGTTCATCGCGGATGCGGTGAAGGGAGGTGGCAGTGTCTATTGATTCCCTCGCCCACGGCCCATTGTTGTCACTTGGTTTTAGATGGATCGAACACTGGTCCTTTCACCTTGGTGAAGGGCCCTGCTGTGTGGTCCTCTTCTGTCATTTCAGGGAGGATGCCGGTCGCGGTGACACTTGCTGTGTTCTGTGATTGGCAGTGCCATGATCTCCCTTCTTTGCTTGATGCTTCTGCCGAGTAACCCCCCTTTATGACCCGAGCTAACCGTGGACAGTTTCTCTGTACACTTTAAAATACAAACCAGTAGTTTCTTCGGTCAGAGCAGCAAGCTTGTAAAATCCAAAATCTATCGGCCTTTGGTGCAGTGTCATCATTTTATTCGCTGTATGCAAAAGAATACACGTTCTGCAAACTAACACGCAGCCTTAAAAACAAGGTGTGTTTGACCAAGACTCCGCATTACTCATTTTTTTAATTTAGGTATAACATAATTTTTTTTAAATTTAGTTATGACATACATTTAGTTGTTTTATGTCAGGTGTTTGAATTATCTAGGGAGATTATATAGAGTGTATGGAGTGCACTATTGAGTAAACGTCCTTCTGGAGAAATTAGCAAAGCCTATTAGATTTTTTTTCTAGCATTTCCTCCATTCTATTTGAATTTTGATGTTTTGTGTGTTGTGATGGGTTACTTTTCTCATTTTTTTTGCATACCTAAATGAGTTTACTCTGCTTTATTTGCAAACCATAAAACGATCTCATGCCAAACAAAAAATGAGAACAGCATGCACTCACTATTTCATTATTTTATACTGGTCTTAAATTTTAATAGACATTCCTTAATTTTGGATCAAAGGCAATTACGGTCCTTTCTTAATACATATGTGAGTCACTCTCCGAAAATATTTAGGTTTTACCCCATGCTGGAGAGGGCAGATTTAAACGCTGTACTGGACTCGCTGTCGCCAAAGTATAATAGGGCTGATGTTTTCACTCCCCGCTGACATTAATCTTCAAAGACTATCTTTATCCGGAGTCTCCTCTACCTACCCTTGCCGCTTTTAATGGAAACCTAAATCACAAAAACCTGTTGAGTTGAATTAGGCAGTAGTTAGTTTAAATAAAGTTGTGCATTAAAATTACAGTGCATTGAGTAGTCCTACCACAGTGTCTACACAAAGAATCAATTTCAAGGAAAATCCTTTGAGCAAAACATACCAATCTGGTCAATCTAACCAGCCCTCGAGTGTCATCAAATCGTGTTTCTCCTTCATTATTCAATGGTACCATAGACTAATTTATAGTAAGTGTTGAGTCTGCTTTGAACTACTAGATCCAGGTTCTGAAGAGGGTTTCTCAGCTGTTAGTAATGTGGTTAATTAATCTGTATCTTTTCCTTCAGTATGAGTTTTACTGTCCTTTTATTCGTTTTTTGACTGTCTTTTTCCATGTTGGCAGCATGCCTCAGTTGCTTTTGTGCTCTTGTTTTTTAACAGCATTGTTAAAAGCCTGCCCTAGTAGGCTTTTAGGTCGAACATTCCAGACTTCTTGTACATGCTTTAGTACATACTTATTATATACTTGTGTGTATGTAGGCTCTGGAGATCAGCCCTAGGACTTGTCTGCTTCCTCTTACTTATATGTGTATGTACTATGTGGGGTCTGGAGATCCGCACTAGGACTTGTCTGCTTCCGCTTAGGGACTTTTTTTTTCTGTCCAACTGCCTCTATTTAACTTTCTTGATAGAAACAGACCAGCAGAGGTCAGTAAAATACCGGAATCACTTTAGCATTCTGTAGATTCCAGTCCATAGAAATTGTCTTCCATGAGCACTCGTGGACAATATTTTCTTCAAATCTTGTATTTTCAGTATCTGAAAGAGACACGTTAGTGATAGATTCCTTACCTTAAAATATCCCCAGGCGTCATACTGGATCCAGAAAGTTTTGCTAGCAGTACCCCTGCGTGTCAGTAGGTGGCGTCGTGCGGCTCCGCGTACGTTACTGGCGTATGCGCCGAAATGATGTCAAAAAGACTACTTAGGCGCCACCCATGCGCACTGACGTCAGTTCTTTCTTTTTCCTTGCCAGTAAGCGCAGATCCAGTTAAAGCATGTACCTTAGTCACTTTTTGACTATCGTTTTGGGGTTTTAAGTCCTGTGGGGTCTGCCCTCGCAGTATGTCGGTAGTGGACCCCCATGACGTCTGTCTTTACTGCCTGGAGCGCGACCACGACTCCCGGTCCTGTCTGGACTGTCAGACCATGGCCCGAAGGCCTTGAGGGAGCTGCGCCGGAAGTTGCTTGAAGTTCGGCACTCGTCCCAGCGCTGTTCATGGTCCAGGGGCCGCTCTCAAGAGCGCTTGCAGGGCCACCATCGTCGCTCTTCGCTCTCCAAGTCTTCACCCTCGGATTCGGGTAAGAGACGACACAAAAAGACGTTGAAGCGCTGTCTCTCTCTGACTTCCCCCCGTTGGTCCTTGTTTGTGGACTACGGGGACAGGGGCTCTGCCCCTGCGGCTCCTACAGAGCCTGGGAGTCCTGCGGCCTACCCGGGTCCGTCGGCGACTCCCGCACGGCGCCAAGAGGTCCTCCGCTGCCGGCTCCGTCCCCAGCGCTACACTATAAATTCGGACGTGGCGCCGGTTCGGCCCGGGCTGGCGCCGGGAACAGTGCCATTTATGACACTGTGTATTCCTCCTCCGGTCCCTGCCCCGCTGCCGCGGTCTGCGCCACACACGGCGGAGGTTGAGTCCCTCTTGCTCATGCAGCCTCGAAGTCTCCTCTGACCCTGGGTTTGCCTCTACCCCATCCACTATGGAGAAAGTGTGAAAAACAGCGAGTCTCCTAAGACCCCCAAAGCTGCCCGGCGCAGGGTCACCTTTAATTCACTTTGTATTCTCTAACAAAATAAAGAGGCAGGCGCTGGAACGTGGAAGGCAAGAAAAAGGTTTATTACTCTCGAGAGTGAGACCACGTCAACTACAGACACCGGGATGTCTCAGGGAGGTGTTCTGCTGGCAAATCCTTAGGCTCTTCTTTTTATACAGGTTTGATACAATGCATCAGTTTCATTTATCATGTTTACAAGCTTGGAGTCTCCGCCCCAGGCAGATTGACACACAAGCTCAACATTGTTTCATCAACATGGTTACACAAGCCCAACATTGTTTCATCAACATGGTTACACAAGCCCAACATTAATTCTCCTCCTACCCAGGTCAAAACAGACAATTCAATCCTGCAGCTGGACCTTGCTTCAGGGTATAAAACATGTGAGACCGGCCAGATCTAAGAGTCCGTTCTGTTGATAAAAACAGGTCCCATTGTTGGCAAAAACAAGTCTTGCTGTGTGCAGTGCAATAAACCACGTTTGCAAGAGTCTGTTTTGTATTTGGAACCTGTTTGTGTAGGAGTGTCCATGGGTTTGCCTGTAAACAGAGATGAGAGGAAAAACAAGTTTGAGGCAGCAAGTGGTGTTGATGTTTGTCGTGGTAATAGTTTATAGCCCCCAGCACACATACCAGGTTGGTCAGAGGGGTGCTAGCAAGGGCAGGGTGAAACCAAGGAGACCAACGGAATACAAAATGGCTGCGGTCGGTCAGAATGACTGCAGTTTATGTGCACGTAGGAACTTCCATCAGACAAGATGGCGCAGATAATGTTCATGATTGTCGTTTTGCTTTTAACAAAAGGTGCCTCGTATACGGTGGTGCTCCGTCGGGCAGCTGAGGTCCTTAACCTTGATCTCCCTATGGTGGCCCTAAACAATAATCTCCTCACTGAAATGCTCCAGTCGGCGTCCACTTCATCGAAACCACTGCTGCCAATTAATGATGCCCTCACTGATGTCTTGTTGGGCACTTGGTCACGACCGGCTACAGGGGCGCCTGTGGATAAGAACATCGCCAGCCTTCATCGCCCGGCGCTGGGTGATCCTGCCTTTCTGACCACTCATCCTATGCCTGAGAGCCTGGTGATTCACGCTTTGATGTCCCAGAGTGCCTTTCCCACGTCTCCGCTGGACAAGGACCCTAAGAAGCTGGAGCAGTTCGGAAATCGGTTGTTCTTGTCAGCCAGCTTGGGGCTGCGATCGGTAAAAACCACAAGTCTATTGAGCCGCTATTCCCACGCGGTGTGGGATACCGTTGCTCAGGTGTTGCCTCAGTGTCCTGAGGAGGTCCAGGCTGTGCTTTCCCAGGCTGTGGCCGAGGGTAAGGACGCGGCAAAATTTACCATTCGTTGTGGCTTAGATAGCCCGGACTCCCTTGGTAGGGTGATTTCCACAACTGTGGAACTTCGTCGCCACGTCTGGTTGAGATCTACTGGGTTCTCACTGGAGGAGTGTGGCTCACTGATTAGAGCAGCAGACCCTGATGCAGAGGTCTGGCCCGGGACCAGGGTTCAATTCCCGACGCGGCAGGGTCCTGAGCCCAAAAATGTCCACGGACCCGATAACTCTCGCCTCGGAGCCTACTCTAATCATGGGATCCCACGCTGCAACTCTGGGCAATAGCTTGCTTAATCTCCACTACGCCAGCCCACCCGCTGCGGGATGCCTGGCTTTCACCTTGGGGATGCCCAGTAGGGGTTATCTCACAGGGAAAAGCCAGGACGGGTTCCCAAGGCAAGCGCCTTGATGCCTTCGGGTGTTACGTGCGCTATATAAGTCGCAATACATTTACGTTTACATTTACATTTACATTCTCCCCGGATGTCCAGGGCTCACTCATGGACATGCCTTTTGATGGCCCTCGCCTGTTTGGTGATAAGGCTGACAGTGCGCTGGAGCGTTTTAAGGACTCTCGAGCTGCGGCCAAGTCAGAGTGGAGTTGCGGTCTATTGTACACCTTTACGCCTATACCACTTCTGCCCAGAGTGCTAAAGACGTTTTGGTGCGACCAGGCCCAAGTCATTCTGGTGGCCCCGGACTGGGCACGAAGGTACTGGTATCCCGAGTTACTGATCCCCTGCCTCTTCGGGAGGATCTTCTGTCGCAGTAGCAGGGGGCGGTCCTCCACCCAAACCTGCCCAGCCTCCACCTCCATGCGTGGAGATTGAGCGGCGACGGTTGACAGCTTTTGATCTTCCTCCCGAGGTCTGTGATATTCTGGCAGCCAGGCGTCCCTCCACAAAAACGGTATACGCCTGCAGCTGGAACAAGTTTGTGGCATGGTGCACAACAAAGTCTGTGTATCCCCTTTCTGCCCCTCTTTCCGATGTTTTTTTTCTTCCTTCTTTCCTTGGGCCAGCAGGGCTCTGCTCTGGGCACTATCAAGGGTTATCTTTCTGCCATTTCTGCTTTCTACGGCTTCCAGATCAACCCTCTCTTTTTAAGTCCCCGGTTGTTAACCGTTTTATGAAAGGCATTACGCACACTTTTCTTCATGCCCCACTGGGCCTCAAACCATGTCTTGACATTTCTGATGTGCGCTCACTTCAAGCCCCTTCATAACTGTCACTTGCGTCTTCTTACTCTCAAGACTGCTTTCCTGGTAGCTATCACCTCTGCCAGAAGTGAGCTAGCTCCAGGCTCTTTCTTCTAAACCTCCTTTCCTTTCTATTCATCTGGACAAAGTATTTCTGAGGACCCGTCCTTCTTTCTTGCCAAAGGTTGTCACGCCCTTCCACATCGGACAGACCATCACTTTGCCCACCTTCTTTTCGCCTCTGCATCCTTCCAAAGAGGAAGAGAGGCTCCACCATCCGGACCCAAAACGTGCACTCTCCTTCTACCTGAGCCGCACACAACAGTTCCGGGTGGATGACCAGCTCTTTGTTGGCTACGTGGGCGCCACTAAAGATCGGGACGTGCACAAATGGACCATCTCTCGGTGGGTTATTCTCTGCATCAAGGCCTGTTACTTGTTGGCTAAGAAGAAGCCTCCTGTTGGGGCTGCGTGCCCATTCCACCAGGGCAACAGCAGCCACTACTGCCTTGGGACGCGGCGTTCCCTTTCAGGACATTTGTCATGCAGCTACATGGGCCTCGCTGCAGACGTTTACCAAGCATTATTGCCCTGACAGTCAAGTCCTGAGAGACAACTTCTTTGGCTGTTCTGCTCTCCGTGACTTTCTGGTGTAATCCTGTACGCAGCCCCACTACCAGGGTTGGTATTGCTGGGTTATTTATTCTAAGGTAACGAATCTATCACTAACGTGTCTCTTTCAGATGTACAAGTTACTACTTGTGTAGCGATATATCTGTAAGAGACATTAGTTAGTGATAGATTCCTTACCGCCTCACCCATCCTCCCCGTTCTGCGAACTGATTACTAGGGTTAAGGACATCCCTTTCAGGGCCCTAGTTTCATGCCACCAGTGGTCAGTTTCTTGCACGGCTCTGCGTTCCTGGTGCGGAAAGTCGTGTACAGAACTGACGTCAGTGCGCATTGGTGGCGCCTGAGTAGTCTCCATGACGTCATGTCGGCGCAACGACGCCAGCGACGGACACGGAGCCGCTGGACGCCACCTACTGACGCGCAGTGGTACTCCGATAAAAACTTTCCGGATCCAGTCTGACTCCTGGGGATATTCTAAGGTAAGGAATCTATCAATAACTAATGTCTCTTACAGATGAACAAGTAGTAACTTGTGTGATATGACCACTGAAGGCCCTGATTTTATATTAAAAACAGAGCTTTGGACTATACCATTTTGCGCTGAAAGGCAACATATCTCTCCATGTGTTTCCATACCTGTTAAAGAACAGTAGATGTTTCAGCACCCAGGCTAATGTGCTGCATAGCTCAATACATATAAGGTCCCAAGGGCGAGACCGATTGCATTACAAATGCTTGCTTATCTTCCTTCCAGCTTTGCCGCTGATCACCTGCTCAGTCTACATTGAGCTTCAGAGTTTATTTCGGACTGTTTCTTTTTCAACACATGAAACTCTACAGTATTTGTTGGAACTGTACCGAGCTCGTTTTTCTTTTTTTTACTGCTAATGCGTTGATTCTGCCTTTTGACTATTGCAATCTTCCCTGTTCACTCTTTAACACCTTAGGAGCGTCGAACGTTCAGCGCCCAGTGCTGAACGTTCGAATAACTGGTGCTGGCCCGTCGGCCAACGGTCGGCTGCAGCGCTGGTAAGGTAGTGCTCGCGACGACCGTTGGCCGACGGCAGCACTTAAAGGGTTAATATAGCCTTATAGCCCGCCGTAGAGGGCTATTAAAGGCCCTCTCCAGCGTTAAAGGCCCCGAGCCAAAGGCGAGGGCCTTTAACAAGGGAGAGGGACTTTAATAGCAGTATAGCCCATCTACGAAGGGCTATAAGGCTATTAGAACATTCTGTCACTAGAGGACAGAATGTTCTAACAAAAAAAACAAAGCCTTTTGGGAGCGTGAGGGGATTGGAATCCCCTCAGGCTCCCTGCATCCTTTGTTCACAGACAGAGCTGTGAACAAAGAAACATTGGAATGTTGGAGCTCCGGGCTTATACCAGCCATTATAAGCCCAGAGCACTCCATTGTTTTCAATGGAGCTCCCAACATTCCAATGTTCTAATGTACAGTAATGTTGTATTATTCCCATTTGGCTCAAAGCAAAAGCACCCTGTTGTACCTAGAAGTCACTTCTCATTTGGTGCCTCTGAAGCTGGAAATCAGTTTAATGGGTAACCGTATGAAATTACTATACAGTGCCAGTGATACACCATTTACACTATAAATCCAATTAATTGTTCCACTCAACATATCGAGGAAAGCAGAATTTTGAGATGTACTTTCACCTTGCGTTTCACACGGTTTAAAGGCGGTACACAGCTTAAAGTCTCCAAGGTTCTCAGTTGGAGCCAGGTATTATTTGAAGAACCCCACTCTGTTAAAAAATGCTTTCTCTTGCCGGCCCCTAGTGTCTCTGGGGGGAGGGCTCATAATGGCCTTTGTGCCATTTCTCGCACGAGGCTGGTACAAAACAATGGGGTCTACACTGCACTTCACCTTTGTAAGTATTTGACTCAAAGCTTCCAAGTCACCCCGTTACTCGTGGCTCCTAGATAAGGTTCTGGGGAGGGGACGATATTCAGTTCAGACCACTCATTTTGGTCTTTTAAATCAGATCTCTCTCCCACCGTCCTGAGTTTGGCTGCTTTTGTTTAATGTCCTGTTGCTCGACTGTTAGGAGCTTGCATCAACAAACGCAGCATCCCTTCCCTCATCGCCTATGTCCGTCTATATGACATTAAAAATAGTCTGCCGCCACACATTCACAGTGTTTGGCATGAATACTCTCTGACCCCTAATTTCCTCTGGTAAAAAATGGGGAAGTGTTTTAAGATTGTAAGTCCATTTTTGAAATCCAAAGCTGTGTTTTTATTCTATTTACTAGGACACCGCTGACGTGTAGCTACAATCTGCATGCAAATATAGTTTAGGGAGATGGGCAGCTTTTTTCACCCTACTGGTGCCTCATTCCCTTTTTTATACCCTCTAAATTTTGCAATGAAAAGAAAACAAGCGCCTCAGTAATGAATTCTTAGAAAGCCATGTGATGGAAAATGGTCAAGGAACGTTTTGACGCATTGCCTATGCTTTGCACCCACATATGGTGGTGCAAACCTGTCACACAGCTGCCGGAGTGTGAGCCGAGGGGGGCAGCGAGAGGTATACCGTTGGCGTGCTTGGGGTAAACACTAATCAGCTCTGGCGGAGAGGAACGTCTGGTCCCCTCCAGTGCAGCCGCCACCAGCAAACACGGTGTCTGTCAGCTCTGCATCCTGTGCGCTCAGCGCCGTTGACAACAAAGAGGCTGATTAGAGGGAAAGCAACGCGCGTGGATACACGCCCACCGCGAGCAGGCAGGTCTCACCAAATGTTTACTAACATGTTCCCGAACAAAAGGGCTCTACGTTATCCAGAAACCTCAAAAGAAATCCAAACTGTGGCTTACTGGAACGCACAATCATTATTTACTATAGAAACTCACTGCTGTACAAACTGGTATCTGGGTTTAGTCTGCCCCCTCTCGCTGAGCCTAGTCTCTGCTGCAAACACGCCGCTTAGCATTTAGAATTTGGAACGGATTGGAAAAAAAACCGACATTGCGCGTTTGAGACCTATTGGCTTTGTCAATGCTTTTTAGCCATCGTGTGCCCCCCCGCCCCGAAACAAATGTGCTTCCATTCGTTATTTGAATCCGAACGTGCATAGATAGGTGCTGAAACTAGGATTCACGTAGAGTCTGAAAACAATACCACCGGAGACGCATGAGCAGAATCTTTCCAAATGCACAGTTGAGACAAGTTTATCTTCTGTGAACTGGCTGCCTCTCTTTTGGTTGCAATGTTGGAGGACCTCAGATGATGAAGATACGGGTCAGCATCTCTCCAGGTGAGACCTGATAATGTAGCAGGCTGCGTACTTGCCAGTAATTACAGGCTTGTTTATTCAGGTGCGTTGATCCCCATGCAGGGTATCAAACACAGCCCTGAGCAGTACTGGTTACTGCGCTCCGCTTGCTTGTTTTGATTTGATCCTCTGTCACGCATGATAACACATACCTTGTTGGATTACTGTTTCAACTCTTGTTTTTTTATTATTATAAATGTCTGTCACGTACCAGCCGAGGTGCTTTCAGCGGGGGAGAGGCATTGCAGATGCAAGAGCACCTGGGCCTTGTAAATTATACTGTAATTAACAATTCATCTCGGAATAAATATCTGGAGATATAAGTAGCCTGGATTTTTTTTTGTATTCTTTATTGAACAAGGGAGTGTTTTTGAATGTTTTTATAAGGGCTTTGGTCATCCTGAAAACAGTGTGGGCAAAGTCACAGTATTGCACATTAGATCAACTTGACTCCACCTGAAGCAAGACAAATTATAAGTGTGGATGGGGTGACATGATACTTGGAAGGAGCAGAGTGCACAACTGTAGGTAGTCCTAGAGCCCCGGGCTCATTATTTGATGCCGGCTCCCTGTTGTGCATCTGCAGATACCTGTAGGCTCTCGGCCCTTTTATTTGTATTAGGGTTGATGAGAGCAGGAGCCCTTGCAGGACCATACCTTCTATCGAACCACCTCGCTGTGTACGACCCACCTATCCTTACAGTCCTTCCTTAACCATTCAAAGTGCACAGCTAGATCTGCTGGTATCAAGCAGCTGCAGTCCAAGGGCCGGCTGCTCGCAGGCACTGTCGAGGAGCCGACAATTTAAAGAATGGATTTGTCCTTTATATACTGCTAACACAATCCCCACACACCTGTTTTCCTTTCTTGACAACTCTTTCCACCTCTTAAAGACACGAGCAGCACCAAGTTTCCTCCTCTCCTATTGCAGAAAGGGCGAGAGTATCAGATTGTCTCAGAAGATGAACCCGAGGGTGTATGTGTGTGTGTGTGTGTGTGTGTGTGTGTGTATATGGGTATAGATATATGCTTGTGTGTGTGTGTGTGTGTGTATATATATATATATATATATATATATATATATATATATATATATATATTGGAAAATGTTGCAGAGCTTGATGAACGTTGTGCAGATTGACAGCATATAGAAGATGGTTTAGAATGTGCATTTTGATTGTTTTCGAGTGGCTGGGAGGGGGCGGAGCATGGGTGTGGTTGTGCACAGTTGTTGAGGGTGTAGAGGGAGTTTGAATGTACAAAGTATCGCTGAGAGTCTACAGAGTGTATGGGCTATTCTGAGGACGGACACCACAGACTGGAAGAGGACCTGAGCTTTATTTGGGGTGTTGAATGACTAATGCAGTTGGCAGGATATGGCTTCTTGCTGACCTTGCACAGAGGGTGGCTGAGGATGTGAATGATGCGATGGAGGGGGTGCAGAGTGATGCAGACAGGTAAATCCGAGAGTTTTTATGGTGATATTGAGAGCATGTAGGGCATAATCAGTGATCTGCAATACAACGCTGATAGACTTTGATTGCACAGGGCTGAGAAGCGTGCAACCTGACCGATGCTGCTGATTGCAGTCAGCTTGGTGACAGTAACAGCAGTATTACGAATCACTTAACAGTATCATACATTTGTAAGCTTCCAAAAATATAAGCTCAAGGATTCCAGTTGTCAAGCTCCAATCAACGCAATGATTTTGATGAGGAAATTTGCTGAGGCTCCACGAAAGCCTTGATGATTTAGGTAAAGTCCTGAAGACATAGTTTGTATCATTAACATTTTGTAGGTTCTTCTTTGAGGAACTTTTTTTAGTGTTTTCATTTATTGAGATTTCTAGACTCATAGGCAATCATAAAAGTTGAAGGTAGTACTAAATTAAATCTACCCTCGCAATCCGCAAAGTAACTTGGCTCTTATAAATAAACAGCAACATTTCAAGAGGCCTTGCAGATCTATGAAAAAATGCTGACCATGCAACATCAACAAACTCCGAAGAGGGAGCGAATTTCAGCAATACCTGAAGTAGGCAGCATAAAAAGGACTGTAGCTATACAGCATTACCAGGGCATACCGTATGTCCAGAGTATTCTCAAAAATGTTTGCAAAGAAGTGTCGTGCTGTTTCGAGCTATCATTCCCAAAAGAGAAGGCTGTGACTTTTATTTAGTCTGAGAACGTCTTTGCATTGCTGAACTGCTGTTTGCTAATCATTTGTATTAGGTGATAGGATTTATTCACATTTACAGGTATTCGGTTTGAACGTTGGTACTTTCTATTTTGTTTATTGAAATACAGTTAAGTGTTTTCGAAATATTGCTGTTGTAAAAGTTACTTAAACATGCATAACAACATTGCATTTTGCTTTTGCGTTGCCAAAGTCCTTTTGTGTTCCGTGTTCCCAGCTAAACTACAAAGTGACTGATTAATTTGGCCCAATGTGCCCAAAGAAAAGTCTTACATTGGTTTTTATTCTCTCATCCGGCTCCGCTCCATTTTGTGCCCATCTTTTCTTCTGCAAAGGGTTAATTCTAAGTGAGACAGTTTGTGCCGGATATATGTGCTGGAGTTCCTGAGATAAATGTCCTAAAATCCAAATATGCTGTGAATTTTTCTTAGTTCTGCATTTATTTCTAGCCAAATAAGGGAAAACAGAACAGCTGACACTTGTTTCACCCAAATGATTGGCACGCCAGCGGCTTTTTCAAGGCAATAATCTTTCAAATATGTCCAATGGTCGTTCTAGTAAAGCTAACGTACGGGTTGACAAGCTGCAAACCGGAAAGTCTCTGCGGTCCGATGTTTGTGATCCACTGCTATGTTGTTTACCTTATATTAATAAATAGTAATGATCTTTCCACTTGGACACCATACGTGGAACTCATTGTATTTCTATTTAATTGTTTCTACTCGTTTCATGAAAGACCGCTGTTCCTTCAAAAAGTTTTGTAAGGAGCAAAACAGTGAAACACAATGAGTGTTGGGGAGAGAGCAACAAGTAGGGGTGTTTGAGGCAAAGTACCAGCATAGTTATACTGTGCGCTCCAGTTAAGTACCCTCCTCTGAATACATATTCATTGAATTGAAGAGCAAACATGATCATCCTGGATGACACATTTACAAAGTTTCCTTTATTTAAATGGAAATCTAACATGTATAGCCACTAATCAACAGAAAAACGCTTACAAAAAAAAATGCTTTTATCTCAAGTAGAAAAAGTTTGTTTTGAGGCAGTATAGAGATTCAAAACATTACAGAAGATTTGTATGCAGATCCAAGCTACTAACACGCAGCATGCGTTAATGTCGAGCATTTCTTTCCATCAAGCTGTGAAAGTACCAAAGCCCTGTCTAGCTGCAGCAGACTTGATCCAACGATTGATGCCCTTCATCAAAAGTTTATAAAATTAAGTTAAATGGGAGATCTTCCTTAATGTGATCTACAATGCTGGCACACAAGTTGGGTTCACTGAAATCCGGCGTTGTTTTTTATCTGTGATTGTAAGGGTTAAACCTCGCAGTAATGCTTTCAATAAATGTAGACTATAACTGAAACCCCTAGAAAATACTTCAGTGGTTTCTTGCCCCAAGTCTCTTTAGTATAAATGATGGTAGTTAACCAAATCTGATTTGAACTGAAAGTCTTCCTGTTAGGTTTAAGTGACACAAATTGATATATCTTCACATTTAAAGATGCATGGCTGGTGAATTTTGTTCATCGAACCCCCATGAAATCATGCTGTGCCTTTGGTAAAATCCGAAGAATCAAAAAGCCTCTTTGAATAGGTTCTAGAGTATTTGTGCTTCTGAAAAGTGGCTTCATCAGTCTCTGAAATTGCCAAGACCGCACAGCTACGCCCAAAAGGAATTTTTTAGAATTGGAGTAATGGATGTATTTAGAGCTTGCGATTGATCAAAAGTCACCTTGACCGTAGGCTGTGGGTGAATCAAGGTAGACAAGTACTTTAACATGCATAATGTCACTGCCGTCTTTTGGACACAGGGTAGAAGAGGGTTCCTTCCACTCAACTCACTGAAGTTCAAATTGCCCAAATCTATGAACAAACCTATCTCTCAATTTCTTATATGGCATGTGTAATGTGTACTCTCAAAATGAGACTCAAAATACCCCTAATCATATGAATTATTTAATGCAATTACTCGCTCCATTTTGAACACTGTGGGCGGATTTGTTCTGACTCTTCCCAGTTTTCAAGTAGCTGAAAGTCTCATTTCTCTGCACATTTAAATGTTTTTACACCAGATTAGTGTAAACTTTGTTTTAAAACCATCCTCTGTCATCAAAACTACAGCACCATTTTTCACTGGAAACAATGTTTAATAATGCCCAAGTGTGCTCGACCCACACTTGCAGCTAATAGTGTATGATCTACCTCTGCACAAGACCCTTTCTGGCTTTTAGATGTGGGCCTATCATTTTCATAGTGCCACACATTTAATTCATCTCACAGGCCTCCTGTTCATCCTCTTCTATGCGTTTTGTATTTGCTATGGACTATCTGATACTATTTAGTAAAGCAGCTGCTTTCTGTTGAGCCTTGATATCCAATGCCTTGACAATTAGTTGTTTTTAAGAATTTGGGTTTATTTTAAAGCCGCTAAAAACTTTGCCATTACCTTTACCAATACTTGGACTAAAGATGTTTCCTTGGATCCTTGATAGCAGTGATAAAATATCTCTCTCCAGAGAGAGGCCTCGCCAAACAGTCATGTGCACTGAGGAGTGGGCAAACCCCCACTCCCCCAAGAGCAGAGCGGAACCACCCACCAGCCCGCAAAGCAGCACGGAAACATACAATGATAACTCAAAGTTATTATCATTTTATTTTGCCTTTACTTTTCACTGCTTAAAAGCAGTGGGGTGACGCTCCTCTGCATCCCAATAGCTGCTGATTTCAACCACCACACACAGAATTTTATTTTATTTGAAAAGTTTTATGTAGCGCTGGCAGACCCGGAGGTATCAGAGCGCTTTACATAACGAGGTACAGTTGCTTCAAGAACGTAGTTACATAAGTACAACAGTTTCAGGAACAAAAATAAAGGAGAAATAGGAGTTATTTAAAGGCACGGGTTAGGTGTGGGGAGAGGAAAAGCAGGCAGGGGAGAGAGAAATTAGGGGAAGTGAGGAGTGAGGGAGGAAAGAGGAGATAAATAAAAACCAATTATTATCTTTCCCACGAATCTGCGAGACAGATCTTCCCCCCCTGATCAGCCACATAAAATCTGGGTCCCCCAATGACCTCCTTCCTGCTAAAATGATTGCCCCCTTGATCTCCCTCCTAGGACCTTCCATTCAGTCTGTGATGAACATCTCACTGGCAGAAGGACAAGTCCCAATGGAATGGAAGAAAGCGGTGGTGAACCCAATCAGGAAAAAAGCGGCATCTCCTTGGACAGATCTTTCAAACCTCCGGCCCATCTCCCTCTTGCCGTACATCAGTAAGATGACCGAGAAGCACGTGAACACACACATCTATCCAAACACATCGAAGCAACGGAGGGCCTGGACTATTCTCAATCTGGGTTCAGGCCTAACCACAGCACCGAATCAGCCCTCCTAGCAGTGACCAACAACATCAGGATGACGCTGGATGGAGGAGGCTCTATGATTCTGGTGCTGTTGGATTTATCCGCTGCTTTCGATACGGTGTCACATGAGGTGCTTCTCGGTCGTCTGAGGAATGTGGGATTAGGGGGTGTGGCTCTGTCCTGGATGGAGAGTTTTCTTACAGGCCGCTCTCAAGAAGTCAGATTGGGCTCCCATAATCCATCTCTAGGGAGCTCACCAAGGGAGTACCACAGGGCTCATGCCTGAGCCCCACATTATTTAATGTGTACGTGGCCCCCTTGGCTGACTTAGTGAGATCCTTTGGGTTCATCCCGGTGTCGTACGCCGACGACACCCAACTTCTGTTCCCTTTTAAAACCTTCACGCCTGCACTAATAAAATCATTTGAAGATGGAATGAGGGTAGTGTCCGAGTGGATGGCTAAGAACTGCCTACAGTGTAACGTAGGCAAAACGGAAGTAATGCTGTTTGGGGAGGCAGTGACACGATGGTCCCCTGAGTGGTGGCCCTTGGAATTAGGACCTGTTCCCAGTCATAAGCAGACCGTTAAAAACGTGGGGGTGCTAATAGATCAAGCACTTACACTGAAAGACCACGTCAACCAAGTAGCAGGCACCTGCTTTCGTGCCATTGGACTGCTAAGAAGGGTTTTTCCCTACCTACCTGACAGCCATAGGAAGACACTAGTCCAGGCGTTAGTCATCAGCAGATTGGACTATTGCAATGGTCTTCTCTTATCAGCTAATGAAGAATTGATTAACAAATTGCAAATAGTCCAAAATACTGCGGCTAGGCTTGTCCTCAATGTTCCACCTAGGACTCCCTCTCGCCCTTCGCTGACTACTCCACTGGCTCCCAATGCGACAACGCATTAAGTTTAAAATTCTATGTACCATTCACAAATGTCTGGCAGGTACTGGTCCCAAGTTTCTGGCGAAAGCTTTCTCTCTGTATGTTCCTGGATGATGCTTACGTTCCAGCAATCAACAGCTAATACAGGTACCCAGAATTAAAAAAATCCAGGCAAGGAGGCCGGGCTCTGGCCTACACTGGACCTGTTCTCTGGAACTCACTGCCCCTTACATTTAAGAGTAATCACTAATCATCTAGCCTTCCGAAAATCCCTTAAAACCCACTTATTCCTGAACATCTAAAACTTAAAACCATAGCCCAACTGCTGCCTCTATCGATGGTTTAGCATGAGTTATATTCTTCCCTGGCAAAGCGCGGAGATACCCCTTCGGGGGTCTATTCAGCCGCTATATAAGAATATAAAATAAATAAATAAAATAATAAAATTGGGAAACTCTAGGGCGACTAGAGAAGAAACAGAGTCAAAAGAATCGATGGGTAGGAGACTGTCCAGGAGGGGGACCACAGCCAAGCTCTTCAAAAGCTACATAGGGTAACTCCATCGGCCAGAGGTTGATCGGTCGACCGAAGTACAACAAAGGGTAAAGGTAACAGTCTAGATGGATCGTCAAAAATTACAGGGAGGGGGCCTATCACGATGCAAGGTGAATGGGTTCCCAGCGATAATGGGAACATTCCTAAACCTCCAATTATGTGAGATTCCCTAAACACTGTGGACTCTCTCAGAAGGTTACCTGAGACTCCAGGACAGAAATGCAAGATATCTCCCCAACAAAAGGAGGAGGAGTACTTTGGCAAGGGGTACATTTAAAGGAGGCCAATTAAGGCCGTTTCCAATTTTATGTGAATCCCAAGCACTGTGGACTCAGAAGGGAATCTGAGACTCCCGGGCAAGAATGCTGGATCCCTCCCAAACAGGGGGAGAGGGAGCGCTTTGGCAAGGGGCACAATGAAATGAGGCCATAAGGCGCCTATATCCCTAGACCAGCTAACCTTTAAGGTAAACAGGAAATAGATTCAAAACCGTTCACCAAGAAGGTCTAAAATAAAGGGGCTAGCAGAAAAAGAGCGTGGGCAGAGAAGAAAAAAAGCGTGGACACATTGGGAAAAATGAATGCGGACGGAAAGGGAGGATGTGGACCTGGGGGGAGAGATTCAGCTGCCATAGAAAGGGCAGGCCGGTATATAAGCAGGCTCAACAGGGAACAGTCATCGGAGCTGGCAAAAACCTGAAGGAGTCAGTGTGCAAGCAAGGGTAATGGTAAGAGACAAAATTAACAGAGAGAGTAAAGGAAAGAAGTAGTGCAGTGCAATACGAACCATAGTATTAGAACATTAAGACGTGCAAATAATTGGGGGGGCATAACATGAGAGAATGGGGGGAATAGATGTATCAGTAACAATTTTAATACAATGTGAGTATCCATGTGGAGGAGAAAAGAACAACAATAATAGTTTGTGAGGGGGTCAGTGGGACTGGCAGTAGGGACCAAGTCGCAAGATGGCTGAGCGCAACCGGAGTGACCATTGGAGGTGGACCCAAAATTATGGGGGGCAATGTCGCTCAAAAGTCCAGAGGAATAGTTTCTTCATACCTCCGGATATAATCTCCATGTTAATCCACACGTTAGAGGGAGGCAAACCAGGAGGGATGGCAGTGGGAAACGCATCAGTGACGAAGTCCGGAGGCGGTAGAGAGTGCTGAGGGGGGTAAAGAGTCTTGTACTCGGTCCGATTCTTCTGCGGGCAACCTGAGGGCATCGGGAGTGTGGCAATGGAGTTCTCCATGCGGCGCCGCTGAGGAAGTCAGGCGGCAGCGATGAGTGTGGAGCAGATCCCAAGGGGAGGGAGAGAAAGACGGTTGAGCAGAGCGGAGCCACGTCTCAAGCCCAGGGGCACCGGAGTCTGACTGTATGTAAAGAATCAGGGCCTCTC
Organism: Lissotriton vulgaris; assembly: GCF_964263255.1. NCBI lineage: Eukaryota > Metazoa > Chordata > Amphibia > Caudata > Salamandridae > Lissotriton > Lissotriton vulgaris. The sequence continues at coordinate 1,945,966,521 of NC_141685.1, forward strand.
TGTAAAACCGGAGCTAGCTCCATCAGCTCCACAAGTGATCGAGGGCTGTTAAGATGGTCGAAGTTGGAGGCGGACATAAACACCGGCGCGAGCACGCAGGGAAACACCAGCAAAGAATACAAGGTTCAGCCCAGGACCCACGTCATATGCGCTGAAAGGCGGCGTGATAGAGCACATCCCGGTCCGAGGGAGAGCCAGAAGCACCAGGGTCGCAGAGGCACAAGATCACAGGGAGACCACTGGGAGTGCTGAGCAAAGACACTACACACAAATACACCTCACACACAACATGTCATTCCTACATACTACTTAACCCCAAGGGCCTAAACACCACTCTACTACATTACAAAGTTCAACAGTAAATAAGAAGACCAGTAACCTTAGAACTGTTACCTGTCTTTACATGCAATAGAGGTAGCCGGGTCCGACAAGAAAGTTCAGCAGAGCACTGTGATTTTATGGCAATGGAGTTATATTGAAGTTGGACCACACTGATGGCCAAAGGGTGTTAATTGTACAGTTCTACTTTTTTTGTTGAACTTTGATCAGATTTTTCATCAATCATCTTGTTCTCGGAGTTGAGCAAAATCTCTGCATACAATGTGAGATGATAAAATGCAATATGTTTGCGTACAAACATTTGGGAGGAAATGTGGTCTAGTGGCAGATTAGATAAGCTTGCCTCCTTAAGACCTAGGTTTGAATTCTGGGTTTGGCAATTGAATAAACATTTTCATCATGTGGACAAATCCTTAATCTCTTTATGCCTGAAATTGTAAATGTGTGTGACATAAATAATCACAGTGTATTGTCACTGTATTTTCCCATTCACCAATAACACCCACCACTCTTCTATATAATGGTTTCAATACCTACATACGTCTTTGTTACTATTTATATTGTTTCTTATCTAAATGCGCTTTACTTACACTTACAAACATAAGCTGAAAAAAGTGGCGTCCTATAAAAAACACAGAATTCTTATGTATCCACATGGAAACCAGATAGAATCTTGAGAAGGGCGATAGCATAGTTAACATCAGTAAAATACCAGGCTGAGCGGGGGACTCCTTGCTGAACTAAATGTGTGTCTCAGACTCTCTCCAGACCCGCTAACGAGATCTTCACACAGGGCACGTAGAAGGATCATGGGAAGTGTTCGGTTTGCGAGATAATAAGCGGCTGCCATCAAGATTGGGCTCTTGTACCGTGACAAGGTGGAAACCAGGCACCTGTTGCGCCATTAGGCTCCATTATTTGGAACAGTTCTCGTATCTGTGCGCCAGACGTTAATTGGAAGAGCTGCCATTTTGCTGCCAGATAACAATCTCGGACGCGCAACTCACCACATTAGTCTCTGTTATCCCGATGAAACCCGGGTCAACGAGAAATGTGTCAATACTTTGCAACATTAAAGGCAATTTATGGGCTATAGGGATTTGTATGCCGAAGCCATGTCTTCTCACGTTGGGATATGAATTCTAATATTCACTGTGAAGGCTGCAAAAGGCGGTATCGGGCAGCCTGAACTCCGGATCATTGTGAAACATTTGCAAGGCGAGTAAGTAGCGTATTGGATGGCATGGCTGTTTATCTGCTGCTCGGAGCAGTGTGGGTCTCAGCAGAGCTAGAACTGTCAGTAGCAGCTTCTGATTTTTAATCTGGGGGGTATGAAACCCTTACAGTTAAGAAAACCAGGCCAGTCTTCTCTCGTATTTGGAACTTGGACTACCCATGTACTGACGACAAGTAAGGGGTAAAATACAACTGGTTTAACCTCATTATATCATAGAAAAATTCTAACTGACAAATGTATTGCGGGCTGAGTCTAAGGGAAAAATAGTTTAGTTATAGATATATGTACATTAAAGTTTGACAGTGAATTTAGAGTATGAAAAATACATGTTTAAATTGAAGTTTCACTTTACACATCCCCAGAAAATATCACAGAGGCCCGCATGATCGACCATCTAAGCAGTACAAAATCAGAGCAGGACACTATCGGAGCGCACAGTGTAAATAAGCGAGTGCTTCGCCTCCGACACCAAGCTTCAAAGTCAGATTGTATCAGACATCCCTGCTGCTTTAGTCAAGTTAGCTGGGTACGGACCATAAGGTATCGTGGAGGGAGAATGAAGGGTTGTGTGTAAGTAAGATGTTCTTAGTGACATTTCAAGGAGTGCTATTCAAAGACTTGTCCCCAGAGTCTGTTTTGGATGGGTATTAGTATATTGTAACATTAGCAAGAATTGTGATCGACTAAGCTACAAAGATGTAATCGCATGCTTCCAGTTCCTATCCGACAGTTATTAGAATTGAAAAATGTGCCTAATCGCCTATGGTTTGCCTGTGGCAAGGCTGCAAGTTGTTACTCTTTGTGTTTTTAACGATCTTTACACAAAGTCTTTCAGTAGGGGCACTCAACGTGTCCTCTTTTCGGAACAGAAGACCCCATTTTTAAAATGTTCTAATGATGGTTGTATTACATGTCTGAAGCGTGCGGCTCCCATAGCATGGCTGGTTGTGGAAGAAAGGATGCTGCCACAAATTAGCAGTAAATAGGAGCATAGGTAAACTTGCATCATTGCCTGCAGAAGAGTCCAACAGCATAAGTATAAGCTCTCTCATCTCTGTCCTTGGGATTTGGATCAGCCCTGCTTAGTTGCGACCTGCTCTTTCAGGAAAACAAAGACCATAATGTCTAATTCGATTTAAGGTTAATTTGTCTCTTCAAAAGTTTTCTTCATCCCCTCTTTCTATGCCTTTCCCACTGCATTTGGGTGGTTTTGATGGGTGTGGGATTGTCAAAATCCTGACTGCAAATTTGGAAATGTTATGCTGCTCTGACCTACCATAATGCCCTAGAGAGCTCCTTATTTATCCACTGGGCGACACCCCAATTCCCTACATGAAAATTACTCTGGGATGTGAGCAGCAAAGTCATTAATGCTTCCCTTGAGAGCAAAAACTGGTGGTACAGTGCACCCGAAGACACAAAATGTGCAGAATAGTTAACAGAACGTCACAGCAACTTTTGGGTTCTGTTTGGTAAGGAGCCTCTGAAATAAATGAATTATGAAGTTCCATTTGTTTCATCCGCTGTCGTTACCATTCCTTAATGAGTTCCGTCTTTGGACAGACACAGAACAAGCAGATCTGGATATCCTGACAAGTTGCCCAAAATCGATTAGATGCTAAAAGAAAGTTTGCGTGATGGGAGTTAATGTGACATGTATAATAAAGTTAATAAACTTGGCAACCCTCCTTATGTTTGACATGCGACTACTGCACTCCTCGCCTATCTGGTGGGAAGTCGAGCTCAACATGTGCACTAACACAACCGAAGATCTGCAATCCACTTGTGGCTCGTTCGAGAGAAGTACTAGATCTTACATGGTACATGCATTGATGGCAGCAGCGGGTGAACTAGAGGGTTGACTAATTCGGTTCCTCAGTAATTTCAGCGTATAACTTAGACATGTTTCGATATGCTCCTTGTGCACAAACCTTGCTTACAAGCACTTTCAACCTATGTGAAAATTAGAAGAAAAAAATTGCTTGTGATCTCTGCCAAAAGTTAACATGAGGTGTGGCAATTAATTTATTTTGAGCTCTGGAAAATATTCTCAACGATGCCATTGGCTCCTTCGAGGCGAAGCAGTTTCCTTTTTGAAGTCATGAATTTCCATATCATTTAACATGAAAGGGAGAGAGACTGGTGAATCCACAAAACATGAAAGGAGTGGAAAAATCGGTACCCACGCAAGTGTCTGCTTCAGAAGCTGTCAAAACTTGTGTCTAACAAGTACAGCCCTTGTTATCTGGGCGGGGATCACACCGTGTAAATTTGAGTCCTGTAAAGAACAGTGCATTCGCTGTTTTCCGGCTGTTTAGATAGGGTGATTGTTCCCATTTATTTTGGCCTGCTTCGCTCAACGCTGCTGATAAGCTTGTTTCCAGACATTGCAGTTTATTTGCAAAAATACATCACACATGTTTCCAATTACCCAACCCTGTTTTCTAAATGAAAACCGATTGCGCGATTGTGTTTTTAATTCATTGTTCTTTTCAGATGTTTCAGTTGTCAAGGGGCTGCTTTTATCACTGTCTGCATTGTTCGCTGGACTTCGTTAGTTTTAATTGACTCTTGGCGTTAGAGCACAGAGGCATTCTTGGGTTGTAAGGAAGCTACTTGTGGTTAGAGAGACTCCTTCTTTTAGTAAAAGAACCATATTTACAGTGACTGGTATGGTATAAGTATCATATCACACTACGGGTAGTTAAAGTAAAGTATTCTTAATACTGAATTTTTAGTCCAGCATTCTTAAGATACTATAGCGATGCGTGATTCGTGATCACCATCCCTTATGTCAGCATTATAATCTCAGCATGTTGATGTGGATAAAAGGCATGTCGAAATTGAGAACACAAATTTATGCTTCATTAAACAGAATTAAAAGTATTGAATGTATTACCATAGTTCAGTTCTTCTCAAACTTTTTAGAAACAAAGACAATCTTTTGTGACCCATCTAGCTTTAATGGACTTGAGGTGTGCAACTTTTTAATGTAATAAAATCATTGTGTGGTAGCGCGTTGTTATTTACCGACAGCACGTTTTCCATTGAAACAGCCACTAAATTTACACAGACATAGTTTTACTGATAAAACTATGCTGCACAAAAATGATAATGTGTGGAAATCGGATTTCATTGAATATCATTTGTGTATTACAAAGTAAAGAGTCGTGATCGTTTTTGATCCTATTAAAATCTTTGTTTCCATCACCCTTTCGAATTACAAAAAAACGGATTCATTTTTACTTTTGTAACTTCTGAATGTGTATGGTTTCTTTATAGGTATTTACATTTTGTTGAGTTTTGCAAAATGACGTCCTACAGCCTTTCCATTCACACTTCCTGTACCCCAGCAGAATTGTTGCACAATTCACTTTCCTTTTCTTTCTCTGGCTGCAAAGTGAGAGAAGTATGTAGACATCAATCCTCAAGTTAGAAAATAATCTGCAATTGGTCAGAAGATATTTCACCCCCTGTTAGCCCGGGCATCGTTTGGTTTGGTCTCCCTGGTCTCCCCTGACCTTTTTGGCTGTCAACCTCCTGTTTGGACCTTATTTTGCTGGCTTAGGACCTTGTATATTATCAACAGTAGTTCTGTCGGGTGCGAAACTGATTACTTCAAAGCATACATGAAAACATTTTACATTCCGTTACTTCATAGAACAACGAGCTTGGTTAACCATTCAAGCTCTCTTTTCCTTTCTATAATATAAATCCACACTATGAGGCAAAAATCAGTTTATCAAATAGTTATTCATTGATAAATGTAATTTTTCACATAATTTTCATTTAATTAATGTTCAATTCACGGTTCATCAACAGTACAGCGGCGCATTATTAGAAAAAAGTGACTAAACAAGTGACACAATAAGTGCAATGGTGACATTCAACGTGTACAATATACAGTGAATCAAGGAAGAAAGAAAAGGAAAAAAGAATAAATGGCCAGTATGTATCTCAATTTGGCGCAATCTCTTTTCTATGTCCTGAAGAAGACCCGCCCTAGCATTATGTAACATAGTATATAGACAAAACCAAGTGTGATACTGGTTAACTGTAGTTCTTATAGACATACGAAATGAACATTATTTACAATTAATGACTTATTTAAAAAAGGGGCGAAAACATTTAGTCCCAAATCTATTAGCAGTGCATAGAAGAACATTAAATCAAGTAAACTAGTCAGTCGATAAGATCCTGCACTCCCTCAATCGTTCACCTAATTGTGGAATAGAAACGTCGATTAAGTTCTGTAATAGAACTCAAAAGTAACTGATTTCAAACTCTCGAGTAAACCTACAGCCAACTGATATCCGTGCCTAGAGTCAACTGATATCCGTGCCTACAGCCAGCCGATATCTGTGCCTACAGCCAGCCGATATCTGTGCCTACAGCCAGCCGATATCTGTGCCTACAGCCAGCCGATATCTGTGCCTACAGCCAGCCGATATCTGTGCCTACAGCCAGCCGTGCCTACAGCCAGCCGATATCTGTGCCTACAGCCAGCCGATATCTGTGCCTACAGCCAGCCGATATCTGTGCCTACAGCCAGCCGATATCTGTGCCTACACCCAGCCGATATCTGTGCCTACAGCCAGCCGATATCCGTGCCTACAGCCAGCTGATATCCGTGCCTACAGCCAGCTGATATCCGTGCCTACAGCCAGCTGATATCCGTGCCTACAGCCAGCTGATATCCGTGCCTACATCCTGCTAATGTCCGTGCCTACATCCTGCTAATGTCCGTGCCTACATCCTGCTAATGTCCGTGCCTACAGCCTGCTAATGTCCGTGCCTCCAGCCTGCTAATGTCCGTGCCTCCAGCCTGCTAATGTCCGTGCCGCCAGCCTACTAATGTCCGTGCCTACAGCCTGCTAATATCCATGCCTACAAGCTGCTAATATCCGTGCCTACAGCCTGCTGATATCCATGCCTACAGACTGCTATCTATGCCCACTACTTACTGATATCCATGCCTACAGTTTGCTGATATCCGTGCCTAATGCCTGCTGATATTCATGCCCACAGCCTGCTGATATCCATGCCTACAGCCTACTATCTATCCCCACTGCTTACTGATATCAATGCCTACAGCCTGCTGATACCATAACCAGCCTACAGACTGCTATCTATGCCCACTACTTACTGATATCCACGTCTAAAGCCTGCTGATACCCGTGCCAGCAGCCTGCTGATACCCATGCCGGCAGCCTGCTGATACCCATGCCGGCAGCCTGCTGATACCCATGCCGGCAGCCTGCTGATTCCCATGCCGGCAGCCTGCGGATACCCATGCCAGCAGCCTGCTGATACCCATGCCTGCAGCCTGCTGATACCCATGCCTACAGACGGCTATCTATGCCCACTACTTACTGATATCCATGCCTACAGTTTGCTGATATCCGTGCCTAAAGCCTGCTGATAACCATGCCTACAGCCTGCTGATAACCATGCCTACAGCCTGCTGATAACCATGCCTACAGCCTGCTGATAACCATGCCTACAGCCTGCTGATATCCATGCCTACAGCCTGCTGATATCCATGCCTACAGCCTGCTGATATCCATGCCTACAGCCTGCTGATATCCATGCCTACAGCCTGCTGATATCCATGCCTACAGCCTGCTGATATCCATGCCGGCAGCCTGCTGATATCCATGCCGGCAGCCTGCTGATACCCCATGCCAGCAGCCTGCTGATACCCCATGCCTGCAGCCTTCTACCTATGCTCACTGCTTACTGATACCCATGCCTACAGCCTGCTGATATCCATGCCGGCAACCTGCTGATACCCATGCCAGCAGCCTGCTGATACCCATGCCTGCAGCCTTCTACATATGCCCACTGCTTACTGATACCCATGCCTACAGCCTGCTGATACCCATGCTTGCAGCCTGCTGATACCCATGCTTGCAGGCTGCTGATACCCATGCTGACGCAAAAACAACAGTTGATAGATCGAATTCAGAACAATGTCATACATTCACCCCAGTACAGAGATCTGGGCCTAAAGCCATCGTTTTTTTGCTCACCATGCCATTCCTGTTTGAACCCAGCCATCTGCAAATCAGTCTTGACCCTGGGCACCATGGGAACAGTCCAGCCCGCACTGCCAAGCCAGGTCTTCCCTTGACTCGAAACCAGCATTCTAGAACCGGTTTTGGGCTTTCAGCCCTCATCAGCCAGGATAGCTTGATTTCAGTGGCATGGAGAGCACAGGACTCACGTCTGAGCATACCCGTCCCACTCTGCGTGACAATTGCAAAAACAACAGTTGATGGACAGAATGCAGAACAATGTCATACATTCACCCCAGTACAGAAATTTGGGCCTAAATCCATAGTTTGTTTGTACACCATGCGATTCCAGTTTGAACCCAGCCATATGCAAATCAGTCTTGACCCTGCGCCCCATGGGAACAGTCCTGCCAAGTTAGGACCTCCCTGGACTGGAACAAGCATCCTAGGACCGGTCCTAGGATGCTTGATTCCGGTCCAGGGAAGACATGGCTTGGCAGTTCGGGCTGGACTGTTCCCATGAGGCACAGGATCAAGACTGATTTGCATATGGCCATGTCTGAACTGGGGTGGCGTGGTGAGCAGAATAACGATTAATTAAACCCAGATCTATGACAGGGGTGAATGGTTTGCCAATGTGCAGCATTCGGTCCATCATCTTGTGTGTTTTGCTGTTCACCCTATGTGGGAAGGGTATGCCCAGACGTGGGTCCCGTGCTCACTACACCTCTGGAGTCAAGCTATCCTGGCTGATGACGGCTGATAGCCAGAAACCGGTCCTAGGATGCTTGATTCTGGTCCAGGGAAGACATAGCTTGGCAGTTCGGGCTGGACTATTCCCATGAGGCACAGGGTCTAGACTAATTTGCATTTGGGCATGTCTGAACTGGGGTGGCGTGGTGAGCAGAACAACAATGGATTAAACCCAGATCTGTGACAGGGGGTGAATGTTTTGCCAATGTGCAACATTCCGTCCATATTGTGTGTTTTGCCGATACCCATGCCTGCATCCTGCTGATACCCATGCCGGCAGCCTGCTGATACCCATGCCGACAGTCTGCAGATACCCATGACTACTTTTACATGACCCAGCTTGTTTTCCACCTTTCTTTTACTATGATTAATTTGATAATGGTATTATTCGTATAGGGCACCAATGCAGGTCTATAGACATGGGTATAGTGTTCAGAGGTGAATGTCTGAGTAGTTTTTTTATTTTTTATAACGGGGTTCCATTACGCAGTAGTCATATGGTTGTATGAGTGCCTGTTACCTAGAAGCAGCTCTGCTAGTAATATGCATAATTGTACCAAATAGTGTACAAAGTTGACAAAAGAGCTAATCGGTAATGCCTATGAGCCCTAGAAGGATTTTTATGCTTAGCATGTGACAGTTGGAGTGTCAAGTCCAGGCTGAGTCACATCAGCTAAGGTGAAAGTCTTCAAGCCCAATAATAAAAATGCCTGTGAATGAGGGAAATTGTTCAGTTTGTCTGGTTTGCTTAGGGATTTCTCAACAGAGTTGGCTACAATTTTTTTAAAATTTATTTTGAACTTTATTGCTTGATGCATACTTTAATTTCTCTATTTTAATATGTTTATTTTTTCCCTTTTTAGCCGTGCTATCAAGACTAATCAGGACCTTGTCCCTGACACCCCCTGGACGCACATATTCTTCAATGACTTTTGGGGGACTCTTCTTACCCACAGTGGCAGTCACAAGTCGTATCGACCATTATGCACGCTCTCCTTCCGCCTTAACTATGCCCTTGGGGGGCTGGACCCGTGGAGCTATCACCTAGTGAACATACTCCTGCACGCTGCAGTGACGGGGCTCTTTACTAACCTTTCCAGGATCTTTTTTGGCGATGGCTACTGGACACTTATCGCCGGCCTTCTCTTCGCGTCTCATCCTATTCACACGGAGGCGGTGGCTGGCATTGTGGGAAGGGCAGACGTTGGTGCTGGCCTCTTTTTTGTGCTGTCCTTGGTATGTTACATGAAGCACTGTTCTACCAGAGGGTACTCCGCTAGCACGTGGAGCTGGTTCCTATGCACGGGGGTCTGTGCCGCTTGCAGCATGTTGTGGAAGGAGCAAGGGGTGACTGTTTTGGCGGTTTCAGCGGTGTATGATGTGTTTGTCTTCCACAAACTGAAAATGCACCAGATCATTCCTGCATTAAGCAAGGTGAGTAGGGAGCTCTGCTTCACAAACCTGTGGTTGTATTTTTTTGTGTAAGCTTAGTTCGTGACTTTTTTGTGATAAAAAAAATTGTATTGCTAATTTGATAGCCATCTTTTCACCATCCTCTAGAAAATCTCCCTTCCCTTGCTATGATGTACTTATTGGAAAAAATATGTAAAAATGAGTATCTTTAAATGTGATGGGCAGCTGTCAGTCTGTCCTGCTCCACCTCGCTGTCTAAACTGGCCCTTCCCCTCACTTTAATCATCCCGCCTACCCTTCTCCACCAAAGCCTGTAATGCAGTTGATGACCGCACACAGTTGTTCGCCCAGGGCTATTTGTATTTGTACAAGAGATGAAAATCAAAGTTATCATTTGAGTTGTACTTGCAAAAGTCTGGCAGAGAACATGGTCCTTAATCAAGTTTGTGCCCCATATGATCTACTTAATCCTTATTCAGCTATTTATAGCTCTGCTCACGCTTCCTTTTCGCTGGGCTTGACGTCTGTACCCGTTTGTTTGTTACGCCTATGGAAGCCCCCGGCTTGGGCGGGGTGTGTGGGAGTTGTTTGTGGGTCTGCCTGATCTTCTGCTGCCTGTCACCATCTTCTAGCAGGCTAAGGTTATTAAAGCAAGAAACTTGATGATTACTTGGGGATGTTCTTGATCAGTAGATAAGATTCAACTAGTACTTAAAATAAATTGCGTGTGCACGTGCACACACGAGAGTAGTTTACTATTTGGTGCTTCCAGTCAATTGGGTAAATCCGTACTAAATTTGAGTTGTACTTGTGTAATAATTGTAGTGGCATATCATTAACTCAGTAAGTGCTAAGGGCTTCTTCCTACCTGTGAGAGTGGTGAAAGTGTTAAGAATGCCTGCACGTCAAAGAGTCAAAAACTGTGAGAACTTTCAATGTCTAATAGTCTCTAGAAACAAACTAGGGTAGTAGTTGTGTGATTACTAATTGAATGAAATAAAATCGCGCGTACTGTACGATTAAAGAAAGTTATTGTGGAAATCCTTAGCAATCGCGATATACAATGTCTATTAAGACAAGGCTGTCCTGCTACACAGAGGCTACAAAGAATGTTGGCATTGTCACCGAAATTTAATAAAGGCTCCCAAAAGCAATTGTACGTAAATACTCAGTTATATATGTGACCAAGGAGCTGGACTCCGAAACGCGTCGGGCAGGACTTCCGATTTATGACTGAATAAATCAATTTCACATGCAAAACGGAGTTTGGGCTCGGTTCTTTCGCTCTTTGCCTGCAAAGGTATCCACGAAGGAAGTTATGACACAAACTTCCTTCGTGGATACCTTTGCAATCCGTTCAGCACTCCCACCGGCCGGCTCTGGACGCCGGTCACACAACGTAGGAACAGACCACAGCAACGCTCCAAAATCCTATATATATCGAGAAATATGCATATAACGCCAGTCTAAAAAGGCAAGTTTACAAGAAAACAAACACTTTAAAACACCTGACCGACCATTAACTTATTTTTGAAAATTGTCTGAACAGTATTCATACTCCATAAAATCATGAGCAAATTAAAACATGACCTATATCTTGGGTACTTCCAAGTCTGCAACAGCAAATAGAAAATGCCTTACAGCTTGTTTGCCAAATCTCAGTTTATGAAAGCATCCTCAGAATAATCGCTTCATCAGGGGTAATTGCTACATAAATAGACATGCAATATCATATATCATCAATGGTTAGTTGTGACTGCCTCTTTAGCTAGGAAATACATTACCAGTCTAGCTAAGTTTGTTGATTTTCCTGTAACTGATCTTAGCTTGCCTAATCAACTCCTCTCTTAATTATTGTTCATAAACTGTGTACCAACCTCTTATTTTGCTTCACAATATCCTATTTTTCCCTGAAAGTTAGCTTAAAACTATTTGCTACTTTTAAATTAGTAATTTATCTGGGATAGATTTTAAGTTTCGCTCAAGCAAAATTACTTATATCTTCAATAATTGAATAATTAACATATTTTTCTTTTATCTCCCTGTGCACTTATCTATTGATCCTTTCCATCTGCTTCTTCCGGTTTCTCCCACACTTATGTTCTTTTCTTTTTCCACTCGCGATCCTAACTCAAAATGTCCATTCTAAAACTAGAGAATGATGATCTCTAAGAAATTGGGTTACAGATTGTGTGGGGTGAAGCCCTACTCTAGCAGAAGATACAATCCTTGTCAGGGTGAAGTAATAAGCAAACCCCAAATTATATGGTTAATCACAACAGCAAAAGTGCACCACAACATATGGCATACGATATGTAATATTCAATGAGTCACGAAGGATGATATTCCTCAATTTGATATCTTTTATTCCAAGAGCATAAATGGAGCACCATACAGCTGACTCGTTTCGTCCCAATAGGGGACTTCTTCAGGGCTTATGTTAAAAATGACAACTTCAGAGATGATGACTACCCGAAGTTGATGAAAAAATGGCACAATGATTGGCGAAAAGCTTGTGTCCTTTAATAAGGGATAAAAGATCCAAATGATCCCATAAATGAATCCGCTGTACTTCAAAATATAGAGCAATGAATTCTGATACGTCCAACCATAGTACGTCGGGTAACAATTGATAAGAGTCTATCTGTAATCCAAAATAACTAGTAAGTCCAATATGTCGCGAAATCAGAAAAATACAGATATAGATTCGATGCCACAGTCGGTCTATGATAGGACCGTTCGGCGAAAATCCAAAAGGGTTGCCCGTGACGACCGCGATGCGTCCTCCGGCAGCATGTGTATCCGCACATCTCGTTTATAACATTCAGAAGACCACCGACCAAACTTCTGTACTGCTTATCCTGTGAGGCCTGTGGCTGTGGCTTCCGTGACCGCTCTAATTCTGAAAGAATGGGAACCGATTTGGAAGGGTCCAATCCCGCTGCCCTAAGCGCTAAACCAAGGACCCTATTGAACTGGAATTTGATGAGGTGTGCCAGCCTCGTGGGTTAAAAAGCACCCCTGACCCGAGGACTGTTTGCCAAGAATGACTCGAGGTTGTCCAAAAGACTGCAAGAGCTTTCTTGCTCTTTATGCAATATAACCTGGTCCCCTGCCACCCTGGTCCATTTTTGACCGAGGGATTGATCGAGACACTGAACCCCCCTGTAAATGGACATGTGCAAACTGAAGCTCTCTATGCCATTCCTTCTTGTTACCCGCCACCAGTTCCCCAATCCTGAACGTGCCATAAAAATCTAGGATAAATGCTACGCTGAACAGATGGACCTCCCCTGTGGATCTACACACGCTCCCCAGCGCTCCTAATACTGCTGCCAGTGTGTGGATGCCAATTGGGCACCGGTCATCTGGTTGTGAACCCTGCAAACATTGCCACCCCTTCAGATCCCTCTGCACTATGAAAGTGCGGGTGGGATCCCGGTGTCCCTGCATTTTCTCCAAAAAAGAAATCATCAGGTGGCTCAGTGCGCATGCTTCAGAACGCCCCTATCCTTCAATGCCCTCAGAAATGATCAGACAGCAAAGTATTCATGCCAAATACCGACCCAGCCTTCCTCAAGGACAGTACAATAGGTGCTAAAAGCCCCCTCTTATTTTTTATTTTATTTTATAAAGTGGCCCGCCTTGTCCTGGGTGCTAGGCTGGCTGCCACGAGGTCCGATAGGTCGGGCACCAAGTTGCCATTGATGGTCTGGTAAGGGCTTTGGGCTTTCCACTGCTTTTGGGTGGTATGACCCGAGCACCTGCATCTTGAAACAAGCAGAGCATCAGTAGCATGATTCAGCACACCTGGGGCAGTCTTGGCCCTAAACAACACATTCAATTTCATGCACTGGAGCACTATCTCTTTTAACAGCCTTATTATAATTTTACATTTAGCTGCCTCTGGATAATGCACTCAACTACTGACATGTTGTCAGACCAAAAAAGCACAGAGTGATTGCAAAACTGTTCTGGCCAACTGGTTAATGACACCTGGATGGGGAACAGCTCCAAGAAAAAAATGTTAGCCATCAAACCAGACTCCACCCACCAAGACTGCTAATGCTGTGTGGACCATGCCAGGCCGACACCAAACCCCTCGCTTCCCGCTGTGTCTGTCATCAGGCCCAGTTCTTCACTGGACCTGGGAGGACTGGGCCACACCACGGTGCCATTGAAATCACGCACGGATGCCATTCAAATACATATATCCTGACGGACCTCACTAGACAACCGCGTGTGGTGGGGCTTCTCCCTCAGGCAAGACATTGCATGCGTGACGGAACGGGAAAATGGGCGGGCCATGGGGATGGTTTTTAGCGCAAAGGGTCCACAGTTTTTCCTGGCGCTAAAGGGACTCAAAATTCCTGCATGAGTGTGCAAAAAGACTGTAGCGACCCGCCACACTCCTGTGAACCCGGTGAGCCCAGGAAGAGGAAATCGTCCAAGTAGTGGAGAACCCCTGATGACCCGTCACCTGCCTGAAAACCCATTTAAGAAAATAACTGAATTTCACAAAGTATGATCAGGAGACAGAGCACCCCATGGGCATGCACTTGTCCATGTGGTATTCCTCTCAGGTTGAAAACCCAACAAATGAAAATCCTGCAGGTGCTCGGGGAGTAGGCGGAATGCTGATTCAATGTCTGATTTTGCATTGTACCTGGCCCCAGCTCCTGAAGCATCTGTATTGCCTGATCAAGAGTGGCATATCTGACGGAGCATGGAGCACTGTCAATAGCATCATTCAGTGATTGGTGCCTGGGAGCAGACAAATTGTAAATTAAGCGAAATTCTCCCGCGTCCTTCATGGGCACCAGTCCCAGCAGCGAGCAGACAAAACACAGTCTCAAATGGGCCAGCCACCCTCCCCAGTCTCAGTTATTTCCCTATCATTGCTACAGCTACCGCTACTGCCTTGTTGGAACTTACCAACTGTTGATTCCGATAGTATGGAACACCTAGGATGCCAGGTGCAGGAATTCTAAAACCCTCCTTGAAACCTTCAAAAATAATCTGGGCTGTGGTTGGGCAACTCTATCTATTTAACCACGGTATCAATGCATCTATCTTCACAGGGAGGGAGCCCTGATGAGGAGTAAGTCACTATTCTTGCTTCTTACCCCCTTTGTCCTTTGACTTCTTAAAACATTTAGACTCTGGGTGAGAGGGGAGGCCACAGAAGGAACAAGTCAGTTTGAATCTACAGGAACGTTGCCTGTTATAGTACCAGCACGTCCCCGCGTGAGTCGCCTTCGCTCTCCTAAACTCCTTATTGTTCTCCTTCCCACCCCACAACCCCGTATTCATCATGTACAAAGGCATTCCTATTCTAATAACATGTAATTTGAGCGCCTAAACCGGTAAAACACTCTGCCATGATTGCATTAAAATTTGAGAAACCCTTTATCCAATTAACCAATGTCTCATCAATCTTCTTTTTGTAAGGCCAATGGCCCCACTGGAGTGGGCACACTTGTTACACCTTTTTTCTCTTCCTTTTCTGACTTGTCAACCAACAATTCAAACCTATATCCACATATTTTCCTTTCAAATTTTTTTGTTTCACCTCCTGTGGGAGGCTCCCTTGGGGACCGTATTTCCCCTCAAGCACAGACTCGGCAACAGTTGCGTCATACATGCTGCTGCCGTGTGTTGCTTCTTGGTGCAATCTCCATCCGCCGCTGCACCCTTTTTCTGTGGTTCAGGAGCACCCTTGCTGTTCCCTGCAGCGCCCTGAACAGCTCCGCTGGCTGCAGCTACAATCTGGGCTCCCACTGGCTTAACCCTTTCCAGCTGCACCACCAGCTTCCTAGCCTTCTCCAAGCTCCCCCTCAGCCAGAAAAGCCCCACTGCCTGCCTCAGGGGTCCATGTCCATGACACTGATGACCACGGGAGCACAGCTGCTAAGCTGGCGACTAAATCCGGGTGATTTACCGGTCCGCCCAATGGCACCTCACTGGGGACTAAAATCGGCTGCCCAGGGCCCCCCTTCATTCAACTCTCCCACTGGCACCTCACTAACAACAATAGCCAGCTGACTAGGGCCCCCATGCCTCCCGGCGATACGCTCGCTGGGGCCCCCCAACCGGGCCCCCCAGATGGAATATCCGGACTGGTGCTGCAGGCCCCGTTATCCCCACCTTGGAGCACACGGGGCACCTGTCCTTCTCTACCGCCCTGCTTGACTCTATCCCTCTTAGGTACTGGTGGGAATGCAGCTCTCGGGGCTACTCCAGCCCTCCTGGGCCTTTCCTCAGTTAAGTCTTGCCCCTCCACCAGGGCTTATCAAGTCCACCAAGGACTGCCCCCTATCATCCATCCTGCTCATCATTGCATCAATCAGCATTTCCATGCGGGAGCGCTTCTCCCCTTTCTGCAATTTAGGTGCCATAGTTACTCTTAACTGGAGACCTTAAATACACCCACTGCACCAATGTACAAGCAGTGCAACCCAATTTCCTAATACCAGCACTCTGGCTGCCCCTGGGTACTGCTGGCCCCAAACCACAACCGTGTCCTGACGTAAAAACCCTAAAGCACACAGGTCCCAAGTCACATCCACAGCCTGGGAAACTAAAGCAAATGGCAGATTCAGTCTCACCTTGAAACCCAACCCCCAGAAATTACTTGTTAAAAAGAACCCACAGAAACATTCCTGCAAAACCTTGCAACTTCACTTAAAACAAGGGGCCACTCCAGGAACCCCCACTTGCTGGAACAGCCTTCACCACCTAACACTTCTTTTCCCCTTTCCTGGGACTCCTAGCTAGAGCCGCCACTGCAATCACTAAATTGCGGGTCGGTGAGTGTAATCACTCAAGCCTGCATGGCTCCCAGCTGGCCCAAAGTAGATAACAGCTGACTCCCCCAGCGCGCTGCCTGCTAGCACCAACATCTGCAAAGGGAGACACATAAGAGAAAAAAACTAAATGAAGAGCTGGAGCTTGTCTATGTCCCTGCGCTGCGATGAGGCAGCCAGCAGGGCGCGGAGACAATGGCACTTCGGGAGCAGTGAGGAAAATACCTTTTAAAGTGCCTGTGAGAAACCTGCAGGAACCAGCTGGGCCTACCTTTGTTTCACCGGAGGTGCTTGAAGCACTCCCGGGGCCACCCCGCGGTCAGCCAATTACTGTGCGCGGTTGGAGCTCGTGCCGGCAACGTTATATGCACCGTCACCAGCCCTGCCCTCTCTTACTGGCGGGTACCGGCACAACTGCCATAGTTGTGGCGTACCCAAGTCTGAGTGCCGTCTTCTCCATTCTGTGCTCAGCCCGCTGGTAGCTTGGCACAGAGCAGTTTGTCTTAACTTAGAGGCAATCTGTAAATTATTTATGCAACTCTTCAAACAGCAAAAGAGTAAAAACACAGCTCACGAAAATCCCAAACCAATTTAGAAAAATGGAGTAAAATTTGATTTTAAAAAATCAGAACCAAAACAACAAAAATCCAATCAATAGAACTGGTGATATGCAGTTTTGAATAAAGTGAAAATAGCACGAAAAAGCAGAACGCTGTGTTGTGGCGTTACTAAGTACCACAGAAGAAGAAAGGTACCCCCTAATTACTTTCAGGTCCAAGAGAAGGGGGAAACCACAAATAGAGAAAGAAAAACCTCTTAAGTGACCTATATTATTTTACAATCTGGCCTCTTGGGGCTCATTCATAGCAACCAACCCAGGGTCAATAACATACAGTACATAAATTGAAAAATGCACTATTTTTATTGTTTGTTTTTTTCATTAGAAAATATTTTATACTATTTTTATATAATGTTATTGCTATTCATGGTCAATCAAAAAAGTTCTTCATTATTTTACATACATATAACAAATAGACAATTGCCAATGTACCTCCAACATTTTGGTATACAAAAATGCTTCATTACTAAAAGCATTACATTTCAGCATCTGAACAGTAGATAGATACTTAAACAATTAATTAGATTGCTTCAAGTTATACCAGTGTCTTCATCTGTGGCTGTGTTGGAGCCAAGATTGCCAGCATTTCAGCTCTAAAATCAGAATGCAATTAAAAAAATGCACAGATAACCCCACACTCAGCATCTATACTTCATTCTCACCCATCAAACTATTTTAGTCATGCTAACGCTCATTTACAAAAGAGATCCAATCTCTTCGGAGATCCTCAACTTGTCAGAGACGGATTATGTCATTCGTGGAGATACGAGTGTCACCCGTCCGATTCCTCTGGTGTGTGTGTGTGTGTCTCTGAAATGGCTCTCCACATATACAAATATGGTCTACATTCATTCAGGGACTACCCATGCACTCATCCAAAGACCCAGGCATTACTCTTGCAATCATTCTTGCACTCCTCAAATGACCCAGACATTAGCCTCCCACCAAACCTTCCACTCAGGCACTACTCATGCACTCATCCATTCACTCAGGCAGTATCCATACACTCATGCTGTGCAGTGAACACTGAGGGGAGCGCAAATTGTGCACTGCATGTACCATGTACAAAGGAGAAAATTTTCTGGGTTATGATATAGTTATGTTTTTCATGACCTCATGTACCATTTATCACACATTCCTAATGTTCTTTTTTGTAAAACTTTCAATCCGGCCCATTGATTACACTTTATCCGGCCCCAGCTTGAGATCACGGCTCGAGCTGGAGAGTACGCCCCGGGTGCTGAGAGTACGCTTCGAGTGCGGAGAGTACGGTCTAAGTGCATAAATTCTGGCCCGAGTGTGGACATAAAGTTAGGAGTCGTCGTTGCATTCTGTGAATACCAAACATCATAAGTGCCTTCCGTGAATGCCAAAAGTAGTAATGTTAGGGTTTTGTCTCAGATTAGTTCTGTGAATCGGCCACTTGGTGTGGCGAGGCAATGCCCTTGTGTAGAGATGCTTTGGCTCTGGTGGGCTGCGATGGAGATGCAAAGTCCCTGCGTCAGGGAAGTCCGTGCCGCAGAGACTATGCGTCGGTTCCAAGGGCAATGCGTCGGTTCTGCGGGAGATGTGCCGCAAAGATGCATCTGTTCTGCTGAATCCCCAAATGGGCTGATGCACCTTTAGGTCCACTTCCAAGGCTCCAGGCCTGGGATGGCACCACTTGGGAGGGCAGGGCTCACAGATGGCAGAGCTTAGGTGTTACTTTCAAGCTTGTTGGAAGTCTGCGGTTTTCCTGAGGCTTCTGTTCAGGTGGCCTGCCAAGAAGCCTTTGGAGTCATTTTGGGGGCCTGGGTTTAGGGATGCAGGCCCAGTTCTTCTCACCTAGGCAAGAAGGCAGCAGGGCATCAGTCCTTCAAAGCAGCAGTCCAGAAGAGTGGCATTTATTCCAGCAGCACAGCTGTCTTTCTTCCTAGCATAGTCCACAGGCCCAGAAGTGTACTGTAGAGTTGGGCCTAAGGGCCGAATATTTATACCAGGTGTCCACTTTAACGTGGAGGAAGCTTCTAGAGATTTCTACCCTCCCTGAGGTGTCAGACGTCCCCTTCCTCCCCGTCCTGGTCCCAACTTGTCTGGGGTCACAAAAGACTAGAGACAAACCCTTTGTGAGAGTGCTCAGGCAGAGCCTTTGTGATGTGCAAGTGTGGTAGGTGACAGCTCCTCACCCTTGTTAAATCAGAGTGGCCCATTCTGCCAAAACATCTTCTTTCTCTCACTGTCTGGGACCAATACACAAAGACTATCTGCCGGCTACACCTATTCATATGTCCCAGGATCTGATGAAGGAAGCACATTTTTAGGGCAGGAAAATGCTAACTTTCTAAAAGTGGCTTTTTCATAGTTGTGATTAAAAAGTCTGACTTCAACATTAAAGAGGGCTTTTATTTGCAATTCTTTAGACCCCAATTCAACCTGTGAAACTGCTTCCAATTGAAAGCTACAGCGTAAATGCAATAAGGTAACTCCAATGTTATCCTATCAGAGAGGTAGGCCTTGCAGTAGTAAAAAAATAATTTATTAGATTTTCACTACTAGGGAGGTAAAACTTAAAAGTGCAAGTCCTACTTTTTAAATAAATTGCACCCTACCCTTTGGGCTGGTCAAAGCCTACCATAGGATTGTCTTATACGTATTAAAAAGGAAGACTTGGGCCTGGCAGAACATTTAGTTTTTCAGGTTAAAATGGCAGTTTAAAACTGCGCAACCAGGCTGCAATGGCAGGCCTGAGACCTGTTTAAAGGGCTACCTGAGTGGGTGGTACCATTAGTGCTGCAAGCCCACTAGTAGCAGTTAATTTACAGTCCCTGGGCATATGTAGTATGGCCACCATAGGTCGTCCCATTTGGGTTGAAGGTTACCAAAAATCACTATCTCGGTTTTATCCATATGAAGTTTAATGCAGTGCTTGATCATCCAACTATTGATTTCCAGCATACAATTTTGAAACTGAGGTGCAGGGGAGGCTAGAACACATTACTAAGGATTTGCAAGTAAATGAAAAAGGCTAATTGGGTGTAAGCCAAGTCAAACATGTTTTAAGGCGATAACACAAGCATTTTAGCACTGGTTATCAGTGGTAAAGTGTGCAGAGTCCCAAAGCCAGCAAAATCAAAGTCAGCAAAACAGGAGGGTTGAAGGCAAACAGTTAGGGGAGAACCAAGACAAGTATGCCAAGTCTAACTTGATCACTATCAAACTATTCCTTGTTTTTAAAGAAAATTCATCCAGGCATATTTTCTGAAACAATTTGTTGGTGAGGAGTTACGTGCCAATCAAGGATTATGTGGTTTCTTTTTTCCTGCTTTGGTTTCACACTGTGTCAAAATAGAAAATGTGTCAATTGAATCTACTGGACCGATCAACCTTCCTGCTAACTTCGGTCAAGTAACATGCACTTAATTTCTTAAGATTTAATTTATGAACATAAACATGGTACTCAGATAGAATATTCTTTTTGTAGTAAGAAATACCATCAGTTCTCCAGAATAGATTTTTTTCTGCTTGATCGATCGTTATTAGCGAACTCTCATTCCGATCGGGTTATCAGATCACTCAGTGGTTGAGTTAAACATCAATGTCCAAAATAATTTTTCATAATATAGGTGGACATTAGATAGGACCATTTTGCTAAAGAAGACCTTAATATTAAAATTAAGGAAAGGATACTAGAATTTTTTGAGTTTAATTACGAATCAGCTCCGGATCATATCGTTTGGGATACACTTAAATCTTTTTTAAGAGGAATATACGGCTCTCAAATGACCCTAACCAGGAAGCTAAACAAAGAAAAGGATAACAAGGATCTCAGTTTGATTAAAATAAAAGAACAGCAACTCATTGCTGCCATCTCTGATGATCAAATCAATGTACCAAGACTGGAAAAGGAATTACTAGATTTACAAACAAATTTCAGACTAAGAACCGAAAAAATACTTAAAAATAAATGGGAAGTTAAGTAAATTACGTAACTTTGAGTATGGTGAGAAATGTGGTTCACTGCTAGCATGGAAAGCTAGGACGGAGAGAACTAGAAATAATATCAAATCCTTGATACAACGCGGGACTGGTGTAGTCTTGTCAGAAGACGGAGAGATCAAGAAGGAAGCTAGATCTTTCTACGAAGAACTTTATCTAGAAAAAAATAATCGGCCAGTTGAGGAACTAGAAAATTTGTCGATTTTGAGAGACCTACCACAGCTGAGCAGTACAGACATAGCTCTTTTGGCAAAGGAAATAACTGAAGGAGAGGTCAGATCTCAACTAAAGAAGATGGCAAGAAATATAGCTGCAGGCCCTGATGGGCTCCCAATAGAGATTTATAAGGACAATACTGAAGAAATTCTAGTTCCACTACAGAAATTATTTAATAAAAATTTTCATTCAGGGAGAACAAATTCCGTCTTCTTGGCTAGATGCTACAATTTCACTAATCGCAAAACCGAATAAAGATCCGGAAAAAATAGTCGTATCGACCCATTTCACTCTTGAACTCTGATCTAAAGATTTATTCTGGAATTTTGGCTAGTAGACTGGCTAATGTTATAAAAACTATTATCCATCCTGACCAGAGGGGATTTATTCCTGGTCGCCAATTAAATGAACTTACATTTCAAGTAATTGGGGCCATAGATTACGCAATAGAGAAGAAGAAGCCTCTTGCCATTGTTGCAATAGATGCAGCCAAAGCCTTTGATCAAGTCAATTGGCCCTTCCTTTGGAAAGTGATGATGAAATTCGTTTCCCTCAGATTTTTATTAATGGGGTTGAAACTTTATATAGGGGTCCGAGAGTTGGATCTTGGTAAATGGTGGATTGTCTGATTGGTTGTACATCTGTAGAGGAACAAGGCAAGGTTGTCCCTTGTCCCCATTATTGTTTGATATATATATATTGAGCCTTTTGTTTGTTCCTTAAGACAAGACCCAATAATTATTCCGTTTAACATAGGAGAACGAATAATTAGGACAGCATTATATGCTGATGACCTTCTTCTTTATACCTCAAACCCATCTGAAGCAATACCTAGATTATTTAAACTTGCTGAGGATTTTGGTATTGTTTCAGGTTATAGTATTAATAGGGATAAAACCGACGTTATGTGTTGGAACAATCCAGTTCCTATCCCAGAACTAAGTCCAAGATGAGATACTTGGGTATTCAATTGACTCATAAATTAGAAGAAATCCCCAAGACCAGCTGGGAAGCCGTGATAAAGGAGATGAAGAAACTTTTGTCTAAGTGGAACTCTCTGCCTTTAAACATCTATGGCAGAGTGAATTTAGTTAAAATGATCATCTTACCGAAGGTAACGTTTTTGTTCAATTCTATTCCCTTAGTATTTAACAAAAAAGACATCCTTAATTTGCAAGGCAGGATAGGATCTTTTATTTGGGCGACAAAATCCCCAAGGATAGCATGGAAGAAGTTAAGGAGAGGATTAAAATCGGGTGGCTTGGCTCTTCCAGATTTATTACTTTATTGTTATGCCTTCCAGCTTAAAAATTTCAGGCTTTTAGCTAATAAATTGGACTTTTCATCTAATAGTTTACTATTTCAGGCCATGCTGCAAGACCTTCCATACGATGCAGATTTTTTTTTTGTTTAAGTTTGGAGATCAAAAATTTTATAAAAAGGTTAGACTGAAGGTTTTGAAGGCTGCTCTACATTACTGGCTTCAGATTTGTAAGTTGCTATGTATTCATTATTATCACCATTATGCCCCGATTTGGGACTCTCCTGGTACCCCTGACTGTTTGAGGGATCAACTAGCTCTCCCATTGAAGAGAGCTAGTCTCTTTAGATGGGGGGACTTTTTAGATGCATCAAAAGTATTAAAATGGGAATTTTTGGTTGGTTTAACCGGGGGTACTCTCACAAGATTTAAGTTTTATCAACTGTCAGCTTGGTGGGGAAGCCAAACTTGGGATGTAGAGGACGAAAACCCCCTGTTGGACTTAATCAGTAATTATAAAGGAAGGAGAGGGGAGACCGCTCAATTGTATAAAATTCTATTAGACAATAGGGATAATCTGGAATCAGAGATTATTAAACTGTGAGATCCCTCCACGCTCCAGATTTCAGATAATTTAGTGAAACTGTGGACAGATTCTTTCTCTATGTCTCAGAAAATAATCAAACCTTCTAATTTAAGAAGAAACCATTTATATACTATGTACAGAGTTTACTGGACTCCTGCGAAACTCTCCAAGATGTCTGTTGTTAAATATTCCTGCCCCAGATGTAAGTCTCAAGATGCAAATGACATTCACATGTTATTTGAATGTCCTAATATATGTAATTTCTGGGGACAAGTGTGTAAGTTTTTGGAGGATGTACTTGCACTTTCAATTATATGTACCCCCAGATTGGTTTTTTTTGGTCTCCCATCTGATTATGTTCTTGGTAGCAATTCATCACAGTTTATCTTCTATGTAATAGTGATCGCTAGAAGAGAGATCTGTAAAGTGTGGAAGTCTGTACTCCCTCCGACATTTGCAGACTGCCTTAAAAACATCATGGCGGTGAGTAAACTTGATACATTGTGCGGGGGAGAAAGGTCTGTTAATATACGGTCAGCCTTGAATGCTTGGAGTGAAAAATAAACTAATAGTCCAATGATTATGCCAGAGGTTTTGTGGTCCTGTCCTTCCTATGTAGCAAGCATCATCACGATAGGAAGTTGGACGGGTAACAACCCTACCTCTGGGCAATCTTCATGGGCTATCCACAAACACGAGGGTTGGAAAGGAAGGTTTGTGTTAGTGGCCCGAAGAGCGCCTATTCAGAGTAATTACTTACTGGAGGCATATATGAGGACACAAAAAAAAAAAAAAAAAAAAGATTTAATTTATTAAA
Organism: Lissotriton vulgaris; assembly: GCF_964263255.1. Taxonomy (NCBI): domain Eukaryota; kingdom Metazoa; phylum Chordata; class Amphibia; order Caudata; family Salamandridae; genus Lissotriton; species Lissotriton vulgaris. The sequence continues at coordinate 1,945,990,560 of NC_141685.1, forward strand.
TGTGTAAGTGCATATGTTTAAAAAAAATAAATCCAACATACATTATTGCCACCACATGATTGTAACATCTTCTACCCATGAGAATGAACAAACGCCTACTTACCTCCTATTTCATGCATTAATTCTAGTTGTCACTGGAGCTTCAATGTGGCGTATGGCTTTAGTCAAGCAATGTATACTTAATTTCTTAAGATTTAATGTAAAAAATGTGTCCGTGGATATGTTTTTTAATACATTTTCTAATTCAAGATTCGTTGTTGACACCACATGATTGAACCATTTTCTACCTTAGAGAATAAAAAAAGCTTCACTAGCTCCCTTTCCATTCATTAATTCCAGTTGTCACTGGAGCTTTAAAGAGGAAAAAGACTACAGTGGAATAATTTTATTGGTTACTAAAAAGGTTCCTCTTAATGCAATATATATCTAAAAAGAGTGAATAAGTTTGATAATGCACACCGCTCCCATTCAGCTTAGTCTTTTCTCACTGGACAGGTATAGAATTAAAGTTGCTAATAACAGTGGCTTAATCTGCATCTTTTCTTATTTTTCTAAGCTCTATTTTAATCCAGAATCATTGTGAATTGTTACCCAAAAGTGTGATGAAAAACGTTGACACTGGAACAGTAAATTGGCTGGCTTGTGATGCAAGTACAACGTAAACTGGTTAAATGAACTCTGCAAATTGATATGTTAGCATTGTGATGATGAAGGACCATTATATTGCAATCTCTATAGCTTTTTATGAACACAACCTCCCTCAAAACTGAATAACATATCGGAAGTCAATATCCTTTATTTTCTAACTAGATCTTTTTGTTGTAGAAAGGAATGTTTGCAAACCAATTGCTCAGCTGTAAGCCACAAACCCAGGTGTCGGTAAAAGTAAGATAATGCATATTTTAGGAATATGTTACCCCTTTGTTTTTTTGGAGAATGCAGTGGACAAGATGTATAAGATGGAGATTAGCATAAAACTCAGTCTGGAAACTCTCTCTTTCAGCCTTCTAAGATGTGATGAGATGGGTAATGAAACTAATTATCCAGTTTCTAGTCTGGCATTGTTGCAGTGGGCCATCACCCTTGATCAACACAGGCTCCTGTAGAATGGGCTTGGACTGTATTGTCCTGCAGTAGAGCACATCATATTGTAACATTCTCTCTGGGAGAGAATGCGCCCTAACAGCTAGGGCGGTCGATCTCAGAGCTGGGGAACTGGGTTCGAGTCTTGGCAGTGATGCTCAACATTTTGTGATTCTGGGCAAATCATTAATGTCCTCATGCCTAAAGAAAATGAATGTGTCCGTCTGTAACGTAACTGGTGCTCCTGTAAAGCCTTTGGGTCTAGTTATCGCTATATAAAACTCCACACAAAAAAAGCTCAGAACATCTTTTCTATATGGGCTCCCCCAGGCCAGCATATCTCTGTGACTTTTAACATTCCCTCAAGGCTCGCTCCTATGTGCTAACAATCTTCCACATCTACATGAGTGCCCTAACAGACCAGGCCGTGCACATTAAATAGGATGCCAGCAATATTGAATTTTTTATGAAAGTCACATTAAAAAATGAAAGAGGTTGCCTTAGGTGGTGACTGTAGGGTTGGACGCTGACGCCTCACTGAACCCCAAACCCTTGAAGACCTTATTTGTGCTAATCACCTGCAGCAGCTCTTGTGGACGGAAAGCTCTATTCAGGTTAACATCCTGGGCTCAATTCCATGATTCGCTGATAGTGCAAAGTGACCGCTTCTGCATTGCCAGCATCCGGTTCAAATCCACATTGCAAAGAATAAATAAACTGTTACCAGTTTACCTCTCTACAATATCAACGCTTTTCTTTGCTACTCAGATTTTACGACCACATCCAGACCAAATGCACTGGGAACACTTGGAAGATTTAAGGTTTTAAAAACTTTTCTCACTGTAGATGCAGGACTCTAAAGTCTTTCCTTCAAGGAACTTAAAAAAACATGTCATCTCACATTCACTTGAATATAATATCCAATGAGGCACTTCCTGCTGCCCCTCTTAAGAACCGAGGACAAGGGACAGTGTACTCATATTCTAGTCACATTTCCCTTGGACAAGACAAAAGAGATAACTATTTCCATTTATGGGTCAAAAATAAAGTGGCCTCAAATCTGTTATTAGTAGACTAGGACGGGCAGGTCATGATTTATGTGAGGATGAAGACTATATCCTAGTATTCAGCTCCGCAAATGAGATGATTTATTCTCCATGTTAGCAGGAGTTCCAGTGGAAGGTGGTCCAGTGAATCGCCTTGGCTGCAGGCTCAAGTGAGGCACTGGTGAACGTGGAGGGGCCAGTGTGGTCCGGGTTTGATTGCTGTAAGAAACTGGGAAATTGAATCAGCTTCTAGCATGTCTTCTAAATATGCAACAACATTCAACACCTTCTCTTAGGAAGGTGAACAGAAGTAACAGGGATGTGGAATTCCTATAGCCCGACGCCCAGGACATAAGGGCAACAAGTTTTAATGTGTATTTTGTCCTTGGGACAAGTAGGCCCAACCCCCTGCAGCACAAACCCTTTGACTGCCAGTTTGCAGTACCACATTAAGGATCAGGGAAGGGTACTGCCTGTAGTTAAGTTAATATTTGTGTGCATATGTTAATGCTGTTCAAACTTGTATTCATGGTTAATTATTTGAAAGCCTTTATTATTAGGGTGAGCGCTCGAAGTAAATGTATGTTCTGACTGTACTACTGACAGTGGTTCCAGTATAAAAATGTGTACACATGGTTACAAAGTTTAGCAACATGAGGCTATGCATGATGCTCACAGAATGCTCTCTGATTAGATGCAAATATTTGCAGAAGCTTGAAAGCAAGATTAATGTTTCTCTGCTTTCAATATAAAATGTTCCTAAAAAATGAAAGTAGGGAAAAAAACATTTTGCTAAACTACTGTAAAATTTCAGGTACCATATCTTTGCACCATCATTTAGTAAAATGTGTTGATGCATGCTAGTATTTCCCAAAAATATTCATATTGGAAAATTTGTGTAACCACTTTCAATAAGATTCTCAGAAACAAAAAATTAACAAGCTTTGGCAAAGCCAGTAGGTCTGACATTGGTGGTCAGCTTTTTAGTTTTGGCAATGCGTGACTTGTTTTGGCATGGCTTTTGTAAAACCTTATTGATGTGAGAGCTGCCGGGCCAACACCATTATACCAAACATTGGCAAACGCAAAAATTGTTTCTGGTCTCAAAAAAGCACACACTTCCACATTAGTTACTGGCACTGAACAAAACTACTTTGTGTACCGATATGCTCCTTGTGAAAGAGCAGAATGCGGTCACTCACTGTGAAGCCAGCCGATTCAGAGAGAGAGAGAATTTTAATAAACACAAAAGGTCATGGTTAACGCCAGGCCAAATTAGGGGTCCAATTATTAAAGAAAGTCTCAAAAGTGCACCTTTGGTATATGGCTGTCGGGGCTCCAAGCATTACCTGATATGTATATTCTTGACTCTCACTTGCGCAGGAGCAGAGATGGTTTCTGGCTCGGGAACTAGATGCTAATACCCAAATCCCAAGAGACGATGCCGGCAGGTCTAGTAGAACCTCCCTACATCATCCTCCGGGAAGGGGGTGCGGATAAAATAATAAACAGAGAAGAGACTGGTCCGGAAAGTTTCTTCAGACAACTTCCTTCTGGGTGTCTGCTAGTTAGAAACCTGAAATAGGAGCACACCATTAGTTTCCCTACTCTCCTATCCTACCTCTGGTATTCACGGGTTCTTATGTTAACTCACTTTACTATTTCTGGACCTTGCTTCTCTTCTTAAGGGTTATTGTGCTTTTCTCGTCTAGTCAGTTGTTACTGCATGGGAAGACAAGAACGAATGGGTTAGATACCTACTAGTACTACTCTATTGTTCAACTAGGACTATTATCTTCTAGTGCATACTTACTTCACTAACTAATCGATGACGCTGTATTGGGGTTCTGTAAGGTTGCTGTTAATAGAACGTCTCTCGACCAAGGCTTTTCCTATTGACAATCTTTAGCTTATTTCTTCAGGCAACAGCTTCAAGGTTATGCAAAGTTCATGTAATCGTTTCTTTCTTTGTTCACTCAGAAAATACTCAAGAAATAAGTCTTTTCTCATTTGACATGCTAGTTCAATTACTGTAGGTAATCTTCAGTTTGGCCAAACACTGGTAATTGTTACTTAGCTTCCAGTTCGCTGACGGACTCTCTTTTCCGTTGGGGTTTTTCTCCTCAGGGAATCATGAATTGTTCGCTAGTCTCTTTGTCGACGCTTCGGGGGTTTTTGTTCTGACACTGGAATCCCGAACTTGGAATGGGGAAAGAATTGCTACGCGTTTGAATTAATACGCCGTAACAACATTTCCTCGACACTCGCGCTAAACGCAAATGGAGTACTACAACCAGGATAATTTAGAACTAAGGATTCAAGGAATTCACCAGAGCTACGCACACAGGTTCGTCTTCGCTAACGGTTCAGGTGAAGTGCGTAGTTTCCAGAGCTCGCGCTCCGTTCGTACTCTCCGCATCAGAACGAGGTTAAACGACTAGAGCGTCAACCTCACAGCACCACGGCACTGTGGCAGCCATTTTGTCTCTCCAGACTCGGACCCTATCAGACCATGACGAATATGCAGGAATTCTGGCATCAACTTGGGCTGATATTGAACCACATATTTGCGAGTCCAAATGACGGGTTCTGACAGTACCCCCCAACAAGGTAGGCTCCTTCCGTCTGGGTTTGGAAGGGTAACGTTGATGAAAGGAATGGATTAACCTGGGAGCGTGAACATCCTCCTCCAACTCCCACGATCGCTCTTCTGGTCCATAACCTTTCCAATCGATGAGGTAGTACAGTTTCCCTCTGGAGACCTTAGAATCCAGGATTTCTTTCACTTCAAACTCTGTTCCCGTCTCAAGGTGGATTGGCTTAGGAGGTGATTGCATTCTCAGTCCTGCAGAAGCTCTTTTAAGCAAGGAGACATGAAAGACGGGATGAATTTTCACCTTAGGAGGAAGTGTCAATTGATAGGTAACTGGATTAATTTGCTTCTCCACTGGGTAGGGGCCAATAAAACGAGGTTGAAATTTTCGATTCCCTTTCAGTCTCAGATGTTTTGTGTTCAACCACACCTTATCTCCAACGGACAGTGGAGGACTTGCACGTCTCTTCTTATCTGCATAAGTCTTATATTTCACCTTAGCCTTTCGCAGATTGTCTACTGCTTCCTGCTGGATTTGATTCAGTTGAGAAACCAAGTCTTTGACAGCTGGGACTGCAACTTCCATTTGTCGAATTGATGCATTTGGGTGCCGTCCATAATTCAAGAAGAAGGGGGAGAAACCAGTTGAGCCATTTTTAGCATTGTTATGGGCGAATTCCGCCGACCACAAGTAGTCTGCCCACTGAATTTCCTCTTTCAGGAGGAATAATCGAAGGTATTGTTCCAGTTCTTGGTTCACCCTTTCTGTTTGCCCATCAGTTTCTGGATGATAGCTCGTAGAAAATCTGACTTCTGTACCTAGACCCTTCATAAAGGCTCTCCAAAAATGGGATATAAACTGGGAACCCCTATCCGAAATGACCACCTTGGGTATGCCATGGATCCTGACAATCTGGGAACTAAAATGATCTGCTAGTTGTTTGGCTGATGGAGTTCCTTTTAAAGCTATGAAGTGGGCCATTTTAGAGAAAGCATCTACTACCACTAGAATGGTGTCAAAACCCCTGCTCAAAGGTAAATCAGTGATGAGATCTAGTGTTACTGTGTGCCAAGGATAAGGAGGGGTGGGTAGGGGTTGTAGGAAACCCTTTGGGGCTTGTCGTTCAGATTTTCCCTGCGCGCAGATCTCACAAACCTTAACATATCTCTCAATATCAGTTGACATTCCAGGCCACCAATAGTGTCTCTTTATCAACTCTTCTGTCTTGTTTTCTCCCTTGTGTCCGGCTAACTTATCATCGTGACATTCACGCATCACTTGTTGCTGCAGTTCAGTCGTTGGCACATACAAGGCCTCCCCATGATATGGCAACTGATGAACGATTGTCCTGTTTGGATCTCCTTTAACCCAATCCTGCATAGCCTCTGAACTCATGTTTTCTGCGATGGCCTTTTGGATATTGATTGAGACTGTGGCTCCAATAAACTTGTTCTCAGGGATGATCGGTTGAACCTCTATAGCTGCCCTCTGAGACTCGGTGCCCAATCTGGAAAGCCCATCGGCCTTCCCATTCTGTGCTCCTGGACGAAAGGTAATTACAAAGTCGTAATCTGCAAAATACAAGGACCATCTAAGTTGTCTTGGCGTGAGCGTTCTGGCGGATTTCAAGAATTTCAAGTTACGATGATCCGTAAATACTGTAACTTGATGCTGTGTTCCCATCAGATAATGCCGTCACTCCTTGAAGGCGTCCTTGATAGCCAGTAGTTCTTTCTCGGTGATGGTATAATTGATTTCTGCTGGGGTCAGTTTTCTTGATCTGTAGGCTACTGGATGCAGTTGACCCGTGCTCTTGTGACGCTGAGACAGAACCCCCCCCCCAGCGCCTGATCCGACGCATCGGTCTCTACGTAAAACGGTTCCGATGGATCAGCATGAAGCAGTACAGGTGCTGTGGTAAAGGCTTCTTTTAAGGCTTGGAAGGCCTCCTCTGATTCTTTCGACCACTCAAATTTTGTTCCTTTTCTCAACAATCTGGTAAGAGGTAAAATTTTTCCGGAGAACTCACTGATGAATCGTCTGTAAAAGTTGGCTAATCCAATGAAGCTTTGGACCTCTTTCACACTCGTCGGAGATTTCCAGGTGGTCACCGCTTCTACCTTTTTTGGATCCATCAAAATGCCGGACGGGGAAAGGACAAATCCTAAGAACTCGACCTGAGAGACATCGAATGCACATTTCTCCAATTTCACGAACAACTTGTTCTCTTGCAGTCTTCTCAATACTCCTTTCACCTGCTCATGGTGTCTTGTCACATCGGAGGAGTAAATCAAGATATCGTCAATGTACACAATGGCGCACTGATCGATGAACTCCTTCAAAATATCATTGATAAAGTGCTGGAAGGCAGCTGGGGCATTACACAGCCCATAAGGCATCACTTGGTATTCGAATAGCCCGAATCTAGTCCGAAAGGCCGTCTTCCATTCATCTCCTTCTCGCATTCTGACTAGATGGTAGGCCCCTCGCAGATCTAATTTTGTATAGATTTGGGCTCCCTTGACCTGATCCAATAAGACCGATATCAAGGGTAGAGGGTACCTGTTCTTTTTTGTTATTCTATTGATTGCTCTGTAATCGATGCACGTTCTCAATTCTCCTTCCTTTTTTGGCACAAAAAATAGGGGCGATGAGACAGGTGACTGTGATGGCCGGATGAAGCCATTCGCCAAATACTTATCCAGGTATTCCTTTAGATGTTGGTGTTCTTTTTCTGTTAGTGCGCACACTCGACTGCATGGCAGATTGGCTCCAGGTTCTAGGTCTATCTTACAGTCATAGACTCTATGTGGGGGTAAAAGTTCCGCTTCCACTTCATTGAACACGTTCTCGAACTCCTTATACTCTTCTGGAATCTGGTGTGTATCAATGGCACACATAGAATGCTCCACAAGACTCCAGGCGTGAGCTGGGTTTATCTCTTCTCCGATAGTTCTTGAAACAAAACAGTTCTCACAACAGTAATTTGAATCCATAATAACCGTTCTGGAGTTCCAGTTAATTGTAGGGTTATGCTCCGGGAGCCATGGCAATCCAAGAATTAATTGAAACTGTGGAGCGTCGATTAAATTAAATTGAATCTGCTCTCGATGGCCATCTGTGGTGATCAGTTCCATCATTTCTGTGTGGCTCACAATGGGCCCCGATGATAAATTAGTTCCATCTACTGCTCGGACTGGTTCACTCCTCTCTTTCTTTATTGCTTGGATTCCCACCTTGTCCGCAAAACGCAAGTCGCAGAAATTTCCTGTCGCTCCTGAGTCTATCATAACTGAGACTTCGGTTAGGACCGTTGATCGGAATTTCACTTTCATAGACAGAATCAAATGTGGAGCTGCCGCTTGCAAGGTGTTCGCCACGTGGTGTTCATTTGGAGTCTCTTCTGTAATTGCACCCACCCGTTCAACTCCAACTACGGGTGGTGCTGCTAGTTTTCCTTCGGCTTGAATGTTCCTTTGGGCTTCTTCGGACAGTTTCGGACAAAATGCCCACTCGAACCACAATACATGCACAGGTTATTAGTCCTTCTCTTTTCTTTTTCCTCTTTCGTTAGTGGTCCTCTGATGGTTCCGATTTGCATTGGTTCAATACCTGATGCCGTCTCGGAGGTTCTTGTTCCTTCAGAACGTGCTCTGTCAAACCTAGGAATGGCCGCTCGGAAATCCTTCTTCTTTTCTCCTCTTCGCTCCCCTTGACGAAAATCTATTTCTAGAACTAAATCGATGAGGGCCGATATCTCCGTTGGTCGGTTCGGAATTTGGGCTAACGTGTCTTTCAGCTCGTCTCTCAATCCACGGTAGAAAACTGCTGCTCGCTTGCTTTCTGGCCAATCCGTCTCCACCACCAACTTGTTGAACTGCGCCAGATATGCTATTAAATCTCGATTGCCTTGTCGTAAATCAAGTAATTCATTGTCCACAACCTGGGAGATTCTCCTACGATCAAATATTCGAAGAAATTCTTGTTTGAAATTTTCGAAGTTCCTCAACAGCGGGTCTTCTCTTGTGACTAGGAGCATGGACCAGGCAGCTGCATCCCCGCTCAGATATGAGAGAATGAAGGCCACTTTAGACTGCGCGTCAGGGAAAATGGACGGACGACATAGGAAATGTAAAGAGCATTGTGAGAGGAATATCTGTGCCTTCTGCGGATCCCCATTAAACCTTTCAGGAGCGGCTAAAGGAATAACAGGAGACAGGGAGTGAATGACTTGTGTTGTTGACCTATTTGTCGCTTCTAACACTGGGTTCATGGCCTCTCGCTCTAAACTACTAGTCCCGTGTAACCTCAGGGCTAACTCAGCTGTCTCTTTTCGGGCATTAACTACTTCTTGTTTTAAATTTTGGTTCTCCTCTCTTACTGCTCCCAGTTCCTTGTGGATTGCGTCTAAGATTGTCCCTAACGATTGGACATCTATTCCTTCTGCCATCTCTGCTCGGGTGCAAAAAGAAACTTGGGCACTTCACTCTGTCAGGGCTCCAAGCATTACCTGATATGTATATTCTTGACTCTCACTTGCGCAGGAGCAGAGATGGTTTCTGGCTCGGGAACTAGATGCTAATACCCAAATCCCAAGAGACGATGCCGGCAGGTCTAGTAGAACCTCCCTACATCATCCTCCGGGAAGGGGGTGTGGATAAAATAATAAACAGAGAAGAGACTGGTCCGGAAAGTTTCTTCAGACAACTTCCTTCTGGGTGTCTGCTAGTTAGAAACCTGAAATAGGAGCACACCATTAGTTTCCCTACTCTCCTATCCTACCTCTGGTATTCACGGGTTCTTATGTTAACTCACTTTACTATTTCTGGACCTTGCTTCTCTTCTTAAGGGTTATTGTGCTTTTCTCGTCTAGTCAGTTGTTACTGCATGGGAAGACAAGAACGACTGGGTTAGATACCTACTAGTACTACTCTATTGTTAAACTAGGACTATTATCTTCTAGTGCATACTTACTTCACTAACTAATCGATGACGCTGTATTGGGGTTCTGTAAGGTTGCTGTTAATAGAACGTCTCTCGACCAAGGCTTTTCCTATTGACAATCTTTAGCTTATTTCTTCAGGCAACAGCTTCAAGGTTATGCAAAGTTCATGTAATCGTTTCTTTCTTTGTTCACTCAGAAAATACTCAAGAAATAAGTCTTTTCTCATTTGACATGCTAGTTCAATTACTGTAGGTAATCTTCAGTTTGGCCAAACACTGGTAATTGTTACTTAGCTTCCAGTTTCCTGACGGACTCTCTTTTCTGTTGGGGTTTTTCTCCTCAGGGAATCATGAATTGTTCGCTAGTCTCTTCGTCGACGCTTCGGGGGTTTTTGTTCTGACACTGGAATCCCGAACTTGGAATGGGGAAAGAATTGCTACGCGTTTGAATTAATACGCCGTAACAACATTTCCTCGACACTCGCACTAAACGCAAATGGAGTGCTACAACCAGGATAATTTAGAACTAAGGATTTAAGGAATTCACCAGAGCTACGCACACAGGTTCGTCTTCGCTAACGGTTCAGGTGAAGTGCGTAGTTTCCAGAGCTCGCGCTCCGTTCGTACTCTCCGCATCAGAACGAGGTTAAACGACTAGAGCGTCAATCTCACAGCACCACGGCACTGTGGCAGCCATTTTGTCTCTCCAGACTCGGACCCTATCAGACCATGACGAATATGCAGGAATTCTGGCATCAACTTGGGCTGATATTGAACCACATATTTGCGAGTCCAAATGACGGGTTCTGACAATGGCTTTCGTGAATCCACAAGAATTTGCATTAGTAGGGCAAGAAATTGCTCTTCTACAAAATATTTGTGAACTGCATTTTAGCATGAGCAAATATGCATGTTTAGATTTGCTCATCTGAAAACCTGGAGGTTTGAAAGTTAATTCCCCTCCCCCCCCCTCCCCCCCCCCTCTCTCCCCCCCCTCAAAACTACTTTTTTCCCCAACTCTGAAAGAAAGGTTTACGTCTGTCACTCTCAGGAGCAAATTTCCTACATTTCTCAGTATGGGAAAGATTAGAGAAGATTTGTTGATAAGCCTTAAAACATGCAAGTTAGTAGATTTGCACATACTCAATAGGGCATTCTAACCCTGGAACTACTGATTACCACCATCTTCAGTCCCAGTATGTAGATCTGCGGAAACGTGGCAACATAAAATGATTACTAGTATTCAAACACTACTATGGTATATGCCCTGGTACAATCAGAGAGGCTATATAAGACCGCTTATATAATGAGATTGCTGCCATAATTTGTGGCAGCACTACACGGCACCAAAGGGACAAGTGGAGTTTGTTACAGGACAAGAAGATTTATGAAGCAACCTGCCCCATGGACAAGTAGATATTTTAATAAATTCCACACCACTGAAGTAACATGGTTGTTTATCAGAGATCTTTTGAGTAAACCATTCCCCTTCCATTCGTCAATCATGCTGAAAATACTTGTTAAGAATACTTGCAGTGGCTGTAAAGAAATGTATTACTCAGAAATATTATTGGGCTATCATAAGACACTGGGGCAGTAAAGTGCAAGAAATAAGGGAAGCGGAAAATATTATATACTCCATGTGGCTTAACACCCAACTATTTGACTAGAAATGGTCCCACTGTAATTCAACTACTGATTGTACTGGTCTTGTCACCTTTAACACAATCAAGGGAGCTAGATGCATGGGCACCTCTTAAAGGCATCTGCTCTATTAATCCACCTACATCAGAGCTTGGCCTGCACCTTGCTCAATGATAAATAAAAACATAATTTGTTTCTGTCTTGTTGCTCTATGCACAGGTGACACCTTTGGGACACTGACAGGAATTTTGACATATTTGATATTGATAATTCTTCTTGTGAACTCATGGAAATTTGAACTCAGTTTGTTACAAAAATGTTAAGTCATTTCAGTTCTCCTTCAATTTTTGTATAATGACCTTTCTATCTCCTTCAGGTGTTCATGCATGTACTCCAAATCTGTACCCTTGTGGATGTTCTGAGAGACTTTTTTGCTGTCTGGAAAACAAATCTTAATATCATTGAAACCATTGAGTCTACTTACCTGAGGGGGAACATCACAAGCATGTTGTACCTGGGTTAAGACTCTACTCTAAGTGCCTGCAGCAGTCTTTGCTCTTGTGGGTATTCTCAGTCTAAAAAAATGTTTCTCAACTCTTATTGGTTATCAGAACACTCTTAACTTTTTTTAATTGCTCCTCTGTTTGGTCTGTAGAAAGATGTGCAAGCTGCATGTGTCTCTGGTGCATTTCATTGTCCTCAGCCCATAATTGGCTTTCTTTCCTTCTCCCTTTCTCCAACGGATGCCTACAGTGTGCTGTGCAGGCTGCCTCCACGATGAATGGCTGCCAGGTCTGTGGCCTATCAGCCTTCACAAACTGTCTTTTTCCCCTCTGTCGAGCCATCCATTTCAGTTTGACATGGTTTACCTTGTGGTTTTAGCTCAAGACCATGGGTATACGCTAGGAGGTATTCCTGAGAGTGAACTACGTTTGCTTATGACCAGGAACTGCTGTTGTAGCATCTTGCCCTCACCTTTGTATCAACGAAATAACTGAATGTGGGTGGACTCATAGCTTTTATTTGCCAGCAAACACCGATGGTACTGAAAGCCAAGTCTACATTAATGGTCTACTGAAAACGTACTGGATACACACAGGGTTGGATGCTATCCAATGGCTTCACCTTCAATGGATCTAAACTGAGATGTTTGTCTGCTGTATAAGTAAAGCTACCCCTCCCATTCAGATTGCCTGCTGGTAATATCACTCTGCCACCCACTGCAGAGGGCTGAGAGCCTGAGTGACCTGTTTTTTGTAGCTGGCTCGCCTTAGCTCACCAGGAGAATTTCAATAACGTGTAGAAGCTTCTTTATGCGACAATCAAATAAAATAATTACCCTCTTTCCCAAATAACAAATCTGTTACAAAATGTTTGTTATTAAGCCACCTCTGTGGGTTTGGCAAATAAATCAAGTACTAACCTGCAACAGGTCCGATACAAGTAGTTTGACGTGCCTGCTGAACCGGCAAAGTCCCCATTTTACTCCCTTCCTGCAAGAGCTACTTTAGCTTCCCGTCACAAGAAAGATGCATTTGAAAACAGTTTGCCTGATCTTAGGCACCTTCTGGAACATAATTTCTGTGTACTGCCAACATTATCAACTTACCAGATCATACCACTAGAGCAACGGTTCTTAACTTTCGACTTCTGTGGACCCCACACTGAATCACTATTGGCATCAAAGGACCCCCACTAAGTCATTACTGGATGCCTGGGACCCAAGCCTAAGCAATTTCTTCGATTTGAACCTCACATTTACAGAACTTTTTAAATTTTCAATTTCACAGTTTGTTCTTTTATGTACACTTTATTAATCTGCTAATTATATTTAACCTTCTACACTTTCGTGCACCCCCTGAGTAGGTGTTGCGAAATCCTGGGGATCCACAGACCACAGGTTAAGAACTACTGCCCTAGAGCAGCCGCTGCAGTCTGTCTTCTGTCCTATCGAAGATGCAGAAACCTTGGGTATCATCACACTATGCAAAGGGACTCCCTGCCCCCAGAACTAAAACAACTAGTCTGTCTACACGTCAAGACTTGAGGCAGTTTTTTTTTACTCTCATATATTATATACATATATAATCCACATTTATCTCTAATTATCTTGTCTCTCGCCTCCTGATCTCCTTGGCACTGTTGCCAAAGCTCTGCTAAGAGAGAGGATCTCTACAAGTAAAGCTTTCGGAGGCCGTTAAAACGTTGACTTTAGGACATTCAGGACTGGGTCAGGAAACTGCAACCAAGTCAGCTGTTCTTACCAGCAGTGTAATATTTCATTGTCATTTTTCGTCTGGAATTAAATGTTTTACTCAGTCAATTGTTTGTACTATTCAGAGAACAAAATCCACATTAATCAGAACATTTTGTAATAGCATTCTGCTAATGTTTAATGCAAAAAAAGTACATAATTGTATATATAATTTTTTCATTTCGGCTACTTTCACTGTAAATACCACCCTGTCCTTCATCCAGTCAGTTTAGTGGATTTTATGCGCAGGACCCTTTCGCACTAAAGGGAGCACATTTCCACGGCAACTCATTCTGATGGCACTGTTTCAGCCACAGCATACATTTCATATATATTTGTGTATATAGAAGAGGATCATAAACGGACGGGGCAGAAAAATCAATCCTGCTTCATTTCTATTTCAAACCGCCTTTTAGGAATGCTAACTTTAGAATCATCGTATCATCTGTTAGGGGATTAAGCGGTACTTTCTTTAACAAATCACTGTATATATTCTTCATGCATAATTTAGCAGCATCGATTTCCCATTTGTAGTTCACACCTGTACTGATTCGTTGCAGGCACCAATTAATTTTATTTGGAATGACGTCCGTGAGCACGCGGCCTGTCCCGTTAAATCCCCCCCCTTCCTGGCCACCCCGTTTCTTGTGCGTATAACTATTTATTTGAGATATTCAGACCTCCGTCTACAAAACGAGAGCTGATGTAGAAGCTCCTCATGGAGCTTACTGTAAGCGTTATTGAGTAAGTGGAGGTGACTTTTTTTCGTTTGGTCGGTGACTTTTCTGTGACCAGTTCTTACAGTTGTAGTTCGGCTTAATAAGGCTGTTCTGCTCCCCTCACATTACTGCAGCAAGGTGGAGTACTGTCCGAAGGGACACGGGTTGAGCCTGTGGAGCCCACGCTCACAGACTTTGTAGCCATGACGAAGTCAGGCACGGGTCGGGCTGTTAAAACATTCAACAATTCCACGGAGGCTTGAAGGGGACGGCTTCAGAGACAAGGGAGGTGTCATTGGAGCTTTGCCAAGGTTTCCGCTGCCCACAGCTGTAGCTCTGCTGTTCATTACTGCATCGCCTTCATGTGGTGTGATCTCTGCACATTCTGTTAATGCTGCACTTCTGTTAACGAAGCCTTGCTTGGTCACCCATTCCTCTAGTCTAAATGCTTAACTAAACCCTGAGCTGGAAGTCACTTGCCCGAGATGAGGCATTGAGAACAAGCATTTTGAATGAATCGTTTCACGCTCCATTACTTGGTTGAACTCTCACCCGACAAGACATTTCTTGAGAAATATTTTGCCCTGCACGTTCCAAAAGTGCCACTATGAGTATGTATTACAAGTGTCGTGTGGACGAAAGTGTCTGTAAGCTGGCTTACGCGCAGCTCTTCATTTCAGTCATTTTGCTTCCAGACAGATACAGAAAATGTAGGGTCAAGTTAGTGCAAGTGATTAGATCATAAAAGCAATTTTTCTTTTGATGTCTGTTTCCGTGGGAGCATTTCAGACTTTAATAGGAGCGCACTGGTGGACATTTTTCATAAAGGTATTGTGTCAGTCGACGGACTGACGTCTCCATTGATCAGCTCAAGTGTCCCTTAGGGACAGGGGTAGGAAGCCGACTAGGAATAGCAAACCTGGCAGTGCTGTAATGGTCTAGTGTCAGCAGCTTCATTGCCTGCTGGCTAGATGGTTGACATGCTCTTGATCTGCTGGCTTTACCTCGGTGACTCGTGTAAACGATGCTGGTCTGAACATCTGCCAGACATTGAAATGCTCTTGAGGGCTGTGATAGGGCTCACTTTCCTACTAGCACGCGTCTGGTCCAGGCGTGTCTGGAGGACCGTGAAATATGTCCTGCGCGTGACCGAAGCATTACTCAGATGAGTGGCAGCTGGGCGAACATAACTAAATGTGGCGTTTGTCAAGCAATTTGAGACTGACCAGGGGAAAATGGTAACCAGGGAAACATGGTAAATATTGGTGTAGGAACAGGGGCAGTGCGGTGACTGAGAGGAAATTCACACAGATCGCTTGTTGTCACACAAAGCAGGGTTCCTTTTTAGGTCTCGGACCGGAAATGCTGGCTTGCCAGCTTCCGGTCAGAGAATTAATGATTTTGAGTATGGAGCTTGAACCCGCCTCTGTACTCGACCTCTCCTCAAGTGGCTGGCTTCCTAAACGGAGGCCAGCCATTGGAGGAGAGATACATCACTCCGATGTAGCCCCGTCCTTTTCGGATTTGGGGGCGTAATTTTTGCTGTTCTTTAGACAGTGACGTCATCCGTCACTCAGCACAGCAAAACACGCCCCCAAATCCGAAAATGGCCGTGCGTTTCTCCAAGGCATTTTCTCCTTGCCTCGGAGAAACGTGGTGGTGTTTTCGGAGCTGCTCGCCTCCTTAGGAGCTGCTCGGCTTCGCTCGCCTCCTCCCTTCCCTCTGCCCTCCTCGTTGCGCTGCAGCTCTCCTCCGTCGTGCTAAAAATCACATCGGACCGCATTTGGTCCACTTCTTCACTCCTCCCTAGGAGCTGCTCGGCTCCGCTCGCCTCCTCCCTTCCCTCTGCCCTCCTCCGTCGCGCTCTCGCCTCCCTCTCCCTCCCTCTGCTGCAGCTCTCCTCCGTCGTGCTAAAGATCACATCGGACCGCATTTGATTTCCCCGCTTTTCAGCTCGTGATTCGATCCTGCTCCCTCCCACTACCCTCCCCGTGGAGTTGGGCTCACCTGTTTCCTGCCCGCTTGGGCAGGTGTTCCGAGTGGGTTTGCGTCCTAGAGGTGCCCCGAGCCGTGCACTATCCAGTGCGCCCGGGGCTCCTCTTTAAAAGTGTCTAAGATAAACAGTATAAACATGATCTAATTTAGCCAACAGTGAGGTCATTACTGACCTGGCAGCCTCACAAATGAAATCTTTATAATGCAGCATTTCATCACAAAAGAAAATATTGTACATGGATGGCACCACAGAATACCAATAGGGAAGTCTAGTACATCTCTCTTTTTACGTCGAGCTAAAACAGCGCATGCGCCGTTTGTTCCGCGACATTTTGTAAAGGGGAGCTCAAAAGTGCCACCCAGCCTCTGCTTCCTGGCCACAAGCATGAATGCACGTGCGTGCACCATCTGCTTTTCCTGCATTCTTTGTTGTCATGGCGCCTCTCACACCTGCCCCTCCCTCTCCCCCATCACAGAGCGGCCTCAGGCTCAAAGTACGTCGCACGCTGTGCTCGTACTCAGCAGACGTTTTGTGTATTCCAATAAACAGACACGTGTTTTACTGGGCTTCTAACGCTCCCTCCCACCACTGTGCCTCGGTCACACTATTCTTCCCACCCACTCTACAGGTCTCGCTCTCTCTCTCTCTCTCTCTCTCTCTTTCTCTTTCTCTTTGTATTCTGCTCTGGCGGCCTCTTCTCCCCATCCCTCCGCATTACCACCTCTCTCTGTCTATCCCACTTGTTACTTCTCCTTCCGCTCTCTCTTCTGCACCCTCTGTATCGTTTTCTTTGTTTCTCCCACTCTGACCAGGTTCATCTGCTGTCACCTGTGCATTGGTCCCTCCTCCCCTGCCCCTGTCACTTCTCCCCATATCTATCTGACACTCTCATCTGGCACCTTTTTCCCTCCATCATTCTATTGCCTCTGCATTGTCCACACTCTTTGTCTCTTCGGTTCCCCTCCTTTCCCTACAATCTCGTATCTCCTTTTTCTTCTCCCTAATTCCGACCTGCCCCCTCCCCCCCCCCCACAACTCCAACCCACCGGAGGGGAGGGATATTTCCCATTTCTTGCGGTGCTTAACTATTGTAAAACCGGGAGTGCCCAAGGAGGATATTTGTAAAGCGCTCAGCCCTCTGTGCTTCTAGGCGCTTCTTGTTATGTTAATGGTTTGAGCGGCGTGTGCACAGTACAGGAGTACAGTGCACAAGTCATTAGTCTCCGGAAGGTTAATCCAGTTGGTCCAATTGAAAGAATTTAAGGCCACAGCTCGCACACTGCATACAAAGCCTTGAGCTGGCTACATTGTGTTCTGACAATATTGTTTTTACTGTCGCCACCTCAATATTTAGACTCCTGTGCACCTCCTCACACATTTTCACAGAATTACAATTGCAACGGGAATACCCGCCCATTGCTCTGTGCACCCTGCAAAGAGGCCAAGCATTGGATGGCCACGTATTCCGAACACCTTTTGAAGTCACTGACAAGCACTGTGTTAAACTCGCACTGCTTTCAGCCTCACCTTCAGAGCTCTCAATTGTGCCCGCTATAAACACCTACTCAAGAGTAAATGTTTCATGGAAAAATAAAGAAACACAGCACCCTGGAAATAGTTTACTTAATCTTGCATTTCTTAAGAACGTTAAACGGGAAATAGAAACAAGAACTAAAATACTGACATGGATTACTTACATTTTTTTACATGAATTATTTAGAACTCAATCAGTGTTTTTAGCCAGTGAAGTTAAGGACCTGAATATAGAGCCCAATGGTGACCTGTTTCAAAATTAGTTTTAATTACTACCTCGTGTGAGATTCGGGGGGCCCGGCCCACTTACCGCCCTGCCAGCCCACATGTGTGTTTGCCAACTATACCACTCCAGATATTCAGGACAGACCTGGTACTGCTCCAATAGGCAGTGGCTGCTGGTGACTCTTTCAAGGTGCTTGGAATTGGTTTGGGGTTCCACTCCAGTACGTTTCTTAAAAATCAAAAGCTTGAGAAGGCAAATCAAAATAGAAAAAATAAGGACCTCAGCCTCTCCCTGCACCGTCCCTTCACTGATGCACTCTCTCCACAGCTCCTCTATGCACCGTCCCTTCACTGCTGCACTCTGCTCAGCCTCTCCCTGCACCGTCCATTCACTGATGCACTCTCTGCTCAGCCTCCCATTGCATCGTCCCTTCACTGCTGCACTCTCTTCAGCCTCTCCCTGCACCGTCCCTTCACTTGTGCACTCTCCTCAGTCTCTCACTGCACCATCCCTTCACTGCTGCACTCTCTTCAGCCTCTCCCTGCACCATCCCTTTACTGATGCACTCTCTCCTTAGCCTCTCCTTGCACAGTCCCTTCACTGCTGCACTCTCCTCAGCCTCTCACTGCACGGTCACTTCACTGCTGCACTCACTCCTCCTCCCCACTGCACCGTCCCTTCACTGCTGTACTCTCCTCAGCCTCTCACTGCATTATCCCTTCACTGTTACACTCTCTCCTCAGTCCCACTGCACCGTCCCTTCACTGCTGCACTCTATGCTCAGCCCCCCACTGCACCGTCCTCTTACTGCTGCACTCTCTGCTCAGCCCCCACTGCACCGTCCTTTTACTGCTGCACTCTCCTCAGCTTCTCCCTGCACCGTCCCTTCACTGCTGCACTCTCTGCTCAGCCTCTCCCTGCACTGTCCCTTCACTGCTGCACTCTGCTCAGCCCCCCATTGCATCGTCCCTTCATTGCTGCACTCTCTGCTCAGCCCCGCCCCCCATCCAGGCTGCAGCCCTCACTCCTCCACTGCACCATCACTCACTGCTGCACTTTCTCCTCAGCCTCTTATGGTACCGTCCTTTCACTGATGCACTCTCCTCAGCCTCTCACTGCACCATCCCTTCACTCTCTCCTCAGCTCCACTATACCGTCCCTACTACCTCATTCTCTCTATCACTACCTCACTCTCTCTTTCACTAACTCACTATCTCTCACACTACTACACTATCTCTCATTCACTCTCTCTCTACCTCAATCTCTACCTCACTACTCAACTCTCTTTCTCACAACATCACAATATCACTACCACAGGAACTATATCTCTCTAACACACTACTTCACAACGTAACTCTCTCTATCTCACTACCTCACTCTCTCTACATCACTACCTAACTCTATCTATTACTATCTCACTATCTCATTCTCACTGCCTCACTATATCACGACACACTCTCTCAAAAATTCACAACTCTCTCACTACCTCACAACTTCACTCTCTCTCTCTCTAACTCACTGCTTCACTCTCTCTATCTCACTACCTCACACTCTCTCTATATACTACCTCACTATCTCTCCCTCACTATATCACGACACACTCTCTGTAAAGTTCACTACATCACTCTCTCACTACCCCACAACTTCACTCTCTCTATCTCACTACCGCACTCTCTCTCTCTCAAATACACTAACTCACTTTTACTCTCTCATACACTACCTCACTCTAGCTCACTACTTCACAACATCGCTCTGTTTCTATCTCAATACAGCACAACAACTCTCACCCTCACTACCTCATTCTTTCACGACCTCTCTCTATCTCACTACCTCACAAACTCACTCACTACCTCAATCACTCTCTCTCACTACCTCACTTTTTCTATCTCACTAACTCACTTTCACTCTCTTTCACTACCTCTTTCTCTATTTCACTACAGCACAACATCACTCTATGCTTATATCTCACTACCTCACAACATCCCTCTCACTACCTCACTCTTTACTACCTCACTCTGTATCTCACTACCTCACTCTCTCTCACTCTCTCTCTATTTCAATACCTCACTCGCTCTCTCTATCTCACTACCTCACTCTCTCTCTGCTAATGCAATAGGTATCACATATGCAAAAAACAAAGCTAATGCCAATACAAATGACAATGCCATTTATTTAGGGATACAAAAAAGATAAAAAAATAATGAGCAATTCTAATAGCTCTACCTATAATATTGCCGAGACCATTGCATTGTAAATGCTTGTTGTTGCATGTGGCATTGCGGAATGAGAGACATGTCATTCTTCAGATAACTGAATTTGAGATGGGTTGTTAGCCAAATTAAATATGGAACACCTTTGGTTTTGTAAATATGGGGTTACCGAAATAGCTTTCGGCATTCATTTGCACCAAGAACCAAATGTCTTGAAACTATAGGAGGATTGTGGCTCTGGTCCAAGGCAGACAGTTAATTGGGGACAAGGTCTGATTTTTGGCACGGTGCCTCAAAGTCATGCTAATCACATTTGTACGCATTATCTGACCTAAGTCCAAAAGGAGGTCTTTATGAAGATTACACTTTAATGTAAATTTCAACCCGGATATTCCAAAAATGAAAGGCGATTTCACTCCTGTACACCTATTTGGTATGGTTTGTTTGATCAACCATTTAGGGGAGGTGTGTTTGCAGGATGTGTTACTGATTGAGTTTGTGGATGGTGCCTTTGGACATGCTCTGCTGAGGTTGCCACTAGAAAAGGTGTAAAGTATGATGATAAGCTGGTAAAAGAACATCTCACGTTCTTCTGGCAGGATAAGAAGAGAGTTGCATGACTGCTGACAGCAAGTGAGTCTTTGAGTGAAGCTTTAAAATATTGTTTTCATCTTTAGTGCTTTGAGTTACATTTCATGATGAATTGATTGTCTTCCTGTGTAACGGGATCATCATATTTATGCCTCAGAGACAGATGGTAGGTGAAGGACCATGTCTGATAAATGTAGATTTTCCCCAACCTTAATGGTCAGAAAATCTGGATTTTATTAAAGACACAGAGGCTACTCTTATTGCAATCTTCTTTAATTAGCATACCACAGCGTAAAAATTTACAAGTAACCGGCCTTATTTACAAAAGGGGTACATTTTCTGATTCTAAGAAAATATTTGTTAAAGTGAATATTGGTAGTGTTGAGGACACACTGGGGCACCGTGCAAAGGGTCCATCTAACTAATCAGAAACACAACCAACGCTCGCAAACATAAGTTTGTGCATTGTGATGACTCCTCCGGGAGTGCTGAGGTTGAATTGAGCTGTTCCTCTGATTTCGACTCAGACGGATCTGAGACGTTACCATCAAAAGACAACAATGAGGTTGTTTTGGAGGATCAAGATTTTGGGGAATTAACTGATCCCTTTGGGGAACTTATGTTTGATCTGTCCTTATTGAAACACCCCTTATCTCCCGAGTGGTCTCCAGCTGCACATGTACCAAACTATATACAGTTCCGGCAAAGAAAACAAATACTCATGGACGTGAGACTAAGCCTCAGATCTGAATGTCCTAGACCATCGCTCCCCAATAAGGTTACACAAACACCTGACTGGGATCCGAAAATAATTGCATTTATTGCTAAGGGTGGTTGAGGCCCTAGGAAAGGCCTAGACACAGGCTTAAATATGTGCCAAGACAGGCTCTTAGACCTGTCTGGCCCCTTGACTAAGATTTTTGACTTGGCTAAAGAGGCCTTGGTTGTCAATTTAACCCTTAATCTGGGAGATCTAAGACAGTGGATACAAAGAGCAGTATGGTAGGAGGCAATGTTAATACCGCCTTAAATGTTGATGGAAGGAAAAGCATCCTTCTTAAAATTGACCTCAAATTGGTGGAACTTGCCAACAATGAATGAGGGCAGGAAGCTAATGGACTATTTTTGGGGACAACTTCATCAAAGAGATGTCCAAATACATAGGAGTCTTTAGCTCCATTCAAAAATCCCAAAGAGACATCAAAAAGGTCTTCGACAGACTGTTTTTGGTGGGGCCAGGCGATCAAGAGGTCGATTTCCCGGCTGTGGCCAACCAAATTCAAGGACCTCATCTCAGAGAGGATGTAGATCTAACCTCTACCAACCCCAAAACTCATGTACAGGCTTCTAAACTCAGAGGTAAGGGTTTATAGGAAGAGAATCACTAGGTGATCGTCGCTCAAGAGGCTCAGGTAAGTCAAGACCCTTCTGTTATCCCTATAAAAATAGGAGGGAGGCTAGCACAATTTGCAAAACATTGGTTATCAATAACACAAGACCCTTGGGTGTTAGAGACTGTTATGTGATACCATATAGACTTTGTGAAGGAACCTGTTCAAGATCATATCCCAGAGATTATAAGGGTCAACAAAGAATTATCAAAACTAGTAACAAAGAGGCTGAAGACCTACTTTAGAAAGGTGCCATCAGGGCATCACTAGAATCAACAAAAGGATTGATCAGCAATATTTTTCTAGTCCAGAAAAAAAGAGCAGGGTATGAGACCAGTTATAAATCTAAAGAGTCCTGATGATTGGGTAGAGTACCACCACTTCCAAATGGAAGGTCTACACCTAATAAGAGATATTCTTCAGCCAGGGGATCAGTTGACAAGACTAGATCTAAAATATGCTTATTTATCAATCCCTATTTGCAAAGATCACCAAAAATACCACAGTTTCAAATGGGGTGGAAAAATGTGGAAGTTTGTATGCCTACACTTCGGCCCCTTGGTGCTTCACCAAGGTCCTCAGGCCAGTGGCAGCTTATTTAAGAGAACGAGGGGTATGTCTAATTATCTATCTAGACAACATACTCATAATGGATCAAGTCAAATCGAGAGTGATAGATCACACTACTTTGGGCATAAACCTCTTAGAGGATCTAGGTTTTGTGGTAAACAGACAGAAGTCCTGTCTAATTCCAAATCAGGTCACTCAATTCCTAGGTTTCATGATAGACACTCTCCAAGGTCAACTGAAACTTCCATGAGAAAATTAAAACGTTTAAAAAAGGAATTGAGGAATATCCTAACTTTGGGGAAGATATCTCTTTGAATGCTAGCAAGGGTAATAGGCTTACTATCCTCTACTATTTAGGCCGTTTTTCTTGATCCTTTGAATTATCGTGCTCTCCAGCATCTGAAGAGCAAACGCCTAAGAGTTGGCTTGAGTTATTCATAGGAAGTAACACTCACTCAGGAAGCGAGGGAAGAAATAGACGGGTGGTTAAAAAATATGGAAGCATGGAATGGGAGAGCAGTTTTTGGTCTCTCGGATCTGGTGAAAGAATCAGATACAAGTTTGTCATGATGGGGAGCGAACTGTGGCTCAGTTTCTACTGGTGGTCTTTGGAAAGAAGAATAAAGGTGTTTACATATAAACTGTTTGGATCTCCTAGCAGACTCTTTTGCTATAAAAAGTTTTGCAAGGGACTCTGCAAGATGTTCAATTCTCTTAAGAATGGACAATGTCTCAGTGGTAAGATACGTCAACAAGCTAGGAGGTCCGAAATCGAAGGATTTGGCCAAAGTATTTTGGGACTATTGTCTGAAACAGGATATTGTAGTTCAGGCGGAACACATTCCTGGGTTAAACAATAAGGAGGCAGATTGGTTTTTTCGGAACCACAAGGACTCTATCAATTGGTGTCTGAACAGATCAGTCTTTCTAGCTCTGATGGACATTTGGGGTCCTTGTCAGGTAGATTTCTTTGCAGACAGCCTCAATACCTATCTAGAGATTTTCTTCAGTTGGCATCTTGATGCGGAATCCGCAGGAGTGGATGCTTTCAGACAAGATTGGAGGTATCTCAAAGGATATGCTTTTCCTCCCTTTTCGATGATTACTCGAGTAGCTGCAATGGTCTACAAATGGAAGGTTTCTCTGGCTCTTCTTACCCCCTTCGGAAGTCTCAAGTGTGGTACCCTATATTGTTAGAAATGCTAGTGGATTATCCGCTTTTACTACGGGTATTCCCGTAAATTCTTCTAGTGCCTTTAGGAGAGCTGCACAATCTTGTTCTAGGAGGGGAACTGAGAATCTGAGAATGATGGCTTGGAAAATTTCAGGAACCTATGAGAAGTGCCAGGACTTTCTGAAGAGGCATCAAACCTCTTTAAATAATTGATGGTAATGTCTCAGTTCCGTCTGAGTCGAAATCAGAGGAACCGCTCAATTAAGCCTCCGCGCTTCCGGAGGAGTCATTACAATACACAACCTTATGTTTGTGAGCATTAGTTAATTGGGTTTCTGATTCGTTAGATGGGCCCTTTGCACTGTGGGTCCTCGACACTTCCAATATTCATTTGGACAGATATTTTCTTAGAATTAGAAAATTTACCCCTTTTGTAATTCAGGCCGGTTACTTGTAAATTTTTACGCTTCCTAATTAGCCATACCTCCATTCTTAATTAGGGGTTCTTCATTAGCTGACCAGAATCTCTCTTCATCCGAAGTTCTATTTTTATCTAAAGCTATATTTTCTAGCTTCTTATCCATTTTCTTTTCCAGATCTCTAGAAAAAGATTCTAGAATTTCTTTTAATTTGTCCTCAAAAGACTTCTGGGAAGTGGAACGGACTTCTTGAGTAAGGAGATCTTGTTGATCCATGGTAAGGATAAAATAAGGTCAGATCAATTAATTACCAACAGCAGGGGTAGAGCAGGATAGTAAGGGATTAAGCCGGAGAGCAAAGATAGCTAAAAGCATAGTGAGGGGTTAACTGTCAACAGCTAAGTAACTGTCAATATTTTTCAAAAGGCTGATATGACATGCTAGCTTTATTAGTAATGACAGGCATCCCAACCTGTCAAAATGGCCGCTGAGACTATGAAGATACATAGTCTTGGTGCCCAATGTAGTCCTTTAGCTATTTCCCCTCTTTTTTTTTATTTTTATTGCCGTTCACATGGGCGAGACCGGAGAGAAAGAGTAGGTGTGCTACAATGCTGGGTGGTAAAGAGGAAGAGAAATTGTAGCTTCTAGCAACGCGGCTGTGTGGCACATACGGTAACCATGGAGGTTACCATGGCACACCACACTGGTCATCCTCCACAAGGAGCGGTAAGGATTCTGCTTTTTAAATAAAACAATGCAAAATCCAAGAAAAGGGCAATAGAATTAGTCTTGATTATATGCCCAATGAAAAAGCGTAAGGACAAGGTGCAGGGCATGAAAAATTAGGAGTAAACAGGCAAACAGTCAACACAGAGGGAAAAGGTATAAAAGGCAAAGAAAGGGCATAAAAGAACATCAAAAATAGCATAATGCTATTAAGTAACATTGTAATAAAGGTAAAGAATGAAAGATAGTTAAAACTAGAGTAAAGTATGAGATAAAATGAGAAAAAAAGCGCGATACAATAGTATAGCTTAAGGGAATAGCTATCTCAGCTGCGGCAGCCAAAAAAAGAAGGAAGAGTTATGAGTGTTCTAGCTGTTTATTAGGTTAGATTATTTTGTTGTTACAACGTTCTAAGTTCTTTAAAGTGGCTGTGGTATGCTAATTAAAGAAGAATGTAATAAGATTAGCCTCTGGACTTCACATAAAATGTGTTGCCTCCGCGTGATTCCAACTCTATGAACTCATACTTTGAACTAAAGTGGAAACAAAAAAGGCTGAGTTGTGGTCTTTTGAGAAGACACAAGTGTTTCACAGATCAACATGTTAATAGCTTTATTGCCCTCCCAGCTGAAATTGAATTGATGATGCTAGGGATAGAGACATCAAATTGTAATCTTGCAGCACACTTTCAGAAAGGTTCCAATCTTCTCTCGTAGTCTGATTTAAGAAAGTAGCCCTACAAAGCTAGGGTGTATTGGAATTTTGGAATGTATGGAGTTCCAATAAATAAAATGCAGTGGCTCAGGATTAATAGTGGCTAGTATAAGCCTTCTGATCTACTGTTCTAGTGTTTGTATATCTGTTTCTCACTTTTTAATTTAGAACATTCTACCCTTGTGTGGAATGTTCTAATAGCCTTATAGCCCTTCTATCTTGGACTGTACCAGTTGTTAAAGGCCCTTTCCCTTGTTATATCGTCTGTTGCCTGTTGCTCGGGCATGTATCATGGATTCAGGGCCTTTAACAACTGGTATAGCCCCTGGTGGAATGCTGTAATATAGAGCAGATGTTTTTGTGCATTTTATATTTGTGTGCATTATTAATGTGCAGAATGGGTTTCTACACTGGAATTTACATGAGTACAATGACCTGGTGCTATTGTCTTTGAAACGTCTTTGATATGATTTGTTAAAGTATATTTTCTTGGCTTTGGCTACCTAGGTCTCGCCGCCATATTGTTTAAAATGGATGTTATATTCTCCGTTTATATTTTCTGCTGCACACAGTACACAGTCAGGAAGAATCCTGTTTATTTCTCATTGACATTGTTTTTGAAGGAAGATTTCGAACATCGGCACATGGTATTGCATTCATTCACCATAGTGCACCGTTGTTTTGTAACTAGTCTGTTATGACATCTCCGGATGACATTAGGTAAGAAAAGAGCTCAATTAATATTAAAAAATGGTGTAGTACCTATATGACACTTTATGATGCGTAATACTTCTGTATTCTGATTTGTGGAATTGTTTTCTTTTGCTCAGACTATGATGAATCTGCACTTCCAATGTATTCTGAGATTTCCTGTATAAACCCTCACATTTGGGGCTGAGCTGGATGATTTTCCAATGTTATTAGAGATGTTGTTTGTTTCTTTTTCTTTTTTTAAACACATTTTTATTAGTTTAATTTTAGCAGAAAAGCATATATTGCAGGAGCATCTTTTCTTAAGAGACTTGGTCAAATATTCAAAAATAAGCATAGGTCTCACCTTCAACAAAGTTTTTTACTAAGTTGTTCATCTAGCATATCTATGGAGACAATTCCTCTTATTCTGTTTTCTCCTTACTGATTTTGCTGCAGACTTAGTATTTTTCTTTGATTTAACATTTTTCTGTCCCGATGGCCTGTATTACAATGATCTCTAGTAAAAGAGAGAGGGACCCCAAAACCAAAGGGACGGGGTTCCGTGAACGACTATAAGTCAAAAAAGAGATTCCCTTTGGGCAAATGAACACAGAACAGCTAGTTCTTACGGACCAAACACATGAAAATACATCAATATATAACACATGGACAAATAGGAAGCAATGTAAACAGAATTAAAACTAAGTAGAAACACTCAAGTAAAATTAATCTAAACAATTTATTAGTATACACTATATTTGTTAAAAAATGAGAAACAAACAAACACGGAAAACGTATACAATCAATTAATGACACATTCCAGTAAACAAAGGAGGTACAGGTTGAGGACTAAATTCATACAATAATACTGAATTTTCCTCTCTTTCTTGACCATGTATTACTCCTTTATGCATAAAGGAGTGTTATATATTGATGTATTTTTATGTGTTTGGTCCGTAAGAACTAGCTGTTCTGTGTTCATTTGCCCAAAGGGAATCTCTTTTTTGACTTATAGCTGTATTACAATGATCCTGTGCACCAGCAATCAAATTAATCTACATTGTGCCCTTTGAATGCTCCTCATAAATCCTCCTCTAAGTTTTTCATTTCGCCCTAGAACTCACTTATTGAGTCTGGCCTTTCTTAATTGACTGTATTTTTGTGATGTTGGCTTGTACCTCATCTTGGGACACACTGTCTCATAAAATTGAAGTTTAACACTGTCCCTGATCTACACATCTATGGGTATGCTGGTGAGGTGTCTTTTGGGGTGTAGAATATTAAGAGTACCTCGCCCACAAGAGCATATCAACTGGCTGTGACACTGTAAAATAAATTAAAACAAAACAGGTGACGTCAATAGGTCTGGCTTTGGCTGCAGCCATTCGGCTTTAACAGTTCTTCGTTTGTTAAGGTTTTTGTAAAACTTTATAGTTGAGGGAGCAGGCAGGCCCTCACCAGTAGTAAAAAAAAAAAAAAAAAATTGTTGAAAAGCAAACATTTTTTTTAGGTGTATTCTTTGACAGCACATGGGCTCTCACTTTGGAGAGATAATGTATATAACAAGGGTGTTGCAGCCGATCCACTGCTTAACATTTATTAGCTTCATTGCCGCTCTTATTTCCTGCCTTCTAATAGGCCAGTGCATGCTGACTTCACTTCCTCTTCATAGAAAAAGTATTGATTGTGAGAAAGTAGGATCTGCTTCTCATGGTTACCACCACTTCTGCTGGTAGAGATAAGCTCCTCACTGTTAAAGAAGAGAATGCTGACGATTACTCAGTACTGAAAAGTGCTCTCATTGATGGGTTTGCCATAACAACTGAACAGTACAGGATTAAGTTCAGAGACACCCAGAAGGCACAGCATCAAGACTGGGTAGACTTTGTGGATAGCGCTATTAAGGTTCTGGAAGGCTGGTTTCTTGGCAGCAAAGTTAATGATTTCAAGGGATTATACAATTTGATTTTGAGGGAGCAGATCCTTAGTAATTGCCAAAATCAGTTGTTGCATCAATACCTGGTTGACTGTGATCTGACTTCTCCCCAAGAATTGGGAAAGAAGGCAGATAAGTGGGTCAGAACCCGGGTGAAGCAGAACAAACAGAACTCTGGTGGTGACCAGAAGAAGGTAGGATTCTAAAACTTCAGATAAGGGAGGGGACAAATGTAAAGATCAAAATTCATCATCAGGGCCCCCAAAACCTGCATCTGTGGGGGTCAGTCTGGGGCGGTCGCAATCCAACAAGGAAAAAGGCAAGAGAAAACCTTGGTGTTACTTTTGTACGGTAAAGACCCATTGGACAAAAGAGGCTGATTTTCCAAAAGCCAAGGAAACGCCTCCTGCCACGACTGCCCCTGAGGCAACTGTGCCCCCTATCACAAGTATGGTAGGTGGTTCAGGGGAAAAGGGATTAGTAGGGTTAACCTTGGGCTCTGAGGTGGTTTCTGGTCTAGTCAGGACTCCAGCTCATGCTGTGCTTGTCTGTGATGGTGGCATGGATATTTATCAGTCCAGGTAACCTGGACAAATACAGACAGGAGCCTTTGATTAATGGCAAGGAGGCCATGGCATCCAGGGACACGGGTGCAAGTGTCACCATGGTGACAAAAGATCTTGTGGACCCTGAACAGATCATACTTTGTGAGATGTACCAAGTTACCCATGCTATCAATGTCAGGACTTATCATTCCTTGGCATTTGTTAATTTCAGCTGAAGAGGGGTAACTGGCCCAAAGAAAGTTGTGGTTAGTTCAGACCGTCCAGTGGAATGCCTGCTGGGTAATGATGTGGAAGCCTCAGCCTGGACTGAAGTGAAACTCTGGACTCATGCAGCAATGCTGGGCATCTCTGCAGGTGTGTTTGCTGTGACCCGGTAACAAACCAAACTGATGTCTACTGAACAGGGCCTGGATTTTGAAAAGATGGACCAGGTTCCTTTATAAGAGAATGAGCCGGAGGGGTAAGGCTATGTCTCCCCAGGCTCAGAGAGAGGATCAGTCTATTGAGGGTGATGACCCCAGTCCCTGTGAAGGAACTGTCTCAGATGAACCGGAACCTGATCAAGTTGAGTTCTTGGGAACAGGGGGCCCTTCCAGGGCAGATCCGAGTCAGGAGCAGAAAACCTGCCCCTTTCTTGAATCCCTCAGACAGCAAGCTGCCGCTGAGGCTGCTGGGAGTGTCATGGGCTAAAGCATGTATTATGCCACCCATGAGGAACCATGCAAAATGAAACTACAGGTCTGCCATTGCAGGTTGTGTAAGCTGGTGCTTACACCTCTTACGTTAGATATAGGTTCACTATATTTATAGGTCACTACACTTATTACTTATAAGTCACCCCTATAGCAGGCCTTGACAATCCTGAGGAAGGGTGCTAGGTTTTACATGGGAGAGTGCCCCTGCATGAGCAGAGCCCTTCTGCAGCCTTCGGAGACCATTCTCCCGGGTTGTCTGTGACACAGCCAGAGATATAGGTAGAGGTGCATTATAACCTTGCAGTAAATGCTATCTCAAACGGCTGAAACAAAACATGTTGTGTTTGGTATCAATCACCTTGGAATCATACCTCCACACTGGTAACTGGTGTGGGAGGTATGATTCCACACTTCTAAAGCGCGCTTTGTGGGGTCACTGGTCTTCCCAGTACCAGCCTTCTCAACCCGTGCAACACAAAATGGTTGCTGCTGACCAGAGACACATTTCTGACCTCCTGCTACTGAGCCAAGATCGAGCAGGGGAAGGCAGAACAATAATTATGTGTAATAAACAATTGCTAGGCAATCATAGATGAATACATATTTACATGTGCGGAGGGTATAGCAAAAATCAAAGACAATAGGGTATCTATAAAAATATATAGTGTATTTATTCTTCATATATAAAAATTCATGGCAAATTAAAAACATCAAAAAAATCATTTCATAATAAATCAATATCAACACTATTTCTTAAAATAAACATACAAGGTTACATCTACAGAAGGTTTCAGTCGATATGTAACTATCATTAATATAATAATAGTCAAGTTGTTATCCACGGAGTAATTTTTCGACGCGCGTTTCGGCGTATCAAACGCCTTCTTCAGGAAATTACCACAAACTTCATGTAGTACAGGACATGAACACAGACTTTAAATGTTGTCTTTTGATTCCTTGTTAATGTTAGTTCTTTGAATAATAGTTTTTAAAAAATCCCACTGTGAAGATATGGGGATTATAGTCATGTGACATTTAAAAATTGTCCAGTTTTCCATCCAGAAACTTCCTTTTATCTGTTTTAAGAAAACATTCCTTGGTAGATAATAATAATATATACAGCACTGTGATATTGTGTCCTTGTGTCAACAGCTTCAGGAACAGTCGAGGTAGAGCTATTAGGAAATTAAAATACTGCAGACCTATAATGTATTATACCCCAATGCTTGATGTAGCCGGCAGTAAAAGATGTGGGGTTATAAGAATACTACAGGCAAGCGATGTATTTGCCTCACGAAGCTTGATGTAGCCGATAGTAGGAACTTGCAGGGGTTAAATTAACCAAGCTGCATGAAATTGACAGCGCTGATATTGCTTGCTCGTCTCGCCCACTGTTGGGGTCTGATGTCACCGGATAAAAAGGTCTGAGTAGGACAATAGGCATCCTGTCACCAGGAGGTTTGACCACCTCCCAGAAAAGATTTAGTGTGTTTGGTCTGGGTGAGTGCACTTCCAAAGTGCCTGAAAGTCTGCATCTGTGGCACACAGGGTGTCCCTGTGCATAGTCCAGTTCAAACCAGTTCTGGGAGCTGTTGGCTCCTGCTCTGGTGCGAAACTGGACAAAGGACATGGGAGTAACTTCCCCTCTGGCCTGACCCTCCCCTAGTAGGGTGCCCTGAATCTGTCCAACCCTCTCCCGTGGGTACATGAGGGTTTACCTGGCTGTAGGACCTTACATTTGACGTGGAGAAGATTCTGAACAAGAAACCACTGAACTTCAACCGTCTGGACACTCTAGACTTCAACTGGGCCCGACTTCATCTCCCACTCCCTTCAAAGCATCGTCTGTGCCCAGGCACCATACAGGCTCCGTGCAGGACCTGTGGAGCATCAAAGACATCTGAAGAATCTCCCTTGGGCTGAAGGAGTTACTCCCCTGCATTCACAGGCACCGTAATGCAACTGACTGGTCTGCTGATCCTGAGCTCCTGCCGACTCAAAAGGCTCCAGCAACACAGGAAGTGGGTTCTGAAGTTACTTGAGGTCAAGCTGCCCTCTCACCGAGGTTGAGGCCAGCATCCCTCATGAGGACACATAACCCGAACCCCTGTGCACCGCGTAAGTTTGCAAGTGCATATGCTTGTTGGCAATTCCTGAGCTTGTGCAGTGGACTCCATGTAGTCCTGACCCTGAGCAGTATTTCCACCAAAGAACTCTGGCCTCCTCGCACAGAGTGCTCTGTAGGCTGGTACTTTGTGATCTTGCGCGAGGTCCCCTCGCGATTCCTGGTCATTCAGCCTGTGGGTCCCCCTGAGAGTCCTCTTGAATTCTGTTGGGCTTCCCTGGTTGCTCCAGACGTGCCCTGACTCCCCATTGCTTGGTGAGTCCATGGACCTTGCTGTCCACACCGTAACCTGCTTGACCTTCCTACGTGGGTTGCTGTTGCCAAGGCTTGTTGGTCCACCAGCCAGACACCGACCACTCAGCACTCGACATCCCTTCGTGGGACAGCTAGTATACGGCTCCTGGTCCTCGTGGCTGCAGAGTCCAGCATCCCTTCTTTGCACCTGACATTGGTGGGCATTCGTCTACTGAGCCCCAGGTCACCCTGAAGTGACCCAGACTCTGTCCCCTCTGCTTTCAAGGTCTTTCCATCACGAATCCACCCTTGGATTCCAACGGACACTTTCTTCTTTCGCGGCAGCAGCTCTTCTATGAAGTCCTCCATTGAAAACGACAGCGGTTTCCGGCACCACTTCAGACCTATCCACCCAGCTCTCCTGGGATAGGTAACACGGGTTCTCCGGTATGCAAGGGTGGGGTGGCTCTCCAACCTCCTATTTTCCAAAGGGTTTCCTCGAAGTCCATTGAGAAGGGTCCCTAAACTTTAAAATTGTAACCGCAACTTCCCCATAGAATTGTACAGAGCCCGCGGTTGTGTTAAAACACTACACCTGTCCTCTGTGGGGTCCCTGTTTACTCACCTTGGGTGGTTCCTTGGGGTCCCAATGATTCTATGTGTTCTAGACTCTGTCTCGACTCAAGTCGTGGTTCTTATACCACTATTTTAGTATATGATTTGTTCTCCCCCTAGATCACACTGTGTATTGTGTTACTTACAAATGTTTATTTGCTAAAGTATTGTGTCTTTGTGATGCATCCTCGTGTAGAGGATACTAGAGGGTTAAATAAATAAATACATATTTTTATAACTAATGCGTGGTTCTCCTTTCATTTAATTAATACTAAAGGTGATATTCTGGTAAAACAAGCTGCTTTACATTCCTTCAAGATTAAGCCTGAAGGCTGCTCTCCACAGTAACCACTAGGATAGCTTTCTAAAGGTTATCTTTGTCCTTGTACATCATAACGGTCGTTTGGACTGGTGCAGGTGCCCACTTTAATGAGTGGACAGCATATACCAGGCCAACTTCTCACACTGATCACTTCAGTTTGATTGCTGTATTTCTAATTGCGCTGTGATTGTGGTACTACTTTTATTTTTTTCTTCTTCTGTCGTCCATGTTGAACCTCTTGCCATTTGTAGCTATGTTTTAGCATGCCACATGCACTTCCCCCTTGAAATTGGTATTTACTGTAAAAACAGATATAGTTTTTTAAAATATATTTTCACTAAGACATGGACCCATTTGCTTCATTTAAATGCTAGAATTTTATGAAAAATGTCATATTTCTTTTCTTAGCAAGCAAATAGGTCTTGCGTGGAGGCTGTTGGCTTTGCCATTGCCATTTGTTCATGCTGTACGGCATGGGCATTGCCGACTTTGGCAATGATTTGTAGCCATGCTGTTTAGCAGTTTGTCTATGTGCACCATGGCTAAAAATAATAATTCAAAAAATGACTATGATGCTTCCAGCACTAAAGCACATTAAAAAATTGCATTTTCCTGGCTGCATCTATCGCTTTCTTGAATTCGTTTTAGTCACACTGCAAAGCATCCACTGTGCTGTACAGCATGGCTACAAAACATTGCAAAAGCCAAAAGCTCTTATAGGGGAGGCAGTTTGGCTATGCAAGTGCTTGTTTGGTTTCAGAAAGCAGACATTGCCATTGTAGTCCGTTGCACTGAAAGGAAATACTTTGTATATGGATGGGCTCCTTGTGAAAGAGCAGAACGTTTTCACTCATAGTGAAGTTAACCAGTGGCCGACGTAGGCTGAGCCATTGTCACATGCTACTGTATGTAGTGGGTGGGAAAAAATACGAATGACATCAGGGCTAGATGTAACCCTAAAAGTAAGTGAAATATATTGAGGGTTAATTACATGGTTAGCAGTGTAAGAAAGAGCTCTACCACGGCTACAGGAAGCACTTAAAGAAAAGCAATGTAGACATCAGTTATATAATAGCTAAGACATGAATTCAACCTCTAGTTTTCAGGCTCAGGGTTTCTTCCTGCCGGTTGAGACTTAGCCAACAGCAAGCTTACTATTACATGGTTAGTAGTGTAAGAAAGAGCTCTACTACGGCTACTGGAAGCACTGACAGAAAAGCAATGTAGACATCAGTTATATAATAGCTAAGACATGAATTCAACCTCTAGTTTTCAGGCTCAGGGTTTCTTCCTGCCGGTTGAGACTTAGCCAACAGCAAGCTTACTATTACATGGTTAGTAGTGTAAGAAAGAGCTCTACTACGGCTACAGGAAGCACTGAAAGAAAAGCAATGTAGACATCAGTTATATAATAGCTAAGACATGAATTCAACCTCTAGTTTTCAGGCTCAGGGTTTCTTCCTGCCGGTTGAGACTTAGCCACAGCAAGCTTACTATTACATGGTTAGTAGTGTAAGAAAGAGCTCTACTACGGCTACAGGAAGCACTGAAAGAAAAGCAATGTAGATATGTTATATAATAATTTAGAAATGAATTCAAACTCTAGTTTTCAGGCTCGGGTTTCTTCCTGCCGGTTGAGACTTAGCCAACAGCAAGCTTACTATTACATGGTTAGTAGTGTAAGAAAGAGCTCTACTACGGCTACAGGAAGCACTGAAAGAAAAGCAATGTAGACATCAGTTATATAATAGCTAAGACATGAATTCGACCTCTAGTTTTCAGGCTCAGGGTTTCTTCCTGCCGGTTTAGACTTAGCCAACAGCAAGCTTACTATTACATGGCTAGTAGTGTAAGAAAGAGCTCTACCACGGCTACAGGAAGCACTGACAGAAAAGCAATGTAGATATGTTATATAATAGTTTCAACATGAATTCAATCTCTAGTTTTCAGGCTCGGGGTTTCTTCCTGCCGGTTGAGACTTAGCCAACAGCAAGCTTACTGTCACCGCTGTCTTTCCACAATTTTATTAGTTGTCGTTAATTTTGTGTCTTTAGGCTGATTATGATGGCAGTGGGACCATCGAAGTCAGGCTTATGGTGGCGGTCCCACCGCCGTCGGACCGTCCTTGACAGCCTGCCATATTATGATGGTGGGCAGATGGAAGGCGGGCGTAGGAACTGACCGCCATGGATCCAATAGGTTCCTTGAGCCCGTCGGAGGGACTGCATCCAAACAACAGTGGCGGTGCCTGCTTAGGCACCGCAGTAGGGATTAAAAAGTTCCTTCCGCCGGCCGTTTCATGGCGGTTAACCCACCATGAAAAAGCAGGTGGAAAGTGACCTTGGGGCTCGTAGCAGCCCTCCTTTTCTCCCTGTCACTCCGATATGGGCCCTGGGAGGCACCTATGGTTCCCCGCTACATATCTCTACACCATGTTGCAGGCATATGTAAAAAGTGTTTTTTTTGTATTGCAGCATGTACTGCAGCCCACATCACACGCCGCAATACAAAATTTACACAATGCGACCGCTTTAAAGGCGGCCACATCAGGCCAAAGCAATTCCTTGTCTTGTGATTTTGGTACTGAAATAACATCCGAAACTACATAGTAACTCATTTAAATGTGGCAGAGAATGAAAATATAACAGCTGTAACCTGGATAAAGGCATAGGTATAAGGTGACTATGTAAACACATTCTAGAAGCAAAGAAGAAGACTGGGAGTAGTGAAGAGAATAAGAAAGTTGAGGAAGGAGGTAGAGAAAGGGTAGAGAGGAAAAAGAATTAAAAAGTCAAATAAGGGTAGATTAAAAGAGCAGTGCAGAAACATAGATTTGAGAGCACGAAGGGAGAAACATTGCAAGTGTGATTAGAGTGTAGAGCTCACTGGAGGGAGCTGTAAGAGGGATGGCAAGAGAATAGAGACGGAAGGCCAAGGTGTACAGGCAAAAGGACCGGAGATTGAAAGTAATACCAGATGTGAGCTGCAGGCTTTACTGGATATAGGTACGTATGTAGTGAATCTTTGCCAGAAAGCCAGCAACCCGCGTTTCCTTCCATCCAGTGGGTCTAAAGGTTTAAAGCACTTGTGTTCTTACGAGCACAAAACTCATGAGAGTTGCACGAGACAAAGAAAACTGCTTGCTTTCTAGTCATTCGGGAACATTGAGAAATATTACACAGTGAGTACCGATTTACGTAGTTAAATTACATTTGCCCACAACTCCCAACAATTGTTTTAAAAGCCTCCTAGACTATCGCAAATATTTTACTTATGTACGCATCAGAAAGATTCTGACTTGTTTTTGACAGGATTAGGTTTTCCTGTTGTTACTGTACAGTGTGTGCAGCAATATCAACATAATACAGTTATGTAATACATGGTGCACAATATGTGCGCAGTGAACGTATATTAATCACAGCGTGTAGAGAATTTCCTTCTCCAAACACCAAGCAGGCTGACACCCCATAGATAACAGAGCCCTCTGGTAGTTCCTAGTTCACATCCAGTTTCCCTTTAGGTCCTGGTGTCTAACAAATGGCACCATCTTGGATTTAACCTTGCACCGAAGCAACTTCTGGTTTAATGTAGCACACCAAACTAAACAAAAAATAACTACACTCTAAGTTGCCACTCTGATCCCATATTTATCACAACCTATATGTCCTATGTCCACTCCAGTTGTAAGATTGGTCTTCCGGGCACTCGCTTACTGGATCACTCTCATCCGGCATGTGAGAAGAATATGGGTTTATAACTGAAGGGAATGGAGGAGCAAAAGGCGCTTGTATGTATAGTGAGTGGGTTGTGTTCACCCGCTGCTGTCAACCCCCGGGGTACTGTTGATTCTTAGAGCCCTTAATCATGTGCTTTTGTTGTGTGCAGAGCTTACTCCATCTGAACTCCTCCTCCAGGCGTCCTTTCCTTCTCGCTACACATCTATGAGCCCACTTGAGTAAAACACAGAACAATATTGCACATGTAAGGGCAGGCGGCGGTAAAAGAGGCCCTCTAACTCGGTGTCAAGAAGTTTACTACATATCCATGATGCATTTACCACCACCCCTCATACCAACTTTGTTTCAGTTGAAAAATTGCAGGAAATTCAACTGATGACTCTCAAAAAAAGGATTAAATAAACTCCCTCCCCTGCAGCAGGAGTAACAGCAAGAGAGGGCCTTGGGGGATATCGACCAGTCGAGTCGATGCACTTATACATGAGCTGTAAGTGAGCGAACACAGGGATACTATTAGTGGGGTCCATCACGAGTTGGGGGCGGGGAAGTAAGTAACCATCAGGGTGTCAAATGAAGGGCCATGTCCATATTCGTGCTGCTACTTACACACCAACACCTGCAAAAACAACACAAGACTAAGTCAGCGGAGGGAAGCAATGTGGCTAAAGGGTAGTAAGAGGAGCGCAGTGTGGGGTTGGACCCTTCCTACTTTGGCTGCCTCTTGACAGGAGCCGTCCCCTAGGATCTGGGTGATCAGGAAGTATTGCTCTGCTGGGAAATGAGCGGAATCCGATAGCGAGAACAGCCCTGCATGAACCCAGAGATCTCACTCACCCATTCTCTCCTAATCCCATGGAATCACCCCAAGCTCACCCAGTGTCGACAAAACTCACCCAACTTGAGCTAGGCGCTAGGCTGAGTAGACCTTAGTAGTTGTGTAGTGTTCGGCCCTGTGGCGAGTTCTGCTAGCTCCTGGTGGAGGCTGTGTCCTATGTCCCAGTCCTCCTACCCTGCCAGCAGACTATGCTGGTGAGCAGACATCCTATCAGCACCCAGCAGAAATGTCTATGCAGTGTTTTACAATTCCAACTCTCCACATCATTTATCCAGCACACCTTGCATTTTCTACAAATACGCAAGAGAGTCTGAGCTTAGGTTGTGAGTTCACAGCTCAGATCACGCCAATTTAAAAAACAAAAGGGTGACTCAGGAAACACGTAAAAGTAAAAGCACCACTTCCTGCATTCACTTCAAAAGTTACGATACAAACAAACCTTCTACAGAGCGATTAACCTTTTCTGAGCACAATCTGTGGATGCAGGTGGCTCCTACAAGGTTGCAGCATTTGTAACATGGGGGAAGTGGTGATGGATGGGACAGGAGTTCAAGGAGGAGTGGGAGGAGCTGCAGTGCCTCATGCCTTCTTACAAACTAGACTTCAACAAGCCCAATCCCCCTCAAAGGGAAGCCCAAAACTAAACTAATATCCTACCAAAAAAGCCTAAGTGACAATGGATGTCAAACTGCAAAATAGGCTGAGGAAAATACAAGCAGCGGAGCTCCA
This sequence comes from Lissotriton vulgaris, assembly GCF_964263255.1. NCBI lineage: Eukaryota > Metazoa > Chordata > Amphibia > Caudata > Salamandridae > Lissotriton > Lissotriton vulgaris. The sequence continues at coordinate 1,946,028,884 of NC_141685.1, forward strand.
GGCACGTCATGAGAAGAAGCACTAACACAACTGTGGCATTAAAAGGAGGTGGGAGGGATGAATGCTATATTTACATGTAAACGGCTATGTTGCCGAAGCTGAACATAGGTAAACAGTAACAGAGTAGGAAACTAAGAAAAAATAGTCCCCCAAAGAACAAATAAAGAACCATAGCTTGAAGAGGCAGTACTTAGTCCCTGCTCTTGTGGGAGGAACTGAAGAGAAAAGGAGGGATAACGAGGCAGGACTAACCACTAGCGGAGAGGATTTTTAAAGGGCACTGAAACAAACAAAAGTTAGGGGACAGCTCTAATCTCACAAGAAGTATACTAAAGTATACAAGAGGTTGTAGGTTTATGCTCAACCTACAAATTCTTGTGCAGAGGATGGAATTCGACAAATGCCTAGAGATATATATTTTTTCTCTCTGTGTGACAGCCAAGCTAAATAAATCACAGTAGAGGCTCCTATGGATCCTCCTTCAACCGTTCTGGGCTTTGAGTGTGTCTGCTCTCGGTCACTACAGAAGCACAACATACTTTGCAGGACAAGTGCTGCAGGATCAGACAACTGTGTGCTTACACCTTATATGACCTTTTCCCATATTTGGCTTGGCATAAATTTACACACATTCACTAAACTTTATAGCAATCCTTAAAAACAAAATTGACGTAAATGAGTAGGCATTAGTCATTGAATTTTCATAATATTTTAAGCCATTTGAAGTCAATTATTTGTTATAATTTATGGTAAGTACAGAGGATCAGGAAAATTAGAAAAGGCAGTCAATAAAATTAATTTTTGCCCAGACCGGCAAGTTATGGAAAGATGGAGAACCATTGTTGTGCTTCCTGATATGCGCAAGATGTTTGGGAGTGGTATGGCCATCTAGCTTGATGAGTGTTTGAGCAGGGTCCGATTTTGCTTTCTATGTTCTGGTTTGAATTAGATTGAAGAATTCTTGATCTCCGTACATGGGGCGGAGAGGCGTAGCATTGCGCATCCTGGTACACCTTGCACGGTTGACTTTAAGATGACACAGTGGAGCAACATTTGTGCTGCATATAGAAGCAGTGTGGTCTGTTTTCCCTTCTGCCCTGCCCTAAAAGCATACTTATGGGCCAATTCTAAGTATGTACTTGCAAGGAATGTTTGGGAGAAATACTCCTCCATTCTGACTGTCTTCTCTAGTATTTTCAAATAGTAATTGATTACTTTTAGATGATGTTGGGTTGCCTATATTTCCCCAGCTCTAACTATCACTATTTTCTTAGAAGCCCCATTTGGTTGCATACTTGTAATAAAATGCCCTCTGCACTATATTTTAATAGACGAGACTTTAAAAATATAGGTCATCTTTTCCTTCTAATTAGTTCTTCATCTGCTCATGTTGTCCTTATTTAGTCATAGATTGGTTAATTCAGTGGTTTAGGGTGATGTTGATCAGCCATTCAATCTTGTCAACTCCATCCATTGCCACTTTTATACATTGCATTCCTATATTAGAGTTTATGAAACAATCCTGGACGGCAAGCAATGGAGAGCTGTGTGATAGAAGAGGCATTGTTATGATTCAAGCTAGGGTATGGTGGTGAGGTATTTTCTTCTAATATGGCCCAGGGACTGAGGAGAGCTAGACATTCTTTATTGATGGCTACCTTCACAGATAAAGTCACACTTTATCTTCAAATAAATCATTCCTAGCAAATTGAAAGGGATTTATCATGCCTCAGTTAATGTTACTTTGACTTTTTTTAAAGCATTCTTTTTACTAGTATTTTGAATTCATAATTTAACAATACACACATGGTACACCACATTCCAGTGTGCACCAGCTCATCCCACTTAAACATAGGCAAACCATGTAGTCCGTGATTTCATCCTCCTTCCACCACACCAATAATTATCACATTTAATCCTATTTAGTAGCTTTATTCAGCTGCGGCCAAGAGTGGTGGGGCGGACGGGCTGGGTGGGTTGGATTTCGCCAGACGCAGACTAGCATAATTAATTATTTATTTAATTTCCCCTCGTCAGAGTTTGATGAAATCCCCCCCCCCCCACCACCACCCGGCCCCACCGCTCTTACCTGCACGGACCACGGCTGGCTGCATTGCATGTCTTTATAATTAGGATGTGTCATTGTCTCAATATTATAACCAGTTTCCCCATAGTCTTGTGTGTCTTTCGGAGACAACCATGCGCCTCATATATTGGTTTCTGGAGCACACAACACATGCCTTTTAGTAGCACTTGGTGGGACAGCTTTATCTAGCTTCCCAGGTATGAGTCCCATCTGCAGAAGTATTTGTTTTGCATCCGTGAAGTCCTAGTCTTCTAATAAATACAGTAATGTCATCTTATAAGTTAAATCAATCCGACGACCCAAAAAAAACACCCTTTGTGTCTTGTACAGGTTTCTGAAAAAGATGAAGGGCCCTGCTATCCTAAATTGTATGCAGAATGTCCCCCTCTTCCATCTTAAATATAGCACACAGTGGGTTTGGACTTCTAGTCATATGCTGTTTGTACCACCCAGCAGCATTTTAATCTCACAATGTATTGATCGGCTGATTTGTTTACTTCCACTGCTGATGTTGCTTGCTATCAGCAAACTACTTTTTCTTTTTAGGTCTTACAGACCTAGCGTTACAGCGCGCATACCCTGCTCGCTCTGCGAGACTTATTTAAACCGAGGAGATTAATGAAGTGGAGTTGAAGCCCCGCCCATCATTCTTATTGGCTGGCGTCCTCATTTGTGCTAAACGCTGGCTTGTGATTGACAATGAGGCTTCTTTATTATCGCCTTGTCCCCTTTTTGGACAGCCCATTTAGTCTCTAAAGCACTTTTTTTTTTATTTTCGCAATGGCGGTAGCTTGTTACTAAGAGCACGCTCTTCACTTAACCTGAGACGGGGACAACGCTTCTAATTTCCAGTCTGGTTTGAAGAGAAAACCCTTCACATCCACTATTATCGAAGCCCAGCAACTTTGCAAGGCCACGTTTTTATTTTTGCATGTCGCTTTCACTTAGAGTGAAAGCGTGATACAACTATCAACAAGTGGCTGCTTTTATCATTCGCATAATGGCGACAGCTTGTTTCAGTCACCTTTGGCAAGGGTGGCTGCATGTTTACTTTTGCATTGGGCTTTCACTTAAAGTGAAAGCGCAATGCAAATATAAACAAGCGGCTGCCTTTGCGCAATGGCGAGAGATTGTTTCTTAATGGAGCCGCGCTTCCAGGTCCATGTGTGCATCGGTTGTTGGTCTAGGTTTATTCTTTGCATTTGGAGGCTGACTTTATAATGGAATAAAAACAGACTGCAAGCCCCTGAAGGCAAAATATTGAACGGGATGAGCTATACATGGATTGACCCACGAAGCTTGAGAGCTATGTGTTCATTTTCCAAGTAAGGTGCTTGCTTATTTTGTGGAAATGCCTTTATCTTTTTTCATCATGCAACAAAATGATACGTGTAAACCGGTTGTAAAAATGATTTATTTATTTTATAAAATCCTGTTTACCATTTGAGTGAGGCACGGAAGTGAGTTAGAATATGTTAAATGTATAGACACCTTCATTTATGTATGAAACACCAAGTATCAGATTACTGTGTTATAAGCTCTTTGTATGTCTAGGTTAGCTATTTAAGAGGATTCCTATTTACCTCAACTTAAAAAGTTATCGGAACAGCTGCTTTTAAAGAGGGCAATCAACTCCAAGGACCCCCAGATATGTTGCGTTTATATTGTAGCTATCCCTCCCTCCTCCATCCCTCTTTGCAGCCTCATGCCAAAATAAACAAATCTCTCTGACACGGTCAGCGCTGGCCTTTTCATAGTACTTTTACCTCACACACTCCATTATTGTTGCCCCACACCCCTTCCCTCCCACACGCAGTAAAAACAAACATTTGCAATACAATAGGTCTCGCATTTACGCAAGTTTAAGCTATTGGCATTGTTAATGACAATGCGTTTTATTTATGTTTCAAAAACTAAAACATAAATAAAAGGCATTGTTATATACAATGCCAATAGCTTAAACTCGCGTAAATGCGAAACCTGTTGTATTGCAAATGCTTGTTCTCGAAGCAGTCAGGGGAAGTACATCTGTTACCTTGCTCTCTCTCCCATGTGCTTCTGCATTACCCCCAATGCGCTTGCTCTCCGTTTTGGTTCCCTGTCCCTCATCTCCTAATCACGCTCTATTTTGTTTATTTCTCCCACCCCTGTTCCTGTTCAGCCATTCTTCACTTGCTCCCTGATGCTGGCTTCCTGTCCTGCTTCTCACCCGCTCCCCTTGCCATTTTTTTAAATAATACTTTTTATGAAGGCCCAGCAATAATTGTTTTAATCTGTTTTCTTTTTTACAAAACCCATTCCAAAATTGCCATTGCATGTGTGCATATACATCGTCACACATGTGATTGCAAAGAAGCATTGGTAAAGGCAAACGCTCATTATTTTAGAGCCATTGCTTATTCCAGTGCTTGTTTTCTCATGCAGCAGATGTTCTTTTTTCTTATCCTCCCAGCTCATTAGAAATCACATCTTGGAAATCCTAAAATGTCAATTTAAGAATGAGTAACTTGCTTTTTTACGTTTGCGACTTCTGGTAACCCGCTGACCACATAGCAGGAGCCACACAGGCCAAGTCTAAGACAATTATTAAGAAAAGAAAAATAAACACTTGAGATTGATTTAAATGCTGAGCAGAGAAGCTGGAAAAGGATTTGGGAGTGTGCCCAAAATAACCATTTCACCATCAATAAACACAGCTGAGCTTTATGGTTTTATAAGGGACCGCGAAACAGGCTACCACCCCCGGTAGAACACTTACTGCTTGCGGTGTGCACAGACCGCCTTGACATTTATGCGTAATGTGAAACTCTTGAAAACCTTGCTTTGAGTTTAACCTACCTGGGCACTGTGTCCCAAAACACTGCCTGACTAGGACATAAAACCCATACTTAATACACTGAATTCATTGTGTCTAGTCTATGAAATACTGCCACAAATTTTATTTTCTCTGTCTATGGGTTTCGAGTGCATAGTTGTAGCCTGTTAATTGGTTTAATAGCCAAACCCATACTCTCCTTCCTGGATTTAGACTGTTAGATAGGTGGATGGTTCTGCACATGATCAATTGTTGTTTAGTGCCACATGCTGAGAAAATAGCATATTGGGGCTGCTTGAAATGTGTAATCTATTTTATGTCATGCTTAAAGTTGGTGCTGACATTCAACATTGGTTTGAATTATTGCCAAGCAGCTGGTTTTGGACTTGCAGTTTCAAAAAAGCTTAGCACCATGCTGTTACCATCACATATTTCATTTTGAGTTAATCCCTAGTAAACTGACGCTTGAAGTGGTTATTTACTGAAGTCGATTGCTTTATTGGTGGAGGAATATGCTAGGGGTTGCACCAGCATCAGGCAACAACGAAGGACTATCATATTCTTTGAGTGAGCAAGATTCACTCAGCCATGAAGAAACTAAATGGAGAGCCCTTCTGATATCAAGCCAAATTATCATACAAAGATTAATTGATCAGTTGGGGCCTAACAAACCTACAAGTGACAACCTGCTTATCTGATCGCGTCTGCTCACTTTGGATGAGTACTCGCTTGATGCACTGTTTTGCTTCTACCAGTAGCCTTATTTTTTAATGTTCCTTGGCACAGAGGCAAATACATATTTAATGTCCCTTCGGTATAAGATGCTTCTATTTTTAGATTTGTTTGCTAAAGCTTTTTCCTACTTTATTGTAAGCCATAAAACTAGTTTGTCGAAAATATGTTGTATAGATAGCTGGGCCCTGCACCACTTGTAAATGTTTCCTGCAGATCCAAAATGTTAACTGCTGATTTACATCAATTCCTAAAATAACCATGCCTAAGATCTGCTATAAAAAAGAACGTTCTAAAACATATCCGTGAGAAATAACCCAATTTTTGTGATTGTTCCTCAAATTTTGCTCGTCTGTATTTGCTTACTTTAGAATTTTTTGCACCTTACCAGTGCTAAATAGTAGTAAAGTGCCTACACTTCTCCTCTAAAACATGCTGTACATTGGAGCTTATCTAGTCATCTTCTATTTAAGTCCCTTGTAAGTGGTGCATTAAGTGTACATATGCCATGGAAAGCAAAATATCATATGTGGGTTGCAGTTTATATTTACACCTCCCACATGTATGACCCTGTTTCTGCCAGGAGCACAGCTGTGCTCTGGCTACTCTGCAGTTTAAAAACACTACACTGACACGTGGCAGGGAAAATGCCTTTGCCATGCAAGAATAACCTATGTTCAAGGCATATGGGCTGCTGAATTCATATCTTAGCATAGATCGCCGCCTAGTGTTGGGTCCGGATGTTTGCACTTTGTTGTCCTGGAAGAGTCTTTGAAGTATCACGAGATAGGTGACTCCTCCCTGGACTACAGTGCACATGGGCATCTTCTCCATCTTCAGATTGTTTTTTTCCGCCATTGGGTTTGAATGCTATTCCTCAACTCCAACTTTGGAACCAAAATTTTCAACTTTCTAAGGCCAAAAGGCCTTCTACCTCGACGGTATTGTTCTCGTTCGGTAAACCTTTACTCGATAACACTTTCCATCTCGATCCGGTCGTCGACGAGGGCCGTTGGGCCTTTTCGACGCCACGTGGGCCTGCTGCCAATGGAAAGGACCCCGTTTTAAAAGGTGCCCACAATGTCACTCCAAGTTCCCACATACCGATAAACATACAGTATGCAACAAGTGCCTCTCTCCCGAGCACAACAAGGAAAACTGTCCAACTTGTGCTCAGTTCCGGTCGAAGAAGACTATCCGGAACCGAAGGGCCACTAGACAAGAGATGCAGCGCCAGGCACCAGAACCGGAGAACATTTTCGAAGACGAACATGACCTCCCAGAAGCAGCGGACTCCGACCTCGAAATTGTCACCGTAGAGGACCAGTCGGACTCCGATGACCAGATCACACCGGGGCAAACCGTGAGTACCAAGTCCCCTACCACGCTTTCATCTCAAGACAAGGCTCCGGTCGAAGCATTGCCTAAAGGCCTTAGCCGAGATCGACAACTCCTTCACAGACCACGCCTTCCGGCTCGGCTCTGTAGACCAAACCCAAGCTTTCTGATATCCCGGGAACGAGCTACACTCTTCCCAAAAAGGCCGCCGAACCGAAAATGGTTGTCGAGCGGAAGAAAATCATCGATACAATAAAGGGCGTCGAAACAAAAAGGATCATCGATCCCAAAAGAATAGTCGACCCGAAAAAGGCCATCGAAAAAAACAGTCGATCCGAAGAAGGTTATCAAACCGAAAACACCAGTCGACCCGAAAAAAGGAATCGAACCGAAAATACCAGTCATTCCGAAAAAGGTCGTCGAACCAAAGAAGGTCGCCGAACCAAAAAAGGCAGTAAAGCCAACAAAACAAGTCGAACAAAAGGGAGTCGCCGACCTGAAAAAAGTCACCGACCCGAAAACAGCAGTCGAGCTGAAAGAAGCTCCACAGCCGAAGGCCCTCGAGTCAAAGACTCATAAACAAGTGACTAAGCCAAAGTCATCGGCGCCAAAACCACGGACAGTTGAGGAAGAACTTTTATATCCTGATCCAGTGGACGAAGAACAACCTAAACTGTATATAGACCCTAAAACAGCACGGGTAACAGTTTACCACAGGAAGAAGAGACCTTTGGACACTGGCACTTCTTCCCCTGTTCCTCCAAAGAAGAAAGACTTTGCAACATCTCCCTCAAGGATTTTCACTCCTCCTCCTTTCTTTCCTGACATGCCGTATGTACCTTACTCTCCTTCAAATTATGATGAGACAGAAAACATAGTGGACGATCCTCAAGGTAACTTTGTAGAACCTGAGGATCAGGATATACAAGATAACACTTGGGATGACCAAAATGATCCTTATGATACATATGACCCACAACCCATCCCTGACACCTCTACATATCCTACAAAGCCGTCGCCTACTGACGACACCATTGTCTTTAACCAACTAGTGGATAGGGCAGCAAAATATCATAATGTAAACATGCACACTGCCCAATAGAAGAGGATTTCCTATTTGACACTTTTCCAACTTCAGAAAAAAGCGTGCATACACTTCCTGTGTTAAAAGGGGTACTAAAACAGACATATTTAAAGATCCAACCAGAGCGCGTGTCCTCAATCCCAGAACTGAGAAAAAGTATAAAGCAGCCCCTACAGACCCTTCGTACATTAAGTCACAGTTGCCTTTAGACTCATTAGTGGTAGCAAACGCTCGAAAGCGAGCTAATTCACAAACGGGAGATGCTCCCCCTCCTGACAAAGAGTCAAAGATACTAGAAGCCTCAGGCAAAAGAGTGGCATCAACGCAAGTTGTTACGACTTGCGCTTGGGGGCGCTGTAGGATAGGGAATAGTTTAATTTACTATTCAAAACCTTCCCTACTATCCACGGGGACTGGAGTTTGAATAGTAAATTAAATTATTCACTATCCAGCGCCCCCCAACACAAATCGTAACGACTTGCGTTGTAAAACCTGCGTGGTAAAGACATGCGTTGCAAAAGCATGCGTAGTAACAACATACATCCCTATTTCACTAGCCATTCTGGGAGGGCGGTGGTGTGACCCAGGTCCTTGGTCTCCCATTCTGTGGACATGCTAGACGAGCAGGAGGGCAAACTCTTGTCCTGGCTGCAAACACCTCGGGTAACCCAGCCAAGGCACTTGGCATCTGTATCTTGGGGAGGGGGGGGCACCCACTCAGGGGTGCATACTAGCTCACCCTTGTCACAAGAATCATGGGGATGATAAAGCATGGAGTTTGATGTCAAACGTGACACAATTTGGTGGTACCATAATGGAGCTGGCTATCTTGAGTTTTCTCATTAGCCACCCCATGTTACCCTATGGACCGCTGGTTACTTACTGTAAATCTTGCTTTACAGAGTTACTGTAGGGATATTTATGTCTGACATGTATACCCACTCCTTTAATATACTGCACCCTGCCTCCTGGGCTATAGGACACCAACCTTAGAGGTGACTTACATTAAGGCACTAATAGTGACCGTGGTGCATGCAGGGTCCCTCTCCAGCAGACAGGGTGCGTGTGTAGACTGCAATGGCGGGCCTGCAGATACACTTTTACTTGGGTCACACAGGGTGGCACAATACAGTGCTGCAGCCCTGGTGACCCCTTTGCCACCCTTGACCTGTGTACCACAGGTATCATATACTAGGGACTTATAGGGTTGGCAAAGGACCTTGCCATTTGGTTGTACCAATTCATATTACTTTAGGGAAAAGAGCACAGTCATTGGGGCATGATTGGCAGGTCCATTGCATTATCAGAGTCCGGAACTAGAATCTAGCAGTTTAAATGGGGCAAAAAGTAAAAAGACAGCTGCAAAGAATCCCAGTTTGCACACTGCCCCTTTGGGAAGATCTACTTTTCATAGCAACAGGGGGAGGTTCTCCACCCAAATCGGTCAACACTATGCCTTCATGTGTGGAGATTGAGTTGAGATAGTTGACCTCTTTACACTTTCCTCATGAAGTCAGTAATATCATCTTGTCTGCCAGGCATCCCTCCACTAAGATGGTATATACGCCTGCCGTTGGGTAAAGTTTTTGGCATGGTGTGCAGAAAAACAAGTTGACCCTCCTTTTTGTTTCCCTTTCTCAGGTACTTTTGTTTATTCTTTCTCTGTTTATTCTTTCTCTTGCCCAGCAGGGCTCTGCTTTGGGCACCTTAAAAGGCTATCTTTCCCCTATCTCTGCATTTCTGTGGTTGCTAGATCAGCCATCCATATTCAATTCCCCTATTGTAAATAGGTTTTTGAAAGGTCTACAGCACATGTTCCTACCTTCACCCTTCATCATGCCTCAGTGGGACCTAAATGTAATACTCCCTTTTCTTTTGTGCGTTTTTTTAAGCCACCACACAACTGTCCTATCGGGCGCCTTACTATCAAAACAGCCTTTCTGGTGACCATAACATCTGCCCAGGGGGTCAGTGAGCTCTATGCTTTGTCATTTAAGCATCCATACGTCAACATCTTTCCGCACAAGCTATTTCTTCACACCAAAGCTTCCTTCCTTCTTAACGTGGTCACTCACTTTAATGTAAGCCAGTCCACCACCCTGACTATCTTTTTTACTCCGCCACATCCATCTAAGGAAGAAGAGTGACTCCACCGAATTGACCCAAAAAGAGCGTGGTCATTCTACCTTGACCGCTCAAAAGAGTTCCGGGTAGACTACCAACTCTTTGTGGGGTATGTCGAAGCCAAGAAAGGGAAGGCTGTGCAGAAACAGATCATCTCCGGATGTATCGTGCTCTGCATTAAGATCTTCTACACATTAGCCAGGAAGCAACTCCCACAGTGTTTGTGTGCTCTTTCTACCAGAGCAAAGACTATGACCGCTACGCTAGCACGTGGATTCCTATCCCTGGAAGCATCCAGGCAGCAGTGTGGGCTTCTCTGCACATGTTCACAAAGCACTACTGGCTGGACAGTCAGGTCAGTTGGGACTGGCACTATGCCCATTCAGTCTTGCAGGACTTTTTGGAGTGAAATTGTTTCACAGACCCACCTTCGGGGAGGTATTGCTTGTGTATCTATTCTAAGGGAAGGAATTTGCGACTAGAAGTAGCTATCAGATGAACAAGTTACTTTCCTTCAATAGTTGTCAAGACTGTAGCACCTGGCATCAAGTCTGTGAAAGTAAGGTGAAAAAGGAGTGTTGAGTTGGTCAGAGCTAGAAGATATCCTCAACTCACACACCTGAGAAGACAGTAGTTTACTTCAACTCGGGCCGTTGAATAGCGTCTCGTCTTTGTGCGTTCTCAGGGAGCATTTCTTCCGGAAAATCTGCGGACACACAACAGTCCTTGCATCAGCGCCTGTGTAAAGTCATCATGGTAAGTGTCTCAACATCACGTTTGCTCTATAAGTATTTATTAATCCATTTGCACACAAGAAGGGTTTTCAGTGTGCAATGAAAGATCGCGTGGTAGTGTCTCAGGGCCCGATTCACAGAATGAACTTAAGACTCAATCCTAAACTTACTACTATTTTGGTATTCACAGAATGCACTTACTCATTTCGGTATTCACAGAAGGCACTTACTCATTTCGGTATTCACAGAAGTTAGTAGTCCTAACTTTAGAACTCCTAAATGCCTTCTGTGAATACCGGAAGTCTTAAAATTAGGATTTTTCTCAGTTTAGTAGTAGTAAAGTTAGGACTCCTAACTTCTGTGAATACCGAAATGAGTAAGTGCATTCTGTGAATACCAAAATAGTAGTAAGTTTAGGATTGAGTCTTAAGTTCATTCTGTGAATCGGGCCCTCAGTCTTGCCGTCTCACATGATAGGTAAAGGTAAAGGTATGTTTCACTTTATCTAAATGATTTCTGATTAAATGAGCCGAGGTGGGGTACCGGGTATCCCCTTGTTTGATGGCTCTAAAGTGTTCTGACATCCTGTCTCTGAGTCTTTGTAGACCCAAGAGATAAACGAACAAGGTATTATAATAGGTGAGAAAACCTAATATTATTTACATAGCGATAAAGATCTGTCAATATTGTGAAGTAATAATAATAATTGAGCTCATAATAATTTATAACTCTATACAGAATCATACTCGACAAGAATAGGACCCTAAACTCAATACCCATATACGTGGAGAAATATAGGTATGAAACCCAACAGCATGCTCACCTTTTCTACAACTAACCCACTTTCAATTACTGTTGCACTCTTAAACCTACATAATATGAAGTAGAAAAAAATGTTTTCACTTACTTTAATTACACTATAATATGGTGACTGTAGCTTCAACTTGGGGATAAGCCTTAACTGACTTTATTCTTTCTTACTATTGAGCACCCCTAAGGTTTGGGATGTTTCCCTATAAACTTCTGTGATGCCTTTAATGTAGATGGCTTACGGTTCTGACTTTATTAATTTAATGGCATTATTACACTCTGTTTGGGTTGCAGCCCTGAGGAAGTCTTTAGGTCTAAAAAGACCAGACGAAACACGTGTTGGCTGCAAGACTGCGTGGCTACATATATAATGAAGAATGTACAAAATTGAAGGATGTATCCAATGAAGATGACAATTGGAAAGATTCAAGATTAAAATTGGTGCAAGATAGCACACTACTGATCCTTTTGTTTGGACTCTTTGAGTGCTCGATAAAATATTTTGATTTTGATTGAGCTAACCTATTAGCACATAAATAGGTAGTGGTAACCGACCAACTTTTGTCTAGAGCACCAAAATTTACTGTGCATATTGTATATTCCTTTACCTGCAGTGCGCTCTTACCTTAACAGTTACCGAATCGCTAGTATCAATTTGCTACCTTGTCAGGTTGGTGGTATAGATGGTGCACTGTGAGCACCATCATATGTGGTACTAAGGCCAGCATATCCTGAATATGTGCGTAGAATCAGTCTTGCCCAGTTTTGACGTTTGGATTGTCCAACAAACGCACAGTTTTAACTGATAAAGTATAAGCTGTAGGACACTACCAGCGAGCAGGAATACTGCGCACCAAAATATCCAGATCCAGGCTTAGGCTGGAGATAATTCTAAGGTAAGGAATCTGTAACTAGATGGTCTCTACCAGATAAGGTAGATGATAACTTGTTCATTAGTAAGTGGGTGCGAGTGTGTGTCTGCCTTCCAGACCATGCCTGTTTTGATAGACAGTCTAGTTCAGTACTGACCCTCATATGCTTTGGCAAACCATAAAAAATGTGGTTGGCCACCCTTGTTGTAATTATTGCCCCAGCAAGTTGTGGCCCACTACTGGCAGTGACCTTCGCTTGTTGTGGTCCTCCTGTGGTGTGTTTGGTATATACAGCCCTACCTGACATTGTCTCCCAACTTATTGTATAATGGATGCTTGGAATGTTTAATATCTGAAGGGGATCCTTAGCACAAGCTAGGCGTCTGACGTATAGTGGCTACCCTCAACCTATAGTGGACAGTCCCAAAGATGTTTTAAGGCATGGGCAAAGTAAGCTTTGGCCCAGGGCTTACATCTTTTTAGGGACCCCATCAATTAAACATCCAGGTGAGTCCCAGACTGTAAAGAGTTTCAAAATATTCATTTTGCTTACTTATTTTTTTCTGCCTGGCCGGCACTGCCGCTACCTAAAAGATGGTGGGGGATAAAAAATAAACAATTAGAGCCTAGTTCAATTGAACTAGCGTTTAACCTTTTAAAGTGCATAGGCACAGCCCAACTGCATAGGCCTTTGCCTTTATGCTGCATGTGTCACATACTAGGCAGTAAAGATTGACATTGTATTATGCCACCTCTGTGACTGCTTTCTGTTCTCTGGTGCCAGCCAGAGCGACTGTTGACTCCAGGGTTGGGCCCAGGTGTAGGATTGCCAACGATGTGGGCTGTCAATGATCAGAGCACTGTTGCTGAAGGAGGGAATGAGCTGAAAATAGATAATACATTCTGAGTTATTCCGAGTAGGGGGGCCTAATTAAAGTTTGACTTGGGCCCCCAAAGTTCTTAAGATACAGGCCTGCCATGTGAAAGTGATGAATGGACGTGTGCGGTTGCATCTTTCAAAGTTGGCATTGGTGCAGTTGAGGTCTCGATAAAAATGGCAGACTGAGATTTGGGAACTGTTCTAACGGTTTTCCTAAAAATAAAAACGTACCATTTATGTTTAAAGTGTTGTTTACAAAAGAAAACCTTTGTTTGTGGGAGCTGAATTTATTCACTAACAATGAAATCTTGATATTTGGAAGTTAAATGTGTATTTAGAATATGCCAAAAGTGTGTTTGATGTGAAATTAATGCCTTTGTCAAAACTTAAAAGCAAGAATGACCAAAATGTATTTTTACAAAATAGTAAATTGGAACATTATATTGTTCACAAATGTGCTTGTTTGATTCTAAATAAGTGTCTTGCTTCTGTACAGTGTTTATGTAAGAATAGTCTTGTGTAGAACCAGAAAGTACAAGGTGCGTCTGATGTTTCAATGACATTCTGCATTCCACAGGGAAAGAATAGCCTCTGTTAATAATTTTCTATTTGCTTGCTTTGGTTTTCATTTACAGTTTGGCTGTATACTTACTTCCCTCCCATGTCGTCATATGTCATCTCGAGTTCACAAACCTCTTTTCCGTTGTTCTCTTCCCTTTTTCCTGGGTGTACCTCTGCCCTTCTTTCATCTAGCTCTGCTTTCTTCCTTCCGGTCTTGATATAGGATTTTTTGTGGGTCAATAAAAAGTATATTTCACTTAAAATGAGATCCAACCAGGTATTGATAAATCAGGCTTCATGCCCCCGGAAATTGGAATCGTAGAAAATCTGCAGGCATGCCGCCTAAGAGAATGTCAAACTTGGCAAAACATTCCCGAAAAGTAGTATTTTAAAAGGTCTTGACAAGAAAGTATTACTGGATTTGAATGTAACAAAGCATGTTTATAATCTGGGCTTGCAAGAAAGCGTAGTATCTGTATTTATGTGTCTTTGCGTTCTTAGTGTGATTTCAGGAAACTGAGCAGGATTTCACTTGTCTGGAAAATAAGATACTGGATAAATACTTCATGCCCTTCTTGTTCATGAATCAGTGGAGTCTGGTTGTTCAAACACTAACCTTTAAACTCAGCTTCGTTGGCGCTCTGTTTCTGGTCATTTTGTAGAATCCCTTGTAACAAGGAATTTTTGAACCAACATTGAGTTGAAGCTGGGTTATAAGTAAATAAAAATGATACCTTGCACCCAAGGCACCAAAAATGATGCATATTTTGAACTGTACACTTTTACAGCTTGACATTCTTCAATGCTTTAATAACAAAGTTCAGCTATGGCTATAAGTCGCAACTTTGTTTTTCTTTTCTACCAATGTTAGGCTTCTGAGGACTCGCAAACTTTCATTTCTTATGTCTAGCATGGCAAACTACCTTGATATTTCAATCTTATTAGGGGACATGATGTGAACTGGGACATGTGATAGGCTTTCACTGGTGGTGTGATGCTAAGCCACTGGACTTTGCTAAAGTTCTATAAATGAAGAGACCCCACAGGAGGGGCAAAGACCTCCATTCTTATTTTTCCTACTTGGGAACCGGATGCTCTGCTGATCGTTCTTTACTTTTGGACTGTGTTTTGATGCTACAATTGGTAGTTGATGGACTGAGACCACCTTCTTTGCTGAACCATTTCATTTTTTTCAAATTCCTATTTTTCCTTTAAATTTTAAGTTAATGGACTCGTGCCTAATGGACTTGAAATCTGAACTTTTTCCTTTGCCTCGTAGGTCCTAAGTTGTTAGAAATCCGATCCCTCCTTCTACCTTGGGACTTTGGACTCTGAATTTAATAACCATCTTCTATAGATTTGTCTAAATGCTAGGTGCTTTAATGCAAGCTGTGATATTCTTGGCCGTAGTCCTCAAACTGCTCATTCTGATACTTTTTGATTCCTTAATACAGCCAAATTATTCTAAATGTGCCTGAGTCTGTTTTTGAGTTTTTTTGAGTTTTCCATTTTGACTGTATTTAGGTTTTAAATGCGTTATAGAGAGAATCAGCGAGCCCTATCAGAAAATCAGGTTTTACTTCTCCTCTTTTGTGTTCCAATTGCTGAGCTCTTGGTTTGCATAATTCTCACTCGACTTAATTTATTTAGGAGGTTGGGTCTTCCAGTCGCTATTCATTATTTTTACAGCATGGTCCTGAGAGTGGTCTATCTAATGCTGATTTCAAACCTGTACGTTTGTTGTAAATTATTGGTCCTCATTGCATAGCTAAAGTTGAGTTGGTCATCCTAATTTCCACTCCTCTTGTGGGTGGAGAAAGATTCATCAAAGGATCATTGCCTCTTACGTAAATGAAGCACTTTAGACTGTCTAATCGTAAAGTGCCCAGTAAAGTTAGAGGATTAAGGAGAGTAAGCTTGCGATAGTTGAATTTTATGCACTGCATCACACTGCAACAGAATCATTGTGAATGACAAACACACAATGAAAAAACAAATGAACGCTGTCACTTCATCCTGTTTCTTCTTCTACGCAAGCTCTACAAAATATTCCACTGGCTCCCCACCAACACCTGATGCATCGTAACCCAGACCCTCATCACCTGCAGACTGAACTATGACATTGCACTCTACACCGGCATCCCCAATCAACTCTTACAAAGACTCCAGACCAACCAGAATGCCACCACTAGACTCATCCTCCGTATCTCCTACAACGCACACCTTGCCCACCTCAGAGAATTACTCTGGCTACCAATCCAGAAGTAATGGGAGTTCAGACAGCTCATCCTTGCATACTAAGCTCTCCACAACTTTGGACCTGCCTACCTTAACCACCGGCTAAGCTTCCACCAACCCACCAGACAACTGTTCCTCACGCATGTACCCAGCATCCACAGGAGCAAGTCAGGAGGACACTCCTTTTCCGACATCGTCGACAAATCCTGGCACAATCTTCCTCACCACATCAGGCCCAACCCATCCCTTCTCGATTCCCCAGAAGCTGAAGACCTGGCTTTTTGTCTAGGAGACCGATCAGCCTACTCCCCTATCCCTCGGGTAATAAGCTTGCTATACAAATCCTCATAACATAACAATAGATTCATCTTCACACAAATATGCTAAGATTTCAGTATAGCCTGCAAAGATATGTCTAGAGTGGATCCATATGTTTTCAAAATGTACACCTTGCCACCTCCCTAAAATGTAGCTGCAATTGGTTTGTGAAAGATATCTCCTCTCTTCTTCATCACCTGCTTCACCACGTGTCCTTCTGTTGCAGAATAAGAAACAACTTGATTTTCAAGAAGCTTTTGAAATTTCATTTTGGCCCTCTAAATAGGCATTTGCGAAAGCAGTACGCATGGCAGATACAACTGGTAATAAATAGTGTATTCAGGAGATTTACTGAATGCCATGTTGCGTGTTTCACCGATCACACTTTGAATCTACTACTCACTTGATGATGTGCTGTTATCATAACAAAACCAGTTGCTAGAGTAGGCCAACTTCAAGTGATTGGATGGGCATCATTACACAAAAGTCAGTTGCTTCCTAGTCTAGGCCACAGAGAGGATGTGATCTAACAGCTTGAGTAGGTGACCTCAAAGCTGTGGAACTGGGTTCCAGTCTCAGCAGGGATGTTCTAAATCCTGTGATTCTGGGGAAATCACTAAATCTCCCTGTGCCTAACAAAAGGCAGTCTGGAACAAAACTGGTGCTCATGTAAAGCACTCTGATACTTTTGGGTCGAGTTTGTGCTATATAAAACTCAATTAGCAGTTTCTGCACCTTTTGTGCGCAACATTATTAACCATAGACAACCTTGAAATATATTTATGAAATGAAGCTAAAAAGGAATAATGTTTCCTTGCAGAAAGTGCATTTTGCTTAATTTGTGGACACCACAGTGAATAAGAGTAGAGTGTAAGCAAATGCAACCATAACTTGTAATATTCAGCACACTGAAGCTTAATTTAAACACTAGGGAATCATGTAATGTCACAAAAGAGAAATAGACCATGCAAGAGGATATCTGGTTTGAGTCTTGTCGAACAGGCATACTGGTCTGCTGTAAAAGCACACCCTACAAAGTTCCTAGCTGTTGGCCTGCACCTGGACAAAGTGCTTTCTCTCCTGCGCTTTCCGCCTATAGGCTTATATGGTTTGAGATCCAACCAGTCATGGAATGCTACACAATGGGGAAAATGCTTCACCAGAGGGAGGCTCTCCCTTCTACTTGGCTGTTCCTTTTCCTGCTGGACCTTACTTAAACCTGCACGTTTACTGGTCGTTGAAAGACAGCAGAATTCTGAGCTTGTCCTCAAGTTTCCCATCTGTTCAATGTCACATTCAGCGTCATAATCCTATTCTCTAGCACGTATTCTAACCATGACATGTCTACTATATACTTGGTTGGTAACCATTCACTGTTTAGCGACAATTGATCTTGAGCCCTATCACTCTGTTTGTCTAGCTGATAGTCTAGTTCAGTGGTTCTAAAACTTTTGACTTCTGTGGACCCCCACTTAATCTTTACTGGAATCTGGAGACCACATTGGATCATTTTTGGAATCGGGGGCACCCCTACTGAGATATTACTGGAAGCACAGGACTCCAGCCTAAGCATTTTCTGTGAATTAAACCACAAAACAATAAACAAAACATTAAACGGCAAGTATTCCTCAAACAAATACACAAACTGTGAAATATTTCATTTAATTCACAAGTAGAAAAAAATCTATATTTTAATTTTAATGGGAAGGTTAGAACCTTTCTAAATTCAATGTACTCCACTCATCGTCCATACTAGATTATGTATGATGCACTACCACTGCTCCCACGTATGAATCTGGGGGTACTAACTTAATTTTTAGCCCCCAATTCCTTCACATTTACAGAATGTTTTAACATTTTCAATTTTGCAACTTCACAGATATACACTTTATATGTTCATATTATTTTGTTTTCTAGTAGTCGTGGAGCCCCTGAGCAGACTTCTCCTACCCACAGGGGTCACCGGGCTACAGGTTAAGAAACATCGGTCTAGTTTACGCCACTTGTTAATGTATTTTTGAGAAACAAAAGGAGTGACTTCCAAAATGTCCCTACAGAAATTCCCGTTTGGGTCACAAGATATGAAATACAGTATTTGTTGCAAAAGGAAAAACTCAGCAATCAAAAGGAAATAACTACATCTGTGAAAACAGTAGTGGAAGAAATTAGAGAATGTGCATTTTTCTGTGCATATCTGATGGGCTAATGCTGTTTTTATGTTGTCGTTGTTTTTTGAAATGTTCTGTTGCCTCTCCCCAGCACTGATTGCTCACATTTGAAGAGACCCTCCAGCCTCTCACCAGAGGCAGCCACTAGGGCGACACTGAAGCGGCATTTCTTATGTTTAATGAAGCTTGTTAACACCACTGCAGTGAGATTCTCAAAGGCATGGAACAGCATGTGCCATATAGGCATCAGTGCGGGACATTAAAGGCTGCAGCTATTTGTTCCACTAATGAGCAGCTGATTGACACTAAATAGCAATAATTGAATGTTTTGTTGATCCTGAAATATGGTAATTCGTTCATTAGGAGACGTCCCCCCATCAGCACCCTGCGCCTGTTCATTTCATAGGATTTTGAAATTTAATGAATTCCGCATAAACCAGCTTGCCATCAGGCCTTTGGTGACTACAATTTACGTGAAATCACACCAGGACACTACCTATCTTATGGTATCAACCACATCATCGTACGCTATGTTCCTTTTGATGAAATAGTTTCTGTTGATTTGCAGTTCAAAATTAAGGGAACTACTTTTAATTTATTTGTAATGACCGAGAGGTGAAATCCAGTTCCAGTCCCATAATTCCTGGATGGATATGGAGTATTATTATTTGAAAGTAAATTTGATAATGGTTATGCCACTCAGAGGGTGCTCAAAAGGACTGAGTTCAGTGGCAGTACTGGAGGGAAATAGTTTTATTTAGTTTGATTTGTTATGAGATTGGAGCATCTTGCATTTATGCTTTAGTATTGGTCCTGGTTAGTGGTGGAGCATCAAAGGATTATGCTCCAGGTAATCATTGCCAGCAATTTGTTGTTGCCTTCTTTTTTTTTATTTAGCATTGGTTCCAATTTGTGGTGTAGAAATACGCAGCGGTAAGTGTTCTGATTTAGCACTCACGTTATGGGGGGCCATACCACATAAAGTGAGTGCTGCGTAGTGACCCAGTTTCTACCACAGTTCAGGGCAGACTGAGGGCTTAAAAGTTGAAGAGCTGCAGTGTTTTTTACAGCCTTAGACAGTGGTAAATTGTTGCCTGTCACAGGAACTCTCAAGGCATGTACTGCTTTGCCTGGAAATAAATCATAATTTATTTTATTTTTTATTTTATTTAAGAAGTTTTTTATTGCGCTGTCCAGACCCAGGGGTATCGGAGCGCTTTACAGTAGGTGCATAACATATAATCATCAAATACAAGATAGGGGAACGACATATCAGCCGACAAGCGTAAAAAATAGAGAGCAACACATTGTAGTGCAGGACATTTTTTGGCTTTGGGGTTCTTCTGAGTCTTAGGGTTGGAGCAGAGCTCGATGTTTGCAGTCTGTCCCAAGCTATCCACTTCCTAGGGAGCAGTTGAGGAACAGGGTTTTGAGTTGGCTTTTGAATTCTACAAAGGAGGGAGTGGTTCTGATGTGTGGGGGAATGGAATTCCAAATTTTGGGAGCGATTCCAGTGAAAGATCGGCCCGCAGTTCTTTTCCTTCTTGTTTAAGGTGGGATGAGTAGGAGGGAGTTTGAGCTTCTTAGGTTCCTGGATTGGCTGGCTTTTGTGAGTTTTTTCGCCAGGTACTCTGGTTTGCCGGTGTGAAGGGCTTTATGGGTAAGGCAGGCTGTTCTGAAGCGAATTTGCATTTCAACTGGAAGCCATTTGAGTTCCTTGAGTGCAGGGGAGATATGATCAAATTTCTTGATGCCGGTGATCATTCTGGCGGCCACATGTAACGTTGATTTGATGGGACCCAAATGCGATTTAGGAATTCCTGCTAGGACTGCGTTCCCATAGTCCAGTCTTGACAGTACCAGAGATTGGGTGGCCTGTTTAAGATCGTTGGTTGGAATGTAGGGTTTTATTTTGTTCAGTAGTCTGAGGTTAAGGAACGCACTTTAGGCCGAATTCTTAATGTGTCTCATCATGTTCAGTTTTGGGTCTAGGGTGATGCCTAGAGATTTGACAGAGTCTGCTAGAGTGAGATTCCCGTTGAGCGCATCAATAGCCTTTAACCATTAGATGATTTGGGGGTTATCTTCCTTGTTCGAGATGAGGAGTGTCTCAGTCTTGTCAGGATTTAGTTTCAAGTGATTGCTCGTCAACCAGTGTTGGACATCTTTCAAGACATCATTTAGTCTCCAGATAGATCTGAGTATCATCAGCATAGAGGTGGAAGCGAATGTTGGCTTTTCTGAGTAGTTTGGAGACAGGTTCCATGTAGATGTTAAAGAGTTGCGCTGAGAGCACCGAGCCTTGAGGGATGCCCTTGTTGACTTGCTGGAGTTCAGAAGTGAAGTTTTTGATTTTTATTTTTTGCGTGCGATTGTGAATAAAGGAGGAGAACCATTTGAGGACTACCTCCCCAAGACAAGCTCTTTCTTGGAGAGCCCTTATGAGGAGTTTGTGATCAACAGTATCAATTGCTGCCGAGAGGTCCAGGAGAATGAGGAGGCAGCATTGGTCAGAGTCTAGTGATCCATGTATATCGTCCAGGATGTTGAGAATCGCGGTTCTACTGGTGAGGGTCCAGGAGGTTGATGTTGTCCAGGTGCTGTGTTAGTGGATGTAGTATGCATCTTTCCAGTGTTTTTGCAAGCAAGGGGAGGTTTGACACAGGTCTAAAATTGTCGAATCTATCCAGAGTTTTTTCAACAGGGAGGTGACTTGACCCATTTTAAGGCTGTCAGGACCCACTCCGTTTTTCAGGGAGCTGTTTATGATTGTGCTCCAGAGCGGTGCAAAGGCGTGCTTCAGTTTTTTGGTCAGTAGGGCAGGAATGGGGTCTAGGACATGAGCTGAGGGTTTGGAGGTGGAGATCAGCGTGATTATCTCAGTTTCTTGAACGGGACGGAAGCTGAGCCAGGAATTGGGAGAGGAGCCAGGAGAAAGATCATGCGGCCCAGCCATGATGCTCTTCGTGAGTTGCGAGTTGTTGATGTCCAGTGATAGTTCGATTTTTGAAATCTTGTCATTGAAGAAATGGGCGAAGTTGTCACAAAGTTCTTTGGACGCCTGTACAGATGAGGACACGGGCTTGGAGGTTTGTTGTCTAATGATGCTATAGAGCTCCTAAGATCTGTTTTGGCACTATCCAGCGCCTCGGAGAAAAAGCTGGATTTCTTGTTTTTGATGTGGTTGTTGTACTTCCTACGGGCTGATTTGAGTTGATCGCGGAGGATGGAGGTAGGGTTGTTTCTCCACTTTCTTTCTTTGGCTCTTAGATTCCTCCTTTCGGAGTTGAGGTCAAAGTTGAACCATGATCTGGATGGGATGGCTCTGCTCTTTTAGAGCTTTAAAGGAGCTAGTTTATCAAGCAAGGACACAAGCTTAGCATTGTAACAATCTGTGAGGTGGTTAGTGGACAGGTGGTCATTGGTGTCGGGGAGAAGTGAGCTTATCTGTTCTTCGAAGATTCCCAAGAAAACCTGAGAGAAGTTTCTCAATCATTTGGGATTGGGAGAGAGTGGGTTGGTTGATATGAAATAGGATCATGTGTTGGTCTGACCAGTCAACAGGGAGTATGTGGTTGATAGTGATTGTGTTTCTTTGAGCAATGTCATCCAATGTGGCTCCTTTGTAGTGTGTCTCCTCTGTGAAGTGCTGGATTAAATTGTTATCACAGAGGAGACTGGATAGCGATTGGATTAGAGGGTTGTTGGTCTCATTCCACCGTAGGTTCAGGTCGCCAAGAATTAGATTATTAGTATCACCAAGTGCACCCTGAGCTATCAGGTCGGCTAGTTGTTCTCCGAATGCGGCGTTTTTACCTGGGGGGGTGATAGAGAAGGTGACAAAGTAAAGAACCACTATCTTTGGTCTTGATGTTGGATGAAAGATATTCAAATGTATTGTAGTCGTAAGAGTTAGTTTCTGTGACAATCCATGTTGTCCTTATGGATAATATCCACCCCTCCCCCTCGCTGGTCTTTCCTGTCTTTGTTGATGAGGGAGAAGCCTGGGGGTACAGGCATGTCTAAGCATGGTGAGGGATATCACATTGAGCCAGGTCTCCGTGAGGAACTCAATGTCAATGTCATGCGAGAGGATGGCCTCTGCTAGTTCAGTTGCATGTAGGGAGGCCGACTTGCATTTGATCAGTAAGCAGTTGGCGAAAAGCTCTTTGTTGCTTGTGGTTTTTTCTTTGGGCACCCTAGGTATGGCAGTAAGGATGGGCGGTCTCAGGGGTTTTGTGCAGGGAAGGCCTTTCCGTAGACCTGTGATCACTTGGATTTTGAATTTAGGGGAGTCAAGGGGGGGGGGTGTTGTACGAAGAGGCTAGAATGACTGCTTTGTTGTCGGACATTGCTGTTTCTGTTCTAGTGGGTCTTGAGGTCAGGGGTTTTGTATCGGAAATTGTGTGATTCTGAGCCCTAAGGGGGGGGGGGGGACTGCGGTTCTTGAGGCTTTTTGTGGCCAGGGTTCCCTGACCCTTTTGGGAGTCTCTGAGGCTGAGTTTCAAATGTTTCTGAGGGCCAGGCGGGGATTTTGGTGTTTACAGTGCGGAAATCCGAGGGAGGAGATTGGGTGGGTCTGCGTGCTTTACCTAGGTTGGAGATGATTTCGGTTAGGCCCCGGGAGATCGAGTCTATCTGGTTTTCAAGTGACGCGAGTCGCTGCGCCATAGTCGTGGGAGGGGTTGAGGTCATCTAAGGATTAGTCTTGTGTGGTGAAGATTGGGTTGAGAGAGTGTTGTCTCTTATTAATTGTGTAGTACTTGTTTGCCCTTTTTTGAAGTTGGGGGAGGGGGATGGATAGGGACATGAGATGAATTTGAGTGTCTGAGAGCTGTGAGGGAACTAGTGAGGTTAGGGTTCACTGTCAGCGGGTCTTGTCCGTGAGGTTACGGAGGGTGGATCCAGTATGGAGGGGTGGTTGTGTTTTGTGTATGGAAGTTGTGGTATATGCTTGGTAGGGGTACTGAGATGAGTGGAGACCCGGGGGGGGGGCAATGTGGTGGTGTGGATTGAATTTCCTGTTGGGGCCGGTTGGCTGTTGGCGGGAGTTGGGTGAAGGCAGGGTGAAGCAGGTGGGAGGTGGGTGGGAGCAGATCGGGTCAGAGCGGATCAGAGTGAGTGGAAGAGGGAGTCGAAAGCTTCAAGGTTAGCTGTAGCTGTAAGCGGGCTTTGGGTTGAGGCGGGGCGAGGCTGGTGCGGGAGAGCGGATCGGAGTGAGGGAAATAGGAAGTCGAAAGCTTCATGGTTCTCATTGTTTGCCTGAATGAGGACAGTGCAATTAGTGTAGATGGTCTTGGATGTGATCCGGCTTCTAGACGAGCGATTGGGGAGCAGGGAAGTTAGTTTGCAGCTGTGAGGAGTGGATGTGGTTTTGGCGATATAAAGTTGTGTTCTGAGCGTGGAGATCCAGTCTTCAGGTCTCTCCATGTGGAAAATGAGGTCCATCTTAATCAGACCTTTGGAAGAGGAGTGGTAGATGTCTGTAAATAGGGTTTCTTTGTGTTGTCGGATTAGTTTCTGTTTGAAGATTGGTCTCATTTAGCAGAGAGGACGGCTGAAGATAATGGTGTATGAGTTCGGGCTATGGAGTTTCAGATGTGTAGGTAAGGATTGTGTGGGGGGGGGTAGCGAGTCAAGAGCCATAGTGGAGGTATTGTGTGCAGGGGGGAACAAGTCACAGAAGGGCAGTGTGTGTGGGGAGGGGGGGTAAATCAGACCAGTTGAGAGTGAGATGGATGATGTGTTAACCTTTACCGTTGGTGTCTGGTCTGGGTCTGTTGTTAGGTATAGTCAGGACTCTGACTGTCAGGCAAGAGACGTGCAGGTTCCTGGGAGGAGGTCATAGTTCCTAGTAGGTCTAATGTTCTAATTCCCGGGATCTTCTTTGAGCAAGGCGCAGGATCTGATAGGTTAATAGGGCTTGTCAGCTGGTAGACTGTGGCTCTTGGAGCTCTAGGGGGTAGCCATCCTAGGACCAGGCAGCCTCGGCAGGGGGGGCTTCCTGCTGGGCAGGGGGCTCTAGAGAAAAGGTTCCATCTTTTTTGGGGGCAGAGGGAAACTTGTGCCATAGAAGTGATAGGCACCAGATCTGGGGGATTGGGCAGCACAATGGGAGGGTACCAATCCACCGTTTAGAAGTCAGCGGAGTCTAGGGGTGTGTGTAGCGCTTCTTTCGGGGTTTGGGCGCGCGGCAGCTCTATTCTGGGTCAGTTCTGGGTGGGTCCTAGGAGTATGGTATCTCAGATGGTGGGGAGGGGACCTTGGGACTTGTCGGGCTCTATTTCTTAGAAGTTGTGATCGCATATGGCTGCCATTTTAAGTTCAGTCGATCTAAGAAATCTGGGGTGTGGGTGCTGACCTTACTTGCGGTTTCCTTGGGGGGTAGGGAGGATCCTTTGGGGCAGAAAGGGCAGGTGACCTCAAACTTCGGTGTATTAGGATTGATGTAGACATATAGTTTCCCTATCTAAAGTCAAGCAACGTAACATAGCACAGCACTGAAGGCAAAGCAACATATAACTCACTTAAAAAAAATAAGAGGGAATGGCACAGTAAAATATTCAAAACCGAACTCAACACAATAATTACAGAACAGCACAATAAAATCACTTTTAATAAAGCAGGACAAGGGAACACCATCACAAAAAACATAACACATCACCACCAACACTAAATTCTGCACAACACATTTGCACAAATGTTCGCCACATACTACCTCCTCCAGAATCCTGTTTTCTTAAAATGTTGGTAAAATGTGTTAGCAGCAAGCACTGCATAACTTGCCCACAAAAACATTAAATAGCACCAGCACCTGTCAAAAATGTTTTAGTGGCTGACCCAGTAAGTTTATCACTAGTCACCCAATATGACCAGGAGAGTGTGCAAGTGTGTATGGAGTGACAGCAACGTTGGAGGTTCTCTTCCAGTGCTGCAGGGTAATGCTCTGCTTGGTCAAATCCGATTGCCTGACCCTCATCGCGATCACAATTGTAAATACCTCCCTGTGACCAGGTTGTAAGGGTTTTACAAGTCATATTTTTAATGGTTCCCTTTCAGCCGTATTTTCATGTAAGGCACTTGAAATTTTCAAATCACTTTAAATGTCAAATTTACTTTGTTATTGTAGCACTCTAAATGTTATAAAGCACCTACTGTGTATTCGCTTGTGGAAGGCTACCCAATTATTGAAGCATAACCACAACACACTTAAGTGAAGGGTATTTTGGAACGTTTCGATGCTGTTATAGTAGTTAAAGACGAGTGAGCTGAGCTGGTGAGGCTACCTTTCAAGGCCGCGGTTTGTTAGTCTTCTGTCAAAGTGGGACCTCATCCCTCAAGGCTAGTAAAATGGGTCATTTCCATTTCAACTTCAAAAGAACAAGTGATTGTTATACGTTTATTTCTGCAACTTTGATAATCTGGCAGAATTGACACGCTTCCAGAAGTACTGAAAGGTCAAGAAAACAATTTCGGGTATGGGCATGCCTGAGAGCTCAGTCAGGACATGAGCAATAATCCTGAAAGTGAACGCACAGTTATGCCTTGTAAGTGAGTGAGTGCATCTTTCATGAGCAGTTGTGCAGAATTGGTTAATGTTTTGCTGCGGGACAGTGATCAATCACCAAACAGGGCTTAAACTGTGCCTGTGGTTCCCTGGCGTGAGCGCAGGGACGACTTAATCACAATCACCCTTTGACCATGAACAAGAGGGAGAAGAGGAGGGCAAGAAAACAACACGAGTGAGATGAAGAGAGTGAATATGTGGTATGTATTTAAAGAAAGTGGCATGAGGTCGAATCAAAACGATGGCTAACCTTGGTATCGGCAACCCCAGCATTCTGATGAAATAATGTCTTAATAATGTATTGCATTTGGGGCCTGTATTTGCTCGTTTTCCATATTATACAGTTAAGTGCCTGCTTACCACTTATTCTCTGTCAATATACTTGAGGCATTTCTATTTGGTTCCCTGCAGCTGCTTGCTCCCTCCACGCCCCCCCCCCCTCCTAGCCCCCCAGACAAATCTAAAGCTCACACCTGGAAGGTGGTTAATAGGAACATTGTTGCATAGCCGCACAAGTACTCCCGAACCTTTTGTGATGAGATTAACCAGAGACTGAAAATTACAAGGGGACAGAGGCATGTAAAAAAGCAGCACCGCCGATTGATGCATTTAAATATTGGCATTCGAGCTTTCAGCAATATATGGGTGGGAGATGTAAAGATAAGCTGGCGATGTCACTAACTATTTTTACCACACTCCAATTCTAAGAAAAAAAATTCTCCTCCTGGTCTATAATTTTTTTTTTCTTTTTTAAATTAAAGCCGTCGAAAGTAATCCGCCCCTCGCTCCGTTGCAATGGCGGAGAGCTGGATTCATCCATTTTGATGATCTACAGGGTAAGAGTACCTTACAAAGTCTAGAGACGTTTGGTTTCTTTGACACCGAACTGATACTGAATAGCGGTAACATTGGCTCATCATGCACAGCAAGATTAAAGAGCTCAGTTTTTTTGAGCTGAGCTAACCCCTTTATTTCAGAGGACATCATCTCTACTCTACCTGGAGAGTCCAGAGGACATGGGCATCATTCCATCCCAATGGGGAGCAGTGCAACCTCTAACAGGGCCGGCTGTAGCGCTGGTGGTGCCCCGGGCAACAGTCTTTTTTTTTTTTGGCTTTCTGCCCCCATGACCTCCTCTACGGACTCCCTCACTACCACACTTGGGCAAAGCCACCATTTCTACATAGCCCCTCTCTCGCATGCATTTGATTTGTTTTACAGCACTACACATACCAGAGCAGGGTGTCAGAGCACTTTACATCTCAGAAACATTATACAGAGACCATGAATCATAGGTGTGTAAATCATTCTATAGGAAATGTTACACAAGACCAGGATTACTAGGCGTAGGAATCACGGCATCCATACTAGTAGACAGTATATTTTGAGTGTTTGGTTTGGAGAAGTGCAAATTCCGGATTTAAAACGTACCACAGCCATTAGTGTTGGCTTTACCAATAAGCATATATTTCTATCCAGCATTTTAGCAACAGTCAGATAATAAAAGAATGTGGAAAGACACAACTTTCTAGCTATTCCATAAAGTTTGCATGCAGTTCTTTAATAGTTCATAGATCATTATGCTATATTAGGATTGTAACTTATGAACTGCAAGTAACAAATGAATCTCTGTGACAAAAGCAGTAACCCACTGAGCTATCCACGTTAATTATAGTTCTGTGATCTGCATGGCACATGTTCTTTGCAGTAGGCATAGTAACCATCTGCACTACTCTGTCATGAGTCAAAACTGTCACCAGATTAAACTCCTATATGTCTCCAGGAGGGATATGAATCACCAGAGTTATCTTGACATTTCTGTTGTTGCATGAAAAGTGCTGGACACACAAGGAACTCTGCAGCAAGTGCTTTTAAACCCTATAAGTTATTTCTAGACACAGCACCTCCCCTTTCCCATACTCAGGCTCTGCAACAGGTGGGGCTACACCTGTTGCACTGCTCAAAAGCCAACCCTGACCTCTAGTTCTCACCACAGAGGATTTCCTCTTTAGTCACTCCACCAAGGGCTAAGGTGGAAGCACTTGTGTCAGCTCAAGGCCCTCTCTGCCAATATTGACGACATCAGCGCACCCAGATTCACCCAAGTCTCCTATTCACCCCAAACATCAATCAGGGCGAGAGAGGTTCTGTAGTACAGCAGTACCTCTCCCAAGTGGATTTTGGCTTTGGAATTGTCGCCAGAGAGGGAAGTCTGAGATGCCGATTCCGAGCAGGAATCTACACAGTAGGGACTTGTTTAGTGGGGGAGAGTACCCATCTTGTTATAGGCCTACCCAGGGCTTTAAGTGGGATAGAAAAAACTGGGGGGCTCTCTCAAAGGGGCGTGGTCATTGTAGTTAAGGGCATTGCTTAAAAACACATAAGCTAAAAATCTGTGCTTAGCACAGTGTGCGGCTCGACTTGTATTTGTCTGTTTCTGTCATTGCATCCAGATATGATACAAGTAGCATCATACATACAAGAAGTCAGGACTATTGGTTTTGTCAATGGTTGTTAGTTGCATAAGATAAAAAGCAGCTACTATGGCTAGTCTAAAAAATATTGAAAAAGCTTCCACTTAAAGCCCTGGTGACACCACGACAATTTAGCTGCTCCTGAGTTTCAAAAAGAGAAGGGAAATTCAGAGAGAAATTGACTCTCTTTAAAAGATTTCCCTTCCCCTACAACGCTCACCTGGCATGACGTCATGTCGTGACTTCTCCACTAGTGAGAAGGGAGCCGTGTGAGCAAGCGCACATCTATGTGCCTACTGTCACTTCAGTCTGGGAAAAATGGATCACCTGTGCCTGGGCACAAAACAGAGCCCGATAGAGACCTGTTTCGAGGCCTCCTTTAAAAAAACTGGTGGTGATCAGCACCGGTGAGACCCGGCCCACTTAAAGCCCTGGGCCTACCCCTAATTGATGTGGTTCAGCAGCCTGTCCGCCCCGGGTGATCAGATTGGGTGGTTTGTCCCCAATCTGACTTTATCAAGGGTCTGAGATGAACACTAGCCACCGGGAAATTTACTGACATACACACAAGTTAGTGGAATGGGGGCCGACACCACCTGGCGCAGAGCTACATCAATTTACAATGGGTATTTTGTTTGAAGAGTAGGGTGAGGGGAGGATGCCAATTGAAATCTAGCTGCACCACCACATTAATAGTCTTTCTTCTGCACTGGTGGACTGATTAGGTAAAGAATGCCCACTCCAGGGAGACAGAAAGCACCGTTAGACAGCATGGATTTTTTTAAAGATAAACAAATGAATTGAGGGCCCTGTCCTTACTGGCATTTGGTAGCACCCTCACAGCACAATCTTTCTGACTCCCTGGGGGTAGATTGGAGAGTTTACCCCAATCGCTCTACTTTGTATCTTTTTTATTAAGTTGCATCACCTGATGTAGGACCCCAAAAGTGGTAGGCTAGTGTTTCACTCCTCTGACCTCCCCCAGCAGAGATGAAATGGATGGAGCCCAAAGCGAAGTGCGTGCTCTCTTTCCTCTCCCAGGGGAGCAGACAGTAGTTAGAGAGCAAAGTGCATCTTATGCTAGGAAGCCTAGCTCCACATTCCATACATTTTCTTTTGTTGCTTAAAAAAAAATACTTGGTGTGGACTGGGCTTTCATTGCTGCCAGCTCTGGCGAAGGTGTGCGAAAAGGTGGCCTTCAAACAACTGGACAACTTCATTGAGTCCTCTCACGCCCTACACCCTGCTCAGTCAGGATTTAGAGCTGCTTACAGCACCGAGACAGCTCTAGTTGAGGTTTCGGAGGCAGTTCGTGAGTGCCTGGATGGAGGTGGCAGAGCGGTCCTGATTTTATTGGACCTCTCTGCCGCCTTCGATACGGTCCCACATGCCTTGCTGATTGCCAGACTGCGTGCCGTCGGCATCTCTGGGTTGGCCCTTGACTGGCTGTCATCATTTCTTAGCGATAGAACTCAACAGGTCTGGATGCCCCCCTACTCGTCTGCCCCGAAGAGACTGTCAACTGGAGTCCCACAGGGTTCTACGTTAAGCCCTTTATTGTTTAACGTTTATATGACCCCTCTACTATATCTGGCGGTACATCTGGGAGCCAAGATAATAGCCTACGCTGATGACACTCAGCTGCTATTCACATGGCCTAAGGGTGTGTCCGATCCATCAGCAGTCCAGCATTGTCTGTCGGAAGTATTCAGGTGGCTTGCACAAGTCCAACTTAAGTGCAACGAAGACAAGTCCGAGGTCTTATTCTTCGGCTCCTTTCCTGACAATTTTAAGGACCAGATTTGGCCCCCGGACCTACCCTGTCCCAGTGCGACGGGAGGCCCAGCTAAGAACCTGGGGGTGTGGTTCGGTCAGGATCTAAAGTTTGCGGATCACATAAAAAAAATAACCGGCATTTGCTTTGGTACCTTGCGAGCCCTGAGGAAATGTTTTCCTCTTCTGCCTAGGGCAGCCAAGGAGTCTGTTCTTCGAGCTCTGATCTTATCTCGGCTCGACTACGCCAATGCCTTATTTAGTGGTCTGCCTGCGTACATGGTCCATCGCCTACAGGTGATACAAAATGCTGCAGTACGTTTGCTTTTCTCTCTCCCTAGGAGGTCGAGTGTGCGTAGCCGCCTACGTAGTTTACACTGGCTTCCAGTACCACATCGAATTCTGTTTAAAACTCTTGTGTTGGCATTCAGAGCAGTTCACGGCCAGGGACCAACATATCTGCAGAAACGGTTTTCATTCTACACTCCCAACCGTGCCCTACGATCAGCCAATCTATGTTTACTAGCCACCCCTAAATTCAAATATGCCCGTTTGGGAGGTCAATCCATCTCAGTTAAAGCTGCTCATGCCTGGAATGCTCTCCCCTTTTCCCTCAGAGCCTCGCCAACCATTACCATGTTTAAGAAGGATCTCAAGACCCATTTGTTCAATGCCCCTCTCGTATAGTTCATCCAGGTCCTGCTCCTGCACTTTTGTTCTCAATCCACTCACCGCGCCAGGATACCCCGTGGTAACAGAGCGCGCTATAAAAGTTTTAATAAACATAAACATAAACATTTCTGCGGGAGGGGGTTGTATGTGTATTTCTATACCGTGAAGCTAGTCAAAAGGCAAAGTGCTGTATATGGACAAAGGCTAGCTTAAAGTCCACAAGTAATAGGAGAGGAATATGTGTTGTGTACAGTTATTACATTGGTGTTTTTTTTAAAGAATTGAGACATCAACTCTTTCCTAAATTGGAGCAGTGTTGGGGCTGCTCCCTCTCTTCTGCCCAGATGTGCTAATTTCAAAATGATTCCTGGTTGGGGACTTACGAAGGACCACAATCCTTGAGCAGGGATTGCACTCTTCTCAGGATAGCACCAGCTTTGTCTTTAAAAGTTTACAGTTTACTGCAATCCCAGGACAGGATTCCTTTCCTATTGGACACAGCTACGAAGTAGACTTGAAATGTACATTGGACACCAGGGATCTTTTTGGCTAAGCAGAAAAAAAGAAACGGATTGACACAATGCACGACTCTCAGGCCTGTATTTTCATTCTACTTTGTGGAGCACAGGGGTGGTTCTACAGTCTCACCATCACCCAATGATAGGTAAGTTTGGGTGAGGGAAGTGCAAAGAATAATTTTCTATAAATGGATAATGTGCAAGACGTGAAAATTCACCTATGGCATGGGGGGTAAGTAACATATGTGGGCTGCAGTGTGTTTTTACACCGTTCACCGATATGGCAAAGATATATGTCTGCCAAGAAGGACCTATGTAATCTGGGTGGGGGCTATAGCTTAAATGCACTGCAGTGACACACAGCAGTGGAAAGCGCCTCTGCTATGTAGGTAAAACCTATTTTATATATACATCAATAACTCTTAAAGCGTGCATTGAGAGCCAACAAACCTGAGCTAGAACTCGTATTAAGCCAAGTTCTGCCACTTATCATTCCTGCAGAGTTAGAATACACATCCATGGATGGGGAGTTTCCAGTTCTGGCTCAGAAGAAAAGAGCCTGCCTCTCTGTCCAGGACGGGCAGATGCGTGTTAACTGCTGACCACTTAGCAGCGATCAGCTATCTGGGATTGGAGAGACACAGTTTGCAGAACAAAGGGAAACATTAGCTGTACCTCTTTTGGACTTGGAGATGGCAGCTAGGATTCTCTTAATTATCCCCGGACCCTCCCACAAGCCGTGCTTCAGTCGCAGTACGGTAGAGCACCAGTTGTGACCATTTCAAACAGGAGGAGAGCTCCTAAATAGAGTGTCTGTCGGGCTGAAGACAGGCCTCGCTGCTGAAGCCTGGGGTTTGTCATCTTGAAATAGAGGCTTCAGGGTAATGTTACAGTAAGGCAAAGAGGAAGTCCTGCAAAAAGAGGTGAGAAACTAGTTAGGACTGGGTGGTGACTTTTTAAAATTACTAGCTAGTGTGTAGGATAAATCTGGCATCTCAACCACCAACACCTTACCAGGTCACCCCCCCTAAATTGATAACAAAAATTCTGATATTTATTCTCTGTGGATTCGTGACTAGCATCTGTGTACCCCCTTACCCAGCTGTCTCACATATCATTGTCAACACAAGACCATATGGGGGGGGTAATATTAATAAATCTAAGTATGGGACGTATTTGACTGTTTGTCTTTTTATCACATCCCCTGTTGCTCCACAATTGTTTGCTGATTAATGTTTTTCGTTGGATGTAGATCTGTGTGGCTGATAGCTCAATGTCTAATGTAAGTTGTTCTGCAGATGCTATTGCTCTATTATGACAAATTGACATTTTGTTTGTGTTGACTACCTCTTCCACTGTTCATTCTTCTATTGTTAGCGCTCTGATACCCTCGTGGGTCACGTTCGCTCTATATAAGACTTTATAAATAAATAATTAAATTAAATAAGATAAATAAATAAATACCTGAATGCTTTAAAACGGAATCTATGTTTTCAGGGTATTATGTACTGTTTGTCATTGAGATTGAAAAGTAGAATTTCTATGGTTTTGGTACCCTCCATTTACACAGCACCTAGGAAATTTAGTCATCACCACTCTTTTTTCTAAAGTAGAGACCTGGGTCAATTTAAGGATTTGTGACTTGATTGAACTGTACATTACCCATAATACCCTGCAAACATATGAATAGCAATCATTCCTCACATGTATGTAGCAGTGAGTCTTCAGCTGTCAAAAGCACTTTCATCCAGCATTCTGACATTTGCTCTGATTGAAATAGTATAACATGTGGGTAGGCCTATCATACTGTAAAGGAAAGGGCCGGAACTGTGACTATGTGAAGCCAATGAAGGCTGCATATGGGGAGTTTTTTTGTGTGCAGTATTTGGGCTTGGGATCATATGGTACCAACGGAACCCTGCCAACTCCAGGTATTTTAGAAAACTAAAAAGTCTTTGAATTTCAATATGGTGTGGCTTGTGTTAAGCCCAGTTTGTTTTTCTACCCAAAATGCCTTGCAAAAAACACAATTATGCCTAAAAACCCAGTTTCCATAGGGGATGGCTGCAGTGTTTGGGCCTAGGTTGGCTGACACCCTGTGATCCCTGTCATCTCTGAGGTTGCAGGTTTCATTGGATGCGGACTAACCTTACACTAAAAGCTCCATCACTACTACAACAAAAGACATAATTCTAAACATTTCTTCTCTTCACATGTTTTTATTTTCGCTTATTGTGAATGGATTTAAACCACAATTTTTATCAGAGTTTCTTCTGATATTGCTCACCACACTGCATCTGCTTCACACAACAGCATCAATGCATAGCTGTCATAACTGCACTCCAGCTATCATGGGGGACGAACATCTGTATCTGTTTCAAGACCAGAGGTCTTAAAACTGTGGGGTGCAATAAATGCCTCTGTTACTACTTGAAATGAAGATGGCCTCGAAGAGCGACTTTTTAAGTTCTCGCGTTTCCATGCTGTGTTAATGTATATTCAGCAGTTAAAGTGCATAAAAAAGTATGGCAGCTGTGATTCTGAGCGCTGTGATGGCGGGGTCAACAATGTGGCTAGAAGAACACAATATTCTATAAGTATTTTGTTGTGTTTTCATCTTTAGCCAACTGAATATAAAATGTGCATAGCTGAATAAAAAATAAATCCAAAATTAAACTAATTCATGAGAATGATCTCTTTTATATTATGAAGCCTCAATACAGATGTCTGTGAGACCAGAGAGTCACAGAATTGAATCTTTATTGGTGCTGTGTGGAATATTGACTTGTGTATTTATAATGCTGTGAAGTCTCAGCATGTAACACAAAGCACTACATGTAAGTCATTATTTAAAAATTGTATTACAAACAATGTAAGCAGGGCCACTGCAATTATGTTGAATGGAGGGGCTACATATCTGAGACAGGGTTGATTAAATTATTTAGCAACAAAAGGATAAAATATACAGTTTAATGTGGCACTAATGAGAGAAAGAGGAGAATTCCATGCCTTCCATATGTCCTCTAAAACCATACCAATACACACCAAAATTTGGTGGTAACTAAAGCACTATCACTACTTGCAGAGTGCCAATGCTCTACTGAGATAATGTTGAAAAAGTATTGAAGAACTGGATAGAAAAGCTTCACTCACAGAATTGTGGCATGCGTCGTCACAAGCAATTCTGTCCCACCATGGTAAGGTATTACCACCAAGGTGGTCTCAAGCTCGAGTTAGAGGGAGATCGAAAAAATAATTCCTTAGTAGGCACGAAATACTGTTATTAGATTAAACGTCCTCAATGTAAACCTAAAGAGAAGCTTCTTATCAGGTAGGTACATTGGTTATGGTTAAAAACGGTAGTGGGATGGGTCTGTGGATATCAGGCCAGTCTTCCTACCAACATGTTTCGGCCCCTTTTGTAGCCTGTAAGTGGTCTAAGGCCTTCTTCAGGGTAGCCAGCATGCCTGAAATGTCAATGTTCTGTCTGCGTCCATTCTGGGATTAAGAGTAAGCCTTTCCTTACCAATTAGTTCAGTTGATAAAACCCTTTACTTTAGGGGTTCGGGCACCACTGGTCTCAATGGATGAGATACACTTCTCTGTTCACACACCTATACTGCCCTGAAAATTCAGATTTGTTGATTACTATCTGTTGTGCTACCCAAAGGTAGAGTTTCAAGTCTTACAAAAAAATACCCCCATCATATGGACCTCTTATCAGGGTAAGTATTGAGATTCTTGAGGGTCCCTCATCAGAGACCTGGTCTCTGCATTGACAGAATGATAGAATCTCTCCAGTAGTATGTAAGGTGTATTTTGCAGTGTATATAAACATTTTGGGAGGATGATTCTGTTATATAATAATGCCCTCCAGCATCACAGACTGTAACTTTCTTCAGTGTTCTGTGTCCGCCGTCTGATAATTGTCTAGAGCACACC
This sequence comes from Lissotriton vulgaris, assembly GCF_964263255.1. Classification (NCBI taxonomy): domain Eukaryota; kingdom Metazoa; phylum Chordata; class Amphibia; order Caudata; family Salamandridae; genus Lissotriton; species Lissotriton vulgaris. The sequence goes on from NC_141685.1 coordinate 1,946,064,590, forward strand.
GTATGAAATCAATCTCACATAAAATGTCAATAGTTCAAATTGATAAAAGTATGTTTTGCAAAGGCTCTTCATTACTTCTGCTTACAAGACACACACGGCATTAGGCAACGTTCTGATCTATTCGATTTCCCCACAAATATAGACCTGCACAGATCCTATGCCATTCGTCATATATGTACAGTTAATTCAAAAGTCAGACATAGAATGACATACAAGGTTATTTCATGTCCGGTCTGGAAAAAAACAGGCAACACATGTTTCTAGACTTCCACAGGACTTTTCAAATACAAGGTAAAGCTACCATCTGAAAGCTGGAATCAGAGTATGCGTTAGTTGGTGTTTCTTTTCCACTGTAACAGTAGGACACAAGATACGACCTCTATCAGCCTTGTATTCCATTTGGGTTCGACCCTCATTCTGGTGTGGGAATTCTTTGGGGTCCCCAGTCTGTAAAATCCCCAGATATTTAAATCCCCCCAGTCCATTGTATTGGACAAACCAGTTGTCTAGAGTTTTCCCATTTGTTTATTCGATATGCCACCATTGGCATTCCAGTTAATAGTTATATTTGCATTTCTGGCAGATAGCTGTAGAATTCCCAAGACTTCGATATGGAGTGTACGAAGTCAGGCAGTTACAGCAATATTTCATCCGCATTCAAAGAAATGGTTTCTTCCCACCCACTCCTGCTCCCATCTTATACATCTGAGGAGAGCATACCTTCTAACCTACTCAGCCAATAGTTCAACCTCAAGCATGAACAACAAGGGGGCTAGAGGACAATGCTGCCTTGTGCCCTGGGCCTCTGGAAACTCTCTCAACATCATACCAGTCACCCTCACTCAGACACACTCTTTTTTACAACACATCCCTCAAGTAAGGCCACTCCAAAGTGTCAAAGGCCTTTTTGTCATCAGAGATAGTAGAACCACTGGTTCCTTCATCCTTTCTCTTCTATGTAGGACAGCTAGTTCCCCAGTTGTGGCTTTGATGTTTCATATCCATCTGTGGCCATCCTCTCTACGAGCCAACCAGGTTAATAATTTACTTGCCTTGTTTCACTCCTTGTGTAGCTTGTGCTATGTTTTAAAGCTTTATTTCATTCTTTAGTGTTCGGCAGTATTTCTCTCTTACCCTTTTCATTTGGTACCAAAACATAGTCAAGTCTCTACATTATTTGCATATTAGTTGACATTAGGGTGTTTTTACCCACCTCCTGAGATTACCTAGTCATAGGACATGAGCAAAATCTCTCAATCTGTTATTGGTCCTCCCATATTGAGCTTTTTTCGTTACTGTGTCTACTTCGGGCTGCATTGTCTGGTTGAGATTTCCGACAATAATCAGCATCTCGTCCTATCAGAATCTTCCCTACATTCCACTCTCACAGTATGGCTGCATGGCAGCCCTCTGGATCAGTCCATGTTTCAGTCACAGTTCGTGCGAGCCATCTACAAGCTAGGATACCCACCCCCTGGGAGTCTGACATAAACCCAGAATGGGTCCATTCATTATATTGACCCTATCCTATAAAATCACATCTACTTCCCACTAGGTGACATTTCTGTAATAATAATTAAGTCTACGTCTTGTCTATATAGGAATTTCTGCAAATCCCCTTTAAATCTTGTGACCTAGTCCATTAACATCACATGTCAATTCATGCAGGCCTAAACTTTTAGACCGGTTGCTTTGTGTCATAGTGGTAAAATATTCCGTCTTCCCCCCGTCTTGGTATGTGTCCTCCCTGCTGTCTGTTTCTATATACGTTTCTCAATATTAATAAATTACTCCTTTTGTCCACCAACTCTCTTTCTCCTTACAACCTCATGCTGTAGGCACACTTCCTCAATGTTGGCGACATTTGTCGCCCTCAACAAAATGCGTCTATAAATAAAAAAGAAAACTGTCTACTAAACACAGACGTTTTAAGATTGACTTGTACAATCTGAGTCTTGCCTACAATCGTACTGGTTAAGCATGTCTACCATCTTTAGTTTTTTCTGTCCAGATTCATTTTTTTTTATCTGTTAAAGATTTTTCATTTTGTATACATGAATACAGAGCAGTAAAACATCAGTGATAGCACACTACAGAGCCAGTAGGTAGTCATAAAGTCCAGAGAGGAAATCAACAACATAGCGGCATGATTACATCAATGAGCATAGACAAAATCAATAATAACTTTTAGCATATACCATCAGCCATAGTAGCTCCTCCCTCTGTCAGAAAGCTGTACAATCATATTATGGTAAATCATAATGGCTATTATGCAACATGCAGCAAATTGCATAATCACATTTCATATGGCTTCACTACACCATAGCACATGAATCTGAGTATAGAATCAAACATTTTTATAAAAACACCAAACCTGGGAAAAGGGAAGGGAAGCAAGAGCCTCAGCAAGAGAGGGAGGGAAACCAAAGTCCCCGGCATCATAAAGCAAAGTCCTACCAATTACCCTCTGGGTGCACAATCAAACTACTGGGAGAAGTGATCATCCAGTGAAGGGGACAGAGGTCACAGTCCACATATCAATGCACAATTCAGGACATGGGTCTGCTCAGGTCGACCTTGCTAGTCATCAGGAAGGAAAACCAACAACCCCTGTAGCGCACAGCATAGTATTCGATTCAGTGGAGATGGGGAATTTACGCAAACCCGGCATATCGTCCCTTATCAGGGAGACCGCTTCTGTCTTCACCGAGTTCAGCTTAGAGAGTAACCAGGCTTTCGTCAGAGGGGAGTCCTCCGACTTCCACCTGTAGGTAATCAATCGCTTGGCCACAATAAAGCCCAAATCAAGAAACCAGGTGGATGCTTTGTGTGTTTTTTTTACTAGAGAACACGCCAGTGATACACATCTCCACGTCCTCAGCACCTCCCTACCTCTGCAGGTGGCTAACACTTCCAGCACCCCTTCCAGAGAAGTCTACAGTGCGGGACAGGACCAGAGAATCTGTAAAATGTATGCATTCACCATCTTATAACCCATGCAGCACTCATTCTGTCTATGAAAGTATCAATTGATTTTATCTGGGGAGAGATAAGCCCTATAAACGATATAAAATTTAATTATATTAAAACAGGCATTTCCGGGAACTTGATTGGGGCTTTCTAGGACCATGGGACATTCTTTCTCGAAGTAGGGCCTCCCTCGATCTGCCTCCCACTTACCATGCAACGGCGTTAAATCTGCTAGGGTATGTTCCCTGATAGATTCTGTGAACCACTTCACCAAGTGGCAGCCTGTGCACGTATTGCACTAGGAGATGCTTCGGAGGTTCATGCATTACATCTCGCCATCAATGTCTCATTGCAGCCGTCCAGGAGGTATGGTTCAGAAATTGGCCCAGGGGCACACCATCTTCGTTTGTGATATCAAGAAACTGCCACAACGTTCCTTCTCCATATAAGTCTCCTAGGGTGGTTACACCAGTTTCCACCCAAGGGGCAAGATCCGTACTCCGAACTCGTCCCCGCGCGGTCGGCATACCTAATATGGGCACGCCAGGTGCGTATGGTATGACTCGTCTGGTAAGACAAAGTGCCCTGCGGAAATCCTTCAGTGCTATCAATATCAGTAAAGGGAGAAGTTCGTTCAGTTTGTTACAGGGATGGAATAGACGGAGGATCCTGTCTAAAGAAAACAAAGGGTCATGCGCTGCAGAGTCTGAGAAGTGAAATTCCTCCACTCATTTTGCCACCCATAGGACTTGAGATGCCAAGTAGTAGAGTTTCCAAGTTGGGCAAAGCCAGCCCCCCTCTTAAGCGAGGCAGGTACAATTTCGACAATGCCACCCAGCACCGCGAGTTGTTCCAGATGAATTCACGAATAATCCTTTCCAAAGATCAAAAAAAAGACACGGGTAGGTAGAGCGGTAACGTAGCAAAATAGTAAAGGAGACTTGGCAGCATAACCACTTTGATAAACTCCTCCCTACCTATGACTGAAAGGTTTAGCGTCTTCCAGAATTCAATTTGAGACTTGAGTGCTGTAACCGCCCTTGTGATATTGCCATCCATAAGATTTGTGCGTTATGGTAGATACAGGCACCTAGATATCTAAACGCCACCAGTTGCCACTGCACCGCCGTCCCGTTAACTGTCCAACCCGGATCCCCATAATTTTCTGTCCAGATTCAGTATGGTGGAGCAGGTTGTTCTAGGGCGGCGCATCTCTCAGGCTGTCGAGGACTTCTGGTTCTTCTGTCTCTGCTGCACCACTGTCTAGGCCAGTTTCTGGTGTCTGAGTCCCATTATCTCTTGCTTCAGATGGGACACTAACCCTCCAGCCATTCCTAGCATTCGTCTGGTGAGTTAAAACACCACAACTTCCCCTTTTTTTGCACTCTTAATTTAGCTGGGAAGATCAAGCATACCTCCACGCTCTTTTATGCAGCTCAGACTTCACTTGATCAAAAGTATGTTGATTGTACTTTCTAAACATAGTCTAGGAAGACCACAATTGTTTGTTTTTAAAAGTCACTGGATCTTGTACCTGAGCTGCTTACAAGATGGCATCTCTTTCCCTTTAGTTTAATATGCGTGCAGTGGTAGGTCGCAGACTAGACCTTCGTTTTGACAGGAGGCCAGGCAAGTGGTGTGCCTGCTCCACTCGAAATGGGTGGGCGGGTAATTGTAAAGTTTTCGATGAAGGGCTTCATAGTTCCACTTTATCTGGGAATCCTACCAGTCTTATGTTGTTGCCCCAGGATTGCGTCATATCTTGTATGCGTCTTATCTCGGTCTGCGTTGTTTTGTGTGTTATTTTTATGTAGATTCCATGCAGTTACTTTTTCAAAGTAAATATGGGTTAAGTTCATCTCTATTGCCACCACATTTATCTTGTGTTCTAAAGTAGACCTTGTATCCATAATTTCAAGTAGTAGTTCTTTCATCAATGGTTTGGTGTCACACTCACGGATTCGAGACTCCTAGTGCCCTACTTTTAAATATGCATTTGTCCAGTTTATCAGTCTGATGGTCTTTAGGGTCTGTATCCCGGACAATGTTGAGGGTCAAGCCTTTGTAGGGATGGTGTTGTCTAGGTCGTTCTATTTCTACTTCCTGTCTTGTGGCTCTCAGACTTGGGACTTCTGATTTCCAAGTAATCTCTTATTGATGGCTATTTCTGCTGTAGGCACGGAGCCGGATATCCCAACAGTATAGGCCGCAGTCACTTTCCTGCACCCAGGAAAATCACCTTGTCATTACTGCTCTTCCTCAAGACCCTAGCAGCTGTCTTTACCCCTGAGCTGTACTCTTCAGGCCCCCTTATCTGCGCTGCTTAGACATACCAGCAGACTACATTCACATCTGCAGTCCCTCACGTTATTTCGGGTAGTCCCCTGCGCCATACTCGCAGTTGTCTCACGAGGCCGCCTGCTCCTTCACCTGCTCTTGGGCATTACATATTGTCCAGCCACTCCATCATCCTGAGCACATACTATCTCCTTTGCCCAGTGTAGGTCGCAGCTTTGATCTTGATGGTCTCTCTCTCCTTTGTCACTGTGGTCTTTGTGGTGCTGGTGTCTCTGATCCTCTTCCCCGACTTTGCTGCTGTCTCAGAAGCTTGCACAGGCACATTCATGCTTGCCTGATGCCATTTTCCATGTGACTGCCTCTGCCTATGTCTCAGGCAGTTCTGCTTCCTCCATACATACCACGCCACCAGAGCATGCTCGACTTCAAGTGCATCGCTTCCCAGCCTCAGCGCCCAGGGAGACCATGGGTCTCGGGTGGTTATGATTTCACAGGCTGAAGCTCGCTACCCATGCTCCATATTCTCTTGGCGTTGCAGTCATGCCTCCTGTCCTACCTTGCTTACATTAGGGCCCAGTGTCTGTGTTGCTTTCGGCATCGGACCAAGGCCCGGGAGAGGGGAAAACTGAAATGGAGCAGAGACACCTTAGCTTGGGCCTTGGAGAGATTGCAGAGCGAAAGATGAGGCAAGTTGGAGGCCCAGGTTTACAACAAGGGGCAGAGAGAATACTCCCCACTTAGTAAAGTAATTAATCTTATTAGTAAGACAGGTACAGTGGCACTGGGTCCCAGGAGTATGAGGTGCCCCTTGCATCACATTTATGAATGTCTTAATAAAAAAAACGGCATGTAGGCAAATTTTCCCTGCAAGCATTGGGGCTAAAGGCACCCTTGCTGCAAAGAGGCAGGCAATATGTGGGAGCTCATTCTCTGTCCCTTTCTTTCTTTATTTATTTATTTTGAAAGTTTATATAGCGCGAACAAGATCTTTGCAGATATCAGAGCGCTTTACAAGACACGGGGGTGATAGAGTAATACAATGTAATAGTTGAGGTAGTTAGGTAGTTACATAGTAGTTACATAGTTACATAGGTAGGTCAAAAAAACATGAGGTAGGTCACAGGTGAGGTAGTGTCGGTACAAGGTGCATAGTCAAACAGTTGTGCCAATAATATAAGGTACAAAAATAAGGAGCATATACTTGCTTAAGCGTGTTTAAATTTTTTTGGAGATAGCATAAAGGAGGGCATAGTTGAGGTGGGTGAGTGCAGGATGTGTAGTCACATAGGTGCATCAGTAGTACAAGAGTAGGGATCGTTGAGGTGGTGTAGGTACAGTGTGCAAAGTCAGGCAGGTGCGTCAACAATATAACAATATACAAAGAGGGAACGTAAACAATCAAGTAAGTCGATAATACAAGTAATACATAAAGACCAAGGTGGTCAGGCAGGTCTTACAGAGCAGATTCATGAGAGATACAGAATAATAGATCATGTGTGTTTAGCCATGAGGAACGCTTTTACTTCTTTCTTAAAAAGTTTGTTGGAGGAGATGAGCCTGGTTTCAGGGGGGAGTGAGTTCCAGATCCTGGGTGCCATTCCTGAAAAGGAGCGTTTATAGGTTTTTTCCTTCCGAAATCTTCGAGGCTTCAGTAGAAGATTGTTTGTGCTTCTAGTAGTTCTAGAGCCACCCGAAATTGTCAGCTTTTGAGTGAGGTAGGCGGGTGAGTTCATGTGTACAGCCTTGTGTGTCATGCAGGCGATTTTCAGATGAATTCTTGCTTCAAAAGGTAGCCAGTTCAGGGATTTAAAGTCAGGGGAAATATGCGAGTGTTTTTTTGAACCAGTGATGAGCGTCGCTGCAGCGTTAAGGGACGCTCTTAGGGGTGCCGTTGTAGTTAGGGGGAGCCCGCAGAGGGCGGTGCTACCATATTCTATGTCCGGGATGACTATAGATTGTACTGCAGTTTGGAAGTCTTTGGCTGGAAGGAAGGGTTTAAGTTTTCTCAAGGTATTGATTTGGAAGTTCGCTCCTTTGGTTGCCTTGCTGATGTGCTGCTGCATGTCGAGATTGGCGTCGAGTGTTATGCCTAGAGATTTTGCCGAGTATACGACGGTAGATTGTACATTTAGAGCCGTTAATTGTTTAAGCCATGTTTGGGCCGTAGAGATTTTTGCGGGAGGTGAGATCAGGAGGAACTCAGTCTTCAGCGCATTGAGTTTGAGGTGATTCTCGGCAAGCCAGGATTGGGTGTTTCTGATCGTGGTGTTCAGAAGCATGATGTCCTTGGGAGATTGTATTTTGAGATAAAATTGGGTGTCGTCGGCATACATGTGAAAGTGAACATTGGATGTCTGTAGCAAAGTAGTGAGAGGTTCCATAACTAGGTTGAACAGTGTTGGGGAGAGGGAGGATCCTTGAGGGACGCCTAGCGATACAGGTACCGGAGGGGACAACAGGTTGTTACTTTTGAATCTTTGTGACCGGTTGTGTAGAAAGGAGGTGAACCACTTGAGAACAGTCCCAGAAATGCTCATTCTTGTGTTTAACAGTTCGAGTAAGTTCTTATGTTTAACTGTATCGAATGCTGAGGAGAGATCCAGAAGGATGAGGAGGCAGGTATCGTTTTGGTCTAGGATTTGGAGGGCGTCGTCCACTATGTGAGTCATGGCAGTTTCGGTACTGTGCCCTGCTCGGAAGCCTGACTGATGGGCGTTGAGGAGATCAAACTTGTCTATGTGTTTAGTCAGTTGTAGCTGTACGCATTTCTCCAACAGTTTAGCGAGGGTGGGAATATTTGTAATAGGAGACGAAAATCTGCCTCAAGATTGGAGAGTTGTCCAGGCATGTGGGGATGGGGTGAAAGACACAGCCGGCACAACCTGCTATCCAGGGTCACAACTATGATTAGGGCAGCAGGTGCACGTGCATTGGGTACCAGGAGTTTGAGGGGCGCACAACACCCCAGTTATGGGGAGTAGTGTTTTTTAGTCAATTTCTGTTTTTGTTTGAAGTGTTTGCTCTTTTACAAGTCTCACATTTAGTGTGAATTATGAGATACAGAAAAAAGTACCCCATGAAAGATTTAAGCTCCACCACCTGCACCCAGCCCTGCCCCTTCCACTTCCTGAAGTACTGCCAGAAGGTTTTGGAGGGGGACCGCCTTCCTTATTAATCTGTTCCCTCGCAGGAGAACCAGGAGAGGCGTGTCAGCATTTTGAAAATGTTATCCAAAATATATAAAAATTAATTTTTATTTCGAGCTGTATTAGGAAGGTGAGTATGGGGAGAGGAATGTTGTAATGCACTAAGATGGTCCAAAAGTTGTGTAAGAACTATATTGATATTTATGAATGGTCCTGGAGCTATTTGACACACATTGCCAACCGAGCACTATTGAGATCTATAATTGCCTATTATTCTGCTCTGCACAAATATTACTTCAGCACTGGGAAAGACAACCCTCTGCATTGATCGATGTACTGCCCTCAGGACATTTTTCAATTTCTTTCATTAGCGTTCCAAGTTTGTTTGGTGTTTGAGAGACCAGCAGGGTATTTTACAATTGTAACTAATCCTAATTTTCCCTTTAAATCCTCAGTGTGCAAGTAGATATTGACGAGGGAATATCCCCAATAAATGACCTTGTCTGTGAAAAAAAATGTATTGACATGGTGCATACAATACAAATTTAGTGACTGGAGGTTCTAGCAGGTAAATGCGCAGTGGCGTCGTTTCTGAGTTTCGTTTAGCCTGTTTAATTCGTTTTTGATTGACTGGTATGTACAGAGTCTTAGCCGTGCTAGATGTATTTAGCAAGAAGAAACATTGTTTTGAAATGTAGGCAGACTGCACATCCTAACGCTTTTTAGAAGTGCAATCTACCTAATCTTCATAAAATCCAGAAGATGTAAAGTTGTTGTAAGGAGCGAATGAATACCCACGTTTTTAACAAACCTCTTGCCCAGCGATGCATAACCATCCTGACGTTAATTTAAAATGTCAAACATGTAGTACGACATAAAATGCTGAGGGGGGTTCAAAAACCTGCATTCTCCTCTGGCCACCAGCATACTTCTCCGATCTTGTAAGTAAGAGATGCTCACGTGAACAAGCGTCCCCCCCAGGACTCGAACGCCTGCAGGCAAGCCTGCTGGTGATTGACAGCTTGTTGAAAGTGCCTGCGTGGGATCAGCACGTTTGTTAAATGAGACTGAATTCCCATTAGGCACATACTTCGGGCGCTAATAGGATTACAGTTTCAGCCTGGCCTCGTGAAAGTATCTCCGACAGGAGAGAGGTGGGCACATGCTCGCCAGTGTGTCCGCGTTGCCAGCCCATTAACACCGCGTGTAGTTTGTAATGCTTGCGAGAGACCATGTCAGGTCATCGCATCTCTGGCAGGGCCCCGGTATCGCGGTGTTGGGTCTCTTCCCCGCGCTGCACGGAGAAAGCCTAGGAAATGACGCAAAATGGAAACCCGCCCTGGTCGCTTTCTAGTCTCTACAAGTGAATCACGCCAATCTCCTAGGTGCGCCTCGGATCGCTGCTTCGCCTGCGTTTTGTTTCACTAAAAGCTCTGTACAAATTGAAGCCAAATGCGCAGTCAGTTTTGCAGATGTGCAGAAAGTGAACGCCAGGAGTGCAAACTGCATAGTGCAGCAGGCATACTGTGTGTGACACGTTGAGAGGAAGATCCTTTCGGCGCTAGATTAGACAGCGGTGCATAAAAACCTTTCAAAGGTGACGTGCAGGCACTTTGTACACTCGAATTTGCAGACGTACATCGTATGCAAATCCCTGGTGAAAATGTCCCTCTTTGTCAAGGAATGATGCCTTTTCGAAGGCTGCATACGTCCTAATCGGGTCCCCGTCTTCATTAAATATGGCGCTCGCATTGCTCCTTCAGCCAGTGCCTACAAGCAGTTTGCACTTTTTTCAATTCCATCCAAATAAGTGGGATGACATTGGATATATTTTTTTATTTGGAGCTTTGGTAAAGTGCTGCAAGTGACTGTGGTTACCTCAGAGAAGTGTATTTGTTGATGGTAGGCTTATAGTACTAGATTATTGGACATCTTGGACACTTAGGGCCCTCATTCCGATGTTTGTTGGATTGCCTCCGACCGACACCGTTTCGTGGAAGGAACTGTTCGACCACTGGTCAGTGGTTCTGCCTACACAATTAAGATATCGCCATCTTCCATTTTTCAATGGGAGCTTGTGCAGCGGTCTGAAACCGCCTGCAGCACAAGCTCCCATTGAAAATTGGAAGTTTTTAAACATCCCTGTACCGCGTGGCAGGCACCTCATGGTGCCTGCCATTAGCTGCCGGGATGTTAAGGTGGATCAGGACCAAGTGTAGAGGGCCAGGGAGAAAGGGATCCCTTCTAGGGACCCCAAAGTCAGTTTCCGACAATCAATCCATTTTGGAAAGGCCAACATGGATTGGCTGCCTGAAAGCAATATCATAATCCAGACAGCGGAAACGCATTCTTTTAGGGATTATGAGGGCTATCCGATGGGCTCCTTGAGCCTGTCGGAACCGCGTCGGATTTCACAGCCAGTTTAACCTTAGACTGCCATCTTCATAATACAGCGATTGACCATCGATCTGAGGCTTTCCGAACGACACTGTTATCAGGCTGTTATGTCCTGCACAGCAATGAAAATTTTTATGGATGAAGCATATGTTTCTGATCTCAATCTTGCTTCAATAGGCTTCCAGTTGAGGCGTGGTGTATTATAGTTATGATGTTTAAGACAAAATATTAAACGGGCAACCTAGTTCTAGACTTATTGGAGCTTGGTGAGGGAATTGTTTGGCAGACCAGTGTGGACCCTATTGCCATGTTCTGTGCCGTGCCTTCATGCCTGCTAGCGTTACAGTGATTTTCTTGGAAAGTTGGGAAAATGGTCGGACTTCACACAGCAAGTGGAAGGCTGATCGATAACAACAAATCACTCACTGGGGCACAAACCCATGAGCACATTTTCAAAGCAACTACCACACTTACTTGCAATCACAGCTGACTAAAATATCATACACAGGGAATTGTGTTGCTTTTCAACATGCAAACTTTACAACTCTCTCCTACTAAGTCATTAGCAGCCATGCCCACTGTACTTTAAAATCAAATGTATATACCCGACGGTGCTACACACAGCTCTGTCCACTGTTAAGCCATTTCAGGTGGGAAGGAATCCACTCAATTCCATGAGGTCATACAATTGGCAGATGCATTCTATGCAAGAACCTGTTAAAGTACCTTAATGAGCAGTGATTTGTGTAGACACCCACCTCCATAATGTTTACAGTACAACCGAAACGCGCTCCATGTTTTATAATTGCAATCACTAATGTTTTGCTGTGTTTGCTGCAGTCAGAGTCTTTCTTCCCCCAGGGACTGAACAGCATGCCAGTTGCTGCAATTGTATTTTTTAAGAAGACTATGAATAGATTTGGCAAGTATAACATTTTATTTTGGGTTTCTTTTTTTGTTTAAGGCAAAATGAGACTTCACTGTTCTATCACAATATTTGTGAAATGATTTTGAATAGTTATGCGTGAATAAAAAAATAATGTACATTTCAAATGTGGTAGTTGTATATTGCGTTTTGTTTTCACATGACACATAACATTTTAATATGTCATTGTGTTTCTCTTACTGTTAACACAACGTGTTTATAAATGAAGGATCTGGGTATTAAACCAATAGAAGAAGAAGTGGCCCTACGGCCCTTAACCTATTGGCGCAGACTTTGGGTAACCCCTGAGCTGATGCATTTTAGATCTGAAATTGAAGAGTTAATGGGTCTCCCTGGGACTGAAAAATTGCCCTGGTTTGCTTTTATAAAAAAAGAAAGTACGAGGCTGGGTCTACCAGGATTCTGGTCTAATCCCGTAGTTGTCTGTGCCAAGTTGTCGCGCTCTGATTTGGTTAAAAATCACGGATACCCTTGGTAATTCTGGGTTGGGTTCACTTACACTTCAGTTTTTTAATATAAAAGACGAATACAAAGTTGAGCCTTTCCTTGATGAGGTTTTACCTAGTACAGCGTGAAAACTCTATCTGCAATTCAGATATGGCACACTTCCGCTTAGGGTTTTATCCTATAAATGGTCTTCTAACAAGTCAATAGAATGCCCGGCCTGTGGGGCCAAGGAAGAGACTGAGTCCCATGTTTTTTTCTTCTGCCTAAAGTATAAATCCTTTCGGCAGCGTTTGGCTTTTCCAACTTTGCAGAAACTTGAGGTTTCGATATCATAATGAGGTCCTCAGAATATTGAAGTGTAATACCTCTACCCCTCTTGTATTTTCTGTTTGGCGCTTTATCGATGCTATGTGGCGCAGGCGAAGATCCTTTCTATGAATGAAGAGGAGAGAAAGAAAAAAAAAGTTTTTTTCCTATTTTTTTCTATAGATCTTTGACTCCTAATTACTGACCCAGAACTGTAAACCTGGGTCCTTTTTAACGTTTTTATATTTTTTTTTAACTCTTTTAATATTTCTGTATATTGATAACTGGATTGTGTTCCTATTTTTAGGAAGCTGTAAATACCATTAATGATAGCCATTGTATGTATGTATCTTTTATGGTCTATGACCGAAATAAAGATCATTTGACTGACTGACAAATGGAGATGTTGATGCTGCGTGTAAGTATCTGTAATCTGGTCCTAACTGGATCTTAGACCCTGGGGTTGAAGAACTCATACTTTGCCTGAGGTATTCTATACAATATCAGTTTCACGTTTGAAATTCACTTTGATTTTAGTTAAACCGTTATTTGATTTTGTATAAATTGAGTCATGGCAAATGAAAGGATTAATTTCGACAGTTTACACTTGACTACAGGATAATTGGCAAACGAGGCAAGATACAAGGGAAAATATTCTGAGGGAACACTAAAGACAAATAATAACAGGCAAGGGGAAGGTGCAGACAAAGAGTTAATAATAAAACATGCACCCTGGGACAGGAAAAATATTGATGACCACACACAGAAGGTCTTCAAAGATAAGATGACAAATGTACTCTCGGCCTCCTCACTGCTCTTATTCTGATGAGGAAGAAGATTCGGCTGGATTCACCACAGTCTCCAGAGGCTGTCTAATTATGCATAAAATACAAATCGCACATAGAGAGGAGGGTAGGTCACCGTATGTTCCTCCAGAAACTGAAACCTACCACGTAAACAAGTACGGTAGTAACAATAGGAGTGTGAGAGAATCACAAATCTCTCGATCTAGTTACCTAACAGTTGTAGGAACAGACTGGAAACCAAATACATTTTGGACTTATGCTGTGTTTGCAAAGAAAGGCATCTTTTATGGAAGAGGAAACCTCATGCACATATTCGTATCATGCTTCATCATCTGCATCCTCTCCCCACCCCGGTAGGTTAATACCACTAATACAGACTCAATCTCCTCCACGACTTGAATGGAAGGAAGAAGTTCTTGAATAAGACTAACTGGGCAATGATGTGATCCAGATTTTATTAAAAATACCTTGGTGTTGCCAGGCTATTACCTTTATGCACAGGGACACCGGGTATCTCTAAAAACAACCTAGTACGGGTATAATGAGGGCAATGGTTAAAACCCATTCCTCATGTGCCAACATGTTTCTGCCCAATGATAAAAGCCAAAACAGTCTGAGGCATTCTTCAGTGCTAACAGATCCCTTCCGAAGTATTTGTGACTTCTAACAGTCACTAGAATGAAAAAATAGAATGAAGGTGTAAACTACCTTTAAACCCAGGTGATTTCTACCTGGTTCAGGTTCTTATGTTCAATAGACTCCATATACATTAGGGGATACCAGCTTCCTGGTCTTGAAGGGGGCGGTGTGCTTTATAGTCACACATTCGTCAAAAGGTACACCACTTTTGGTTACTTATGTGTACGCCACTCTGGACCACACTCCTATTAATGCTACCGTCCTTAGTTGTGTGGTAGGTTTTAATTATGCATAAAACAAATGCAAGGGACCCATGAACGGCCACAACAACCGTTCCTCTTTGAAGGATTCTCCATTGGTGCTACCCACACTAGGGCACGAGTATACATTTTTGGTAGAATGGTATGGCTCTACCTTCCTCATTTTTTTGTGGTCATTTCATTGTTACACACCTCTAGTAATAGATACACTGATCACTCATAAAAGTAAAATGGGCGACCTAAAGGCCTCGCTTCGCCACAAGAATCACCCTCTATTGGGCACACCCCAACACAGACAATAGTCTGACAAGAGACTGCCAACAGCATCAAGGAGGATTTGACAAACCATGCCGAGGAATCCAAGTAGTCCTGAAGTTGCAGAATGGCTACTTTCCCAAGACATTTTACCAATCCTACCTGGGTGATAATAGGTTAGTGGGAGTTGACGGGGTTGTTACATGTTTTAGGGAGGGGTTTCATCATTTTTTTCAGTCATTTCTTTTTCTTGTTGTGAATAAATCCTTCCTATGATTATGTCTGTGAGTAAGGGAGCAATGTTTCAACTACACTGCTGTATCACCTATACTACTATGTTGTCTGTGGTTCATCCTTCGGTTCTTCCATCCCTGTATGTGTGTGGAACCCTAAATATATTACTGAGGCGCGTCTTTGATTTTTCTTTGTCTGCCTTATCTCTGCTCTGGGTGAAGCTTATAGACCAATTACTGTGCTGTTTGCTGTATATCTTTGGATTCTGCCATCACAGCTTGTAAGGGGAAGCAAAAGACTCCCATATTGTGTTGTCTGTGGTTGTATCACTGTTAATGCTGGATGGATGGACCTCACATAAATCCAGCATCATGGCAGATTTTGTGCAGTTGTCACTCTATCCCAATCATATTTATGCTTCACACCTACTTACCCGACCAAGTAGAGTGCTTTGGGCCTGGCTGGTGAGTAAGAAAGTGCGATTCACATATCAGTACAATATAATACAATTCTGCAATTTAGTTTAGTCAACATAAAGTTTGGAATTTTGCCAACAAAGGCCGTATTTTCTCCTCTATTATAGAAAAATGTAATTTCCCAATTTTGTTGGTAGTATGCCTGGTTAGGGGGCTTACAGTCTTAGGTCAATCTGTTGCTTGGTAGGCATCACTAATCATTCCCTCAAATTTTATGATTAACATTTTTCCAAGAAGAGACAACATTCTGGAGTGGTTGTGATAAATGCCAACTAGAGTAACCATTGTGTACACATGAGTAGAGCACTCCAGCATGAACTACGTTTTTCGGGGGAGACGAGGGCTCGCTGATATATTGGGGAGAGTGGGGTTTGTGGGGAGGGGCATGGAATTTGGAGTTGGGTGTGCTGAAACAATCTGTTGCCTTTCTTACAATGTCAGAAAAAATTATGACTCTCTACAGTGTTAGGAGAGCTCTCGTAGTTGTGGAGGCTACTGGTCTTTACTTTTGCCTTGAATAACTGCTTGAAAACTCAGTATTGAATGGGATGCTTCAGGACTCTGTGATGACTTAAGCTACTGCTTCAGCCCTAGACCTGTGTAACCCTACTACAGGGGACAGGACCAGAAGCATCCTTTCTTCTTATTTGGTATACATCCTTACACAAGAATCAGTAAGAAGCATTTTTGCTTCCAAAAGAGGCAGGGATAGCTTATTCAGATTTTTCTTGAGCTCCAGTTAATAAGCAACATATCCAATAGTTTCCTTTGTGGCCGTAAAGCAGTCACTGCTTTGCTTCTTTTTAGTTGTATGGCATCCAGAGCACCAAGAAACTGCTTTAGACACTTGTCTGCACCTATTATAGTGTTGGTGATAGAAATTGGCTTTCTGGTTGGCTAGGGCTTGCGCGTAAGCCAGGTAAAAACCACCACTCTAGTCAGCGCTAGCGAGTTACATGTTGAATGTAACTCCTGCTCACCCCCTTGGTAGCTTGGCACAAGCAGTCAGGCTTATCCCAGAGGCAATGTGTAAAGTGTTTGAGCAACACATTCGCACAGCAGCGACACACTAGGCACACAACAAAAGTAACTCCACACAAGTTTATATAAAAAATAGCCTTTGTATTATCATAAACACATTAGAAAAATATCACAATTATACACTGTACCAACTGGCACTAGGGGATTATATACAGGACAGGGCCAATCAGGCCACTGTCGGAACCATAAGAACAGGTAATAAAACACAACCAGTAACTATTGGCAAAATACTGTACTCAGCATTATCACAAGCATCATAAACACATTATGTCTGCATCACATTAGGCATAAACATCATAGCATCACCGTAGGCATAAACACAGTATGCATCACTTTTAGGGCCTTGTGCCCTACCAGCAACACAGGTACTCACAGTGACCCCAGGCCGACTGGCCTTCCTCTGAGGTCCGTCTGGGCTGCCCCAAATGCCCTGTGTCCCAAAAGTCAGGCTCTCAATTATAGGGCCATTCCACTGGCCCTCTGGCTGCCTTGCAACCACCACCAATGTGCGCAATACACTGGGGCGTAGGGTGCATCTCACACCTTCCTCCTGAGCCTTGGCACTACTGTGCCTTGAGAGCCCCACTCTGGGAATCTTGTAACAAAATGTCCCCACGTTGCAGCGCAGCTGCAGTGAACTGGCAGTACAGCTGAGGGATCAGCTACTGGCACCAACAATGCCCAACTTGAGCCCCCACTCACCCGGGCTCCTCTCTTGGCCGGATTCCGGCACCGACAGTGTGCCTCGGCAGGCCCTCACTCACGAGGCCTCTCCTTACTTCGCCCGGCCCCTTTCCTGTGACGCAAGACTACAGCAGGGGTACCTGTCTGGCCCCCGATCCCTCTCTCACAGGATGCATGGTCTCCGTCAGTGCTGCGTTGCGCGCAGTCGTACAGCGGTCTCTTTGCCATTCTCCTTTTGACCAACAGACTTAGCAACATTTGGTGCCTTCCGGACCAGGGGAATCCCTGCCTACAAGAAGGCACAAGCTCGCCTTACTTCCTGCCGCCACATGGGCGATTGGCTGTTCTGCCGGCCCCGGCTAGGGTCCAGCTCTTCCTGACTTTGCCTGGCTTCCGGGTTGCCGCTCCTGGTGCAACGGCCTCTGTCCGTAACACAAAGATGCGGGGTGGGCTCCCGCTTCGTTTTCTGGATGCAAAAAAAAACATGCGAGTGGGTTTCTGCTCCATTCTGGGAAGCACCAAAATGCAGGATAGGCTCCTGCTTCACCCCTGGAGGAACAAACATGCGGGGTGAGCTCCCGCTGTCCTCCGATGCAGTGCAGGGGAATCCCCACGCTGGGATTCCCTTGGGATAATGTACAGATCAGCGCTGCCGGCCTCAAGATCCCAGGGGCATTCTTGGTGCCGAGTGCGTTCCTCAGGGCCCTTAGCCCAAGGCCATCAGGGGCAGAGCTGGGCCCAGGCAGGCCATCTCACAGTGCCCTCAGCAGAGGGGCAATCCCTCGTGACGGTATCTCCTGGGACCCAGCAGTCCAATAGGCACAAGTAAACACCCACAACAGCACACCGACATGGGGTCACAGCCCCAATATTTATATCACATTTCCCTTTGTTCTGCCCTGGCACAGGGCTTGGAGAACCAGTCTCAACTGGTACTGGGGGGTACTGGAGCACTTGGTTTACAGTACTTCTACCCCCCTTTGTCAGGTGGCGGCTCGGTCCTCAGACACACAACAGTGGGGCGGAGCCAGCATTCACCCAAGCAGGCACAGACCTATTCAGGGTCAGGGGACAACTCCTCTCACTACTCCCAATGCAGATCGTCCTATTCAGCCTAGCGCTGACTCACCCTGCCCCTCTGGAGCCACACACCTCACTAGCCCCTGTCACTCCAGAGCCAGACATGCAGTACAGGCTGGCAGAGACACATAGCACACAGAATTGCCAACTTCTAAAAGTTACATTTCTAAAATAGTGATCATTAATCTGCGCACACCATTACGCAACATTTATTATCACTATTCCAAACATACCAAACTTGACCACGCTGCTCCTCTCATATCAGGAATTACCACTGAAGCATTTATCAGGCAATCCCCAATGCATTCCTATGAGAGGGCAAAATCACAATAGTGAGAAACCAAAATGGCTGTTTGTCACTGTCACGCACTTAAGGTACATGTCCTACCTTTAATCTACAATGTACCCTTTCCATGGGGCTAGCTAGGGCCTACCTTAGGGGTGACTGACATGCAGTAAAAAGGGGGTCACAGACATGGCACACGCTTTGTGTGTCACGTCACCGCGGCAGTAACACTGCATGCACAGGCCCTGCAATGGCAGGGGCCGGAGAAAGGTTTGAAAGGCTACTTTGGTGGGTGGCGCAATCAGCGCTGCAAGCCCACCAGTAGCATTTAATTCACTGGCCTTGAGTATCTGAGATTCCACTTTACAAGGGACTGACAGGTAAATTAAATACGCCAAACAGGTGTGACCAATCTTACCATGTTTACCACAGAGAGCACATGCACTTTACACTGGACAGCAGTGCTAAAGTGGTCCGAGTCCTACCAACACCAGGTCAGAAAAATGACTAGGAGGAAGGCAAAAAGTTCAGGGATGACCCTGCAAAATGGGCAAATTCCAATAGTTGGGTAGTTACATTTTTCATTACTCCAATCCTATCCTATTTCTCATGTGCTCGGCCACACTCTACGAAGGAAGACACTTTTGGAGGCAGTAAGCCAAAGCCTGTTATAAAAAAAAAATTGAGAACCCCTCCACTCCCCAGTAGATCTCTCAGCACATACCCATAATAAATAGTTGTATAATACAGTGATATACACTAATTCTATCAGCTGTGCATGTGTATTTCCAGTCATAGCCTAAACACTTTAAGGCAATGCAGAATATTGAATACTGTAGAATGTAAGGGCATGCCACTTAGCGGTGGTTTATATCATACTGATGTTGTAAGAATGGTTCTAAGATTGTATGTCATTATGCTCATCTCTGCAATATGTGTTGTGTAGTATACTAACCGAAGGAGTTTTATCCATAGGTCTGACAGAAGGTATCTTTATAGAGGCAAATGTAAACCTGTCAACATCTGTACTTAAAATTGCTGGTTGTGTCAACTCATTTAAGAAGGTAATCCCATTCAGGTGAATACAAAATAATCCAAAGATTTAGCATGTTAGATTATTTGAAGTCTGAAAACGCTAGAGGATGGTGTCACAATGATTGTATGGTGTCATCAGCGATGCCATTTGAGATGTCATAAATGATGTAATTTAACCTGCCATAAGTGTTGTAATAGGTGAGATCATAAGTAAGCAGTGAGTTCATGGTGTTGGCACAAGGTATAGTTAACTCAGTAAGCTTTAACTAGTGGATTCCAGAGTTTTTTTAATTTTAAACATTAGATTTGATCTTCTTTCAAAATCTAACTTTTACATCACTTCAAACTTTGTTTTTTCTGTGAATATATATGTATGTATGTATATATATATATATATATATATATATATATATATATATATATATCCATCCATCCATCCATCATGGCCCGAGCTCTACCTTTTTACCTGAGCTAAGGTCATGACCTATTTTGTCATTTATATAGTGATCTACAACAATTTAAATGTTACTTGTTCAAAATATTGAATACGCATGCCAGTGAGTGCACAAGATCATTTATATAGCAAACCCAAATGCACACTATACTTGAGTGGTACATATTATTAATAGTGACTGTTGGTATAATACAAACGTGAAAAAATCAAAAGGGGGAAATGGAGGTCGCAACTCACCCTCTTCATATACAGCGTTACAATCAAGAGAGAATCAACCTCGAGCCTTCTAAGGTGGGCCCACTGGATATAGGAGAGAGACTATTTTCTTAAAGAAACTCTCAGTCACTGAATGTTATCCAGTGACATGCTTCATTATCGAGTTCTTTCCAACCCTCTGAGGGTTGGCGCATACTAAGACCTTTTTACTTACAAGAGAGGACTTTTTAAAGGAAAAAGGATGTGGGCCTATATGAGGTAGTCTTTAAAAATGCCTAGGCAGTGCCCAAATCAGTATTTAGTCCCTGGTCCATCTGATAAGGTTAAAAGCTGGGGAGATGGGATAGTTGAAGTTACTATCACACTTTGACCCATAACTATGATCAACTTGTTTCTGTCACATACCCTAATATAGTGGCTTTCGTGAGGATCTGTATATCCCTATTAATTCCCTTTTCAGAAAGGGTGGCTGCTTATTTATTTAGATTACAAGTTAGCGATTGCCTCTGGTCACAGAGGTGCGTCTCCTAGGTGCACTCTAGGAAGCGGTATACAAAATCAGTTCTTCTCTCTTAGTTAATTCGAAATGACTTTATTAAACTTGACATTGGTAGTTGTTTTATGTTTTTCATAGTTTTCTCATATTCGTAGCAATTGTTATAACGTCATAACAATGTTTGTGAAGAACAAAAGTTTTTCTGTGCCCAATGCATTTTGGGCGAACTGCCCTTCTTCAGGGGCTGTACAACTGAGAAATAGAGTAGACTTGGGTTCAGTACAAGGGTGGTTAATGAGCCATAATTATCCATGCGCAACAGTACTGCAGTGAAGTTTATCGATGCATGTCTTGCACCGTGTTAGAAGGGATGAATAGTGTTCTAAACAGGTGTTCTAATTTCAATCTAGTCGATGGTAGAAAAGCTCAGTGATGTTAATACCGTTAAAAAGGTGCGCAAGATAAAACATTACGCAAAGGTTGTCACTTAGAATCAGAGACCCTGTTAGTGCGAAGAGTCAAAAGAGTTTGTGCCCGTTCGTTTAATTGGTGACCCGGTGATCGGGTGCGACGTTAACTGTGGGTGGGTGACTAAGCAAATGTGCAGATGAGCCGATTACTGGTAACCTATCACCGAATGCGGTAAATAAAGCTCTTTCAGAAAAAGGAATAGCCCCAGTGAACTAGAGGAGCGGTTACGGTAACGTGAGAATTGTAAAACGTTACAAATGGTGTGTGTGGAGCTTACGTGTAAAAGCTTCGTTCATGGACGGACGCTGCAAGTTAAACTGCAGACAGTCAGATACATTACCTTAATGGCGAAGATAGAAGCGTTGTTTAACCAGATAGTAAAGAAAGTGCTTTGAGAAGTACTTTACCACGTTGCTACGGCGCTAAGTGTATGTGATCATCTTGTGCAATGTTGACGCGAGTGGCTGCTTCGGCATGTGGTGTTAATACACATTAGTAAGCTGGAAGTGAAAACGTGTTGGGAACTACTGTGGTGATGAAGATGGAGGACAGACTCGTAGTCTGTTCGCACAGTCAGAACGTATAACAGATAACAGACTAATGCCCACTTCACACAGTTTAAACATTTGATGTAATCATGCATGTCATTTCACTAATGACGTTTCCATTATACTAGAACTTTGAACATCCTAACATTGAGTTTTTACCTAATTCCTGTATAGGACTGTCTATGGTATGGTATTATCACCTATCGTAATGTGGCGATTAGACTGGTAAAATCGTATACAATTTCAGTCAGCTCAGTGCATCAGTAATCTCAGTTACCCAAATAGGACACAGTGTACTTAAGAAAAAAGTTATCTTGTCCTATCATTTACAACAAAACGTTTAAAGCTAAAAGATCTGACAAGTTTACCAGATGTGTCCACAAACCTCTTATGCATAGCAACCGACATGCTGAAATACACATGTATAACATGATTTACCGAAATTCACACAGTCGTGTGGAGTACTCTAAAAAATGAAATGTTGATCTTAAACATCATTTACTCAATCATGCAGTGTGATAAAAAATTCATAATACTGTATCAAGGTTCTTCCATCACTTCAATATGGTCGTTAACCAGACAAGTGAAATTTAAAGAAAGCAACTGAAGTCAACCTGTTCATTTAACTCCTTAGGGCTAACAGTGTCCATAAAGTTAATACAGTGAATTTCACTTTCTAATAACATTTTTGTATTGTTGCGTCCAAGTTGAATTGGAACCTGTTCCAGGACCAAAAGAATGGAGTTGGCTGATGTTATGGTGCATAGTGTTGAAATGGGTAGCGATAGTGGAATTGAGGTTCCGTGTTCGAATGTTACTTTAGTATTTGTTCAGCCATATTCACATCTTCTGCTCGGTTTTCCCGATGGAAACCAGGTCGCAAGGACATTTTAGCATGTAAATAATGTTTTGGCTGTTGCAAGTGGCACTTAACCTGTATTTGATTGGAGTTCCTCTGTTAGGGTGTCTGATGGTATTACATTTGATTATAGAGTTACAATTGCCACAGTTCAAACAGGGATAGTACCTTTGTAATGCTGTTATTTCTGAACTGTAGATTTATTCAATATTTGTTTCAGATTCCTTGACCTTGAGTAGGCACACCTTGGTGGTGCGTCAAATATTCCCTTGAAGTCAGATTCTGTGCTGAGCATAGGCCAAAATTTGAGAATGGATTTTGATCTGGTAACTCCGAGTAGAAAATTTAGATGCGAATACACAACGAACTTCGTTCTTGGTCTGGCCCGAGTTTTTTTAGTAAGTCTTCCTGTGATCTGGTGTTTGTTTTAAGGACTGCTGTTTCTAAGATGTCACCGGGTACCCTCAGTCTTTAAATTTCTTGATGCATGTTTTCATGCTGTTTGTACAACTCTTCGTTTGATGATATCCTTCTTAATCGGTGTAACTGCGAGTATGGCAAATGTTTCTTTAAGGATGGCTGGTGAAAGCTATAGAAATGTAGCAGATTGTTAGGTTTAATGTAGACTTTGGTTACTAATTGTCCATTTTTGTTTATAATACAGGTGCCCAAGAAGGTAATTTGTTCAGAGCTGATGGTTGAAGTGAATTCGATGCACTTATCTACCTTATTCAGAGTTTCAATAGCATCTGTTAATTCTTTCTGTGGGCCTCGCCATAGGATGAATATGTCATCAATATATCTTATATAAGATGAGATGTTCTACCCACGTGTCTTGCTTTAAAATGTTATCTAACTTAGAGCGATACAGGAACAGATTTGCGTATGTTGGGGCGGCACAATTGCCCATAGATGTTCCAGGGCATTGTATGTAAAAGTTGTCGAGCCGTTTAAAATAACTGTGATATAATGTAAAATGAATCAATTCCATAAAAAAAATGTTTTGTGCTTTTTTGTTGTTGCCGTTGATGAGGAAAGATTCTACTGCATGGATCCCTCTGTCATTTCTAATGGAAGTATAGAGTGGTTTGACATCAATAGTACATAGAATGATATCCGGTGTAATTTGAGGTTTGATTGACTCTAATATATTTAGGAAATCTGTTGTGTCTTTTATGCAGGTGGACATTCCTTGTACCAATAGTTTGAGATGTCTATCCAGAACAAATCTTTTACACGTAAGCTTCACACACCCCATTTGTAACATTTTACAATTCTCACGCTAGCGTAACCGCTCCTCTATTTCACTGGGGCTATTCCTTTTTGTAAAAGAGCTTCTTTCACCGCATTCAGTGATAGGTTACCAGTAATCAGCTCATCAGCACATTTGCTAAGTCACCCACCCACAGTTCACGCCACACCGGGTCACCAATTAAACGAACGGGCGCAAACTCTTTTGACTCTATGCGCTAACAGGGTCTCTGATTCTAAGTGACAACCTTTGCGTAACGTTTTATCTTGCGCACCTTTCTAACGGTATTAACATCACTGAGCTTTTCAACCATTGTTCAGATTGAAATCCGAGGATATGACATTATTCACCCCTTCTAATAATGGTGCAAGACACGCATGGATAAGCTTCACTGCAGTACATTGGTTCATGGATAATTATGGCTCATTAACCGCTCTTGTACTGAACCCAAGTCTCCTCTATTTTTCAGTTGTACAGACCCTGAAGAAGGGCAGTTCACCCGAAATGCATTGGGGATAGAAAAACTTTTGTTCTTCACAAACATTGTTATGACGTAATAACAATTGCTAAGAATATGAGAGAAAATATGAAAAACACAAAACACAACTATGAATGTCAAGTTTAATAGAGTCATTTCGAATGAACTAAGAGAGAAGAATTGATTTTGTATACCGCTCCCTTGAGTGCACAAAGGAGACGCACCTCTGTGACCAGAGGCCAGGGCTAATTTGTAATCTGTAGGATTAACCCTACTGCACCACCCACCTTTCCAACAGCGTGAACATCACCACCAACACATAAGGAGTGCACCCAACTGTTGAAAGTCCTGGTTATTTACTTAATCATTCATACCATGCCTTACACATACATGGTCCACTACTGTAATAACCTTTCTTAGATGATGGTCCATTTATTTAGTGGACGCATGGTTCCTCATAGGAATCTCCGGAGAGTAGTGTGCCCAGTACTGACACGGTCATCATGGGTGTCCAGGAGAAGATGAACAGGTCTTGAGCTGAATGGGGCCAAAAAAAGTATTAATAGGGACACACTGATCCTGATGAAATCCACTGGATTGGGTCACATGACAGAAACTAATTGATTATACTTTTGGGCCAAGGAGTGATGGGTAACTCCAACTAGGTTGTCTTCCCCAGTTTTTAACCTTGTCAGACGGACCTGTGAAAAAATACTAATTAGGGCACCGCCTAGGCATTTTTAAAGAGTACCTCATATAAATCCTACACCCTTTTACCTTCAAGTGATCCCTTGTAAGTAAAGAGATCGCTGCATGCCCCTACCGTCAGTGGGTGTGGAAGAACTCCATGATGAAGCATGTCACTGGATAACATTCAGCGAGTGTGAGTTCCTTTAAGAAAATGGTTTTCCACCTATACTCAATGGCCCCACCCTAGATGACTCGAAGCTGGTATAATACAAACATTCTGAATTATTTCTTGGTGCTTTCACAATCCATTTTATTGAATCTTAACCTCTTCCATACGGGGCTAATTCCCCCGCTGTGCGGGGGTTGGAGGGGCCACGCGCGCGGTACTCATGACGAGTCGAGCTCGTCATGCTGCACAATGGAGCAGTGCTCATGACGAGCTGGACTCGTCATGACTCCACCCACTCCAATAGAACGCCGTCACAGGCGGGGAATTAGCCGCGCGTGGGAGGGCTGCGGCAGTTATGACCAGCTCAGCTCGTCTTGAGCTCGGCTCCATTGTGCCTCTTGACGAGCTGAGTTTGTCATGAGCATGGGAGGGGTTAATGGAAAGAGATTTGTGACTTCACGCACTAAGCTATATTACTGAGTGCACCCCTTCTTAATACAGATCTTTACCTCAGTAGAACACTTCCCTTATGCTTGAGAGTTGTCATCGGAAAGAAGCAGCCTTTACATTTAAACTGTTATATGCTATATTAGTATTACTTCAAAAAATATATTGTTTAAAATGTCATTTTGCGTCATTGCTTTCTCGTCTTGTTTCCTTCTCCTTGTTATTTTTACTGTTTTCATAGTGTTTCCATTTAAACTTCGAAACTTTTTTTTTCTTTGACTGTATATGTGTAAACTGTCTATTATTATATAGTTCTCAGGGTTAACATCCAGAGCTTTGGTTTATATTGAAATGCTTAAATAGAGGGTTCCACCATCCAAATACCTTTTAAATTAAATAATGTGTACTTCTATGTAGGAAACGTTGGGCTCCCACGCTATTGGGCTGTCTTTTGACGTAGCCTCTAAATTCTTGTGGTTTGAAATGTAAAATCTTTGGCTACAGGTCGTTAATCTTCAAGGCACAGGCCGTCATGTCTTGAGGCATAGATTGCAACGTCCTGTGGCATAGGTTGCCAAATACAGTGGCATACAGCTCTAACACTCGAAATACAGGCTTCAACGTCCTCTGGTATAAGTTATACCTCCTTGAGGCTGAGACTAAAAAAACATCTTGAGGCGTAGGCTTCACGTCATTGAGACACAGACTATAGGGTCTCGAGGTGAGGAGATCTGCAAATATTTAAACTTGCACTACAACGTACTGAAGCATACTTTGAGACAGCAAGGCACGTCCTAGAACTTAGGCAGAAACAATTGAAAAAGTCTTCACGAATAGGCTGAAATGTCTGTGGGGTTGGACAGTGATGGACGGGCTGGTGGGAGGAGGGAATCTGATTGTCCTTCTTTAAACCTCGCAAAGTGTCTCCTTATCTAATCGGCAGACAGCTGGCAAATGGGGGTGATGGCATCAGACAAATTTGAGGACACACAAGAATAAAAGAGGCCATGTTTGTTTTCCTTCATTTCCTATTTCTGCACGCGAGTTGGAAATGACGCATTCCTGGGGTGTCCTCGCATTTCTCCCAGGATTTCTTTTCAGTAAGTTTGTATAATGTAATGTTAAAAAAAAGTCTCGGCGTTCAGAATGCACGCTGTTGTCCATACATTTGTCTAGGGACACATGAAATGATTTGCAGTGTTATTTTTTAATGCCTATTAATTTTCTTTCCTTAGTAACATAACGAGGTGTTTTCAATAGACCCCTGTCCTCTTACAATCGCCTTCCATTATGCTGGCAAATTTGAGAGAAGGCTGTGCCGTTTGGGCCTCCCAGCTGAGCGGAATCTCATTATAAATTGTCTCTTTATATTAGCCGAAAACGCCGGGCTCCCCGAGCCGAACTCATTAACGAGGCCGGAATGTGTCATAATGGTTGGCCTGTCACACAGGAGCTGCGCCGGCTCAAAAGAATGTTGCCGTTTAATCCACTGGCACTGCAATCCCATTTGCAATGCAGCAGGACTGTGAATAAAGAGATCGATGAAGGAGTGGCTCTTTTTTTGCAGATTCAATTACTTTTGTGCTCTTTTTATTCAGTTTCTTCCCTTTAAGATTTAGGCTCTCCATGTGGCCCCCCCAAAAAACAAAAAACTATTTAAAACGAAATGTACATCCATAATGGCACTGAAGTTTTTCTTTAAACCACATTCTTTTACCTCAGAGGATGTTGCTTTCCAATTTTTTTTCCCAAAAAAGAGGCTGGATTGTTTCACAGTTAAACTGATTTGACCAACTCACCCTGCCTGGTGGGATGTTTTAAATTTCTCATTTTAAGCTAAACAAGATTAACGTGATTTAGTAGCTTTTAGTGTAATTGGTTATTGACTGCAGCCCACCCCTTTCAGCTCGCGTAATTGAATTATGCAGCTACTTCATCGTGTAATAATTTGAACTCAAACAACTTTCTACCTACAGTGTGCGGATAGTGTTTTCTCTTTCTTTGTTTAACTGCGAGCTGGCGTTAGCCAGAGTACTAGCAGACGGGTTCTTTGTTTCCTTCGGCTCCGTCCTTTGTACGAACAGTTTACACCACCTCAGCGATCCAAAGAGATGCCAGCCCCGCTGACTTTATTCATTTCCATTGTCCTGTCACACGCAAATCAGCACATGAAAAACCTCCCAGTTCTTCCATCACTGATGAATGGCCGATGGAAGTTTTTGTGCATGTCGTAGATGACATTTTTTACCCATTCCCCTGAGAAAACGGCCATTTTAAAGTGTTGTATACTAGACAACGAATGTGCTGTCTTCTGCACAATGTATTGTCAGTTTAGGATTAGCCCACCATTTCCTTTCTTACTATTGGTTGGCTTCATTGTCACTCATTTTCTTGCTTCATATATGTTCGCTTGTGTGAGCTTTACTTCCTCTTTGTGTTTGTCCCTCACCATAGGGACATTACTTTTTATCCTTCCACTGCTCCTTTTTTCAGGCTTGTTTTTCCTTTTTGTTTAAGCACGCCACAAGAGTGCATGTGTTTTCCAGTGCCTCCCCAGGGTACCCCCCAGCACGCTTGTGTTGCTCTTTCTCAGCCCGCGTCCTTTTCTCCCCTCCATGCTTCTTCCCCCTTGCTTGCTGCCTCCAGGTCCACGTTGCGTTGTCATAGCCATTTGCTTTTACCCTTTCCGTTTCTCTCTCACTCTTTTGTTTCCCTCCCTGCACCCTATCTAACTTAGATCAGTAAACAAAAAGAAAAAGAAAGTTTGTATCATTTTGTTGGCATGTGCACGCTTCCTGCGTACGCCTACAAAATGATTTTTTTTCTCTTCTTTAGATGAGCTGTGCTCCAATGCTGAAACCATTGCAAAGTCAATCAGTCCCAATGGCAAGACTTGTTGGCTACTTGTTATTTCTCTTAGGCACGAGCTTTTGCCCCCTGCTGGCAGAGCCTTATGAAGCGACCTTGTAAATGTTTTCCAAAAACTGGCCCTGGTCTGGCACTTATAGTTAAAGACAGCTTGCAGACAACTACATTGGCTATTACACTTTCTGAAGGCATTCTGAAAATGTGAACATAAGGATCTGTTGTAGGACCACACGTTAGATTTTTTGTTTTGAAATGTCCCTTCCCCTGACCCAGTTCCCCTTTGATTTTGCATTTCGTATGTACCTTTCTATTTTGCGCATAGCTGTCTGAACTGATGTTTAAAGTTGTTGCTAATGGTGCCTCATGACACAATTTGGTAAGCTGAAATTAAGTAACTTGGACAAAATCTTTTTTGCGTTTTTAGATTCCACCTACAGCTCACATGCGCTGACAGCGAAAGCTATTGTAAATTTAAAAAGCTTAAAAACAGGCCTAGAGCCCTCCCCATGCTGAGCGTTATTTAACATTAGTTGACTTCAACGTTGCTCTTATTTCCTTACTTCTCATTGGTCAGGGCCTCCTGCTGCTTCCACTTTCTCTTCAGCTCGCTTGTCGTTCATGGAGTTTGCACCAAGTACAGTTTCCAGTCTCCGCAGCCAGTATCCTTCCACTGGCCGCAGCTTGTACTGGCACTTTAAAAAAAATTATTCAGGCGCATGTGTTTGCACGATCTCTCTACATCCTTCCTCCCCCTCTCCCTGTTGTTTGCCCTGTTCCTCCTGCTTCATTGTTGGCATCCCTTCCACTTGCATCCATTTTTTTGCCCCCCTCCTCAGAACAAAAAGTGCTTAAACGGCTAGCGCTGGCCAGGTCATAGAACTTTGTATTTATGTACTTTAAGCCATCCTTAAAAAAAAACGTTAACAAAGCTATATAGCTCACACAGAGCTATTTGACTTTTTAAATGTTTTTTTAAAGATTTTGCTCCGCAGCGCCGGCTGCTGTGCAAGATGGCTTAAAGTAAATAAAAACAAAGTGCTAGGGTGTGACCACACTGCTGTGCAACATCTTTAAAAAACATTAACACAACTAATAGTTCTTGCATAGGCGAAACCTGTTGGCTTTGCCAATACTTGTTCTTTAATACATTTAATCTAGGGATAAGAAGGGATGTCCGTTGTGTTTGAAACACATCTTTAAATGCGCAACTCTGAAATAATTCCCCATGCTTCCTTTGACCCTATCGCAAATGAATTTGCATTAAGGTTTCCAATAAGATTGATTAGAAGCACTTAAGTTGTAACCCGACAGGCCACCGGTTACCATTGCAACCACTGAAAATGACATTTTGGATATAATAATGATCTTTCTGTCTCACCATATTTAATTGTTATAATGCGGCGGATGCACTAAAGATGAGGAGAGAATGCTTGCAATAGGTCTAACCACTGGCAATCCCAACCCATTTTTCTTTTGCCCCCAGGATATCTTAGATTCTACTCAGCCATAGGCAAATCAGTCTTGACTTTGCTCCAATATGAACAGTCCAGCCTGAACTACCAAGCCAGATCCTTTCTGAACTGGAATACAAGCAACTCCACACCGTTTTCACCCAGGTTGGGGCTCTTAAGTCAGGTGTAGGTTGGTTCTAGTGGCACAGTGAGCAAAGGACTAACGTCTGGGTGTATCCTTTGGCACTTAGGGTGGTGCATCAAGCACACAAAGGTGATTGGGGGGGGGGTGTTGGCTCTTAGTCGTAATCATGGGTAATAACTCCGGGTAGCATTCTAGACCATCAGACTTTCCCCCACAGTGCCACCTTGGATTAGATCCAGCCATACGCAAGTCAGTCTTTATCCTGCTCCAATAGGAACAGTACAGGCCAAGCTGAACCGGAACACAACCAACCGAAGTCTGGGTTTGCCCTGATTGAGGTTGTTCAGTTGGGAGTAGTTTGGTTCCAGTGGCACAGTAAGCAAGGGTGCCTCGTCTTGGCATACCTTTGGACAATCAGGGTGAAACTGGTCTTGGGATGCTTATATTCCAGTTCAGAGAGGATCTGGCTTGGTAGTCATGGCTGGACTGTTCTATTGGAGGAAGGTTTAAAAATTCTACTACTCTTGGAAGGTTAGTGTTACATTTTTCATCTCTCATACCTAGAAGCATTCAAAAATACCACTCCACCAGTCTTAAAAGGGAAAACCAAAACAAACATATTTAATCCAGATTTAATATTATTTTGTTTAAAATTGCTCATACATATGTATACAAAGTCACAATAAAACAATTAAAAACAGTACAAGTGGTTATTTCACACAATATTAAAAACAGATAGAGACACAATATGAGACCTATATATCTGTGATTCATAACTGTTAATTTGAAGGAATCAATCTAAATATTGACATTATTTCATTGTTTACATGCAACACCTCGTTCCTCAAATTTAACCCTAAAAGAGACAAGCGTCGACGTGTTTCGGTGGAAAAAAGCAGGATAAAGCCACCTTCCTCAGGACGATAAAATATCTGTCCCTCTTATCGAATGCCGTAGGAGATTCACCTAAGCTAGGAAGGTGAGACCAATATTCAGGCTATTCTCTACTTTATTTTAAAATCAGCAATCGTTCCTAGTTAAAAACTCTCAAGTGGACAATCACTGCTTATCCCACCTAAAAAGCTGCGGAAGGGGATATTAAAATCAATATACCCTGCTGGTCAGTCGTAGTCTTCAAGTGCCAGTCCTCATCTGTATGGAAATAATGTAGGGGTTTCTTTAGAGAGGATCCTCTATATAGAGGCCTGGTCATATTAAAGTAGTTCAGGCTTGTTACCACATCCTTTAATCACTGGAGTGACCGCTATCGCTCCTCTAATCTGTCCTGCATCAACCGCACCACTGCATTCTCGGAAAAACTTTTTGGAGGAAGCTCAAGACTGATTTGCATATGGTTGGGTTTACTCTCATGTGGCAAGGCAAGCAAAAGAATGATGGGTTGGAATGCTACCACAAGTGATTGCCAAGGGTTAGACTTATTGCACGCATTCTCCCATCACCTTTTGTATATTTGTTGTAGTCTGGAGGATAACTACCCTTGGTAGGGGTATCTCACAAACACAGCTACAGAGATTTTGAGAGTCTTTTCAACAGCTTCGGCTCTTAACTAAATCTTGGTCATCCCCGCATAAGAGGCACCTTTTGGATTGGCTAATTGTGTACTAATGTCCATCACACAGTCATCTGATTTAAGAATTTGGAATTAACTGATCACATGACCATTACTTTTTTTGTTTTAGTCTGTAACAGAAAGCAGCTAAAGTAAAGTGCAAAGTCCTCTAAAAATGCACATATGCAGTGGTCTCCTCCAAATAATAGGAAACACCTGAAATGTTTTAATTTTCAGCAGCAGTGGATTAATATAAGAAAGCAATAACAAGACTTTTAACACCAATAGCGGCGAACTAGCGAATTGGTTAATTTAGACACTCTAACAGCAACAAAGACCTACAATGGAACTTCTAAACATGGTTGCAGGAAAATATTTAAAATCTTAGATTCTGTAGACAAGAATCAATTTACTTTCTTTAAAAGCGCCTTACCTGCTGTTCTTGTACAGCTTGAGTCAATGCTGTAGTGTAAGAAGGCACTACTGTTCAGTAAATGACATTAGATAGAAGGATTGTGTTTCAAAATATATTTAGAAAAACATCGATTGAAAAAAGTATGTTGTGCTAAATATTGTTCATTGTAGGATAATCTTGTTGGGTGTTCATTTTCTGTTAGCTTCTATAGGGCAATATTTTTGTAAACAATATTTTGAACACTTATTTCTGGTAGCAATCCATTAGAAAGTCTACCTGGTGCAGACGCTTAGTGTAAGGGAAGAAATGAGGCGTACTTGGGTAGACTTCATTGTAAATAGTTTCAGTTTAGGTATTTGTCAATAGATCACACTAGAAAAGCTATACAAGCGTTGTACTGTTCTTTGAGGGAACTGTGTGCACGTCAGTCTTAGTGAATGTGTGGAAGATGTACTGTTTCTATAGACAAACTTAATGACTAGTTTGTTTTCAACAGGCTGTTTACAGATTTCTTGAAATAAGCTTAGATTACATTCCGACTGGAAAAAACATCACTCAGTTCTTGTACAAGTAGCAACTAGAGAACTATCTTCAATAATCCTTTTTTATTTAAGGTCCTGGAAAGGTACTTCTGACTTTTGGAATACATGGATCTTCATGGATTCCTTGGGGGGACTGGGTTTCCAGTTAGAATCCCTGAAGTGGCTCTGTCGAATGTCCAGAATAAGATGCATCATAAACCTCAGTTTTATACTTCCGACCAGCCTCTGTGCCCTCAATATGCAGAACGAGGTGGTTGGCATGTCGGTTGCAGCGGTGGAGTTGGTTACACCCATTCTTCATAACATAACAAGTGAATCTGGGCAGCTATTGAACAGATCGATGATAAATGGCCTTGGGAGTGCCCCCTGTATAATGATTATCCCCACTACGGTTTATATATGTCAGTGGCTGTTACCTGTTCTGCTCTATTAGATTTGCTTTAATTTCTTAATGACATCGACAATACTCCCTTTGTATTTAAAAAACTTTCCAATAAACAAGGTTCTCATTTAGAGTGCGTTTGAAGGGGAAACAGTCGGAACACCAATGGTCTAAACCACGTGTAGTCAGACTCCGCAAGCTCTACCACGCATATGCCCTAACCATGCATATGCGTGGTTACGGCAATCTGCGGTCTAGCTTCTGGCTGCTTCGGACAGAAGCGGGAAGACCTTGCAGGAAGCGGTAAGGTAAGCGTTGCTGGATGTAGTTCTGGGCCCATGTTGGTTTGTTGTTGTTTAGTAGGCTGGTTGGATCAGGTAGTTTTATGGGCTGGGTCAGGTTATTTTTTTGGCTGGGGGTGAGTCGGGGGTAGTTATGTAGGCTGGGTGGTGAGTCGGGGTAGTTTTGTGGGCTGGGGTGGTTCGGGTAGTTTTGTGGGTTACGGGGTGGGTCAGGCTTATTTGTGGGGTGGGTCGGGTTGTTTTGAGGGCTGTGGTGGGTCAGGGGTAGTTTTCAGGGCTGGGGTGGGTCAGGGGAAGTTGTCAGTGCTGGGGGTGGGTCAGGGGTAGTTTTCCGGGCTGGGGTGTGTCGGGGGTAGTTATCAGGGCTGGGTCGTGGGTAGTATTTCAGGGCTGGGGGGTGGTTCAGACTCGTTTTCAGGGCTGGGGGGTTGTGGGTAGTTTTTGGGGGTCAGGAGAAGTTTTCAGGGCTCAGGGAAAGTTATCCTGGCTGTGGGGGGGGGGGGGGGGGGAGCTAGTTTTCAGGGCTGGGGGGGTCGGGGTAGTTTTCAGACCTGGGAGTGAAGGTAGTTTTCAGGGCTGGGGGGGTCAAGGGTAGTATATTTTATTATGGGTAAGGGTATTAGGCTTCAGGGTAGGGGGAGCGGAATGGGGAGTTGTGGTAGTTTTTAGGGCTTGTGGGAAGGCGGGGTAGTTTGTAGGCCTGGGCTAGTTCAGGTTAAGGGACAGGGTTTAAGGCCTCAGAGCAGGAAGAGGGGAATGGGCAGTCTGGGTATTTTGTAGGGCTTAGGGGAGGGTGGGGTCGTTATTTAAAATGGGGGTTTGCTGAAGGGGTTAGGGTAGTTGTAGGGACAGTGCAAGGGGGTTGGAGCGGGTTGAGGTAGTGTTTAAGGGTTAGGGACTGCGTGAGGGTTGAGAGGCAGAAGGGGTATTTGGACCTCCGAGCGGGAGGGGGTCGGAGGGGAGTTTGTTGCTTAGGGCGGGGGAGGAGGGGTCTCAAATTTAGCCACACATACCCCTTTACCATTCAAGCCTTTACCACTAAATTACACGGTACAGGCATGTGTGGTAAAGGAATGCATGGTTAAGACTCATTCGTTGTTTAGGTGCGTGGTAGAGGCAACGTGGTTTATCCACTTGTGGTTCTATCATACAACCCATTTGAAGAGATTCAACTCTGAAAGAGAAATAAAGAGCTTGCGTTACATGAGGCAAAATAGAGCTTTTATAATTAATGGCCATCAGATCTCACAGTTAACAGGAGTATGTAAACACATCAAGTTAGCAAGACTTTTTTCCAGTTGCAGAAAACGGCGTTTATTGGTTTTATTTTTTATTTGGAGTTATCGGGGCACCTAGTGAATATGGTTACATCTTCAGTTACGTACCACACCACGCTTTTAAAGCAGATCAGATAATTTTCAAAAGAAAAACTCGGAGTGGATGTTACGAGAGTTACAATCGGGTCCATACTGAAGTCCCCGTAGCTATCGCTTCGCTACCCATATGTGTGCCTCTGTATCCCCAGTACTTGCAAGCCTAAACTGGCTGCCTATTACTTGTAATGGATGTAAACTGGAGAGGATTACCCAGAGGGAGTTGTACCAAAATACATCCAAACATTCTCTATCCTGAATAGAACTGTAGCAACCTGCTTGAATGTTACAATTCAGTTACAATTCAAAGATTGGCCCGTGCTTACCTAAAGGCTCCTCTGCATGGTTGACACAGCCTGGCGGTTGGTTACCCTTACTCTCACATTCTCCTTCTCCACTCGATATTGATTGTTAGAAGGCAAATAAAGGAGTTAAAATTGTTCTGAAAAACCTGGTACATTGTTAAAGTCTGAGCGCCAGCATTACAAAATACACAAAAAACAGAATTGGCTTGGTGGAAGATAGTCAGTCATGGGTTAAGCACTGCATTTACAAACTTTTAACACCAAAAATACCAGTTGCACAATTTAGTGAACGCAGAAGAGGTGGAAATTGGCTTTCCATGCCATGTTTGGTAGAAGGTACAGTCAAGATCTTCGTCTGCAGAGATATGTGTTCCACTCTGCCACTGTATCACACAAAAGCACTTGGAATGCAATGCCAGTCCACGGTGATGCCTTGCA
Organism: Lissotriton vulgaris; assembly: GCF_964263255.1. Lineage (NCBI taxonomy): Eukaryota > Metazoa > Chordata > Amphibia > Caudata > Salamandridae > Lissotriton > Lissotriton vulgaris. Next base: position 1,946,099,767 of record NC_141685.1, read on the forward strand.
GGGCTCTCATAACGGACAAGACTTGAGCAGCACTGTCCAAATTGAGGCAGACTATTGAATGAAATGTTTGTATTTTTTTCTGTGCTAGTTTTGCTCCTTGCCACCTTGAAACACAGCATTTAATGAAAATGAGTGATCGTCTCCTGCCCTTGCTACTTTTTAATGCACATAGAATCTTGATGTCTGTGTAACCGCATATCACAACTTTTTCTCCATTAAGAGTTCTTCCTTTTTTTCTTTTATTTCAGCGGAAGAATGCATCTCTTTTCTTCAGCATCGGCCTGCTTACTGTCTGGGGTGCCACCTTGCTGGGTGCCCGCTTGTACTGGATGGGCAACAAGCCACCGAGCTTCTCAAACTCTGACAACCCAGCTGCAGACGCGGACAGCCTTCTCGCGCGCATGCTGACTTTCCTGCACTTGCCAGGGAAGAATCTGTGGTTGTTGCTTTGTCCAGACACCCTCAGCTTCGATTGGTCCATGGATGCAGTGCCTCTCCTCAGAACACTTGGTGACTTGAGGAACCTTCACACTGTGGCCTTCTATGCTGGACTCCTCCTCCTCGTCTACATGAGCCTGAAGAGATCCGGTCCAGAGACAGCATGCAATGGGAAAGCCTTCACAAATGGCAAGCAGCATACTAATGGGCACAGCTGCCACTCAGACCTGGAGCAGAAGAGCCAGGAGCTCAAACCAAGCTTTGCTCCAAATGTAGAAAATGGCACAAAAAACCATGTGACCCACAGACCACAGCTTCCCTCTTCGGAGCAGATTGTTGTTTTTTCCTTGTCCTTGTTAATAGTCCCTTTTGTACCCGCCACAAACCTATTTTTCTACGTCGGCTTTGTGATCGCAGAGCGTGTGCTATATATTCCCAGTATGGGGTTCTGCCTTCTTATCACTGTGGGTATTCGAGCCCTCTACGTTAAAGCCCAGAAGCACTTACTCAAGCACTTCATTTTGTACGCCACAGCTGCTTTAATTTTTTTCTATGGGCTGAAGACTGTTGTCCGCAATGGTGACTGGCAGAATGAAGAAATGCTGTACCGGTCAGGAATCAAAGTGAATCCAGCTAAAGGTAAAATCAAGCTTTATAAACCCTCTCAATGCTTATTCTTCATATGCATGCACTGCTGACATAATGGGAACGCCGGCCAGAACTCCGTATGTGTGGTTTTTATGAAAAATGCTTGGTCCTAATGGCTACAGTTTCCTTACTTTACCCGATTAATAAGAGTCTCCCGCTTAACACAGCCTCCATTGCTTGAATATGCAGTATTTGTAGAGGTGCTTAGGACCTGGGTGGTCACCAGGACCACCGCCTGCCGCCACTGCCCTCCCAGCTCTTGCATTTCACCAAGAAGCAGCCACCAGTGTGTATGCAGGTATTTTTTGAAGTGCTTAAGCCAGCTGTCCCTCCACAATTAGAAAAATCAAAGTGTGACTTTTTATGTAAATACATAAAAAGCCGTCACTCCAACCCCCTGCTAAACCAGCATTCACGTTCAGGGCAAGTCACTCGCTCATGAAAATAATTCTTATCAAGTAAGCATAGAGTTTTTCTACAATACAAAGTTTCTGGTGGTTTATTCCTATTTTTTACATAAGCATTTTCCGGTTTTCTGGTCTCACGTCTTCTGATTTTTGTATTGTTTTCCTTATGACATTTTTTTTATTTTTTTTATTTCGAGTGAATATCCAGTGAAGAAAAAAACAAACTGTTCCCGCAGTATCCACTTTTGGATGTTGACGTTGAGGGTGGTTAGGCTTCCCAGACGGTTTTAGGAAAAGATAAACTTGACTTACCAGTAATATGGCCAAACCACACCATTCCTTTGTTTCTATCTGTGCATGTAATGTCTGCATACAGTCTCTGCATACAATGGGTGCTTTCATAACATCCACTGTAGTTCTGTGCTGTCGTACCTGTTGCCAATTATTGCAGTGTTAAGGCCCAAGAGACACCCGATTTCTTCATTATTGTTTTTTTGTATGGGTGACAATTAACATGTGTTTTCTCTGTATTCTAATTTTGATCACCGTTATTGTCTAAGCTATCCCCTTATCTCTTTGTTTTCATGCTGTCTAATGTGCTTATAATCCGTCATATGTTGACGGAACAAAATATAGTTCCTTGATTTCCCAGGCATTTGGCTGGGACACAGTTGGAAAGTTACATACCTGAGGCAACAGTGCTCCCCAGATGTGTTTAACCAGGTTATTCCAGCTTCCAGGAGCTGATGTCACCGCCTGTGAGAAATATCAAAATATCTACCAGTAAATATCTGGTCTGTAATGTACTCCTGCGATATATTTATAAAGCTTGAGTGAATAGGCACACTTACAAAGTCAGCAGTCATTTGTATATGTATTCTAACTTTAATTATATAATGCTCTTAGACACATCTGGGAATCTTCAGGGCACAGTTAAACTTGTCCAGAGGAGTACTGGGTGAAGTTCCTAGGTGTAAAGCGGGTGCAGGAAGCCCGGTTGGAAGCTGAGCACAAGTGAGGTTGTTTGAGTAGTTAGTGAAAGTTGATCAGGGATTAAAAATGTGTGCAGGCCCTAAATTGGAGCAGTTCAGATAAGATATCTGTGTTGTAATTGTGTCTGTTTTTTGTAGTTTCTTTTAAGTGTGTGTGCACCATGAGGCAGTCTGTGTGGGATCTTTAATGGCAAACCGTTTCTTATTTAGCAATCGTGGTTCCAGGCCTTTTCTGCAGCACTACTTTGTATTTGGGGCAGAGGGTCTAATACTGCTTCCTGCCATTTCAGCGGAGCTATACGAAGTGCTGTTAGGACAGTGGGTATATTTGGTCAGATGATTAGAAACTACAAATGTGTTTTATACTTGCTGCTGGTCATGGATCAGCTTCTTTTTTGAGAGCCCAACATACATTTTTGTAATGGTGGTTTAGTTTCAAAATTATGTAATCCTTGTAAATCGAGATCTTCCTGGGAAGATGGGGCATATAGGGTACCTTCTTTAGTGTACTCAGGTTGAGGATTATACCTATTTGGTCAATTTACAAGTTGAATCTGTCTTTGTAGAAGAGACTTCTACATTGTTGGTTCTGAAAGTTATTTGGTGTTTTGTTAAAGTTTTAAGGCTAATGGATGGGAATCATACGATGCAGGTCCTATTGCATAACCCTAACAAGTTATATTCCCTAGTGTTTCTGCTTCCCCTTTTCTTTCGGTACTGCTAGAGCACATCTGTGATTAAAATTCCAACCTGCTTATTAAAGTGGTTTAGTGTTCAGCTGTAAATGTTTATTCGGACTGGAGAAAGTACGGACACGCCTCAGACGTCATGTCAGGGTGATTTGGTTTACCATGACATTTCTACACAAAGAAAGGTGGAGGAGTCTTCTTTCTTTTGGTATATTATAATGCTTTCCTTTAAGGAGCTTAGTCTTCATAGTTGTTGGTGGTGATGAAGCATTCTCTGTAGTAGTGATGAGCTATGTATCACTGTGCTACCTCAGTCTTGTTAAAGAAAAAGTTAATTAAGTGTGCTTCTCTTGTTTTGTTTGGTAATTATATTTTAATACATAAAACCTAAGGGGGTCTTGATTGGATTTGCTTGTGTTGAGAGCCACCTTAATGCACATGTTGAAATAAACAATAGATTGAATCCTCAATCCATTACTAGATTAAGTTAAGTAGGCCATGCAGTGGAAGTCTCAAAGCAGCATAAAGTAGTTGTGTGCAGACCTTCCTTGTAGTGCATTATTGTAACATCCATAGTATGTTTCGAAGTGGGTTTGAGTTGATGAGCACCTCATGTTTTACACATTAACTTGCCATGCATTGGTTTGTATCCATACGCCTCCACCTTTCAAATATGTTGGGAATCATTGATGTAGGTAGGACAATTGCCTTGAAAAGAAGTTGAAGTTAAAATGTAGGGGCCGCCTAGGTTTAGCATAAATTGTCCCTAATAAAACCCTGTCACTGTTGACAGCATTGATTCATTTAAATGCCCTCTTTTGATGTCCGATGTTCCTTTAAAACTTTCCTGGAAACCTTCAGCAGTCAGGTTCTTGTTTTTATCCCAATACATGTTTAAAGTGACTGGCAACACTGATTCAGAGCCCTAACCGAATTTCGACTCATTGATAATCATTTATTATTTAGGAAAAAGGTGAAAACACATTTATTACCCAAAGCCTGATTAACTACCAAACTCTCCTCGCCACCGAATATTCTCACCCAAAAGAGCTTTCCTTTAGCTCCATGATATCCATTCGGATGAATGTCTCGGTTTATAAATAAATACATTTAAAAAAAAGAATTGTCTTCAGGTTGAGTTGGAGGCTCAAGAATACCTTAAAGTCAGATATGCCCTTCTAAGGTTCTTAGGTTTAAACTATGTTGACCACGTAGAAAGATGTCTTATTAGATTTACATGACATCTATATGTGGCTCTTGGATCTTCCTACAACCGCTCAGCCTCTGACTGTTGTCCCTTAATGCGCTCAAATGCCATATAGAAGCGGATGGTCTTTTTCTTTAACTCTGGCATGCAACGAGAACCCAAAGCGTTACATTTTCCCTCCTTTAGGTAAATCACCTGATCTGGGATTGTTCCTTTGGTAATCTCAGAATCAGCACAAGAAAGGTCATAAGAAGTCTTCTTCCTTGTCAAGAAAACGCTTGTGCTGATTGGACGGTCTGGAGTCTCTGCAGTTTATTTTCATGATGCCTGGCTCGACCTCCCCTTTGGAGCCGATTCCGGTCTTCATAAAGATTAAACCAGATTACTCCCTCCTTTTGCTGACCCTGGTTAGGTTGATGTCTTCAGTTTGTATATGGTTAAGATTTTCAGGACAGGCCCTTAGCATTCTTGTCCACCCCCATGTTTGGGTCCGATTTAGCTGGTACAGCAATTTCCGTAGACTCTGACCCAGAGGCCACCTGTCTCCTTTCTTCCTTAGGCTTTGTCACTACTTCCAAAGAAACACACAACCAATGTTCCATTTTTTTGACATCAGTGCTGCTTGTGTCACCGTTGCCGATTTTCGTACCATTTCCCCTACCTTAAAAGTTGGCTGATAGAATCCAATAGAGAGTAAGAAAGTGAAGACGATTTGACTATTAAACTTTACTGTTTCAGACTATTCAGCAACGCTGACACCCTTTTCGGATCCTTGGTGAACCTAAGGGTTGCCAGCAGTCTGCACCATTTTTTGCTGGATATGCCTTTATAAAACCTCTGACTCTGCTCAATCACCCCTCTGCCCCCAGCCTCCCCTCCAACACCAGCTCCTTTCCTGTTCCCTCGACTGCCCTGCTTCTGCTACAGCGTGCTGTCCAGCACACACCTCAATCTTGGAGGCAGAGTTTCTTGCCTTGCTGAATAAGGGTGCTATGAAAGGAGTGCATTTACAGTTTAGGGATTGGGATTTTACTCTCTTTATTGTGCTAAATCATCTCACCACACGTAGGAACTCCATCCCGAAGCAACAGATATAATCCTATTTCAATTGGGATGCTCCAGCGCTGCACTTTTTCTGATGACTCCGATGTGTGTCATCATTTTACTCCCCTACAAATAATTCTCTTGGTGACACCTTGAGATTTAACTGGTCATGGGTTCCACTTTTACACAAACCCCCTTTTGTCGAAAGCCCTGCAGAGTATGCAAGAGCAAGCTCAACACTAATTTGCTCCCCTTTTCCACACAGAGCGGGACCTGCTTATGAATCAGTACGGGTGGATCCCCCACTGCCCCAAAACCCCAATGCCTCTGACCTTACGGCTACATACAAGGAGGTTGAGTGATTGTAATTAGAAACCTTCTCTTTACCTACGGAAGTGACTTTCATTTTAGTTATCAGGAAACCTACTTCAAAATTTGTTTCTGGGCTGCTAACCAAAGTTTACTTGATAAGAGTTAGAAAGTTTGAACCCTTTCCAGTCTTGTCTTTCTGATGTTTTGTGCTGTGCTATGTGCAGCAGGGTTCAGAGGCCCCCACTGTGAAGGGTTACTTGACTGCACTGACTGCCTTCCTGTGCCTACCGAAACCACATACTTTGCATAAGTCGTCTTTGATTGCATGAGTTCCTTGGTTGATCTGCACTGGTCAAGCCCACCTCCCACAGGGTATTAATTGGGACTCGTTCATAAAGTGAGGGATCTGTGACAAGTACCCATAAGAAAAAGTTACTTACCCTTTGTAATGATATTTCTGGTGATACTAAATCTTCCCTTAGATTCCTCACCGCCATCCCTCCTTGCCTGTTGAGTTTGTGTTGTAGTTAAGATGTGAAGGTATGCAAACATTTCCTATGCTGTTTTAATGCTCTCTCAGCACTTTATAAACAATTATTTTGCACCATACGTTACAGATTAGTCCATTGATGAAACTGATGGTACCACCTGGAAGGGGAGATATTGCTCGGAGAGACGTTTCAGGGTCCAGTCTGGTACCTGGTTACATTCATAAAGTGAGGAATCTATGCAAACATATGGTATTAAGACCAGCTAGTCACGAAATGTGCCAGCTTGGTAATGCAAGCAACAAACCTTGCCCCTGTGTTTGGTTTGTGGTAGAACAGAATAGAATGCCAATTTCCCTATGGTGGCAAACCTCTCTCTCCTCTTCTTTGGTGTTACAGTGATTATCTTTCTGAGATCATGCTGGTAGTGTTCTGAACAGTTAACTTATACATTCGCGGATTGCCAATTGCATCTGACCACATTCCTCCATCATAAACTCCTTTGCATAAAAGCAAGCATTGGCGAAATGAATGAGTCTGTTTTGCTTTGTGAGTAACAAGCCAAACCCATTAGATTAGTTAATGTTTATATGCAGTTGAAAGAGGCCACTGGGCGTGTTTAACAGTAACCGTATGGCAGGACAGATACACCGTTGGGCATGCAGATGGGTGTGAGCAGTGTCCCTGCAGAAGGGTTATAGAGCCACCATGGGTGCCATCCCTGCGGCATGGGAGAAGAGATACTGGCAGTGTGCTCTATCTGGGTGGCATCGTGGCAGGAGAGAAGTTATTGAGCAGCGAATACATCTGAGCTGGCTGGTGCCTTGAAAGGAAGTAGCAGCTTGATAGCAGGGAGAGGAGCATTAAGGTACTGAATGTGTGATGAGTAATTGTATTGGTCAGAAAACAATCAGCTGTTTTATGCTGGACTATACATTTCAAGTGTAAAATCGTCCCGCATGCAGTATCTGTGGAGGTGGAAATATACGCCAAACAACCAATAGAATATTGGTTAGATTAAAATACTCCTGTTGCTGATACCAGATGTGCTACAATGTTGGAAGCCAATACCAGAAGAACTCTTAACTGAATAAGGCATTGTCTGAAGGGGCTGACAAGCCCACTAGCTAGGTGAATATTCTATTTTTTTTGTAAAGGCTTGCATGAGCGGGAATGAGAGAACGGGTAAACCTTACCTGGTGTCCGTTCTCGCTTAAATACTTTCCCAGATACACTTATTTTTAGCACCTTGGGTCATCCACTATGCTGGTGGTTTGACCATTCACCTGATCAGTCACACCTGTTCTTTAATCTTTTTATCATCCTACTGTTGTCAATTGCATAAAAACTGGCACTTTAAAAAAAAAAATACCTGTATGCTGTTTCTTTATGAACCATATCCGTTGTGCATCTCCATAGATTCCAACCTATACCCCCCAGCTATTCCCTGCCTTCTTGCCACAGTTTCTTCCTACTTTTCTCTCCTAATTATACCCGAACCATGCTCAAGTTTCTTGCTACTGTTCACTCATCAGATCTTGTCTTGCAATCTAGTTCTCATCTTTCTTTAACCTATTTACAGTGCACACTTTATTTCTGCCTCCTCAGGAAACAAAGGTATCAGTTTCATACCCCGCGTTCTAGTCTTTTCTGTTTCTATTCTACCACTTTGAATGTTCTGACCCTTTGTGGCTTCTGGACCTTTCACTACTTAAAAGCCACATGCTTAGAAACTGAACCTGAAACTTTGCCCTTGCTGAACAACTAGCAAATATATTTACACCATTCTGATACTTTGGCAGTATTAAATGGAGCAAACCCTTGTTGCTCCCATGCAAATATCAACTGAATTAATTTTATCCGATGTTTAATATAAAAGGAAGTTTGACGATACATTTCCTTTACTTTCCAAATGCAGAGATGGGACTAAAGTTGAGGCAGAAGCAGTTATATCTATTTTTATCATAACGTTTTTTTTTAATAAGGCTGTAAATTGCCATTATTCTTTTGGTGAAAAGTCCGCTGCAAATGTAAAAACTTTACGAACTAAAAAGTACTACATATGTTTAGCAGATGATGCGCAATCCATTTTCTCCATTTTCCTCTAGTGCAAAAAACTTTCTGTGATATGATCTGGAGTAAAATGCCTCATTCCATATAACACCATCATAAAATGGGGAATCATGGATTACTCATGTTTTTGCACCTGTCCAAAGGTTCTGTAATACTACTATATTACTTACATAGACCTTTCATAGTGGCTGTTGTGTTTACTCACCATGTTGAGAGTACCTCCCATTTAATGTCCACTTTCAACCTTTCCTGATCTTTTATTTATAAGCCCTAAATATTAGCAGTTTTGTACATGCACCGGTTGTGTATGTTTTGGAATTGTGTTAGTTACTGTGCTCCTTTGCATTGTATTTGTTTTCACATGATGATTATAGGGGTCTATGTTACTTCTTCAGGTGTGCGATGGGTTTCAGACAGAGGAGGGCTAGAAGGGACCTTTTCATAAAGGTCCAGAAGGAGGAATCTGAAAGAAGTGAAGAGGACATTTCCCCCATACTGGTTCTTACGTGGAAATGAATGAAACTTTGCAGGAACAAAACTGTGAGGTCTGGTCGATGCCCAGTAGAAAAATAATGTTCAGAGCAGGTATCATCTGGAGGTGGAAGACAACGATTCCTGTTTGATTCGATTTCTTAGAGGCCACACTATTTTCCTGCCACGGCCCCGCTCTTCCCTTCCCCAGCGTGGGAATAGGAGCAACAGTCAGGATGGGGAGGACCTTCAATCTACACATGAGCAAATGGTAATAATAATTTTTAAAAAGTTGAGACACTCGAATACGAAGGAGAAGATGATAGAAGGTGGCGGCTTGGCAAGTGATAAAAGAAACAAATCCCTCTGCCTCCCGTTATATCCTTTCTGGGAAAAGCAAGCAAAGAGTTTTGAAAACATAATCTGGCCAAGAAGCAACAGCCCCAAGCCTAAGCCCCCCGTCAACTCGCCCTACTATTTTTATTTTGTCTTCACCCTTAAAAATAGAGCTTTTCTTTACTTTGCAATAAGACCAGAAGACTTTCCTGGTATATTCAACGCCTCGTCAGAGGTAAAAGTATACCGTCCCCCACCCCTTCACGCTGGCACAGCTGTAACATTTGTGATGGAGCTCCTGTTTTTTAAAATGACGTTTGTTGATTATCCACTCCTATTCTCTGCTAAAAATAAAGTAAAATCTATAAGCACAATCTAGTTATTCCTTGTGTGAAGGGCGTTTGTGTGGAGTTTTTATTTTTGTATGTTACGAAATAGACGTACCAAAAAGAAGTACAGCAACCGAATGGCAGAATACAATAACACATTTTACTGATAAAATTTCTATTGTTGGACCGAGCGGCAGTAATTTCATACGGCTGACATATTTACCGTGCAGTTATATTGGAGTGCGGCCTCACATCTGCCATACATTATGGCACTGACAGACTGTAAATTGTTACCCTCCAGAATATGTAGCACTGTGAGCGCCGGTTCATGGATGCATTGTGTGTGAATGCATTTAACTATCCTTTCTGATCTTCGAGTGTCTGCAGTACATTTGGGAAACCTTAGTTTGAAACAAATTGGATATTTCTGCCAAAAAACTCAAAATTATTGGAAATAAGGTAGTTAGCATGTGTTTTGTGAGCCACAGTTGCACGTTTGTGGAAACACATGCTTGCACCAGTTGGGGTGGTTGCTTGAGAACAAAGACCAGTCTGAAAATTCCCCTGCCTGTACAAGAGAAACCAAATACTGTCGGCAATGCTGGCATGTGCCTGCAGCAGGGTTCAGGGGGGTCATGGCATTGCACCTGCTGGCTCCCTCTTAAAGTTGGTGGATAGTCCAGAAAGGAAATACAAACCCGCTAGCCCTTATGAAGTGTGGGCAGCACAAAAGACCGGCCCCTTACCCAACCACAAAACATCATTGCATAGTTAAGATCCACAGTGCATTGAAGACCTCTGGCACCGTCTGTATTGCGCAGACCCTTCCCAACAAAATTGCTGTCCTGCCGAATAAGCAATTGGAACTGTCTTAAAATACTATTTGCAGATTTCCATTTATTATTTTTTTATTTTTGAGTGAGGAAAAATAAAAATACAGTTTAGCAAAAAGAATATAAGCACCATATTTTTACAAATGGGAATATTCAGATTAGCTTTTAAACCATATAGAGAACAAAAGGTGAACTGCTCCCGACCACTCATATTTGGACATTATTTACAGCATTCTAAGGCCTGTAACCCTGTCCTCTCATTTATGAAATGTCTTATTTGTCGTTAATGTGTTTTTCCCCATGCAAAAGATTCTAAGAATTCCATGCCACGACTGGTCAGCAAAGGGAGACACCACCTCCACCCACCTTCCAGTCAGATGGAGTTTAGCAAATACAATGAAACTGAATAGAGTCTGATTTTATTTATCTAATTTTATATAGCAGGAACTAGACCCGAGGATATCAGTACTTTCTAGAGATATCACAGGAGAAATAACAGGAGATACGTGTGAAGTAAATAAAAATACATAGTGACACTATATAAAAATAGAATACAATAGGATAGATATGTAAAAGTTTGTATGGGAAATGTATTGCAAATCCTGCTTACATTCTCAATTATTTGACCAGTCAGTGTGACTTCAACACTAACACCGCTTCTGAGCAAAATCCTCCTCTGAATCAAATGCAAAGGACATACAGTAAACTAGGGTATGATGATTAGGTCACAGTAACCTCTTTATACAAGAGGCTCAACTATCTTGTGTTATGGATTGACCTGTGCCCTTGTCAGAACATGACACAAGTTGCTCTTGGTTCGTTGAGTTTGAGGCTTATAATGACAGAATGAGGGCTTTTATCCTTCATGTGCTCCTAATCCTATCGGTGATTATTAAAAGTGGGTATGTTAATTGTTAGAGAGTAAGTAAAGCACTGGTACCAGCTGGGTGTGGCACAGATCCAACCACATCCAAAGAGAACAATGTCTGATCACTTATTCATGTTTTAAAAAAAAGTAAAAATAGAGATCGCTATCTCATCCAACCAGGGTTTTCGAGGAACATGATTATAATGAATGATTGAGTGGGTACCTTAAAAAACTATGCAGATAATAATTACTGGCCCTTATGTCTCCAAATAAAATAAGCCTCTGTTATTGTATATGAATCCTATTTGTGTGCCCTTTGCATTTTTTTCCATTTCGAAGTAAAACTGTTAATAAATGAAAGAAACCCCCTTAATAACCTTCTGGCACCTAATGTGGACTATATCGGATTATAAGCATTACTCTATTTTTTCTCAAATCTTTTTTATTAATGTCAAAAAGGAAGCCAGAACTAAGTAACAGAAATGGTAAAGCCAAAACACTCAATTATTCAGTACCAAGTTCCTAGCCATCGTCGTATCCCTCACTAATGATCTCAAAGATTCAACCCACCATATAGTGGAACCCTGAGTAGGGAACCAAAGGAAAAAGAAGTGGGGCACCGGAGAGACACAGCCTCCGAAAGTAGCTTAAAAAAATACTCATATGCCATCTCCCCCGACCTTCATACAGGCATGCAAAACCTACCCCCATTAAATCCAAGGAGACTAGTCATCACAAGAAATCAATGTTTTTGATCACCCATGCTGTTCTATATGGACCTACCCACCTCAGCTGATGACAGCATAAATGTATTTTCTCGAAAATTCACAATCAGTTTGAAAATCAGATCAAATCCTCTATGTCCTGAAGGCTCAACTTAAAAATATATATATATATATGTCCAATTGCACCATTTTCCTTGGCAAAGCATCAGGGCAGAGTCTTCATTTTAATTGAATTAACACAGCCCAGCATCAAAGGGGTACATTAAACCACCATGTCTAATTAAATAGTGGCACATGATCGACTGCCCAAAAATGTTATGATCCATTGGATAGGATCAAAACCAAAGGGGATGATGGACGTGCCAGCACTCACTCTCAGTCAACTGATCTGGGTTTAATCTATCATCATTCTTTAGCTCACTCCACCACCCCAACTCATACAATTGAGTCGATTGGATGGGAGGCCTTTTTTTTTGTTTAAGAAATTTTTATTAGCATTTTAGAATAAATACAAGACATATGTCATATGAAATGTGAGACAAGATAATATCAAAAAGAAGTACTAAAACATATGCAATGAGTAATAAAATGAAGAATGAAATGATCCCAGAAAGAAGACAGAAAGGAGAAAAGAGAGAAATAGGAGAAAGAGAAGAGAGGATAGAGGAAAGAACAAAAGGAAAGAAAGGGGCAAGAGAAGGGAAGGGAAGAGAGAAGGGGGAGAAGGGAAAGAGAAGTAGAAAAACTGAGAATCAATCAAGAAGAGATTTGGAGGAAAGATAAGTGGTAAAGGGAAGCCAAAGGAGATCAGATTTGATCTTCAAGGGATGGGAGGCCTTTTTAAAGGTCAGAAATTTGCAGTTTTTTTAAATAAGGTTTGCAAGCAATCATTGGATTTTATCTGTGTGTTAAGGCAATGACCTAAACTGTGCCTAAACTCCTTGTAGAGTTGATCCAGGCTGTGCATTACTCTTTCTGGGTCAAAGGAATTGGCGCCACTTCATTTTCAAACACCTGGTAAAACACATCCGAAACCTAGAACAGCGAAATCCCTGTGTACGACATGAAGGATGCAATTACTTGTTCAGTATACAGAGCAAAACATCGGGGTGATAGGTGACACTGTGAATTTGGAATAGATCTGGCAAAGTTTTGTTGGTGCACATTGCAGCGGAAGGACATGTTTACCTTTTATGGATGAGAGGAAAGTTAAACGCCCTACCTTCTCGACATCCAGGTTTTCCTTTCAAAATGAATTCATTTGAAATCCACCAGTTTCACAGTTATATAGTGATTCTTTTTGACAAATTGTTGTATCATTGTAGGCGAGTTGATGCACATAAGTGTTCCCAGCACACTGATTACTTGAATATGGTAAGTCACATCAGCAAGGGAGCAGCTAGTTGTTGACATTGTCATTTGTTTCGTACAGCAAACCATGTCTATCTAGGTATTTGTTAAGAGCAGTACAATGCCAATGGGTGTCCTGTCACTACGCTTATAGTATAAGAGAACAGGAAATAAAAATATTAGTTAAAGTCAAAGAAGTCAAGTTTGTAGGGACGTCGGAAGATGCATGTGAGTAGACATAGCTCTTATGGAGACAGACAGTAGATTCTAGTGTACAACCCCAAGATAGGACTAAGTACTGCCCAAAGGTAAGACTTTGTTATCTTGCAACGGTGAAGATGAGAGGAGTGGTGGTACAGGGGTGAAATATATTTTTGAAAGTAAAGTGGACCTGTATTTTAATATGTTTGATGACTTATTCAAAGAGATTTTCATAAGATCACATTAGGTACTAATTCAGTTTGGGCAGATGAGCCACCAAGATTGCCTGGGCAGATTGCAAGGGATGCGGACAGCGTTGTTCTTTATCACTTAGAGTTGGGCGAATGATGACTTTGACAGAGCCACAGTGAGAGATAATAGATTGAATTACAGTTTTCCTGCAGTTTTCAGGAAGGAAAGGAAGATTTGTATTCACTTAGCAAATATATTAGAAGCAGGAAGCAGGAATGTGAGTAAATGCATGGAGGAGAGTGCTTTGTTGAACTACACTCCAAAATTCTTTACTGAGGTAGAGGATGTCAGTAGGGGAAGCAAGATCTGGTGGCCACCATAAAGCTGTCCATACAGAGGAAGCACTCCTAGAATCAGGACTTCTGTCTGCTCAGAGTTTATTTCAAGTGAATTATCCCTCATCCAATGAGCTACATTTTTTAGACAAGTGCAGAAGGGCGATTGGGCATCATTTCTCTTATTATCTATGCTGATCGTCAATTGAGTGTCACCCGTGTCGGCTAGGAGAGAAAGGCCAGGAGAATTAATCAATCGAGCCAAGGGGACGACGTCCACATTGAAAAAAGTAGGGCTGAGCGATGAGCCCTAAGAGGATGCCTTAGAGGAGAGACTTTACTGGGGGTACTCAAGAAGACAGAGGAATATGGACAGAGCAAGACTGGAGCCATTTAAGTTAGTGCCTTTTAGTGCCTTTAATACTAGTTGAGGGTAGTAACAATGGAGTGAGATATTGTATCATACGCTGCCAGGCGGTACAGAAGAAGGAGAGCCTCAATGCAACCTTGCTCCACCTATAGCTGGAGTTCATCTAAGGCAGCCAGTAGGGCAGACTTGGTACTGTGAAGTATTCTGAATCCTGACTGGGAGGAGTCAAATGCATTGTCAGATTTAAGGAAGTGCACAGCTGTTTGTTGACATGTTTTTCTTGGAGTTTGTTAGGAAAGTGTAACAGCGAAATAGTTCAGAATTTGGAAAGAACAAACAGATCAGCAGTATGCTTTTATAGAAGAGGCACTTCAAGAGCATTTTTTCTGGCAGTAGGAACCTCTGTTAGGGACTTATTAGAGAGATCAATTAGTGCATGCGTAAGGCAATGACTCGGGGAAGTGAGGAATACAAGTGAGCTTAGCAAGGATCCGATGAAGAGCTCATTGAATGGATTATACAGACCTGCTGTCTCAGAACGAGAGATTGGGTGAGAAAATAAGAGAAGCAGGAGATGAGTTTGGGGCTAAAGATGTCAAGTGTGTTTGCGAGCGAAGCAGTAGAAATGAAGTACTAGTGGTTTTAACCTGTCAATGCATAGCTCTAGACATAGGGGACTGGAGTATTAGGAGGGATTGGCTAAGTGGTTTACAAAGTTGAACACAGCTCTGGCTGAGTTCCTAGACTCCAAAATGCAAAAGGAGAAATAAGTAACTTTGGCGGATTTGAGTTCCTTCTGGTAAGTCTTAAGAGCAAGTGTATGGTTGAGTTTTGCCGCCTGGTCATTATCTTTCCAGCAGCTTTTCTCCGGGGCTTTGCATTGACATTTACAAATATCGAGCAGAGGTGTGTTCTGTGGGGTGGTAGGTTTGGCATGATAGGACACAGTTGGTTTTAAAGAGCCAACTCATCTAGAGCACTGGAATCCCAGGTGGTGAAATTGTCAGCACTCTCTTCCATGGTAGAACACAGACCAAAGTGTGGAACTGTGGACCAATGTCAACCCGAGGAATGGCTGAGAGAACAGTGGAAGGAACTCCTGGGGGAGGTGGTGTGGAGGGGTTTATGAAGCGTGAAAGGCACCCCGAAAGGGTCAGTCCACTGGAAAGGAGTGTGATAGATACTTTAGTAGTAGAAATGTTACAGAAAATTGGGTCAGAAATATGATACCTGAGATACTTTGTTGAATGTACCACCTGAAGAAGACCTACTGCAACCTCAAGCTGTATGTGGTGTGTCGTTGTGGATGGTCTATGCAGGCATTACAATCTCTTAAAATCAGATATTTAGACGACTTGGGTATGTAGATATAAAGAGATTAATCAGTTGGTTGCCTATCTGAGTGGCAGGGCTTGATGGTCGTCAGCTAAGGCTCCAGAAAAGATGCGGGGTGGAGATATAAGAATCTGAAATAAGAGTAATTCAGTGACATTTGGTGGAGGTGGGGAATAAGAGCTGTGCAGGGACCTTCGAAAATTATTGCATTTCCTCCCCCAACTTTGAAGGTCAGTCTACATGTAAAACTTCGTAGGAAGGAAGCAAGGAGATTGCTATAACATGGATAGATCTATTGCAAAGTCATGTTTCCATAAGGAAAATAATTGAGCTTTGTACATTTGCATTAGGATCAATATTTCATTGATGTTATGTGGTAAGGATAAAATATTGAGTAATAGGCTTGGAAATAGGCTTTTATTGGAAGTTATATGATAGTGTGAGAAGCAGTGGGAATGGCATGTGGTCCCAGGCACGGGCGAGGGTGGACTTCATGTTGAATGTGGTTTCCTGAGGAGAGAATATTTAAGGGCATCCCTGCAATAGGTTAATATGTGGGCACTATGATGCACCATTTATGGCCCTGGCTGAGTAGTGAGTGGGTGCAGACAGGCTTGCTTTAGGCACAAACCCTTGTCTCCTCCTCCTCATCAGCATCTACCTTAAGAGGCTTTTACTCAAGTAAGATAACAGTGTCAGAGAGATGCGTGGCATAGCAATGAACCATTCCTTCCCCCCCTTCACAGCTAACGTCCATATCAAAATTTTATATGTTGGCCAGTTGCGAACTACCAAATGTGTACCGGTGTAGTCCACTAAGCAACCAATGGATAATACCACTTTTTCAACACCATTCAAGTGAATCTCAAACTTGAACCTAAAGCAAACTGTTTTTTTTTTATGTTGTATCGAACATTTTATATGTAGCTGGACTGGACTGTAGCTGATTACATGAGTCAGAAGAAATCTAAACAATGGAGAAGGGCGTAGATCAGGAGCATGGATTTTTTATGATTTTTGTGAAAACTTCTTATTACTTCGCCTCCCTCACTCTTGTGTCCCAAGATTTCCTGTTGCTGGTTGATTGGGCAATCTGACGAGTTCCTGGACAAAGCAGCCCAGGTATCTTCCAGGGCTTGCTTTTGCCCTCAAACTGTCTGTTAGACCTAACTTGTCCAGTGGGTTTATTCTCAGATTTTATGCATTTTGGCCTCTGTTTGCACCCTGTTTTTGTTGGTTTTATGACACTGGGCACTTTATCACTGCTAATCAGTGCCAAAGTGCACATGCTCTCCCTGTAAATTGTGTTTATAGATTGGTGATTCCATGATTGGCATGTTTGATTTACTGGTAAGTCCCTAGTACAGTGCACTGTGGGTGCCTAGGGCCTGTAAATCAAATGCTGCCAGTGGGCTCGCAGCACTGATTGTGCCATCCACACTAGCTGCTTTTCAACAGAGTCTCAGGCCTGCCATCATAGTGTCTGTGCACAGTTTGGTACTGCCATGTCGACCTGGCAAGTGCACCCACTTGCCAGGCACTAACCTTGCCTTTTCTTACATGTGAATCACCCTATGATAGGCCCAAGGTACCCCTTGTGGGCAGGGTGCAGTGTATGTGAAAGGTACGACATGCCCTAATGTAAGTGGCATGTCCAGATAGTGAAATACTGACCATTTTCTTTTTCACTATTGAAAAGCTATCTGTCCCATAGGATAGAATGGGGAATTTACTTATAACATTTTATAAGTATAACTTCCCATGGGAAAATAGAGTTTGGTATGCCTGGACTTAGAATATAAAATGCTTCTTTTAGTAAAGATGATTTTTATATTGTGTGTTTGAAAATATCACTTTTAAAAAGTGGGTATTTTCTTGCTTAACCATCCTGTGTGCCTCTGCTGGTTTGTGTATTATCTGTCGGGCTTTGGCGTGACAAGGGCTGGGGAGGTGCATTCTCTCAGAAATCCACCGAGGGGGTTGGAATTGATGTGTGTCCTGCCTTTCCTGAATGAGTAAGGGCTGGGCTGTATAGACTTGGGCTGCATTAAAAGTAGGGGGATGAGTTCTCACTAATACCTGAATAGTCCCAGTTTGCATTTAGAGTGGTGGACAGAGATTTCCCTTGTACCTGAATAGGCCCTGTCTGCCTTGGACAATGTTGTCTCCACCTCCTTCCGGGCAGCTGCACCAGAGAGGACAGAACTGGTTTTGGCTGGGGAAAGAGCTTCTCAGCCACCAGAGATTAAAGGAATGTGTGCTATTAAAAATAGGGCCCAGGCCCCTGAACTTAAGATTACTGCTGAGCTAAGGAACATGCTAGGAAACAGAACCAGGAAAGCTGGAGGAGGAGTAAAGCCCCTGTGCTGTGTGCTGTTGAGGTTGGCCTGCAGTGGTGGCTTCTGTCTTGGGCAGGGAAAGGACTGGACTGTGATTCCAACATCCTGCTGTTCCTTTTCTCCAAGGGCTTTAAGTAGAGCTTGCCTCCTGTTGGAAGTCTCTGGGACTGAAAAGACTTCAAAGATCACTGCTTGGAATCACGAGGAACCTTTGCCAAGAAAAAGAGCTGGAGAAACTGAGAAGGAGTACTGCCCCTTTGCGGTTTGCTTTCTGGGGTTGGCCTGCAGTGGCTTTTTCTGCCAAGGAAAGGACAAGGACTTTGCTATGTGCTGTGTCCCATGCTTGCGGAGGATCTCCAAGGGCTTGGAGTATAGTTTGCCTTCTGTTCTGAAGTCTCGGGGACACAAAGACTTCACCACCAGCTCTCCTGAACTTCCTTGCTGGGAGGTCTGACCTGCTAAGAGGTGCCTGCTGCTGTTTTAGACTTCTGGAGGATGTTTGCCGCTGGGAGCAGACAAAAGTAACGCAACTTCGAGAAACACAACACATCCGCACCTGTTTCCGACGCATCGCCAAAGTAATCGACACAGCGCCTTCCGTGGCTCGAGAAATTGCAGCACGCCGCAAATCCCGTACACTGATCGCTGAGATCACTGCACCAATTTTGACGCAGTCCCTGCTGTGCGGCTGCAAGAATCAACTAATCGTGGGACTGCGGCTGGAGAGAACAATGCAGCGTTGTCGCTGCCACCGCATTGAGACCTGCCGCATCTCCGATCCTCACACATCGCAGCTGGGCACCTTGCAGGCAAGAACACTGGGGTCGCATTAAGAAACCGAGGCATCACCTCCCCTTCAGTAAGGAACCAATGCATCACCGCCCCTGCGTGGCAGTAAGGCGCCGACGCATCACTGCCCCTGAAGTAAGGAACTGACACATCACCTTCCCTGGGCGTAAGGAACCGATGCATCACCTTCCCTGTGACAGTTTTTGTTTGTGTACATGGCGCATCCAAGGTACTTTGTGTGAAAAGTGTTGCATCTGCAATTTGCTTTGAACAGAACTATTTTTACCTTTCAAAAGTCATATTTTAAATACTGTATTGTGGATTTTTGTCGTTTTGGTCTTGTTTGGTTTAGATCAAGATTACTTATTTTTCTAAACTGGTGTTGGGTCCATTTGAAGTGTTTTCACTGTATTACTGTATGTGTTCACAAATGCTGTACACACTGCCTTGAAGATAAGCCTGTCTGCTCGTGCCAAGCTACAAAGGGGGTATTTTAGAAGGGTTTCCCCCTTACCCTGAAGGGTCTTTACTTGGACAAAGGTGCAAGTCCTTGCCAACTAGAGAACCCCATTTCTAACACTGTCCCTGAACGGTTAACAGTTGTAGAGATTTGAAACCGGAAGCAAGCTATGTTCATTTGCAACATTCATTGGACAGCTTTTAAGGTGGGATTGAATCTAATTGAAGGCAGAGGGTTGGCTAGATGAAATAACATTGGAGTATGAGGGTAGGCTTAATATTTACCCTCTAATATGAAGTGCGGTCCATTGGTGGGGTGTAAACTGGTGAAAGACAGGCCAGAGTGAAAAGCAAGGTGTCAGTGGGTTTCTTTGCAAATAAAGGGTTAGGTGCCTTAGAATCTTTTCGACAGGTTGTTCAGGGTGGAATTCAAATTGTTTAAAATATGAAATTGTCATGGCAGGCCCCAGGGATTTCTTTACCAGAGTCTAGGTTTTGACACTTACTAATGGGCTTTCGTAACTTGAGCAATACGAGCCTCTTCGAGTCTGGTACTTGAAATATTGCAGGCTTAGGGACAGAGCATGATAAACAAAATGGAGGGTTTAGTGACCCGGGGTCCATTAATATACGTTTGCTGTCTTTCCTCTTGTGCTTAATGTTGTACAGTGCTCTCGCCTGAGTGTCAGACTGTCCACCCGAGCAAACCTGTTTTTCCTTTTCTGTACTATTATGTCCTCTTAAAGTACCTTCCCGGTCGATACACTTGTTAAAATGGAAGCTGCTGAGGGGGTCGTAACTGCGCAGCAGTGAGACCTGCTCAAACCATTGCGCAACAGGAAATTGTACAGTGCAGCAAGGACGTGGTTGCAGTCACAGGCTTGTTTGCTACACCCAGCCTAGTCTGGAGCACGGACTGCGTTCATCACCAGGCAGACTGAGCTGCCGCGCAGCCCTGGGGGATTCGTCAAAGAATAAATCAATGCAGCTCAGCATCGGAACACTTTATCTCTACGGACGGCTATCCGTTTCCCTAAATGTATGCAATGACAGATCCTTGTTTCTGTTAATGCCCAAATAACGGTGGTTGTCATATTTATGCGGCGGGAGCATTGAAGTGCCTTGAAGCTGCAGGTCTGCCCTGAACCAGTAGTAACAAAAGTGAAACAGATCCAAAGCATTGACACTGCCGCGTAATTCAAGAGCTCTGTTCCATTCAGGCAGATCAACGGCCGTGTTGAGGTTTCAGGTCAACTTCAGTCTATCACCGGCACTAATTACAGAACCGGACTCTGGCGAGGAAGGTGGGTCAGTGCCTGTGGGGGCACCGCCATTTCACAAGCTTGATATTTTGACGGGTTAGATGTGTCAGCCAAGGATAGAGAGAATAATGGAGCGGCATTATATTTTTTTCAAATAAAGAAAGCTGTTTTATCCCGTCTCCTTTTTTTATTTTTGTAATTTTTTTTGCTTAACCCGACTTTGTAGAATCCCAAATGAAGTTAGAGACAACAATATAGGCAGTTATTCTGTTTGATATACCGGATGATATTATTTTTATTTCACTTTAAGAACTATGGCATCGGTAGAATATCTTACATAATTACCTTAATAAATGGTTATCCTTTTCTTCAGTAATAATGACAGACTGCAGCCCCATGAACACTTTTTATTATTTTTTTTGCAACATCTGCCAAACCTCCTTACCAGACCTGGTTAAATTGTTCACCTTCACCGTCACCTGTTATAACTATGCAAATGACATGTACATCGTTCTAAAAATGGTTGGCCCATAGCACCTCTGCAACTCAAAACTTGATGACTGCCCTTTGTGCCACAAATACTTGAATGATGTGTTTCAATCTAAAACTCAACTCTGCAAAGATAGCCTCCTAACCAGCGGACAATGGCAAAAGTGCCTGCCTCCCCGCTACATGACCAGAGGAATTCCAAGCCCCTCCAACGAGATTAATAAATGTCAGAAACCTAGACGTAACCATAGATTCTGAACGATTCTTAATGCCACATGTTAACAAAGATCCAAAGAGTCCTTTCTACTTAAAGAAACACTGTCATAATATTCTTATACCTTGATACCCAAAAGCTATCCCCACACTCATAGTCTTCAAAATTTACTATGCCAACAGCCTATACCTTGGCATACCCAGATTTATAACATGCAAAATACAGCTAATCCAAAATGGTGCTGCGAGACTCCTTGTCCATCGTCACAGAAGACAAAGCATGCATCCAGTACTGCAATCACTCCACTAGCTACCTATAGCTAGAAGAGTGGTTTTCCAGACACTCTA
Source organism: Lissotriton vulgaris (assembly GCF_964263255.1). NCBI lineage: Eukaryota > Metazoa > Chordata > Amphibia > Caudata > Salamandridae > Lissotriton > Lissotriton vulgaris. The sequence goes on from NC_141685.1 coordinate 1,946,121,309, forward strand.
TGGTGAGCACAGAGCCTCCTAAGGGAAAAGAACATTCAGGTTACATTCAAGAAATACAGCAAGACAGCACACTGTCCTGGAGAATTGCACCATGGAGCCTGATTACCACCTTACCAGAAGAAGTCGGTAAGGTACTCTGCTTTCTCAGTACAAGCTGCCAAACTTTGGAGCTCGCTACCAGCCAATATTTGAAGCATTTAGGAGCATATGAACTTCATAAGACAGCTGAAAACATGGCTATTTCAAAGTTAACTACTTCATTTCTCATCTCCAGGGCAAATCCTGTAAAGATAATTGCACCAACCAGCACACCTCTTTCGATATCCAGGTATGCTAAAAAGGGATGATCTATGGCTAGCCAGTTTATTGTAAAATAATATCAATTTACCTATAACCCTTCTTCTGGTCGACAGTAATACCAGAACACTCATTATGCAACTTGTTAATCCATGTACACTTACATAATGCCTATCTCCTGTGGGTCTTGTCCATCACCCAGTACTGCACTAGCCCATAAACCAGCCAACACCGACTGAACGGGCATTGAATAACTGAAAAGATCTGTTGCATATTGCTGGCCAATCAGAGGACTCAAATGTGGCCCACACTGCAAGTCCCAACTAGTTACACACTATGACTGTTTCTCTACATCTCACAGTGAAATTAACCCCTTTGCTGCAAGGGTAATTCCCACGCGGTGCGGGGTGGGGGGTCCGCGGCGCAGCTGTGCTCGTGACGAGCCCAGCTAGTCACGACTTACAGTGGAGCTGTGCTCATGACGAGCTGGGCTCATCACAGACCTGCCCACTGATAAATTCTCCCGCACAGGCTGGGAATTAACCGCGCGTGGGAGGGCCGCTGCCGTTATGACGAGCTCAGCTCGTCATGAGCACAGCTCCACTGTGACTCTTGACGAGCTGAGCTAGTCATGAGCTTGGAAGGGTTTAAGATACAAGCCCATCTCAGTAGACTCTCCACCTTTTCTCTTTCCAACCATGCCTGCTAAGGGCCATAAACTTTAAACAAAATACCAGGTTGGACAACCCAGTGGAGTGAACAGTGTAGAAGCTATGAACATGTGAAATATCATAAAGGGACATGCAGGGCTGCTCAAAGCTGCCAGCTTACTGAAAACCATAAACTGCTAGTCTCTCTTACGCTCACACACCGCTTCATCGACCACCCTGCTAAGCGCTGCATACCCATCCGAGGAAATGTCCCCACCTCATTGTATATAGCTTTGTGGACTACACCTTGTTGTTTTGTGACATTTCGTTCTGTCTCACTTCGTTCACTTATGTCACGTTATGCACCTTGTCACTCATGTGAGCACCTGAAACGCCTTCCTACATGTTAAGAATTGAAAATAAATGATTTTCTATATGTTTACATACATATTCTGCTCCCAAGCGTGACTTAACTAAACGCTCGAGTTCCTTAGGACCTATTCAGCCACCATTGAACCATTGTTTTTCTTAAATACGCATACCATGACAACTGCACCTCAGTAGTCATCACACACAATTTGGAAACACTTCTCACATAGGATAACAAATGAAAGACAACACTCTTCAATTCACACTCCCTCCATAGCGTAGCTTGATGCCTATGTAGGTAAGGGAAAAAATGCCCCCACAAAAGGTTAAGTACTGTATGAATGCTGCTGTACAATGCAGTACATCTGTTGTTATCTATTTTATTTTATTTTTTAAATTTTTTGAAAACCTTTATTGTGCACGAAATACAGAACAAATACGGGCCCACAACCATCCGGCCGGCCACGAACTCTCATGTAGCACTAAAGCATGCAATACGGTGACATAGTAATACAGCTGCACATCGGCTATTAATCAGAAATCAGACTGGAGGATGCCGCAAGACCATGACACAGGAATAATTAAGGTTAAATTTTTAAGTTTTTGTGCAACTAGTAAATTCAGGTCGTATTGTTCCGTACTCATAAAATAATAAAGTAAGAGCAAGGACCATGCAGGTGGGACATGACAGTAGCTACAATTCACGGGCAATCCACATCTCAACAAGCAGTCCCGACCGGGCAGGATGGCCACACAATATCCACGTTACAGGGTAGCAATCCCAACTACCCACTCATATCTACACCGCCACCCTTCGCCCAATATGCCTGAACACGGGCCAAGAAAAAGGAAAAAATATAAAAGAAGCAAAAACAGGTCCCATAGAAACTAACCAAAAATAAAATATAACCCCCCACCCTACACACATGCAGAGGCTATGGCCTACCCCCCCCCCCCTAGCAGAGTGTCTGTCGCCCCATAAACCCGAAATACAGCAAGAGAAGAAAAGAAGTAGAAGAAAAAGGCAGGATAAAGCAAGAAAAATGTAGAAAAGGAAGAAAGAAAGGAATAAGAAACGAAGAATTTCAACACTTGAATATAGGGAGGAAGAAAAGAACAAGCTGATCTACCACTCCCAAAAAGAAGGAAGCGGGGAGGAGCCCTCACAATATCAGAACTCCCGGACTCCCAGCCATCCGCAACCCCTACGTCATTTTAGTGTTCCGGTCCGGATCCCCCCCGGCTAGTCAAATACAAGGTCCGCAGCCATCAACCGCAACATCTGTCCCTGAGCCACCCGCCCGCAAAACAACAGTCGCCCCATAAAGAGGAACCAAAAATGATAAAACACAATACTTGCGACTTGAAATGAAGGGAGAGGCCAGCGCGCAGAACAGGAAATACAATATGAAATAGGTGGAAGTCTCACTGAATGCGCAATCAATACATCAACAAGTATTTCAGTCCGGGGTCACAACCAGGCAGACAGTCAGTGCCAGTAAGGGAAGAGTCATCAGCCCTGTCCCGAACGTCGGAATCCCACCAGGCATAGCCACAGCGAAGCAGTGAGACAATATGGCCACAGAGAGAGTGAGAGTGTCGCAGGAACACAAAATGGCCGTCGAGAGCCATCAGTAACTCCATCGACTGTAGTAGTGAGTTCCCCAGGAACCTGCAGAGCGTACGAGTTCTTCGAATACAAAGTCGGAGGGCACAACCCAGGGGCCGGTGATAAGGTCGACAATGTCTTAGATATGTCCCAAGGCACTCGCGGTGAGAATTCCAACAATGTTGCACTCTCCGGTGAAAGGAGAAACAAAGTATCCCAGATAGAGGCTGCAGGCGGACGGTCTCGGGCATCAGTAGATTCAGGAGCGGGCACCTCTGTCCAGCTGGCAGAAGGAAGCACTGTATCTCCATGGAGCGCAGGCGGAGATGAGTGTAGACTTTGCGGGGTCAGTACGTTGCAGTCCCGCCGCAGCGACAACGCCATGTCGTCCAGCTTCCTTCGCAGCACTTGGCAGCCTTGGCGCATATCAGCGCGGAGGTCGTGCAGGGCAGTCAGGATGATTTTGAGAGAAAGTGTAGGCTGAAGCCCCCGGCTCTCACTTCCCAAGGAAGGTATTCGAGAATCGGACCCCATCACAGGCGGGGCAACACAGGCCACTGGCAGGGACGGGCGCTCTCCCCCACACCTCGGAGCCTCAAACAAAGCCATCATGGCGAAATTCCGGGGAAATCGCAGGATAAGTGTGGCACAGGCGAGCGTCCTTGCAGGGCTACAGCATCACAAAGTACAGCGCCAGTGAGGCATACATCGCGGAGAGGCGCCCCGTACCAGAGGGGGGTAGTGAGGCGTGGGGTCAGGCAAGCATAGGCTATCAAACATGGCCGTGCGACACTCTCCGTTCGTATCTGCCCCAAACAAAGGATCCGTTGCGATAGGGTGCCTCAGCTCAACAAGCGCTCGCTCCTGGCCGCCTTCTGCAAATCGCCGTAAGCGTCGCAGCACAGACAGTGCATCGTGAGGTCCCCACCGGTGCTCAGGTCGTCAGCGCCGATCAGGCATCCTGGCCGCCATCAGGTCTCCGGGGAACGGCAGAGAGCTTTTGTGCAGGCGGGCTCCCGGGCTGCAAGCAGTACCGCGGCTATCTCCGGCCGCCGGGCAGGTCGAGAGACCAGAAACACACCGCTGGAATCAGCGCCGCGCCGCACTTCATCCAATAGTGAGTTGCATCAGGATTTATGCCAGGATCACGGTGCGGCGGTAGCAGGCTGAAGGAGCCGGGAGCCTACAGGTCTGCTCCGGTCGCCATCTTGGCTCCTCCCCACTTGTTATCTATTTTTGTAAGATTCCTGATGAAATTGTTTTTGTAAGTTTTAAATCTGCATCAGTTTAGTAGAATTGACTCGCATCCACATGTTAGTTTATACAGTGCAGTGTGTTTTGATCATTTCATAGGTATGTGGTACTACAGACCTTCCAGCTCACGTGTCACTACCTTGTATCACAGTCACCCGGTAAGGAACCAATATCACACAGTGGGCAATTAGCTGGAAATGTCTATGAAGAGCAGGTTTTTAGTTAATTGGAGATTCTGCTCAGCCGATGACCATTACGAGGTATGAGACCTCCCCTGGACATCAGCGGCAGCCTCAAAAGCTTTGTTTTTAGTGTTGAGTGGGGGAGGGGCGTTCTTGGAGGTGCATTTTAAAGTGCCCCGGGCTGTGCTCGGGCAGGACTTAGCCTGGCCCCCCTGCAAGGCCCTACCTCCTCCTCCCATGATCCATTTTCCCAAGTTGACAGGTCTGGTACTAACCTCATGCTCTAATAATCTCGCTTTCAATTAGCAGTTTTTTTTAAATTAGTCAGCAGCACTTTCTGTATGTGCTTATGTTTCTTTAATGGAAATCAAACGAAGACCACGAAGACTAGTTTTTTGGCTTTTTTGATCAACTCTGTCACCCTACGTCACCCTCTCTGATTGGTTACGTTTGTCGCACGACTATAGGAAGAGTTCAGCATATGGCCACCCCTGCCTCGCGGCTTTGCTGCTTCTCTTCCAGGGAGCCAATGTGCCATTATCATCCAATTGATAATGTTTACTTTATTCTTGAGATAGAGGGCTTTTCAACTTGATGTGTGGGATGTCAAAATAGTGCACGTAGCAGCCAAATTTTCCTTGCAAGAAAATCGATTTTTTTTCCCTGCTGACCTGGATGTGCCCTAATATGAGCTTGCACACACGTTTTCCAGCATCAGTAGCTGAGATTGCGCTCGAGTTTCAATTCTCCCTTGTGTTCCTTAATCACTGTTCTGCTACCTTTTTATTGTTTCAATTTTTTTTCTACTATAAAAATGACGAGTTTTCGCTTAAAGAACCAGTCTGAAAATAACACATTTAAAGCAAAGTTGCCATGGTTCGAGGCGGGACACGGGTCACTACACACCGCTAAGGCCGGGTTTCCCATTCAAATACTTCAGCAGAATATCCTTCAGAAGGTAGTTTGAGTAGTCGAAAGGTTTCTGTTTTTTAATGTACGTTTGCTGCAGGTGTTCCTGCCTAAAAACGCCACATGTCCAATTGCTTATAAAATTCAAACATCCCAACAGAAAGCGCCCACTGGCACCCGAGTTTAATTATCTGCTTTTTATAAGCTTAAGCCGTTTTCATGTCTTCTGGCCTGTACAGGGTATGTAAGCTTGGAATTTTAATTAAGCAATGGAATGCCGACGGGCTTTGGGATGCACATCAAATGAATAAAATTGACAGAACATGACAATCTGAACGATTGAGGAGGCTACGATGAGGAATACGTTGTTCTCTTGCACAGAAGCTCCAACTAGTTTTGAGGGAATGTGCAATTTTTGGACTTTTGGAACCAAGAGTGCAATTCTGTGATTGGGTGACTATGATTACAAGGAGTGTCTTTGTAGCACAGCCTTTTTACCGAAATTAAATGTATTTCCTAAGTTTTTGAGCGAGGGCCCAGTTCAGGGCAAGTGCTAGTGTGTCCTGCATGCCTACTCCTGCTGGCACACCTCTTTTGTACGATTCCACAGATCTTGCAATGCATTGTCCTCATTCATGCCGTGGAGCAGCAGACTATCCAGGTCCTCGGTCCAGCATTCCGACTCCTCTGTTGTAAAGTTGGGAGACCCTAGCAGAGGTTCGATTTCCTGTTATAAGTTAGTCACCACACTTGACAACATCTTTTATGGTGTTTTGAAATACCAGCCTTATTTATGCATATATTTCACCTGGTATGATTTACCACATTAGGAGCCCATTAGGATCGCGGACGGACTTGCGTCAGTCCGCGACCCCAGAGTAGGAGGGAACCTCCGCATGGCCTGCGGAGTTCCCTCCTGTGCAATTAGGATGTGACCGCCACCATGGCGGTCACATCCTCTATTTTTAACATTGCGGCGGGTGCGGCTTCAAGCTGCACCCGCCGCAATGTTAAAAATGCATCCATTGCATTTATTTGCAGAAAGCGGCAGGCACCGTGCGGTGCCTGCCGATTACTCCATACAAATGCAGGGGGGTACCATAGGTACCCCCCATGTGCACCCACCAGCCCCCCTTCACCCAGGTGCCCCGCAACTGGCCCCTGCAGTGAAGTTCCACATGCTTTTCCACGGCGGAAAACCCGACGCGGAAAAGCATGTTTTGTAACCCATCTTAATATGTCTGGCGGTGTCTGAGAGACGCCGCCACCATATTAGAGCTTTTCCGCTGCGGTTGTAAGCCAACCTCGGCGGAAAAGCAGCGGACTGAAACCAGGACCCACCAGCCATCCTAATGTGGCGGTGGGTCTTTGGTGGGTCTGCAGCGGATTTTCCGCATCCTCCGGGCCGGCGGTGGCTTCCGCCGGCCCAGAGAATGCGGAAAATCCGCTATCCTAATAAGCCCCTTAGTTCGAGGTTGGTTTGAATAAATGGATTGTCTGTTTTAATAATACTTCCTTTTCAGTATTCACGCTGTATAAATGACGACTGTCTACTATAATGGAAGTATTTGCAAGTGTAGTAGTCTTTCTCGATCACTGTGTGCGCTTATCATAGACCTGCATCAATGGCCGGTCCCAATCTATAGTTCTAATTCTATAGTGTGTTCCGGTTTTTAATTTTTCAAATGTGGTCACCCTGCACACTAAAATAGTAAATATTGGAAAAACACCACAGGACATACGTTTGTAAGGAAGAGTTACTGAACTTGTTTACATCATCTTGCCTGCTAAGTTATGAAATGCACCTAATGCAACTCGTACACTTTCCATCTTCCCCAAGCCATCTCTTTTCTTGCTAAACTTTGTCTGTACTTTAGTTTTGCCGCTATTTACTTTCATAAAATGTTCTATGATCTCTTTTTCTCTGGTCTTGGAATGATTTCCCCTTACCCAGATACCATTCAACCGGTCAACAAAAATTAGCCCCTTCTCCAGTGTGACAAATCAAGCTGTACTGACCCATACCCTGAAATATCTTCTCCTCTAAACACAGTCTATTACTCTGACTACCTACTCCAAGTGAGGTTGGTCTTAGCCTGACCAAGTGCACAGCAGTTTAGAGTGCAACTGGTGGGGTTATTCACTTGTTGCCAGTTCGGGAACAACGCTGAAGCAAGCCATCCTCAGAGAGTGCAGGTCATAATAAAATAATTGTGTAAATTAAAATATATATATTTGGATATTGACAGGGAACACATATAGAAACCATCATAAAAGAGAAGAAATGTTATTTTTGGACTTCTTCAATGGAAGTATAGTTTACTTATTCCATCCATTGGGAAGAATTATGATAAGTAAATTAATTATAGTATAGCCGTGAATATTTTCATCAAGTTTCCAGTGACATTCCACGAAGGCCGATATGCCGATTTTTAAAACCAATAAAATACCTAGAAATTAATTTTTAAAAAAAACAAACGTTACAAAAAAGTACCCTACAATTGAATAAACTTCCTGTCACTCTAGGTATTTTTGCAACTTGTTCTGACTCAATAGGAACTTGTTGCGGTTTCTATTTTTTGCAGTATCCGAGATCTTTCAAAAGGCATAACAACATAAAATCGGCTTGCTCTTGCAACTAAAGAGACCCTCTGTCTGTGACACATATCTCAAAAGTACAATCTAAGGATCCTTGGAATTAATTTATAGAAACCATTCTTACAGAAGTAAAACATATTTTCCCAGAGCTGATTCATCCGGGGCCTGACCATACTGTTTGGAACCAATTCCCCCAGTTGAACACGTAAAGCCCTGAGGACTAACATTATTGATTATGTTGTGAAGAGTTCAGCATTCAACAAAAGTCACACTTTTCATTGCATACTGTGTGCCTGTATGTTTGTGTTATACTTACTGTAACACTCTTATTGTTTTTCGGCAAATTATTTTGCTTTAAGAAATAATGAAGACAATATTGGTACAATAGTTTTCCTTGCTTCCCGTGCTACATTCTTGAATTGTTAGTAACATTTTGCATAGTATTTGCTAAATGTGTGTAGCTTTTTGCAAGACATCTCTATATTTTCTAAAGCATTGTGATCCGTTTTTGTTTCACTGTTAATGATTATTTAAATGTTATAAGGTCTCAAAAATAATGCCACAAAACATGCCATATAATTATCTTCATCTTTACAAATAATTCTTTAAACCACTTTGCCCAATTTAGTCCTGCAATATTGCGTAACTCCACTGGCTTTGTTTGTGACTACCCGTGCTAGATATAAACAATATGGGTCAAGTCTTTTTGTTGCAATATTATTGCAAATCTTTTTTTAACTGGTGTATAGTAGTAAACCATCCCACCAATGCTATTATTACAACAGCCTCCAGTATCATTATATTCACTCAAGCATTACTTTGGTAAATTGAATTGCGCTGGCTTCTTTCATCAATACGCCACATAAAAAAAAAAAAAAAAATTCTGTCTGGGACTTGGGTCCGATTATGATGTTGGTGGTACCGATACCGACGTGCCGTTGGTCCCACCAACATCTATACCCGTGGTCAGACTGTCTTATTAGGATGCAGTTGGTCGGACTGCATTGGCCCAGGGACCGACCAACAGCTTCCAACAGGCTCAGGGAGCCCCCACAATGGAGGAGGTGCCTTCTCAGGCACTGCCGTGGGGATTCCAATCCACCTTTCCGCCAGCCATTTCACGTCAGTTCTACCGATGTGGGAAGGATTTTTTGGGGCCCCTAGCAGGACCCCTGTCTCCCGTGGCCCTCTGCTATGGGTCCTGGTAACCCTGCACCACGTGGCAGACTCCACATGGTGCCTGCCACAGGGTGCAGGGATGTTTACAAACATGCCTTTTGGCATTGAGCTTTGTGCTGCAGCCCTTTTCTGGGCCGCAGTACAAGCCTCAGTGCAGAGAAATGTTTCCAACCGCCTCCATGGTGGTCGGATCATACCTGTCGGCCGGTCCGGTTCCCACAACGATGGCAGTCGGATGCTCGTCCGATCACCATCATATTTGGCCCCTTAGTGTCTAACATACCTATATTTGGTGATGTACCTACACCTAGCCTTCTTAAGTGTTTCACTGTGAGAAAAAGTGGTTGCACTTTATTTATCAATGTGGACGTCTTGGTAACCTGTTGTTGAGAGACATATCCAGGGTCTCCGGTCCAGTACCTCTAAGTGGTCTTGCAGTTGGACACTGCAGAAAATATCCAGCCATCATCTTTACCAGGAAAGCACAGTCCCTTGCTAGTATTCTTCTGTTAGTCTTGGTTTATCTTTAGATCAAGGTTTTCGATATAAAAGATTGATGCTACGAACTTTTTCTACCAGGGTATTAAGCATTGTGTTGCATAGTCTGGCACAACGTTGTGCTGTGTCTCGTGTAAAAGCAGGCTCTGCTCTACTTGCAATAACATCAACACACACACATGCAGCCCCCCGTAAATATTCACCAAATCATTATATAATGTTATTCATTTAATAACACATACATCCCATTTCTCAGGTGTAAACAAAGATGACATCCAACACATACACCCACTGTTCCGTACCATACAAATGTATTAGAAGGGGGTAGGAGCACACTGCTTCACCTACCAGCACAGTTCACCCCTTAGCATTATGGTAAATGCCGTTCCTTTTGAATGCCTACTTGAGTTTTTGCTGAAGTGTTTCACCAAGGTTGGTGCAGGTTAGTGCCGTCAATCTCTAGACACATGTTTCTGGATATTATCCTTCATCAGTAGAGAGAAAAAACGAAATTTATATGGGGTTACTGAGCAAGCGGCAACAATCCTTTCAGGTCTCAGTACCTCTCACAGGCGCACAGGTGCATCTCCAAAAGCTCATCAGCTCAGTGGCTCAAGGGAGCTTTTTCAAACAGAAGGGGGTGGGAGCATACTGCTTTACCTCCCAGCACAGTACGCCCCTTAGCATTATGGTAAATGCAGTTCACTTTAAATGCTTACTTGAGTTTTTGCTGAAATGTTCCTTCAAAGTTGGTGCAGGTTAGTGCTGTGAATCTATGGACATTTGTACAGTAGTGGTGCTATATGTGTGTGTAGGATGACTTGAATTAAACATGTGCATAAAGAGAATGTAATTGTTTTTTGGGTCATGAAGAAGTTGTCCTATCCCGAGAAAATAATCCAGGCTGGAAAACTGCTTTGACATCTGAATAAGGCTCCATCTAATGTTTATAGTGACAAGCAAGCAGCCCATTATTGCAGTATCAGAACCAGCGTTCATAGGAAAGCTCTGAAAAGAATGGAAGAACTTATAGGTGGGCCACTGATGTTCTGGTGACTTGATGATGTGGCGTTATCACAGGGCTGATGACAGACTACATGTTACAATTGTAAAACTCACTCCAGTCATTAATTAGATAGTTCTTGGTGACGGAGGTACACTTTTAATAAGGCACGTATGTTATTTCTGACATACAATAAAATTAATTCACATATTCTATACCCTGTGATGAAGTCAACATATTTCAGCACTGCTAATGTGTGCTAAGGTTCACATGCCTTCTTCAGGACATGGGAAATAATGTGCTACACTCATAACACGGTTGAGAGGCTCAGGTGTCATAATAATGAGGACTGATCTATATACATATAAAAACGAAAGTATGTCTGTTTGTCCTTTATGAATTACTACACCATTCATCCGATTGCCATGAAACTTTGGGAAGTTGTTGAGTACACTCCCACGAAGGTTTCTGGCAAAAAAAAAAAAAAAATTGTTAAAAGTTGTTGAGTACACTCGGACAAAGGTTTCTGGCAAAATAAATAATAATAAAAAAAAATGTGTTGTATATATGCCCCCCAGGGCCCTCATAATCTTTCCAATACTGAACGTTTACAGTTTACGGTGAGACTCGCTTTTGCAATAACCATCAACAAAGCACAAGGACAATCGCTGCAAGTGTGTGGACTAGATTTTCTGAATCCGTGCTTCTCACATGGACAACTGTATGTGGCCAGCTCACGCGTCGGAAAACCACCTGATTTATTCGTGTACGCACCAGACGTAAAAACAAAAAATACCGTGTATCCACAAGCACTCGAATAAATAGAATTAAAACAACACTTTAAAATGTTTTCCATATTAAAATGAATAAGTTTCAATAAAAATGACACAATGTAAATTGAATGTTATCTTAACAAGTTTCCTTAAATTTCCTTTCTTCTGAGATCGCAGCAACGCGCGACGGGTAAGCTAGTTATAAATAAAGGCAAATAAAGAAGCAGGCCATTCTTGAGGCAGTGATTTTGCACTACTTGAAATGTTAAGCTTTAAAATATTTATCCTACCAAAAGTTACAAAGTGTCTATTTTTCACATTCATGAGCCCCACTGGTGGCTTAAAAGCATGTTGATAATAAATCCCATTAAATGCAACATGGGTTGCTAAGAACGATCATGGCTTTTTCAGGGACAGCTGGTCGATCACATTCATATGGTTAAGTGTTTTTAGTACAACGAAACACTGGCCAAAGCCTCTGAAGAAACCGGTTGTATAGTTGTGACAATATAGCATTTACTTCGGTTCAATCATCATCGAAAATAGTGCTTAGAAATGCAAAATCATGAAAACCTGAGCAGAAAGAGTAACCCGTTTATTAAAGGGAATATTAGAGATAAGCTTCACTGAAAAATGTATCTTAATTAAATTGAAATAGTTAGAACAGCAGCCTTTTAGGAAACTAGAATTTGAAACAAAATGTACAATAATTTAACCTGACTAAAAAGCATGAGAAATGTTGATGTATGAAACATCCAACGGAAAAAAACCAGGTTATTCCAGGTGTTACTGCACTCTTTCATTTATCCATTTAGCCTGAGGCTAGTTTTAAAGCAGCACCTAATAAATCCTGACAAGACAGACATACTTTTTTAGAAATGTGAGAGTAACCATTTTGTCTAGTCTAGTTGAAAATTGAATACTGTGTGCAAACCTGCTTCTCCATTATCTACATGCTGGGAAGGTCTTATGCTGTACAACATGACATATAGCATGGTGGAATTAAATGTTCACTTATGAGAGTGGAAATTTCGTACCACAGGACTCTGTGTATGTAAGATGACGGTACGTTGAAAGAGTCACCATGTCTGCGCTGTACCATGCAGTGCACAAAATGCATGTTGTGATATGTGCTATTGTTCCGTTAATACCAATGCAACCTCCCTGGATGTGGCACAGATTGATGTGTAAGGTGCAAAACCCACATCCCAGCCCTTATTTATTTATAAAGTTTTATATAGCGCAAACTTGATCCCGAAGGATATCAGAGCGCTTTACAATTTGAGGCAATTAACTAACTTCCCACCCTATTCCCCTATAAGCCCACGTCCCACTATGGAACTAAAAAAGCAAAATTACAACAAACATTTTTTAATAACTACTAAAATATTTACACAGATAATAAAAACAAAAACAAATCTTTCCTTGATGTGTGTTAGGCCTGGAGGCAACTTTTTGTTTACTAGCAATAGGAGAGAACTAGGCAGTACAAAGTTGTTAAGTGAGTGGTAGCTCCAGCGATTTTCGGGAGAGCAGCAGTGTAAGAGTTGTGCACATTTAGAAGACAATGGCTTGATTGGGGAAAGAGTTTGTAATGAAGGCTAATAGGTGTTAAGAAAATGGCAAGTAAGGCAGGTTTCATTAACAAAATAAATGATATCAGGACGTTAGGGATATTTAATACGTTCAACCTCCTTCTGGGTGCCACACTACTTTAAGTGATATCTATATTGTTCTCAATAAGTCGTACTTTTTTATAAAGTTAATCTTGGGGTGATGATAAATTTTAGACTTTTAAAATTGAGTGAGGGTTAATGAAAGGAAAGTTCCATCCCATGTAAATTGAGCAGCTGTGTTCTATCTTTATGCTCTTTGGAGGGGAGTTTTAAGGTACAGATTTTGTATGTGCATGATGGCTATGGTCCAGGTGCTGCAGTGTGAAGTAGGTGGAGGCCCAGACTGACATTTCACCCTGTCCCAGCACAATGAAGCGTGTATGAGCAAGGTTTGTTGGAGTACATGGTAACAGAAGCATCTTTGTGTACGTAGCCAAAAAATGACAACTAGCTGTGCACTCTTAACTTTTTACAAAGCAGATACGCCCTTCAAGTATCAACATTCTTAGAGACCAATCTACCTTTTCCAGTTTGAGTCCACAGCTTGGATCTCACATAACTTCCAATCCGTGAGGGGAGGTGATTTGTGCGTCCTTCAGATTTAAATAATTTATGGATGCACAATAGGATTTTTCTTTCCAGGGCCGAGGTTGCCCGAAGGCACTACTGTGGTTTTGTCAAATTATCTGACATTATCATTAACAATAAGTGAAAGTCCTGGGCACATATCGAGCCATTTATAGAAAAGAATGTAAGATTGTATTTTTGTTGTTTTTTTACAATTAGAGTTATAATTTCATCTTCGTTGTTCATTCTAGATATGTAATTGAGGCAAAAGAATTGATTGTAATAGAAAATGTTAGTATTACATCTGTTGGCTCTTGGCAATGCCCCTTGATGGTTCTAAAAATCAGATATTTTTACTAAGATTTCACAGAAATGCAGAGTGCTTAACATCTATCAAGTTTTCCACAGTTAGGGTGGCCAATTATGGTAGAATGCAATTCTATTGTGAAAGGCAAAAATGATGTTACAATCAGTAGAACACAATCATACTGGCACACAGTAGCTGAATTGAAAGGTGTGACTTTTCAATTGGACTAATGCTAGATAATGTTCAAAATAGTCTTTTTGGTTTCAGTATCTGGTGACACCATGGGGCTTTTGAAAGAAACCCTCAACATGAATAAGCAGCTGGTACAGCACTGCATCCTTAAAATCAAGCAATGCCAAGCAGTGCCAGGATACCCATCTGGGTGAGTTGGGCTTTATACAAATACATTTAAAGTACTGATAAACCCATTTATCAGATCTTCTTGAGACTTGCAGGGCAGACAGATTGCTGAGGGTAGCACAGTTTAATCTTGCCCTTCTTTTTTTTTAAACACGTCTTTTTGTTAAGGTTTTGTTGTTGATTTAAAGAAAGCAAAATAATACAGCAGAATAAATGCAGAACAGTACAAATGTGCAATGATGGTAATCACAGAGTCGAAACAAGAGAAGCATAGATTCATAATGGAGCAAATATGGAAATGCATCTCCAAGCCTAGGCCAACAAGGCCAGCCCCCTGCAAGGCCTGTAAGCCATTTACTCTTGAAAAGGACAAAGAAATTGCTAGATGCAGCACCCCAGGGATGGGGGGTGACGGCAGCCCATGAAGGGGCACTACTGGAAAAGGTAACCAGGAGTACCCATATATTGGAAGTGGGGACGAGCGCTCCGATGGGAGATGGGGGTGGTTCAGTTAGGGGGAGGTGGGATGGAGGGTATCGGTGATAAACAATTGTCCTCAAGTGGATGGGGCATTAGAGGCTAAGGGCGACTTTGGCTGCGAGTTGAGTAATTTTGAGAGCAAGGCCTCCCAACCCGGGGCCACCGGGTACCAATGAATGCCCAGTGAACCCTCCCTATGCAGGGCCACAGCTTCCGTTTTTGTCCACTTGGTGAATAGCACGAGCCACTAAGTTGATGTGGGAGAAGGCCAAGACATCAAGAGGGATGTCATGGCTTTCTTAGCTAATATAAGGGCCAAATCAAGCAAACTGGTAGCAGCCCTTCGCTTCCGGGTCTAGAAAAGATGGCCAAGGTGCCTGCTTCCCATGAGGAAAGGTTTGGGATGCCCTTGACACGCTCAAGCTGTGTGAAAACTGAGAGCCAATAGGCGTGTAAGTGTGTGTTATCCCAGACAAGGTGTTTCAGATCTGCTGCTCAGGCACTACTTAGAGTACAAAGATCGGAGGCACCCGGAAATATCTGTGCAGTCCGCTGCGGGGAGAGGTATGCTCAATGAAGAAAATAGAATTGTATGAGCATTAGGCGGGCATTAGAGGGCATCTGCCTTGGATATGCAAGCACCTGCTCCCATGCCCTATCTCAGATTGGTCTACCAAACTCTCCCTCCCATTTCTTCCTCAAGGACTGTAGAAAAGCCTGTGTTCGCGTTCCCTAGTAAGCAAGGTAATTATTCCTACAGCCCCCACTCATAGTGTGCAGTGTTTGCAGGAGTTGGTGGGTGTTCGGTTCAGGGCCCTGGTTCTAAAGGTGCCCTTAAACACCCCTCATAGGAAAGCATAAAGAAGAAACTGTCCCTTAAATAGGGCTACCTGTTCCACCAGCGCCTTGAAAGGCAGTAACTGCCCTTTGGTGTGAAGGTCTCCCAAGCAAGTATTACCAGCCTCCTCCGAACTCCGGAGAATGCCCCTTGTGAGGCTACCCTCCAGCTGGGAAAAGACGAGCAACGGACCGCCGGGGCATATGGAATGACGTGCTTAGTGAGGCAGAGAGCATGCCTAAAGCACATCATTGCAACCCTCTAGAGAACAGGCGAGTCTAGGAGAAGCTTAGTCCTAGTGTGAAGAAGGTGGATGAGAAGTGCCCTTGGAATAAGGGGCTATATGTCCATGTATTTGTCAAGTAGCGGACAGCCTTCCAATAGGAGAGCCACTACAATTGGGCCGCCAAATAATAGTATTCCAAGTTAGGTGCCCCAACGCCCCCCTGCTCTGGAAGGAGCTGGTGCTTCACGATAGCTATCCGCCTGCATGATCCATGTTAGAAGAGATCCACAAGCAAGGCATGCAAGTACCAAAACAATGAATGAGGGAGGGAAAGGTCCCCAAAATTATGAAGGAGGCTGGGAGGATGACTATTTTCAAAATTGCTCCATGGCCTGAGACCGACAGGGGAGGCGATGTCCAGAATGGGATGGATGAGTGAATAGAGGACACTGCTTCAATCACATTCCCCTCTAAATGGTCCAAGCTCTTGTGATCTACATTGATCCCCAAGTAGTGGACAGAAGCGTGTTCCCAATTAATCAGCTTCCACTTCCCCAGATCTACCACCCGGGGTCCCAGTACACGCACCAGTGGGAACAGACAGGATTTATCCAAACTGAGCAAAAGTCTCAACACATCTCCAAAGTCGACCAGGAGGGAAGCAACGACAGAAAGGTCAGATTCCACATTTCACAGATAGAGAAGGACATAATCTGCATAAAGGGAAGCCATAAGAGCCCCATTATGCAAGCGAATGCCCCAGCCTAGCCCCTCCATCTTCGTCCTAGAAGCCAAGGGCTCGATAGCCATGGCAAAGAGCAAGGGCGAAAGAAACCAGCTCTGGTGGGAGCTACGTCTAACTGTGGAGGGTCCTGATATCGCCGCCCCCAAAGTGGGTCTGAGCTGTAGGGGAGGTATAGAGGAGCTGGATAATCTTAGTAATGTAGGGGCGAAGGTCGAACTTCCGCAAGACCGTAAAAAGATAATCCCTGCTGAGGGAGTCAAAGGCCTTACGGATGTCCAGCACCAGCGCCGCTGCCCTAGATCAGTGGGTCTTTTCCGCCTTCAGGACCCGAAACAGCTGACGAACACAAAGAGAGGTCTTCCTTTCCGTAATATCCATTCTGGGCATTATAAATCAAACAAGGAAGCATCGATTGGACCCTTCTGGCCAGGAGCAACTCTAGGTCTTATATTCCACATTCATGATAGCACTAGGATGATAAGATGCCAAGTCCAAGGGGTTTTTACCCAGCTTAAGCAGTGAAGTTATGGAGGCGTCACGTATTTTGGCTGGGAGGGATCTGTCAGCCAACATACCTCATAGAGCTGGAGGAGCCGTGGAGCATACCTCTCCCCCAAAGGACTTATAAAACTCAGCCAGGAGGCCATCCGGCCTGGTAGTCTTACCGAAGGCCACAGCTGTAATAGTATCATGAATTTCCTGGACTATAAGGAGGGTGTCAAGGTTCGCCAGCTCAAGCTGTGCCAGCCTAGGAAGCTGTGTAGGGGCCAAGAATGCCCCCAAGGCTAGCGGAGGAGAGTCAAGGGAGGGGCGATGGAGATCAGTATAGTAGGCCTTAAAGGCCTCATTAACCCCTTTCTTGAAGCAAAGGACACCCCTGTCAGGGGCACGGAGCTCAAACACTGACTCCTGTCTATTGTCCATATTGACCAGCCAAGCCAACAGCTTACCTGACCGGTCACTCACTCAATGCATTTTAGCAGTAGGTTGCAAAGTCCACTCATCGTAGCTGTTCCAACGAGTGGGCCTATATCTCATGGAGAGAAGTCAAGGTAGGCTGAAGGAGAGGGTCCTCTGCTGCCCATCATTCTACATCTTTGTAATAGCTCTCGGCCATCTCCAGCTCATGGAGAACCACAGGGTGGACAACCACCACCACAGGCATACTCTTGCCATATAAAACAACCTGGAAGGCCTCCCTTTACACAGTCGGGGAAGAGGCTGTGCTTTTGTTAGAATTAAAGCATTCTAGAATTTTATTGACAAGAGTGTCACTAAAGGTAGAATTCTCCAGGAACCGAGGGGAAAGCTGCCAAGTAGGTATGAGACAATCCGATCCCAATGGAAGTCTGCCACCAGATGGCTATGATTCGATAATTCCCTCCCGAGATAATCTGGAGACCATATAAGGAGAAATGCACCCCAGCAAGATTTGATTGCCATTCAAGTGTGCTTCCAGGAGCACGTACCTCCCCTCCAGTCTCGCGGTATAACACCTCCAGCCGGACTCCCGCCCCAAACCAAATCAGGGCTCCTCTCGCATATGCTGAAAGGTTGGTGGCAAAAACTTGTCCCCTCTGTTTTCTCTGAAGTTTAAGCACTTCCACCTTAGTGATGAGACTCCTGTAACATGGCTATGTGGACTCCCTTCTGCTTAAGAAATGCATGTATGCTTTAGCGTTTGGCCGGTGTATGCATACCACAGATATTCCAAAAGAGGACTGTATATTTCTGAGGTGTCATGGTGACCCCTAAAGAGAAATTCCCTCACTTTCACTGGGAAACAAGAATAGCATGAGGCCACTCGAATCCCAAAGCGCAACAGAAACCTACCACCCAGAAATAGAGCAAGGGGGAGGCTCACTTGGAATTAACGACCCACACATGTGAACTGAACAAGAAACAAAACCTACAGGGGGCTGCAAGGCAGCGACCAGCAACACAAACAAGCACAGCAAACCATCCCAGAAGAGAGGAAGATGAAGGTGCAACAGCACAGCGCTGCTTAGAGAGAGGGCCCAGAGAGGAATAAGGCAGGCAACCAGTGGACAGGGCCCCTGCCTAGTGGGAACAGGTGGGCAAACCCTGAAATTCACATGAGGAGTGGCTGAGTAGAGTCCAGGACAGAAAATGGGGAGGGAGTGTAGTAAATAAGCAAAGTCCTTCTGGCTCAGAGAATGCCATTAGCCAATTAAAAAGTCACTCTATGCAGGGTGTTCACATCACAGACAGAAGGAGCCTTCCTTGTCAGAAAGAGCAGCTGAGAGACCCACAGATGGAACACGGAATGTTCGCTGCAGCCTCCAAGGCCAAGAGGCAGCAAATGTGTGCCTATTCGGTAAAGGGCACAGCAGGGAACGGTGGCCAGGCCTGACGGCAGCATCCATATCGATGGTGATGACTAGGCCGCCCCCCCATGCCGATCTTCCGAGTCACTGGGTTAGGTGTAAGTCTCGATCCAGTCCCAAGCTTCTGAAGGTTCTTGAAAGGAATAGGGTTTGTCAAGGCAGATCACCTCAAGCCTGGAGGGGAATAGCTGTACATACTTAAGGCCCAGGTCTCAAAGCTTGTGCTTAACCCCCAGGAAGGAGGCCCATTGGCACTGCACCGCAAAGTAAAGTCGGAGAAGAGCACAGGATACAGTGGTTGTCCCACACAAGAGGAAGAGACAGACTGGCTACTCAGAGAACAGCAACACTGTCCTTAAAGTGTAGCAGCTTGGCAACATTGAGTCTCGGGAGGGCTCGAAGCGGGAGCCGATGGGTTGGGGACCTCAAGGAGACCTGTTGGGAGTAGGGGCTGAGAGCAACGGTGTCCTTACTGTTTTTGCATGCCCCATGCCATCAGTTCCAGGACGCCCAAAGTCCCACATCAGACTTCTAGCTCCAGTGACAATCTGTAGAGGTCCAAAGCTAATGGGACCCGCTTACCCCACCAGCATTACGTTCAGCCCCTGCAAGCAATAGGGGGGGTAAAACAAGAATCTGAAGGAGGAGCATCCGAATAACGTTCTGGGCAGGCCCCCCTACCCAAGAAGCGAGGCGGTGGAGGGGTGTATGGGGCCACCCCACAGGAGAAGGCAGCCCCAGGGCTGACAAGCTGCTACAAAGCTGTGCCACAGGATGAGCCTGAACACACGGCTCCTAGGCTCCAGTGATGTGAGGGGCTACCCACCAGTCCCGACCAGCCTCAAGGCCCCAGCCCCTGTCATGTCCTGAGAGTTGAGGCAAGAGCCTGGAGGTCCTTCTCCAGATGCAGCCATATTCTCAATGGGGCTCCAGGCCAACCTCAACCGATGCATCCCGTACAGGGCAGGCCCCAGGCCAGAGGCCAGAAGTGCTTACAATATAGGGGCCAAACTTGTCACAGGGCCCTCCCTCTTACCTCTGCCTACTTGTGGTGGGCCCCAGATCTCCCTGGGGGGCCGTCAACAAAAGTCTGTGCTGGAACGAGACCCACAGCAGATGAGTGCCAGCCACTCCTCCCCCTGTCACCTCACCCTCCCAAGGCCTCCGAGAGAGCTGGAATTTAATTCCGGGTCATAGGGTAAAAGGGCTCAATGCGGGGGCCCAACCAGTTACAGGAATGCTTACCTTTGGCGGGGCTCAGATTTCTCCAGGGGGGCCACCAACAAAAGACTGCCAGGGCGAGGCCCACAGCCAACGGGGGGAGCGTGACTGGAATCCAAGGTGGGGCCCCCTCTAGGACCCCTGTGGTATGTTGCCCCCTGTATCCGGGAGTTCCTCAGACAAGCAATGAGGTGTCCAGATCACCAGTATGGCGTGGTTGCAGGATGATGCAACAGCAAGGGCCAGGAGCTTGCGAATTAGATGGCTGCTATGCTGGGTGGTCAGACCACGGCCCAAAATCTTTGCCTTTCTGATCGTGCTCAAGACAGATGGAAGAAAGATTGTTCATGAGTTACCTTTGTTAAAATAAGGGAAGAACTCATTGTCTTGAAGATAAGTGCAGCCTTTTATTCATACACTTCACCCTGTAGCGGCCAATTGCCATTATCACCCCAACGTTATCTCTCCATGTTTCTCTGACATAGTACCATTTAAGGTGTCAGTGTAGGTTAAGCCACATGATTTGATGAAAAAATGTATAGAGTACGTGAATGCCCTAGGGCGTCTTGGTGCTAAATCAGTTGAAGTGAGTCTAGGACTGACAAAGGAGGGAGTCGAACTATGCTGAGAAGAGCCAGGTTTTTAAGGTCTTTTGAAACAGTAGCAGTGATGGGCTATTTTTTATTGGTACTGGTATCTGGTTCCAAGTTTTAGCTGTATGCAGCAGAAAGCTTCTCCCCCCCATCTTAGTTCTTTGAATCTAGGAGTCTTGATTAGCTTTGCACGGCTTGATCTGAGTATCCTTGGCGGATCGTACTGTTTCAGGTTTGTTTTAAAAAATTGTGAACCTATCCCCTGCAAAGCCTTATATGCCAGGCAAGCAGTCTTGAATTTAACTCTTTTCTCCATCGGGAGCCAGTGGAGACTTCTTAGTCTGAGGGCTACCGGCTCGAACCTAGGGATGTCCAGTACTAGCCTGGCTGCAGCGTTTTGGAGGCGCTGAAGTTTTAGCAATAGTTGTTTTTGAAGCCCTGCATACAGAGCATTCCCGTAATCCTTCCTGGATAGCGCCAGCATAGTTACTAGGGTTTTGCAGGTTTCTACTGGGATAAAAGGCAAAAGCTTTTTTATCAACTTCAGGGTGTGCCACACAGAAGAGGAGAGTTTTGTAATCTGGGCTAGTAATGTTAATTTGGAATCGAACACGAACCCCAAATTCCTGACTTTGTCCACTGGTGACGGACAGCTGCCTAGGCTGACAGGTCACCACTTATTTGACCAAATGCTCGGCTCCGCCCCCAGCGGCATGACCTCAGACTTATCCCTGTTTAGTTTTAGACAGTTTAGTTGCATCCAGCGGCTGACTTGTTCCATACAATGCCTAAATCTGTCTGCTGTCTCATCTGTGTTGTTAGAGATTGACACCACTATTTGGGTGTCATCAGCGTATGACACTGGGAGAAATCCACAGTTTCTAATGATAGTTGCTAATGGGGCAACATATATATTAAAGAGGGTGGTACTTGGGGACGAGCCCTGTGGCACCCCCCAGGGGGATTTAAAGGATTAGATGTGTAGTCCCCTAACTTAACAGTGAAGGTTCTCTCCCCCAAAAATGAAGCCAGCAGTGCGAGTGCTGATACATGCACTCCTATTTCTCCTAGACGGGCCAAGAGTATGTTGTGATTGACGGTGTCGAAGGCTGCCGATAGATCTAAAAGGATCAAGGCAGCCTTCCCACCTGCATCCAGTACACTCCTGAGCTCCTCCGCCGCCATGATCAGAGCGGTTTCAGTCCCATGTTCCTCCCTGAACCCATATTGTGATTCATCTATGCCACACTTCTCCTTCTCATAATAAACACACTACACAATAGTAGGTGAAACCCTGACTCACCCTTTGAACACCTAAGAATAATATGTTTTATCATGGGATAAATGTATTATATGAAACACAACACATTAATCATAACTGAAACACGTTCAAGGGGTATTTTCAGGAAAGCATAAAGGAGGAAGAGCCAAACAAAAACAAGTTAATTACTCTACACCTCACATTACAAAATCTTTGAGATATGTTGGTTTCCTTGTTTCTCTTATACTTTTCCTTTGTCTTACTGGTACACTTTTGTGTGGACTGAGCATATCTGAACGCCACGTGTTCCTCCCTACATGTTCAGATACGGGCCTTCTCGTTTGAGAACAATTCTCCCTCTGGTTAAGAACAACCACCCTGCTTTTGGTCCAAATGAAACCATCATGTGTGTTGATAGCATTCCTGAAACATTTAATCACTTCCGGTCTCTTAGTAAATTTGGACCCGTCGGCACAACCCTTAGGTGATCTAACTTTCACAAAATCTCCCACCTTATCCGCCACATTCTTTACTTTCTTATACGCGTCAAATAATTCCTTTCTCTTTTTCTGAGCAATAATCTCCTTCTCTCTCAATTTTCCTAGTGCATTAGCCACACAGCCCTTGTTCCAATACATCCAAACAGGACACATCTTAGTTGAAGAAGACCTTTCTTTAAACAATTCGAATGTGGATTTGCCAACAATAACCAGATAACCTGCTAGACAACTCCTTCTTCCAATCTACACGATTCGCTCTTGCCAACTGTATTCATTCCTTTCAAGTTTGTATAGCTCTCTCTATGGCACCATTCGTTTCAGGGTAATGCTAGGGTGATTTCTTGTGCTCAATTCCACACTCCTTCAGAAACTATTTAGTCTCTAGTGAACAAAACTGAAGCCCATTATCTGTAAGTAAGTATTGTGGAAAGCTTTCACGTTTAAAAATGTTCTCTAAAAACGTAATCACAGCCGAGTAAGATATATCATGCAGACACAATACCTCGTCTCATCTAGTATATAGGTCCATCAACACCAAAACATTAGGAGTGGCATGTTCACCTCTTACTGGTCCCACATATCCATGGCCACTTCTTCCCACGGATATTTTTGTAATGTTCTGCAAACCATGGGCATATGATTTGTCTTCAAATCTTCATCATAAGCCACACACTCTATGCAGTCTCTTATCATGCACTCCATATCATGGTCAAGCACCGGCCACCAAAAATCTCTTCTGAGTCTCCCTTTTGTTTTGATAAACCCCATGTGACCTTCATCAGCTAGTTGTAATACCTCAGTATTTCTTAGGTGGTATTAAGCTTGTTCCTCTCAACAAGAACCCTTTGTTGACTGCTAGTTCATTCAATATCTTCCCCCATTGTCCTTTGTATTCTCCGAATCCAGCTGTGTTAGGTTTACCTGAGCCTACTACTTGTATCACCTGTTTCATTTCTTCATCAGACTAAAGTTCCGACAACCATTCATCCTCATTGTGCAATCAGTAACTTTGCACACATTCACTACTCCTTCTTCATCCCGTTCTTCCTTGCCCCCCAAGCCCGTGTCCATTATGTTCACTAATCTGGACAATTAATCTACGGAGAAGTTGCCTGCACCTGGGACATATTGTACATTAAAACAAAAATCTTGTAAATTCACAATCCATCTCCTAATGCGTGAAGAAATTGAATCAAGCCCCTTCTTCGTAAATACTTCTACCGGTGGTTTATGATCCGTTTGAACAGTGATTTTGTTTCCCACAAAAATTGATTGAATCTATTGATGGCCCAATGTACTGCAAGCGATTCCTTTTCAATAATGGAATAATTATATTCTTCATCCCCTAGGGTCCGTGAGACGCATGCAATTAAATTCTCCTTACCAGCTTAGGTCTGCATGAGAATAGCCCCCAAACCCTTGGTACTGGAATTGCATACCACCGTAGTTTCATTCTCAGGATCATAGACCTGAAGAGAAGGTGGATTATTTAATTCTTGTTTAACTCTCACAAACTCCTCTTTGCACAAACTATCCCACACAAACTCTTTCCTTTTTTTTTGTAATTTCATTATGTTGAACTTTTTGCTGGCACAGTATTTGATGAATCTACTATAATTTTCCACCATTCCAGGAAAAGATAACAATTCCTCTTTTAATTTTGGTTCTTCAAGAGATCTAATTGTGTCCACCAGTTCCGTATGTGGTTTGATTCCCATTCCTGAAATCAAATATCCTAGATAACTCACTTCAGCAATGCCAAACTTGCACTTTACAGCCTTTAGTGCAAGTCCTGCATCTTGCAGTTTGCTAAGCACTTTCCTCACCCGATGATCATGTTCAGAATTAGTGGTTCCATACATAAGAATGTCGTCCTGATAACACTTTACTACAGGTAAGCCTTTCAAGATCCCCACCATGATCCTTTGGAAAACTGCAGCAGCAGAGATTAAGCCAAACAGCATTCTCTTGAAACAATATACCCTAAAAGTCGTTATAAATGCTGTGAGATCTTGAGTTGTCATCAAGTTCTATTCTGATGACAGGCGGAGACTAAATCAAGAGTGGTAAAAATGTTAACCCAGAAAATGTTGTAACCCTTATTGCGATGTTAGGTAACGGAAATGTGTCTACTATCACTTTCTTTGTTGAGAGCACGCAAATCCACAAATAGGCAATGTCTCCCTTCCCTTTGCATGCCACTACTATAGGAGCCAACCATTCAGTTGCGTCAACTGGTTTAATTACACCACATTCACACAATCTTATTCACCTGCTACTGCTGATTACATGCGTATAGGAATTCTCCTGACTTTTGCAACTGATAGTTTAGCATTCACTCGAAGTCTGATTCTATGCATGAACCCTTGTAATCTTCCCAGTTTATTCTGAAACAAACACTCAAATTCCTTCACAAACTTGTTTTGTTCACTATTAACTTTATCCACCTGCACCTGTGGACTTTTGTTGGGATGTAGACTCACCCCTAATACTCTCTGATGAGCCCATCCTAACAGATCATCACCCTGACATGACACAAAGTTTCCCAGACGTGGTTTTCCCACTTATGCTCATGTCAGTTTTGAAGTATCCCGGCATGTCAATTCTAATCCTTCCATAACCTCCAGGCTGTTGTCCATCTACTCCAGTTTCTTTACTTCTGCCTACAGTCTTTCAAATATCTGATTGGAAATGATAGTAAACAAGAGCATGAATCAAATTTCATTGAAAGTTGTTTACCATCAATAAACAATAATTCAGAGTGAAACAACTTGTTTGCTTCTCCTATTTGTAGCACTATCTCTTGACATGTTTCTTGATTCCTGTTCCTATATATTTTCCTGTTCTTATTCCTGTAACATCTACTGAAATGTCCTCTGATTCCACACGAGTTGCACACTTTGAACCACGCAGAACAACATTTATCGTTGGCTCTATGACCCTCAAGTCCACACCTGTAGCTTGTGCCCTTGAAACTTGGTTCTAGCTTCTTCTGTACCTTAACTTCTGGTTCCACCTTTCTAGTGAGTGTTTTTAGCCTTTACCCCGCACAACTATCTGCCAAGCTTGAGTTTTTATCTTGGGGCTATTGTTTAGCAGTCTCATGGCTCTGCCTGCCGCCCTGTCCGGCGCCGGGAGACCCTGTTGGGTAGCTGTGTGCTTTGTAAATCAATAACGCAACATAACACCTCCTCCTTGTCCGTAACATTTGGCACCTTATTGGCTTTGAGTTCTCCTACACACTTCAACATGTGCTCTACTTGTTTGGCAACTATGAGCACTTCTTCGATTGGAGGTTCATCCATAACTCTTCACGTGCTTTGTCACTGTTGCAACGCCACACAAATTAGTCCCTAATCCTTTCCTCAATTGCACTCCCAAATTTACAATTTGAGGCTAATTTTTTTAAACTTGTGACAAACTCCTGTACTGACTCATTTAGACCCTGTTCTCTAAATTCAAAATGATATCTCTCCAGAATGACACTTACACGTGGCAGATAATGACGATCTAACCTGGCTATAGCTATTTCGAACTCATTATGATTTTGTACTTCAGCATGAGGGAGTTCTGGTAAATCCTATAACGCGTCTTGTCCCTCTGCACCTAAACAATGTATTCACAAAGCATGCTTCCTCTCTGCACTCAGATTCGTTCCACACATGTGCATAATTATAGAAAACCTTTTCCTTTTATCCCATCTAATAACTGATTCCTTAGGTGAAGATTAAAAAAATAGTGGAGGTGTAACATTTTGCATATTGACTGTGTTCTTGTGAAATACAATGTCTTAACAGACACTGTAGAAAAAAGGGGTGTGTGTGTCACCGCTGATACTTAATAACAGCTGAAGAGTAGTGTTGTTAAACAAGATAACCACATGTTAAAAAAATATGTATATATGTGGAGAAGTGTGGGTCAATGGTTAGAGCGGCAGACCCTGATGCAGAGGTCTGGCCTGGGACCAGGGTTTTGAGCCCAAGACCCGCCTCGGCGGGTCTTGGGCTCAAAATTCCACGGACCTGATAATTCTCGCCTCGGTGCCTATTCCAATCATGGTGTCCCACTCTGCAACTCTGGGCAATAGCTTGCTTAATCTCCACAGCGACCCCCACAACGCTAAGGATGCCTGGCTTCCATTTTGGGGGTGCCCAGGAGTGGACGCCTCACAGGGAAAGCCAGGATGGGTTCCACAGCGGTATTCGTACAAGCGCCTTGAGACCCTTGCGGGTGAGTAGTGCGCTATACAAGTATCAATTTACAATTTTACAATTTATATGTATATAGTTCAAGAATAATATTGCCCCAATTCAACTTGGAGCATTGGAACATGACAAGGTAGAGTCATTCTGACTTTTTTCAACAGCGCTCTGTTAAAAAGATGTGCTAAACATATTCTATATACTTATGGGGTTTGTTTGCGAAGGTTGCAAATGTTTTACATTCACATGATAAAAGCTTTTATCACAGTTGTCTAAAGAGGTAAAGGGTCCTGTCAAATTTAGCAAACAAATGGCATCTATTTAAAATCCAACAACGTTTGCACCAAAGATGATCAATAGCATTGTTAGATTGCCTTTTTTAAATACCACAAACACTACATGGGGTTTTTGACATTGAACTATCCATAGAGCACTTCCTCTCATCCACATAGGGCACTACGAAAGATCTTGCCACACGAAATCCCTCTGCAGATCCATGAATACCCTTCAGTCAGATTTTAATAGGTATGGCTTGAAACGTGTATAATAACTGCTCAATTATGTTCATTTGATTCTTGGAATTCTGCCTACCCAAGAGATCAATATATTCTCCCCTTTGTGTAAGTGCATTTAGTCTCCTGACGCAGAGCTTTTAACTAGCTTGCCAGCCAGACTCTTGAGATCCTGCAATATTAGCCAAGCTATCACTAAAGTGAGTGGTGGACTAATACCCCCAAATTATCCAACTCCTCTCCAATAAGGTTAATGGACATGAGAAGCAACTGCTCAAATTCCATCTTGTTTCATGACACGTTAATAAAGATATGTAGAAGTTCCCTCTGAGGTTCATATGAGGTATTTGTCTTTGACTGGTAAAACATCACACCAGCCGCAACGAGTTATACTTTGTGTCTTGAATTATCAATGATAATGCCATAATCTCTCGAGATGGCTGTATTTTCATGGCTGCAGATTTAGGGGCAAGAACAAGGAGTGGGGTCAGAAGGGAAAAAAAGGCATTGCAGCCTAGATTCAGGTTCCTCGCTTAAGGCTAAAAGGTTGACTGAGAACCCCGCTAACCATCACCAAAGCTTGGGGTTCATGCTATCCCTCCATAACTATAGATATTAAACCTTCCATTACTCCAAATCTCATCATAACTTCTCATGTAAAGAACCACCTCACCCTTTGAAGGGTCTTTATTCAC
This sequence comes from Lissotriton vulgaris, assembly GCF_964263255.1. NCBI lineage: Eukaryota > Metazoa > Chordata > Amphibia > Caudata > Salamandridae > Lissotriton > Lissotriton vulgaris. Next base: position 1,946,149,101 of record NC_141685.1, read on the forward strand.
GTCCAAGGCCAATAAAGCTGATTTGACCCTTGTTTAGTTTGAAAATGTTAGAAATGGAGTGTCTGGTTGGCTAGGGCATGAACCTACGCCAGGCAGAAATCACCACTCTAGTCCGTGCAAGGGTGTTATATGCTGAAGATAACCTCTGATCAACCCATTGGTAGCATGGCAGAGCATTCAGGATTATCCCAGAGGCAATGTGTAAAGCGTTTGCACAACACACTCACACATCAGCTAAACACTAGGCACACCACAAAAGAAACTCCACACAAGGTTCTATTAAAATAGCCTTTGTATTATCCATAAAAACACATTAGAACACAATCACATATTTTACTGTGCCACTAGGCACTTGTCATGACTTTACAGGTATTTGCATAAACCTCTTGGCCAATCGGGCCACTGTCCTAAACATTAAGGTTGGGGCAACAGGTACCTACTGGTAATATTGCACTTAACATAATACATTATGCATACACATTGTAGTAACATCATGCCCCTATTTGACATGCCACCATCACATCACTGTACACACCAGTGGTGCACACCCTGGCAATGTAACAAAACATTTCCTATCAGGGCATAGACTGCAAGATGTGGTCCATGAATCATCACTGCTGACCATCATACGCAATCCAGAGTCAGTATGCAGTTTCCTGCTATGGCACTGGCTATTTCCACTCGGGATATACCACTACCTACATTTGTAATGACCCATAGCTCCACCTCATGGCATAAGAACAACGCAGTAGTCACCAATCACCAGGGACCTTCCAGGTTGTGTAGGTATTAACTGCATATGGCGCCCTTGCGCTGCTCATACCAGAATAGACGGTAAATGATACTCGAGGCAGGAAATACGGCTATCCGCTTCTCCCCCGGCACAAGGCCTCCAAACCTGCCCTTACTCATCCAGGGGTGTAGCAGGCCCTGGCCTGCCACACAAAGCACGTAGAGGGTGGAAACCTGCCCCGACCGCATTGAGCGTGATGTGGACCAGCCGACAACCCAAAGACAACAGCCCAGCAAGGGAATCTCAGCACTCCCTTCTCACCCTGGCTCCCGTCTCAGTGCCAGTGAGCACTCGGAAGGGGAGATATCCCAAATAGAAGGACACACACTGCTCAGGGTGTGCGAGCTCCAGCACGACTGCCTCGGAGCACCGTCTTGAATTGGCCTTTGCTCCTGGTGCGAGGATAGGCGACAGCCCACCGTTAGACATCCCGCAGGTCTGGAGGCCGAGGCTCGCTGGTCCCCAAAGCACACAGGAGAATCCCAGATCAGGTGCCGAACTGAGCCCTGGGGTGGGGGTGGTGGGGATACTACTGAGTGCACGTTTTGGATGGAAGCACTCCGGTAGGTCCCTGCTGGGGCTCCGGGAGCACGGAAGAGAAAACACTCCACAAAATGGACAAGTACGACCGGGCTGGCTTCTACAGCCCGGGGAGATTAATTGGTTCCTCGGCCTGACCACATGAAGCTGACCCGCAGGGCAAAAAGTAGTGCCTCCTCCCTTTTACCGCTGGGTTCTAAGAGAAGGCAAGAGTAGCCCTCCATGCGCTCTCCTGCCAGCAAACCAGGTATAGCTCTCAACATGCACTTGGCCCCACAGTGGAAGGGAGATCCAGCGCTCACCGAGCGCTCTAGCTAATCAAAACAAGGGCGCATAACAGAACCCCTGGGGAGGCTCTGGAGGCACACAAGCAAGGTGCAAATTGGCAGGCCAGCACAAGGGTCCTCACGGCAGAGCTGCAGTTTTCCTATCAGCCTAACAGGCAGCAGGTCATCACTCCAGAGGGGCAAAGTCCCCAGGTGGGTCCTTCTGGCACACTGCAGTCCACGCAGTGCCTTAGGTCCAGTTCAAGCTAGTTCAAGTAAGCTCCCCTATATGAGGTCACAGCCCCAGTACTTATTGGGCATATGTCTTTGTTCTCCCCTGCCCAGGACTCTGAGCCCCGTGCAAACAAGTTCTGGGGGAACTTAAAAATCTACTTACAGTGCACAACACTCCCCATTGCAAGTGTAAGCCCTTGCCCCAGACAAACCAATGCGGGAGGAGCCTTAATTATGGAAGGCAAGCACAGCCCTATTCACGTGCAGGTGCTACTCCTCCCACCACTCCAAATGCAAACCAGGCCTTTTCAGCCTAGTGCTGACTCATAGAGACACTCTGGAGCCATTGCCCCTCCCCAGCCCCTGTCACTCCAAGGCCAGCCACCTACCCACCTACCCACCTACCCTTCTCTACCTAAATAACTGAATAACATATCCACTACTCAAATTACTTCATATTTTACTATACTAATTTTCAATACTGATCCTTTATGGGTTCCAGAGTGGCGTGCTACTCGCCAGAAAAGTGCTTCAACACCCATCAGGGGTAACAAGTGCTATATGAATGCAAACCTTTCTTCCCCTTTTATCCCTCCGCTATCCTTCTCACTCAAAATAACTGACTAATATCCACCACTGAAATTACTACATATGTCATCATATTGATTCAGCACTAATCCTTTATGGGCTTCCTGAATAGCGTGCGTTAACAAGCGCTATATAAATACAAACCTTTTTAATCCTCTATCCTTCTGCTATCATTCTAAATCCAAATAACAGACTAACCTATCCACCACTTAAAATGTACTTGCATGTTTCACTATACTAATTCAACACTAATCCTCTATGGGTCCCAGAGAAGCGTGCTACTCGCTGAAAATGCGCTTCGTAGCCTTGTCAGGGGTAGTAAGCGCTATATAAATGCATTTACAATTAAATACCATACTCACACTTCAGACCCCCCAAGCAGGTCATGTGATCCTCATAAAGCCCCTTCTCACTGCACACCGACCTGGACAAAACTCAACACCATCTGGAAACATTCACCGCCTTGTTGAGGTGTTAGCCACTTCTAACTTCGTGTCCCATCCTGCGTTGCCAGATATGTGATGTCGGAATAAGGGAAGACACCATTGCCTTGAAGGTAAGTGCAGCCTTTAATACATCCGCCACATCCACCAGCAGTCGGCTGCCAACTGGTGTTCTCACCCAAACGTTCTCCCTCTGTGTTCTCTCTGACCTAGTCACATTCTTGATGTCAGAGTAGGTTAAGCTATATCGTCTATGCCATACTACCCCAGGAACCTAGAAGTTTCAGGGTATCTTGACTAGAGAACTAAATAATGTTCTCAAGCTGCAAAGAACCAGCAGAGATGTTCAAGGCCGTGAGATATATGTTCCGATATAAAGAGACTATGCAGACATTTATGCATGTCAAGAGGCAGCATGAAACGAGGTTCAGTGCGTCAGCAGACTTGGCATGCTGAATGGGGCTCGGGCAGAGCAAGAACTGCATCTCTTCACAAGGGGAAAGCCAATGTATGAGGAAAAAAAACAAATAGAAGTTTCCTTTTTCTCAATCCCTCGCACAACACATGACATACTCCTGCAGATCTGCTGATAGGGTTCCCATTCAAGTTGTCCCCCCTTTTGCCTCATTCCTTTGGGCTTGGGCTTGGGCATGGACTTACGTGCACCAACAGTACTGCTTCTGCTATGCTGTCGGTCATGAAGGGTTTAATTCCCAGTCAATTGGCAAATTACCACTGTGGCATGGAAAGTACCAAGATCACCCTCTACTAGAATCCACAGGGAGGTAATTTCATCCTTCATTTCAACTTCCATTGAGGAGGCTGTGCGGGAATGTCTAAAGAGACTGGCCATCTCTAAGGAAATGGCATACTACATCTGTCCACTCATGCCGCCACGTAAAAATCATATGAGAAACACTGGGGTTTCTGTAGTGTTACTTCAGTATGGGTTTTCCATTTGTTTATTGTTGTCCATTTTGAAGTTTCAGTGTACATCTTCTAAAGCCTTTAAGCAAACTTTTTGTACTTTTGGGAAATGTCGAAGTTCTTGCATCCGGACTGCTCACAAAATGGCCTTATGACCCATTTAGCAGCGAAACTTTCATCATGAGTCTCAGCCCTTTGAGTCACTTGACTTGGTGGACACAAGATTCCTCCCCTGTAAAGTTGGCTTTCTAGAAGCAGTCATATCTACTTGGAGCTTCATTTTGTAGATATACATTTTTTATTGTTTCCCTGGAAGCCACTTCTCTCAAATTTGGCCAACCCTCCTTTCGGACATCCCAAGACTTATTTTTGCTGGCCTTCTTCATGGAACCATAGTCTTTAGAAGCTGACCATTTATACATTTTGGATGTCCCTAGGGCAGTCTGGATCTAATTGTAGAGCTCGGCCTATTTCAGCTCTATAACAATTTTTAAGTCGATTTTGGGGCTGTAAACGGAGTCTGCAGGCATCCACAATGTGTCTCAGGAGAGTGTTTAGAGGCATTATTTGACTAGCTATTGCAATAGTTCAGGCTCTACTTTCACAAATTCAGGGCAAGTGTACAAGAGAGGCTGCAGCTGCTTTGTTAGATTGACAAGTGGCATTTCAGGACCTCTGTTAGGCGGCAACATGAGCCTCTGTTAGTACCCGTTGTTTAACAGTACTGACTGAACATGCCCAATTCTGTAGCTGGGAGCTCTAATAAAGGTCTTCTCTTGGGTGACAAGAAGTTATGTGTATCTTTTATTAGGTGTAATAAACTTGTGTGTCTCAGCAAGTTCTTTACGTAGTGAATTTTAGGATGAAACCTAGCTTGGCCAGAAGCCTTATTCTTATTAGATATTCCTTGTGCTCACAGGCTGGATCAAGTATTAGCAACATTGTTTCGATACTTTAGATATGAAATTGAGACCAGTCACTGAGATCCAGGCCACAAGTCCTAAAGAAGAAGTGGCGGGACGCTGACGTCACAACAGGAAGTTATGTCACTAAAGGTGGCTTGCACTCAGTTGCAATTTATAGTTATCGAGCTCCCGGTAAAATGAGTGGGGAGACGCCGTCCACCCACGTGGTACCTCCACTCGAGCCCTGCTGAGATCCTCCAACTTGGCTTGCATGTTGGTTCGGCCCCTTATTGTTGTGATTAATTTGAGGCACCTTTATGGGGGAGGTGCACTTTGCAAAGTTAGCACGAAAAATTCGGGGTAGGTATGTTAAGGATTACAGGTTAACAGTCACAGTATTTCCCTCAGTACACTGCGTTCGTTTCTGGAATGTATTGTGCTAGTTCATTTTCACAGTAGTATTTGTGTGCAGAATTGGAAGTGTTTACTCACACTAGATACTCATTTGAATAAGAGTCAATTTGTTTGCCTGTTCCTGAAGTCTGTTTATCATCATTCTAGGCTAAAATGTCGCAGAAAATAAATCAGAAAAATGCTAAGCCATGATGCTTTTATGTCATTACCTCCTCAGGTTTATGGGTTCCTGATGTATTGTATATTTTCACATTGCACCGTTTGTGCTTTCTTCATCTTGTCCTGGATGGGCATTTATGACACGCGAGTAGAAGTCAGATTTTCAAGCCACTGTATTAAGTTCTTTAAGTATGTATCATCACATCACTGATGTGGGATCTGCCCATACTGCTGGCTTGCCTGGGACAGATGGTGAAATTACTTTTGTCCACACACTCACCCCTCATGAATCTTTGAAGAACTTTTGGCTTCAATTTTCGCCTTTGTTAGTATTTCCTTTTCTAACAAATCTTTAATATTGACATTACGTCATTTTATGATTTCCTTTGCGGTTTTTTGTTTCTGTCAGTGACTAATAAATCAGTGGTACTCCTGAAGACCACTTCTCCTACAAATGGTTATATTGAGTGTGTGTGCAAGTAAAACATTCTGCTTATCGGTTTCACACTGAGCTCTTCAGTGGGTATGTGTTGTAGTGAAACATTTGATAGAATCACGTCTATGAAATACGTTAAATTTTTCAGTCGTCATGTTTGTAAAATTCAACTTTCACTCGTGTGTCTTTGCTGTCCTGAAACTTCCGCATGTTAAGATGTCTATTTTTTTGTCTGTTTATTTATAATGTGTGCGTTTCAACCTAATACTCTCCTGTGTGTTTATTTGCAGCGTGGGGTAACCTTGGAAATGTTCTGAAAAGCCAGGGCAAGATTTCCGAAGCTGAAAGCGCCTATAGAAATGCCTTGTACTACCGCAGCAACATGGCGGATATGCTTTATAATCTGTAAGTATGCTCGGCTCAGCTGGAGCGGGTTCATTTATGAAATGTCTGGTAAATGGGCCAATTGAATTATCCACAGGAAACGGAGCTAGTCCTCGCTGTCTCCTGTTTTGGGTATTTGTTTTTCTTTTAATTAATCGTGCTTTAAGCTGCAGAGCAGAACGTGGCTTTTAAGGTTGTGCATCCATCGCCCTATAGTCGGGTCTCACGGTTATGCTTCAGTAAAATAAAGTATGGCCTTTGCAAATAACAAATAAGCACTTGCACTGAATGATACTGTTACAAAACAACAGTGCACAAAGGTCTGAACACTTAAAGCTGCGATATGGTGGTAGCTAGTGTGCCATTGGCCCCAGTGTTAGCATGTAAAATGGGCTCCTGGACCACCAATTGGGTTATAAAAGGCAGTGATAATTGAAGTGCACGAGAGCCCTCATACCTCTCGACCCTGGTGCCACTTCACTTAACGCACTAATACAGCGAAGTCGTGACACAGTAGTCCAGTAATACACGGTGTCTGGAAGGCTAAGGTCACATGAGTTGATCTGAAATACTAGAATTGTGAGCCCTGTGGGAAAAAAGTTTCCTCAAACCCTACAGACATTTGTTTGGCGCAGCAATAGAATGATAAAATGCTGCTAAACTAGGCAGCAAGGCATGGTGTGTTTAGTTAATCTGGTTTTTGAATAAATATTTGTCACATCATAGATTAGGGCATTCTGGTTTTCGTCTGTTATAAAATCAGACCTGTTTTTGACGGCACAGTTGCACTGGTAGGCTTTTGGGTGTATGATGTAAGGCTAGGTGCTAGCATTTATCACCTAGTGATCGCTGCTCGTCTTGCATAAATAATGTTTGTATTTCTGTGTAATGTCAGTGAGTATAAATGTACAATAGTGGGATAAACACAGCGAGAATACTTAGTAAGCTACCGGTAATGTTTGCAGTACTGGATGCAAATGCACTATATGGAGTTAGTGTAGTAGCTTGTCTGTCTTTAAAAGGCAGCTTCGGATCTGCCCTGCAGATAGCCTTATATGGGTAAGCAATACCCATATGAAGGGTAACCATAGCGTGACAGGAAGAGTTTTAATGATGCAGCCACGATATGAGGAGCGATGTGTGCCCAGGCACATTTCTTACACTACTGGACTCACTCCACACCTTTACTGCCACATGTCGTGGTTCAGACAGCCAGACTGAACCTCCCCGTGGCCACTATCGACAGCGTTATTTCTTCTATATAAACCGCCTGCCTCAGAGATCGACACTCTGCAGTGTATGCGTTTGGCATGGATCGGGATGGCAAGATGTGCAGGACTCAGACAACTCTACGCCCCATCCGTTCCAGTGGTGAAGCACCCCCTGCTACCTCCTCTACACGATAAAGGCGCAATCAGCCGAGCCAGCAAGCTAAACATTCACACCTTAACAGACCTCTACCGAGAAGGCCAGTTCCTTGCCCTCCAACACCAGCTACGGCCATAGGAGCACCCTTAGACGTCTTTTTGTATTACCAACTGCGTACGTCATGCCGGGCGCTTCACAACACCTTCCCAGCTCCTCTGAAGACACTCATAGCATTAGACCATATATACAATACCCTCACTTCGGAAACTGATAACATCCATGTACAACCACATGCAGCGCACTGGGCAGGCGGCGGCCACACCAGCCTGAGAGGTTTGGAGAGAAGACCTTGCCCTACCTCTGACACCCAGTGGGCCTTTAGCTGTGGTCAGCTTGAGATGCTATCTCCAAACTACAGATTACGTCTTATTCATTTCAAATTTCTGCACAGCATATACCGAACTCCCATACAAATACACTGAAGGGGGCTATCCCTGGATTCCCAATGCCCACGCTGTCACTCACCTCAGGCGGACTTCATTCACTTGGCCTGGAAATGTCCTGCAATTGCCGCCTACTTGGTGGAAATCTTCTGCATCATAGAGAGAATTACCAACATGCCAATGTCCCCGTCTCCACTATTGGGACTACTGGGCTATGTAAAGGACATGCCTAGTGATTCCTGTAAACTGATCGCTTTAAAGCTCCTTCTCACAGAGAGAAGAATTGCAATGAACCGGGGAAGAGCACGGGCACCACAAGCCCAAGACTGGATCACAGACATTATATATTGTCGCAAACAATTTTCCATCTAAAGGGACCTGATGCTGCCAAGGGCTCGCCCCCGGGACATCTGGGAACCCTTTGCCACCTATCTTCGACAAATAGACAAACTCCCACATGGCCCCAGACAGTAACCATGACAGCCCTCCCACGCACTCGGGGGTCCCGCATCACTCACCGGGGGGCTCCTCAACACTGTAACAAAAATATTTGTGTATATTGTGCCAGGAGGCGGGGGCAAGATCCTCTCTGAGTCCTAGATCTTTATATAATTGTGCTATGTGTCAGCAAAATCACTCCTTTAACCCCGCAAAGTTCACTCTCACCCAGATGAATTAACAGCACGTCCGGGCACTGGCCCCTGACGAACCAAAAGTTCAGTGCCGGAATCAACTCCCTCCAGAGCATCCCCCCTTTTCCCTTCCAAACCACAAACCACTTTGAACAAACGCTCATTAAAACCCAACAATGATCCAAAATAACTACAGCATGCTTGCACATGAGCGTATTTAACAAAAGAATGCCCCAAAATCCAGATGGTCATTTCCGTCGAACGGGGGCCAGCCACTGAACCTGCAATGAGAAAAGCAATATCAAACTTATGGCAAAGAGGATGACGCATGCGCCTCCCCCGCATTGTTTCCCACATAGCGCTGAAAGCAGTTAGAAGACCAGCGCCCCAGGCGCATAATGTCCTCCCTAGACCAACCCCTATTATGAGCCTCCGTCGCTGCCCCGAATCTGAAAGAGTGGGTTTCATAGTGCGCCCCATCTAACCAATACTCCGCAAAGCCTTACAAAGCACCATGCGCAACTGGTATTCAGAAACCCGGGACCCATCCGCATGCCGGAAAACTCCCTCCCCCCCAGACCCAATGGATAATTCCCTCCCAACGCCTAGCCCACTGTAAAGGGCACGTCAAGACCGGGGAGGAGGCCTTCAACCAGATCCCTTTTCCTCGGCTCCTCTGGTCCGTTTTAGAGCTTGACAGCCAAATATGAATACCCCTCTCTGACACAGACATCCTGCCACCCTATGCCCCCCTTCAACTTAGACTCCAAAAGCTCCGAAACTCTAAAAGCCTCAAAAAACATCCACACCATGAGAGTGGAAAACAGACAAGCCTCAAAACTATCCGTACACACCAATGGTAAACCTTCCAACAAGCGGGCTAACTTCTGCCAAGACTGGGGGCCCCAAACCGAACGCTCTGCTCCCCGCTCCCTAGCCCAACATTATTCTTCCAACCTCCCCTGCGGAGTGGGTGTAACCCCAAAGGAGCTTTCCCATAAAAGAAATGCCTGCTAACTTCCCAGCTGTAGTAACTAGAGTGAGGCCCTTGTCCATTAAATCAAGTATGAACTGCACCACATCTTTAGACCGCCGCCATCCTGGTTCCCGCTTACAAGCTCCTGATGCTAAGAATTCCTTCCAAGCCAGGCCCTCATAGACATTGGTTGTTGTAAGATTAGTTCACATGTATATCGATCCACATTACAGCTGTTGGTTGTTTTAAATGTCTCATATATGGCACATAGCAGAATGGCTGTGTTGTGGCATCCAGCGTTTTGATTACATTAGCTGCATGAGTGCGTTTAGAGCAGACCTGTATTTTCTTGTGCTTTAGCCTGGCAGAAAGGAGGGAAGTTCATGTATTTGCAGCAGCTGATATGAGTGCTTGATTGAATCAAGAAAGATGGTGCTTGTGGGAGATGCTGGGATGTCAGAGGTACTTAATCAACATGTGCATTGATTCACCCTTGAACTTTACTGACTCATTTAGCAGTCCATACACTCCCTCACCCATTCATCCATCCACACATTCAAGCAGTCATTGATTCATCTATCCATCGGTCCATATATGGAGCCATCTATCTACCCATCAACTCATTCTTACATACAGGCACTTACTCATTCATCCGTTATTCCAACCATTAACTAATTCTTGCATTCACTCACCCAGCCATACAATCACATAGTCATCAGTCATTGATCAATGAAGAAACTCTTTTGCAGATTTATAGGCTTTGCCATTGTTTGTTTTCTCTTCAGCTTGTGCAAGTGAGTCCCAGTAAAAGACCATGACTTACTGACTTTAACACCCTTTGTCACTCTTATACACCCCAACACCCACTCACTGCGTGCACGTCTGTATTCAAGCACACATGCATGTCACACCTTCGTGTAGGTGCGGTGGATATTTCTGTTTAGAGCATACAACGTGGTTAATTAGTTAATTGTGTGCTTGGAGTATTGCCTTACAATGTTTCGCAGGGTTGTCAGTTCAGTGTGGTACATTCTTTGGAGAGATGCCTTTTTTCAGGCCGAACATGACTCTGATAGCTCTGTTTTAGGAGAAGTAAAATATTTACAATTTTTTTTTAGAAACAATTGTGCTGAATGGTGTCTATGAAGTAACTACTGCAATCAGACCCTGTCAGTAAATATGGCGCTTTGCCATATGTGGTGTTGTTGGGTGGTTTATTTTTTACTCTCAAACAAATGTATGATGCTTTTGTAAAATGTGATTAAAAGAAATGCTGGCAGAAATCCTGTGATTATGGGGTAGACTGCGACTTAAATATTTACAGCTGTTAGAAGGCTTAAGTCACAGTAGACAAGCCTATTATAAGCGTAGAAGGAATGAAGCGGTGCTTAGCTTAGTAGGACCGCCATGCGCACAGGCCCCCACAGTATGAATGTATCTAAAGTAATCTCCTAAAAAGCCTGCTCAGCCCAACTGTGCGTGGCAATTACACAGGCTCGCTCATGTGGAAAAATGACAACAATTTACATTTGATCGTTTTTTTCGATGTCGTTTGATAAAACCCGCAAGCTTTGTACTGTTTGGAAAACCATTTGTTTTGCATCTGCCTACCAATGATGCATCACATGTTCTAGTAATTTACCTTGCCAGTTACAGAGAGTCCTTAAAACTGAATCTGCTTGTGTTGGGAGTTGGCCATTTTTTCCTGCGCAAAAATGTAACCGTGACATTTAATTTTCTGTGCATAAAATATCAATTTGAACAGTTTGAGAAATTGTGTGTCAGTTATGAAGAATGTGCCTCCTTTGCAAAGAATAGGTCCACAGTGGTCTCATTACAGGGAACCAAGTACCACATTTAGTACTTTTTTAGGGTAACGAAGCAGAGCAGTCCAAGACCTACTCGGGGGTGGTGTGTGTGGGCTACCACTCCGAATTTGCTGACCAAAACACAACTCAATAAATTCAGCCAGTGTTTTTCTTTTAAAAAAGAAAAGTTGTTTTTTATTACATACACTATTAAGTAGTACTGATTAAATACTAATATGTTTATCAGAGAGTTGGAAATACATTTGGTGACACCCTGATCTTACTTTACACCCGTAGTGGGTCCTGAAATATACAATCACAATACCCCCAGCTATACTAGATGTAACATCACAATATCATGGGGTGTCACTTTAAATAAGGCAGGCCTACTGGCTTTGTCAGGGTGTCGTGGTATTAGAAAAAGCAACCAATTCATGTTTGAACCGTATACCTCTATTAAAATAATTAAGCATAATGTTAATAATACACAGAATGCATGCACTGCCAATGTTTTTAATAAAGAATGCTGATTTCAAAAACGTGGCAGTCCCCTTCTTTACAATCTAAAGGCCACAAAATGCAGTCGTAGAGGTTGACCATACAGGACCCTTGACCTGACGTGCTTGGGCAAAAGCTCATAGTACCTACCACCAGGGGTTCCTGCACTTGAGAAAAAGCTCTGGCAATACTCACAATCATTGGTCTTGGGGTTTGGGGTACATGGCCGTTGGAGACTTGGGGTTAGTTGACAAAAACTCATTTCAGGCGGTGGTGGGGGGATTGGGGTAGGTTGGGGGGTTAGATGGGAGGGGGGCTTTGGGGGATAACAAGCAAATTATCAGATGTCGATTTACTTCCCCCGTTTCCTCTTCCAAGACGTGAGTCAAACACTTAATTTGTCTTTTGATCTTTTTGTGGGGAGGCTACTTTGTCTCTGCTGGGTAGCAGAGCAATTAATATTGGCCAAACAGGGTGGACAAAGGCCTGAAATCTGATTATAAACTGAGCCAGAGAAATGTGACCAATCCAGAAATCCTATAGGGTTTGGGTATGGTATATTGAGGACTGCAAATTCAAACCTCGTGTGCATGTTTTATCCCAGTTGAGTACCTTGCAGGAGCCTGTTGGCCTAAGTGGAGCGTAACTGTACTTAAGGCAGGTTTTGCCTATAATCTATAATACAATAAAGACCACAGACCTACACTATGAATACCCACTCATATTTATGAGGCCTAGCCCAGGTCAGCACCAGTCCTTGCAGAGCCATTTCTGTGACAGGCTACCAGTGTTAGAGACTGGGCTGGGCACGATGGTAGTCTCACAAGCACTGCCCACAGCGGTGCTCACATGTTCATGTGTGATCCCCCAGTGCCCCTTGCTCCTAGCTGTGCAGCAGTAGCCTTATCTTAAATGCAGATGTTGGCGGTTAACACACTTAGTCCAGTTACTATGAATTTGCTGAGTGAACCTCAGGCAGTGAGACTCGCTCAAAGTAAGAGTAAAAAATAAAAAACAGTTGGACATTTGTGAAAAATCCTAATGGACTGAATGGGCAGAACCCATTTGCTACAGTGATACTACATACGACAGGATTCTTTATAAACTGCACACAGCTGACTTGTTAGGCCTGCAGTTCTAATAACTGAGTTATATGGAAAACATTGTCACCCATCCTCTCTATCGTTTCCCCTACTGGGCAGATCTTTGGGATACGTGACATGCCGCAGATTTGCAAACAACCGCATGTGTTGCAGCAACTTGAGAAACATTTTCCCTATTTTGCGAAATTGACATAGTGAATGGCACTTCAGAGCTTCATGGTTGCCCATTGTTTAGCCACCAGAACATTCGTTTCTATGTTTGTAGCAGAAGTTTCTTACATTTCTTAGCTTTGCCATTGCTCATTGTTTAATTAGTAGTTTGATTGCGAAAGCCAAGAAAAACGTAGATATTTAGAATAGTCTGCCTGACTACCTATTGTTAAATCAGCAGTCTAGTCATAAAAGCCAAATTTTCTAATTGCAATTGTGGTCCATTGTTTGTTCTGCCTTGCTGGCAGTAACTTCAACAATCTCATTTTTTTAAATATCTGTAATGTATTTGTTTAAGACCTCAAATCCTGTTTTTTACTGACACCCTTTATGTCTAAGATATATATATTTTTTTATTACCGTCTGGTTCACAGCAAAAAATAGATATAACTTAAGGAAATTATCCTTTATCATAAAGCAAGTAACCTGAAGAGTCACACATTTCTCAATAGCTTTTACCAAAAGAGGGGAACAGTGTGAAGGTAACAAAACATCAATCTAGGATTCCATTCCTTAAAGAATGGAACTTGATTCACTGCCAGACATTTAGGGTAAGTGCCACCTGACTGAAGTGTTAATAAACGGGGTTCACAAGAAGATAGTAAGAAATAGTCCTTAGCTCTGCATTAATACCATCTTTTCCTTATGATGCCGGTCTCATTATTGTCGATGCCTGCTCACTGGTAAACAGAGAATGTAACTCCCCCATCTTTACCTACTTCTTTTAGATGTTATTTTAAAGGTATGGGATGCTGCATAATATTGTGATCGAGCATGGGTAATACTATCGGTGTCGAAGAAACTTGGCCTGCCTTTTGTTTGAGTCTGCAAAATGTATTTATTGAAAGCTGCAATCGCAAAAAATGTGCTGGGGTTTTCCTGGCAGTCGCCAAATAGATGAGCTCTTCAGCACCTACATTTATAGCAGTTATCGAATGTTACTAGAATAACGTCATTTGACAAAATTTTGGTTGCTTTAAGCAGCGGGTGCAAGAACGAGATCATGAGAAACAGCAGACAGGCTGGTTGTATAATGATGTTGCATAGGCCACAACATTTAGACAATCCTAATTGATAGCTGCCAACTGTCCCGGGTAATTTACTATCCTAGGACAGTCCTAGCAATTGCACTTTGGAGAGCATTGCCATGGGAATTTTAAACTTTAGGCAAAGTAGCAGAGTTGGAAATATTTTCCAATGCAGCTGAATGGGAGAATGTTTCTAACTCCGCTACCTTGGCCCTTAAGTTTGCAATTCCCTTCTCAATTCCCTGCAATTCTCTCTTTGAGTAGATCCTATATTCTGCCCTATAAGTAGGCAGAGTTCAATTATGCTAATTATATGGCTTGGGCAAAGTGGGCAAAGCTTTGGGGCAGTGGGTGTGGTAATTCTTCAAATAAGTAATTTATAGTTGTGCTGCAAATTGCCCCTGGAATGTGTTTTCAAATGATGGCACCTATGCTACTTAGGCGCCAGGTGCAAAGCCCATCTCTCTGTGTGATCAGAGCTTCCGGTTAATGCGTCGTCATTGCATATTAAAAGATGGCAAATTCAGGTTACATGGGATATTAGTACAACTACACTTAAACATCAATGAATATCTAGTGAAATGTTTCATTTCCCTACAGACAACTTTGCTGTAGCTTCATTGTGTGGTTCTTCATACACCTAACGAAGCACTGCAGTACGTTGGAGGATGCGTAGTTCGCTACTCTGTAAGTTGAAGGAATTGTGTGATTTTGTGATCAGGTGTACAACAAGCAGCCATATTTTTCACTTGCACAGAGCATCCTGATATTTGAGAAAAGTTCTTTTTTTTTAGGGACACTAATATTTACATCAAAGAGATCTATAGAGACTCGCTTATTGGTCAACTTGCCATATAGGAGCACGTTATGTTAATCAGTAAGGATGAGATTATTATTTTCTTATTATTTCTTCCTGCAGGTAATGTGGCAGCACTTTACAGTATTTTTTTAATTGCATTTCAAACCCTTCAGATTGTCGAGTTTGATGAGTATTTGTTATACCTTCTCAAACATACATTGCATTATTTGCAGATCAAAAACAGTTTATTAAACTGTGAATTGGCTCCTAAAGGCCTCCCACTTTATACTGAATCAGTTGAAAAATCATTTGAACTGTTGAAGTTTTGGTGTAACATAGTGTACCCTCTTCGATTCAGCTTAATTTGTTCTGGATTTGTTCTAAACCTATAGTCGTTCCTAAACCAACTCGTCCCATACGTGGGAGTGCATAGTGCTCACAGTCCCCCAAAGCGTAATTAAAAATTCAGTAATAAGAATAATCAGGAAATGTACCCATTTGCTAAATAGTCAGCTATTTCTAAGTGGGCAGCCTAACAGCGTCAAGGAAAATGTTAAAATGATGAAATAACCTTGATTAGTTGCCGTTATATATTTTATAAATCGGTTTTACTTTTGTAAATGTAACCTTAAACAAAAATATTTTGGAGATATTATCTTGTTGGGAAATAAACTATACAGAAGGCTACACAGTTTGCTCAACTGTTTAATACCCCCATACATTAATGGTACCTCTTAATTTGTGTATCAATAAAAAAGTAGAATGAATTCATTAAGGTACATCATTCTATATCTCTAGTTCCAGTGTAGAAATTTGAAACGTTTCAGGACGATGGGTTGAATCATGGAGCACAATTAAACATTTACTGCATCTACCAGATTATCTCAGGAGCACTTTGCTAGAGGGGAAATTTCATGGTGATAGAACTGTCAGGACCCCACAATGACCAAAGTTTTGCAAACTGAACCTTTAACCACTCTTTCCAGTCACGTCACTATAATATACGGATCCAGGTATCTCTGTGCAGTGACTCCCTAATATGAGGGTCTTCTAGAAACAAATGTAGCTACTTTGTCATACCCAAGAGGATAGTCTATTGAAGAGTGAACCTGTGCTTACATCAGCACATGGTCACTGAACCAGGTGTGCCCCGAACAGTGGTACAGCGCTTGTGTTGTCCTCTTTCTGGCCCACTCAGCTGGATTTACCCTCCCTTCAAGAGCTGATTTGAAATTTTTCATATTGTCAAAAATAGATGAACTCAGAGCGAACTAAGTTTTGCATTTTTAAAGCTTTTCATCTTTAGTTTATATCTGACTGCTCATGCTGTGTTTGTTTGTTTGGCATTCCAATAAATTTAATGGTGGTTGTCACACGCTTTTTTTCAGTCTTCTCTCATGAAGGTAATACTTTGTGATGGTCTTTACAGCCTTGTCTTATCGGTCACTGTCAAAAACACAAAAGGTGGTGGGCGGATGCTTTCAATAAGTCTAACCACTGGCAATCGCTTGGGGTACCATTCTAACCCATCTCTTTTTTGCCCACCATCCACCTCAGGTGACACACAGCTATATGCAAATCAGTATTGACCCTGCTTCAATAGGAACAGTCCATCCCTAAGAGCCTGCACAGCAGCAAATATAAGTTTTACTCTCTCTCATGCATGCCATTAAACTCAGCAGAGGTTAAAGGAGTGTTCAGGCTAGAATGGGACTGAGGGGTAATCCAGCAAAAAATATGATTTCTCTTGAATTCTATTTTGCTCAGGAAATCTGTGTTCATCGGAGGAGGAATTGATTGTTCTTTCCTTTCTTCATGAACAGCGTGTGGAAGAAACTGATCTTGCTGATATTATTTTGAAGACACCAAAGTTCTAACTAGGACAATAGCAACTTCAGTTGTTGACAAGTAAAGGAAAGCTTAAATTTATTCTCAATGTGAAGTTGCTTTCCAGCTGTACACCACAGTCATCTACATGCTGCACAAAACAAGTAGCTGACCACAAAGGACGTTTACCCTTGAATCAAGCACAAATAGCACACATAGCAGTTGTGGGCTGTTGATTTATAGGTGCTAGGTAAGCTGGAAAATATGCCTGCCTTCCTCGTGGGAGATGGAGGGTACAGCAGATGCCTTTAGAAAATTGACCTCAAAGAAATGTAGTGCCTCCACGTGATTTTGCGCAGGATTCTACACCCTGCTGTGTAATGTGTGAAATGAGAGTGCCTTGTTATTTCTGAAGACAGATAATAGGTATAGGTGACACGTGGCATTTGAGACCTGATGAGAAACAACGTTCCACACAGTATGCACTGCAAGTGGGACAGAATAGCCTTGACAAAAAAAGAGTTGTTATTCTCCCTAGAACCAGCCATTATTATGCAGATACTCTGTGAATGTCTTCCTCTGAGCCACCAGTGTTGCGTTTGATCCCTACTACAGGAGTGCCCTCTTTCCCTGTGGTTTGTTGGTGTACACAAGTTGGTGCCCTTTGATGAAGTGAAGAAGGATTCTTCTTCCAGGTGTGGGCGCAGCTGAAGTGTCTTCCTTTCTGGCTGGCCAGAAGCAGGCCTGCCAACTTGAAAATATATTTTACTGTGTGATTACTGCGTGGGGGGCCTTGGAGGCGATGTAGCCTCATGCAAAGAATAATCAAAGAGGCACTTTGACCCTCACACCCCTGCAAACATTTAAAAAAACAAAGATCGCTGAGGCTGTTCAAAGGCTCCAAAGACAATATGGCAATCCAAAGTTCAAAGTTTTTTATTTTGTTTCGGTACTCTTTTGAGGACCACAAAATTGTTTAAAAGAAAATATACATTTAGTTTTACATACAAATTAATAAATTTTCAGTGAAATTTTCATAAACTTAAAAATTCTATAGCAGACATATTCGTTAGGCGGGTTAACACATACAGAAATAAAATCTTTTGCATTGACTATCCTGCAGGACCGATATATTGGCTCTAAACATGTTAACCTTGCACTAACAACATTTTTGTTTGGATATATAAAGAGCAGGTGCTCTAGATTCTGTTTACCCCCCTGACACAGGTTACATTGCGAGGAACTGTCATGTCTCCAGGAAGAGGAAAAAGATAATACGGGAAGTATACCCAAGCGCAGCATCATGATTGTGCGCCTTGCACCGTGTGTAAGAGTATATTCCAAATACGGCTGTTTTTGTTTGTATTCTTGAGAGTCAGCATAAGTCTTGTACATAGATAGTTTAGTACAGTGGGAGTGATCAAGCTCATAACTCAATTTGGGAGAAAAGTTTTTTAGAAAGAGTTTGAGTTGTGCAGGTGTCCATGATGACAGCATTTCTACACTGATTTTTGCTAAGTGTAAGGCCTCTCCCATATTTTTGGAAAAAATAAAGTACGCGGAATCGTTACTAAATGTCTCGACTTTTAACAAATGTCGTAGAGTACCCTCTTTTGCATGGAGAAGGTTATAGGCCCACCTGATGATGCTTGCTACTGCTGTCGCGTATGCGCTTGTGATCATACATTCCAGTCTTAGTGCCTGTACAGGTGTCGAGTTGGAAACTTTCAGTAATTTTTTTAGTATTTTGCCTTCATTTAAGTCCATATAACTCCATTGTTTTAAGGGAATATATTCAGAGGCATATGAAAGAACCGGGGGAATCTTAGCTCTATAGATTTTTATTAGTGCCGAAAAATGCCTGCTTCCAGTGGCCGTGTACAGGCGTGACATGGCCCCAGCATGTAGATCACTTTTCCTTTTCAAATGGTCGATTTGTTTGCTGTTACTCATATTATACGAAAAAATTCTACCAAGATAGGTATATTCCTTTGTCTGCTCCAACGTCTCTCCTCCCAGTTTCCAATGGTACCTCACACCTTTTTTCTTTTTTGAAAATGCAACTACTTTAGTTTTACTTATATTTGGAATTAAAAAATGTTCTTTAGAGTAGTTGTATAAGAGATCCAAAAGACTTTGAAGTCCAAAAGGCGTTAAATCGAACATGACTATATCGTCCGCATACAGCAAGGCATGTATGCGCTGATTGGCAATCTTCGGAGGAGTACATAGCCCTTTTGTAGATGCGACGGTAGGTATGGCAATCCACTCTGTGCAGTGGCTTCCAGCTACCACTGTGTGATGTCGGCTCCTCACATGGTGACCGTGTGAAAGCAGCTGCACATCGTGGCACCATGCTAGTTGGCAGGTCTGCAGCAGACATTAAGAGTAATGGCACTCCCTCAAAGGTCTTTTTGTACTTTTCTCTCTAAACTATCAGTGACGGAGCATCACATCTGGACCCTCATTCCATAAATACCACTGATGAGGTTAGCAAGCCAATGTGACAGGCAACTGGTCCTCCATTTCATGTCTGTGCAGTTTGCTTACTGAGGACTAGCTGGCCATGGGTCCTTTACAGGGTCATAGCCCTGAAATCCATGCAGAGCCCACCTTTTTCCCTAAAAGAACTCGCCCGACCGGAACCCTGATTTCCAGCCCCCTCCTCCCCCCTTCTTTTCCCGGCCCACTGACCTGTAGAGGTAGGGTTCTTAGAGTTGGGATACCTCCGGGTGACTACGCGCTCTATAAAATTTTTTAATAATAATAATAATAATAATGTGATGCTGTAAATGAAGGTTGGCGGGATCTGCGGATGGGACTTTGAAAGAGATTGTGACTCTCTTCTGTAGAATGGACAGATCACAGCCCTGTTCAGAGAAGTCGAAAAATGTAAAATTCAGAACAAAGCAGAAGATTGGCCCCTCTGACCTGCCCAGAGCTTTGAAGTTCAGCAATAGCGCAGTCCAAAGCATGAAGCACAGTACACCCATAAAGGCCCAGTGGTATTTATTGGGGCCACTCTTACTTTTTGTATATTTACATTAGTGATGGCTCTTTAACTACAAAGATTTCAAGCAATTTTTAGAATATCTGTATGGTTTTGAAACCTCTCCTCAGAGGCTGAATTCTAAACTAGTACAAATCAGTCGACCTGTAGCAGAATCCAACCGGATTGCACTCCTGGGAAGGGAAGAGAGAAATTCAATTTGCAGGAAAGGGGATACAGTCTCCTTATTTAAACCAACAATCACAAAATGATATCCCCCTTCCTAGTGTACAAAATTACTACCCAAAAGAAGCTTTGCTAGTGATGGAAAAGGTCCTTATTTCTTTGGTAGGCCCTCACCTACTCTTGTAGTGGCATGCTTCATCATAGGGTCTCACCCCGGTCCCTAAAAACCAGAATGGGCTTGACCATATTTTAGGAAGCAATTTGAATATTTTTCCTAGCCGTGGTACCTAAAAATATTAAAATATCTCAAACCAACCTTGGTATTCCTTTATTAGTGGTTGTTTGAGTATGTCAACATTAACTTATAAAACTTACAAAAAAGTGGGAGTAAAGATACATCTGTACTATTACCCTTAACTATTAGTTGACATGTTTCAGCCCTTTAATTATGGCCCGGATCAAAACATGCACTGCTCTTTGTGCATACAAGGTGAAGTATTGATTGATTCCGTCACTTTTTCCCGTTTGACATCTCACAGTGAACGACCAGGACCTGCGCACCCCCTCCCCTCAGCACCTCGAGACCCTCTCGGGTGAGTAGTTATACTTAACAAACCCCTATTTGATTGATTGATTGATTGAGGTATTACTCGCTTCACTATGGCCTAAATAGATCTTGATTCCTTACTAGGGAGTTACTAATGCCACGTGGGGGTTACACAGGAGCATGCCCCTGTAGTCACACATTTGTTAAGGGTGACATGATGCATCTAAACCTACTTGGTCTTCCCGGTCTCATTGGCGAGGCCCATTATGGAACTCTAAATTAGCCATTTAGTACCTTTGCTGTAAATATTAGTGCTCCTACAATGTCTCACTTTGTGAGGCGAGGTGTATTTGTAAATCCCACTATCACATGTTGATGGTATCCTGGCACTGAACTTAAATAAGCGATTCTGGGTTCAGCCTCCCAGTGGGATTAAGAATATCTACATATTTTAAGATTCCACCACCACAATGAAAAGAAGTCATGTGGATTTGAAGGGATTTCTACCCTTCTTATGTATTCCTGTATCTTACTACTTCTTTTCTCTCACACTCTTTATCTAGGCATAGTTTGAGAATTAAATATCTCTTCCGAAAGAGAAGAGGTCTAGGAAAATCCATTGCCAGTGGCTAAGTTGATAGTAGCAAACCTGCCTGCCAAATAGTAAGAAATCACACAAATATTTTCCTCCTTCTTGGGTTGCCTTAAATAGAATCACTCTTCCAACAAATTATGTAATCTGTGAGCCTTGCCATACAGAATTATAATTTGCCAATTATTACCTGCTTTCTTCTAGCAGTATGGGTGTACTGCTGTAAGATGTATGTACGTTCATGGTATTTCTGTAGTGAAAACCTCCCGTGCATGGCCAATGCCAAATGTAAAGGCAACAAGTTATAGAAGAGGAAGTTGGGTTGCGGATGGTTAATGCTCTGTGATGTAATGCTCTTTAAATGGAGCACCACTGAGGCTGTTCAAATGGATACTGAAGTATTGTTCAAGATCCTGGGTGCATAGATAGAAAAGGCCTTGCTGTATTGTTTGAAATGTTTTACAATTCTTAGTCTGCAGTGTGATGTTGCCCTGGCTTTGAGTTTGCTGAGAACCACCAGAGATGCTGAGCTTGTCTGCAAGATAATCGGGAGTGCTGGTCATGATGGCTTTGTAAATGATACAGCTGGTTTTGAAGATGATTCGGGCCAGCAAAGGGATCCAAAAGGAGTTTCATTACAATGGAAGTGATCATATTTTTTAAGGCTCTGAATGAGACGCGCTGCCCGTGTCACATTCCCTTAAGGGTTGACAGCATGGAGTCTGGAAGCCCATGTAGTGGGGCATTACCACCGTCCAGATGAGAGAGTATGAGGGCTGTAACTACAGTTCCTAAATATAGTTCAGAAGAAACAGTTTGATTTTCTTTTGGAGAGAGATCTTATACCAGGCCGTCTGTGTTTTTTGGAAATGTGTTCCTTGAGGGTGAATCTCAGTGACCTGGCATTCGATGAAAGTTAGGGTTAAAAGCTGTCAAGGTTCATGTCATTAAGACAGGGCTCTACTGTTTCTTTTTTGTTGTCCTTGGCAAATAACAGGAATTCTGTCTTGGTTTATTCCAGCTTCAGGTAGGCTTTGGATGTGCAGGTCTGACTGATGAATAATCAGGATTTGAGGAATTGGATAACTGACGCGGATGAGATTTCAAGTTGAGTATCATGAGCATATTGGTGAATCTTGATGCTATTATCTGTGAGTAGAGCACCAAATGGCTCTATGCCGAAATTGAAGATGGACTGAGACAGTATGGAACCCTGGAATACTTCTCAGGTGATAGGGTTCCTTTGTGACCTGGAGGTGCTCATGTCAACAACTGGTGTCAGTTGGAAAAGTAGAAGAGGAACCAATAAAGGACATTGTTGGTAAATCCCATTCAAGACTCAAGGGTGCTTATAGTGGATGGTGGAAGGTGTTGAAGGAATATGTTTGCTGTGTTCAATCATAGCATTCTGATGGATTTTATGATGTCATGGCATTGTGTGGTTCATTGTCTTGTGTGAGAATTGGCTAACTAAACATACTTGGAGTCTAAATTGACTCCAATGCATTGTTTGTAATTATGTAATGCATACCTGCTTGGTACATATATGTTCAGGTTTAAAAGAAATTGAAAAACAGTGTGGTTTAGAACTCCCATTGATAGAATATTCTGCACTAGATAATGCTTCATTGCTAGAACTGTCGTACAGTGAGTATACTTAGTCAGTACTAAGGCATCATGTTGTTGCGAGCAATATTTCATTTGGTTAAAAACACGTTTTTGCTTTATTTCATCCCAGGCATTCAGAAACAAAGATGTAATTTCCCATTCTAAATCTGGAGCTCAAATCGTTTGTATCCCTGAAACTCTGTCAAATCATACACCCACTGTTTTAAGGAGCACAGCTTTGTCTAGTCTAGAGTGATGTCTGGCACCATGAAGCTACATTGGCATGACCACTCTGTTTAGAAATTATTGAGCTGCCTTTGTTCTGGCCTGGATGAAGAGTGTATCTTGAAAAAAGGTTAGTTGTATTCATTGTATTAATATTGTTCCTTAGTTTCTGGCAGGGCCTAATGGTCGTAGATGAGGATTATTTGGCCTCACTGAAAGGATTTATAAAATGAAGCAAAATGGGCCCATAACCTTCCCTCTGGTTTAGATCTTACAGCTTGTGAAAAGAGGAGATAACATTTAGATCCCCCCCATCGAAAT
This sequence comes from Lissotriton vulgaris, assembly GCF_964263255.1. Classification (NCBI taxonomy): domain Eukaryota; kingdom Metazoa; phylum Chordata; class Amphibia; order Caudata; family Salamandridae; genus Lissotriton; species Lissotriton vulgaris. Next base: position 1,946,172,350 of record NC_141685.1, read on the forward strand.
ACTTGTTCAGAAGAATCAGTCAGATTAGCTATGAGAAGATTGAATGATAGCTAACTCCCTAAGTGTTCAGAAACACTAATTTGCACCTCAAGTGAAGCCATTGTATTTTCCGACATCAAGGCACATAGGATATGTTTACAGACACTTATCATTAAGAGAAGAAAGAAGATGCTTTGTTTAATGCTGTCATACTCATGAGGCCAACAACCTAATTCTTCCAAACTGTACCCCAATTTCATAAACTGATATGTTTTTGTATAGCATGCTACTCACCTGTGATGGTATTCAGGCACCTGTCTCCCTCGTGCATTTATTCAAAGAGCAGTCACCAGCTTCTTGCAGAACACAAGAAGCTATGAGGAGGCGTTGATGTGATGCTGAAGGTCGTGCCATGCTTTGGGGTTTTTGCAAGAGAAAGTGCAGCCTCTGGCTTTGGTTTTGAGAATGCGGAGTACGTGTTCAAGTGAAAGTCCAGCTGAGCATAGGTGCCTGAGAGGTTTGTGGAAGCATACACAGCTTTTGAGGTAGGCTGGGCCGTAGTGCTTAATATGTGTGTGTGTGAGGAGTTTTAACTGCGTGCTTTTGGGTATGGGGAGCAAGTTAAGTTCTCTGAGAGGTGGCATCATGTGGGTGCAGCGAGGTAGGTTAAGGATGAGTTTTGCTGCAGCGTTTTGGATGGTTTGGATCCTGTTAATGATTCTCTTGGTGATTCCGGCATTGAGTGCGTTGCCGTAGTCCAGTCTGCAAGAAATTAGGGTCTGTGTAACCGTTTTCCTGGTGATCCTCGATGGCTACTTGAAGAACTTGTGCAGCATCCTCAGGTTGTGGAACAGGTGGATGTCACTGCTTTAACTTGGGCTGTCATGTCAAGCTTGTCGTCCAGGATAATCCCTACATTTCTGGTGTGATGTAGACTTTCATCATCCCAGTGGGCTTAACCGTGAAACTGATTACTGCATTTTGGTTTTGCTAAGTCTGGGACATGGACTAGATTGCTTTCTATCCCATAAATTATTTCAGAATTATTAGACTTCCTTCAGCATTCAAAAATAGCAAGTGCTTGAGTCGGGGAAGGCAGCAGGACTCCATAACTATTTTAAAAGGAAGGCTCATCCACAGAGCCAGGGCAGGGGGAAGATCCTTCTCTCACATTGCGGCAAAGACCTGGAACGAGCTCCCGGCGGACATCAGACAAGCCCCCTCCCTTAGCACCTTCAGGAAGTCCCTCAATACCTAGCTCTTCGGCTAAGCAGATCTGCGGACCCCACCCCTCCAGCGCTTTGAGATCCTCACAAGTGAGAAGTGTGCTTTCAATCCCGATTGATTGATTGGGAGGGAAGGAGGGAAATCTTCTTAATCTTGTAAAATTTTTACTGAACTCTCGATTTAGCCTCATTTTTTGGAACATGAAATAAATCAGTCCAAATTTTGTCTCAAATAAGCTAAAATTATGAAAACTTTTTGATTTGGACTCATTAGATAATTTTCAGTGATTACTAAGAATAGCTAACAATTATTTGTTATTTTTAACAATTGGGGATTTCCTTAGAATGACCGTCCTTAGCTGAAAACAATTACACATTGTAATCGTTCTTAGAAGAGAGAGAGAATGCATCGTACTGCCAAAGATGGCAATGGAAAACTTGTCAGGTTTTATCTGAGAGTCTGAGTGAGGCCTGTCGTTTGCACTCAAAATTATTAGCCTATGGAATTTAGAAAGTAATTGCTCTATATTTCTTATGGTTATGCTTGATATTAGTTTCTGTGGCTCTGTGAGAACGGGTCATAACAAAAAAAAATACTTAAATAACAGTTCATCCCCACGATAAGTGTTCACTGTGGATCCTTTAAACCCACTACCATCTGTTTGGATGAGGGTACCAAACATAGTTTCAGGCGTTAGAGATCCAAAACTGATTTTCAGGTTACCAACATAAAATAACTTAGGCTACTATGAATCTTCAGAGATTTCCTTCATAAAGTTCGAGGTTATCCTGAAAATCAGGAGTGGACTAGGTCCTCTGGAGTCCATGTTGGACCAGCCCATGGCGTATAACATTGGGATCAACAGGTATATATTCTGCTGGGCTGACAAAGCAGAAGCAGAGCTTATGGCGCTGTCGTGCCATGTGGTCTACTGGCATGTGCAAGGAGGGGATAGACGCAGTGCTTCTTTACAAATGTAGTACTATTTTGTAAATACGTACAAGCAGGGAGTGGGATGAAAAAACTGGAGCTCTCAAACTGGCATGGCCGATGTATTTAAGGGCATTGCTTAAAAACACCTAAGCTTAAAATCTGGTATGTAACTGTTATCACGCATCTTTTAGCACGAAATACTGTTACAACGAAACTATTACAACGCAGGACCTTTTACAACGAATACCTTTACAACGCATTACATTACAACGCAGATACTATTACAACGCATACCATTACAACGTAAGTATAGGTAAGTTTGTCTTTTTTTTAAAACATTTATTAGGGGTATTGGGTTTTGGGGTACAGGGGTATTTTTAGGTTTCAGGGCTGGGTTTGAGTTTTGGGGTACAGGGGTATTTTTAGGTTTCACGGTTGGGTTTGGGGTACAGGGGTATTTTAAGTTTCAGGGTTGGGTTTGGGTTTTGGGGTACAGGGGTATTTTTAGGTTTCAGGGTTGGGTTTGGGTTTTGGGGTACAGGGGTATTTTTAGGTTGCTGGGTTTGGGTTTTGGGGCACAGGGGTATTTTTAGGTTTCAGGGTTGGGTTTGGGTTTTGGGGTACAGGGGTATTTTTAGGTTTCAGAGCTGGTTTTGGGGTACAGGGGTATTTTTAGGTTTCAGGGCTGGGTTTGGGTTTTGGGGTACAGGGGTATTTTTAGGTTTCAGGGTTGGGTTTGGGTGTTGGGGTACAGGGATATTTTTAGGTTTCAGGGTTGGGTTTGGGTTTTGAGGTAGAGGGGTATTTTTAGGTTTCAGGGTTGGGTTTGGGTTTTGGGGTACAGGGGTATTTTTAGGTTTCAGGGTTGGGTTTGGGGGTACAGGGGTATTTTTAGGTTTCAGGGTTGGGTTTGGGTATTGGGGTACAGGGGTATTTTTAGGTTTCAGGGCTGGGTTTGGGTTTTGGGGTACAGGGGTATTTTTATGTTCCAGGTTTGGGTTTTGGGGTACAGGGGTATTTTTAGGTTTCAGGGTTGGGTTTGGGCGTACAGGGTATTTTTCTGGTTCAGGGCTAGGTTTGGGTTTTGGGGTACAGGGGTATTTTTTAGATATATATTAACAAATTCTTTAATAAAATTTAATTTAAATAATTAAATTAAAAAATTATAAATTACATTATTTTAAAAAAGTATATACTTACCTATACTTACGTTGTAATGGTATGCGTTGTAAGGTATCCTGCGTTGTAAAAATTGCGTGCTAATGGTATGCGTGGTGAAAGTATGCGTGCTAACAACATACATCCTTAAAATCTGTGCTTAGCATAGTGCGCTGCCTAACTGGTATTCTGCTGTTTCTGTCTTTGCATCCAGACCCACAATACATTATGCATGCAACAATCCAGGACTATTGGATTTGTCAATGATTGTTAGTTGCATAAGATAAATAAGCAACTATGGCTTTGTTGTATACAATATTGAAAATGCTTTGGTTCTGAAATAATGAGACTGTGAAATAACTATAACGAGTCTCTTCGAACTTGCATCAAAGGCAGTGAAGGGGGGACTGCTGCACAGTTGAGATTTATTTTTCGCCCTGAAGGTGAGGATAAAAACGGAGAGCCAGATAGGGGCCTGTCTCAGTAGCTTTTAAGAACTGCTGGTGCTGGCCACTAGCAGTACCCGGCCCACTAAACCCTGCGTACAAGAGCCACCCATTAAAGACAACTAAAGTTATTGGGTGTAAAGACCTGGTGTAATTGTGAGAACGGGTTTTTGCGTGTTAAGTAAATGGTACTTTTCATCAGTGGACACATCTCAGGCCAGTACATGTAGTTACGGTAACGGTGTAACTGCTGCTGAATTTCAGAGACGATGTGTAATGGAAATTACTAGGTAAACACCCGAATGCCAGCTTCCAGAAGCTGCACTTGGTGCCAACTCAGGACACCTTCCTATAAATGCGATCAGAATACAGGCCTCTCTGAAAAATCGCTTCTTAATCATCTCTTTCAACTTTGGAAAGCGTACTTCGTGCCATTGGGAATATGCCAACCAGAGTACATAAATAAAGATGTTGAAGCCCAAACAGGCTAATTGGTTTTCCCCTGGGATCATGACCTCATTATCCACTTCTGTAAAATCCTTTTAACCATATGACCCTTACCCTTTCAGACCAAGCACATAATGTTGTAATTGGGAAAAGGGTGACATTGATAAGACCACTTGCCATTATTAGCAAAGTGTATTTTGATTTGATGTGTATCATGGGAGTAAGTGGAAATGGAAGATGAAAAGGCTGTGTCCCTTTTAAGAGGCTTTTGCTGCGTGGCATGTTGACTTCAGGAAGCCTGCGTGCTATAGTTTAGTACATAATGGCATGTTTTATTGCTAGTTCTTAGCAAGCTGTCTTGAGGCTCAATAAAGACGAATAATAAATAAGAAAAATAATTTACATTTTAATATGCTACTTTTTGTTTGTTGTGTGTATTAATATAGAGATATTCACACAACTCAACAAGGCGCAGCCTTACCATGTGTTAGCCAGTGGCTCTCAAAATGCATTCATGCTGGACTGAAGACGCGAGAGAGAACGCCTTCCTCTTCTGGCAAACAGCCATATGTCCTCTTATATTGTGCTTTGTGGGAATCAGATGATGCTGTCTACAGTGAGCATGTTTAGAAAAATACCATGGAACCAGATGAGTCCTCATGGTGATCGTAAAGTCTCACTGACCCAGACAACCATCTTTGTAAAGGACAAAGAGCTATGGGACCTAGTCCTTATACGGTGCGCTGTAAGGTAAAGTGCATGTGTTTTAATGCGGAAACATTAAGCGTGAGCCTCCGAAAAACATTCAGTAGCTACATGGACGTACAGTTAGAGTAGTAAACGCCATCTTTGTTGAGGTAAGCGCTAGTCCTCATAAAGCTTGTGACATTGAGGTTTGTGTGGAATGCGTTGAGTCGGAGTGGAGTGTCTGTGGCCCCTCCATGAGTCCATGTGCAATAGCCTTTGCATACTGCTGTGTGTCATTCTTTTTAATCAATTTTGTGTACAAGTCCTTTAATTAGCAGGAATAAGTTAAACACCATAGGCAACAATCCCACAACATAGTGCTACTTCGATAAATTATACTCCTATACCAATAATTCTTAGCCTATTTGCTGGGTGACCAATACCAAAGAAAAAGAGACGAAAACGCTAAAAACAAAGTAACTTTGTTCAACTGAATCATCGAAAACTTTAATCAATCATATGTCAACGGTAAAAACTTGCATCATGATCTTAAATGTAATACCTTACAGTCAGGGTGCTCCAGGGGTGAAGGATATGTGATTTTAGTCTACATTTGCCAAGCATACAACAACTTTGTTCGAAGAAGCTCTCTCATGTTCAGTTGGGTAAATAATCCTTCTAAATGCCGTAGTAGAATCTCCAACCCTCCATTCTACTAGAAGTAAACGGTCTGGTAGTGTCTGTGTGAAAGAAACCATGCTCCCTTCCCTTGTAGTAGAGACTAAGCCAGGCCTTTGGCTACACAGAAATCTGAACCTCATTGATGACAAATTCGTGCACACATGAGACTTCTTTGTTGTGTTGTCTATGTGCTTGGGTCCTGGAAAAAAAAGAGTATTCTACAATCTCCTAATTTTACTTACTTTTTAAACCCTGTCATTTTAAATATTTCATTTGAGAGCAACATCAATAATTCCACTTTTACAGACACAGTTCCTTCTGGGCCCCTTGAATTGCTTCCAAAGACCATTGCCAGGTAAATTGCAATTTCTCAGCAGTTGTAAATGGAATGTTGGGCCGGGAAAAGTCTCCCTGCACTTCTGCAGAGTCTTCCCTTCTACCGACCTTGGGACTTCGAAGACTCAACCTTTGGCAGCTCTACTTGGCTTTCCAGTCTAGACGCCATCTTCAGCACAGACCTGGTGCTCCATACTTCAAGTCTCTATTGTCTGTGTTTTGGTTAACCTCTCAATTGCTGTTCATTTTGGGCTCCATAACCTACACACTAATCATCTCCTATGACACACCTTTACTCAGCCCCATCAGTAGTTCCACCATGATTAATCTTTGTTATTCAAGGAATTGCTTTATTTTTATGTCTGAGGCTGTACAATAGTCGTCCCGTAAAGGATGACTTTGCATCTTAAATCTGAAGCAGAATAAACACTGAGCAATCTGAAGGTGTTTCTCGTGTGTAATGAAATCCATCTCTTTGCTGAGCTACATCCGTTTTATTTACTTTGAACTTCTGATGCATAGACCTGCTAAACAGCCCTCACCCATGTGAGCTTTAATGAAATGGACAACCATTTGCATAATTGGCACTATGGTGATACAACTCCGTGCACAGTGCCTCTACTCAGTTACGAGATGGAGGAGAGAAGTTGTGCACAAACTCCTGAGTCCCTAATTGGTCCACTAATATTTTTAAGAAAATGTAAAACTCTTCAACCAGTATAATAAATGCATGAATGCATGTTCTGGAGATAAACCCCACTGGTGTGGGTGGTTTCTTCTTTCCTCTTCACCTTAACTCTAAAAAGCATGAAATAAATAAATAAGTAAGTGAAATGTTCACAATGACTTTATCTTTAAAGTACTGAATATGTTAACCAGTTAGACTTGGCATAACCAAGAAATATAGGTTGAAAGTCTTTACAGAAGTTCAGCCATACCCTACATATAGGAACGTCATCCACTTTCCAAACCATCATGCATTATTCACCATTAGCCTTTTTTGTACCCAGAAGCCAGTGCAAACTAGTCATGTCTTGCTCTCTAATGTGTTTCGACTAAGCTCAGTGGGGATACTTACAGAAAACAGCTGTATTCTAGTTGTTCATCTACGCTCTGCAAACTGTAGCTAGTATCCAAAATATATCTCTACGTTTTATTTTGTCTAGTTCTTCATTTCAATGCATTATTTACAATAATTGGAACGTGTAGTGACCGTATGCTGTGTTGTACTTCGTTGAAGTCTCCGACTACTGTGGATTTTTGATTTCTATTCCTTATGTTGTTTTTGTGCTCATGAGATTATATTGTTTTTTTTTCCTTTTATCTGTATGTGTTGTACACCCAGTGTCGTAGTGCATTAAAAAAGTATAGGAGCTTTGATGCTGTACGAAATGAGGGCGGGTTGTGGGGGAATGTTTTAGGAGTGGCAAAAAACCCCAAAATATTCTGTAACTTTTTTCGGTCTTTCACGTTCAGGTGACTACCTATAAAATAAATCACAGCTTAAATAAAAATTATACGCAAGTTATGTTAAATAGTGGGATATAGACTAATGTACATTATGAAACCTCTAAGTTTATGCTCTGCACCAGAGAGCTACAGGATTGAATCCTGGTTGGCGCAGTAGAGAATAGTACGTATATATGTTTAGGACAACAAGGTCCCAGTTTGTGACCGAAAGCACTGTGAACATGGAAGTCATTATTTTAAATTTACCTTACATACGGTGTAAAGTAGGCTGCTACAAAATGTGGAAAAAGGTTTAGGATGAAGTGCTTACAAAATAAAATTTTACTAATAACCAGAATGTACGTAGTGCAATTCTTTTTTTATAACGGTCTTTTAAAAGGACACACGGTTTAGCTGGTAGCTCCCTTACCAAACCTGTCAAAAAGAACAAGTGTGTCAACAGAAAGCTACAAGTAATTCCATCAGTTAAAGTCATTAAAGGGCACCTTGAAAAGTACTGACTTTAAGGGGTGAATGTTTTGCCAATGTGCAACATTACGTCCATCATCTTGTGTGTTTTGCTGTTTAAACAAAAGAAACATTGCTGCTCATGGGGATAACAAAGCAGACCACTACACGCTAGAATAATAAAAGTTCATACAAGTGGTGGTAGCACACTAACAGCTTTGATAATTACTTGCAAAATAAATTAACGATTCAGGATGACCGGTGAAAGGTAGAGATATTTTAACACTTAAAAAGTGAAATCAGAGGAAGGTTCAGAGTCACTAACCTTAAAGTCTGACATAGGCAGTGGGAAAGTCATTGCAATCTTTTATAATGGAACAGCTAGCCCAGTTCTTCTTAAAAACAATGTGCTTCAGGGTCCACAACACACATGGTGTTAGGCATGGTGTTTGCCAAGAACCCCTCCTTCAGGGCGGTAGAAAGGGTCCTTGCCAGAAGTAATTGCGTTTGCCTGACTGGGGAACACCTACCAGTAGATCCTATTGGCTTAGGTTTCATTGAAACTTTCAAAATTGTTTTACATAAGAGACCTGTAAACAAGTGAAATGCTTTGTAGAAAAGCTAGGTTAGGAAGTGGCAGATAAATAGGTGTCTCTGTAGAAAAAGAAGTAATAAGGGTGTTGACACAGAGGTAGGTTTTCCATTATGTTTTATTAGTGTTCTTCTATGTGGTATAGGTGCCTGCTAGCAAGTTATGCCTAATTGCCTAATTGCTGACAATCGGTTATATATTTAATGCATCAGAGAGAGTGGAAAAACTGAAACATGATTTCAGAAACCTGGATTGGAGAGATGAGTTGTATGAAAGGTTGCAACTGCGGCGTCAAATCTGAGAAGTGCTTTAGGTTTGTTGAATTAAGAGAGGCTGTTGATTGTGACATGGTCATGTTGAGAGCAATTTGAAAGTTGAAATACTTAAAGGGAGTAATATTACAGCCCACTCTCAATGGCTGTGCTGGTTGCTAAAGGCCCTGAGCCAGAGTTATAAACTCCTACTGGAAACAAGTGCCTATAACAAGGGAGAGAACGTTTAACAACTAGTAAATCTTAAAGCGTAATTGCTATTCGGACATTCCACCCACTAAGGATAAAATGTTCTAAATTAAAAAGAAGAAACAAACATTAAAATATTATACACAGGTCTCCAGTCTCATAATAAATGCGGGGTTAGCCTGCTCCCACCAATCCTGGATCTGCTCTCAGCATTAAAGCAGCTCCAGGAATGGTTGTATTGGTGTCCACTGAGCAGGAAGGAAGTCCTTCCCTTTCCTGCTCATGGACACTGATCGAGACGAGAAGTGCGCACCCGGGGGGATTAGTACATGGTGACATTGGCACCGCAGCACCATACCATATTTTTTTAAGTTTTAGCCGCCACTCCTTATGTTTGCTAGTTATTTTTGTAATATTCAACTAAGGATCATTTCATTGTGTCCCAGTTACAGCAATCGGTACAGGGCTGGACCTTCATAGAGAATTTATAGTTTATATTTGAAGCCCTACTACAAACATTACTCAGACCTGGAACTATTCATGAAACTTGAGGTACACCATAGTACATCGGAATCAAAGCAAAGACATCAGGCCTTGATAACACGAAAATATGTTCATAACAAAAACATGACCTAGAGGAGGAAAATGAGATCTGGACAGTTATAAAAAGAGCCAGCAATTAAGGAAACGCTAGTTGTTTAAAAATACCACAGTTTTTGGGAAAGTTAAGGGTGAAGCTTGCATATTTATTGACTGCAGGAATTATTTAAAGACTAGCGTTAATTATATTTTATCCAGCTGCTAAAAGTCCCATTTATCTGGATTAAAACCATGGAAAGTAGATCCTTAAAAATAATTTATCACTGAACGTTTTGACAAGCAGCTGTTCAGCAAACTGTCCTCATGGCTTCTCTTTTCTCTGCTCTAGGCAAATTGTGATATGGCTTTCTCCTCTTTTGTGAGATTGAAGATCCTTGCTTTATTGCATTTGAACCTGAACGGTCTGTCAATAATCTTTCATATTTTAATAATGTTTTTTTGTCTTGTAGGGGATTATTGCTACAGGAAAACAGTCGCTTTTCTGAGGCTCTTCGGTACTATAAACTAGCAATTGGTAGCAGACCTACATTAGCATGTAAGTCATACAGTAAGTCTTTTTTTTTCTTTTCAGTGAAATTAGCTGATCTATTATGTATTGTCGGAAGACACATTGGTAATTGTTATGGTGTTTGACAGATACATATAGTTGCAATCCTTATCTTGTAGAAAAGTAAGAAATTATTACAAACCAAGTGCAAGGTGTATGTTGGTTGTGTATTTCGATTTAAAATTGAGATCTCGATTAGCCCACTCTTCCAAAACAGTGTGGTGCATTTGAGAATTTTTAATGTGGCACCGAAATGTTTCCTCTTTTACTGTTTTGCTTTGTGGTTGGAGACAGGGCAAGGACCTGGGTATCGTAATTTTGGCTCTACCGTTACACATCACAAATTCTTCATTTAAATGTGCATTTAGCACTACATACTTGTGGGTCCTAATGTTATTAACGTAAAGTGTTACACCTAAATCCAGTACTGAAGTGATTTTGATGTAGAACTAGAATTCATATATTTCATGTGCTTTAATTTATTCAAACGAAATATAGTCTTTAGGAATTGGATAAATCATCTTAACACTATTAAAATATTTTTACGGTAGAAACTAGAGAGATTTATGTAAACGTGTGCACTAATGTTTATGCATTGGTATTCATAATGTAGTTCTTAATTACCCTTTTATTTGTGATTTCAAAGTTACTTTACATTTAATTAAAGTGCAACATGAATCTAAAGCTGAATTTATATACTCACGTGTGTCAATCATTTGTAGTTGTATGTGCACAACCAACACGTATTAATGTGCCCCTATTGAATAAGATGCGTAAATTGACTCGAATAGGCCTGTTTTTCTTTCTGCATAAAATATAGTTTTCCATTTCTACTTGCATTTATTTTTCCTTGTAAGTACGTTCACATGGTTTGTTAGTTTGAGAATAGATGAAACTCTATACTAGCGATAGAGTGCCTGAGGAGAAGACCTTGTCAAAGAACATATAGAGCCAGGGCGTTAACTGTAGTAATGTTTCATAGTGTCGCAGGTGACCAAAGATGATGATGTTCTCGGAATTTGCCTGGGAGAGTCTGCTGATGTTGCAGTTCACAACATGAGAATGGAATGGTCAATAGAACACCTGATAGTGTGATCAATGGGTGTTACCCAGATGATTCTTGTGGTATTAACTAGTCTTTCCACAGGTTGATGTTGGCCACTTGTCCATTGTACTTTGAGAGTTAAAGGCCTCTGTGCTTACCCCTTTGATTCTTTGCTGAGTTTGGCTTAGGCTAACACATATTTCCCTGTCCCTAGAATACTCATGACTGAGCTTCTGAAATGCTGACACCTTCCCGCATCCTTCCCACAATCTCCTCTTTTTCTAAATTCCACAACTTTTTGAGACTGCTCTAGATTAAATTACCTTTAATAGCTTTAGACTCTAGATTTGAGGACTTTGGATATTACTCATGTTTAAGAGAGAAGATCAAAGACTCTTCTCTGTGCATCAGATTCTGCTGTTAATTCTTTGTATTTGCTGGGACTGAACTTCTTATTTGTCTCATATTATGCGCCTAACCTTCTTCAGGAGATTTGGCGATCTAGTTTTATTCTGTATCTCTTCATCATTGTATTGAGATTGATTTATGTTAACCTGACTGCTAACATGTAATGAAACGTCTTGACTTTATTTACTGATTCCTGGTCCTTATTGTGTAGCCAAAAGGGTTACGCTGTGTGACAATGTGCTAACTCTCATCACCTCTTGGTCGCATAGAAAGACCCATCAGATAACCAATGGTAAGAAGTTGACCCAAAGGTGGATGAGACTTTATTCACTTGGTAGAGGATGGGTCATGATACATAAAGGTATGGTCTGGCAGAAGACCATAGCCACATGTTGCTTAGAAGACCTGGCATGCTTAGTAGAAAAAAATGCTTAGGGTAATGACAGAAAAGCATTCATCAATGAGTATGCAGGAAAAAGTGGTGTCCCATTTGTTGTAGATTGGGAATTGGATAATATTGGGTGACTCTAAGGATATTAAAATCTGACACCACACTACTCCTTGTATTTGCTGTTAGCAGATTTCTGTTGAGTGTATGGTTCAGGCGCCAGCAGTTCTTGCCCCAGGTTGTTTGTGAGGAGCCAGCCTTTACTGAATTGTAAGTGTAGCCATGATTTAATTCATTGTCAACCTAGGAATTCATATAGAGGAACACTGATGCCCTGAGATACACAGCACTTTATGATTATGAGTTGCAGTTGTTTGTAGATTAATTGATTATTATATTGATATCTGATAGCATGAATTGACGATTATTGAGGCACTTACTATTTATAGACTTGATAACGTAATATTGACGTTTTTATCTATGCATGTTTTATATTGTTCATATGATTGCATAAAATTGGGACATTGGTGACATCACTGAATAGCAGTTCTAAGCTGTATATAGACCAGAAGAAATCTAATAATTGTGTCAATTTTTGATGTATCCTGATTGAGTAGGTTTGAAATATGAAAATGAAAGTCACACTGCGCATACTGGTCATTAAGCGGATACTGTTTAAGGCTAACCTATTTTACTACTGTATATATTAATGGCATTTTAATATGAATATCGATTTAAAAAAATATATGTTTTAATGTATTTATTACTGTGCAATTTAATGGTCGTATGACTGAATAAAGTTAATTTGAATGTGGTGTAAATTTATTTAAAGTGGGCACTAAGAAAAACCAAGGGTGGGTGAAGATTGAAAACAGCTGGAATGAATGTTGATGGGGATTATTGAGTTGAGTTGAGTAAGGTATTTATAAAGCACGGGCTGTCACTCCAGAAGGAGCATCCTGGCAGTATGTGGACAGAAGTTAAGGTAGACAAGAACTGTTTGTTGAGGCTCTGAGCATCTTATTCAGAGCCCTGTTTGGAGGGTCACAGGTCAAACAGGGGTACTACTATGGATTCTGAGCAACTGTACCAAGTACCCCTTCAGCATTTGACTCTCAGTAATAGCGTGGTTCAATCATTCCAAAGCTCCCTCGAGGGGCTTGGGGGAGTTGGTGAACACAGAAAAATACACACAGCAATAAATCATTGTCCAGCCAAATACTCCATTTTATTTCAAAGGAAGTATTTCATTTTACTGCTACTAACACAAAGGGGAAACCTGTCAGTCACAAACAGCTTCCACAATCCCAAGGTCAGGGCTCTAGTGTTTCTTAGGCAGTATCCCATGTCTCACTCCATCCTTGCTCTAGCGATAGTGATTATTCCCCATGCACTATCGGCACCATCCAGGATAAGCCTTACTAGTAGTCTATATCTCAAGAGTTCTGCTTCGACTGATTTATAGTCTAAGCGACAGCAGCTGGTCCTGGTGTGTTCACAGCACGCAGCCCATTCCAGCTGTGCTCGCTTACAAGGTTCGCCGACTTTTCTCTTGCACATGGGCAATTATCCAATTGGTGCCGCAGCGATCTCCTCACACCTCACTAAGGGAGTCCAATCGACAGGATTCCTCACTGGACCTCGATCCCTCCATCTGTCTCCTCTTCCTCACATGGCAGACAGGACTTGGCAGGCACTGGCACTCCTGGCTCCAGGGCAGGCCCTGGTGCTCCTGGCTCCAGGGTGGGCGCTTGTGCTCCTGGCTCAAGGGCAGGTGGTGGTGCTCCAGGGCACGTGCTGGTGCTCCTGGCTCCAGGGCAGGCGCTGGTGCTCCTGGCTCCAGGGCAGGCGCTGGTGCTCCTGGCTCCAGGACAGGTGGTCATGGATTCCCTTAGTGATGTCCTCTCACCCAGGTGGGAGACTAGCAGGCATTGGCCACGAGTCCTGTTCACAGGCAGAAATCTTGCAGAGCTTCCCCTCCATGCACAGTCCGACCGGCTGCTTGACAGGTGACAGCTTTTTTGGTCTTAAGTGCCCCTTCTTGTAGTCCATTTCCAGACTCCAAATGTGAATTCGAGTCTGAGTCTTTGGAGTTTGTTTGGTCTGCTTTCTTTTGAAGTGACCAGTCCTTTGCCCTCTCTTCCTCCCAAAAAAGTTATGTGGCTCCAAAGCTGATTGCCCCACAAGACTGCCCATGGGAGTGATTACAGTTTGCACCTGAGGTCTGGGTTTTGGTGGCGCAGCTCAGACCTATTGTAACATATAGTGAGATATAGATTCAGCCCTTCCAGCCATTGACTTTCCTCGGCCAGCCTCTTTTAGGCATTGGCTTGAGACTTTATCAGTCACATCTTGGCTGAGCCCAGTGGAATAGTCCTCTCTTGCATAATTCTGTTTGCTCTTTGAGTGTACCTTTCCACCTTCACAGGAGTTCCTTCTTCGAACTGACCTCTCAGCTGGCTACCTCCAATCTGTTGTGTTCTAATGTACTAACACTTAGCACATTAAACCCAGACCTGTTGGCTTTGCCAGTGCTTGTTATTAGTAGCAGTACATTAACAGTTTCCGCACAGTAGTGGCATAGGTTTTTTTCTCCTGTAATCGATACAATATTCATTGAATCGCCTTGTAGTTTTTGCTACCATTCATGTCACAGTACTATATATAGTTCACAGTAACAATTCACTCATAGCTCATGCTCATATTTGAACAAACAGAATTTCTGGCCTTTGTTCCCCCATACGGTATTTTTTATTTTCCTGCACCGTATATACTTTAATAGCTTGTAGTTCTTACTAGTGTCTAATGAATGGCAGCTAAGGAAACTAATATCGGAGGGCTTGATTCACATGTGTTTATAAGGTATGATTAGGTGCGCAGAAACAGCAATATAAAAAACATTAAATCAATATCCTGATACCGAGAATCTAGGTTTGGTGGACTTAATGGTTCCAAAGTCACAGAAAATCTCCCAAGTTTACATTTGCAAGGTGTTGGTATGTTGGCAGAATTGTGGGTGTACCTTTCGTGGTGGCCCTCCAAAGTGAAGTAGATACCCACCCAATCATATATTTGTTTGAATTCATAATCCGAGATTGTTTTCTGCCATGGAAAAGGGGTGGAGAGGAAGCAGTTGCTCCACAGGGTTTTCTATTTCACTTTGAGAAATGAAACCTTAATCAATCAAAAGCGCCTTTCCGCATCATTCTCTCCTGTTGTAAATTGAGCCTACGTAAATCTTAGACATTTGACTGCTCCAGAAATCGTTCCCCAAACGCAGAGACTGTGGTAACTCATTGAAGCCTTAGTAGTGCCTGCGATACTTCTCAAGTTTGTTTCTTATATATGACATTCTATTCTCTTTGAATATAATTTATAGTCGCACAGCATTTTTACAATATAACAGTTACATTTCGGCGAAAAAGATGTAGACGTGCCCTACTTGCGTTTAAATTGTTTGGAAACCGTGCCACTACTGAAGTGTTTTTACTAAGAAGGGGGAAACATCCTTTACAACAAAACGTTTTCCACGCAGTACCTTTACAACGCAGGAATTACAATGCAAGTCGTTACAACGACTTGCGCTGGAGGGCGCTGTAGGATAGGGAATAGTTTAATTTACTATCCAAAACCTTCCCTACTATCCACGGGGACTGGAGTTGGAATAGTAAATTAAACTATTCACTATCCAGCGCCCCCCAACTCAAGTCGTCGTAACTACTTGAGTTGTAATACCTGCGTTGTAAAGGCATGCGTGGAAAAAGCATGCGTTGTAACGACATACATCCCTAAGAAGGTATCACAAATGCCTCAATATCTTATGTTTTGCATTGTGACTAAAACTAAAAACTTTTCTTCTGTCTTTCATCACTATCTCTACAATCAGTCATGTATCACTGTATTTTGGAGCCTGTAACACTTGTGGAAACGTTGTTAAAGTCTGTAACCATCAGTTCTGCTCTTCCGCAGCTGCATACTTGAATACAGGCATTATCCTAATGAATCAGGGGAAGGCTGATGAAGCCAGAAGGACGTTTGTGAAGTGCTCAGAAATCCCAGATGAAAACTTGAAAGATCCTCACGCACACAAGAGCTCAGTAACAAGTTGTCTCTACAACTTGGGGAAACTGTTTCATGAAAAAGGGCAGTATGAGGTGAGTACAGCCTTTCAATTCAGCTAATTTTAATGTAGTGCCATTTATGGGAAAGTTCTGTGTCATTTTTAGTATGTTCTCGGTCAGTTACCATACGAGAAGACTAATGCCACTTAACCCCTTGCGTGCTGATGACAGAACGGTTCCGTCATCAGCATCGGTTGAGCTGTGCTGATGACGGAACCGTTCCTTCATGACTCCGCCCGCGCAAGGCGGAGTCAGCACAGGCGGGGAATACGCCCCGCACGCAAGGGGTTAAAGATTTACTTCAAGGCGTTCATGTACTTTTACTTGACACTGATTACAATGACTTTGTAAAGGGAGAAGAACTGTGAAAGGAACACCAAACTAATAGTGTTACAAAAAGACATCCGAAATTGAGAATGGATAAGCTGAAAGAAAATGAACTGAGCCTAAAGCCATCGAAAATGGAAAAACGTGTCTTGAATTCCACTGCGAGGTTTAGAAGTCTAGACCAAGTTCTGTCATATCTCATCTTCCAGAAGCACCAGCCAAATTAGTCTTGACTTTTTAATAGTTTTTCAGTCGTTCTAGTTTTAGCTGTAACATAGATGGGATTAGTGAAATTGTCCTAGGGTCTTTAGAAGAACTGCAGTTATTATTGTGTATAAAGAATAGACCTCATAAAGTAAACGCTGAGTTTCATCTCAAACCACTCACTTCTGAAAAATGGTTTGGACTTTGAAATCTCCCAACCCTCATGATCTCCTTCCTCGTTTGCAATTGAGGACAATAACAACAAATGAATGATTCCCTGCTTAGCACACTTTAGCATTTCATCATTTAAGGAAGGTCACGCACTAGGGGCCTTTTAGAGCCAGAGACTTAGGGCTACTGAAGAACGCACCAGGGGCCTCTTGATACTCTATAAATGTAAACTTACAATTCATTCATCTGCACTTAGCATATTAATCCGGAACCTGCGGGATAATAAAGACACTTAGATTGTACAGGTCCACCCAGCGCAGAGAATACATAAAAAATGGTTAGCATATATCAGTGGCCAGGCCCGGACTGGCCATAGCGGGCACTGGGCAATTCCCCGGTGCGCCGCAAGGGTGGGGGCCGGTTTTGAGCCCCTGGGGGCCGATTTTGTTACAGGGCCGTTTTTGCAGCATAGCTACAAAATCGGCCCTGCAACAAAATCGGCTGAAAACCGGCCCTAGCAAAGTGCTCGGCGGCACCTCCAACCTCCCCGAGTGGGAAGGGGGGAGCCGGCCGAGCACTTTGCCAGTGCCAGTTTTGTTCCCAGTCCGGCCCTGTCAGTGGCATACAGGAGCAGGCTGATTCATAGATATCTGTGGTACTTGAACAATTAGATCTGCTGATGGCAGTTCATTCCTAGTTCACTTTGCACAGAGCTACCCTACAGTCCACTAGGAACTGGATAAAGTGCTGCACAAACAAAATATGTTTCTACAAGGGAAAAATATTGTTATTTTTCTAATATAATATCACAAGCAAATACATTTACAAAATATCTTGGCCCTGATATGAGGGTCCCTTGCATATGGATTTCAGAATTATCTCAAAATAGTTTTTGTTAGATATAATATTAAATGTATTAGGAAAAGAGACTGGAATTATACTTTGGGATACTAATACACACATATAACTGAGCTATATATAAACAGTGTATTACAAGGAACGAACCACAGGTGAATCTAGATAACTTTTGGGCATAAACATCTGAGAATGTGAAAGCATTTTTTCAAAAGATAACGTCACAAAAGAGCATGTCCGCTTTTGACTCTTTGTCAAAGTCAAGCACAGAGCCTTCTTCAGAACAAAGAAAATGCCTTTTTAAAGGGTCGCTTTAAATTCTCACTCATGTTTACCCGACAACAGAACAATAACATCTCATTTTGCCTGGCATCCCAGTGGAAAGTCAGCCATTGATTCAGTGGTATGAGTTATATTTATCAGTTTTAACAACACATCCATTGAGGGAGATTCATTTGCAAAGTGTGTCTGGATGAAGCTTTTGTGTGCATCCTGTTAAGTGCAAGTATGGTCCATAACAGTCTCAAGCTTGATGCTGTATGTGAAACCTCAAAACATTACTTCAATAAAAGGATAATCATGAATTATTCAGAATGCTCCAAATAACAATGTGCTCAAAAACGTTTTATAATCTTGTCTCTTTTATTTCATATTTGAGTTAGGGCACAAAAGTATTCACTTAGCACACAGCCATTGCTTGTTTCGAGGTACCACCTCTTTATCAAGGCTGCAACAAACATATGCACACCATAAGTTTCTAATCACATTTCAATCAAAAATATATAAATCATTGTATGTTCAAAAGTGTTAATTTCCATTGTGTCGAACAACCATATGTTCTCATAGAGTCCACATTCAAATTACCCTATGTGATTTAACACGCAACACACTTAAAACAAGGGGAATTACATTGACAAAACTGACACACTTGCATTAATTAACTTGATTAATATAAGCTCATCTTCTTTATAAGAACCCCTGTAAATCATTTGTTTTTACTTATTTCCTATTTTAAGACTATATACACTGAAAAATCTCATTACATCTACACCAATTGTCACATTTGCAAAATAAAAAGCATTACAACTTGGTGTGCATATTCTGTTGTTCGTCATTTTACTGTTGTGTAAATAAACCCTCAAAAAGAGGCCAAGGACTCAAATATAAAATGTGTTTGTGTTGCACATGGTATTCCACAAAATAATCTCATAGAAGGATCAATATAATTATATATTATAAATAGATCCAGGGCATAAACATATAATGCTGAGGCTTGGCATAAGTACTCAATGACATTCCAAATACAATGAAGATATTTCAATCCTCAAACAGTGTATCTTGGTAACAGTGATACACAATTGTTAAAGCCTATCCCCTATTAAAGGGATTATCACTATTTTACAAGGAGTACCAACAACTATCTTAGTCAACACGCTGCATGGCCACCGCTTGATTATGATATATAAGAAAGGGACCCCCTGAAACTAGTGGCAAGTTCCTACGTCAGGGCACAATATTTATAAAAATAGCAAATCCTAGGCAACTGTGGGGTCCTGAAGGATATCAGGTACAATAGCACAACAAATATGAGAGCACAACAGATATGGGTTAATGCAGTGTACAGGAAGAATCGAAATTTGCCTAGCTTACGTAACGGTAAGTTTCAATTCTATTAAGGACACGGAGGCGAGGATTATGCTAATCTTTCTCTGCTCTTTATTAACATTATTAGCTCAGCAGCCTTAGAAAAACTTCAACATAAAAAATGCTTATGCACCAACACGCAGGAAAGCATTTTTAATCAACAGAAACAAAGTCTTTGAACTACGACTCCCATCACACCATCCAGGACAGTCCCTATGATAGTGTTTCTATTATGTCCATAGGCCTCAGATTGTCAGTCCCATCTCTCTGTTCCTCCTCTTTCTTCGCGTGAAATCACGCTTCCATCCTACTGTTCTTGCTTGCCACCATCATTTCCTGGCAGATTAAACAAGACCGCGTAAGCGATGAAACGAAACCACAGGAAACGCTCATCACCATGAACCTTAACAACATTGATCAATGCAATACATTTCTGACTTAAAGAAAACCGTAAATCTGGTTACTTACTGACATACGGGCAGGAGTCGCTCACCGACGTTCTGGGTGGGATAATTCTCGCCTCCGTGTCCTTAATAGAATTGAAACTTACCGTTACGTAAGCTAGGCAAATTTCGATTCTATGGCAGGACCGGAGGCTCAGATTATGCTAGTTCAAAGCTTACTTACCACCAAATGAGCAATATCCACCACTGGTTTGAAGTAAAACCTCTTAAAGGTGGAGTCCGAGGACCAGTCTGCGGCCTGCATCAAATCCTCCAAACGAGCCCCCACAGAGAACTCCTTCGAGGCCATTGCCCCCCTGGCTGAGTGGGCTCCAAAACGCTTGGTATCTATACCTGCCTCCTGCATGACCCAGCGCACCCACCTGGCTATGGTGGGGGAAGAGACTGCATGGTGTGGTTTTCTTAAGACAATCAACAATTGCTGTTCACCCGGCGGGCGAATATCCAAGGTCATGTCCTCATACGCCTTCAGGCATTGGACCACGCACAATTTCGGAGTGTCCAGAAAGGCCGGGTATGAAATCGTTCGAAAGGCAGATTTTGTGCATCGTCCAATCGTAAAAGAAACCCCGTCAGGGGAAAAAACTCTCGCTAAGATGTCTAACGCACGCACATCGGACACTCTGCGACAAGAGACAAGACATAAAAGCATAGCCAACTTGGCCAAAAGTTCCTTCAAGGACAGGTACCTATTATGCTGCCAAGACAGAAAAAGGTTCAGAACTACATTCACGTCCCAAAGAACCGAATATCTAGGCTCCGGAGGTAACGACAACCGGATCCCACGTAAAAGTCTGCACACAAAAGGGTGCTCTCCGACCGGAGTGCCATCGATCGGGTGGTGTGCTGCCGAGATCACTGAACGCATAGCGTTAATTGTTCAGTAGGCAAACCCGTCTCTGGCCAACTCCGCCAAGAAATTCAAGATGGGAACAATTCCTGCGACCACGGGATCGAAATCCCGCCGAAGACACCAGCGCACCCACTTAGACCAAGCAGACTTGTAGCGCTTCGCTGTACTGATCGCCCAGGCCTTGGACAAGAGTTCTTCAGCCGAGCTGAGGAAACTGGGGGAGTAGGATTGGAGAATCCCAAGAAAGTTCCAGAAGAACTGGAAACCAAACTTGATATCTCCACACCGGCGTCACCAGCACTAGCTCCACATTCTGTCGGCGCACCTGGGCCGCCGTCCTTATCACCATCGAGAAGGGCGGGAACGCAAAAGGATTCTCCTTGCTCCAATCTTGGAGAAAGGCGTCCGTGGCTTCCGCCAGAGGGTCCGGTCTCCAACTGAAGAATCTCGGAAGCTGATGGTCCAAACGAGACGCAAACAGGTCCACCGAGAATGGGCCCCAACGTTCGTTCAGCCACTGAAAAACTTGCATTTTTAACTTATGTGATGTATATTTTTTATAATAAATGAATTGTATATCTTTTATTGTTTTCATCGTTAATTCTTCCTGTACACTGCATTAGCCCATATCTGTTGTGCTCTCATATTTGTTGTGCTATTGTACCTGATATCCTTCAGGACTCCACAGTTGCCTAGGATTTGCTATTTTTATTTTTATAAACACCGCTTGATTATGAACACAACACCCATTTTTGGCATTGACCACCTATTTGTTTCACCTTCATATACAAACATCTACACTATAAATAGTGAAACTGTATGATCGTAGCTACTAAACTTCAAAACATTGCTCTCTGATTCATATATATATATATATATATATATATATATATATATATATATATTTCAGCACCCCGGTTTGAAATTCTTCAAGTGACAGTGCAATTTTACAAACATCCTATCAAAGCAGTGCCTTTCAGTGTTATTTCATCAATATGAATACACATACATCTTTCACATTGGAAACTGCTGATTAAACAATTGCTTGAAAACACAGTAGATTTGAAATTGCACTGGTTTGGACAAAATAAAATGATCATTTGTACATGATGAATACATCTGTGCTAAAGTGACTGAATCATATAAACTCACATTGTCACTTTTCCAATCATGTGAAAATGGAAGCTTATTAAAATTTTTTTTTAATGAAAACATGTTGTTGAACTTTTCCATTTTATGAGCAGCATATGGTTTGTTATACTTGTATTGCACATACAATGTTTACACATATTTATCTTATTTGCTGCCCTTTCAAATTTAATTGTTCTGCATCTCTCAGAAAGCAAAGATGTACAAAAATACAAAATACACATGCCTAATATTCCACACAATTAAAATGCAAAGTACAAAATGCCATTCCAGAATACATCAGCAGCAATTAAAGAATAAATAGGGGCTTGCTAAATTCATCAAGGGCAAGTGCCCAATCCTCAAAAGTGCAATATGCATTAATTCAAATAATTGCATTTGTAGGCAAGTGCCCTAAAGTGCAATATACATTCCTAGAATTAACTTCAACTGCTGCCTGAGTTCGCCAATTCTTAATCATAAAGTTCCCAGTGCCCAAAACATAAAACATAATCTCCTACAATCCATCTCATACTCCAAACTGACCTCAATTTGTATCGTTAAATCAATTAAATATAATTTACAAGTGAACAAAAAGGTCCTATTCCATGTTCATACCTGTCGGAATCTTTGTATTAAACCTCAGAATATGTTTTGAATCCATTTGCCTCCAACATCGTTCCCTGTTCTCTCCTCTAACTGGATTAGGCACTTGATCTATTGCAAAACATTGTAAATTCTCCAAACTGCTACCATGTACTTCCTCAATGTGCCTAGCCAGTGGGTATTCTGGGTTTTTGTTTACAATTGCTCGTATGTGTTGTAGTATTCTCGGGGTACACTTAAAATTGTGCTACCTATATACATTTTCTGACAGCTATATCTCAATACGTATACCACATGAGCACTTTTACAGTGTAATGATTGTTTAATTTTCCGTATTCGATCTGTTAATGGTATGGGCAATTGAGTAATGTTTACCCCATATTTACAGGCCTTGTACTGTGACATTTGTTAAACCCTCCTCTGCCTGTAAACCATGTGTTCCCTGTCACATCTCCGGGATACGCTATACAAGATCATCCCTCATTGACCTCGTTCTTCAAATAGTCATCAGGGGTTTCTTATGAAATGTTGAGCCAATAACCTGATCACTGCACTGCATATGCCAGTGTTTTTGAAATATCTGTCTCAATTCTAAATGTTGGGAGTTTTAGCCTGTAAAAAAGCGTATTTCTTATTTATTCCCATCCTGCAAATTTTCTGTAAAGAGTAACTTATATATTTATTTCAGATTTGCCTTAAATTTTGCTTGTTGTAAAATCTTATAATTGTAGCCAGTGGCTGAGAATCTTGATTCCAACTCGTGCTGAGCATCTTCTAATTGAGTTGCATCACTGCAATTTCTCTGCATATGAAGATTCTCAGCATATGGAATACTATATTTTAAATTTTTAGGATGTAAACTCTGGGCATGCAAAATTGTTTTGCCAGCTGTGCTCTTCCCAAAACTCTTTGTATGTAGCTTCTGTTGCTAAATATATACACTGATTTCTCACTAAAATGCAAAGTAAAATGTAAGGTGTATGCAATATTGTTGATTTGCCTCACAAATTTTTGAGCTGAATTTAATGATACCCCTCCAAATAATGTCATCTATAAAACGTGACCACATACCATTTTCTGATAATTCTTCCACACAAGTCAGAGTCAGCACCTGCTCCTCCCACCAGCCCATATTCAAATTCGCATAGATGGGGTGGCGAAGCCGGTGCCCATCGCTGTCCCTTTCAATTGGCGAAAGAGATCTGATCCCAATTTTAAAAAATTGTTATTGAGGCACCAATGGATCATTTCAAGAATCATCTTGGTATATTTATAAAGAGTAAAAGGCCTTGAGCTCAAAAAGTACTTGACTGCTCTTATGCCATCTTCATGGGAGATGCTGTTTATAATGATGCTACATCTAATGTCATTAAGATGTAGTCATCCTCCCAATTGACATCATAAATCTTTCTCAAAAAATTCCTGGTGTCTTTTATGTACGATGACAAGATTTTAACTGAATCCTGAAGAAAAGAATCAACATATTTATAGGTGGTTGTCCTAAGTTGGCAGGGTATGCCCAGAAGCGGGTCCCTTGCTCACTTTGCCACTGGATTCAAGTTAGCCTGGCTGATGAGGGGTGTTATCCCGAAACTGGTCCAAGGATGCTTGTTTCCGGTCCAGGGAAGACCTGGCTTGGTAGTTCGAGCTGGACTGTTCCCATGAGGCACAGGGTCAAGAATCATTTGCATATGGCTGGGACTGACCTGGGGTGGCGAATTGAGCTATGGATTCAACCTAGATCTGTGACTGGGGGGTGAGTGTCTGAAAAGTTTCATCACTCTGTCAGTCATCTTGTGTTTGCTATAAATATACATACACATTTTTGCATAATTGCACTTTATTATACCACATTGTTTCCCTGTATTGATAATTTGCATTATAAAGCAATCACTTCATTAAGTTCCTTTTATCTCACCTCTTCAAATACATTTTTGGTGTGAAATTAATCAGAACAGATTTGACTTGTAATAAGCAAGTATTTTTTAATTTGAGAGAGTTAAATATCCACTTTAAACTTTTCAACAGCAATTTCTTTGCCTATGATAATGACCCCGCACTGTTCAACAGAGTTGTATATAAGGTAACTCAGGAGAAAACCATAAAACAAATAACAATGCCAGTAGTCTTCTATCAGCTTCATTGGGGGATGGCCCTGATGCTTGCTTTGGAGTCACAAAGAATTCGGTATTTTGTTTTAACGTCGGGTCTGCAGCGTAAATGTTTTCCTGTTCTTATCTTGTGATTAAAGGATAAGCAATTCTGGAATGCTTTGTAACTGTGTGGATGGAAGTAGCATGGTACCACAGTGTGTTCTTAGAACCGCAAGGTAGTTGGCGGCTTCTGAAGGTTTCTCCAACTATGACATTGTTAAACACAATAGAAAAATCTTTAACACATTTTTAATTCTTTAACCATCTGAACTGATTATTGCAGTTAACATCTTCATGTTCTTAGAAGTTATTTTCTGGGTGGTTCCAGGAGCTGCAGAATTTAAAAGATAGATACATTATGGGATGAAAAAATATGAATACAACCCTATATGTTTTGATTTGACATGGTCATTCTAGCACACAGCAATGTGACTATAAGGTAATACATTCTCGATATAGAAAGAGATCAATTGAAATGAGATATGTTGGATCACAGGGAATGATTAATGAGCCATTCTTGTAAGGTCCTAAATTGTAGCATCCAACGTACTCTTGTGAAATTACTTTTGTAATCTAAAATAGGAATAAACTGGCTAGTACATGTGCCTTCTATTAAAAACGTAGGAGTGCTCTGTGATGTCTGTTTTAGGTCTGGTTCGGCAAAGATCTTTTTTTTCTTTTTTTTTTAAATAAGTGCCCAGAGGGGGAGTTGGATCCGTCCCCATGAACCATTGCTTTGCAAAGGAGTTATTTGCAACTTGGCTGAGCCCAAAAAACTCAATTTTGATACAATACATGCTTTTTATACTTATCTGAACATGCCGTAGGATAATACTTGTATAAATGTCAATAACTGCTTAGGCGGAGCTTTAGTCTAATGCCTGGTTAGACACAGTACCACTTTTACTCGGTGGATTTTTCAGGTCAAACTTGACTAATTCATGAATCCTACCTTTTATTTCCTTGTGCAGACTTGTTTGATGTTACTTAGTGTGTGGTGGAGGTGAGAGTTAAGCTTGATTTTGCAATAGGGGTGGGGGATTGGGTCTAGGTTATACATTAACATTTGAATTTAATTTATTGTTATGTTATTTTTTCTACATATCCACTCAATGTATTAGTCAATTTAACTTACTTTAATCTTTTCTCTTTGGCGTAATATATACATGTATCTGTATGTGTCATTTATTTTGGGAGAAAGCCAACAGAGTGCTATATACACTCAAAGATACAGTCAACAAGTGGTTGAAGTGGTATCTGTATTCTTGGAGTGAAAGTGGACTGCTAATTTATTGTTTTGTTGTGTTCTTTAGAGAGATAATCGCCCTTTCCCAAAAGGAGATTGCTCGGTCGGGTCCTGGTGGACATGGGGATATTGGTTCAGATCCCTGGTGCATTGATAGAGAAGTCCTATTGCCTCTTTTTTTATTTTTGCACTTCATCTTCAGTCAAGTTATATCCTGGTTGTGTACATGTGTGCAGTAATATTGCCCTTGCAGAAGAACAGTTTAAGTGAAATTGTGGTTCTAAAACGAAAACTCTTTGAATGTCATCAGTTAATTTTAGCTACACAAACCATAACTTGGGCAAACCCAGTTTGGATATGCAAATACCACATAAAAAATAGTATATTGCTTACTATTACCACCCACAACAACCTCGTGGGTCAGGAATGCTCCCATAACCATCATTTAACTCGCCTGTCACTTTTCAGGGTGTACGTTTTGGTGCCTGGTTTCCTATAATGGAAGCTGCAACAAATATATGTAGATCATTGAATCTTCCAATTAGAATAAGTGAATAAATTCCCGATTTCCTATTAGATTTGTTTACTTTTAAAATGTATTTTCCTCTAAAGACTAGAGAATTGTTAACAGTCTAGTAATGAATGATATAATACCAGCATCTCAAACTGCTTGCCCTTTTCAGTGCCACTGAACACATTTTATGTGCAAATATCTCGGAAGCCACTGAACAGATTTACACCACACCATTTGGAGTCATTATTCTGAGTACAGTTCTAGTTTTATGACCTCCTTGGAGTCATTTCCTTCAGTGCTTTTGCTGTACCTTTGGGCAACCCTTCTATGGAATAGACTCTCGTGGGAGATGAGGCAAATCAAGGAGCTTCCCCCTTTTAGAAAAAGTCTTAAAACCTGGCGGTTTCCCAAGTCCTAGCTGTTCCGCCTGTCCTGACACTCTCTTCCACCCCTCTTGAGCTACTAGCGCCAGGATGCCTGCAAGGCGGCAGTGGGCTTTACAAGTTGAATAAATAAATAAATATGGTATATAAAGATGAACATTGAACTTTTTGTCTAATCATCATAACAAGAACATGTCCTGTGACAACATGCATGGAACTTGACATGCCAACACTTAGCTCCACATATTAGGTGATTTCAAGATTGTGGGCAGATTCATCAACCGGCAACAACATAATTGGCATACGAGAAAATGTTATTTTCATTGGAAACTGACTTAACAACACTACTTTTTAAATATTGCTCTTCCTCCTAGACAATGATGTATTATTTGCTTCATGCCTTATATGTGCCATACCTTAAAGTAATTTATTTTGGCACATACCTAACCTTCACTTCAGGTGTAGGCCCTTCTCATTCTACCATTTTTGCTGTGGAAAAAGTAATCATGTAAAGCAATGTAACTGTATGCTATCTATGTGGAATACAGGGGTATAACATTTTCCCATTGGCTTTTAAAAACCAAAGTTTGTTTGCAATTGTGAGTGAAATCCGCTTTTATTTTGTGAATTACCATGGGGGAGCCTGGCCTTTGAGTATAAATGGTTTTGAGGGTTATAGGAGTGATGTAGGTGTGGGTAATTTGAAAATAGATTAATTATAATGGGATGATGTCCAAATGGTCTAATTCATTCCTCTCTGTTTCTCAAATGGCAGGACGCCCTTGCTGTATACAAGGAAGCAATACAGAAAATGCCAAGGCAGTTCGCACCCCAGAGCCTCTACAACATGATGGGTGAGCATTTTACAGAACTGCTTGATTGACATTTCAGGGCAAAGACAAATGGAGTGTTGAAATGTGTACTGTAAATAGTATCAAATGGAATTGACACAAAATGTTGCAAATGCTTGTGAGGAAGCGATTGTGTTTTGTAAGTACTGCACATAATAGGTGGTCTCTTCAGGTACCCACTACCTGCAATTACACGGATCATCTTTAATTTCTTTTTGTCTAAGCGATACCTTAGGAGTACAATACGTCAGTGTCAGTCAGTCAGTCAAATCACTTTTATTCGATTTTTTAAAAATCACAAAAAGACACAGAGTACAGATCATCATCAATACGTCAGTGAATGTAGTAGTTATTGTAATTCTTCCTTACCTTTCATTTGCTACACTAATTGTTAACTTCTGCAGCCAACATCCGCATGGTCAGGCGCCCCACCTCAGACTGAGATTTCACTGTGGAGTCGCTTATGTTTGTTACTTTGGCAATGTATATCAGGAATTGATTAGCTCTAAGTTTTAATGATGGAGCTATTATATCAGCTGCGCTGGTAACCTTTTTACTCCCTTTCCTCATTTTGTCTGATTGCCATTTGCTGATTTACCAAAGTTAAGGGTGGGAATTCCATTTCCTTTTATTATTATTTCGTGTATACTGTATGTGGGGAATGTGTTTTGGTGATGACATTAAAATCCATGTGTTCCTGTGTTCTGTTGGTAAAGTAGAACCGCACCGTGCTAGTTGATTACCAGTCCCTTGCTCCCAATGAATCGCAAGTTCTGGACTCTTCCCACTGTTCAACACTACTCTAAACTTATCTGTACTCACCAGGGCAAACTGGTGGATGATGGCATTACCATCAATGCAACCCTCGCGCACTGATCTCCCCCCTCATCTCCGCCTGTCCTCAGTCTGACCAATAGAGGCACACACTGGGAGCTATGTGTGCTATGTCTATAACCGATGCCAGTATTGTTATTGTCTGTGGTCGTTTCTCTCATTTTAGATCTATTTTTTTTCCTCTAAATGTGCCATCCGAAGCTGGTCATCCTAATATGCAACATTTATTGCTTTACAGCACGTTTTTAGTAGAAATGCTAATGTCTTTAAATTCATCAGATAGATGTTTGTCATAACTATCCATGCATCCAATCAAATGTTCCGTTTTATTCTTTCTCCACTTCCAGAGCGAAGACAGTACGGCAGCTATCTAATTTTTAAAAAAAATGGCAAAGCCAATAGTTTTCACAGCTGCGATCTGTTGACGTTGACAGTGCTTGTTTTCCATTGTGTTTGTTCATGCAGATCTGGTAGTTTTGGAGCAATGTAAATAACAGATGCTAATTTCATCCATCTCAGTGGATATCTGTTGGGGCGTTAACCTATGAGCTTCAGGTTATATACACTGATCTCTTGGAGGGTGGGGGCTAGCCTTCGGCCTTTTGTGTTTCGCAATATTTAAGTAACTTAAGAAAAACACTCGCTGCATTTATCAAGAATACGGTGATCAGCAGTCAAATGGATCTAAATATAGAGAACCCAGAGTGACTAACTGGCTTTTAGAAAACAATAGAATCGCGTATTGGAAATCCATGGTGATACACTGCCTTCAGGCGAGCGAGTACCGCCGGCCGCAGATGTGCGCAGAAACGAGCTGTGAATTGGCTCTCCCACCCCCTGAATCCGCCGCCTGCTCATGAGAGTCAGACGCAGCACCTCACGCACAAGCCGCCCTGGGAAAGAGGCTATATTTATCCTCGCTCCGGGGCTGAGCCGTAAAATGACTTGGTATTTTTATCACCTCATTATTTTCTGTTGACGAAACGCGAAGGAATTTCATAGTCGTGCTTACTAGCAAAGTGTGCGAGTAAATATTCAAAACAACTTGTCAAAATAGTTTCTCATCAGCAGCGGCCTAGCTCTTCGTCTACTGATGCAGAGCGAGGGGTATGCCTCAGGCTGCTGTCACTGGTGTCTGATGCGAAAGAACCGATGGAGTCGCCCGTTGCTCTGGACTTCTTTGTGTATAATGACATATGGCGTCATGACTTTAGGGGCAGGCACGCTGGGAAGGGATTTTATTTATTTTCAGGTTTTCTATAGTGCAGTGCAGTCCAGGCAAAGGTGCCTTCCAGTTGGCTGAAGATAGTACAGATGAAGCAGCGCCAGTTTTTAGGTTTTGCCTCGCCGAAGATGCGCTCTGCGCATCTTTTCGGCGCAGGCGAAAACCTGATGAGTTGCATAGTGTGGCTTGGTTCGGCCCTCGTCCTTGATTGGCTGGCTCCGTAAACGGAGCCTTGCCATTGGACGAGGGGCCTGTCCGTCAATGCCGGACCAGACACGGGGGCGTTCCCGACATTCTTTGGCTTTTGCCGACGTCACGGGACGCCGGGAACGCCCCCGTGTCTGGTCCGGCATTGCCGGCACTACTGCGTCTCTTCTTCCCGTTTCCCGCCCCGTGACTGGCCGGCCGGCCAATCCTAGCGCGGCCGGCCGGAAGTGCCCGCCCCCCGCAGCCCGGGGAATAAGGAGAGGAAGACGGAAAGCACTATGGCGGCGCCCGCGGGGAGACCGGAGAAGTGCCTCTCCAACCTGCCGCTCTGTCTGGGCTGCCCAGCCTGTCGCTGCTCGCCTCCCAGACCGATCGAGAAGTGCCGCCGTCGCAGGGTGCAGGTGAGTCGATTTATTTGTTTGTTTTTTTCCCTCCTCCCCTACCCTCCGAGCCCCTGCCCCAACCTGTCTTCCTCCTCGTGGCCGGGGCTATGTTTAGGGGCGCTAGGCCGCCCGCATGGCCGGGCTTTGTGTGCCGGTTACGGGATGACTGGGAGATCCACGGAGGCTCTTGAGCCCCTGCGGGGGGATACAGGGGGTCCGCTTTGTGTCCCACCGCTGGCTGCAGTCTGCTCGAATATTTTTATTGCTGCCCGCATTGCCCCTGCAGCTTTCTGCTGATGTGTTGGCTTTGTGTGCCAGTTACGGGATGCCTGGGAGATCCACGGAGGCTCTTGAGCCCCTGCGGGGGGATACAGGGGGTCCGCTTTGTGTCCCACCGCTGGCTGCAGTCTGCTCAAATGTTTTTATTGCTGCCCGCATTGCCCCTGCAGCTTTCTGCTGATGTGTTTTACAGCTGGGAACCGGCGCTCGCTGGTCACATACCGAAGATTAATGGCGGCTTAAGTAACTGTATCGAGCCCGGGTAACATTCCGGCATTTTTAAATATTTATTGCGCTGCCTGTGCCTTGGTACTGCACAGAAACGTGCAATAACACTAAATTGCAGAAAGCTCATTTGTACTGCTGACGCGGCCATCATTTTGTTTTCATGTAACCTCGGTGCCCGGTAATGGCCCATAAATAAAGCTTTGACATCCCAGGTGACGCATGCCTCGATTCCGGGTGGCTCCGTCTCCGCCGTGTGCCTTCATGTGGAATTTTCAAAAACGGGTCATCTTTGGGTGTAAGCCGACCTGCTCTCCTCTGTTGTGTTAAGGGGCACCTTGTGTGTGTGATTGTAGCTGCCGGGGCACTCTCTGTGCAGGAGGGAACTTCGAAAATCACCCTGCCTGGCTCCAGTCGAGCAGCCCTGTCCTTCAGCAGATAGAATGATTGCTTTCAGTGAAAATTGGTATTCTGTTGCCCTTTGTACATCTGTTAATCCTTATCGTCATGACAAGGGGAGGGAACGGTGTATCATCTATTAATAAGCGATCTGGAAATTAATGTCTGTGCTCATATTTTACTACACGTTTAAATATGCCTATATATCACCGTATTTATATTTTTTATATAAATGTATGGGCATTTTCTTGTATATATACACATATACCCCCCCCCCCACACACACACATACATATATCTATATCTTATATATGTACACACACGTGGTATGTATGGCAGGTGTATGTAACATTTATCATCCCGTATGATCGTCAGTTTCCTAATAAATGTAACCCACTTCTCTTAACGTTAAAAATATTGTTACTAAGGTTGACGAGTTAAATTAATCCAGTTGATAACTGGTTTAACGAAGGGAAAGCTTTGTGAGTATACCTTCAGTGAATATTCATTTTCGACATTTTATAGTGCTTCTTAGACTGCTTTGGAGATTACGAAGGGAGGAGCTTTATTCTAAAAATCAATATGCATCATATTCAGGCTGCAACTTTATTGCAGAATTTTGACGTGATAGACCGATACATTTTGCCAACGTCACCGAGGGGCAGCGTTTTAAGGAAATCATTTTCCAGAATGGATGTGAGCAGAAAAAGCCCGTGTGTGGTCAATGAAATCGGAAACACAGCGATGTAATTGTTCTGTTCTCGCCGAGAACGAGAATTACTCTTCATTTTGCTGTGCCAAGGACTTTTTAAAGCGTTAACCTGATGACTTGTTACCGTTGCCATAGAATCAAAAGATGGATGTATTTTGAGAATGATCTGTAGACTGAGTAATCTCCAAGCAGCGATCACCCTCGAACAGGGAAGGACGACCATGCTTCCCAGTAAATTGGACCTTTAACACAGAGGTTAATAGAAAATAAATTACTTTCCCTGTTGGTGCAAACTTTATGTACGCGGTGAAATACATATTCATCACGGGGGAAGAGATGGCCTCCTACCATCCAGGTGAGAGGCAGGCAGGCTGTGGGAGCACAGTAAGGTCCTGTTTGTTGCAATAACATCTGTAGCACATTAGAACAGAACCTGATGTCTCGGAAGATCAGCAGACTCCTCACGAGAGAAGCACTAATACAGGCTGTCTTAGCCATGGTGATCTCTCATTTAGACTGTGCCAATTCTCTATACTTTGGCATACCACTGTATCTCACCAGAAGACTGCAGCTAGTACAGAACCAGGCTGCTAGGTTGATCTTTTGGCAACCCAGATCCCTCTGATGTGCCGTTCCAGTCTTTCTGTTCTACACTACAAAGTTTGGTTGGTCAGTTTCTTCCTTCCTCTCGTTTTTATCCTTTATTTCAGCATTGCGAAGATTTGGTTGACTTTGGGCGGCACAGCTTTACTTTGTTTGTGGAAAAGAGCGATATTTATTAATTTGTTGACTGCTCTAATGACAGGTTGGTGTTATTAACTGTTCCATTTGTTAACTGTACTCGTTTTTATCCTTTATTTCAGCATTGCGAAGATTTGGTTGACTTTGGGCGGCACAGCTTTACTTTGTTTGTGGAAAAGAGCGATATTTATTAATTTGTTGACTGCTGTGCCCAGAGTCGATGACTTTTCTCACAGTGCAGGTTGTACATTATTTTGAGAGAAAACATTGTTCATGAAGTTTTGGGATCCCACCCCTGCTCAGAGCGTTGTTTGTTGTCAGGTGTTCACAGCTTAGCAAATTTAGGAATTTAATTGGTCTCATGTCCTGATCGGGGTAATAATACTGGGGCTGTGCTACCGCGCTATCCAACCACCGTACGTCCTTTGTTCTGCAGTGAGGAGCAGTGAAGAATTTCGGGGTCCAGAACGTAATATCCGGTGTTTCTACACTCCGTGTGCCCCTGTTGCCTGCTTGTGCTGTGTGGGTGTGTGTGGAGGGCTCTGTGTAGCTGTGTGTGTGGGAAGCTTTGTGTGGCTGTGTGTGTGGGGGGCTGTGTGGGTGTGTGTGGGGGGGCTCTGTATGGGTGTGTGTGTGGGGGGGCTCTGTGTGTGTTTGTGTGTGTCATTTGCGAGAGATAAAGCTAGTGGCATTGTAAATGGCAATGCCATTTATTTATGTTAAAAAAACATAAATAAATATAATGTCAAGAGCAATGCCAATAGCTCTAACTTTAACAAAGGCAAAACCATTGCATTGTAAATGCTTGTTTGTGTAAATTTGCTAGTTTGCTCAACTTTTGGAGAAAGTTGTTCTGAATGATGTGCCTCGTGTTACAAGTTTCTGCGCGCTCTTGCACCATAGTTAATTGCATTCTCATCGTGGACATACCTCTGCTCCTGATCACATTTTTCAGATGAGCGATGCAAATATCTTGATCTTTATTACATTAGATTCCATGTGAAGAGTGCGAAACGGTTCTGCGTTTTGAAGCACGCGCTACGGCCACCCAGCTCTGAAAATGTTAAACTTGTTTCCTGTGTGAATATTAGAGTACCCATCTTTGGCTTTATGGCACCTGTCTCTGTGACACATGGCACAGGACAGTCAGCCATGGTCTGTGTAAAAAAGTTTGACCTTGACCGAATGTGTCATTCTATTAGTCTGCAAAAGAGAAGTCTACCTGTTCATATGCAGTGTCACAAATGATGGATTGTGCCAGGCTGAGTGAGAACGTTTCTCACACAGACATCACTTCCAAGTACATTAATGGTGACTGAGCATCTCCGTTCCTCTATGAAAGAGTATTGGCAGACCTCTGAAGGACAACAATACAACATACCATTCAAAACTTCTTAGAAATAACTCGGCTCTGTCTTCGCTACACTCGCTTCCAACTCGGGACTTTAAGCAGTCACTTCCTGATTGCACCAAACCTCTGGATTTCACACTAGAGTTTTTGTTTTTGTTTTTTTAAACTCCGTCTGCTGGAGCACATCAACTCGCAAGCATCTATCACCAAGCCAGTTTCCTGCATAGGATTACATCTGTGGCGGCTGCTTAAATGGAGTGGTGAGCAGAGGGGGAGAAAAAAAACTCCTCTTATCTGCAGGCCTCTTTGGTCGTCGATACACAGGAAGCACACAGGCTTCCCTAGCCAATCACGATGCTGCTGTCACCAACATGACAGCAGTGTCATGATTGGAGCACACAGGCTTCCCTAGCCAATCACGATGCTGCTGTCACCAACATGACAGCAGTGTCATGATTGGTCGGCGCGCAGACGGAGACCCTGTGCATGTTCTCCGCCCAGGCTGTACAATACTGCTGTCAGAGGGCATGCTCAGTGTACATGGCTTTGAGGCCGGCCCAAGAAGGCTGGACAAAGAAACATGTGCACTTAGAGTGTGGTCCCATTCCTCCCCCCTGTGGTCCCATTCCTCCCCTCCCCCCGCCCCGAACCTAAGCAGCAACAGAAAAATAAAATAATAACATTGCGTTATCATTTTATTTTTCCTTTTTAAACTACTCACAGAGCCGTGGGGAGACACTCCTCCACCTTAGCGGAGGAACCGCCGCTGTATTAAATCTTACATCCCATAATCTTACTTCAAATCTGTGGTCTGATCATTTGTCATCGCTCGTCATGGATTGGGGAACTATTCCAATATTCTCTTTGCACCTCTGAAAGCAAGGTTTTATGTCGGAACTCGATCCAGACCAAAAAGCCAGATAAACCTTCATACACAACATTAAAGAAAAGATCAGAAATGCCTTTAATTACATCATCTCCAGAAATAAATTATTGGGTCTTTCATATCTTTCCTGACCTGCTGACGAGACACTTTCCCTGTGATGTAACATGCAAATATATGGTTATATTTTGTGTACAGTGTGTATATGTTTATATCATGATTCTTCAATGGTACTTTTAGTCATCCCTTGTATGGACTTGATCACCCTTTTGTTTATGAGCTGGATAAATGTCAATGTAACTCTGTAACAATATATTCACTCTAATTCTTATTAACTCCCTGGCGTATGGTCCACACAGTATAAACTGCCAGTAAATAAGTAAAAAAAGAAAGTTCTGATTGCAAGATCCACTGCCTTCTGTAAATTACATAGATACCTAGCTAGTTTTCAGGTCTTGCCTAGGTAGCTGCTGTATTCAGGATATGGGCGTAAAGCTCTGCCCACTTTCAACCCAACTTTTTAATTGGCTCCTATCCCTGTCCCAAATAAATGGTGGCTTTTCATTACAATAGGCTTAGTATTCCTTCCTTGTCACTTTTTGCAACCTCCCACGAGGACACCCCCCTGTTACATGTGTTGTTACTCCCTAGGTTTTAATTACAGCCTTAGAGCTCTATTTTCTTAAAGGACTTCAGGCAGGACACACGCTTGGTCCTAATCAAGGCTGGCAGTGGTTACTTTACTCACTAGCACATTTCACATTTATAGGAGACCTTCTGTAAATTATCCTTCATCAGCTCCACACAGAGTACAACCTAATCCTGAAGTAATATATTAATTATTTTGTCATATTTCAAAGCTACTAATTCTATATGTGGCCATAGCTATTTGAAAGTACTTGTGGCACAGTTTTTAATTCAATTCATTATGGGTAGGGTGGATTTACAATATCTTCTGCAAAGTGCAGTACCATATGTGGCCAAAAGATGTCCCATGGGATCTGTTTTAGCCACATTTATTTATTTATTTATTTTTAGAGTTTTCTATAGCGCGAACTTGAACCGATAAGGTTATCAGAGCGCTTTACATAGCACCAGTTCTGTTACATATTGTCACAGCAGTTTACATAGAATCAGTTACATTGCACATTTCAGGATCTTGACCCGTTTATGTTATCAGAGCGGTTTACATAAGACAGCATTCGATGTCCAGTGCCCTCCTCCGCCGTGTAGCGGGGGACCTCATCCAGCCCTCCGAAAGTCGTCGGGCTGTCGGGACTAGGCTCCAGGAATTTCAGCTGACCTAGGATCACACGCGTTACAAAAGGTGCAAATGGAAAAGAAAAAAATTGCAAATGTACAAGAGATAGAATCACAAGAGGAGGAGATACAAATGGATATACTCTAGGCCCATACGAAAGGTGCAAATAGAAAGAGAAAAATTGCAAATGTACAAGAGGTAGAATCACAAGAGGGGGAGATACAAATGGATATACTCTAGGCCTATACTGGTCAGAGGCAATAAGAGAGACAGTAGGAAAGTCAGAAGGACAGTGAGAGGTCACTAAAATGGTGGACGAAAAACGTTGGTAGAAGAGGCACGTCCTATAGAGATAATGGCGGGGGAGCGTGAAGGTCCGAGTCCGAAGGTTCAGAGAGAGGGCTAGCATAGCCAGCAGGTCCAGGGGGGGGGACAGGCAGTCCGCAGCAAAGTCGCAGCCACATAGATCAAGAGGAGCTGGGCAGGGGAGTTCAATCCGGAGACCAGAGGAGGGTCAGGGGAGAAAGACCCCCGGCGCCCAGGCAGAAATGGAAGGCAACAAAGTTAGGTTTAGGCAAAGGTTTCCCCTGGCATGCGTTCGTGTCCCTGGAGCCTGTGTCTCCTGTGTCCGCCGGTCATCGGAAGAGTGTCCCCCAGGGCGCCATCTTGGAGTCAGGCACCTTTTGCGCGAGGCAGCGTGGTCAGTGAGGGGGGGTGGGGAGGGGCACATTTCTGACCCCATTCTGACGTCTGTTGCGGGCGGAAACAGCGAGCAGCCAGCGATCCTACCACCCGGGATGTTGTCATCGGGTGGCCGATGGCAGAGGCAGATGTAGGCGAGGTTCACCGCCAAGGGATCCATGAAGAGGGCTCACCCCCGCAGGCAAGAGCCCCAGAGAGAGCATGCGGAGTCGCCCCAGGGAGTGGCAGCAAGCGCTGGGGCCAGATAGTCCAGCAAGCAGGCAAAGGCGCCGATCGTTGGCTGGGAGTCACATCGGGCCGCCATTTGTTCACATTTGCTCACTAATAGTTGAATTTGTAAACAGACACACACCATTTTTTATTTTGTGAATATTCATTCCAGATTCTATGAATGAGTTATGGGAATGTTCTCTTGTTGGCTTACGCTAAGGAGAGATGTGCATAAACTTGAAAGAATCATACTACCTGTTCCTCATTCTGCTTGCAAAACTTCAGAATTTAAAGGGAACCTCCTTATTATTTCTACAAAGACTAATAATGAACAGAGAAAAGACCTAGAACGGCAAGATGAAGAATTTCAAAAAGCTCTTTAAGGACCCAGTAGTCACTGCGAGGGCCTCGGTGCTGGCTTTTCTGTAATAGTTGACTCGAGACATTGTTTCACATTTTAGTATTTTAGCAACAGTAATTTCTGCAATATACTTTTGATTTCCTGTATGAAAAATGTCACATTTGTGCAAACTGTTACAAAGCACGTGAGGGTATTTGCAGAGATGAAATATTTGGGATTTCTTTACACAAAATTACTCTCATGGTGTATCGTGGGTACCAGAGATCCGGAGGTACAGCATGACTAATATTTCTCTGTAGCATCCCGAGGAAGAAATGATACCCTTCCCCCACCCAAAAAGAGGCTCTGAACAAATCACAAGAAGGATTGAGAATATAGAGTACATTAAATGCTTTTGCCCAGATGCATCAAGCTAAAAAACGCTCGCAAAGGGGCAGATTCTCAGAAGCTGCCCCTTTGCGACCGGTATCTTTGCATTTGGGATGCATCATCCCAAATGCAAAAATCTCAATTTAAGAAATCGCAAAATTGATATTGCATTTAAGGAATCTCAAATTGAGATTCCTTAAATGCAATTCATTAAAGTTAAAAAAACAGTGATTTCGCTAATAGGGGGAGCAAATTACTGTGAAGTTGAACTTCATGGTAATTTGCAAAAACTTTGAAAAATGCACTAAGTGCATTTTTCTTTTTTATTTCAGTAATTTTTTATTGAAAAAAGATATATTTACATGGAGCATAACATATATTTCAGGGGTGCAACAGGGTGTCCTTTTTACACCCTGGCACCCTTGAAATTGCAATCTCAATTTGCGACTCTCTAATTGAGAATCGCAAATTGAGATTGTCTTCCCATTCATTCCTATGGGCCTCTAGGCCCATAGAAATGAATGGGGAGGTATTCCTCAATTGCTACTCGCAATTTGCGAGTCGCAATTAAGGAGTTTTAAGAAATCGCTATTCTTTTTGTGATTTCTTCATGCATAGCATTTTGCCATTCCTTATCAGCGAATCCTTATTTTTCACAAATAAGGAATCGCAAAATGGATGCTTGATGCATCTGGGGGTTAGTAAATAGAATGTGCCCGAACACCACTGCAATAGGAATTCCACCTTGAAGCACAGAATAGCTGCAAAATGGAATTTGTAAAGCAGAGGTGATTGGGCACAGACTATTTAAAGAGCATTTACTGTCCCTTAAAAGCATGGAGTACTGCAATAAATAAATACATTTTATCCTACCTTTATTGCAGTACTCCTGACTCGTCGCTCTGCGTGGCTGAGAAAATAGGCCTGAAGCTTCCCAGCCAATCTAAGCACTGCTCTCATGCTTTTTAGGTTTTGCCTCGCCAAAAAGATGCGCTCTGCGCATCTTTTTCGGCGCAGGCGAAAACCTGATGAGAACTGTAGTGTGCTTTAGCTCGGCCCTCGTCATTCATTGGCTGGCTCCGTAAATGGAGCCTTGCCATTGGACGAGGGGCCTGTCCGTCAATGCCGGACCAGACACGGGGGCGTTCCCGACATTCTTTGGCTTTTGCCGACGTCACGCGACGTCAGCCGAAAGCCGGGAACGCCCCCGAATCTGGTCCGGGATTGAGGGCACCCGCCTTCCACTGTGCCCCTTCCTGATTGCCTTGCGAGCGCACTTAGTGCACATGCGAAATAGTGAAATGAAGGGCATGTTTGATACACCACTATGCCTCTGTTCTCCAAATTG
Source organism: Lissotriton vulgaris (assembly GCF_964263255.1). Classification (NCBI taxonomy): domain Eukaryota; kingdom Metazoa; phylum Chordata; class Amphibia; order Caudata; family Salamandridae; genus Lissotriton; species Lissotriton vulgaris. The sequence continues at coordinate 1,946,211,212 of NC_141685.1, forward strand.
TAAATCCGGCCCGCGACCAGGAAGCCAGGCAGGCCGGGGGCGGAACTGCGGGACACTCCCTCGACGTCATTCCCGGGCCGCGCTGTGATTGGCTGCCGGCCCGGGACCTGACGGGGAAGACGAGCTGCCGGCGTCTCCTCCTTCGTTCGGCAAGCTTATTGATTGGCTAACAGTGCTTTGCTATATTTGCAGAGTGCGATGCCCTAACTTGTTTATCTTATCGTCATGGTCTGACATTCCCAACACACTTTTCTCATTCACTGCAGACATATGAAGTCATGCATCACATCGCTACTCCGGAGACTTAGATATCTCCCAGCGCTATTATTATTATTCAGCCCCGGAAACTCTGCCTTCAACCTGTCTTTTTCTTTATATTTTACATCGTTCTCTTGTATAAATACACGGCTGTACATTATACCGACATTTTTGTAAACTAGATGGTCTGACATATATAAACACACTGCCTATTATAAGTATTTGGCTGTGTATTCTATCACCTTTTGTGTATATGAGTTGGTGAAACATGCACGCTCACAATGTCCGGAATACATCATTAACATGTTCCAAGATGTCGGACTTAAAACAAACAACAACCCGGCACTTCGGACTTTGCCCTTTCTTTGCACCCGCCTTCCTGCTCGCGTGGGCGTGCTCGCCTTTCCCGCCCCCTCTCCCGCCCGCTCTTAATGCCACCGGACACAGAGGGGACTTGCAGTGTCTGTTTCACACACAGACCGCAGTGGGTGTTTCATTCAGTACAGAGCGCGGTCACAGCATGAGCCTTCCTAACAAAAACGCCTATTAAATCCTTGGTCTTTGGCTGCTCCTAATCAAAAGATACCCAATCTATAATAAATGTGGATGTACTTTGTGAATATCAGCACACCAATAAGCGCCCTTTAATTTCTTGCAAACACTCTATTAAGCAGTCTTATTTAAAGTCTGTGTCATAGATTCATGGTATCTGAGGTTGAAGCTGATTAGGGCAATAACGAAAGAAATGGTCGCCTAGTCAGCCAATGCATGTGTTTTCAGGTTAGAAAATTGAGAAGGGCTCGAGCTGGACAGCTGGGTGTCCCATTAACTGTTTGAGGTACCGTAAAGTTTCTGGTTAGGGGGGTTGCCTTTATCGGTGTCAATTGACCCTGGCAGAGGCATAACTCATTTGTAATAAACTATTCACCGGCACGCTTGTTTTTCAGTTTAGGAAAGACAAAAGGCTATGCGGACCTAGTGGCAGCAGGTGCTTTAACCCACGGAGCTATCTCCTGGCCTTAATCTCATCGAGGCCTAAACCTGAGACGAGCACGGGTCTCGGTACTGCACCGCATCGCTATCAGAGGTGTCACCTGGGCAGGGCGCAGTGTGAGGCTGACACCTCGCACCACAGGCCTCTATCAGCCCGAAAAGGACCTGAAAGGGATCAAAGGCAGACCCGCTTATCCCACACAGCTCCTTATCTGGCCGTCAGGGGCCGTGGTATCTAGGCGCAGATGAGCATTTTAAAACCGCATAATTTGTTGAATGATTTGATAAAGCGCTTAGCCTAGGTATACACAAACCCTGTCTGGCCAGTTGGCATACTCGGGCGTTGTCGCTTTTACACCATGGTCCACCATTTGGCTGCTTTCAGCGGAGTAACCCAAATCCAGACAGGCTGGTGTTTCTCAACGGCTGGGATGGTTGGGAAAGAGTCAGTCACACGCCATCTGCTCATCAGGCGCCCCCTAGCAGTCTGCTAGAAGCAACCCGACCTAGTCACAGCCCTGCCAGGCGTTTTCAAGGACGCGACCCTGATATGTGACTAACGAGTTCCCAGCCCCACTGGCCTTTTAGTGGCCGCCGGCGATCATGGCATGTAAAGGGCGGCTCTGGCCCAGCTCTACTCTCTCTCCGAAGCAGAGTGGATCAGTGTTTACAGCGCATCAATCGAATGAACACTAAGTAAGGCATCCTCAGACACCACAACATACAGCAGCATGGAAACATATGGCGCCTACCATTTCCCCTTCTTTCCCGTTTTTCTGTAGTGCTGCACACCTACGTTTCTTACTACTATTAGCTCTGTTGAATGTTGGCTCCGGGCTCTGTAGATTGCTTCGTGATGACAGTTGTTAAATGCCAACGTGTGCCATTAAATGACAAATACCATACGTTTTAAATTGGCATTTTTTCATTTATTTTTTTAGTACCTGCCAAACACCTCTGCTGTTCCTTAACTCGAGAGACCCTCCCTGAGGTGATCATTATACGTCTGACGCTGACACAGGCCTCATATCTCCCAGAAAGGGAATGAATGGATCTAAACTGATTCAAAATGTGTCTCTTCAAATCCAGCCCAACGAGCTTAAATGGATGCTAACATGAATGAATAACACCATTAAACTGTAAAGCACTTTGAATTCTAGTTAATGCCACAACTGTGTGCATGAGAGATGGCATCTAATGCAGTCTATCTCAGCGCACTTCACAACTCATTCTCTTATTTTTAGGTCTCATCTGAGACAAGGCATGTGCTGTCTCTTGCAAGACATTTTGTAAGTGTACAATGGTCTTTGATAGTACCACATTGCTTACCATTAGTTGCCTTCATTGTCACTCATTTGCAAGATCCACATTTGTGAGTGCATACGGACTTCACTTAAGCTTCCTGTGTTTCTCCCTCCCCTGGAGCAAAGACGCATTACTTGTGTCCTTCCAATGCTCCCTTTTAGTGCGTTACTTTTGATTTTTATTTAAGGACTCGACTAGAGTGCATGCCTTTTCTAAAAGTTTCCCTCGTGTGCCACACGTGTGTTGCTGTTTCTCTGCCCGTGTCCTTCTCTTCTACATTCTCGTACTTATTATTCTGCCCACAAAACGTGTGAGTGTGGTTCTTCCTCCAGTTCCACGTTGTGCACTCTCATCTGTTTTGACCCACGTAGGTGTTGTTTGTCAGGTCTGGGGCAGGGTCCCCATTTAGCACACTGTCATTCTCCATAGAATGCGTCTCCTTCTATCCTGGGCCAAGGGCCCAGCATGGAGGACTCTGCCCTGCTTCTGTGTAGGAGTTCACATCCTCCTGGCAAAGGGAGGTGCTGGGGGCTATTGGAGTTCCTCTTTGATAAGGTGATGCATCTTTTTCATGCAACTCACCTCAAATACAGACATACATGGGAAAGCAAACCTACTCCATACCTGTTTGACACTTAATGGAACTGCTTTGCTTTGTCAACAAATGCCCCGAGCAACGTGTTTGTGACAGTGAGTGCAGAGTGACAGTGAGTGCAGAGTGACAGTGAGTGCAGAGTGACAGTGAGTGCAGAGTGACAGTGAGTGCAGAGTGACAGTGAGTGCAGAGTGACAGTGAGTGCAGAGTGACAGTGAGTGCGAGAGCGGAAGTGAGTGCGAGAGCGACAGTGTGTGCAGAGTGAGTGCAAGAGTGACAGTGTGTGCAAGAGTGAGTGCAATGACAGTGAGTGCAATGACAGTGAGTGCAGAGTGAGTGCAGAGTGAGTGCAGAGTGAGTGCAGAGTGAGTGCAGAGTGAGTGCAGAGTGAGTGCAGAGTGCCTGTGAGTGCGAGTGCCTGTGAGTGCGAGAGCGACAGTGAGTGCAGAGTGAGTGCGACAGTGAGTGCAGAGTGAGTGCGACAGTGAGTGCAGAGTGAGTGCGAGAGCGACAGTGAGTGCGAGAGCGACAGTGAGTGCAGAGTGAGTGCGAGAGCGACAGTGAGTGCAGAGTGAGTGCGAGAGCGACAGTGAGTGCAGAGTGAGTGCGGGAGCGACAGTGAGTGCAGAGTGAGTGCGAGAGCGACAGTGAGTGCAGAGTGAGTGCGAGAGCGACAGTGAGTGCAGAGTGAGTGCGAGAGCGACAGTGAGTGCAGAGTGAGTGCGAGAGCGACAGTGAGTGCAGAGTGAGTGCGAGAGTGCAGAGTGACAGTGAGTGCAGAGTGACAGTGAGTGCAGACTGACTGCAGAGTGACAGTGAGTGCAGACTGACTGCAGAGTGACAGTGACTGCAGAGTGACTGCAGAGTGACAGTGACTGCAGAGTGACAGTGACTGCAGTGTGTGAGTGTGCAGGGTGCACATTGTGTGAGTTTGCAGGGTGAGCAGTGTGTGAATGTGTAGGGGGAAGTGTGTGAGTGTGCAGGAAACAAACACTCAAACTAAGTCCACCACACACTACTGCATATACTAGTGAATACAGTCATCTCTTTATACAGAAAAAATGAGTTATATTTAGAGGGGTCGGAGTGGGACACAGTGGGTGGATGGATGCATGATGGATGGATGTATGCATGATGCATGGATGTATGGGTGAATGCATGGATTGGTTGGATGGGTTGGTGGATTGCATAAATTGTTAAGGGATTGGCTGTATATATGCATCTATCCATCCACCCATCCATCTATCCATACACCCATCCATACACCCATCCATGCATGCACCCATGCATGCATCCACCAACTCATCTATGCAAGCATTACAACAAGAGCCCGCAGCTCTCCTTCGTCTCTCCTCGCCCCCCCCTTCCCTGAGCCCGCAGCTCTCCTTCGTCTCTCCTCTCCCCCCTTCCCTGTGCCCTGCCCTGCTATTGTAAATGACAATGCCATTTATTTATGTTAAAAAAAAACATAAATAAAAAAAATGTCAAGAGCAATGCCAATAGCTCTAACTTTAACAAAGGCAAAACCATTGCATTGTAAATGCTTGTTATTATATTGTAGAAGGGAGACCAGACGCTATGTGCATCCCCTTCAGTAATTCTGATAGTGATGGCACACTTAAATTGCCAGTGTTTCCTTCAGGGTGTGAGCCATCTTTTTTATAGGGGCATAACCTAAGCAAATAAGGGAATTCCTTTGCCTCTACGCCCACGCCATATTACAGGCACAGACGCACAGGCAAAGAAGCTCTCAGGAAGTGCACTCACAGAGCGCCACCTTCCGGTAATAGAAGTGTATGGTACTGCACCCTGCAACATGGCTAGGTAAAAACATTGGCATTTATAATGCCAGTGATTCCCCACTTTTCCGGGTGCAGTACCATATGTGGAGAAAAGAGGTCCCATTGGACCACTTTTGGCCACACATTCCATTGTACCTCTTTTGGCCACTAATGGTACTGCACCCTGCAACACGGCTTGGTAAAAACATTGGCATTATAAATGCCAATAACTCCAACAAGGTCAAGATTAATTGTATTTCTAATGCAAAAGGTATCGCATTTGTTACAGTTAACTTGTTGTCTTTGAAAATGACAGTTTTTTATTTTTGCTTTTTTTATGCAATTGGCAACAGTGCTATTCAAATATAATAACTACTCTGTAAATAAAAAAACAAAAGTAAAAAACATTGTTATTTTCAACGCCTACAGCTAACTTTAACAAAAGCGAGACTTATTGTATGGCAAATGCTTGTTTCTCAATACTGTTATTTTTGTACCTGATACCAGAACAGAGGCCTCCTTGTTTCAGATGGGTTATAGTTTGAAATCCTTATCTGAATGTTAAATGACAGCAACATTGAAGTAGCATTTTGATCTAGCTGCACTAAGAGTTCACCACCGTATTACTCGATTAGGCTGTCGGGCTTTGCATTTAGATACACCTATCTCTTACATTACTGAACATTTTCCGAACCCAGTGACCTGTTTGCTTGACCATATAAGCATTTTGTACCCACAGAGGCTCTTGCACCTTTGCTGTGTTTTACTGCGAATTCTAGAGAACATTATTCATTTCAACACATAGGAAAAGATAACCTGTTGCTCCATGCCAATACATATTAGAAAACACTGTTAAACCATAGTCGTACTTAGCTGACAACGTAGTAGCCATGGATACCCAGACTCTCTCCTCAAAATAAAATCCGACTGTTGTTGTGGTTATAACATATGTAGATATATATATATATATATATCTTTGTGTAAATAAATCTATATATATATATATTTTTTTTTTGCTGCGTTCGACTCTGGTAGAACAACTCATGAGGCCTGTGCATAAGGAAGGAACATTATATTCTGAACGCACCCACTCGCCTATCAAGAGCACAATTTATATGTAACATGGTGCGGATTTAGAACTGTTATTTTTGTGATTAGCTTAGCCTCTAACTAAAGATTCCCGGCATGCTCCTGCTGCTGCAGAGATTACTTTTCTGGATGTTATTGAGGTTTGCTCTGCAAGACCCAGACTGCAGCTAAATTGCTTTAAAATTCTAATATATTTTGTTTAAAGTTTCAATTAAAACCTGGGGTCAAACGATATAATGATACCTTTGGGACGCTGGCAGTTTTAATGGCAATATTCGGATTGCTTAAGGAGCAGATTTGAGTTTAAATGTCTTTTCCTTCCCTGGAAACGTGATATTATAGAGTTTATTGTATTACTTTGCTTCTAAAGCCACAGAGCCCCACCTGTTACAGTAATCCACGGTTCTGCAGCGAGTGGCAGAAAAAAAGACTGAAAGTGCTGGGATTACTTACTTTTGTACTCCAGAAAGCAGTGTGAAAGGACTGACCGAGCTCCTGCGGTCGAGCGCCACTGGTTACAGTCTAGGGTTTCCTAAAAAAAATGTGAAAAGGAGGTTTACTTCATTTTGGCCATTAAACCTCTAGGGATTTTCTCCATGTTTCATGTCATAATTGATCCACAAAAATAGAGTTCTAGTCAGTATTCAAAAAAGGTAAAGCCGGAGGAACTATTACTGTTAACTAAGCGCGTGCCCGAAAGGCTTAAAATGGTTCAAGCACATTATGCCAAATATAGGAAGTGTTTACTGTGCCTCGTTATCAAAAAAGCTTAGTTTATTCAGTTTCTTTCAAATGTAGGAAACTGCGTTTAAGAGAAATGTTTCTACAGTTTTCTTTTTCATCTACAACATTTGTGGAGCTTCACACGTTTCATACTCAAGTGAAAACGTCCTATTTGGTGAAAGGTGTGAACCTCAAAGAGCACTGAAACCTGGGTGACGCACCATTGTTGTTTCTCGAGGGCACACGCCATCACTCACTCAAGGCATACATAGACTAGCGACTAGAGCAATATTCCTTTTAATACTTTTACACATTTATCAAAATATATTCACAATGCGCCATTATTTCGGATTGGAAATATTAGTGAATCAAGCCCCGTTCTTATTCACCATCGCTCCCTTCTGTTCCTCGCTTTTCACTAGTCCCCTCTCTCCTTCCTTTCAAGTGAAGTAGTGTGTGTTGCTGAAAAGATGCGTTGGAGCTCAAAGTTCATGAAACCGAGTGTTTTTTCTCTAAAACATGTGGAGGTCACTCATTTCTCCTATGTCTAGCTTAAAAGTATTAGCCTCTCCGAAGAGTCCTGCTCCACCAAGCAGCTCAGACAAAAGTAGTCTTTCACTTGATTGTATTCTTTAGATAGTGGTTCCTCGTATACTCGTCATATGCCACCAGGATACCCAATGTGAGTTACATTGGCAGTCTGCCTTGTACGACTGTTCCTTTGTTGTCTATTTTAAGACACCACAGATGGTTTCTATGGTACTTGAGCTATGTAGTCCTTTTTTGAGGCTTTACAGAATGAAGGGAAAGCACACCGCGTCGTTCTCGTTGTTGTGGTTAGGTACTACCTGCTGACAGGAGAACCCTTCGCTCCACAAGAAGGAACTGCTCTGGATCTTCGGGCATTTGTAGGTTTCATATACACTAGGTTAATTCTAGTCAGACAGTGCTTAAGGGAAGAAAGATGGTCTCCACTCCCTCCATTGTTTCAAAGTCAGCCAACATGGGCACTAAAGACATTTCAATAGACTAGAAAGGATGTTCCTGTACACTATGTACTTAATACATAAGCAAACTTTGATTCCATGGCCCTTTTACAGGGGAAAATCTGGCCATTATACCCCAACCTTTTTATAAGAATATTTTACGCAGCGTAATTGACATTTTGAAGAAAGCTCCGAGTGTGAATGTGTAATAAAAAGAGAATCTTCCCTTAATGCTCATACATAAGTGCTTTTTGTCAGTCCAAATATACCCGTCCGCAAGTATTCTTGTGTTTCCAAATGCTCATGATTGGAGCTTCACCTTCTTCATATCCCATTCTTGGAACGGGACATCACAGACTGGAGTGAAATTGTGCGGGTTATAGAGACAATGTGGATTCTCCCTGGCTGGGAGTATCACGGAGCAAAAACAGAAAATCTAGCACCTGAACCTGTTCAGGTGCTGTTAATCAGTGAAACCCACCGCTTCTACCATGAATAGTGGGTCTTACAGCTGAACTCTATGGTCCAAGCCAAATCAGCAATGGCGTCTCCGCCAAAGCAAGAACGTCTGCCTCTCCTTCAATTAGTAGCTATATAGAAGGGACACAACAGTAACTAATAGGCTTGTTCCTCAATCAAGCATTGCATGACCACAGGCACTTTTCAGACCAACAGTGATTGAGGGATAAGAATGGACTTTTGATCAATCTTTCCCCTACACATAAAAATCCACTGACATCACCTTTTATTCCATTCTTACCATTTCCTTGGCAGTCAATAAGTACATATCCACTGCAACACTGCATTCAAGTGCTCTATGCAGAATCCTTGGATTTGACAGAGCCATGAGATCATAAAATCCTATCACAGAAGAAAATATAATTATTTGTCCCAGCAGACTAGGCAATGCGAGAGCGAGGGAAACTCCTGAAAAGCTGTTTTTAAAACTGTACTGTGCTTACTTGTGTTTTTAAAAAAAGCTAATTTGCACGTTGCTCTCCTGATTGCTCTGTCTCACTGCTCAGCCGAGTGAGGCGCTGAAGCAGCCAGCAGGCAACCGCCGCGACCTCCCGGGCTCCGCCCACCGAGTTAGGCCACGCCCCCCTGTCTATTTCAAGGCGCGCTCTGGTGACAGCGCTGTTTAGATTCGAGCTCTTGAGGCGGAAAGCCGAGAGCGAGGGAAACTCCTGAAAAGCTGTTTTTAAAACTGTACTGTGCTTACTTGTGTTTTTAAAAAAGCTAATTTGCACGTTGCTCTCCTGATTGCTCTGTCTCACTGCTCAGCCGAGTGAGGCGCTGAAGCAGCCAGCAGGCAACCGCCGCGACCTCCCGGGCTCCGCCCACCGAGTTAGGCCACGCCCCCCTGTCTATTTCAAGGCGCGCTCTGGTGACAGCGCTGTTTAGATTCGAGCTCTTGAGGCGGAAAGCAGAGAGCGAGGGAAACTCCTGAAAAGCTGTTTTTAAAACTGTACTGTGCTTACTTGTGTTTTTAAAAAAGCTAATTTGCACGTTGCTCTCCTGATTGCTCTGTCTCACTGCTCAGCCGAGTGAGGCGCTGAAGCAGCCAGCAGGCAACCGCCGCGACCTCCCGGGCTCCGCCCACCGAGTTAGGCCACGCCCTTCCTTTCGGATATTTGAGAATGTGCTGCTTCCGGAGGCGCAGCGGACGGGCGCAGCGGGCGCGCCGGCGGTGCGCCGAAGGCGCGCCAAAGGCAAGCCTGTCTGCGCCCGTCTGCGACCTGACGGGACCAGGGGCCACAATCCCTGGTTCACCGACCTCCCAGGGCAGGCCATACAGCTCGGCAGCCCTACATAGTATAGGAAGAAAGGTCGCTGCTCAGTGTATGCATATATATGTTCCCACAGAACTTCCCCTCAGCTGTCCAGACTGTAAACATCCCTTTCGGAATAACCCCACGGTCATTGTTCCTAAATACTGTATGTATGCACTGAATTGCCGATCACTGCCCAAGCACTGTACACAAATCGCCATGCTACTTGAGGAGCACAAGCCAGATGCACTCTTTTTAACAGAGACATGGCTTACGGCCCAATCGGAGGCCGATATTGTTACAGCCTTACCAGCTAGCTATCACATCTGTAGGCTCGACAGACCAGAAGGGAGAGGGGGTGGGTTGGCCATCATCATAAAGGACCAGTATCACTGCCGCACTATAACATCGACCATCCCTGGCTGTGAGAGTCTGGAATTCTGTATAGAGTTTAACGCCAACCACTCCTTCTCTGGTACACTGATCTATCGCCCCCCTGAATCCGCAAAACAATTCCTTCGAGCACTACCAGAGATCATAGCAAAAAGATCCCTATCGGCGGCTAGCTACACAGTATTGGGAGATCTCAATCTACACTTTAACTCGCCGTCCGACTGCTCTGCGAAAGAGTTAGTTGATGACCTCGAAGCCCTTCAACTGACCCAGCTGGTTACATCCCCAACCCACGAAAAAGGGAACCTTCTCGATCCTATTTTTAGCAACAGTATGGATTTAATAACTGCCCAACCTATCCCCCTCTTATGGTCTGACCACTACCTGGTGCCGTTTACCTGGTCCACCTATAAAGCCCCCCATTTATCCCCCCAAATCTCGCTGAGAAGAAACTGGAGAAAACTCCCCGGCGACCTCTGGAGGGGTGAGTTAGACGCTACTCGTCCGCCATCCTGCTCAGACCCTAATCTGGCATATGGAAACTATGTTAGCTGGATTACCAATTCTTTAGACTCTCTCTTGCCTCTTTGCAAAACATCCTCTAAGCGAGTGCAGACATCAGCTCCCTGGTTTTCTGACTCGCTGAGAGAGCTAAAACGTCGATGTAGGCAACATGAGAGAGCCTGGCGCGTAGACTTTCTTCCAGAAAAGAAGGCAGCTTATAGAGAGACGATCAAAAGTTACAAAGAAGGGATCAAGGCAGCCCAGGCAACTTATTATTCCGGCAAAATTTTGGAAGCCAGATCAAAACCTAAAGAAATTTTTAACATAGTAAAGCAATGCACGAGTGCCCCCACTGCTCCCCCCTTACCCAAGACCAAGGAGCAATGCAATGAATTGGCGGATTTTTTTCATGACAAAGTGCTGAACATATACTCCACCTTCCCAGCCATGGCTCTGAATCATGAGACGCCCGACCCATCCAACTCGGAAAATTCTCCCTGTTTAGACCTGCCTACTACTGAGTTGACTCTGGATCACTTCCCTCTCCTGGATCTTGTCACCTTAGAGAAAGTGGCCCGCCAGGTCAAGTCGGGATCCCCTCGAGACCCAGCCCCCCCAGAAATCCTGATGCAGGCAGGTGATGTCATCCTCCCTGTAGTTCTGGAACTGCTAAGTTCATCTCTGTCCACTTGTACAGTGCCCACTGCCTGGAAGCAAGCCTCGGTGCGGGCGCTCTTAAAAAAATCTAATTTGGACCCTAACGACCATTCCAACTATCGCCCCATCTCACTGCTTCCATGGACTGGTAAGGTGCTGGAAAAACACATCAACGCCTTTCTGGTCCAGTTTTTGGAGAATCACTCCCTACTGCACGCCTCCCAGACAGGCTTCAGACCTGGCCACGGGACTGAAACCGCCTTGCTAGCAGTGACTGAAGAGTCTCGAAGGATACTGGATCAGAGGGGATCAGTGGCGGTGATCCTCCTTGATCTGAGTGCCGCCTTCGACACGGTCAGCCATATCACTCTGCTGAACCGTCTCCAGAACATCGGAGTTTCGGGAAACGCACTAAGGTGGTTTAGGTCCTTTCTGGCCGACAGATCCTTCCAGATCTTTGATGGTAACACAACATCTACCATCAAGCCTCTCAGCTGTGGAGTGCCGCAGGGCTCATCGCTGAGCCCTGTACTGTTTAACGTCTATATGAAACCGCTAGCTGGGGTAGTAGAACCGTACGGCATTAAAATCGTGTCGTACGCCGACGATACCCAGCTGGTGGTTTCACTGGCCCAGGAGAACGGTGGACAAGCCTCGGCCGGCCTGCTGAAATGCCTGGAGAGCGTGAGGGAGTGGATGACTAACTCCTCCCTCAAACTGAACGGTGGGAAAACTGAACTCATGCTCTTAGGCCCACCCTCACCACTACCTTTCTCTTCCTTATGGCCTGCTGGTCTAGGGGCACCTCCCACCCCTAAGGACAGTGTCAAGAGTTTGGGAGTCTGGTTAGACCATAAACTCTCCTTTTCCACTCAGGCCACTAAGTTGTCTGCCACCTGTTTTGGCCTTTTAAGAACACTGAGGAAGGTCCTTTCACTTTTACCTCTGGATGCCAAGAAGGTGGCAGTACAAGGCCTTATCCAGTCCCGTTTAGACTCTAACAACGCCCTTTATCTGGGGGCGCCTGAGATGACTCTTCGAAAGCTGCAGGTGGTACAAAACTGTGCAGCACGTATCATACTCCAAATCCCACGGTCTCAGTCCGTTAGACAGGGACTGAAAAGCCTACACTGGTTACCGGTGAGACAGAGAGTGGCTTTTAAGGCTCTGTGTATCACACATCGAGCTTTTTGGAAGACTGGATCAGCAATCAACACCAGCTTTGTTATCCCTTACCACCCTAACAGGAACCTCCGGTCTTCCGGTACTTTTCTGGCAGTGGTGCCCAGAGTAAGGAGAGCTAGGTCAGGGGGCAGGATGTTCTCACTGAACGCCGCCAAGCTGTGGAATTCACTTCCCGTTGATCTTCGATCCACACCCGACCTACTCCCTTTTCGCAGGAAACTGAAAACCATACTATTTAGGAAGCCCTCTTAGTTCCTCCTGTGCTCCGTCTCAGCTCTGTCTAATCTTAGCGCTTGGACGCCCTTGGGCAGCAACCGCGCTTAACAAATCGAAAAATAAAAATAATAATAAATAAATGCCTATACATGTTACATTCTCAATAATAAAACTCACTGTTCTTATTCAGTCCTTTCTGATTTGAAGATATCATATCGACATGTTGAACACTTGTTGGTAAAATTAAGGGCCTATTCTGGTTGCATGTATTTCATCAATCAATCCACATCCTCCCACCGACAAGCGCCCTCCCCTCCCCCAGAACCTACTTAATAGGGCCGCGGTTCAACCCCATTGAGCAGGTACTCGTGCCAGCTCCCCCTGCAACAGTTCTCCTGTTCAGCCTTCCTGCAGTCCACTACCATCTGCTGCCTGTCTGCCTCCTGCCCTCTGCTCGTGCCTCCTCTGCTCGTTTCATGCTCTGTTTTGACTTTTCTGCTCATTTTTCTGCCCTCTGTTTTGCCTTTTTCTGCCCTCCATTTTTTCTCTCACCTAGGCAGCGTGCCTGTGGATTCTAGGATGGCCTTTAGCCATCAGTCTGCTCATTTTGAAGCACACTTGTGCTTGTGGCGGCATCCACCTTGCGGGAGAGAGCAGCGGCGCCGTGCTAATTGAAAGTTGCTCGCTCTCGCAAGCAGATGCCGCCACAAGCACGAGTGTGCTTCAAAACAGTCATTAACATGCTTGTTTTAACTCCCACCTATCTGGAGTGATTTTTCTTGGAATGTGTGTTTTTTTAACTCCCACCTATCCACGGAGGAGTTTCTACCAGTGAATCAGAGTCTAGACTTTTTCTTGAGCTGCGCATATAAATCATGCCAAAAAAATGTGTTCTGATTTTTTCGATTTGCATTTACATCAAATTTTCTTTATTTTGCACAGATAACTTGATAGAGTACATATCTTACAAAAGATTTCAGTACAGAGCACCTGTTTCATCTTGTCTGTTTCGTGTTTTAATGTCCTATAGTTTTTTTTCCAAAAAGCACCACAATGAACCCGAAGTGATAATAAATGCATTATATCCATAGGATACTGTTGCTGTATAAATATCCTCCCAGTTAGGAAAAAACATGAAGCGAACCCTTGCAAATGGGTCAACTGAAAACTATGCACCAACCTGCCCCCGATGTTACCCTTATATTCTTGGCAAGCTTTGGTTACCATTCTGCGCCCGCCGATCTATCCTCTGCTAATGCCCACAAACCCTTCTGCAACAACCCAGCTGTTGCCTGTTAGCACCGGGCGCCTCCGCACACCTGCCAGTCATCAACATGGATTCCGGCCCTTCTTCTGTCGTCAAAGAAGTTTACATGCTAAAAGAATGGAACGTCTAGCCTTCCTCGAACCATAGAGCCTGCGTTAACCGAAACTACCAATTTAGTTAAGTTGTTTAGCAACAATATATTTTCAGAGCGCTATAAATATTCTAAAAGGAGGTAAATATGATAAACGCTACAGGGTCTGACAGCCTGAATATGGGATCATGAGTTTAGTTTTATCATTTGCCAACTTTTAAAGAGGAAAAATAGAATTCTGTTTCAATCAGTCTGTAGATTTACTATTCAAGAAGGGTTTTTGAATGCAGACAAGAAGCCTGATTTATGCTTTAGTTATGTGTATTAGGTTTAGCTGGCCTTGGATTTTTAGGGTGTGCGGACGATCTATCGCCATGTCTGACTCTATGATCCGAACAAACTTCCGCTGCTGTCACTGCAGTGTTTCAATTAAGCCCCCCCCGCCTGGAAGAGTGTATTTCCGCCTGCTGCATCTCCCTCCTGGATCTGGGGACACACCCGAGGCTTTAAAAGCGGTGAGTGTTAAGGGTGAGGAATTGGAGGTTGTAAACTTCATTACTCTGCCACAGTGGAGTCTTAGAGCGAAAAAACAAACCAAACTCCCCCGTCTTCATGATAGTTCGCCTCATACTGAAGTCTGCATCAGTGATGGAGGAGAAACACTGAGGAATATTCAACCCCATAACTGTCACCTTAACATTTGTCATACTCGTCAGCATGAACCGCTTAGACACACATATTAGGTAGGATAAGGCTAGGGTTGTATACCAAGATTCCAGTCCTGGGCTTGCAGTCGTCAGCCTAACGTGTTATATGATTAGAAACAGTAATAGTTTATTTTCATTCAACTGTGTACACTGAGGCACGTGCCAATTCTCATTTTCGGGGAAGACCAGCCATAGAAACTCTGACCATTTTGAGATAAATGTTGACCTGGGATCAGACTTGTATCAAACAAAAGGGAGGGAAGAGGATAGAGAGTCCATTCGTTTCCTCGAAAACCCTCATAGACATCCTGGAGTTGTTATAGCGGTATATCTTTTCATCCGCCCCATCAGGAGTCTTGGCATAGTCATCGGGTCAACGATTGACGTGCAGTATGCCTGCCTCACCCGAGGCTACTTCTGGTGTGTGCAGAAGTGTCCAGAAATGAAAAAAGAAAAATATTTAAAAATAATGACTTAGCCTAGAGGACTTGGTTTTTTAATCTGAAAGGTTTGACTAGTCATTAATGTTAAAAAAGGTTCGGATATTAAGGTAGTTGTGTTACTAAACTACCATATCACTTTTGACAGAAGTCGACATGTTTCAGCTCGTCGTGCCCACAGAGGGTCAGTGGAGCTTTCGTCAGGACATAAACAACAAACATATGAACAAAAAATGAACAAAAAAGTATATAACTCATACACCCTTTGTGTGTATGGTGCAAATAACACAATGGAATTTCCAATCTGTGAAAGAAATGAATAATATCATTGTCACAACTGTGCGCTAACTGGGTTAAGGCAGACATATACAAATAATAGCATTTATTAAATGCGGTGACAGGAGTAAACCTAATTATGGCTTGACTCTCGTGGAATGGGTACGTAGGAGAAAACTCAAGGGTTAAGGAAGCTGCGGGCCAACACTTCCAAGCTTTAAATCTTCTGTGACATGGCTGTGTTTACAGTTCTAATATGGGTAAAGAACGGTAGAGGTGATTGCGGACAATAGTGCCAATTCTAGATTAAAAAAGGGCATGTTACGTTACATATCGCCGATTGTGAATCTATACGTAGTTTGAGAAACATTATATTAGAAACGACTCGCGTGAACAGTGAATCACGGGTGTTTGGAAACCTGGGTTTTACAAAAGGGGTTTACAACATATGTGGTTTGTGCTACCAACTCCATGCACACCCCCAAAGAAGACCCGTTAGGTACCTGGTGTTTTCAGAAGTTTGGTATCCAACAGGGAATCAGAGTCGCATCTGGATTTACTCTATATTCGGGATAATGTATTCATTCAGGTTAGTATTGGCTGTCATCTTACCTCATTTCTTCGGGAGAACTCAAAGGACGCCATTCTTACCCATGCAGCATCAATCTGTGAGCCTTGTGCTGACTCTGCCCCCGGCTGTGGGCGGGTCATGTATTGCTGGTCTTTTGTATAGGCCATCGACACAAAGGAAGGACTAGTTGTTTGTATGGCCGCTATAGTAGGCTGGTGTATTGGACTTGCGGGTCATGCTCATAAGTATACTGAAACCTATATTTAGACCACATATTCATGTGAAATTATGGGTTGCAGTATAAAACAGTTACAGATGAAAGTACATTTTTAATTAAGTTGATTCCACGGAACGTGGTCATTCATTCCTATTTCATCAGTCTTTAAACGATCAACCCATCTCTGTTCTTTATTAAAAAGAACTTGTTCTGCGTTTTGATCCTTGGTTTCAAGCATTTCAAGTACTGTCCACTTTATTTCATCACATGTGTGGCCAGCTTCTATGAAATGGGTGCACAGTTTTGTTGTGTTCTTTTTTAATCTGACATTACTCCGGTGTTCCCCTATGCGGAGTTTGACTTTCCTGCATGTCATGCCCACATACTGCTTTTGGCAAGGGCATGTAATCAGATATATCACGTGTGAGGAGTTACAGTTAGTATGGCTCCTCTGAGTCCATGTGAGAGTGTCATTTAACTGTAAGGTCTTGGTACTCGACGTGAACTTACATACTCCACAGGTGCCACATGGATAATGTCCAGTGACTGGCTTCATATGTACATCTCTGATTGTAGATCTTAAGGGTGTTTTTCTAGGTCTTGTATGAACAAGGAAGTCTTTTAAGTTCCTGGTTCTTTTGTTGGCAAAGCGCGGCTTTGGCCAGGTCAATGTTCCAGAGGTCAATATCTGCCAATTTTTCTTTATTAGTTTTTGCACCTCATAGGTCGCTGGGCAAAACGTGGTCACGCAGGTGACGAGGTCTTTGACTGGTTCTTTTTGTACGCTTTGTAGTAGACAGTCTCTAGGTTGGTTAGAGGCTCTTTTTTTGCATTTCGATATTATTGAAGGTGTGTAGTTCCTCTTTTTGAGTTTTTGGCTCAGTTCGTCTGCTTGTTTTTTATAGTCCTCTTTTTTGCTACAATTCCTTTTGTGCCTCAGGAATTGGCTATATGGGAGATTATCTCGCAGCGGACGAGGATGGTAACTGTGATAGGACAACAAACAATTTTTCGCTGTTGGCTTAGTGAATGTTTTTGTCTCCAATCTCCCGTTTTCCACAAATATGGTAAGGTCCAAGAAATCAATTGTTTCTTTGTGTGCTGTGGAGGTGAATTTTAGCCAGCGGTCTCTGCTGTTTAACCATTCCAAAAATATTGGGAGGTCAATTTTGGTATCCCAGATAAGGAGAACATCGTCAATATAACGTTTCCAGTATTTTATACTGGAAACGTATGGGTTGGTATCGTGAAGGATGCTTTCTTCTTCAAGGCGACTCACGTAGAGTCCTGCCACCGAAGGCGCAAACGCACTCCCCATGGATGTACCATGGCATTGTAGGAACAATTGGCCATTATACTCGAAATAATTTTCTTGCAAAGCAAGTCTGCAGCATTCGAGTATGAAGTGACGTGGAGTTTTGTATGTCCAGTCAAGCTTGAAGAGCAAGTCTTCCAACATTTTTAAGGTGTCTTCTTGGGGTAGGCTAGTGTAAAGGGATTCTACATCCAGCCCTACCAATATCATGTTGTTTTGGTCAAAATTTACATCTCCAATTTGGTTCAGCAGGTCTCTGGTGTCCTTAAGATATGTTGGTGTCTTTTGTACCACTGGTTTTAAGAACTCGTCAGCAAATTTGGATAAGGGCTCGAGTAAGGAGCCGATTCCCGAAACTATCGGGTGTCCAGGTGGAGGTGTTTTATTCTTATGGATTTTGGGTAATGAATAGAAGAAAGGTATTTTGGGCGTTTTTGGTGTTAAGAATTCGGCCTCTTTCTTCGAAATCCATCTATTTATTTCTGCTTTGTGTACCATCATTGCGATTGTATTGGTCAATCTCTCAGTGGGATCCACATCTAGTTGTTTGTAGAAGGTTTCATTGGACAGTAAAGTGAGGCATTGTTCATTGTATCCTTCTTTTGTAAGGATTACCACCCCGCCACCCTTATCAGCGGGTTTAATTATGATCTTCTCATTGTCTCTTAATTCGAGCAAAGCCTGTTTTTCTTTTTTGCTCATATTGTGGTAGACCTTTTTGCCTTTGTCCATTTTGTCGATTCCTTTCATTATGGCTTGTTCGAAGGTTTGAACTTCGATTGGCACTGTAGCAGGGGGAGGACAGAATTTAGATTTTCTTCTTAGATTGGTATCTCCCTCCATAGGGGGGTTTTCAGAATTCCCAAAGAAAGCCTTAAGTTTTAGGGTTCTGCAGAACTCTGCTGCTTCACATTTAAGTTTGAAGCGATCAGTTGTAGGCGTTGGCACAAATCCAAGTCCTTTGTTAAGGACATTTTTCTGGTCTTCGGTTAGGGTGATTGTAGTCAGGTTCACTATGAGTGAATCTACTTGCTCGGTCCCGGTTGTGCAGAGGCCATGCTTCTCGTTTGCACGTTGGGCTGCTGGTCTTGCCACTTGAGATTTTTCTTTTTGCCTCTCATGGTGTTGTGGCCTCTCCCTAAAAAAGGCTGTGTTTGGTGTTGAGTGGCGTTACTAGGCATATGTTGGCTTTCCATTTGGTGCTGTTGGTTGGCATTGGGATGGTAAGGGTTCATCCAGCCGGCAAGGGGGGGCATGTATGGGGGATAGTAGGGCATTGGATTGCCATGGAAAAATGGTGGTCTTTGCCATCTATTGCCTCGTCTGGGACGTGAGAACCTGAAATTGTTCCGACCTCTTCTAGGGGCAGAACCATCGAAACTCGCTTCTGAGCCATCTGAGGAAGTTCCTCCTGATGTGTCTTCATCTGTGCCGTTGTTGGTAGCAGTAAAGTCTTCCTTAGAATACGGGTGCATTTTCTCCTGGCTAAACTTTTTTAGTTCTTTGGCCAGTTTCTGAAGTTTGTTTTGTGTAAGATACTCTTGCGTATCATCCATTTCTTTATTGATTTCTTCTAGACGTTTCTTATATACCTGAGGATTAACGTTTTTCTTTAGTTCATTTTCGCAATCTTGTATTTCTTTCAGAAGTGCGTCTGATAATCTTTTAGCTGTTTTAACTATTAGTACGAGATAGTCCAGTGTGCATTTCCACGAGATGGAAGACCAATCGCGGCGAAAGACCAAATCGTGCAAAAAGATTCTAGGGGCGTTGGTGATCCATAAGCCCTTTGGGGCGGATTTTGACCTCAAATATTCGGTCATTATTATTCCGTGTATTGCTGTTCGGATTTGCTCTCGTTTTTTTGTTGTCAGGGTGTCCCACTCATCTGTCTGTGCGATTGTTTCGATAAGTTCTTGATTCTGTAGTAAAGAGTGGCCTGCTAGAATTTCGTCAATGTCACTGCCTGTAAAGCTTAAACCCATATTATTCTCCATGGTTCCTCAATATAAACGATTCAGAGTCTAGTGTGTACTGTAACTAGGACTCTTGAGAATCCCTGCAGCTGTGCGCTGCTTAAAGACTTGTATCAAACAAAAGGGAGGGAAGAGGATAGAGAGTCCATTCGTTTCCCCTTAACTGGTAACTGTTAATCAAAAGAGAACGGACACTGGTATCTGCAAAAACCATTAGTTTTTATCGAAAACCCTCATAGACATCCTGGAGTTGTTATAGCGGTATATCTTTTCATCCGCCCCATCAGGAGTCTTGGCATAGTCATCGGGTCAACGATTGACGTGCAGTATGCCTGCCTCACCCGAGGCTACTTCTGGTGTGTGCAGAAGTGTCCAGAAATGAAAAAAGAAAAATATTTAAAAATAATGACTTAGCCTAGAGGACTTGGTTTTTTAATCTGAAAGGTTTGACTAGTCATTAATGTTAAAAAAGGTTCGGATATTAAGGTAGTTGTGTTACTAAACTACCATATCACTTTTGACAGAAGTCGACATGTTTCAGCTCGTCGTGCCCACAGAGGGTCAGTGGAGCTTTCGTCAGGACATAAACAACAAACATATGAACAAAAAATGAACAAAAAAGTATATAACTCATACACCCTTTGTGTGTATGGTGCAAATAACACAATGGAATTTCCAATCTGTGAAAGAAATGAATAATATCATTGTCACAACTGTGCGCTAACTGGGTTAAGGCAGACATATACAAATAATAGCATTTATTAAATGCGGTGACGGGAGTAAACCTAATTATGGCTTGACTCTCGTTGAATGGGTACGTAGGAGAAAACTCAAGGGTTAAGGAAGCTGCGGGCCAACACTTCCAAGCTTTAAATCTTCTGTGACATGGCTGTGTTTACAGTTCTAATATGGGTAAAGAACGGTAGAGGTGATTGCGGACAATAGTGCCAATTCTAGATTAAAAAAGGGCATGTTACGTTACATATCGCCGATTGTGAATCTATACGTAGTTTGAGAAACATTATATTAGAAACGACTCGCGTGAACAGTGAATCACGGGTGTTTGGAAACCTGGGTTTTACAAAAGGGGTTTACAACATATGTGGTTTGTGCTACCAACTCCATGCACACCCCCAAAGAAGACCCGTTAGGTACCTGGTGTTTTCAGAAGTTTGGTATCCAACAGGGAATCAGAGTCGCATCTGGATTTACTCTATATTCGGGATAATGTATTCATTCAGGTTAGTATTGGCTGTCATCTTACCTCATTTCTTCGGGAGAACTCAAAGGACGCCATTCTTACCCATGCGGCATCAATCTGTGAGCCTTGTGCTGACTCTGCCCCCGGCTGTGGGCGGGTCATGTATTGCTGGTCTTTTGTATAGGCCATCGACACAAAGGAAGGACTAGTTGTTTGTATGGCCGCTATAGTAGGCTGGTGTATTGGACTTGCGGGTCATGCTCATAAGTATACTGAAACCTATATTTAGACCACATATTCATGTGAAATTATGGGTTGCAGTATAAAACAGTTACAGATGAAAGTACATTTTTAATTAAGTTGATTCCACGGAACGTGGTCATTCATTCCTATTTCATCAGTCTTTAAACGATCAACCCATCTCTGTTCTTTATTAAAAAGAACTTGTTCTGCGTTTTGATCCTTGGTTTCAAGCATTTCAAGTACTGTCCACTTTATTTCATCACATGTGTGGCCAGCTTCTATGAAATGGGTGCACAGTTTTGTTGTGTTCTTTTTTAATCTGACATTACTCCGGTGTTCCCCTATGCGTTCATATGTACATCTCTGATTGTAGATCTTAAGGGTGTTTTGCCAACAAAAGAACTAGGAACTTAAAAGACTTCCTTGTTCATACAAGACCTAGAAAAACACCCTTAAGATCTACAATCAGAGATGTACATATGAAGCCAGTCACTGGACATTATCCATGTGGCACCTGTGGAGTATGTAAGTTCACGTCGAGTACCAAGACCTTACAGTTAAATGACACTCTCACATGGACTCAGAGGAGCCATACTAACTGTAACTCCTCACACGTGATATATCTGATTACATGCCCTTGCCAAAAGCAGTATGTGGGCATGACATGCAGGAAAGTCAAACTCCGCATAGGGGAACACCGGAGTAATGTCAGATTAAAAAAAGAACACAACAAAACTGTGCACCCATTTCATAGAAGCTGGCCACACATGTGATGAAATAAAGTGGACAGTACTTGAAATGCTTGAAACCAAGGATCAAAACGCAGAACAAGTTCTTTTTAATAAAGAACAGAGATGGGTTGATCGTTTAAAGACTGATGAAATAGGAATGAATGACCACGTTCCGTGGAATCAAATTAATTAAAAATGTACTTTCATCTGTAACTGTTTTATACTGCAACCCATAATTTCACATGAATATGTGGTCTAAATATAGGTTTCAGTATACTTATGAGCATGACCCGCAAGTCCAATACACCAGCCTACTATAGCGGCCATACAAACAACTAGTCCTTCCTTTGTGTCGATGGCCTATACAAAAGACCAGCAATACATGACCCGCCCACAGCCGGGGGCAGAGTCAGCACAAGGCTCACAGATTGATGCCGCATGGGTAAGAATGGCGTCCTTTGAGTTCTCCCGAAGAAATGAGGTAAGATGACAGCCAATACTAACCTGAATGAATACATTATCCCGAATATAGAGTAAATCCAGATGCGACTCTGATTCCCTGTTGGATACCAAACTTCTGAAAACACCAGGTACCTAACGGGTCTTCTTTGGGGGTGTGCATGGAGTTGGTAGCACAAACCACATATGTTGTAAACCCCTTTTGTAAAACCCAGGTTTCCAAACACCCGTGATTCACTGTTCACGCGAGTCGTTTCTAATATAATGTTTCTCAAACTACGTATAGATTCACAATCGGCGATATGTAACGTAACATGCCCTTTTTTAATCTAGAATTGGCACTATTGTCCGCAATCACCTCTACCGTTCTTTACCCATATTAGAACTGTAAACACAGCCATGTCACAGAAGATTTAAAGCTTGGAAGTGTTGGCCCGCAGCTTCCTTAACCCTTGAGTTTTCTCCTACGTACCCATTCCACGAGAGTCAAGCCATAATTAGGTTTACTCCCGTCACCGCATTTAATAAATGCTATTATTTGTATATGTCTGCCTTAACCCAGTTAGCGCACAGTTGTGACAATGATATTATTCATTTCTTTCACAGATTGGAAATTCCATTGTGTTATTTGCACCATACACACAAAGGGTGTATGAGTTATATACTTTTTTGTTCATTTTTTGTTCATATGTTTGTTGTTTATGTCCTGACGAAAGCTCCACTGACCCTCTGTGGGCACGACGAGCTGAAACATGTCGACTTCTGTCAAAAGTGATATGGTAGTTTAGTAACACAACTACCTTAATATCCGAACCTTTTTTAACATTAATGACTAGTCAAACCTTTCAGATTAAAAAACCAAGTCCTCTAGGCTAAGTCATTATTTTTAAATATTTTTCTTTTTTCATTTCTGGACACTTCTGCACACACCAGAAGTAGCCTCGGGTGAGGCAGGCATACTGCACGTCAATCGTTGACCCGATGACTATGCCAAGACTCCTGATGGGGCGGATGAAAAGATATACCGCTATAACAACTCCAGGATGTCTATGAGGGTTTTCGATAAAAACTAATGGTTTTTGCAGATACCAGTGTCCGTTCTCTTTTGATTAACAGTGACCTGGGATCAGAGCCATGAACATTCTCATGCGCTATAAGAATGGAGTACTCCATTAAATCTGTTTCGTGTTCTATCTACTCGCCGTTTTATGTACATAATATTCAGCCTATTTCTGCTCTCCCATGTGCCCCCTTCAATATCCTCCTCTCCATTCGCATTCTGCCAGCACCCTCCTACCCAATAGACATCCACCGCCACCACCACGTCCACCACCACCACGTCCACCACCACCACGTCCACCACTACCATGTCCACCACCACCACGTCCACCATTACCACGTCCACCACTACCACGTCCATCATCACCACCACGTCCATCATCACCACCACGCCCACCACCACCACGCCCACCACCACCACGTCAACCACCACCACCATCAACACATCCACCACTATGTCCATCACCATGTCCACCACCATGTCCACCACCATGTTCATCACCACGTCCACCACCACGTCCACATCACGTCCACCACCACCACGTCCAGCAAGTCCTCCACCACCACCACGTCCACCACCACACCACGTCCACCACCACACCACGTCCACCACCACACCACGTCCACCACCACACCACGTCCACCACCACACCACGACCACCACCACCACACCACGACCACCACCACACCACGTCCACCACCACCACGTCATCCACGTCCACCACCACCATGCCCACCACCACGTCCACCATCAACTCGTCCACCACCACGTTCACCACCACCACGTCCACCACCACGGCGTCCACCCCCACCACCCGTGACAGGTAAAGTGTCACTGGAGGGCAGGGGTAATAGGCGTGTCAATTCCCGGCTGTACATGGGAGAAGATGGAAATAGGGGCTAGAAGTATTACACCAGACCCAAGATTCATTTTGAAGAGGCGCAACGTCACAGGGGCTCCTGTAAAAGTACTCACAGCATCTCTACCTCACAGTGGCATACCTGTAGGAGCCACTCACTCCAAACCACCATTGGCATAGCCAGTAGGTGTCGGCTTTAGGACCTTATAAGTGTTTAGCCATGCAACACTTGATTTTGTTGCACCAAGGATATTTTGCTGGATAACTAAACACTTATAAGGTCCCAAAGGCGCGACTTATTGGCTGTGCCAATGCTTGTTTCCTATTCTGCTCTGTCTTGCCTTTTTTGCCCTCTGTTTTTCATTTTCTGCACATTTTTCTGCTATGTTTTACCCTCTTTTGCTTGTTTTTCTGTCCTCTGTTTTGCGTTTCTGCTAGTTTTTTTGCACTCTTTTGCCTTTTTCTGCTAATTTCTTTCCATTGTTTCCCTCTTCCCGCTGTTTCCTTCCTCCTGCCACTCAGCACCCGCCCTCCCCCTATGACCTACTTAATGGAGACCGCAACACAACACCATTGTGCAGGTCCACGTAATAGCTCCCCCCTGCGACAGCTCCCCTGTCCAGCTTTCCCCAGTCTGCTATCCTCTGCTGCCTGTCTACCTGCTGCCCCCTGTTTGTGCCTCCTCTGCTCTTTCTTGCTGTGTTTTGCCTTTTCTGCTCATTTTTCTTCTCTTTGTGTTACCTTTCCTGTTAGTTTATCTTCCCTCTGTATTGCCTTTTTCTGCTAGTTTCTTCATTCATCCCACCATTTCCCTCCTCCCGCCCCTGCGCGCTTGCCTCCCCAGAACCTACTTAATAGAGCCCGCAGCGCAACCCCATTTAGCAGGTACTCGTGCCAGCTCCACCTGCAACAGTTCTCCTGTCCAGCTTGCCCTCAGTCCTCTACCCTCTGCTGCCTGTCTACCTGCTGCCCTCTGTTTATGCCTCCTCTGCTTGTTTCTTGCTCTGTATTGCTTTTTTCTGCCCTCTGTTTGGCCTTTTCCACTTGTTTTTCTTCCCTCTGTGTGGCCTTTTCTGCCTTCTGTGTTTGCCCTCCTCTGCTCTGTGTTGCCTTTTCTGCTAATTTGTCTGCCCTCTGTTTTACATTTTCTGCTAGTTTTTATCCCTCTGTTTTGCCTTTTTCTTCTGGTTTCTTCCCTCTTCCAGGAATTTCTTCCAGACCTGGCATTTTGACGGAGACCTCACACCCAAGCGCCCAGATAGCCCCAGGGGAGACAGTGCTGCACTCTACAAATTCTGGCTGATTGATTGATTGCTGATGTATATTCATTTCAAAACGCATTTTGTTGTATTAGATCTTGCTTTCGGTGCGGCTTATAGAAAATAAAATACGGTCTATTTAAAACACGGTGCGAAAGATAATGACATCTAAGATATGTTGTGGGAAAAGAGCGAAGGATGCTAAGTTGAAGACGAACACACAGA
Source organism: Lissotriton vulgaris (assembly GCF_964263255.1). Taxonomy (NCBI): domain Eukaryota; kingdom Metazoa; phylum Chordata; class Amphibia; order Caudata; family Salamandridae; genus Lissotriton; species Lissotriton vulgaris. Next base: position 1,946,236,566 of record NC_141685.1, read on the forward strand.
ACCTAATTCACTTTGATTCTGTTCTCCTCCTTACACTACAATTTGTCCCACTGTTTACTCTGACTTCATTTGTCTGTATTCATGCCGAGTTGCATGCCCTCTTGTATTGATTGTGTGACAGACGGTGCTTTAACTTATAGTAGTACAATATTCCACACCAATCATGTGCCTCACACCTGAGGCCAACCCTTGTGGTCAAACCCCTCTGTGCATGGCCCATGACCGTGCGCAGCGTGTGGTTGGATGTATGCGAGGGGTTGGCTGCAGGGCCTGGGGCCAACCCTTCACAGTGAACGACTGAAGGCCCTGCGCAGTGTGGGGTTAGCTGCCTTGACAGGGGTTGCCGCAGCCAACCCCCCAGAATGGGGTTGGTTGCATGTCTGGGTTGGCTGTAGAGCCTGACCTACCATCCCCCCCACACCCCCCCCCATGCGCACAGTTAAAGGCTGTGCATGATGGGGGTTTGAATTTACATATCTTAATTAAATATTATTTTAAGATAAAAAACAAATCTAGAAATTCACTGGAAAAAAAACGAAGGTTAAAGTAACGTTATAGTTAGGTGTGATAAAAAGATTTTTTTTAAACTTAAAAAATCACTGGAAAAACAAAGGTTAAAGTAACATAGTGACATGAATCTTTCAGTGACATTAATTTTTTAAACAAAAACAAAACACTGAAATTCAACAGTTAAAGTTAGCAGAGCTAACTATTACTTGCACCCCCGTCATGCACTGCTTATTACCTCACATAAAACATCACTCATGACATGTCCTACGACATCACTGATGCCCTCTGAAATAACATAACTGATGCCATCATCCAAGCTTCTTTTGTACACGTTGCTGTTTAAACGGGTATACGATTAGAGTTGAAAAGTGAGTACAAAAAAACTCTCAATATTATTTATTTTATTTTACAGATTTGTAAAGCGCATGGCTGCCTGTAAGCGTCCCAGCGCTAGTGATAGAATAACAAGATGCGAGAGGGAAGCATTATGGGAACAGCCAGGTCATGAGTGCCTTACGAAATGAGAGTAGATTGGTCTGGGCCCGAATGTCTGGGGGCAATGAGTTCCACAACTTGGAAGCATTAAAGGCAAAGAGTCGACCTCCAGAGCGGGCCTTCTTGATTCTGGGTACAGATGCCAAGTTGCAGTGTGAGGAACGGAGAGTTCTATTGGTATTGTAGGGGGTAATAAGGTCTTTTAAAATAGGTGGAGCCTTTCCCTGAAGAATTTTGTGTGTCGTGCATAGTGCCTTAAATTGTACTCTCTCCTGGATGGGCAGCCAGTGCAAGGCGTTCAGGGCTGGTTTGGCTGAACAGCGACGATGAGTTCCTGTGAGAAGACAGGCGGCAGTATTTTGTACTGTCTGAAGTTTTGCTAGTACTTTTTTGGGGGCCCCTAGGTAGAGAGCGTTGCCGTAGTCTAGGCGGGACATCACGAGGCCCTGAATCAGGAGTTTTTGGGATTGTGCTGGGAGTAAGGGCAGAATTTTTCTGTTGGTCCTTAGAAGGCCATGGCACACGCCGGCCGTTTTCCTTGCTTGGGTGGAGAAGTTGAGACCTTCGTCCAACCAAATTCCTAGACTCTTGATTTCCTGTTTAGGGTTAGGTGGTGTGCCCATACTGGGGGGCCACAGGGACTCGGGTTGAAAGAGTGACTGATTGCCTAGAACCATTATCGCTGTCTTGTCACTATTGAGTTTAAGATGTGAGATGTTCATCTATTTAGTGGTATCACTAAGACATTTATAGATATTGGTGAAAGATTGGTCTTGCTGACTTAGAGAGACTATCAATTGGGTGTCGTCTGCGTAGGTTAAAAGCTTGATCCCGAAAGGGGTGACGATTTTCTCAAGGGGGACATGTAAACGTTAAAAAGGGTCGGGCTCAGGGATGACCCCGGAGGGACCCCGCAATGGATGGCAGTGGGATTGGAGATGAAATTACCATCTGCTAACTGGAAGGACCTATCGTTCAGGAAGGATTCCAGCCAGGATAGGGCCATCCCTGTGATTCCAAGGTCCCTAAGCCTGTGGACCAGTATCGAGTGGTTGACGGTGTCGAAGGCTGCGCTCAGGTCTAGAAGGATCACTGCCACTGATCCTCTTGAGTCTATGATCTTTCTTGCCTCTTCGACAACCGCCAACATCGCGGTTTCTGTGCTCTGGCCAGGCCTAAATCCCGTCTGGGAGGGTTCCAGAAGGCCATAGGTTTCGAGGTATTCAGAGAGTTGATGGTTGACACATTTTTCGGCTATCTTACTGATGCCTGGGAGCAGGGATATCAGCCGAAAATTGCTAAGCTCTAGTGGATCTAAATGCGGTTTCTTAATTAGGGCTTTGACAATTGCTTTTTTCCAGCTAGGTGGAACAACACCATGGAGAAACGAGGTGTTAATCAGGATTTCCAGGTAAGGAAGAATGGTAAGAGCAACTCATTTTAAGATGTTAAAGGGTGCGGGGTCAGCTGGAGATCCACTTTTGATTGAGTGTAATATTGGGGAGAGAGTATCTATTGTCAAGGGGGCGAAATGGGTCAATTGATGTACTGCTGTTTGGGGAGTGGAGCTAGGCGGGTTAACAAGGGGGAGAGCGTCAGATGTTTGTAACGGGAGGGAGTTGAGAATGTTTTTAATCTTAGAATCAAAAAATTCAGCAAGTTCGTTACACCGGTTAGCTGAAGGCTCCACCGGAGGGGGAGGGTCTGGTGCTTTGGAAGTTTTTTAACGATTTGGAAAATCTCCCTTGATGAGTTGGAAGAAGATTTGATTTTTTCTTCGAAATAGTTGGCTTGGGCGATTTTGAGTGCCTTTTTATAATTAAGAATAGTATGTTTATAACCTATCTTTTTAATAGGATCGAAGTTTTTTTTCTCCAGTCTCTTTCCGATTTTTTACCGATTTTTTTCAGAAGACGCATTTCCTGGGTGAACCATGGGGTGGTAATTTTACCTCGGGGTTTACAGGTAGATTTTTTAGGTAAGGTTTTATCCAATGTCTCTCCGATCCATTTAGAGAACTCGGCGTCGGCTTGAGCGGGGTTAGAGACAAGTATAGGAGGGAAACGCTCTAGATTTAGCTTCCATTTTTCTGGGTCTAGGGTGGCCCACGGGCGAGTGGGCTTGTTAGGTAGAGGTTTAGGGCGTATGGTGTTATATAGCCCCCAATTGAGTGATATTAGAAAATGGTCAGACCATGGTAACGGGATGGGATCTGGGGTTGTGAGATCATCAATGTTGGAAAAAATGGAGCGTCTTTATTGCTATCGTACATTCAACTCTCATAGATAAAGAAAACTTGTGTTATTTCCAACATTGACCATACCATACACTTCATTGGTAGCCAAGTTCATTTTTGACTGAACCACAGATGAAAGGGTAACCTATCCTGCACGCGGTCTTCAATCTGAATACAACTGTCCAGGGAAAAACAAGTTCCTCCAGATACTCAAGCCCTGTTACATAACTGATGCCCTACTACGGACACTTTACCTGTATCACATTTCTGACAGTCACTGACTGTTCATTGACAAATGAAGAAGATTTCAATAGAAAAGTGTGTACTGAGCATTAGGAGAACATGCGTTTTGTGAACACTTATACCGATTATCTGGACACAAGCTGTACAAAATTGGGTAGAAAAGTAATATGGTAGTAACCCACCACTATGTAAACTATACAACAAATGAATACACTCATTAGAAGATGTCATGACTGATGTCATCAGTTACGTCATTTGAGATGCCATCAGTGATATCCTAAACAATGCCATAGAACTTGTCATGAGTAATGTCATATGAGAGGTCATAAGCAGTGCATGGTGGTGGTGCAAGTTATAGTTGGCTCTGCTAACTATAGTGAATTTCTGTGTTTTTTTGTTTTTTTTGTTCAAAACGCTAATGTTGTCACTGATAAATTCACCTAACTATAACTTTACTTTAACCTTTGTTTTTTTCAGTTTTTTTTATATATATGTATATTACTTAGTGGCGGCCGCCACTGTGTAGTTATAGTTAGGTCAGCTGTTCCATCAGAAAAGCTTTTTTTGTGTGGCTAATAACTTTGGTACCAGTTGATGAAACTTCACAGGACTATCCTACAAGGTGCTATGTTTTGGATAGTTTGTGCATGGAAAGTTTCAATGTGATCCATCAAGTAGGGCACCAAGAAAAAAGGTCACAAATGCAAAATCCCCATACATCTTCCATGGACTTCATTAGGATAGGCTACAGCAAACACTGCTGAACATAATTTCACCAAATTTGGCAGTAAGCTAGATCTTGGTCCGCATATTTTGCTTTTTGGTGTAAATCCGTTCTGTAGGTTTTGAGTTATTAAGGTTAAAGGAGAATTGTATATCTGGATGGTTGGGTCTGTGAGAGTCTCAAGAGACTCCTGCAGAAGTGCCAGTTTAAAAATAGAGCGTTCTGATTGACCATGAGACTTTTATTTCCCTTGGTCTATCTTGCTCCTGTGGGAGTCAAACACTCTCTTGAGGGAGTGCCTCAGATTGGCTGTCAGCAATATGAAAAAAATGTTGCTTGTAGCAGTTACAGGACTTGGGGACTTAGTCCCCTGTCCTGAACATGACTATATATATATATATATATATATATATATATATATATATATATATGTTCACATCCTTTGAGAAACCGGGACCCTCGGACTGCGGTGCAAACCAGGGTCAAAGGCACCCTGTTTGTATTCTCCTTCACCACACGCTAACCAACGTGTAAATGCACTCGACCTCTGGAGGTCGAGTGCATTTACATGTTGGTTAGCGTGTGGTGAAGGAGAATATATATATATATATTTCACAACTCAGCACACACAAAAGGTCCTTTTTCCCTGTAAAAAGGGAGTTGTGAAATATATCGAAGCGGGGCTCTGCTTGGTAGTCAAAGCACCGGTGATAAGAGCGCCATTGGATCGCAGAATCAAGCCAAGACTGTATATATATATATATATATTTGTATAAGGGAATATATATGGGGACCCCCCGCCAAAAAACATTGAATAAGGGGAAGGGGGACCACGTGGCCCCCATCCCCGAGCCATCAGAGGCACCAGTGAGCCCATCCCCGGGGCCGAAAAGATTAAAAATGGTGAATAGGGCTGCACAGCCCACCTCCTGTGCCAAAATGTGTGTAAATGGGGAACTGTGGCCATGTGGCACCCCAACCTATTAATGGCCCCTAGGCTGGCTCACTTACTATGTCCTGGAGAGTCCCCCCCCCCCCCCCGACATAGCGTTTTCCCTGCTCGCACCAACGCCTAAAAAATGCTCCCACGGCTGGGAGCAGAATTTTGATCTTTTGCCCTACCTGCACCGATGTGGTGCTTTTCTTCAAATACATCATCGGGCCTAAAATTTACACAAGGATGCATTTCATGCTAACAATAGCTCGAAGTGACGGATTTGCATTTTGAATAAATATGTGTAATTTTGCTTCGTTTTTTCATCATTTTGTGCAATTATGCCAAAGTATATTACACAGATTTCACACCCCCTAAACAAAATTCCTTTGTTTACTGTGTAGCTTTCTCATTATGCTTTATCTGCCTCTCTTGCCTTCCTTTGCTGTGGACTGATTCCCAGCTAAAGTAGCAATATTGGGTGCATGGGTCTAGATCAACTAAGTTGCTAGTAAAACAAGCACTTTATGGCCATATATTCTCTCTCGGTTTCCAAAATAACTTGCCTTTTCCGTGCAACCCAGGAGCCCTGCCTGTGCTGCCAGACCCCGTTTTCATCCTTGCACTACCTAAGACTCAGCCATCAGTTGTGTGCCTGCTTTCCAACCTCACTTCCACAATACCAGCAACATGGTCATGCATCCCCTTAGTCCGACTTCAATGGATGTGTGGCGCTAAACTAATATGCCTATTGAGTGTCATCTTCTTGGCCACATGTGTTGTCTCAATTATGGTCTCAGCCTGTTGATGTTGTGCTTATTCTCGGTTTCAGGCACCAAAATAAAGGTGCACCCAATTAGTGAATTAGATAGCTAAAAAAGTCATTTTTTGCAAACTAGCTCCATACCTTGCAAAACACTGTATAAGTGTTTTAATATCAGGGTAATCAATAGTAAATAGCGGCCCAGCATTTACCATAAAACAGTCCCACAACAGCCAAAGAAATGTCCCATACACTGACCTGCCAGCCCAGCCCATCAGGCACTACTTTATTGCCCTGGACGACAGTCTGACCCTTCCTGTTCTCAGGCTCTGGACCTATAAACAGACCTTAATGCTGGTGTATTTATTGTAACTTGTAAACGCTAGTTGATCTTAAAAGCGTGGTTTTTTCTGTGGTCTTTGAAATAGAGAAACCAATATTTCTGCCTAAATATTTGTGGTGGCTGCAGATTGCATTTCCCCCCACAGTGAACTTAATAAAATATTACTCCTAAATGCATTAAACACATTTCAAAGTGCATCCATACTGACAGGCTGGAATAGACGTTGCTCCTTTTTGCAACAGAGTGGAGCTGAAGGCTTAGAAGAACTGGGATCCAGCTACGTTTCTGCCTGCTTTGACAGCTGTCCCATGGAGTTTAGCTGAATAATAGTATTGTTCAAACTCCAATGCAGAGGATGCCAACCCATTACTTTTTAAAGAATTACTTTTGTATTGTTTACTATAAAGCTGTTAGCATTGTATAGCTCAGTCTGCATTTCACAAGTTCCTCAAAGATGAGAGGATGAAAGTCGGAAGATAACAGCGCCTTGTGATGCTTGTCTTCACAGGAAAAGCTATTTTTGACTCATGCACGCAACTGCCCAAGATAATTGAGTCTACTTCAGGGTGATTGCTGATAGGTTAACTCAAAATGCTTAATCGTCTACCAATCCCAAGTGCACACTTAGATTTACAAATTGCAGGCTGTGTGTCATCCCCATTCTGCACTTTTTAAATTTTTGAACCACTATGCAAACAAAAGCTTACAAACGTTTTTGCTATGTTTAAAAATATGAAATAGTGGCAGCTTAATTAGGTATACACCTGTTACAACGCATTCGTTACTCCGCACTACTTTTACAACGCATACTATTACAACGCATTGCGCTGGGGGGCGCTCTAGGATAGGGAATAAGTATAATTTACTATCCAACACCTTCCCTAGGGTCCACGGGGACTGGAGTTAGAATAGTAAATTATACTTACCACTATCCAGCACCTCAAAGCGCTATGCGTTGTAATGGTATGCGTTGTAATGGTCGCGTTGTAATAGTAGGTAGTTGTAACGGTATGCGTTGTAACATGGTACATTCCTTAATTATTACAATATAGAGGAGCTTCTCTAAGGGGCTCCACTTAATATATGAGAACACAGTGTATCCCAGACCTACTGTGGCATCAGTGTCATCAGACTGTGAAGACCGCAACAACCTGCATCAGGTATAATCTGTTGAGAATCATCTCTGAGGTTGACCTCACCTTGTAATCAAAATCACCACTGCAGCCAAGCTCTGCACCAAAGTACTTCACATAACGCCCCTAAGGCCCGACTCCATCTTATTCATGAAGGTCGCCATCTTCCTTAACTTAGACAATGGAAGTAACAATATTCCCTGATTTATGGAGAATCATTGTCTTGTCTGCCTTTAGACGCAGATAATCCCAGACCTTATCTTTATAAGAACTGTGATGGCGTCAAATTCTTCGATTATTGATATAGATGCAACATCTAATACGCCATTCACCTGGGTTAAATGTCAGGCTTATAACCAAAATAATGTAGTCTGAATTGACGTCCTTTTGTTTTAGATGTTCATAAGGAAAAGCCTGGTACAAATACCTTGATGCACATAATCTATATCAGACATTCCGAAACTTATGTCAGATAATCGAATTTCTGACAAGATTTAGTATACTCTTGACCACTTGTCAGGAGAGGTCCTTCACCCAGATTTTCGCTTGAGAATCTGCCTGAGACAGTCTCACCTCCTGCCAGCACGCTTCATACTTTGCAGTTGCTATATCTAGCCTGTAGCCAAGTCCCGGTGGAAAACTAACTGACTGATATCACAGTGGATGTTTGCCTTTCGCGAGGAACACTGTCTTTGCACCTCCACTAATAAAGACAGCCTTTGCTGTCAACAAGTTATGCAGTGTATCCTCTCACTAAGAAACTCTAGACTGCAACTTGCTCTGCCTTCCATGCTCTCTTGGTAAAGTGCTTAGAAGTAGGCTTTAGGATGTTAGGTTCTAGATGACATTTTAAGAATGCTAGAAAAGTTTATCTTATTCTTGATATTCATAACTTGTCTTGTTGCTGTTTGTAAGATATTCTGCATAGTAGTTTTGGATGTACTGAGAAACAGATTGTTCCTCTTGTAATAAATACTTTTAACTTAAGTGTTAATTTTTCTTAGTACAGTGTGTGAGATACGGTGAATAGCAAAATAAGGTGTGTTGCTGTTAACATGGTGCCCCTAATCCCTTTATAGAATTTTTAGTAATCCAAAAGCAATATTTGTATGTGAGTTGCACATTGAATTGTCTTGTTGGACAACAATACCTGGTCTTTTGCATGCATTGCTGGTGCATTGAACGGGGTTTACCCGTGTTACCCGTGGGTGGGAAAGCACACCTTGGAGAGTTATGCAAAAGTCGTACATTTTTTGTAAACCAAAAGCAATGCTCCTATGTCTATTACACATTGAATAGTGTCTTGCGGTCTACAATACCGTGTCTTTCACATTCATCGCTGGTGCATTGAACAAAGTAACCTGTGGGTGTGAAACCCCCCCGGTAAAGTTATAAATTTGCGCCAGAGTTGTAACTTATGCAGCATACTAGGAAGCCAAACAATTGATAGATATGTGCTATACAAAAATCTCGTAATGTAGCCCATCCCATGTCTTCTGACAGGCGCACTCAACATGCATGTCAATTCACCAAATTGCCAAGGTAGTGGCAGTAACATCACTTACCCTTTGAAACACCGTAGAATCGCTGGTTTCGCCTATTGTCACAGACACTTATTTGCTGCCAAATGGCTAAATGAAAAGCAAACTAAGCGGGGCTCTTAGAGCCTTGCTTAAAGTATTTCCCTGTTACTACCTTCATGATTCCTGAGACGAAAGGTGGGAAGGAGGGTGCTAGCAGTACATAAGGACAAGCACTAGGCTTGGCTTATGTGCTGGGTTTGCATGTGTTCACTACTAGTCCTCCAGGATGAGAAGGGCACCTAGTAAAAGTTTGCCGGCCTCAGTAGAGGGGTTACCAATCAAGATATTTAATTTAAACTATATTCCGAATAAGCTAGTAACCTGCACAACTGCGCGATTTGCTAATAAAATGTAATCATCAGTGAAATCCTGCTCAAATCGCCAAGGAGTCGACCAGCCCTTTCGATTTTTCTGTATGAGTCTTGAATTGTATTCCTATTCACAGTCGACAAATATATGCATAATTTTGTAACGCTTATGATGTTCGACTCATTAAAGTTGGAATCTCGCTCCTTTGTTTGAATCGAGTGAAGTAAAATCCCAAAAGCAGATGTGTACAGACAAAAGAAATCAAAGGGAAGCATATGTTCTACATTGTAACTATGCAACAGAAACATAATGCTGAACTTTTAAAAAAATAGTGCTTCCTGCCTTGTGAATTATTTCAGAGCGTTCAGATGTAGTCTTTGAAGTTTGTCCAGGCTGTCTCCAATTCCCTGTTTAAGGAAATGTCACTGAAAACCTTTTTAATGATATTGGCCACTGCTTTGCACCAGAGTGTTGTAAAAAATTTGCATTATTAAAGTTTAAACTTTAAATGTGATTTTCTTTTTCCTGTGGTGCTATAAATCACTGCAGGCTATGCTCGGGTGCTTAACGTTACATAAATATACTTGTTAAGCAAGAAATGTGGGGCCAATATGTACGTTTGCATTCGAATGAAATCGTCAGTTTTGATCGACATGTTCCTTCCGTAATGGGGACAGAAAAATAGTAACCGAAGAGGTGATAACTGAAAGCAAGCCAGGTAACCAACATTGATTTAAGTTGAAATTTGGCCTCATTGATAAACAAAGTGATAGTTACTTGCAAAGTCTTTACATTTGTCAGGCTTTCTTAGGTTGTCAGATATGGTACACCGCCCCTGTCCCAAAAAGTTGAGTTACACCTTTCGTTTCTAATGGATTTTTGCGATTTATACATTACCTATGTGGACCTGTTCTGCTTCTAAAGTGTATTAATGCCATAGTTTGTTAATTCGTCCTCTGTTTTAGGTTACACAAATTTGGTTTTATGCTATACTATTAGTTTCTGTATATTGTACATCTGCCATTTGTAGGGTCATCGTCAGTGGTTCATTTGGGGAAAAAAAGAAACAAAAACATGTTAATCTGTCGTCACTGGTAACTACTTTTTCCTCTCTCTTTCTTACCACTTAGGTCTGTTACTTCGCTCCTTCTTTTTCAGATTTGCCTGGTCTTTGTGCTACACCTGTTTTACTTACTCTCCTTTCCTAACCCCCTCAATTTTCGTTACACCAGTGCCATGTCTGTTCTATCAACACTTTCTCTGGGCACTTTTCTCTCCACTGATTCTTTGCTCTTCCTTTTCCACGCATGCTTTATCAATATATCTTAAATATACAGAGGTGACTGTTAAAATCATTTCAGTATCGGTGACACGAGGTTCCTATACAAGGCACTAAGTATTTGAGAATCCAAGTTTGTATGTTGTCTGAAGCATCATTGTGAAAAAGCACATAGCAGTCAGCTGCCTGTTATTGTTTCCAGTGGATTTAAAAAAAGTTTCTTACTGCACTGTGAACGTCCTGTCTTGTGAATCACAGTAACTGAGTGCTGTGACGAGGTTATTTTTGTCTCAAGCACGTTTTAACTTGTGCTAGTCGCATCCGAAAGAAACACTAGCTTCTGACTATGACCAGCCCCATTCACCAGTTTTGTTTTGGAGCCTGCACTGATAGAACTTAGGGAAACATCTACAGGATTCAGCCTGCTGGTTCCAAATGGAATCCTCCAGAGCTCGACTAATGCACCTCAGCTTTGTTTTGTGGCAGCCCATGTCTTTGCTGTCCCTAATGCCTGTTAATGTTATAGCATCAAACGTTTAACAGTAAATTGATCTATTTTAATCTTACTGACCAGTAACAAACATAACCATCCTCTACACATTGCAATACACAAATACAACGTCCACAGACCACCTTCACCCCAATGAACAAGATTCCCAGAGCCGGAAACTGCATCCAGAATAATCAAATGTATGTTACATAAAATAACACATTACAAATGTACTCTGGAATTTGTTTTGTTGGTGACTTTCAAATGTAAGGAAGAGGAAGGAGGAACTCTTATGTCTCAGCCTATCTCTGACAAAATAGCCTCCTTGTGCCTGTTCTGAGTGGATTGACTGGGAACTAAACAGTCCTGCCAAGTATCACGCTTCAGGTGTGACACTTACGCATTTCAGTGCGGTGGTCCGCATCACCGCACTGAAATGCAATGTCACGCATTTTAATGGTACTCATAAACTTGTGTGCAGGCTCTGCTCCCCGGCGCTGCACTACAGACTCACATGCCAGCAGAGCTGGCTCAGATATTAAACAGTTAATGTGTCTCTCTGGCTCAGTCTCTGAGAGTCAGTGAGGTGCTACAATATTACAATCTGTAATTTCCCAGTCCCGCTGCGCGCCCGCCGCGGTGCTGTCAATCACTGAAGACACACACTGAACTCGACTCGACCCGGGCGCGGGGCCTGCCCTCAGCTCAGCAGAGGTCGCTACTGGCTGTTGTGGCCCCGTGGAGGGGGGATTATTAATCGGATGTGACCTCATCACGTCCGGCTGCCTGGTCAGGAAGTGAGGTCCCTGGTGGCTAGAAGCGGCGGGGGACTCGAGAGAGTTGAGTGCCTCCTGCTTCTCAGCCTGCCCATAAAATTAAATATTATTACCGCCCGGCCGTGACCCTCACTGTGACTGACTGTCACCACAATCTCAGCAATCCGGCCCGCGCAACAGGCATCATGATCGGGAGAGTCTGGCGACCCCTTGCGGCCTCGACAATATTAGTAGCTGACCGACCGGATCCCCGCTTAACTCACGAGGAGTTAGGACAGCCACAGCCCGAGTTCTGTGTGGAGGCTGCAAGCAGGCAGAAAACGGTCCTGGAATAGCGGACTCGCCTGAAGTGAACTCAGCATGCATGCAGTGCTTGCAGGCCAGAGAAAGCGCCATCCGCCTGCAACACCACAGTCCTATTCCTTCGAATCATCTGCGGCCGGCCCGCGGACCAAGTACGTACTAACCAGAGCCTGTGTGTAGTTTATTAGACAGATCATGTTATATCAGGTCCTGATACTACATTTTTGCTCTCTATGTCGACCCGTTATTGTGTCTCTGATACCTGTTTATTGCCTTTACTGGCGCTACATGATTGTCGTGCCCGGTTACCCACGCAGATACCTTATTATTGTCCTCTTTGATGCCTTGTTATTACTCCCTCTGATGACATTACAGCCCCTATGATGCCCTAATATTACCCATCTGAAGCGCCACTTTTGTCCTCTAGGATGCCCTGTTATTGCCTTATCGAATTTGCTGTTATTCCTGCCACAGTGCTCCGTTATGGACACATCTGAGGCCCCATCTTTGTCCTTTCTGATGATATATGAACCCCTCCCTTATATGAACTGCTCCCTTAACGCGCCCTCTGGTGTAGTAGGATTTCCTTATTTATTGCCCTTTTATTAACCCATTCCATGTGCTATTATTGTCCTGCCTTATGCCATTATTGCTTGCCCTTTATCACTGTTATACCCCCTCTGATACCTCATTATTGCCAACTTTGTGGCCAGTATTGCCCTCTCAATTGTGGCGTTAATGCCTCCTCTGCTGTCTTATTAATGTCTACTCCGGTGCCTCATTATTGCTCCTCTGATGCATTGTTATTTCCCGCACTATTCCCAATTAATACTCCCTCTGATACCTTCTTATTGCACCCTCTGATGTAGTTATTACAATTTATGAGGCCATGTTATTGCCTACTCAGACACCCTTTTTTTTATTTATTTTTTTTATTTCAAAATATTTTTTATTGAAAGTTAAAAAGAATTTTTTCATATACAAAAGCAGAACATTCGTAATAGTTGTACAGTTCTTGCAATGTTGCGGCCTGGTGGGGCATTGACCCCCTCCTCGGGTCTCTGCTCTGTCCGTGGTTTGTTTATTTTGAGGCCTAAAAAGGGAGGGGGTCAGAAGAGCAATAAGGGAGCTGATGCCCAACAACTTTAGAAATCCTAAACTGTCCTCTGTTGGATTTGGTGATCTAATCTAGGTTTTACAATGCATGGACGATTTGCTATTTTTACCCAAACATGTTTTCTTCCTAATTTCTCTTGATAAAGTGTCACTCGTGATAGACATAATTGCCTCTCATAAGTAGAATATAAACATCAAAATGTCACTCATATGCATGCTGTAAACCTGGCAGTTATGTGTGTTAGTCCTTCCCCTGATATGCGGTACATGGCAGGGATAGCGTAATTTATGATATTTAAGCGTTTCCCTTGTGTTCATTGCTTGATTTTGCTCGCGAGAAAGTGTCACTCATAGTTGTTTAAATGTCACTCCTAATTACCCTGAAATTATGAAAATGTCACACATAGCAATCTGAAACCTTGGCAGCTATGACTAAAGTGAGACAAAGTTTTGGTATTTTAAACAATGAGTTTTAGAACTGTGAAGACATGAGTGGTTCAAAGGTAGAGGAAGGTAAACCCCCAGCAATCTCCCCTCTGGCTCTCAGTCCTTTTGATGTCTAGGTTCTACATTCTATTCTGTGGTTAAGAGACTCTTACGTATGGTAGTATCCAAGACTTGCCCCCCAGGCTCCAGCAGGGAGGAATGCACCTTCAATTGTTCGAATCGCTCTTCAATTTGCAGATCAGACAGCTGAGACTGATGTCTTGAAGTTGTGTACCCAGCAGGTTTGACTCAGCAGCATGCCTTTGATGGCCACGTTGCTTAACTAACATCGTTTAACTTTGTAATAAAAGCTCACAAGTCTCATGCACTGATGTGAGATTTCATTTAAAAGCAAAATATCAAAACCTCCTTCTTGCCCACCATACAGTGATTAAAGATAAATTCCCACTGCACTATACCTGCCGGTCCTGTCCTTTTTGGCATCCACCCAGGCCACGAGAGTTGTTCTGTCCTGGCCCGGGGGATACCAAAAGGGATTGGACAGGCAGGAACAGTGCATTCAGGCTTTTTCTTTCTTTTTCAGGAACTACACTCCACTGAAGACCTAAAAATGTCCTAATGGGCAGAAAAGAGTGCCAGCGGAACCCACTGCCAGCCGCCATCACTGTCTGTTGTCCCTTTCCCACATAGACTCACTCCACAATAGGGCCTACCCTAATCTAAGTAATGTGTGTAGCGCCGGAATGCATGTTGATTTGCTTTCAGAGCCACGTGGATATAGTTGTCTATTGCATAGTATTTCAGTGGTATACAGTTAATACGCCGAAGAGCAGCACCAGTTGCCATCTGCGTGGCCATGTTTGGTGGTAGTAGTAAAGTGTAGTGTAAGAGCATACAGGGTGCTGTCCATCATAGCAGTCGTCAGTGTTATAGCAGGGTTACACGTTTGCTAACTATTCCTAAAGGTATTTGAACCCTCTCTGTTAGAGTAAAGGCTGCATAAACACCGATTCGTAGTCATATCCATATGGTGGGGATGTGCAAAAATGCAACCTGGCTCTCTACTCCGCATACACTACAGGCATGATGCTTTGGGACACCTCTATGTCTTGTCAACTGTTTGCTTAAATATTCATGCCTCTTTTTGGGTACAGCTCGAATTCTGTTGTTATGTCATAGGCACATACACCCAGACCTCCATCTCAGTTAACCATATGATTTGGCTGCACATTCTATTGAAGGAGTTAATGCTCGGTCTGATGACTACAGAGGAGTGCTTCAAATGCTGACTCTGACTGGCATAATGAGGAAAGGAATACGGATGGAAGTGTGAGGCTGGGGATGGTCAAATGAGCCAAGCATTAAAGTTCGATCTCGACCATAGGCAGTTGGATTTTTTTGGCTTCCATTGATTAGCATTTTCTTCTGATTTATGATTAACCTGAAGACCATATTGGGAGTGTTGGGTAAATTGTCATTTAATTGGAGTGATGACTGTGGAATGGGAAAGTATTTCGATTGCTAAGCATGTTTTTCAGAAATAGATGGCAAATCCACTTGAATTTCCGACTGACCAGAGTTCTATGAGAAACTGCCCATTGCAGTTTCATTGTAAAATTACAGTTGGCAAGTGAGTAGACTGCGTCAGAGTACCTAGAATGAATCAATTTTTAGAAATATCTTGCTTTCTTTCCCCGTTGAAAAATGCCTAGATGAATGAACCGTCTTTTTCTTTAGCAAAGCATCAATCTTTGAGATATTCGTTTCTTTATATATAACAACAATGAGTGTTTCTCATTAATTGAGTGACATAAATACCACGTCCTTCTCTACCCTTTCCATGAGTTAACAAGACTATCAGCCAGATTCATCAAGCTTAATTGTGCTCGCAAAGGGCCAGATTCTGAGAATCTGGCCCTTTGCGAGTGCAATTTTTGCATCATCCCAAATGCAAAATTCGCTATTAAAGAATTCGCATATTTGCGAAGAATTGCATTTAAGGAATCTCTATTTGAGATTCCTTAAATGCAATTCATGAACCATTTTAAAATTGCAAAATCGCAATTTTGGGCCGCTATTTACCGCAAGGTCAAACCTCGTGGTAAATAGAGAAAACTTAGAAAAAGGCATTTAAATGCATTTTTCTAAGTTGCATGTTACACACACACATGTCCTTTGGACATGTGTGTGCGCAACACCAATGTAGATTACATTTCAGGGGTGCTACAGGGTGTCCTTTGGACACCCCTGGCACCCTTGAAATCGTATCCTTATTTGCGATTAGCAAATTGCTAATCGCAAATAAGGAATGACTCCCCATCGCAAATAAGGAGGCTGTAGGAATCGCAATTTATTTAGCGATTTCTACTTGAATCCCGATTTGAAAGTCCTTTATAGCGATTCCTTAATAATCGCTATTAAGGACTCGCAAATCGGGACATTGATGAATCTACCTGTAAGTTAATAAATGTAGCAACCATCTTGTAAACTGGTGTTTTTTCTTTCTCCGGTACCACAGGCACCGTAGAAACAAAAATACTGCTTGCGTTTTACAGAAAGATAATAATTTATGCTCTTCTGCTCCTTTCGCCACTGGTGCTTTGGTTGAAGTACTATTTTTCATGTTGCTGCTTTTGTTTCATTTTCTTCTTCCTGTCCTGTTTCTTCTACCCACCCACCTCCATTTATTCCTCCCTCTCTACCTTCTCCATGTTTCTTGTTCCCTCCCAACCCCCACACTCCTGTTGTCTGTGTTGCTTCTTCCCTTCTACCTCCGACCTTCTATTGTTTGTGTTACTACTTCCCTCCCACCTCCCACCCTCCAGTTGTCAGTGTTGCACCTTCCCTCCCACCACCACCCCCATTGTTTGTGTTGCCCCTCTATGCACCATAAGAAGAAATAAAAATAGCAATGGCGTGACACGTCATAGACCTCTTGTTTTTTTACATTCTTGCATCATAGTGTTTTTTTTTTTAAACTGTTGTGGCTGCTTCCAGAGCCAAAAATATGCTTACTGAATATGTGGGCGCCAAATGATTTGAGTCATCCTGCGCAGGATTGGGTAACGTTGGGACTAATGTTTGCTAAGCGAAATATTGCAAAGAGGTGGGGTTCAGGAGTGTCACCTACACTGCAAGAATGGTGTAAAGGCATGAATGAAGTCATGCTGGTGGAAAGGGCAGTGTATGTACATCGGGGATGCCCTCAAAAATGGGGTAAAGTCTGGGGAGACTGGATCAAATTTAGAGGGTATATTTGCGAACCACCTAGAGGGCCTCCAGATGTGGAGACTGAGCAGTTGTCGGATTGAAGGGGGAGGGGGGAGAAATGTAATTGTAGCATTGTTCCTGGAACCGTTTTTGCTGCCACGGGTAAAAATGATATAAGTGCTGTTACAGATAAATGTGCCAATGAATGCTGAACATAATGTACAGTATATGATTTTATGATGCCCTAAGTTTACAATAACAATAAAAATATATATTTTTTTTAAACAAAACTGTTATGGCACAGTTTTAACAACGCTTAGCTGTGTTGCATAGCAGCCACAGTGCTCTACAACATAGCTAAAACAGATTGGCAAAGCGAAGGGCTCTCGCATAGGCGATATGTAGGCTTTGCCAATGCTTGTTTGGCATTCTAATAACTTTGGTGCCTTTTGCCAAATATGCTCAAAATGTGTATGATAATTAGCATTCAGCTTAGTTTTATTATGTCACGTTCGTGCACATATTGCATTGTATCGTATAGTAATTGTATTTATATACCTCTTACTACCCCTGACGATGCGTCGAAATGCTTTTTCGGCAAGTAGCACGCTGCTCCAGAAACCATAAAGGATTAGTGGTGAATTAGTATAGTGAAATATGAAGTAATTTGAGTAGTGAATATGTTAGTCTGTTATTAGGATTAAGAAGGATAGTGGAGGGTAAAGGTTTGCTTTTATATAGTGCTTGCTGCCCCTGACAAGGTGTTAAAACACTTTTCTGTGAGTATCATGCTACTCCAGAACCCAAACAGGATTAGTGGGAATTTGCATAGGGAAATATGCAATTAATTTGAGTGGTGGGCATGCTAGTCTGTTATTTGGATTGAAAAGGATTAGTGGAGGGATAAAAGAGGGAAGGGTCTAGAAATGTTTGTTTTGTGTGGAGATTATAGCTGTAGAAGGGGGTTTGGAATGAGTATTGGGAGGTTGAGGAAGACAAGTCAGAGGTAAGGGTTTAGAAAGGCTTGTTTGGGAGATCTGATTAGTAAAAGCGGTATTGCAAGGAGGAGAAGAGGAGGTAAAAGTCTAGAAAGGGTTGTTTTTGGGACCATAGTAGTGGTATGGGGATTGGGATTAATGAGTGTGGAGGTAGAGGATATATTGATAGAGGTACTGGGTGAGATATAGGATAGTGCATTAGATACGCTGAATTAGAAGGCAAGTAATAAATATATAGATACATAAGTACATGGAAGGTATGTATATATGCATAAGGAAAATAGTATATGTAGATTAAAGATGCTTTTAAAAAACTCTGGCTTTCAAGTGTTGTACATTAAATGTATTTGTTTTTATTTTTTTGTAATTCAATAGTGAAACAAATGTAGATAAATAGTTCTGATAAAAGATTTACATTTATTCAGTCACTTATATACATGAAAAAAACATAGAATAATGTAACTATAAGTAATATTTACATTTGTTAAGCAGAACTTACTAATATCAATATTTTTAAAAAAAATAATTATACACAGTTATACAAAGTAATGCACATATGTAGGTACATATCTATAGTCCAAATATATGTTTATATACAGAGGGATATGCTGCATATTTCTGTTTGCGTGGTTATGTGGGGAAGAGCAAATTCTTCAGTAGTTTTCTGAAGATAATGGAGTTTTCCATGGATCTTGTGTGGGGGATGGGATGGTTGAAGATTTCTATAGTTTGGCTGCTTGAACAGAGAAGGATGTGTCACTCATGTTTTTTTCCTTTTCATGTATGTCGGGATTTTCAGGCGAGGTGCCACTCTAGAGCGGAGGTTCCTTTGTTGAATGCATTTGGTGATTTTAATCCTGATGAAGAGCAGTCCTTTTCACTGCTTTGTTGGTGAGACAAAGTAGCTTGAACATGGATCTACTCGCAACTGGTAACCTATGCAGGGCTTGCAAGTCAGGGCGGATGTATGCTTGCGACTTTATATGTAAGAGAAGTCTGGCAGCTGACTTCTGAACCCTTTGTAGAGTTCATAGTTGTTAAAGGTGATCCGTGGTAGAGGCTAATGGCGTAATTGAGCTTGGACAAAACAAGAAAGATGGTAGCCTGGACTTTGAGTGGAAATCCCAAATGGGAGAAGATTAGTCACAGAGTTTTTATAGTAACAAAGCTTGACCTTTCTAGTTTGTCTACTTAATCATTATTTGATAGCTTGGAGTCCATGGTAATTCAAACGTTTCTTACATCCTTCGATACTTTCGCTGGTGTTCCTAGATCAACAGGCCAGGCGGCGAGTGGGTCATAATGTTTCCAGTTGCCAAACATGAGTATTTCCATTTTGGAAGCATTCAATTTATCATCTATTGATCCATGGCTCTGAGACCTGATAATTAGCGAGCGTCCAATGTCTTTGGGACATTCCAGTTGAAGTAGTATTTGCATGTCATCTGCATAATTCTAGCACGTGAAGTGAAATTGATCAGTTCCGGTAATGACTTCATGTAGCAGCCGCGGCCGGTGGACGTAAGATCGGTGAGGCCAGATGGGGGGGATTTAGATAGATGAAGAAGGAAAATAAATTATTAATTTGATTTTCCCTCGGGCCGTCTGTCAAAATCCCCCCCCATTCAGCCGGCCACCACTCTTACCTGCATGGGCTGCGGCTGTAGATGTTAAAAAGCATGGGTGAGATGATACAGCCTTGAGGGACCCCTGCTTTTGTGAAGTACGGTTTGGATGAGAAAGAGGGGTATGGATGACATTAGATTTGTAGTGAAGGTATGATCTGATCCAGTCTAGAGCAGTCCCCTTTATGCCAGCTTTGTTGAGTCTTTATATCAGTGAGTCATGGTCAACCATGTCAAAGGCGTCCAAGAGGAGTAGCACAGCAACTGTGTCAACTGTGTACTTAAGGTATTCCCAGATGGCAACAAGGGCATATTCTGTGCCTCTTCCTGGATGGAATCCCGTTTGGAAGTCTGAAAGTATGGCATTATCTTCAATGAATTGTGAAATCTGCGTGAATGCAACTCTTATCAGTTTTCCCTGGAAAAGTCCATTTGTAATCATTCTGTAGTTGTTGGGGGTTCAGCGGGTCGAGGTTTGTTTTCTTCAGTAATGGACGTATGTATACCTTTTTGCGTTTGTCTGGAAAGATTCATGTAGTTAAGGAATTGTTGATGAATCTTCTCCCTGGTGTGGCAGCAGAGATCGAGAGAAGAATTCATCCTTTCGAAGGCTTGTGGTGGACAGGGGTTAGAAGGCTGCCGGCAGGCCTGCTTGCTTTGACCAGGTCCATAAATTGTGACATTTGTTGGAAGGAATGGAGAGGCTGGGTTAGAGTATTGTTGGCGTGTTGCTTTGGAAAAGGGTTGGTGCAGGTGCTTTGTCTTTGTTTTAAATATGAGTCCAGTGTGTCTTTTTTAGCTGTTTAATGATTTGCTAGTTTGTCTGTAAATTGTTGAGTAACGAGATGAGCTCCTTCTAGACAATTTGGTTTACAAAATTTAGTGAGAAGTTTGTAGAATTCTTTATTTGCACATTTAGCATTTTGAATTTTTTCTGAATAGTACCTTTTCTTAGCTTTGTCTTGACTGGTGTTTGTTTTGAGCCAGGTACATTGCAGCTTTCTAATTTGTTGTTATATCATTTTATATCTGTATTTCTTCAAGGTGCCGGTTTCCTTTATTCAGTTGTGTATTTTTTAGTGGGTTAAGGATTTCAAAAGCTTCCTGTAGTAGTCACTCATATAGCTTGTGAACAGAATTTATTGTGTCTAGATCTGTATTGGAAGTTGTGTTTCTAAGTGTTCCAAATTGAGTTTGTTCCATGGTCAATAGGTGGATGCAAGTAAGGTGGTTTTAGGTGCTTTGTTTTGTGTTGTTTTATGTTGGAAAGCAAACAAATGCTTGTATGACTATGTAAAGCACATAAGATGATGGACCGAATGTTGCACAATGGCAAAACATTCACCCCCAGTCACACATCTGGGTTTAATCCATGGTTATTTTGCTCACCAAGCCACCCCAGTCCAGACATGGCCATATGCAAATCAGTCTTGACCCTGTGCCTCATGGGAACAGTCCAGACCGAACTGCCAAGCCATGTCTTCCCGGGACCGGAATCAAGCATCCTAGGACCGGTTTCTGGCTATCAGCCGTCTTCAGCCAGGATAGCTTGACTCCAGTGGCTTAGTGAGCATGGGACCCACATCTGGGCATACCCTTCCAACATAGGGTGAACAGCAAAACACGCAAGATGATGGACGGAATGTTGCACAATGGCAAAACATTCACCCCCAGTCACAGATCTGTGTTTAATCCATCGTTATTTTGCTCACCAAGCCACCCCAGTTCAGACATGGCCTGTATGGCTATGTGACTGGAGCCATTTATTTTAAGATAACCTGTTCTGCATTAGCAAAAATGACAATTGGGATGTGTCTATCGAGGTGTGTGGGTTTGTGGATGATCTGATGAAGGTTCAGTGCGTCTAGGTCAGTGACGATTGTTTTCTGATGGGGCATATTGGGTTTGTCTAACCAAATGTTGAGGTCACCCAGAATGCATAGGTTGGAGTATAGTGTTATCAGGTTTAAACTGTGTCTACAAGTTTGTCTGATAATGTTACATTGCTAGGTGCAGGTCTGTAAAGGAGCAGGAAGTTACAGGAGGAAGATGGTATAGGATTGCATCTGATGAAAAGGGCCTCACAACTTTGTATGGAGACGTTATCCGCTTTAGTTTGCTTGAACACAACAGCGATGCCACCTCCTCTTTTACCTATATGATTTTGCATAATAGTTTGTTAGCCTAGAGGAACTGCTTCATGCAGGACTGGAGCCATATCATCTTCCAACCATGATCCAGTTATTGAGAGTATGTCCGGTTTTGTGTCAGTGAGAAGGTCGTAGATATGAGGTTTGTTTTTAACCCCTTGCGCGCTAGCGGTTTTCCCACTGTGTGCTGGGTTTTTCGAAAACCAGCGTTACATGACGAGCTCAGCTCGTCATCAACATACGAGCGCCGTAGCTGATGACGAGCTGAGCTTGTCATCAGCATCGAAGGGGTTAGAGAGTGATCAAGCATTTATTAGTAGACAGTTTAGAGAACGTGATTTTGTGATAGTGTGACTTTGTTTTGTAAAAGAGCGAGAAGTATTTTGTGGCCTTAGTGTTGGTATTAGCAGTATCTGGATAGCAATTGTGCAACTGTTCTGTATTATGTTTGTCGTCCAACAAGCTAAGAAGGCATATTGGATGGTCTTCATGTGTAGATGGCAGGGCCAGACTGGCCATAGCGGGCACCGGGCGTTTCTCCGGTGGGCCGCCAGGGTGGGGGCTGTTTTTGGACCCCTGGGGGCTGTTTTGACAAAATCGGCCGATCAGTTTGGCAGGGCTGGTTTTGGTTTCCAGTCCGGCTCTGGTAGGTGGTGATTGAGTGTGAGTTTGTCAGCTGTGTTTTTATAATCTTGTTGTGCAGAAGACATGGAGAAGCGAAGTTGTGAGGAGTGGCATGTTGCTCTTTTTGCTTGCATCTGTTAAGTGCTGAAGGTGTATGAGTTAGGGGTGGTAGTGCAGCATGTGCGTCATGTAGTAAGGTTCTAAATTGTACAACGGATGAGAGGCAGTTAAAAGTTGCTGTGTTGCTGTATATGTGTACGGTGTAGGGAAAGACAAAAAGCTTGGCATTGTTATTGTTCTTGGTGTGTATCATTTGTGTAGTCTAGAAGGTGGGTGTATGTTTGTAAATTGTGACGGAAAGTAATATGAGATGTTGTGTGTGAGATATTTTGCTGTGCTGGTGTGTGTGTTATGTTTTGTTTTTGAGGAGTAATGAAAGGAGGTTCTGATGTATTTGTTTTCTGAGAAGGATTTGTTTGTAGAGTACTGTTTGTGAGTGGAAGTTGTAAGGTAAAGGGGTGGTGATGTGTTTGTGAGTAGAGTGTATGTTATGTGTAAGAGGGGATGAACTAGAGTTAAGAGTGTTTGTGTTAGATTAGATTGCTGCAGGAGGTAATATGTGTGGTACAGCGGAGTGTACGTTTTGTGTGGTATTGTGGTAAAAAGAAGAGGAGGGTGTTAGTGGGAGAAGTTATTGAAGGCTGAGTTTAGGTATGTTAGTGACACAAAATGGTCTATTAGGAGTAGTTAGAGCAGGGAGTGTGTTTGGATGGGATATTGTTAAGTATGGAGTAGATTTGGGTTGTATTAGTTATGAGTGAATTGGGTAGTGGTATAGGATAGAGTTGTGTATTGTTTGTAAGTGGTGGTGTAAATGTGTGGTAGCTGGGATCGAAGACTGTTAAGATGTGGTTTCTGGGGTTTTGTAGTGGGTGCTGAATTATTGAACTTTGTTTAGAGTTAGTTTGTAGTAAATGAGCAGAGTACATGTGCTGTGAGTGTGTCAATCTTGCTGTGGATGGGGTAGGGTGAGTGCTGGTGTTTATAAAATTGGGCATCATTTCTGAACCTAGCCTGATCTGTTTCGAACAGGCTCAAACAGGCAGTTGCCCTTATACTCTCCTTTTTTTTAGGGGGGTGGGGGATTTCTAATCTTTTATTTTGATTTGTTGTGGGGATTCTGTGTAGGCACATAACTGTGTGCAGGAAACCAGGACCTCAGTGACTTGTGGTGTACCAGAAACTCACCTCACTACCCAGAACCCCTATCCGACTAGCATCAGTGTCTCATTAGCTCTCAGTCCTACAGCCAAGCTACCAATGATTAGACAACCCAGAACATGCAACTTAGGGTACTCTCAGGAATGGTGGGAATCAAGAACACTCTTTTGTTTTTATTCTCATACCAATCCACAACGTGAGTAATCAGACAAGGAAAGATTTAAAATATTTATTTTAACGACCTGCTCTAAGATGCAGTATTTTCGCTAACATAAGCAGGCATATGAACAGAAATAAAACCATGAGCATTGTTACAATTCCATAAAACACAAAGAGGGAAAATCATGTTATAATGATAGTGGAAACAGGTCATATAGCGTCTTGTGAACTACCCTCGACTGCTAGGAAATAGGTTTTAGAATAATAGAAGGTCTCTTAGACTTGAATGGGGAACCCCATACCTCAAAGATCAGCAGAGGTGAATCACATCACAGGATCTGCAAAGCTCTCTGTTACTGGAAAAGGTTTTTCTCCAAGTGCTCAAATCATGCATGCAGTGCAATATTAAAGGCACTAGAATTTCAGTTGGTTGCAGCTGTGTGCATGTTGTGTCTAAAGTGTGGGCCGATCAACCTGAATAACAGCACACATTGTTATGGTGACCTTGAAGGCTTCTGCACGCAGTGTACAGACTAAGGTCGCTATGTAAGTCTAGGGATGTGAAAAACAGACTGTTCTCATGCGAAAAAAATCAAGCAGTTTAACGTACAGCAACAGTTACATGTAGTGTTGTGTGCAAAAGCTGCAAAGTGGCAAAATGGCGTTTAAACTTCTAATAAGCTTATGCTAACATAACAATGTGTGCACGCAGGACCCTGTCTTCACTACAGATACAATTCGACATTTAGTAACCACTATTTTATGATATAATGTAAATGATCGTAAATAACATGTGTGTGGAATTTACAATGGATTTTTATTCGGGCACGCTTGCACCAACATGAATTGGGATTGTATACGGATTGTTGCTGCTTTTGTACATCTGTTTTTATGTACTTTTATGATCTTAATTAGAAAAGATCTAATAACGTTTCTAAAGAATAAAGAGCATATCATTCTGAAAGAAAAGAACTGCTAATTGGTATTGTGTAGGGGATTGATCACCTTTCTAATGTGCAAGATAGGATTTGATTGAAAAAAACTGCACTGTTTAATTGTATGTTTTACTTATTTATCTTATCTTATCTTATAAAATTATTCTCCTTGAAAATGACAGAACCTTGTCTTGTAAATAAATCAGTTATTGTACAGTCCAGATGATGGAATATTCCCATTGCATTTCATCTTTCATTTTTTTTTTTTGTTGGCGAGGTGTACAGACGGCTGTTGAAAATCAAACATAAATTATACCTTAAATGAAAAGGCCATACAAGGCTTTCAAAAGACAAGTCATAACCACATTCAAAAGAATAATCCCAATGGAAATAATACTTATACAAAGACATTTTAAAACCATACTCCATCAGTTCGATAACATATCATACTAGCGTTAAAAAAAATCCAAATACGATTTGAATCTTACCATTGAACGAATGGAACAAGTTTTAACTAATGCACGTTCTTTTTCATAGGTATCCATCATAAAAACCAGCCAGTCAAATAAGGAATGAGGGTTAGAACTGAGCCACTCTCTAGCTATACAAAGACGGGCTGTTACATTAAACATCCTATATAAGGGTCATCACATGTCTTAAACCCTAAGATAATCTCTTTAGAAGATATAGTTGAATCAAGGTTCAAATGTTGACCAATATATTGTATAACTTTTCCCCCAAAATGTGACAGTTTAGGACATAAATAAAACATGTGAAAGATATTGGCAGCCTTTTGACCACATTTAGGACAGCTTGTTCTATCCGTACTCCCTCTTCCAGGTAATTGTGCTGATTGTTGCCATTTTGTTATTTTATCCGGAGTGTAATATAACATGCAAATAGTACGAAACTGTTGCAGCTTTAAACTAACAGAATGCACAGAATTATTTAATTTATCTAAAGCCATTGTGATTTCAGAAAGTTCTATATCCATATTCAAAGTATGACTCCATTTATTTGCTAATTCACTAAGATCAGTACTTCTAGCGCCCCACAAATGTGCATGCATTGTGCTAATTCTAGTTTTGTAAGCAAGATTTAAGAAGCAGGTAAGAACTACAGGAGTGTGGCAGATGCATTAATTTTCTTTTGAAAAAGTAATCTCTAAATTGTAAGTATTTAAACAAGCATTTGCAATGCAATAGGTCTCGCATTAGGAAAGTTTGAGCTATTGGTATTGTAAATGACAATTTTTTTATTTATGTGTTGGTTTTGAAAATAGCAAAATTAATAGCTTCGTCATTTACAATGCTAATAGTTTTAACTTTCGCAAATGTGACACCTATAGCATTTGTAATGTAATATGTGTATTATTACATAAAGCGCTGAACGCACACAGGTGCCCGCGATTCATCAGGGATTTACAGAGAAGGGCGCAGGGCTGATTTATTCTACAGTTCCCAGGCGCGGCCATGTGCAACATAAGTTCATGTTCCAAATAAAGGGTCCGACATTCAGAATCTCTTGAACTGTCCCTGTGAGGGCCATTGACCAGCAGGACCAAACGAGTAATGACTGTGCCAGCCTTGATAATGGAGCCCTCTTTTTGTAACAGCGAGCTTGCATGCTGATGTAAACAAAATGCTTTACTTACTCTACACCAACTAATTGGAACTTCTTTTATCGACCTTGATCGGGTGAAAAGCAATGATGGCACAGCCAGGACTTCAACTGGTGACCTTCTATGTGCATGCAGATTTCTGCAGCAGGTGCACTGGCTCACATATCTGTCTTAGTAGCAATTGAGGCACAACCGTTAAAATAAACTGTAAACAGCTCAAGGACACCGACTCCCATTTAATCAGTACTTCAGGAACTGGCTCGGATTCTTATGAGAGCAGAGGCTTGATGGATAACACGCGGAAACCTAGGTGCTGCCCTTGTTAGTCAGGTGCACAAGCTAATTTTTAAAATACATTGTTGGTTCCGTTTTGTGAAAATCGAGCTTTTGGGCTGAAATTTACTCGGAAAGTCAGCTGAAAATCAAAAGTTCAGATATGGATCTGAGTCGAGGCAGCAGCCATCGCCATGCATCTGCTACACGAGAAACCAAATTGATAAACATGTCGCTGAGTACAAGCGCGTGCTGCATATATGGTAAGCGCTCACGTGCAAAACAAGAAGCCAACAAATGTTTCGCAGGCTGAGCCGGCGCTTCCGACACCGCAGGCTACAAACACGTTACCGGGGGTTGAAATCTGTACCGCCACAGAATCAATAACAAACTGTACCAAAGTGTCCAGTGGCGTGGCATAGCAATCAGGGACACCAGTTAGAGAAATAAAATACATGGTTCATCTGCCCTGTTGGCCTTACCTTTCGCAAAGCAGGTTGAGTTCGGCAATGCATGGAGTCCTGCTCCCTGAGGGCCTGCGTTCAACTTTACCTCAGAGGCAGCTTTCGGACGGGATCACGTGATGCTATAGTGTCGATTACATTAAATAAACAAGCACTAAGGGGTGTAAAAAATCCCATGGGAGGCAGGCGCCGCCGCGCTGCCCGCAGCGACCCGGAAGCTCTTGGCCGGCCGGCCAATCCGCTCGCGGCCGACCGGAAGTCCCGCCTCCCGAGGTCCGCGAGCTGCCGGCGCATGGAGCGCCCTGCCGTCCGGTGTAGCCCGGGTCCCCAGGAGGGGGCCGGGGAGAAGGAGTGTGGCGCCTGTTGCGGGGCTCCTCTGACCTGAGGGAGCCCCGATTTAGATGAGGAGACGCCGCGCCGTGAGGAGCCCCGCCGGAAGAGCGCAGTTGGTGAGTGGGGCCCAGGGGTGATGTAAAGTGCGTGCGTGCCTGTGTGTATGCCTGGGGGTGTGGGGGGGAGTGTGTGCGCGCGTGTGTGCATGTGTGCGCGAGGGAACGTGTGTGCGCATGCGTGACTGTGTGTGATTGAGAGAGAATGCGAGGTAGGGGATAGTGTGCCTGTATGTGTGTCGTATGCCTGCGTGTGCATGCGCGCGCCTGTGTGTGTGTGTGTGCGTGCGTGCATGCATGCAGAGGGGTGGGGGCTGCCTGTGTCTGTGTGTGAGAAAGGGCTTTGCGCATGCGCAGCTACCAGACGCTCGCTCCCGAGGTGAAATCTGACCTCGTCAAAGCGCGCGTCTGGTAGCTGTCCACATTCCTAAATACGGGCCACAAAAGGTCTGAAGCAGACACTCTCAATGCTCACGCATTGAGAGTAGGTCTGCTCGACCTAAAAATGACTGATATGGAAGGCCAAAAAATTGCACAAGTAGAGAAACCAGAATGATCATATAGCTGTCCCGATCTATCGATACCATATATAGCCCAATTAGAGGCAGATACATCATAAAATAATCCTCAAAAGTAACCAAGGATTTCCTTCCAGATACAAACAATGTCCCTTATGGTCTTAAAGCGAACTCTTTTATAATAGTTAGGACCATTAATCCCATACAAAAACATACGATTATCATTAGCTAAAGTAAGCCCATAATATGGGAGTTTATCATTTAAAATACTTTGTATACGCCCTTCCCTTGTACTCTCCACCCTATGTTTGACATCCAGGCTGAGACACCCTCAACCTTGGCATTAAATAGCCCTAGTAATCAGTTGACCCCTTTGGCCAATAGGGACCCTATCCCAAGCCTTAACCCTAACCAATTACACAACACTAGCCCTAGAACCAATAGGACAGCAGCCTGTTCTAGCCAATTACAACCCTAGTCCCAGCAGTCAGTCGGGCATGAAACCCTAAGCCCTACATCCAATAGAAAGCCTAGCCCCAGCCTTATTTCCAGCAGCCAATCATGCAGGAAACCCTAAACCTTATGTCCAAAAGAAACCCTAACCCTATCCACCAATCGGCTCACTAACCCTAAGCCCTGCATCCAATAGACTCACTGACCCAGGAACCAATCCGTGCACACAAATACTCAACCAATGATAACACTAACCCTAATTCAATAGAAACACAAGATACAGCCGCAAATCAGTGCACACATGTAGCATCCAATAGCAGCCTATATACGGTACCTGTGACCTCGGGCAATGTTTGCTGGGCAGGGGGCTGGAAACTGCTCCTCAATTTAGAATCTCGTAGGAGAAAGACAAGCTCAATCCACACTCTGTAAGGGCCCAAAAACGTTGGCCTTTAACAATACTGCTTTTCCAACACAACCCGCTCTCCTAGCCAAAAAAACAAGTGTTACAATCCCTTTCCAAACACAGTTTAAACAACTGACAGCAGATTACTGCAGTCTCCGAGCACCCTCTGTTGTGTCTGATGTATAATATCTGTTTATAAGGAGGCTTTGGAAAGGGGGTTAATCTGGTTTCACTCACTTGCTAAGGCAAAATGGGAGCTGGGGTGGATTTCTTAACACATGTGTCTGAGCACAGATCAATGGAGAAACTAGGAGGGAAAATCAGGTAGTCCCAGGTAATTTGCAAATGCAACAGATTTTGGACTGCATTGTTCACAATGCAACAGGTAAAATGAGACAGTCACGGGCAAGTAAAACTTCAAATTTTTAAACTAAACAGGCAAAAAGTGATGCAATCATGGCCAACTAACAACTTCAATTTGTAAACTGTAACACCCACAAGTAAAACAGGTGAAAATGATGCAGTCACGGTTAGAGGAAAATAGATTTTAAATTTCATGAGAGACAGCACAAAGTCTGCCTTCTTACAGCCTCCTGGTCTTTGGTTCACTGCAATCTTGGGATTGTCAAAGGAAGTACAGTTCTTAGCAAACAAAATAATTTTGAAGCCCAAGTGCAACTTATCCTGAACAATAATTAAAGAGAAAGGAGATTGTGGTTACATCTTAAAACAAGCCCTAAAGTTCAACAATTGTGGCAAGGCCATGCCTTACACACAGTCAAAGTCTGAGCATAGTGGCTTCTAAGGTCACTGGAACTTGATGCAGGGTGCTTCCTTGCATCCAGAAATTACTGACCTTATGTAGAATCACAATAATTGATTTAGTGAGGCAAATTATTTTTTATGTTTGTAATTTGTTATGTTGTAGTTTAAAAGTGCATGCTCACAGATGCTTTGAGATTTTGAGCTCTGTCCTGGGGTGAATGTATGACATTGTCTGCATTCTGTCCATCACCTGTGGTTTTTGCATTTGAGATTTTGAGCAGCACAACCAATTTAAGAATGTAGCAAATTATCCAAAAGGATTAATAATTATATTGTAGAGTCTTATGTTTTTTTTAATTGTTTTTATTACAAACAAATAAGTAGAGAATGAAGTGCACATAAGTCCAGCTGGAGCTTGTTCCATTGTTTCGCTGCAGCAACTGTAAACTCACCAATTGAAATGTTAGAGTCTTAGTAACATCCAATAGAATTTTTTTCTGAAGAATGTAATACTGGTTTTTGGGTATGTAACAGGAGTCTTGTTACATCAAATGCAGGCAAAGTCGAATTAATGACACAATGCAGTTACTAAAGATTTAAAGACTACTCTTTTTCTGATGGGTAGCCAATGAAGAAGCCTTGGTATCTGAGTAATGGGATCTTGATGCATTGCTCCTGTAAAAAGATAGGCTACTGCTTTCTGCACAGATTTAAGGCAGTAAGAATGTTTGTCAGGAAGATCTAAGTAAATAGAGTTCACGTAAACCAATTGGAATGTATAAGGGCAAGCATGTTGATCTGTGGCAATATAAGGGAGGATTTTGCTCAGATGTCTGCCTGGTAGTCATTCACGCTTTTTTTATCAATAGCGTTTTTGTTGCTCAGCAGCCCAGTTTTTGTAACATTGAACTTTAGAAAGTTTGAGTCCAGAAATGTGTGAACAAACGCAGTTGATAAAGATCTTCTAACTTCCACCTATTCAAAGATCAGCTGAGTATTAATTGCAAATATGTAAAATTGACTGAATATGTCATTTAATGAAATGCACAATGGACATAAGATGTAAAAGCATAGATCCCAGTGCCAGCCATAGGTTTTTCTTCTGAAATGAGAAGAGGAAGAAAAATGTTCTTGGACCACTTGGGGAAGATGGTCTGTATCCACTTCAGGCCGATGGCCTACATGCAGTCTGTTGAAAAGTAGTGATTGTCGTTTCAAGGTCAATTGATGGATCTAACATAACCGTGGCCCTTCACGACCACCAACCTATGAAGATCATCTAGCTCAGAAGATAGAACTATCTCTGCACTGTGACCAAGTCTAAACCTGCTTGAAGGGGACGGAGTGCGTTATTAGATTGCCCAAAATGCAATTGTGGGAAGCAAAGCTTTCCCTAATCTTCCCCAGAGAAGGTATAAAGAATATAGGGTGAAAATTGTTGTGGTCATCAGATGATAGAGTAGATTTTTTTTCATTTAGGGTTTTACTCTTACTTGTTTTCCATTCCCTTGATATTCACCTTTTTAAGGGAAAAGTTAAACAAGGAGACATGATTTTCGACATGTGCAGAACTTCGCTGTTTCATAAGTTTAGCTGAACAAATATCTAATGGTTAAGTCATAGGTTTGCTGATGTCTATAGTAGCAGTTATCTCTTTAAAGGTAATTTCTCTGTAACATGCCAGGATCTTTTTGGCCGAGGTAGAAGATGGAGAGATTCCCTGGGATTTACATTATGGTTTGATTTTTTTTTTATCTAAGATTTGATAGTCTTAATTTTTGTAATAAAAAGGTAGAGCGTTGATTTCATAAATATTGATTGAGCAGGATGAATGTTGCTGCTACGGGAGCTGTAAGTTCTCCAGTCACTTTCAACAATGTTTTGTTTTATTAGGTGCTTGTGGTATACAAGCCACATTGTAAGGTTTTTTTCATGATGTGCATCTGTGGTGTCTAGCAGTAGGGTGAAATTCAATATAGCTGTTTGGAGTCCTGACTATTTTCTTAATCACCAAAACCTTTCTGCTATCTGTGTCTAATTTGTGGGCTGCAAGTGTAGGTGTAAACAGTTACCTAGATGTGCGCCATTCCCCTGATGACCTGCGTTGGAATGTGTTGGAGGCACACCCTAATATAACCAATACCAATCTGTTATGAAGAGAACAGAGATGTATCTTTCATTTGTCCACATATCTTACAGGTCTAAATGATGACATATCATTGGGCGAGATACGTGCCTGAGAGGCACTCCACCATACCCCCAACCCCTCAGTGCCCCCACTACAATGAACCTCTTCTGACATAGCTGCTCTTTGGGCTAACACCCTTTCTTAGACCCCTTTCCATCTATGAAGAGTCAATACTGACAATGGGTCAGTACCAGTACATGGGGAGGCCTGCCCTCCACCTGATGAACACCTAGCTACTGCTATACTTTCCTACACCTACCACTCACCACATGTCAGCGGACCCACTGCAGACCAGTAACCAACCCGTAGTTGCTCTTAACGCAGTTTGGGGACTAATGATTCAGCCACCCAATTATTTATTATTTACTGTAAACTGGCAGTGAAAAGCCCCCACACTGGCACCCCCATACATTTGACACTCTTTATATGTTGTGAAGTACCGGATTAACCCACTTACTGGGTCTCGGCGGCGGTGGAACCGCCCAAGCCTTCCATACCTTTCAAACGTAGTAAAAGGAGACACAGGAGCCTTCGTCTGCAGGAGGAACCCAGATTTATTCAAATAGCCCGGGCTATGGAACAGAGTCCCAAGCTCGTCAGAAACAAGACAGAGGAGGCTGCTGCTTTACTCCGCAGCTTACAAGCCTTTTATACTTTTTCATCTCAGTCTTTTGGCTGTTAGTTCATTGTTCAATCAGGGCAGTGTTTTCAGTTGATAACCAGATCCAGACGACAGTTGTTGATGGTGACCTGGTCAAGGCTTGGTACACAAATCATTGTTCACTCGGTTTGATCAAGGCTCAGTCTTTCAGGTCATTGTTTAATCACCTTGATCAAAGCCCGGTCTTTCAGGTCATTGTTTAATCACCCTGATCAAGGCCCAGCAGTCAGACCATTGTCCAGATAACCTGATCACGGTGTCAAGAATGTTTACCGGGCTGGGAGCAGGAGATGGAAAACAAATCATTTACACAGGGTGTGAGTGTCTCATGGCTTTCTATTGAACTGCAAGAACAAGGTGGGGTGGGGGGGGGGGAGGTTGGGTGTGCGACAGTTCCTGGGCAGAAATGCAGGCTGCAAGATGGCTGTTGTCGTGTTAGTTAGATTTTCCTCAGGCATCAGCAGAAACGACCAGGTGATTCGTGTGGAAGTGTTTGACACGAGATGGCAATGGAAAAGCAATGGAGTCTCGGTACAAATTATGCCTATCAGAAGAACACTTTTCCTCAGTTGTCCTAGTGACCCTTAACCGTATATAATGGAACATTGCATCAGAAGCCACTTAGTCTATGTATTGCTCTTATCAATAACCCTCCACTTGGGATTTCACCTCTCTAGTAATTACTTTGAGATAGAAGTCCGCTCCGCTCCAATATGGTGCCGGACTTCTGCCTCGCCACAAGTCCTGTAGCAGTCTAGAATTAGGGGCCGGTCAGTTCCCCCCGCATGTGACAACTGCACTCTTTACCGTGTATGCTCTGCCTATACATCACTCCAACGGTAGCAGTGATCGGGGTAGGTTACACGCCATACGCTTTGACAACCACCGTGGGTATACACCATATCTAGCCTATTTGCTCACCGATTCCAATCTTCTGAACTCGGTGTATCAGTGTATATGTCTGTTTATGTGTTTTTAGGTGGTTTGATGCTATTTAGTGCAACAGTGCTACCAACTGTGGGGTCACACCTCACCCTGTATGGGGTAATACTCCTCGCTTTTCTCAATTTTGATGGCACCAGCCTAAAATCTGTCCCTGCACTGCACATCAGTATTTCATAACTTTTTTAAACTTGCTGTTTCACTTTTGGGTTACACTTGGGAATTGGCATCATATTTTGTCAGTTTGGCTCACCATTTGACGTATATTTCAAAAGGAGCCCGAGGGAAAACAACGGCAGGGTTGCCCTTCACTCAAACAACATCAGTACACAAAAACCCTGTCTCTTTAGGCGGCCTAAGTCTTTCTGTTCAAGAGCGGAGAATATCTTGCATCCAATTCTTCCGCTACACTACCCTTTTTTATCTAAATTCGAGGGTATGAACGAGTGTCGCCCTTAATTTAAAACCTCTTTCAATTCTCAAATGGCAATGAAAAAAAGAAACATACAAACACAAGTCCTAATGTCTGTGCACCAAATCACCAGTACATTGAAAAATGTGTGAAGAACGAAATGACACCTCACGGGCACACCACCATCGGGGTAACTGTTAGGTACTCACCAGGTTAGGCCCCTTTTCTCATCATCAGCAATCATTTTGTCCCAGAAAAGTAACAAAAAGAAGAAAAGGGATGTGTCCAAAAACAAAATTTGGAGGTGAATAAGTGCAAAGTAGTGAGTAACAGCCTCACTCACTAATGACAGAAAGTGATTAAAATCGACACGCACACCTCTCTCAAACCTTTATTCTTAAATCCTAGATGTGCTCTGTCGAATTAAAAGGGGGAAGGTAGCTAATTTTGCATACCCAAATCCACTGCCAACATGTTTCTTTGCCTGTGAACTTGCGGTAAATTCTTCAGGGCTAGACTCTGTCACAGCACCTCTGCTGGACACTTGCTTCTTTTTACACTGCCAAATAGAGAATAAAGGGAAAGGAAAACACACCATTTGACGTACCTACTAATTACATGTACCTTCATGTTGCATTGGCCTCAGCATGTAGATTGATTTCTGCACTTCATGCGAACGTATATGCGTTGACTCAAAGCTGACGCTTGCTTTCCTCTTCTGTTCCCTTCAGGTCGGTTCCTATACTGATTGTCTAAAGCAGTGGTTCCCATACTTTTTTGACCTGTGGCTCCCCTGACCTAATCGGCAGTTGGCCGTGGCTCCCCACCATTTTCTTTTACTGGTGGGTGGGTGGGCGGGTGGTGTGTACCTCCTGTTATCTTCCTTAAAGTATTTGGGACGCAATGAAGGTATTATATTGGTTGGAATGCTTGAATTATTAATCTCATTCACTGGCTGTATCCCAATTCATCGTTTTTTGTCCCCAACAGAGTACCTGGTCCCAAACCATTATTTATTCCAGCTGCTGCTTTCAGTACCTTTTGGTACTGAGACCCGCTCTGAGAAAATGGAACACTGAGTTTGGTCTGTCGTAATCAGTATCCCCAGCCTTATTTTTACACTAAAAAGGTCTGTCCTTCCATCTGTGTGCCCATTTATATCCAAACATATTCAACCATTTGCACACCTATCCACCATATATCCTTCCGTCCATCATTTCACTCATCCATCCCTCCATCCACCCTTTCACTCATCCATCCATTATTCATCTACCCACCCTTTCACCCCATCCATCTGTACAATCATCCATGCATCCACTTTTCCACCCAGCCATCCATTCACTTACTCATCCATCCACCCATTCACTTACTCATCCATTCACCCAGTCATTTATCCTTCCACCCATTCACCCTTTCAGTCATTCATCCTCCCTTTCTCTCTACATCCCCCTTTCACTTATCCATCCATCTACCCACCCATTTACTCATCCATTCATGAATCCATCCATTGATCCTATTACTCATCCATTCTTTCACTCATCCAACCATCCGTTCACTCATCCAGCCATCCGTTCTCTCATCCATCCACCCTTTCACTTCACTTATCTATCCATCCTTTTGTCCATCTACCCCCTTTCACTAACTCATCAATCCTTACATCCACCCTTTCACTCATCCATCCATTCACCATTTCACTTATCAATTCATCCATCCACCCATTCACTTGCCCATCATCTACCCTTTCATTCATCCACCCATCCATCCTTTCACACACCCATCCACCAATTCACTCGCCCATCAGCTGCCCTTTCACTCATCCATCCATCCTTTCACACACCCATCCACACTTTTACCCATCCATCTGCCCTTCCACCCATACATCTACCCTTCCACCCATACATCCATCTATGTACCTTTTCTCTCATCCATACTTCCATTCATTCACTCATCCGTCCATCCTTTCTTTCATTATCTATCCATTCCCCCTTTCATTCATGCATTCATCCTTTCAGTAATCCATCCAGCCATTCAGACATTCCTTCACTTATTTACTCACCCACCTTTTCACATTATGAGCTGAGCCTTTGTTTGCAGAGTGGCAGGCAGAAGAGTCCCATCAAGAATGAACTAAAGCAAGGGGTGGGCTGGTGGAGAGTTCACTATGCCCCTGCACATAGGCAGACTGAAAACGTAGAAGTCATGCATGATGCACAGTGCCAGGATGTGAGGTTACTGTAACATGGTGTTGTTTGCAGGGCTTTAAGCGGTGTAAAAAAACTGGGGGGTCTCTTCAAAGAGGGTGTTTGAGGTAATTAAGAGCGCAGCTTAAAAAACCTAGGCTAAAAATATGAACTTAGCATAGTGTTCTGCCTCACTGGTATTATGTTGTCTCTGTCATTGCATCCAGATATATAATACAGCAAGTATCATTACGCCCCAACAAGCCAGGACTATTGGCTTTGTCAATGGTTGCTAGTTACTTAAAAAAAAAAAAGGAGCAACCATGGCTTTGTAGAATACAATATTGAAAATACTTCAGTTCTAAAATGACAGGACAGTGAGAGAACGATAACCTGTTATTTTAAACTTATTTTACAGGCTTCTTTGAATGAAGTGTTTTCTAACGTTGACGTTTACTTTTTATCGGACAGAATGCCCTTCTGTACTCTGAGGCAGGAGGAGGCCGCCACATGGTGTCACACCACCAGACTGCCCCATTGACATTCAGTAAGTGGCAATCAGCGGCATACTGAATGACAATGGACGGGAGGGGCTGCTCTCGTGCTCCTGGAGGAGTGCGAGTCGCCTCCAGCAGCAGAGGTGAGGCCTCTCACAGGGAGCATCGCTGCTCCCTGTGATGGCCAAATTTACAGATAAAAGGCCCGTGGAATTTACGGCCGGTTGGTCACCCTAGTGTGCGCGGCGCCCCTGGTACCTCATTACGGCGCACTGGGGCGCCGCGGCGCACAGTTTGGGAACCACAGGTCTAAAGGTATACTCTGTGCCATTTACAGCTGGGGTAAGGTACGGCTTTAGAGAACACCTGTACTTCTAGCTTTCACATTTTCAAGGTCCTACAGAATTGCCACGATCACTTCTGACACACTAATGGCAAGAAACATGTTGACCTACACTTAATTTTAGAGCCAACATGGACCATTATATCCACCTTTGACCACCACCTGTTTTTATCATAACAGAGTGATCAAACATTAAAATCAATCTTTTGGATTACCTCTAGTTATTTTAAATTCACCACACATCAGTCTACTCACTAACAACACTTCAGCAGCATCAAGAGAACTCTGGCAATTAGCCCCCTGCGGTGCCCATTGGTCATTGCAGCGCCAGCTCAATGAGCAGCTGCTTGATGATGAAGCATGACACCCCTTGTGATGTGTGAGGGCCTTTGCTCCTGATGGATCAGATCCCCTGACTTGATACATCAGGTACCTCTCCTTTAGGAACTGCCTACCTCTACACGACCCTACATGTCTGGGGGTATGTATGCTGGACCTTCATTCGCCCCTCATCTCTGTTTTTGTATACTTACTGGTCCTGATAGTAGCCTTGCCTGGAGCCTTGCGCTCTGGAGGGAGTTTGGGAAGTACCACGGCTGTCCGAACGACCCCTACCATAGCCAGTCTCCTCAAAAACCTGGGTGAGAAAAACCTGTTTGATGGACAACTGGCCAATGAGGTAAAGGTGTTAACGAACTTGTCCAGTGGTTTAATAAAGATTTCTCCAAGAAGGCCCCCGTGAGCCACTGCCTCTAAGGTTGCCAGATTCCTAAGCTTTGAGGTGTACCTTGATCAATAAGGAGCACCGCCGTTCCTTGGACAGCTTGCAATTGGCGTTACTTAGAAATATATATTCTCCCGCTGCACCAATCCCAAGAGTACCTCAAATGAGATCAGGGCACCCGAAGACTTGGCATCCCCCACCATGTCCAGGATTTTTGTTAAAGGGCCAATGGCATCCAGCAGCTTGTGCTGACATGCCGTCCAGCACCAGTCTATACCCTTCTTGGGATCCTTAATGAATTTGGCCAGAAATGTGGCCATCCTGGCGTCAATGTCTGGGGTCGAGGTAACTTTGCAGTCCAAAGTCAGCTGTCGGTATTTCGCCCTTAGATGGCTATGTCCCTCTTTTTCTAGTGACTTGCGGAGGCAGTTCACTAAATAATGTGCTACTTTCTCGTCAGGGACACACTCCATAGACCAGGGTGGAGGATGTCATCGGGGTCCTGCATGTCGGGCCCTGCAACTGCAGAGTAGGGCACAGTGGGGGAGAGGGGGTGTATATGGCACAGTCTTGAAGACCCAAATTTATCATCTGAGTGTTAATCGTCATCTTGAGGATAAGGTGAGAGGGAAGGTTGGGACTCCAGCATCCCCGCTGGGTCTGAAGGGGGCAGGGCAGGGAGATATTGAGTCATGAAGGCTTGTTTTAGGCTTGCAAATTCATCCTGGTCCACGCCATCCTCGCGGGCGTTTTGCTGATACAGCATTTGAGACCTGCGGAGCTGGGAGAAGCTGTGGAAGTCCGGAGGTTTCCTGCATTGCTTGGGGTTTTCAGGCCCATTTCCACACAGTTAGTTGCGCAAGGCACTGTTCTAAATGACCCGAGACACTCAACCGCCCTATAGATGGAGGCGTCCACTACCTCATAAAACTAATCATCCCAGGGCAGGTAAGAGGAGGGATCCTCCTCCTCCATTTATTTATTTATTATGTTTCTAAAGCGCACTGTCACCTAGCAGGCATCCTGGCGCTGGCAATTCAGAGTAACAACAAAAGTATTGGGTCCCACTGTAGACAACCACCTAAGTCTTCGGAAACGACCATGTTTTTAATCTCCTTCTGAAAGGGAGGAGGTCACTGACTTGTCTAAACTCCAGAGGCAGTGCGTTCCAGAGTTAAGCAGCTGTAACCCCAAAGGATCTGCCACCTGATCTGACTTTCCTGAATCTAGGTATCTTGATGAGCTTCGCCCATGACGAGCGCAGAGTTCTCCTAGGGACATTCCATTCGAATTTTCCATGTGCACGTTATTGGAGGTTTCCATGAGGGAAATTAAGTGCCAGATAGAGAATGTGTAGGGCATAGTGCATCACTAAGGCCGGTAGAAGCAGGCAGGGCACTGCATGAATGCTTACTTTACCATGCTCTAATAACCATGAAGGGTGCTACACAGCACTCACAAAACCAATGTGGACAGTCGGAGGGCTGCAGATTAGGGACTGGGGGACCAGTTAAGGCTTTTTTATGTGGGCAGGGCCACACTATTAATGGGCAGAGCCCGGGAACACTCACCCCTTGTTGTGAAAGTATATATAGATAATATTACAGCCTGGGAGCGTGTGACCCCCTGCGGAGGCCTGCTTTGCCACACATAAAACGCAGACCCTGACGGGTGGTCTGGTGCACACAATACCGATCCTGAACAGGGCGTCAAACATAGATCATAAAAGAAGGCAGTACAGACCCCACCAGCAATGGGGTGTCACATTCCAGCCTCCAGGACGATCGGCTACCTGACGCCCGATTCTGGTCCAACTGAGGAGAAACTGACTAAGTCGAGCCACACACAGAAGCGCGCAACCTAGCGGGCGGAGGACCGCAGAGCGGCGCTGCACTGAAAAGGCAGCATCGGAGGAGCGCAAAATGCGTTCATGTGGCCATAGACAAATGACAAGTGCAGAAGCGCTCAAACTCATCAAATGCAGCAAGGAACAATTCTCGTACCTCAACACAGACATTAAGGTAAAGACCGGGTATATCTGGACTGCGATCAGCGAAGAAAGAGGAGGTCACGAGATGAATGATAGACTACCTTGGGGGACATGACAAGCCTGGTTGGACAGAGTCTGAGACTGTAGTTACTTGATTGGTTATTGCTGTTTGAACCATTCCCAGAGCCTCTAGGGACTGGTAGTTTATCACTTCTTTGGAATTGGAAGTAAATAAAATGGGTGCTTTAATAAAAGCGGAGGAAGTTAAAGTATAATCCTCGCCTCCGGTCCGGACATAGAATTGTATCAAGTAGGTTTGTCATATTCGGATTTCAATTTCTTAAATCTGTTATAATGTCACAAGCCTGCACTGATGTTGGGGGTGGGGAAAGGGGTTTAGAGAGAAAGAGGGGGCTATGTTACTAGCCTTTTATGGACAGGAGGATCTCCACCTTCTCTGCATTACAGTATATTTTCTGAGCTTTTAACGTAAAGTCAAATACCCAATTAGTCTGACTAAGCTAAAAGGATTGGCTGATTGGCACTACAATTCATAAGAGCTATAGAAAAAATAGCATCAAGGAGATATAGTGTGTGATGTGTGGGCTGTTTATTGATGTGAGAATTAGCACTTCAAAGTCTTTAAGGAAGCCAGAAGCATGACCATCCAGCTGTTCTAGCAAATGAACAAAGTCGCCAGGAATAATGGAATGTTCATTATTCAAGGCACAATTTCCTGTATCCTCAATTAGAGCAGCGGAATCTTCGCTTCTGGTTTGAGGAGGGCGTTATATAAGTAGGTTTAATATTATTGAACCATGATTACACACATGCCAGTAGGTTGCCTAGGAAATGTTTCTCACAAGACATCTGTTTTTTAATGCCAGATAGTTTTTTCGAGAACTGTTTTTCGCCACCGCTGATTTTCCCGAGGCTGCTGAGCCTAATACTGGAATACCTGGCGGTAGTAGTTAATCTCATAATGGAGTTGTCGTACAACCAAGATTTCGTATGGCAGCATGGATGTAAACCATGTGCCTCACAAGGATCTGCTAATTCAATGCAGTAGCAGCTGAACTTATATTACGTAACGTATCTTTAATAATTAAATTAGAAGTAGCTTTAGCTTTTTAAGACCATTAAGAAAGGACCTTGTTGAGAGCAACAATATAGTATAGATTCTTTCTTTGGTGTAGTTTTAGCAATGTCATGTAGTTCATAGTAAGGTGACAGTGACGTAAGGAGCTAACTCTCTTGATACGAAAGGTTGGATGTTGTGGCTATGGCATCTGTAACCTGTGGGAGGGGGAAACCCTGTTCTTGACACTGGGTGATTGTTTCTGCAGCGAAGTTGGTTGCCTATAATGTTGTGGCAGCATTGATGGCACCTTGGGGTGCAAATGGGTGAAGACGGTCTCCCAAAGAAAGTTCTTACCAAAGGGAGGCAGGAAAGAGATGGTGCCTAGAACTTTCTCTTTGCAAAAGTTACGCTAGGCCCTAAAGACATTAAATACCTGTTGCAGCATTCTAGGTGCACACAGTGGCCTCTGTTTATGCCTCTGTGTAGGCCCAGAAGCGCAGCACATGAAAACACTGAACCACCCACAAGGCAGGCCGAATTGCCCTCTCCCGAATAGCCAGAGTAATAGAGGTAGACAAGCATTGAAAATGCAATAGGTCTCGCCTTTGATTAAGTTAAAGCCATTTGCTTTGCTAATGGTATTGTATAGCAAAGCAAATGGCTTTAACTTAATAAAAGGCGAGACCTTTTGCATTTTCAATGCTTGTTTCATAGGGATAGAATGCAGCACAGCACTATTTTGACAAAACTTTCAGACATGATGCACAGCAGCCGCACTATTGTACAAAATGACTAAGACATTGACATAGTTAATAACTCTTGCATAGGCGAGAATATTGGCATTGATAGTGCTTGTTCTCTTTCGTTCTGGCTCCAAGTCAATGGTAAAAAATAGGTCCTGGTCTCCAAACAGAGAGGCGATGCCCTCCACGTTTTCGCTCCTGCAAAAATTAAGAAGTGTGCTGCGGTGGCCCACAGCCACCTCCGTCGGGAGTGCTAGTGCCTGCTCCACAGCCCTCTAGTGGAGTTGTCACTACCTGCTTCAAGGGCGAGTACTCACCTTGCAGTGCTGATGGTAGCACGCGGGAGGAACCACAGCCAGAGTAAATGTTGACTTAAGCTCTGTGCGCTCCACTCTGTTTGTGTCTGGTCTACAAAGTAGAGCTATTAACAGTCCTAAAACCAGTGGTCGGTGACTGCGGCTGGTCAGTTGAGGACTACAGACTGTGCGCGATAATATGGCCAGTTAGATGTGAGTTACATGGTAGTGTAGGAATCGTGTGACGTAGCCACTGGGGTGGAGGTGACTCTGTGTCGCAATAATGTTGTGAGACTATAATTCAAATGCCTCCTTTGCAAATGTGCAAAATTAATTAGACTGAAACCAACAACAAAGATACTAAAACGCAACACACTGGAGTGATTCTGGAAAGGAGATGCCTCCAGAGGTGTCAACCTATGTAGGTAATGCCGTGACTACCTTATATCTGACCATCTGCACCCCGCCTCCTGTTTACAGAGGGCGCGTTTGTCACATGGGTGAACCCATAAGGCTTTCGTGCCAAGTTTTGTGACGTGTTCCACTGTGAGGCCTTCTATGGCGTGAGACGCAAAACCCTAGAGAAAGGGTGCGTGCCTCGAAACGCTGACCTGGGAGCTTTACTCTGCTCTATATTTTTTCACTCTCTTTGTTCTAAAACAGCAATACCTCTTTCTGATTAATCTGGTGAGGGCTCTGTGCTGGATAGGATTTCTTTCTCTTTTCACCCTGTCTTAAAGAAGATGCGTTGCCAAGTCCCTTGTTTCTTTAGTGTCTGCTTTGACCATTAATTTCGGGCCGCCTTGAATGTGCTGGCCGGAAGCATGTGTTTTATTGGAATACAGGTAGGTGGCATCCTGGGAGAGGAAACATAACCCCTGACCCCGTGTGGTGTTTGTAGGCATGTCTATGCTGCAAGTCCAGGTATGCGGGCCATCCCCATATGCCTTTCGGTCAGGCACGGCAGAGTGACTCTTCCTGCGGTGAGAAGAGGGTGCCAGAGGGACAGGAGCAGTCTGGCTGTGGGTAGAGGGGTGCAACAAAGAAACAGTGTCCTGAGAGGTAAGGATCTGTAGACAATTAAAACATGCATGCACATAGCATTACTTGTAAAGAAAGAAGGAAAATATTCGTTGGTATGACAAAAGACAGTTAATCATCTTTATATTGTAACATTAGTTTCATGGTCGGATGTTATACAGTTAAAGACAGCACTGCATAAATTCAATTGGTGACAACCATATAAAACTTGGTGCATAAAAGTGTACAAAGTGCAAGTGGCGACGCAACTGAGGGTGAACAGCGTGGACGGCGCACTGTGAATAAGGTGCAGATAATTTACAGTGAGTGGCTCAAAAGCGCATGTGACAACGTGATATCACAATAGGTAAAAGTTCTTTCAATTAGATGCAGAGCCACAAAGGAGGAGTGCGCCTGTTATTCAGGCTGTTAGGTCGACGGCGTTTCGATCCTTGTAAATTCGGATCGTCATCGGAGCTTCAGCTGCCGGACACGCCGATTCAGTCAGCGTTCGTGCTTGAACATGGCTTAACCAAGACAGCCGAGCAAGGCACAGATCAGCCAAGTGCCCACCTGCAGTCCGCAAACGAACCATGATTTGATCTGCATAAGTTGCTACAGACTGCACTTCCCCTTCGTGGATAATTGCTAGATAGATGATTCATGCTATCCGGAACCTATTACAGCACGCCCCAACTCAGACAACCTAGTCCTGATGACGATCCGAATTTACAAGGATCGAAACGCCGTCGACCTAACAGCCTGAATAACAGGTGCACTCCTCCTTTGTGGCTCTACATCTAATTGAAAGAACTTTTACCTATTGTGATATCACGTTGTCACATGCGCTTTTGAGCCACTCACTGTAAATTATCTGCACCTTATTCACAGTGCGCCGTCCACGCTGTTCACCCTCAGTTGCGTCGCCACTTGCACTTTGTACACTTTTATGCACCAAGTTTTATATGGTTGTCACCAATTGAATTTATGCAGTGCTGTCTTTAACTGTATAACATCCGACCATGAAACTAATGTTACAATATAAAGATGATTAACTATCTTT
The DNA here is from genome assembly GCF_964263255.1 of Lissotriton vulgaris. NCBI lineage: Eukaryota > Metazoa > Chordata > Amphibia > Caudata > Salamandridae > Lissotriton > Lissotriton vulgaris. The sequence goes on from NC_141685.1 coordinate 1,946,280,201, forward strand.
TGTCATACCAACGAATATTTTCTTTCTTTCTTTACAAGTAATGCTATGTGCATGCATGTTTTAATTGTCTACAAATCCTTACCTCTCAGGACACTGTTTCTTTGTTGCACCTTACCTACCCAGTCCTGAATTGGTATATGGGTTACACTCCTGTGAATTTTACAAAAAAAATGGGGGTAGAGGGGGGCACCAAAGGGGCAGCATACTTTTACTGTGGGTTGAGAGGGGAATCACGGGTGTAGGCAAACTGCTGCTCTGGAGATAAGAGGGTGTCAGAGAAGACGCCGCACGCGGGATCAGGGAAGAGATGGGTCCCTGTGGACTGAGGGCACTCCTGTGGCGTCCAGAGGAGGCAACCACAGGGGAGGGGCCACTTGTGGTCTGGGTAGAGGGGCGATCCAAAGAGTTAGTTGAATTATTGTTAAAGTCAGGACGGACAAGGGCGCTGGAGCGCTGGGTAGAGGGAAGCACCAGAGGGGCAGTGGCATGCTGGTTTCGAAGAGAAGGGGAGGGGGTACTCTGGGTAGAGGGAGGAAACAGAGGGGCTGGTGCACTCTGGACAGAAGGGGCAAGAACGTGGGCAGAGGCACTCTGGCTTTGGGGAGAAGGGGTAGGAGGAACCAAAGAGGCGGGGCGCTCTGGATAGATGGGGCAAGATTAACCAGAGGGTGAACGGGACTCTGGCTTTGTGGAGGAGAGGCAGGAGTACCCTGGGTCAAGTGAGGACCCGGAGGGGCTGGTGCGCCCTGGGTCAAGAGAGTAACCGGAGGGGGATGGGCACTTCTGCTCCGTGTACGTTGGAGGCTGCCAAGCGCTGTAGCACTCTTCCTCCGTGTATGTGGGGGGCTGCCAAGCGCTGTAGCACTCTTCCTCCGCCTTGGTGTACGTGGGGGCTGCCAAGCGCTGTAGCACTCTTCCTCCACCTCCCCCTAGCAGGAGTAACGGAGGAGGGAGCACTCGCACTCCGGTGAGTTGGGACCACCAGAGGAGCAGCGGGACCCGGTGTGGGGGCCACAGGGGCACTCGCGCTGTCCTCTGCCTGCAGTGCTGCACGGATCCAGTTGCTGCCGCCTCTTTCAGTGGAGTCGGAGCCTAAGCGGGGCCCGCAGGCCGCTCGACTCTGATGACTCGGTATCAGGCTCTGCTGTGACTCATGGACCATCCGCATAATATAAAGCCACACTCCTAAGATACGAGCCGCGGCCTTACACTCACATCAATGCCTGCTTAACCAAGTGTCGGACTGCAGACAGATGGCTCTTACTTCAGGGGAAGAGAGGTGGGCTCCATACTGCAAAATTGAGGGAGGGACACACACCTTACTGCACACCAGTGCTACCTGGAAAGAAGCATGTCCCAAAAACGTTAAAAAAAAGAGGATCACGCCAGAGCTTATCTTTATGGGGCCATGTGTTTGAAATACATGTCCCCATAAAGATAAGAATCCTTTTGCGACGCGAGTAAGTCAAGTGAGCCAGTCCAAGTGGGACGGCTCAAAAAGAGTACGTCATACAGTGCTCTTTCCCAATGGCTGGCCACCGTTTAGCATGAACGGTGACGCCAGCCAATGGGAAAGAGAGGCAGGGCTTAAAGCCTTCTAGTGAATCTCCCTCAATCTCACTAGATCTCGCCAGCGAGACTGCACATGCACAACCATTGCAGGCTTCGACCTAAAAAACCCAATGCAACTTTATTGAAACTATATCCTACCGCCCAAAAAAGAGGTCGGTTGAATCTACAGTTGTCTCCCTAATTAAATTGTTACCAATCGAGAGGCAAGAACGAGGTTGTGCCTAGAATATGTTATTTACAGAAGTTACCGAATAAGTTTAGGATCGTTCTTTCTGTGATCCCTTCACACACCCTCTGTGGTTGGGAAGGTGTTATTTGAAAGTCCCGTGAATCAGTATGCTAATTTTTTCCACCAGTAATTGATCCATAGATTATGCCTATACAATTAGTTTTTAATAATTGTTTTTAATATTCATTGCCTAGTCCTACTATGGTCGATAATCACGACTAATCTACCAGCTAAAATTCAAATGAACAAACAATGAACCCTTCTTAGTACATCTTGCACATTTCTGTGACGTAAATAACAAAATACTGGGTAGTTTTGTACAATACCTTCTTAAGTTTAGTTATTGAGTCGTTTTTGTTATGCATTTTTATAGCGCACAGCTGCACAATGTTGGTGTTAGTGCGCTCTACAGGGAAGAACTAGAGAGATGATGTCTGTTTACAAAGAAACAAAGAAAAATAGTTGAGAAACATGTCCACTAGAAAGGTGTGAACAGGTGACTCGGTAGTCACGAACCGCCATGTTTGGTGCCGTTCCATACAGCGGTGTGTTTGCTGTAGGAGACATAGCTACCTTTACCAAAACCAAGGTCTGGTGGCTTGAGTGATGTTGCACAAAAGAAATAGCTTTTAATTTTTCTTATCTGTATTTGGATTTGAGATACGTTTTCCAACATAAATGTAAATGAATCTGTGAAAATTAAAGTTGTGGCGCTGCCCAGTGTTAATATAAACCTGCTAATGGTGAGATGTGTTAAATGATGCAGCTCCAACCTTATTATCGTCCCACGTCAAAGGGACAAGAATGTTGCATCAGTGACGACTTTTGTTCCACGTGTTCATAGTAAATAACATGTTAGTGCGTGGTTTGCGGTCTCACACTGCTTGAATGTGGATCGCAGATGTGTGATCGCATTTGTTTGTGTCAGACGTTGTCTTTTCTGGGCCACACACGTGGAAGTTCTGGAAGCGAGATTACATTTGGAAGAGATTTCCGTTGCATTCTCAGCCGCTCAGCCCCCCACCCCTCCCTTGGGAACTGTCCCATGAAAACTCTGTGACCACCAAATGGGACCGAGAAGAGGCCTGCCATTGTTCTGGCCTGCAGAAAAGCGGCTGCAACGCCCTCTCCAGCTCACATTTCCCCAAGAATACTTTTCCACATGGATCGTTTACTTTAATAATTATTACTGCATGTGAAAATAAATGATTACGCCCATATTGCAGATTCTCTTTTGGGTCTTGCACCTTACAAGGGGATTGGTATCTTCTTTTGGGAGTAACTATTATATTTTGTTTTAGTTCACATTCTAGCAGGTGAGAGAATAGCCCCAAAGTAAGCATTCCACCAGCAAGCGCTTCAATATGGGTTACACCAGGAGGTAGTGAAACATCCTTTGGCGAGCTTCAGCGACCTGGTGCTCATAGTGAGTGCCGTCTTGTCCAAGCCACAGCTATTGAGGGCTGATATTCAAAAGATCAAGTAACGTAAGAGAGGGAGTTAATTTTGGAAAGGGAGCTAGGCCTGGGTTAAATAATGCACCCCTTCTGGTATGGTCCAGTGGAAACAGAGTGGCTGAAACACCATCAGAGTCTCAAATTGAAGCAGTGCCCCATGTATGCATCAGATATGCCTCCGTTATTATTCTTGGGACCAATTCACATAATTATTAGAAAACCATGGTTTGACAAGAAAAGGGAACTCTGTAAGAAGTCTTACCAAAGGCAGAATCTGTACCATACCAATATGCTATAATCTGATTTGAAGGAAGAAAAAAAACACTTTCCAACTTTGACAAATGTCTGGTCCAGAAAATTGAACCATATTTTTGAAATCAGTATCCTCATTTTAAAAAGGGGATTTTCAGCGGTTCTGCTAAGCTGGCATCAGAGAGATTTTTGAAAGAAGAGAATTATTTTCGAATCTCACACAATTGGTCCTCTGCTTCTTGTACTGTATTTTAATTTTAGTTGTAGAATCCTCTAGAAAGCTGCCAACCATTACTCAAGATTTGCTTTTGCGCAAATGCTGTGTGCTCTTTGGCTGAGCCGGCTGGTTTGTCCTTCACGCAGCAACAAGTAGTGCCATAACTTTGTGTTCTTTGGAGCTACATGTAGGGAGCTTTGTACAACTAGGAAGGGATATCATTGTTACTTGTTTAAATCAATTGATGGGAGTGTTTAATAAGGATGCCTGGTTTTATGGTACTTATTTTTATGACCTTTTCATTCGAATCTATGCAATATTTATTTTTCTCATGAGGACTTATGTAACCTTAAGACAATTGAGAGCAATTAGTATATTTCTACCTTTATTTAACTAATAAATGTAGGTTCACACATTGATGTCTGTAGATTTTTTGTGTGTTTGGTAACTAAATTTAACCCCTTCCATGCTGGTGACGAACCCCAGCCGTCATGCACTACGGTGCTCGTGTGCTGATGACGGCTGGGGTTCGTCATGGCCCGCCCCTGTTCGTTTGTTTACCGCATGGGGGCGGAAACGGGCCAGCAGGGAAGGGGTTAATAAAGCCATATTCTCACCTGAAAAGCTCTAGGTCCAAGTCGCACAGTTTTCTCAGTAGTCTGTATAAGGTCAAAAGCAGCCAAAAAAGTCCAGGTAAACTACATATAGTGGTATCTTTTTGGCAGTGCTGTATTTGTGTTTGGTGTGAAGCAAGGTGTATATTTGTACAGTTGTTGACAGACCTTCCCTAGGGTCGTCACATTTGGATTTAAGATGTCCTCCTTTAGAATTCAGACTTCCATCCCCCAAAGTAGCAAATTGGAAAAGATTTTACAATGCCTATTCAGCTAATTAGACTATAGAATTTAGGGTCGATTTGGGACCCTTTTTGTACAGAGGAATAATTCAACTTTTCCACAGCATTGAGGTTATACGTTTCACATAGATCTCTCAGTAAATGTTGCTGTTAAAATATTTTGGCACTTGACCAGGTATTGCTTGAAAACCTCCATGGTATGTTTTGGACTGGGACTTTCTTCTTTGCTAGGTCCTTCATTGCGAAGATCCGATTTCCTTCCTTGAATAGAACTTCGTAAAAGTCTTTACTAGAGCAACTTTTTTCTGTTTTGGTAGATTTGGGAGGCATCCTGTACTCTCGATTTTATGGTGAATTCCTTTATTAGTGGAGAAGTGTTTCGGCACTAGTGATAATAGGGAGGTCAAATGTGCCCGGTAACCAGATACCCAATTTCCGTGGGTACCTATATATGTTTGAGGAAAGGTCTGGGCTCGTGTGACATTTTGCCATGTGTCAATATTTGATTCCAAGGCCTGCTTCCATTTTACCATGACTGACGATTTTCCAGGTGTACTGTGTAGGCCTTGTGTTTTGTTAGTTTTGTGGGATATGTTCCCTTTGCCATTTAGAGCTTCGGAGTTGTGGTCACTTTCAACTTTCCATAAATGCCTAGAAAATTGAAATCTGGAGCAGTCCTCAAATCTGAGAAGGATGTAGTCCATAACAGACTGCGCTCCGTGGGCATTATACATTGGAATCCGAGACTTGTGTCTTCAACTTATGACACTAATAAAACATTTTAGTTTCAGTGGAATTAGAGTGTGTAAATATGACCCATTACTACATTTAAGTACTAATGTGTAAAATCATTTCAAAATATAAAATTGTTGTAATTTCTAATAACTCTCATTAGTACATGTATGAAGATAAATCAATAGAAGTTTTAAAGCAATTGACATTATTATAAACGTGTAGCACTATTTCTCTTGTTCTGTGGTGGTGCACACTTTTATCATGAGCAAAGATAGAGTTGAAATCAAAACTCTTCAATAACATTCACAGCTTTATCTAATTAGCAATTAGTTTTCATTACTTCTTTACATACATTATTATTCAAAGGAAAACGGTTAATGAAGTCTCTATAACACGTAAGTCATCACATTTACATTTCTATTTCACGTTAAACGAACACACCATTGCAATTTAGTAAAACATGTGTTACACAAACAAACCTTTTCATCTAGTCTACACTCTTCTGCATGCTTTTACAATGCAGTAACTAAGTATTTGTTATGATCGGTTTCTCTGGGCTGCAGTTGTGCATGTTTGTAATTTTTTCTCTCAAAGGTGTCTAAATCAGTTTTATGTGCCAACTAAGGGATTCAGCAGTCAACTACTTTATCATCTGTGACACTTCATCCCCTCAATTTCTCTTTTCCTATTGTATTTTCTCAACTCCCACTTCTACCTTATTCTTTATGTTTTAAAAGTACCTGTAATTGTGCAGCAAGCTTGTAACATGCAGCAAAATATTGGTCTGCTTAGATATATACCATTAGTTTTGTGATGCTGGTTAATCTTTTTATATCTCTGTTTCACTAAAATTGTTTCAAAGCATTCTACTTTTTTTTTTTTTATAAAACTTCGAAATAAAAAAAACTGTGAAGGAAAGGACAGAGAGAAGTACTGCACTTAAGGTGACCTATTGAAAAAACAAATCTCTCAAACTGTCCGGCTCACATTTCCTTCAAAAACACATTTCCACGTGTCAATTATATTCTTCATTAGTTTTCTGACTGTGGAAACATGATTGCTGGCAGTGTTACTGATGCTCCTTGGTACCGACAATATTGTTTCAGTTAGCAAGAAGCCTTCCTGGCGTTAATGACTCTGAACTCTGATAATGTCCAGGCATGGCTAAGTGCTGCTCAGTGAGGCCAGAGCAACAGTGCCTTGGATGACTTAATTGTTTTCTATGTAATAAACCACAAAACCTCTTCAGCACACCATTTGTCATGGCGCCACTTGTTACGAATTGCAATCTTTGAAAATTACACCATTATGTCACAACTTTTGGTCAGTCTTTGGGCTAGTTTTTTGCTTGCACCCACATAGACCACCACACACATCACACGTACACACATATCACATAAAAGACAATGCTTTAACCTTATAAAAAAAATTTTGGATTGTAAATCTTAACTCAGTAAAGTAGCTTTGCTAGTGTTATATATTTTATCAAAAAAAAGCTAAAAGGAAGGCTATAGTTCATGTCCGATTTAGCAAAGTTCATTCTAGACAATTCCCAAATTCTATATTTGAATAAGTCGCTGTCAAGTCATCTCTATATATTTTTTTTATGTAAGCATTCATTTTTTCTCACATAATGCTCCCATTCGGTCCACAGACATTGGAATCCGATTTTATTTTATTGTAAGGACTGGTAGGCGGTTTACAATCAACCATAAGTGACGTAAAAAATGTGAGACATCAAGGAAAGTGGTTTAATGATTTGGACTTCGGTTGCAAATTTTAAGCATGTGAAAAATGATGTATCGCCGTTTTATGTTTGTAGGAGAAGCATATATGAGACAGAACAAGGTTTCAGAAGCAGAGCACTGGTATGTGGAATCCCTACGATCAAAACCAGATCATATCCCTGCGCATCTCACTTACGGGAAACTTCTGACTTTAACGGTGAGTTAACCAGACATCCTGCACCAGAAATTGATAATTTGCTGTGAAATTACATGGAAAAACAGTGGTGTTAGTCTGTGCTTAATTTGTAAAATAGTGAGTGCCAGTGCCCAAAGCGCTGCTCAGGCCATGCGGTCTGCACTATTTTATATCTATGCATAGAATACTTAATATTTCATCCCCTGCCAGACACTCCCTGCCCCTTTATCATACTCTTCTAGGTTCCTGCTTTCTCCCTTGGTGACGGTTTTTCCATCTTGCCCTTCCTGCTTCTTTCCTGTTTGTATGTTTATCCCTCTCTTTCTCTTCGGAAATGTGTAATGGGGGAAAAAAAAGTGCTGGTCCCTTAAAATGAGCGCTGGTGTGCCACACCAGCTCAAATTAAGCACTGGTGTTGATGCATTTAACTCCTTCTAAGTGTATGCACGATACTGTTTTTGGTTATGAATGGCTATCTGCATCATTAACATAGTAAGACGACTGTGCTAGCGTGGAGGCATTTCATCACCCTTTGAATTAGGAATTTATAAATCACATCAGGGTCGAACTCCGATAGCATACGCTACAGATGCTGAATTGTTTTGAAATCTAGGTAAGCCTCTAGTTTTTTGGGTGTGTCACATCTGGGTGGACAGCTCAAATTAATCTCCCACAGAACTGAGTGTAGCTCTGTACTTTCCATGTAACTTGCTTGTGAAATCACAGCAGGACCTTGAAGATGCCTAGGAAAAATTACATAACTCTTTTCACATACCTCATCTGTTCTCTCACCTTCCAGACACAGAACCTATCTGGATCATACTTTAATGCTGAAGATCAAGTGATGCACCATTCAGATTTTAAAAAACCAACAGCGTTTTCACAACCTTCATTCATTCTTCCATCTGATACACTCGTTTCTTTAGCACCGTCTATTCCACATTAGTCCCTTCATTTTAAAGTGGTGCAAGAAACACAATAGAAGTACTGTACTTTAATATTTTGATTGAAAGATCATGTGCATAATCAAGAAACTCGGACACTGTAACACTGTTTGTTAATTGAATCTCTTAGTCAAATCATAATACAATACTCTTTCTCTGAGAGTACAAATCATCAATACGTTCTGCAAATACTTTCACAAATCCAATTTCATATACTATGTTCAATTATGATATTCGATATCTCAAACAAATAGAAAAACAAGTATGTTATCTAAAACGAGACGACTGGCTGCATATATGTATGTTTTGGTATCTGTATAGTGCACTCCTAGCAAAAGCAGAATATCTCAGTAGACTAAATTTAATGCACTTAACTAATGTCTTTATATATGCATTGTAACATAATGATAGCCATCTAAGCAAAGTAACAGAATCTTTTAGGGCTGTCTGAATTGTTCCCCATTGACACTACAGGACACCTTAGGCAAGATATATACAAACCTACATCACTAGCCAGATACACCCCCACAGTTGGGGTGTCTCTGAGCTCCCAAGAGCACTCAGTGCTATGACAAACACACTCTCTGAGCAGGACACTTTAGATAAAACACTACACATGCCCAACACTTGTTCTCTTAAATAATATTCTCAAAAATCTTATATATTTCTTAGTAGCAGCACGCTGTTGGTAGGAAGTTATAAAGGGACATTCACTGGTATGTGCTTTAAATTGAGATTTAAACTGCAGGTAGATGCATATAGAAAATCCTGCAATTGCTATCAGTCTTGCTAAGCTAATCACTGTATTGCTTAATGCTGAGCACTGGAATTTCTCCACTAGACCATTGGTAAGTTAATAACATAGTATATTTTTAGGTCTCGCCTAGCGTAATGCGTAAGCAATCGCTATGCGAGAGATATAGAGAGCTGCTCCAGGAAAGCTTACCAAGGGGCTTTTTGAATGCGGATTATCAACAGTGCATGTGCTCCGTGCGCGTGCTCGCCATTTGCTCCCCCCCAATCAGACTTGAAAGGAAGCCACTCGCACACCACCATTCCACCATTTGTCTGAGGCTCGCATGACTTGAAAGCTCCCACCCCATCAGACTTCAAAGGTATGCGCTCCCCCGCCCCTGCCACAGCAATGCCGAGAGGTTTTTTTTTTTATCTCTTCCTTGCATCGCTAGCCTTCCAGGCATCGCTGGCCTAATCACTTTCACTTTCGCGGCCATTGAAACCCATGGGCTTTGATTTATTCTTGTGGTACAAGTTCTTCAGACAACCAGTGGAGGGCGGCCAAACACTTCCATTGTAATCCTTCTCACTGGATTATTTTATGGCTTGTTTCTGTTTCCTTTTTTCTTTCACGTTTTGTTATTTATTAGCAGTGTTCATTCTTTCGTTACCTTTTTCTTTCCTTTTCGTTTCATCTCTAACTTTCTTCCTTCCCATCTCTCTTTATTGTTCCCCTATTTTCTATTCCCTACTTTTCTCCTCTCGTCTCCCCTCCCCTCCCCTCTTTTCCTCTCCTCTTCATAGCTATACATATTAACTTAATAGGGGCACTGCTGTTTTGCCCCGGGGTACCTTTGATGGACGCTAATTTCATTGTTTCTTAACGCTCACCTCTTTCCTTGTTTAAGGCACGCCTTCACCCCAAGTTCTCAATCAAGCTTCTTTATTAGTTCTACCAGCTAAGTTTATTTAATTTTATTTGTAGTTTCATATAGCACGATCTAAACCTGTATTGGATCGCTTTACATGAACACCAGTTAAGTTACGCAAGGACACATTCATTTTGTACTAGGCACAAGGAGATTACGTGATTTGCCCAAAATCACAGGATTCTGTCATTGAGTCGATGCCGAGGCTCAAACCTAGTTTCCCCACCTCCAAAGTTGGTAGCTCTGTCCACAGCCTGCGGTATTTTAGGCAGTTCTTTGTGAGCGACAAAATCCGATTCCTCGCTGTAAGCAACGTCTAGAGTAACAATTTAGGACCGCGAACGTGCTCATTTCTGGTTCCATGTTTAGAATCACTAGTTTTGCAGCTATTATTGCCCATAATCTTTTCATAACCTGAGGCTCTGATTAAGCTGAATTTTCTTTTCTGTTAGCTCACCAGCCAATAAAAACACGAACAGCAATACCTAGTAGGAATTTGTAGCAAACAACAAAAAACGCGATGCAAAATGTCTACACACAACACGAGTAACATATAAAATACTTCTGTCATAGTCTCTTCCTCTTTCTTTGCTGCTCACAGCAGCTGATATGCCCCATTATCGTTATGTATCATATTTCATCTGTTAATGTGTATTTTCTTATTTTTATTGACATAGCTAACTTTTGCCCATTAAGCTTGCAGGTCTTCTCCCTATCGGTTTAACACCGGCTCAATCAATCACATCACAGTCTAGTTGGGGTTGTATTGTCCATCTAGGGGTGTTCACCTCAGCAACCCCAGGCTGTTGTTAAGTTTTGGTTTGACCCAAAGTCACATGACCGCAGTTGTTTAATAAAAGAAGCAGAGCAGCACAATCGATTGTTCTGCACCAGCTATGATCCTTGTTTGGCTTGTATTTGTTTTCTTATTCAAAATGCTTGATAGACCAATGCATTTCCTCTACTCTTCCATGTAGGTAAGTTAATAGGAAGGGTTGCAGGAAGTGGTTCCACTATCGCCCGCCATTTCTGCTGAGTGGGTGGTCTAGCCAACTGGCACTTAGCATCCACAGCGGAAGACATGCAATAAGTGCATTCATGACTAATGCCTGCCATTGCTGCTCGGTCTAGACTACTGGCACCAGGCATTTACAGGAGACACATGCTGCTGCCCTGTTCTCTTCTCCTGTGCTGATCTGCTGCTCTCTTTCACCCCACCTCCTTCTTTAACTCCCTGTTCTCTTCTCCTGTGCTGATCTGTTGCTCTTCCACCCGCCTCCTTCTTTAACTCCCTGTTCTCTTCTCCTGTGCTGATCTGCTGTCCTCTTCCACCCGCCTTCTTCTTTAACTCCCTGCTCTCTTCTCCTGTGCTGATCTGCTGCTCTCTTCCACCCCACCTCCTTCTTTAACTCCCTGCTCTCTTCTGCTGTGCTGGTCTGCTGCTCTCTTCCACATACATCTTCTCTAACCGCACACACACATACATACAACCACGCGCACACACACACACAACCACACACACAATCTCACACACAATCTCACACACAACCACACACACACACAACCACACACACACACAACCACACACACACAACCACACACACACAACTCCACACACACAACTCCACACACACAACCCCACACACACCACCCCGCACACATCACCCCGCACACATCACCCCGCACACATCACCCCACACACATCACCCCAGGCACACGCATAACCAAACGCACAACCACACGCACAGCCACCCCACACACCCACCACACACACACACAGCCACCACACACACACACACACAGCCACCACGCACTCACACACACAGCCACCACACACTCACACACACACACAGCCACCACACACACACACACACAGCCACCACACACACACACACACAGCCACCACACACACACACACACACAGCCACCACACACACAGCCACCACACACACACAGCCACCACACACACACAGCCACCACACACACACAGCCACCACACACACACAGCAACCACACACACACACATCCAACCACACACACACAACCACACACACACACATCCAACCACACACACACATATCCAACCACACACACACATCCAACCACACACACACATCCAACCACACACACACATCCACACACACCCACCCACACACCCACCCACACACAACCACACACAACCACACACACAACCACAAACACAACCACAAACACAACCACACACAACCACACACACAACCACACACACACAACCACACACACACACAACCACACACACAGACACAACCACACACACACAACCACACACACACAACCACACACACATACACACCACACACACATACACAACCACACACACACAACCACACACACAACCACACACACACACACAACCACACACACAACCACACACACACACACACACACAACCACACACACACACACACACACACACACACACACACACAACCACACACACACAACCACACACACACAACCACACACACACAACCACACAGACACAACCACACACGCACAACCACACACGCACAACCACACACACACACAACCACACACACACACACAACCACACACACACACAACCACACACACACACAACCACACACACACACACAAATCTATCTATCGCCCTCACTCTATCTATCTCCCTCACTCTATCGCACCACCACAGCATCACTCAGGGGCACCACAACTTCATTCTGCACTACCACAGTATCAATCTGTGCAACCATTCAACAACAATTGGTTCAAATATGTTCTCTCAATGTTTCAAGCTTTATTACAAATGCCACAAAAAGATGTTAATATTTCACTTCTGTTCTTGGATTTTCGTCACAATAAAATACACTGAACATAATCTTCACAAAAGTATTTACAAAAGTTTAAGCTATTACCATTATAAATTACAATAACTTTTATTTTAGTATTAATTATTTAAAAAAATAAAAGCTATTGTTATTTGTAATATCAATACATCTAAGTCACGTAAATACAACACATATTGCAGTACAAATGCTATAGGTGTCACATTTGCGAAAGTTATAACTATTGGTATTGTAAATGACAAAGCTATTAATTTCGCTATTTTCAAAACCAACACATAAATAAAAAATTTGTCATTTACAATACCAATAGCTCAAACTTTCCTAATGCGAGACCTATTGCATTACAAATTTTGGTATAAAAAGCCATTCTCCGAATAACAGCATTTAAAAATATTGAAACCCGTTGGTTTCAATACGGAGGGCGCTATCAGCCCCAGTTCCATCTGGAGATGAGATTGAGGCTAGACTTACCTCAAGAATCATAAAGATGAAGTTAGTTTTGAAGGTAAAATATACAAAAGTCCATGTTGAGTGCAACAAAAGCAGTAACCCATATATCATAATTGTATTGGTTTAAAATGCAGTCAGCAGTTCTCCAAGTGCTCGGCACACAAATAGTCTGTTGAATCTCTTGAAACTATGTACCACCAAATCACACCTTGTCTTCAAATGACTGTTTCATGTGTTGTGAAGCATGTATGCATAATCAGTCTCAAATACCAGCACTGGGACATTAGTTCAAATTTCTTTTTTTATTTAAGTGCAATGTAAGTTCCATTTTTAGAGTGCATTAAATATCAAGTTCGATTTCTTTAGGTAAATAATAAACTTATTTTCATGCTTGTAAATAGCTAATTTGGTTGAAGCTCTTTGCAGTTCATCTGTTGTGGTCGAAATAAAAATTTATGTTATGCCGAAGTTAGGCACAGAATAATCTATTATCAAGCAATGGTAAATGACAGCAAGGCCCATCTAAACCGTCTGGTAAATCCAAATAAATAAGAAGTGTGCTAAAATGCAGCCTTGTTTTCAACCGTTATTTATGTAGGTGTTTGTTCATAAGCCCCTCCCATTATTACATTTATACCTGACCCAGGTTCATTCATGGAGTGGTCTTATCGAGTTTAAAAGTCTCATCATTTCCCAAGTCGTACATTTTTGTCCACATCTGCCCACGGTTAGACTATCGATGGTGGTGCTGTAATCAGCAAAACAGCTGTTAAGTTTTTGTTTGTGATGGTTGCTAGGTAATGCCAATATCCTCAGCCCCATGAAGTTATTCACTACACCCACATTGGACACCTACGTGTGAAAAGGTGATAATTTGACTTTTTTAGGGCAAGATTTCTAATGTTGATAGCAGTAGTCTTGCAAAGATCTTGTTGTCCACATCTAGTTATATGCTGCGCAACCATATGATGGATGGAATGCTGAACAAACCAAGCATTCACTCCCAGTAAAGAAATCTGGATTACATCGATTGTTCTTTTGCTCACATACCACCCCAGTTTGGACCCAGATATATGCAGATCAGTCTTGACCCTGCTGCTCATGGGAACAGTCCAGCTCGAACTGTCAAGCCAGGTTCTCCCTGGACCAGAAACAAGCATCCTGAGACCGGTTTCGGCGTATCACCCCTCATCAACCAGCCTAACTTGAATCCAGTGGCACAGTGAGCATGAGACCCACGTTTGGGCATTACTCCATTTTATTTTCATGATTATCAGAGCATAGTGGAGAAACTTGCTTTGCCTGCCCTTTTTAGGTCTGGCTTGGCAGCACAGCTGTCACCAGACCTTATTGTTATCAACTTAAAAATAGCTTTCAGGGTTATTACAGGGAGTGTCTGTGGCTCCACACCCATGTTTGCACAATTTGGCCAGACGTTGTGGGCTTCCTCTTCGAGAGTGCTTGTATTACAATCATATTTGCGGTTAGAGAGTTTCCTGTCACCTAATTTGGCAGCTGCGTTAAAATGTGACGAGGCTGCTGTGTGCCAGGGAAAACCTTTTTAATGCTGCAATCCCTTTATGTGCGCATCTCTCTTTGGTAACGCTCCACAGAGTACCACCACATGTGCCTGTTCTGCTCGCTAGAGTGGCAACACCCACCACACCACCTTCAGCTCCCTCTTTTCGCACCGAATACCGTGTCAGTGAGATTCTCTAGCACCCGCTCTATCCATCACATCAATGCTTCCAAGCCTCGTGTTCACCTGTCCTCTCTGGCGGACGTTTCTTTGTTGCATTGCTGCTCAGCCCACTGTTTCCTTTCATGCTGCTCCGCCACTCAGCATGTAGCAGCTGCTTTGAGTCTGCCCCTTTCTGTGCACATAGCCTCGCACTGCCCCACCCCCTTAGTGAATGTACACTTCCTTATGATCTGTTGGTGAGACATGGTGGCGTTGTTGGCCTGGTTCTGCAGTCAGCACTTATGACTTCATTAGAATGTGAGCTGAGTGGACCTGGCTGAGTGGAGTATGAACCGAAGTACCCGCAGGCCAGGCACATTGTATCCCTGTTCCCTCTGGTGTTTGGTGAGGAGAAAGGATCCCCGGAGGATGGGTATCCTGAGGGGGGGGGGGGGAGGGAGAGGGGGGTGTTGCACAACAGTATTCCTGTGAGGTTGTGTGAACATTCACATTACTCTTGTGCTCAGCCAAGTCGACGGCCATTGCACTGACAGGAGGCCCTCCCCAGCCCTTCTCCCTCAGCAATGTCTCCCTATGGAACACAGTCTTTACATTTGACTAGTCAACCTGTTTTCCCACGACACCAACATTTATGAAGCAAACCTCACCACAACTTCTGTGGCTTTCCATTTTTTGTTCTTAAAAACTTCCAGAATTTCTGCTTTTCCCTTTGTCCATGTTTTACCACCACATGTTCCTAGCCTTCCTATCAGCCAGACTAAATGCTGTCATCCTCTGCCCACAACTTTCGATGACAACATGGCCCCAGCATTCGCAGTACCTAGTTTTCAGAACCTAGCTCACTGCTGATTTCTGTTCAAACCTCCCCATGTCTGATTATTGTAACCTCTTACTCTAGATATTCTTAGCATTTTCTGTTGGTTTTAAAGCATCTTTTGTGAAAATTCGTACATCAATTAATCATAGTGTGTTTTGGAATAGGGATGATCCAATAGTAGTTGTTCCACCCGGGTCTATATTGATATATATAATTCTTCCCTCTTGTCTCTACCCAGTCTCTTACTAAGCCTTTCCATCTGTTTCATTCCTTTCTTCCTTCCAATACCCCCTCTTTTTTTCAACACCCACTTGATATATATATATATAGTGATTGGAGGAGTGTAGAAGTGTGAACTGTGATGACCGGTGTGAGCCAGTTATCTGAATGAATGAATGAATGAAATGAATCTTGTCCTGCGCAAACTTTGCCCAATGGTCGTCAAGGCGCCTACTTCAAATAATACAGCTCGCCGGATCAAACGGCATTCTCTCATTGGTAGGCTCTAATGAACCACCAAGTTTTAACCTCATAGATGCTAGTAAACATCCCTCCCCAGTGCTGCGCTGTCCATTGGAACTAGTGCTGAATGGACGTCCAATGGTCGTGCGCAGCACTGGGGAGGTAGTGCTGCCGTCGGCCAACGCACCGACGCAGCACTTAAGGGGTTAAGGGCATTTTTAAACAAATCAATTGAGGGTAAGGTTTTAATCTCAATTGGAAGAGAGTTCCAGAGCTGAGGAGCGGCGACAGAAAAAGCTCTCGCTCCCCATCTGGTAAGCCTAGTACGGGGCACTACAAGTTGAAGTAGCCCGGCCGATCGAAGACATCTTGTTGGAACATAGCGGATGAGCAGGGTACCGAGTGCGTCATCAGGGCCAGCCGCAAGTGCTCTGTATGTAAGACATAGGATCTTAAGAGATTCTATACTGGACAGGGAGCCAGTGAAGGTCTCTCCTAGCAGTCGTGGCCGATGATGCCATAGGAAGGGCCAGAACAAAGCGCGCTGCAGCATTCTGCACGATTTGCAGTCGATGAATGAGGCCC
This sequence comes from Lissotriton vulgaris, assembly GCF_964263255.1. Taxonomy (NCBI): domain Eukaryota; kingdom Metazoa; phylum Chordata; class Amphibia; order Caudata; family Salamandridae; genus Lissotriton; species Lissotriton vulgaris. Next base: position 1,946,296,912 of record NC_141685.1, read on the forward strand.
TTGTTGGACTCCACATACAAAGAGTTGCAATAATCGAGCCTGGAGCCAACAAGAGCGACTGCGATCTGTTTGCGCGCCTGGAGGGAGATATAATTACGAATTCTATTTAGGATCCTAATAACACCCCAGCACGTTACCACGGTCCTATTCACTTGGAACGTCATAGAAAGTGAAGTGTCAAAGACAACACCGAGATTTCTGGCTGATTGGGAGGGAGTGGGGCAGGTGCCAAGAGATGAAGGCCACCACTCGCTCGACCAAACATCTTGGTCTTTCCCGAAGACCAAGACCTCTGTCTTGTCACCGTTTAGCTTTAGGGAGTTGATGATCATCCAATCTGCCACATGCTGCATGCATGACCTAAAGCTAAGGGCGGATGTACGGACAGAGGAGTGAGCCAGTGATACCATGATCTGGGTGTCGTCTGCGTAAGACACCACCTCCATCCCCTGCGATCTTACTAGTCTAGCAAGGGGGGCCACATAGATATTGAACAGGGTCGGACTCAAGGCCGACCCCTGTGGCACCCCACATTGCAATGACTTACCATTCTATATCTATGCCGCCCCTTCAGTTTTAGATGATGATAATTCTGTTTCAATTGTTCTATGCTGTAGGCATACATTGATCTCATACACTGATCTTACACATTTCCCCTTCCTCATATTCCACTTCCTATTTTCTATGTGGGATCCAATTCTCAGACCTAAGCCGACACACTCTTTATATGGGACATGCCTCATTTTAATTTATTGAAACTATTCTCGTCCCAAACAGGTTTTTTTAGCTGATTTTAAACTTGAAGGAGCAGCGAACATCAACTTTAAGCATTTTATTACTGGGGTTATTTCTACTCTGCAGGTTGTCTTTGGGCATCTGAGGGCAAGTTATTTCAGTGTTGTTGGTGGGCAACGGCATATGTAATTAAGGACTCCACTGGGTTACCGGACTGTATACCCTGGCAAACTTTATTTTTAACATTGTATATTTTTTATAGGGCACAACTTATTTTGTGTGTCCCTTTTTGGATATTTAACGGGGCGAAGGTTCACTAACTGTAGTTGTAATCTAGGATTTCGCTGGCTACTTGACCGTGTATTTTTTATAATGATTGTTTTAATGTATTGTTTGATTTTATTGCACTTGCACTTTTATGGTTCATTTGACCGAAATAAAGTATTCAAAAGAAAGGATAGTACTTTATTCACAGCACACCGTAAGGTCTACACACACACAATACATGTACATGACAAAAATAGGTACATTCAGGTTTCACCAGGGTGCCTATGGTGAAACCTGAGATTACGCCCAGGTTCTTCCAGGTAACCTCCCCAGCACCTTGAGACCCTTGCGGGTATGTAGTGCGCTTTACAAATGATTGATTGATTGCAATGCTGATAGGCTAGTACAACCTGTGGTTTCAAGGGCTGGTGGGGTACAGTTTCCTTTCATCCCCCCATTTCCTCCTATAGCAGCAAATCTGCAATAATTAGACTGGGAAGTAATACTCGTCTGGATCTAGTGGTTATCGTTATATCTATGTTGATGTAAGTAGAAGTTATTTGTTCTTCTCAGAATTCCTAGATGCACACTTTAGCGTCAAGACTGTGAGGCTAGGGTGCCTGCCGCGTTATTCTGTCTGCTGATATGGTGTTCCACACTGCTGATGTGCATGCCCGCTGGGTAGCAGCAAAACTTAGTTTAGCCCCAGCCAATTGTTTTCTTGCTATGTTCCCTTGACAATACTGTTAGGTATAGATGCATTTCTCCCATCCAGGACAGGGGCTATGCGGACGCAGAAAAACAGGGGACTGAATTGCTAGTGCTGGTCAGGGAAAAGGAGATCACCCTTGGTGGGTCTTCCATAAGCCCAAGGTTCAAACCTGTCACCCAAACAAATGAATAGCCCTTTTGTGCAGCAGTGATCTTGTTGAGGATGCAATCACTGACGTTTGACAGCGCTTGATCTTTGCCAAGCCATCTTAAGTGCTTTCTCTCACTGTGATGAAACGGCCAATCAGAATCAGTCACTTCCCTTGTCTGCGATTACTGTTCGGCACTCTCCTTTCAGTGCTTAATTTGTCATTTAAAAAAAGTATCGATGGCACAGTTTTAGTCTATGGTTCTGTTGACGAAGCAAGCACCAATGAGTATTGAAGTGTCAATTCCGAAGGTGGTTTCATCGTCAACGAAGCCTTTTTTGACTACGAGGAGGTCTTGACAGACTCTGACTGAGTCTTAGGTTGTTTGAAGGGAGGCTGTGGTGCCATATTTGAGGCAGTTTTTTCCGCAGATTTTTCCTCAAAAGGGAATGGCAGCTTCCCTTTTTTAGAGGTAGGGAATGGCAGCTTCACTTTTTTAGAGGTAGCATGAAGAGCTTCATGATGAGACTTTTTGGAGATTTCTTGTGTCCCTCAGGGAATTCCTCAGACTGCCCCCTTTTCTTTGCCAGACGGACTGATGCCTAGGACTAGCACTGCCTTCGTCCTCAGACACCACAGATGTCTTAGATTTCAGCTTTACAAGCCAAATAAGTAATCTGCCTTCCCTGTCATTTAAGGTCTTGGAATAAAAGGCCTTTGTATATCCTACAGTCTTTAACTTTAGAAGAAGTGTAAAGGCATTAAATGCAATCATTGTGGGGATCTTCAAAATGGAGCCTCTTATTCCCACATGACCCTCAAAGCCTCAATAATCCTTTTTTAGAAGCATCAGACATTCTGTACTCAACAAAATCCAACAGATTAAAGAAAACTGAGCAGAGCTCCGGGAGCCTCCCTGTCACACGATGTGCGGTAGAAGATCTGAGGAACTTGCCTCTCTGTGGAGTGTTCTAGAGCCTTATTGGCTCTGTTTCAACTTGGGTCCTTTTTAGGTCTCGCCTGTCGATGCGCATGCGCATCGAGCAAGCGAGACTATTGCGAGTTATCCACTCTTTATCCACACTGCAAGGAATCGTGGCGATTCCTTGCAGTGCCCGTGACTTTTAAGGTCAATGCGCATGCGCATTGAGCTTATGCGCATGCGCATTGACCTTAAAAGCGCGTGCGCGTGCACGTCCGTCTCCTAACAACACACACACACCCTCTCCCCCGCTCCGCCCCCTCCCCGCCATGTCTGCCCCCTTCCCGCCGTCTCGCATTTCTCCTCCCCCCTCCCCTCTCTTCCCTCCTTAAAAACAACGTAATGAAAACCATCGACTTGTTCTTCTTTACTTTCTATGCTTTCGTTTCCATCACAACGGTGCTTCTCTTCTCCTCCCCTCGTCTATGTTTACCCGCTCCGCCCCCTCCCGCCGTGTCGCATTTCTCCTCCCCTCTCTTCCGTCCGTCCGTCTTGTTTTTTTTAAATCTTGGCACTGGATATTGCTGATTCACACTGCCTTTCTCCGCCTCTGTAGTTGGTCTTAAGACGTTGCTATCCATTTGCCTTCTCTGGAAGGTATTTGGGAGAGTCTCTCATTCCCGCAAACAAACGATAGAAAGCTGGTAACATGACTAAATAATCTGTATTCCTTGTTTACATTTACCAACCATCTTACAGTGTGATTGTTCTATTGAAACTTCCTTTTAAAACCCGGTGGTTCTTATAGTAGCAAGCAGAGCAAATGGAAGGCACTAAAAGTCAATCCATGTTTTCACTAAAATTAATGTGAGCTATTAAATCTTCTTAATGATGCCAACACGTACATGGAATCTCTAAGCAGTTATTTATAATGGTTAACAAAGTTGTTCCCAAACCTTATTCTTGACACATCTGTGGAAGATGGAAGATCTGCCCGTAATGATCGCTCTTTGACTTGCATTTCTCGTGCTATCTAAGCCATGGATACGTTTGAGATGTCTGCAACTCTCTGTCTGGTTGCCATCCTTCCTGTACAGCATTTTAGGCACGTAGTGCCTCCCTAGTTGTGTGTGCATGCGTCTTTAAACCGTCTTCCTCGTGTAATGCTGTCTGTCCCTGCGTGCTTCTCCCCGCCCCCTTCCTGTTGTGCTAGTCTGTGTTTCTCCATTTTGCAGTCGCCCTCAATCCTGCCCCGTGTGGCCTCTGTGCCCCCCTGCCCTTCCCCTGTTGTGTTTCTGTCTCTCCCGCCCACCCCGCTTTGCTCCCAACCCCCCTGCTTCACCCCCGCCCTATATTCCCATCCCCTATCTGCTTTAAATAAAAATAAACATTTTGTGCGCTTTGTTTTTTTAGTTACCTTAACTGATTTATATCTGTAACTAAAAACAAAAGTAGCCGCATCATTCTGTAGATGTGCGCACCTAAAAGTGACCAGTGGCTATGTATTCGGTTGTTTTTTTGTACTTCAGCGTGCCGGGTGCATTTCAGCTTTGCTAACAGCCATTGGTAAAACCAACAGTCACATAGGTAAGACTTAGAAGAAATAGTTTTATCTTTAGACAACATAAAAAGTGATATTTATTTTAATGTTGCTATTGCTGTGGTTTCAATTAACTGAACAATAAACGTATTTTTACTGTTACTGTTTTTTTACTGAGACTTATTGGTTTTTACCAAAGCTTGTTATGCACAGAAAACAAGTTTATTCTTTTAGTGAGTGAAAAGCAATTAGAAGAAAGATACGATGTTCGTTTTCAGTCACAGATTGTCCTCATACTGTGACATTAATTCCAGAATCAACGCAGGAGTGGCGGGCGGAGAATTGTCAGAATGCATCTCCATTTATTTTACGCCAGCAAAGTTTTACAAAGTTACATTTTTTTCACAATTTGTTAAGTTGCGGGTTCAAGCTTTCCTTCCTCCATGCCAAGTTTGTATGTGCATTGCGTGATACTTTTCATAGCAAGTTGCCTTATATGGAAGTGTTCTCTCCAAGTTTACCTCTTACGACATAAATTGTTGAAAATAATGGATTGTCGTAAGTGTCACGACTTGTAAACAAATTTGGCAACAATCTCAAACTGTACAAATTTGTGAAGTGGCAAAACACAAACCTCACCAGGGTTGCAAGAAACGACTTGTACAACGTTCACACCCCTTTTGGGAATACCGCCGTTGTCTAAAGGTAGCGCCACTTTAAAATCATCTGTGAAAGAGATCAAACAATCACAGACACTTATGGCCCTGCTCGTGAGGCTGAATAAGCGTGTGTTGATGGCCACGGAAGGCTGATGCATCAGCGTTTCAGGGGTCAGAGGGGCCATTGTTTGGGTACTTCCTGCCCCAGGGTTTGGGGCTGGTCATGCTTCCTGCCCCAGGGTAGGAGGCTGCATCCGTGGATTGTCTCCGTCGCGGGCCCTCCCCACCCCGTGACGCAAGTGCTAATGTGATGTCTGCAGACCAGCACGAGCCATGAATTCCAGCCACTGAAGTCAGTATTTACGGTACAGAAAACAGCTCATTCATTCACTATCCAGGGGTAGGCGCGGTTAGGTTACGTAGAGTCGCTCAGTGGCTTAGCCAGGGTGTAACGGGCCCTCTGTTAAATGCAGCAATAATCAGGGATCAGTGGGTTTCTCAGCCCCGGTGCCACCCTCACCCTCAACGCCTCACCCTCAATCACCCTCAACCCCTCACCCTCACCCACCTTCACTCACCCTCACTCACCCTCACTCACCCTCACTCACCCTCACTCACACTCACTCACCCTCACCCACCCTCAACCCCTCATCCTCACTCACTCTCAACCCCTCACCCTCACTCACTCTCAACCCCTCACCCTCACTCACCCTCAACCCCTCACCCTCACTCACCCCCACTCTCAACCCCTCACCCTCACTCACCCCCACTCACCCTCAACCCCTCACCCTCAACCCCTCACCCTCACCCTCACTCACCCTCAACCCCTCACCCACCCTCAACCCCTCACCCTCAATCCCTCACCCTCACTCACCCACACTCACCCTCACTCACACTCACTCACCCTCACCCTCACTCACCTTCACCCTCACTCACCTCAACCCCTCACCCTCACTCACCCTCACTCACCCCCACTCACCCTCAACCCCTCACCCTCAACCCCTCACCCTCCCTCACCCTCACTCACCCTCAACCCCTCACCCTCAATCACTCACCCACACTCACCCACACTCACCCCCACTCACCCTCACTCACACCCACCCTCACTCACCCTCACCCTCACTCACCCTCACTCACCCTCACTCACCCTCACCCTCACTCACCCTCAACCCCTCACCCTCACTCACCCTCAACCCCTCACCCACCCTCAACCCCTCACCCTCACTCACCCTCAACCCCTCACCCTCAACCCCTCACTCACCCTCAATCCCTCACCCTCACCCTCACTCACCCTCAACCCCTCACTCACCCTCACTCTCACTCACCCTCAACCCCTCACCCTTACTCACCCTCAACCCCTCACCCTCAACCCCTCACTCACCCTCAACACCTCAGCCTCACCCTCACTCACCCTCAACCCCTCACCCTCACTCACCCTCACTCACCCTCAACCTCATGCTAAAGATTTACAAAAAAACCCATAAACAATTCTAAAAGCACTAACTCTAATGCTGCGAGACCTATTGCATTTCTAATGCTTGTTACAAACTGGCAAGGATGGGCTACTACACACTGCAGTCCATTATAGCCTATTATAATATGTTTTACTACTGTTATATATATATTTAATTTTTACTGTGAGACTCCCACCTCAATGGCGTGGATGATTCAAGAATGTGAATATATGAAAGATACCAATACTGGATAATTGAAGTTACAGGTAAGTAACTCGTTTTCATATATGGCTAACTCTGGATTTAGGTTGAACAGGTGGGTCTTTTTGCTTCCCAAGCATGCTAGCAACAAATTGCCTAGATAAAGGTAGAAGATGGGTTTATCAGCATTGCTTAATTTGTAAAAGAATAAGTGCCCAAACCCAAAGTTTTACTGAGAAGCCTGCAACCTAATGTTAGGATGCCAAATACCAAGGTCCCCTAATCTTGATTCCACCAGACAATTCTTGCCCCTTTAATTCATTGTTCAGGTTCTTTTTCCTCCTTGGTTTCTCTTTGTCGCTGTTTTTCTGTCTCTCTTCAATCTTTCTTCTTTTATATTTATTCTCTCTCTTGGTCAAAGTCTGTTGAGGATAAATAAGTGCAAAAACAACAGTTGCTGGACAGAATGCAGAACAATGTCATACATTCACCCAGTGCAGAGATCTGGGCCTAAATCCATCGTTTTGTTGCACTCCACACCTTCCCAGTTCAGACATGGCCATATGCAAATCAGCCTTGACCCTGTGCCTCATGCTTGATGCCGGTCCAGGTAAGACATGGCTTGGCAGTTCGGGCTGGACTGTTCCCATGAGGCACAGGGTCAAGACTGATTTGCATATGGCCATGTCTGAACTGGGGTGGTGTGGTGAGCAAAATAATGATGGATTAAACCCAGATCGGGGACTGGGGGTGAATGTTTTGCCATTGTGCAACATTCCGTCCATCAATTGTTGTTTTTGCATGAGGATAAATAAGTGCCAGTCCCCAGAATTGAAGTACCAATGGGTCCAACCTACACCCGCTGGCACTGGTTGCCAGGTGAAGATTACTATTGACTGAACTTCATTTGCAACAGGCTTTCCCAAGTATTACAATTTTTCGATTTTAAAAATCTCTAGTTTACTATTTGTCCTTTCATCTCTTTTAGGAAAGTATGGCTCTCTATATCCAACGCAGGTCAAGTTCTCCATAACTGCATTCACTATGGCTGTTAAGGCAGAGAGTGACAAATTAGGCAACTGTCCCCCTTCCTTGTGCATATGTTTGGAGTAATTGTGCAACACGTGCGGCGCAGACACCTGGCTCCTTCAAACCACTCATTTTCTGTCCTGAGTATGGAAGACGGTGGGTGGTCGCAAACACATCTGTGTGTAGAGTAGAGACGGCTTCTGAAATCTATCCCAACGAGTGTACGCTCGGATAACGTGACAATTTTCAGTACTTCGAACCCTGGGTGAAAAACAATTCCTTCAGCTTCTTGCATGAGTACTGTAGGTGGCCTAAATATATATGTAAAGATTCTATAACAACGAATCGGAACAGAAAGATGTGCTTATTGGAACCCTTCGAAAATTGGAAATGGAGCTCAGCCAAAATGCACATAGCCTGGCGTGACTATGTATATGTGTATGGGTGTATCTATCTATCGATCGATCGATCTATTCATCGTATCTATCTATCGTGTGTCTGTCTGTCTGTCTGTCTATCTATCTATTCATCGTATCTATATTATAATTATTTTTTAAATATGTATTTTCTTTTTTTTAGGGCCGCAAGAGCGAAGCAGAAAAGTACTTCTTAAAAGCAATAAAGCTGGATCCCGCCAAAGGAAATTGTTATATGCATTATGGTGAGTTTAACCTAGATTTTTTTTCTTCATATGCTCCAGGTTCGCTGTTAATCTCGCTGCATGATTATGGATTGAAAACTCCTGCTGCCACATCTTGCCTCACTTAAGCAAATCTCCTGTGCAGAAAATCTCCCGTTTTACATTTTCTCTCTTAAGCAAAACTCCTGTACAGAAAATCTCCCGTTTTACATTTTCTTAATCAGCTCTGTATTTATTTTTGCAATTTAAAGCTCTCGTTTCTCAGGAGAGGAATGTCAGTTGTCAACATGGCTTCATCTGTGCTGCAATGAGCCAAGCGTCATATGTGGAGGGTTTCAGAAACTTGTGTCTCTGGCCATGCAGGCTCGGCTTTCCATCCAGTCTTTAGGTGGGCATAAGAAGATAGTGTGTTGATGTGTGCTTGACATAATTATTGTATTAAAGAAAGCGCAGTATAATTTCTTGAGCTTCCTAAAGCCTTCCCCCTTTTACAGATAGTTTTTTTCTCCAATATTTTACATCTTTCTGGGCATTACTGGGTTGTTTTATATTTCGAAGAAATTCAGAAAGACCAACGTTTATTATCCACTACCAGTAATACATTATGCACGTAGATTTAAACATTCTATTCCCATTAGTTCTTAGCATTTTTGTGATTTCGTTAATTTCCCAGGAATAGTGCACAGGGAAAACCCACCTAGGGCGAAATCGGTGTGAATGGAATGGTTCATGCTTTGGTCCAGGATTGCTTTAGACTTTGGTTTACCATCAAGTTCTTTAATCCGTATATGTGTACAAGTATCCATAACACAGTATACAACATTGCATAAAACAATAAGAGTAACTGCATAAAGCAATATATACATTATACAATATTACAATCAATCAACAGTAATCCATAGCAGCACCTTTAAGTATTGGGCAACTTCAGTATGCTTTATTCTTATCTTCCATGCAGACATTGCAAATCTAGAAACCGCATATGCATTTCTTGTGGGTGTTCTGATTAGTTAGACCAGTTCCCAGTAAAACCTGCTAGTGGGAAGTTTGCCAAACCTGAACTTGATATATATCATCATAGCAAGAATTGGCTTTATTAAGTCCAAGTAGGTATCATATCTTGCCACATGCTTGAGCAGTACGATACTTTCTGTTGAAGGGCCACAACCATTACTAAGCAGCCTTTCCTGGTTCACATTAGCCTAATATTTTCCGTTCACACTTCGGCTTTAGCAGGTGTCATCTGTTCAAATTCATACCACTAATGTGACAGCCCCAGCTTTATCAAAAAGGTACAAACATACATTAGCCAAGGTAAGTTGCTGAGAGCTGTTCTATAGTGCAGCAATGTATCATTTGGCTACATCATACACCTGAAAGTCAATGGCCTAATCAGTAATTTGGATACCCAGATCATTCAGAATTGGTAAAGTCGTGGCACTTCTTGGCAATTTTAAGAGGGCTTTAAGGAAAATAGCTCTTTGAGACTCACAGTTCCCCATAACTCTGCTCTGTAGAGTGCAGCTGTTTGAGGTTGTACTCTTTAATCTTCCATTGGTGCAGAAACCATCTGGAATCCTATGTGTCTGCAAAGACTTACATGACTTTAACTGTATGGGCTAAAGTGATTGTATTTTTAGCAGTTTGATTAGTTAATTTGGCATCATCAGCTGTCCTAATACCTTGATAATCAAAATCATGAACACCCTCAATTATCTCATCTGCTTCGTAGATGGCTCTCATATACCTCCTAGGTGGTTTAAAATAATGAATCTAATTTTTTATCAAACCATTTATCTCACAGAAGGCGAAGAAAACTATTCAATACATTTTGTAACCACTCGCTGCCTCCAAGATGAGTCAAGTGTCTTCACAAACCGGAATAATTTTGTTCAACTAGCTAACACTGGTGCATTGTGTAAACATGAGAATTGATATCCCACTAGCCCATTCAATCAATCAATCACAGGACCGGCCAGCACGGATTGGGGGCGGGGGGCGCGGGACTGAGATGAGGGAAAGGTAAGGGAGGTGTAAAAATAGAAGCACAAAAACCTACCTCCTCGCCACACCTCCTCTATCGTCGTCACTCCCGGGCCTGTGTTTCAGGAACAGAAAGCACCCAGCCTTTAGGCTCCTTAACACCAGTCTTGAAAACTATCTTGTGGAAATTGTCACCAAAAACAAAACTAATTGGTCTATAATGTTTTGAGTCAGACAAACGACAATTTGTGAATCAGTCCAATTGCGGCCCAACATCACGTTAAGACAATCAGGGCCCAACCAGCTAATGGATTGGCCACAACTTGCCCATACTATTATCTCAAACTTAAACAGGTCAAAATTGTTTGATTATTTATGCCTAAGTTCGTCTAACCCAATTGCTTGTCATACCCCCTTTATTTTTTATGTGTTTTTTGATGTTATTTGGAATGAAAATTAAAATAGTTATTTTCTAATAAGCATTATATAACACCGTTTTTATTACATCTGTGTTGACTTGTTTTTCTTACTTGTGTTGAAAAGGACCACTGTTCCTTTATAATTACTCTTACCCAAGGTCCCTCTCTGATTCGTTGTGTTTCCTTGTCTCTTGAAAATATGCTTCTAGTTATTAAGCACTTGTAAATCCAAAAGGTCACACCCTTGAAAGCTGTTGTATTTGCCAGTCCTTTTTCTTCCCCTCAGGGGGTTATATATCTGTTACGTGCATCCACAGCAGCCATCTTGATCACAAACGCAGGCTTAGCCTGCTTTTGTGTTATGTTTGTGGCGAGCCGGGTAGGTAAGTGGTCCCTAAGTGTGACCCACATACTGGTAAGTAACCCAGGCAAGCAAAAGCTTCCGACAGACCTGTCTGTCTTTAGCTCCTGGGCTAGCTTTGAAGTAGTAAAGGGACTATAGAAAGCTCACACCACGGATGACACCTTGCATAAACATTGCAGGGGTGCCAGTGCAAATCATGCTGTGCACCCCATCATTAGAGGACCAGATATGCAAGAATGCTCCACTGTTTGAGGTAGTGACAAGTGGCAGTGTGTCCGTCCTCTGACAAGCTGAGAATTCAGCCTACAAGAGAAGCCCTACCAACCGAATCAAGGGCCTTTTTAAAATCAACAAAACACCAATATAAAGCCCACCACTTTACATAAATTGCAACAATGGCCCAAGCATGCCAGCCCATAGCCATAACAATTGGTTACACCAGCAGTGCACATAAGAAAACCTGCTTGTGCGAGAGGATTTTTCTGCTTAAAGCTATACATGGAAGAAGTTAATGCCATTTTCTTACTTTTGAGTGAGATGTCACTCCTAAGGCATGTGTCTGGAATAGTCAGTGAACAGGTAATCAGATGCGCAGATGCACTAAGACCTGGACCAGGCACTGGGTTAGATTTCATCCTTTTGCTGGCAAGCTCTTCAGGCCAGGAGCTTTGAAGACTTCTGGTTCCTTGAAGTCAGTGGCAGTTTGCCAGGAGGTAGTCTAAGAATAAACTGACCTACTTGAGATGTGCCCACTTGAAAATACTAGACGGATGTATGATCTGGGTGTGTTCCACACTACAGCTAGAATAATATCAGAGCAGGGCACCTTGCCAGTCTTCGATTAACTGTCAAACCACCCTCATGTCTTTTCGGCTGACACCAAAGTATTTTCTGTCTCTGTTAATGCACGTTTTCTGCTCAAGAACGTTTTGCTCAATTGTGTGCTTATTGGTTTTATTTTGTTTAATTGTGTACAGATCACATAAAGAGACCTCATCTGGCTCCAAAACAATAAAAAAATTACACATTGACATAGTGGCCTGAATATTTTATGGCGCTGAATGTAAAAACCCGTTCTAAACTTTTGAAATTGTGGGAGCTAAGGAGACTTTATTCCACAAATATTCTGTTGACTGTAGACCACAGGATTTATGACAGAGTGTAGACTTACACCACATGAGATATACCACCTCCTTTTTAAGACATCATCATTTTAATAAACATAAGCACACACAGAGCACATCACCACACGTTCACAATGGTGGAAAAGTTCGGCCTAACTTTCACAGATGAAGACGTAAATGAGATTCTGGCAGAATCCTATCAGATCTTACAATTGACCAAACTATATCACAGACGCTTGACTGGGATACAATAACTGAGAAAAATGGAACAGCATAAGAGTACTCCTCCATGGGGTAATAATAACAGAGTACCTCAGAGTTAATGCAGCCCCAGAAGGCCTGCAAGTAAACAATGCTCCACAAATATTCCTGGAAGATGCCAATATAAAAAAAGAATTTGCCCAGATTACCTTCCAATGCACCAGGAATTGGCTAGACCTGATTATTAAAACAGCCAAAAGATTAGCAAAGACAGTGGTGACCGCCTTTAGAGAAAAGACTGAATTCTCTCAATAAAGAAGCCAATGAATACAAGGAGATTCTAACACAGTCAAAAATCCAGAAGCTCCAAAAAGATGTCAAAAGATTTTCATTCCACACCATAGTATAAAATACTCACAGATACCAACTCTTACCTGTCAGGCGCATACTCCACAAATGACAGATCTACAGAGTCAGAATCGTGGGCAGTGATAATGTTAAAAAATGGAGAACAAAATCTAGGCAGAGAAGGGGACCCTGGGCGTGACCCTGGCAGGTTTCGTGGGCGTTGGGAGTTGGGAACAGTGGGCATGTAAAAAAATCTATCATAAAAAAACTTACCTTGCCGCACCGGGTCCCGCGTCCTCCCTCCTTGTCAGACAGGCACAGGAAGAGTACAGCCAGGTTGGGATTGGTGAGCACCCAGGCTCCACTGACCTGGTCCTGGTTCATCGCTTAACCAGGGAATGTTCTCAACGCAGTCTCTAATGCAGCCTGCATGGGGAACGGGGAAATTGGGCATGACTGGTTTGGGCATCCCGAGAGAGCTGACCAAACGCACTTAGGAGTAGGCAAACCACTCCTCCCCAGACCTGCTCCGAGAGCATAGCAGTCCCACCGCCTTCCCGCAAAGAAGCAGGAAACATAAAATGATATTTTTTTATGTTTCTTCTTCCTCCCACTGCTTAAAGCAGTGGGGCGACGCGAAGCACCCGCCAGGACGGCATAGGCACGAAAAGCGCCCGTCTCTCCCTCCACAAATCGTAACGAGGATTTGGCCAGTCCAGGGTTGCTCATGGAGCCGTAATTACTAGCGCTCCCAGTTTTTTCCAGGGAATACAGGAAGAAACCAACGTTTTTATTGGTGAGACTCATTTTGAGACTCTACATCTGTTACCTACGTGGATAGGGTGCGCCTTAGCGTGTGCATACCGTCCCGCAGGTACTCCATTGGTCCTGACGAAAACCTGTAAATTGACACATAGATTGAAACATGTAGACCTCTTTTTAACTCACATTTCTTTAGTTTTTACACCGACAGCCCACCTAACAGGGCAACAGGTGCCCCACATTTTAATAGTACCCGAGACACTCCAGAATAAACTCCGTGAGTGGGTAGTATCGGATACTTTTTAATACACACGTTTCCCTCTTTGCACATATAAAAAGAAAACCAGCTCCACTGTAATCAGGTGTCGCAGCACACCTGGATGGCATTCGGCTATCCGGGTGGGACCCCGTTGATGAAGCATGTCACCAACTAGGTTGGTGAGTGAGGGGTCTTCTTAAGGACAAAGGACGTCCTCTGTTTTGGTTTGTGTGTAACACACTTGTTTTCCTTCCCTCTACTGAGGCTGGGATATACCCATAAGGTTCGACATCCATTCAACCCCATAAGCCCCCCTCTTTTCCCACAAAATGAGCTCCTTCCTTTTTTATCCAGTGGCCAGGGTCACAGAGGAAGAAGAAGAAAAGAAAAGCGGGGACAATGGGACACAAAATCTCAAACTCACAACAACGGGTACTAAATAAAGGCCCCGATTTTGTCCCTCCACCATATTTTGCCAAATTCCACTTATAGCTACCAGCCTTCTTTTTCAAATTACATTTGGGGTCAAAGAAACCACATAAGAGACATCGACCACAGGCTTAAGACAGAAGTCTACCTTCTACCCCCCACTCACACAACACTCCAGTGGAGTTGTTAACATTTGAACCTGCAGTATACACAGAGATAGAAAACATTGACACAAATGCATTAAAACAAAATCTGAATTTAAGCAACATAGAAAAACAAGCTCTGCAAGATTTACAAAACGGCACTGACATCACCATAAAACCTGCTGACAAAGATGGTGACATAGTCCTACAGTCTAGAACACAGTGTCTGAGACTGTTGAAGGACAAGCATAACTACAAAATTCTAGATGCAGACCCTACAACCACATTCAGAGTAGAGATGAACTCCATGGTAGAAGAAGCGGAATGCGAAGGGTGGATCAGTAAACATAAACCGGACTTTCTAAGGAACACTAACTCAGTAACTCCATACTTTTACATGCTCCCCAAGATCCACATAAATCGTGATCATCCTCCAGGTAGGCCAGTCTTATCAGGGATAAATTCCCTTTTGGAACCTCTGTCACAATAATGTGACTTCTTTCTAAAACCCATCCTACAGAACATAGAAATCTGCATTAGGGATATGAAACACTTACTGGTCCATATCAAAGACACTGGGTTCACTGACCAACAAGACCTCTTAATAAGCTTAGACATAGAAAGTCTATATACCAGCCTCCCACAAGAAGATACTCTTGAGAACGTGGTGTGGCCATATGTGCTCCTGAACCCCAGAAACCTTGTGATGGACTGTGCCCTAAGTTTGGAATGTACTGTGCCATAACAAGAAATTTCTTTGAATTCGAGGGAACTCTTTCTTCAAACCCACAGCACATTGATGGGGAGTACCTTCGCATCTAGTGTGTTATACGTTTACAACCTGGAAAATAAAAACCTATATGAAACATATCTATTCTGGGGAAACATCTCCACATGGACGCAGTATGTTGATGACATCCTGGTAATTTGGAGGAGTGACCCCGCCCTTGAGTCTATATATAATATATAATCCACATTTGTAAAGCGCGAACAATCACCCGTAAGGGTCTCTAGGCGCTGGGGACCGTTGGGAAGATTAAGCAAGCTATTGCCCAGAGTCACATGGTGCTGGGCTAACCTGCAGCCGGAGCAGGGGATCGAACCGTGATCCCCAGATTCCAGCGTCAGACGCCCTGGCCGCGGCGCCACACCTCTCCTGGCTAAACAACCAGGACAGAAATTTAAGAATTTACCCACACCATTAGCAAAGAGGCATTGACATTTTTGGATGTACAAATCTTTCCTGAAATAGGAATTGTACAAACAAATGCCCACTTGAAGCCAACGGCAAATAAACAGCTTGCTAAGTTTCTACAGCTTTTACCTCCATTCACTACAGGAAAACCTACCTTATGTGCAATTCCTCTGCTTACGGCAGATAGGTAGTCACATGAATAACTTTAAACAACAAGCTGACTATCTAGTAGACAAATTAAGGGCACGTAATAATGCAAAGGAGCTCATTAAACAAACGAAAATGGGCCAGAAACCTGAATCAAGATGCACTACTGTAAACTCCAGTAAAAGAAAAGAACTGCCATTGGTATACGTTAACCGCCTCAAATAACGCTAACAAGATCTTGAAACAAGTGGCCCATCCTCAGCACGGGACCCACACATTGGGATTACGCTCTGTTTTCCAGCCAAAGAGCAAAAAAAAGGGTCAACACGGATGCATACCGACCTAAATATAAGGCTAAACCAACTAACAACTTCCACAACTCCCTACGCCTCCCAGGAGTAGCAGATCACTACCGGTAAGGCCAGTGTAGTGTTTGCCATCTGACACACTAGAGAAATAGATTTAGGTCTACGCTGCCCCTGGCAGTTGAGAAAACATACAGACTGTAACACGAAACAAGTGATATGCCTCATAACTTGCACATGCTATCTTAAATGCGCAGGCGTTACTATGATAAAAATAAGCACCAGGATATGTGATCATAAGAGTAATATCAGGTGCAGCACTAGAAAAATGGCAGAACATTTCATATTGACTGGACACTCTGTTAAAGATCTCAAGTGGGTCATCCTAGAACAAGTTAATTCAGGAACAAGAAACCTAGGAAAAATCCTCCCTGAGAAGGAACACTGTTGGATTTGCAAACTATCGACGCGTAAAAAAGGACTAAAGTATTATATCCCCTGGTGGAATATTCTGTAATGGACAAGATACCTCATGTATAACCAGTAAGAAGTTTTGAGAAATCAGCACGAAACCACTATCCTTTTGCGTTTTTTTTAACCCCCCTGTTTGTGCCAGCCTCACAACGAGGTTTAGTAAATTTCAGCACCTTTTTAAGGCACCCCAGTGTGTATTTCAACAATTCCCTTTCTGCGGGTTCCCTATATCTATACAGTACCCCAGTTTCTGCATTTAGCCCTTTGTAACCGTGTGACGGAACTACAGTTCCCTACCTTCCGAGCCCTTGTAACTCACTAAAAGGAGAGCTGTGTGGCCACCTTATTTCTCACCTCTAATAGTATTGAAGCATGAACCGGCAGGTGGGACTACATTTTCTAGTCTCCCCACTTTTTGGCATCTAAACTGATGTGATTGAACCCCTGATTACATGGCCCGGGCACACAACACCTTGCACTTACCTCCAGAATCTTGCATAAATATGCCCCGACTCAGTCACGATGAGTATCGGAGGAGTGCGGGGAGTCAAAGTAGGTGTAAGGGAGGACGAAGTACCTTGATGAAGTAAATGTGGGGGCTTTCCTTTCTAAAAGGCAACCATAGACCATATACCGTGGATATATTCTTTTGAAAAAGTCTTACTATCACTTTTTTTCCCTCCGAGTGTGACTACAGGTATCGCCCACCCCCACTACCTCAGAAGACCCACCTATGTAGGTTTTAGGGATTCTTTATTTCTAAAATACACCTGTGTGTGCATGCTGAACACTAACTACATATATGATTTGCTCTAATTTACCTTCCTGTGTGTGCTTTCATATGTGTATACGCCATGCCTGACGTTTTGGAGAGTAAATTCTCGTGTCTGCATGCCTTGTCGCACACGTCAACCAAGGTGTGCCTGAGCATGAGACAACACAATATCAAGGGGTCAGAATAACCCCCTAACGGAAGTGCAATTGTGCCTTTTTGTTTCAGAGACCATTGCAGGAAAAGTACACTTTGGTGTGTATGTTTGCATGCTTTATGATGTTTATATAAACTACTCAGAGTTGGAATTGACCAACTATATATAGGGTTACTATGCGCATTTTCGGTCCAGAAAGAAGCCTATTGTCCCTTGGTGGCACTAGATACAAGCTAAAACTTGTTGAACCCTTGATGTTCGGGGTTATTATATCCACTAAATATTTCACTGTTTTTATTCTCGCGAAGGGACCTTGCTAGTAAACCGAATTGAGGATCTTGAAGGCAATTTTAACGTGCACTTCTTCTTATTAGACTAAGCTCCGCTTACAAACTGCGTTGAGTCCACCCACTCACACTAGGTGCAGTGGGTGAGAATCTGATGTTGAAGCATGCCACTGGTGGTACCTATAGGTGAGGACCCTGCTAATACATCCATGAGATGCCAGGCACCAGTTTACCTGGGTGCAGATGACCTCACCATCTGAAGCGATATTAAGACCAGATAACTGATCTTTTAGACCTTAAGAATTCATTTCTAGATATTTCTCGTGTAATTATTGGTTCTATCCAGGGAGGCTAAGGGTTACCCCTTTTTTAGCTTCTCACCCTCTCATGGGTAGTTACGTCTAGAAATTGTTTTTAATACACAAAATTCCCATTGGTGTTGTAGTGTATTTAAATGCTGTCCTGCTACTGATCAGAGCATAAACGTTCCCTTTCAGGAGCATAGTGGCCACATGTAATGTAAATATGCATTTTAGCAAACACGCATTGTGAACTCTGTCTCCTTTTTAACTTCACAATGATTTCCCGCATTCTCCCTGTCAACTCAAGCAGGTTTAGAAGTGTTCAGGCTTCCAGTTGTGTGCACCCAAGCAATAGGGATTGCCATCCCTCTCTGAAGGCAGACATTCAGTTCTGAGGGCCAGGAAGGCAGTCGAGTTTTAAAGTTAATGTCCACATCTTGCAGAGAACAGGCTGAGTGTCCCGTTGTTCCTTCTTGTGTCTTTTTTTAATTTACCGTATTTTCTGGCATATAAGACGACTGGGTGTATAAGACGACCCCCTACTTTTCCTTTTAAAATATAGGGTTTGGGTTATATTCGCTTGCTTATAAAATGACCCCGGCGTATAAGACGAACCCCAACTTTTGAAAAGATTTTCAAGGGTTAAAAAGTCGTCTTATATGCCAAAAAATACGAGGATATGGTCTGTGGCAAGTGAAAGGACTCCATCTCTTACATTATCAGCCAGATAAAGCGGAACTGATGCAGAACCCCCAACAGATGCGCAGGGGTGACGTTTATGGTCTCTGCTGTCTTTTTTCTCATGTCATGACAGTGACAAAAAAAAGCAACATCAGGAACTTATTCCATAGCTTTGCTGATCTACCCTAGGAACCTCATTAGGTTTCTAATAGCCTCTTCCTGATAAGCACTGACCATAAAGTGTCTCCCGTGTACTTCTAAAGGTTTGTCCTTTATTCTCAGCATATTTACTGCAGAACGTAATATGCATAAACAATCCTGTTGTCATTTACAAGCATGCTAGAATAGCAGACAGTCAAGACCTAGCTTTTCTCAGAAGCATCTTACATGTTATAAAAACTAAACTTTGTCGCCAAGATATGCTTTCACCCTTGTAAGCATATCATTGCCATAAATAAATCACACAAGCTTTTTTCTACCATGCAAACGCCCTCAACCCAAGATTGAATCGGTCTACTTTTTTTTTTTTCACAGAGTTTTTATATAGTGTCAACTTGACCAGGTATCTGGTATCAGAGCGCTTTACATTGCACCAGTTGCTTTACATGAGGACACATTCATTTTTGTTAGGCATGGGGAGATTAAGTGATTTGCCCAGAATCACAGTTCCCTGCTGAGACTCGAACCCGGTTCCACCGATTCGAGAGCGACCGCCCTAGCCAACTCCTCTCCACTACTGTTATTGATTCTCAAGACGTGCTCCAATTTTAGCATCTTTATTTCAGTATAGTAGTCTTATAATTCAGGCAAACATTTCTCTGAATCATAAGGATTCTTCTTTTCCCGCGAGGTCACTCTCTTCTGCCTTGTATACAAGCAGCGGGGTCCGGTCCAGAGGGAGCGCTGCAGGCACCAAGCGGGTGTTTTGCCACGAAGGCGTGAGTCTAACAAGATCACCTGAGCAGATAATTTGAGTACATGGCCCTATAGACACTATTGACTCCTCTTTCCCTTTTCTTTTTTCCTTTCAAATCCTTTTAGGGTGTGCCACTGTTGCGATCACCCCCCTCCCGAGACCCATGATGTAGTAAGTGGCTACGTTTCATGTGAGACTTCCTATACATTTTCTTCTCCCTTTTCAAAGTCTTCTGAGATTGTGATGCCCAACTGCACTGTGTCTAAAGGCTTTACGCATAGTGTTTGACACTGATTTTAGTGTTTACAGGTACAAAATCACCATGGGCATACAATATCATTTTAAGTGTTTGTTGTTCATTTTCACTCGTTAGAGTTCCATTTTGTGAGTGCACGCATTTCCTACAGCAGCAAGTACGAGCTATGGTTACTGCATAAGTGCACGGCGTAAAGCACTAGCATTTGAATGACCATTCATGACAAATCCAGACAAGCCCACCTAATGGTTTTATGTTGGTCTTTCCTCTCTCTCTATGTTTGTCTTTGTATGTCATATATTTTCAGAATAAACTCGGTTCCTCTCAACACGGGGGACTCCAGACTATATATATATATATATATATATATATATATATATATATATATATATATATATGGCGACTGGTGGGCTGTTTATTCTTCACGAATAAATGCACTGACAACGAGAGCACGGAGTCTGTGGCTTTACTCAATTTTCCGATTTGGCTGTGTGGCGTGACGTGGCTGCGCTTTGCTGCGCTGCATCGGACTTAACGCAATTTTATATATATATACATTTTCTTTATATATATGTTTTTTCACATTTATAACCTCTGGTTAGGGTGGGCCTTAGCGCGCCCATACCGCCGAGGTTTTCACCGCACGGTCCTGACAAATACCTGTTTAATTCACAACACATAGGCAGAAACATGTTGACCATTTCATAGTGGACTTTGCTGAACAATTTATTCAGCCCTAAATGTCCCACACCTTGTTTTTAATATGTCTGATTGGCTTCTAATAAAATGTATTTTTGACACATTCCTGGCATTTTTATTACCCACTTTTTTTTCACTACTCCACTGAACACGAACTACCAGCTCCGCAGTAATTCTACCATTGTAGCACACCAGGGTGGCACTTGGCCTCTCCTGGTGGGGCCCGATGATGAAGCATGTCACCAACTAGGTTGGTGAGTGAGGGCTTTACTAAGAACCTAGTGGGTTCCTCCTGTTGTGCTCTACTTCAATCCTATTGATAGGCACACTCTCCTGTTACGACAAAACATTTCTCTGCATCATAAGGATTCTTCTTTTCCTACACTGACCACTTCCACACATCCATCCTTTTGCTTCATCGTTGGCATGGCAAAAGAGTATTCCGAAACTGATGTTCATCTTTAGTTTGTTAGTTGAGAATTTTGAAGGCATTTTACAACCCCTGTTCTGTTAGGAGTGGTGGTCTCTTCTGTCAAACGGCAGCCTTAAACCTCTGTTAAAGAACTTAATTTAAATTCCATCTTCTTGACCAACTGCGTTACCACTGCAGGGCTTATCTAACTTTCCAAGATCCTGGAATGACTAGTAACTTTCTGAGGCTAGCTAGCCACTAAGCTCTATTCCACAGCATGAAACCATGCACTCTTTTTCTCTGAGTGTCTGCAGTGGCTGACTTCTAAGCCTGCCAACCACTAACCAACTCAACCAGATGTTTACCTCAAGATCTAAAAAACATATCATCCTCTGTATATCCTGCATCCCTCTGTCAACTCCTTGCGTGCAGCTCAGATGTGTTGCAGCCATGGGTGCACAAATTCAGACTCCGCTGCACCTGCGCTCCTCAGGGCATGGACATTCGGAAAACGGGAAACACCTGTTGCTCCTGCTTTGCCTCCCGGGGCGTGGCTTCCTCTGGGGTGCAGCGGTGCTCATTCGGTTTGCATTCCCCAGTGACATGGTTGGTAAGGAGTGCAGCAGTGTTCACCTTTTTATTTGCTCCCATTCTTCGGCATTGGTACCTAAGAAAAAGGGGCCCCCCAGGGTAAATTAAATAAGATACTTCACTCACGCCCAGCATTGGCACCAAGTATGTGATATGCTGACCTCGTGGCCCATGGGCTCACCAGAGGTATTGGGACTAGGAGGGAGTGGGAACCATGACTGACCATCCTGTGAGAATATGCAAATCCCTGGGGTGGAGTCACAAGGTTGACAGCAGTAGTTCTTGGCCCCAACAAGAAGGGCTTGAACAAAAGGTGTGTTATCAGTCTGCGTTGGCCAATTCTTATGGGCTAAATTGCATTTTGATAATGTTGGCATGCTCCAGTAACCAGACATGCTTATTTAAGTACTCCTGTCCTTCTAAATGTTTACAGTTTTTGGGGAGCTTGGTTTTTATTGAAGTCACTCTGATGAGGGAGTGCTCTGGGGTTTTTTCTCCTTTTTTTGCTCTTTACATTGGACTAGTCTCATGTCCGGACACCTGGTACTTCTCCTGGGGCCAAGGTCTTCCTCACCAGCAAACCCAGGATCCCAAAGCCAAGTGCTCTCCCTGCCTGCACCCTACACCCATGACCTCCTTTAGCCACTGCAAAGCACTTGTGTCTGCAGAAGTCTGGCCCCCCTCTATTTGGAGGTCACACACCTGTAGGACCAGTCCACAAATATTCAGGTGAATGCCCCTGGGTGCCCCTCAGCAGGCGCATACCTCTACTGTTCCCCATAGGGTTTAGGATGAGCCAGCACCACTAGACGTGGAGAAACAAATCCTATTCTCTGGGTGCCAACTGAAATCAATATTCGATGAATCCATCTCTGCAGTAGAGGTTGGGTGTCTTCTCTCTTCCTGCTGAACATTCCTCCAATATCACTTCCCCCAGGTCTAAACTGGTCTCAAACGTCTCTTCATTGTGAACAATTTTAAGTTGGATGGAAAGTTCAAAAAACCTAAGCATCTATACCCAATCCTAGAATGACCACTCTCCACCCCTGCCCCAACCCTCCAGCCTTTTCCAATATGCCACTTTCATATGGACTGTTTAAAAACCTTCTCTGGGCGCTTAAGCCTTACTCCTAACTTCCATTACTGCCTTTGTCCTTCCCTCCAAAACCTCAAAGGAAAGCCCCTACTGTGACTGGCTACGCAGGTTTGGATACCCTCTTTCATTTCTGTGAGGTTAAGCCTTCCCAGTCCAAGTACAGTGTGAAAAGCAATTGGTACATGCAAATTCTGCCTCTGCCTTTTTCTCTCTTAGAAACAGACTTAATCACTGGTACATGGCCCTATTTTGTGGGGAGCCCTTTGATCCTCCAGCTGGCCAATAGAGTAATTTACTTGACTCGGCGGTATGATTCAACGCCAAAAATCTAATCCGAGCGGAGACAGAGAAAACTGATACATTTTGAAGTGCTAGAAGCAGTGCAGGTATGTGGACATTAATGTCAAATCTGCACTCAGGATACTGATTACCATAATATTGGTGCATCAATCTAGTTTTTAGGTCACTGATAATGTGCAATTCAGTAAAGCGCACACACTTTTCAATAAATCACTACAGATGACATACTCACACTATGAATAAATACTCATATTATAGGACCTGCACCAGTCGGCACCGTTCCATGAGGGATCCCTGCTGTGACAGGCTACTTGTTCAAAGATAGTGAGCTGAGCTGGGCAGAAGTCCTACTCCAATAGCAAAATACAATATACCCCATGGGAATCTTCTATGGTGCTAGACAAAACCCCGTTTTCGAAGACCTGTCGTGTGTTGGGGCTAAATAGAACTGTTGCTCTTGCGATACCCCTAGGATTTGTAGATTTTCACAGGAGAACCGTTTATGGATCCTGTTCCCTCCTAGTCCCAAGTCCCCTGGTGAGGGCCAAGGGCCCCCCTCCCCTCTTATTGAATTGTGCCAGGGGCCCCCTTCTCTGCAGATAGGGACGCTGAATAATGGAAGCACATAAAAAGGTGAGCGCTGCTACACTCCTTTCCAACCATGTCACCGGGGGCCCCCATCTCACCGGGGACCAAACACAGAACAAGTGATGCTGCACTCTGGATAAAAATCACACTCTGAAAGGCCAAAGCCATGGGAGCAGCAGTGGACTTCCCCCCCTCACCCCCGTCTCCCATGTCCGTGCCATGAGGGTAGCAGGTTTCACTATGTGCAACCAGCCCAGAGCCTCTTACCACAGGTGTGCAGCAGCGATCAATAGGTTGAACTCATTTCTCACAGGCAGGACATTCACATTCACTTTATTCTATCACACCTGTCCTATCTAAGGGTAAAAACTAAAAAAGGGAGTGGGGAGAAAGGTAACTGTTAAGGTTCTGCCCTTATTGCCTGTAATTTGTTGTGTCAACCCTAGTAATGTAATCTAGTCCTACATTATGCCATATGGTGTAGGCTGGATTTATAACAGAACCACGCGTGCCTTTACCACACGTCCGTTACCACGCATATGCTGTTACCACTCACATTTTTACCACGCATATGCTTTTATCACGAAAATGTAAGTATTTTGCAAGTAAGTATAAAGGAAGGATAGATGGATTGAAGAATGGATAGATGAATAAATAGATAGATACATCCTACTGGTGGTCGCCAGTAGGTAGTTATAGTTAGGACCTAAGCTTCCATAGGAAAAAAAATGTTGTTTTGCCAATAACTTTGGTACTGCTTGACGAATCGCCATGAAAGGTTCACAAAACTTCCCCTTTTGGTTCTACTTCTGTGTTGAAAGTTTCGGGGTGATTAGTCAGGCGGGTGCTGAGAAAAAAGGGGGGTTCCAAAATCTTGTTTCTCCATGTTAAGTCTATGGGGAGTTTTCAACTCAACTACAGCCCGAAAAACAGACAGAATTACACCAAATTTGGCAGGAAGCTAGACGTTGGTCCAGGAGCGTGCTTTCTGTGATATGGTGGAAACCCGTTCAGTAGTTTGAGATATCCATCTTTAAAAATATAGATATCTGGATACCAGATATCTGGGGACCCTAATCCTTGCATTGGACTCACAAATCATACTAAAATTTGATTGACTGTCAACACTTCAAGCCTGGAAGTGTTGGCAGCCATCTTGGGACTCGGGAAAAAAAAGTAAAAGAAAAGTGGGCAGAGTAGGAATACCCTGACCCCAGGACTCTGATGAGGGTAAAAGCCTTGTTTTTTAAATTTTGACACAGACTCGCAGGTGGATCTGCGAATCCGCAGCAAAGTTTAAAAAAAAGCGTGGACCCCCTTAATTATTGTATTTGTGCCCAGGGAGGTGGCGGTCCTTGGGGCAACGGGGGGGGGGATCCGTGAGGCCCCCCATATTATGAAAATTAGCTGCGGGGAGGTGGCGGTTCCTGGGGGAGGCAGAGAGGCCCCACCCACATTCTTTTAAATTAGCCCTGGGGAAGTGGCGGTCCCCAAGGCAGAGGGGCCACGAGGCCCCCCACACAATTGAAGTTGGTCTACTGTGCCCCCTGCATTCATAATCAAAAGTGTCCCGGGGAGTGACAGTCCCTGGGGCTTTGATAAGCCAGAGAAGGGGGCCGTATTCGTCCCCCTCCTATATTTAGCATATACCCCTGGAACCTAGCCCACCTGCGGGTTATTGTAAAGCAAAAACGGGAGCCCTATTGACATATTGGGAAATGTTTTTATAGAGTTATTTATGTAGTGAGTTATGTACTGGTATGATCAGAATGAATCATATAGTTATATTTTTTTATGTGGTGGTGGCTATTGAATTCCTGCTTTTGCTTTCTGGACGTAATCGAGGGGATCACGAATACCGACATCACGATCTCCTGCCTCACTGCGAAAACGGAAAATAGGTTTTAGAGATGGTTATTCTAGAAATACATTATACAAACATGAATTTGAAGTGTGCAGTAATAAACCCCTAGTGAGTAAAATACTGTAGTGTGTGTGCATATATGTATTTTCACTTTATGGAAATGGCGCAATCGTCGCTGTTAACAAAGTCATTGCAACATCCCAAATACCCGCAAAAATGGAAAATAGGTTGGAAACTTGGTTTATAAAGGATCAGTACAAAAATATGAGCTTAAACATGCTTTGAAGTATGTATTTAGTAATCTGTATAGGGCAATGTTCAGAATGGATTTTATTTGCATATTATTTTTGGATGTGTTGGTAGCCATTGAATATCTGCTTTTGTTTTCCATTTTCGTGACTTGTCTTTAGGGATTACTCTTACCGACATCATCGTGATCTCCGTAGTCACCCCAAAAATGGAAAATAGGTTTTAGAGACGGTTTTTATATGAACTCTCGAGAAAAACATGACTTTGGAGAATACTGTAAAAAGCCCCTAGTGTGTAAAATACTGTAGCATGTGTGGATATTTGTGTTTTAGACGTTTTGGGAAAGGCGCGATTGTCGCGGTTAACGTCATCATGACGTCCCGAATATCTGCAAAAAAATAGAAACTAGGTCTAAAAGATGGATTTTAAAGAAACAGTACAAAAACACGAGTTTAAACATGTTTTTAAAGAAGTATGTATATAGTAATATGTGTAGGGTAATGTTCAGAATGAATTTTTTTTACATATAATTTTTGGATGTGTTGGTGGTCATTGAATGTCTGCTTTTGTTTTCCATTTTCGCGACGTGTGCACCGGGATCGCGAAATTGTTGCGAAAATCCCCCAAAACAAAAGAAAAAAAACCCTTTCGAAAAAAACTTCACAATATTTTGGGTACTAGGTTGTGTCTGACAAGAGCCGTTGCATTGGTTTGTGTGTAAATAGTTGCTATACATATGACCAGATAAAGAGTTTCAGGTTACTTAGAAACACCTTGTCACAGATATAAAAAACGTGAAGGAAAAAAAATGCTTATTAATCCACTGAAGAAAATACAAGCTTATAAAAAACAACTTATAGAGACATTTTAGATAGAAAATACAATTTAAAGCCCTTAAAAATTACATTAAAAAATCATAGGTTACATTGACATTATAGTTGGGAAATAAAATTTGTAAAAACTTAGATATTCATTGAAAAAACCAAAGGTTACAAAGGCATTATAGTTAGGAAATAGAATTTAAAAAACCTTAGAAATTCAGTGTAAAAACCCAAAGTTACAGGGACATTCTAGTTAGGCTGACATTTCACTCGTACAAAACCAGAGAAATTCAACAGTTAACTCGCGCCCCCGCAATGCACTGCTTATGACTTCACATATTACATCATTCATGACATGGTCAGTGACATCACAGATGGCATCACTGATGACATCTCAAATGACATCACTGATGGCATCATGCACAGAATCTCTGATGAACCCACTCACACCCCATTTAACCTTTGAAAAACCCACTCCAATTTCCACACAACGATTCTCAAAACCATATACATACCGATACTAGTGCTTACACTCCCTGCTTGGTAGGTCTACACGCACATCCACTTATTCACCCATACAGCCACTCATATACCAACAGGCTCTCTAATACAACCATTGATATATTTCCACTCATACACCCATAGAGCCGCTCACACTTTCAGTCTCTCATTGAGCTAATCACACACCGAATCACTCACCTAGAAAGCCACTCACAAAGCCATTTACTCACCTTTACAGTTATACACACTCACTCACTTATTCATACAGAAACAAACAAATATACAGTCACTGACACAAGCACACACTCACCCATACAGCCACTATCACAAGCTCTCACTCACACATAGTCACTCATATACTTCAACACTCACCCATACTCCCTTTCACATATCTAGTGACTCACTGATATATATCACTGACACGTTAATTTAATAATCGACACGCCCATTCACACTCACTCGCTTATACAGCCCATCACTTACATAATCACTAACCCATACAGCCACTGAATCACCCACTCACTCATCCAAGCAGGCAGTCACACTCTCTCTATATACCCACTGATTCATCAATACACCTTGTTTTGAATATTTAACACTCATAAACATTTTAAAAACACCAGCAGTCACTGGATGATGTTGTCTGTGATGTCACTGACCATTTCATGAAGGATGTAATGTGTGAGGTAATAAGCAGTGCATTTTGCGGGGACGCGGATCATAGTTAGATCAGATATCTACAACTACTGAATTTCTCTGGTTGCCTAACTATAACGTCCCTGTAAACTTGAGTCTTTTCACTGAATTTCTAAGGTTTTTTTTAATTGTATTTCCAAACTATAACGTCCCTATAACCTTTGTTTTTTTCAGTGAGGAAAATAAAAAAATATATATAGATACATTTACCCTCAAAAAACTTTCATTTTCATTGAATAGGCATGCATGATAAAGATATATATGTGGTAATTGATGCGTGGTAAAGGTGTTAAGTGGTAACGACCACATTGTAAAGGCTGATTCCCATGAAGGCTCTTTGAAAACAATCAAAAGTGTTATCATGTATCCAAAACCTCCAAAGGGTATAGCAATATAGTTTAGAAATAAAATGTCTGTATGTCTGCTACTCTCCAACATCAAAAGGACTGTTATTAAAAATGGTCAAGTTGTGTATATAGTGGCCATGTTTGTGATAGAATTTCCTAGCCGCCACACTCTAAATAAGGCCCTTAGTTTAGCTGAATGTTTTCTGCTGTTTGTGCAGCTGACAGACCGCTTTTTGACTGCTATGTTGCATGCCCTCTCCTGTGCACTTAGACCAATTAAATAACACACATGGATCTATATCCTCTTTCCTTTGCCATCAGAGTTGAATCCATTTTGATTTTCTTTGGAATTCATTTTATGGCATAATAACCCTGTTTGTGGATAACATTGTAACAAAATAGGTTGTATTGAAGTTGTAAATAAATTTATGAGCACATTGGTTTTTATGGGAACTCAGTCTGTGCTGCTCATGGATTTTGAGCCAACTGAGACAGACACTGGATCCTTCACTTAAATGTACTGCTTATTGTAAGATGTCTTACTAGTTCAGATTTGCATAAATAGCGAGTGTTGTTTTCAGTTAAAGGTGTATGTGTGGGTGTCCACTTTTATCAGTGTACACTTGACACCTTACCATTAGTCTATGTTTTGACATTTTACTCAAATTTTAAGTTTATTCTTGAATACCTAAACTTCTGACTCAGTCTTGTCCACTTCCACATGGGCTGTCTTCCCTTAGAAAATATTTACTCAAATTCCTATTCTCTTTCTAAAGTACTAGCCAATTCGGGATCTTCGTACAAAACGAACGATGCACAAAAGGCACTAAAGTCATGCAAAAATAGAATTGTGATACAAGGACCATTTATGCATCGAACTTTTCTTGCAAATTCTAAATCTATATATAGTGCTGTCCCTGCACTGACTGCTTCACCTGCCCCTGCGCTGCCTGCTTCCCCTGCACTGTCTGCTTCCCCTGTGGTGCCCTCTGCCACTGCGCTGCCTAAACTTGGACATCACCCTCGGATCACTAATAGATGCCTCTGCACGACCTTGCAGCAGTTGCTCTTAACAGGTGCGTCGCCAACGCACCACAGGTTGGACAACACCCAGTACCAGGACCTCTGGTTCTCCCGCCATCCTCCTGGAGAACCTCAACCACACCGATCTCACCCAAGTGGTCACCGAACCCACGAAGAAAGTCTGATACCAACTCATCCCCATTTTCATCTCCAGCGACTGAATCAAGTTCAGCCATACCACAGAACTCATGTGGACTGACCACACCATTGTACACTTAACCATTACAGACACCCAACACACATTCACCAGGTGTCAGATCACCTCCCGACAAAGCTGAAGCAAGGCCACCAAAATGCAGTGGTCACATACCCTCTCCACCTCCCAACCCGAAGCCTCAACTGTCTTCAACGAGGTCATCCAGTTCGTCGCCGCCTGGATAACCGACAGCGCCGACAGAGTCGCTCCACTGAAACCTACAAAATCCAACAAGACCCCCAAACATGGTAGCCGGTACGGACCGGAACTCAGGATCACCATGCACAACTGCCACCAACTGGAGAGACAATGGCTCGCCACCAAAAACCCCGCTGACAGAGCAGCTCAAAAAGCAGCCCTTAGCAACTATCACCAGCACATCAAAGATGCCAAGAAGGCAGCCATCACCTCCTGTATCGACTCTGCTGCCAACCACACAAAGGAACTCTTCAAAATAGTAAAAGAATTCTCCAACTGTATGCCACACAGAACACCATCCACCCCTCCCCCTGTGACAACCTCTCAGACTACTTCCACAGCAAGATACCCGACATCTTTACAATCTCCAATCTGCCACCCTCTATGCAGACAACCTCATCCAACCAGCAAACACCACCCAAACCATCACTACCTGGTCACAGCTCACTGCCCTTACCATGTCAGCCATCATGTTTCCATCCACGCCAGTGCACCCACTGCTCCCTACCCCCACCACCTCAATAACCTTGTATCTGACCCAATGAGCACGCAACTCACCAGCATCCCCAACACCTCCATCTCCATAGCAATCTTCCCGGTCAGATGGAAACACGTAGACATCAGACCCCTGAAAGCCTCCGCTGACCCCAACAATCTCAGAAATGATCATCTGATCTCCCTGCTCCCCTACCTGGTGAAAGTTGTCGAGAAAGCCATCAACCAGCAGCCCAACGAATTCTTGGAATAAAACTACCTACTGGACGCCTCTCAATCAGGATTCCAAAGCAACCACAGCACTGAGACAGTGCTGATTTCCGCCACAGATGACATCAGAGCGCTCATTGACCATAGAGAAACAGTGGCCTTGACCCTCCTCGACCTCTGCGGCGTTCAACAGTCTTCCACAACACCCTCATCAATAGACTCTACAATATAGGCATACAGCAAGATGTCCTCAAGTGGATCGCCTCCTTCCTTACAGGATGCATACAAAGCATCTGATTGCCTCTCTTCAGCTCCGCACCCAAGGATATTATGTGGCATACCACAAGGATCCTCCCTCTGCCCCACCCTGCTCAACATCTACATGACCCCCCTTGCAGATGTCGTCTGATCCCACAGACTCCACATAATCTCCTACGCAGATGACACTCAGCTGATCTTCTCGGTCACGGAGGACCCTTCCAACCCCAAAACGAACTTCTGCAATGCCATGACCAATGTTGCCGAATGGATGAAAGGCCATTACCTCCAGCTCAACTCCGACAAACAGACGTACTGATCTTCAGGAAGAACACCTCCGCATGGAACCGCAGATGGGGGCCTGCAGAACTCTGACCCACACCGACCGACTACGCACGTAACCTCTGCGTCATCCTCAACATCCAACTGACCATGAATCGACAAGGTAACACAGACACCTTCTCCTGCTTCCACACACTTTGCATGCTCTGCAGAATCTTCATATGGATCCCAACCAACACCAGATATTCACTCAGGCCCTTGTCACCAGCCGCCTCAACTACGGCAGCGCCTTCTACACTGGCATCTCAACCCAACTTCTCATAAGAGACCAAACCATACAGAACACTGCAGCCAGACTCATCCTGGACCCGCCCAAATAATAAACCCACATCACTACCCACCTGAGAGGCCTCCACTTTCTCCCCATCCAGAAAAGATGTCATTTCAAGCTCTTCATGCTCACCTTCAAAGCCCTTCACGACTTAGGACCTGCCTGTCTCAACCTTCGACTGAACTTATACCAACCCGTTAGACACCTGCTCTCCTCTTCACTTGCCTTCAGGCACACACCACACATCCGTCACAGCCGCAGTGGTGGCGCTCGTTCTCCTACATCGCTGCTAGGACCCTGAAACGACCTCCCCCTCCTGCTCTCGCTGGCAGACCAAAGAAAGAGACTCAATACCTGGTTCTTTTGAGACACAGCACCAGATACCCTTAGGGGTGGCAGTGCTGCGCTTTACAAATGCTGATTGATTGATTATTGAACATTTAGGTCCAGAAAATCGTGCTATTTGTTTATGAAATAGTTGCAGGATAATAGTTGGACAACAATTTTGTTTTCTATAAGTATAAACAGCATTGACACCACTAGTCGCCCGATAGCTTTTATACACATCATTCTACTCAGACTTCAGCTGCCCTCAAGAAAACTGCTTTCGGTAATGAATGTTTCTTACCTTTGAGAGCACTTACTGTAAGTAGTATAGACCGTAATCACAGTAATTGAAGAAACGTAGTTGAAAAATTGCAACTAGTGTTTCGTGTGTAATTATGAAGATGTACTTCCCTTTGCCCGTACCAACGACTGAAAAGCATTTCTGTTAATTAGCTTTGTGCTGGAATTTGTGAAATGAATTAGTCTCAATTCCGTAGCGTCTTGCATCCTGGAAACAACTGTAATATTTAACTGTGTTTTACCTTGCAAAATAATCTCTTTTTTTTAGGTTAAAGTGTGTATTTGTATAAAACACTCAGGGCCAGATGTATCAAGGCTTTTGCGACTCGCAAAGGCAGAAATGCGCAGAATTTCGGGCTTTGCGACTCGCAAACGGCCGATTTGCGATTTTTGATATGTATCAAAAAATCGCAATTTAAGGAATCACAATAATTTACGATTCATTATTTTGCCATAGCATTTAAGGTATCGCAAATTTTGCGATTTCTTAAGTGATATGTATGACACATTTTTGGTTTGCGAATTTGTGTTAAGAAATCGCTATTTACCACCAACTTGTAGTTGGTGGTAATTTGTGATTTCTTTCAAAAATGCCCTAATTGGCATTTGTAAGGGTGGCATGTGACACACATACATGCCCATAGGGCATGTATGTGTGTCACATGCACACACATGTAGATTTTAGGGGTGCAGCAGGGTGTCTTTGAGACACCCCTGCACCCTTGAAATAATTCTCAAATTGCGATTAGCAAATTGCGAATTCGCAATTTGAGAATTATTGCACTATCCTTCCTATGGGTCTCCATAGGAATGCATTGGAAATTATTCTTTATTTGCGAATTCGCAAAATGCGAATTCGCAAATAAAGAATAATAAGGCATTGCAAAAAAATTGCGATTTTGTACATACATACCGTTTTGCGAATTCTAAATAGCGATTCGCAAAATATCGCTATTTAGGATTCGCAAAACGGTATCTTGATACATCTGGCCCTAAGTGCCATCCATCCGTTCGTGATGAGGATGGCTAGGATTGGACACATAGGTTAGTAGACAAAACTGCATCATGACCTCTGCATTTGGCACATTATTTAAAAACAAAACAATTACTGCCAATCTGCAAACTTTATTCAGGCCCAGTTTCCAAATGACTGCTGTACATGAAAAAATATAATGCTAAAACGGAAGTTAATGGGCTGTGGCTCCTTCCATGCAGAAATTCAAGGTGCATATGGCATTCGATGATAGCGTGCGAATCAGAGGTGGACTAGTCATTTCATCTTTCGTAGGCCGACAAGCCCAGATCGGCGTGCTGAGCGATTAGATTTATAGCGGAGGTGGTGGGTATGTGGCTACGTTTTTGCACCAGAGCCCAGGGAGACCGGGCCACCCGCACAGTTGCTTTTATCACAGGGACGTGTTAAACAGCAGCAGAGCGTGTGTGCCGTTGTACAACGCCACAGGTTTCTTGCAGGTTCTGTGGTTTACCGGGCAGCAGACCGAGGCCACTTACATCCCATATTTCTGGACCTGTACGCCAGATGCAGGCCGAACCTGACTTCACTTGCCTGCTTGGTTATTATGAATGAGTCGGCAGCAAGGGGATGAGCCACCTCAGCAGGGCTCTGGTCTTCACTGTAGCTGCAGGCATTGCACGGGGTCCAGGTAACCGCATTTGATGGGTGCTCGACTATGGGAATGGACATAACTCTGTGTTTTTACATAGAAGCAGTGGTCGAAGTGGGGGAAAAAAAGTAGGGGAACTGTTGGCGGAGAATCAGAGGGCGGAAATAACCTGAGGATTGGATCAGTGGGCCGACTTAGAGGTGTGGCCAGGATGCGCAAAACATCCCAATCTTTAGTATTTGTGTGGCATTTCACTGACCAGTTACAGCTTATTATGTTATGTAATTCAACCAATGGATACACATGATTATTTAACGATTAATATGAGCTATTGACATTAGAAACATATTCCACTTTGTGAATTTATTTTAATCACAGAATGTCCCAAAATGCTTAAAAGTGGAAGCACAAGCCATTTGTTTCCGAGCCATTGAGTTTCTGTTGTCAGCAATATACACAGAGATGATCAATTTTACATGTGTAACTGACTATATAGGAAATGTTACATAAGACAAAGGACTACAAGGTGTAGGAGTCACATGATAACCATACTAGTAGACAGTATAGTTTAATAGTGATTGGCCTGGAGAAACACAAACTCAGAATTTAAAACTTAATACCATGATTGAGGGTTCTCTTTAAAAATCATCACTGATTTGTATCAAAAACAACACTTTTTGCAACATTAGGATAAGGAAAGGCTTAGGGAAAAAACCATAACACTCTAGTTTATACCTTGCAGTTTGCATGCAGCTCTTAGATGAAAGTTAGTAGCTCATTGTTCTTTGTTAGGATTTTAACTTATAAACTGCAAGTTGCAAAAGGATCTCGCTGACAAAAGCAGTAACCCCCTGACCTATTTACAATATGTGCACTTTGTGATGGGCTGGTACATTTTCTTTGCAGCAGGCACATTAACCCTTCTGCGCTATCTTTCCATGAGTCAAAACCTCCACTAGACAAATCTCCGATCTCGCTCTAGGAAGAAGTTTATTCATCAAAGTTATCATGACATTTTTATTATTGCCGGAAATAGCTGGCGGCCAGGAAGGAGGCAGCAAGTGCTTTTAAAACCATAATATACTCCGCCCCCCCTGAAAGTCGGCGCCTGTTGCGGTCACACCAGTCGCACCGCCCTAGAGCCAGCTCTTCTCAGGGGTCCTGGGACCTCAGTGACAGACTCACTGTTGCTCTAGGGTCTGCTACTTCGTAGGCCTGCCCGCAAGACTGGAGGTGAACTGCAGTATAGATTGTGGTGGGCAAGCCTTCAAGGTGAACCCACACTTGCCACTGCTAGGGTCCACCTGATGGTGCTAACACACCAGGGATTTTCTGGTGCCTTCAAGGGTCTGGCATGGGAATGTGCTCTATCAAGAGAGTGGTCTGGGGGGCTGTTCATGAAGGCTGAACCTGGTCCCCGGTTCTTAAATTTAGCATCTCTGCCCCCAGTGCTACATCTGCTCCATCACTGAACACCATACTGCCCCACTGAGAGAAACTCATACTGCCTTCAGCTACAATCCAATTTGACCTGCTATAAATAACTGGCTGCGACTCAATTCAAATGACACGCTAGGCAAGAGCAATATGCTGCCTAAAAGAAAAGGTAACAACATCCTGGAAAAAGCAAACACTCATAAGGAATGAAAGATTTAATAAAGCATGTAAAATGTAAGCAGGAGCATGGTGAACTTAACGCTTTTACAGTCCTTATTCAGAAATCAACAAGTATTTTTGCCTGAAAAGTTAAGGACATAACCACAGGGCCCAGAAAGGACCCATTTCAATGTCCACTGCTTATATGCTTACAAAACGTAAGCAGTAAGGTTTCAAAAGACCACATTTGTGAACACAAAGCCGCCGTACACATTTCGTGTTCCAATCCACCCATCAACCAGGTATTGCAGTACCTCCAGGCAGGGCCAGTCCTAGGATTTTCGGGGGCCCTGGGCAAAAGGGAATGTGGGAGGCCCCTGAAATCTACATAAGTGCACCTTCTGATCTCGGAGGAAGCTGCTTTGTGCAGACTCCACTTGGGCCGCAGCTCCTCCTCTCAGCCACCTCAAGAACCTCTTGTTCTGCCCATTTCGAACTGAAGGTGTGAGAATTGCTGGGGGCTGAGTTAAACATGTG
Organism: Lissotriton vulgaris; assembly: GCF_964263255.1. Lineage (NCBI taxonomy): Eukaryota > Metazoa > Chordata > Amphibia > Caudata > Salamandridae > Lissotriton > Lissotriton vulgaris. Next base: position 1,946,332,345 of record NC_141685.1, read on the forward strand.
TGGGCTAAAGTGCTGACAATGGGCGCCCTGCCGAGTCTCTGAACTGGCTGCCTGAGAGGTGTACCCTCCCCATGGCCTTCCCACACCATCCCTTAGAGGCCCCGGAAGGGGGGCCCGCTCCCATGAGTGAAGCATTTCTTTCTCTCTGATCGGCAGACATACACGAGGAGAAGTGGGGTGTTAATTGAAAGACAAGAAAACAAAAGTAGCGCTTTACTGGCAAACTCTGTAAAGTGGCACTAATGTGTTGGGGTTTGAAAAAAATTATGTGGCCACTTTAAGAACACTCCATCTTGCTTTATTTAATTATTTTTCAGAGTTTGAACATTTTATTTCCGAGGCTGCACTTTGTAATAGAAAAATGTCAAAACGGCATTTCCAGCAAAAGGGTTTTCTTTTTTGCATCCATTTCACAGGGGTACAAATGGACGACAGGAAGAGACAGTGAGAACCATTTCTTGATTCATGGTTTTCGGAAAAGTGAGAAGGAGTTAGACAGAACGAGAGGGAATAGGAGTAAGAAAGAGGGGGCAGCTGCCAGCGGCAGAGCAGAAGCGGACACCTTCCTTGTATTGTCTGGGCAGGAAGTAAGAGACAGAGACCTTTTCCTTCTCTGCTCCCCGCCCGTCCACAAACAGAATATTTCTGACGTCCAGGGACGCATGTTCATAATACCAAAGTAGGGGAACGGAATCTACAGAATTAAAGAAGTAGGGGCACACCGTACCCTGCCGTTCCCGCCCACTTCGACCACTGCATAGAAGGGAGCGTGAAAATCTGGATTTTCCACCTTACCTGGTATGAAAAAGTAACAGGTATGCAAGTCTTTACAGTTCCTTGTTTGTATAGCACCATATAATGTATATACAGGGCAGCATAGACATATGGATGGAAATTGTGGTTTACAAACTGGAGGTGTGGAAAAGGACAAAACAGTGATGCTTCATATAGAGTAATATGGAAAGCTGCAAAGCAGTGGTTCCTTACATTCAAAGCAATTCTACCCTGGTATTGAGAAAGGCTTTGAAGTGTTGGAATATTTAATTCTATTTTTTCATTGCTGCTTTAAAAATGTGGCTTTTTAAACATTACAACGTTATAATGCTGTGCTGTAGTACTATAATGTTATCGATATTTCCCAAAAAATTATTCAGATGGCTACTTCTATTTACGGATTACTCGCCTTTTCAGTGACCTCAAGTGCAAGACTGTGTCTTCAGAATTATTCTGCAATATTCCGGACCCCAGGAAGTTCCTTTCTTCCTGTACACTTCAGTATGTATCCGGAGCCCCTCTCACATCTTACCTTGCCTTACAACAAGTCAAAAAAAAAAAAAAAATTGCCAGTGCGCTATGGAACCATGTCCTCACCAAAAATGACAGAATTCTAGCTGTCCTTAGACTGCAGGAAGCAGATGTCGATCACAGAGTCATGACATATGGATGTGCCACTTAGGATTTGGTCACAACTCTTTAAGTTGTTTGACAGGTATGACCCTATGTACCCAAAGGTGATTGGGGATCGGGAAGCGAAACTCTGCGTTGCTGAGCATTAGATGTCATTGTCGCAGCACAGGTCTTGCACCCACTCCAAGTTGCGGGCCCAATTCTGGTCACAAGGCACTCCAAAATCCACTTATGGTCAAAGTCTTCCAATATGGCCAAGTCGAAGTCTAAACACAAGCACAAAAAAAAAATCAAACTAAACCCCATCCCAGCACTCAAAGTTAAGCAAAGAAGTGCTAGAGCATCAAGGAGAAGATTGCACTACCCCTGAATCTGAAGCAATGCTGAATGTTGTGGGCTGTCATTGACCAAGCAGCAGTTGGTGCCTTCAAAACTCCATGCTGCAGGACTTTAGTGCGGTTTTGCACCCTCTTGTGCAATTTTGGCCCCATGGAGCCGCTATAGTCTTCAGTCAGACTTCTGCCAGCTATTTGCCCCCAATACTATCTGCCTCTGTGGGGCCTGCTACCAGGCCCCTGCCTACCCTGGTTCTAACTTGCGACATAGCCGTTCCTTCCATGATGGCACCAACTTCGACTCCACTGGTGTCGATCTCTGACCCCGACCGAACAGCTGCCCAGTCTTGCCTGTGTCACACTATGAAATTGAAAACGTTGAACCAGTAGTCAGCCAAGTTCAAGTCCTTCCTCTGCCTGGCGCCAGTACTTGCAGAGGATTGATGCTATTTTTGGCCCTGATTCAGATCCAGTGCAGTATAATACCCTGTGTCCCTCATCACGCTGCTGATGATGAGGAGGTTAATCGATTTTCCCTCCTTAATACACTGACAAGTCATTGTCTGTTATCCAACAACATGCCAGTGCGCTAGATATCTGAAACAAATAGACTTGCTATCTGGGACCAATTGAAGAAAGTGCTTAATTTGCAGTCATGGTTAGGAGAGCAGCTGAGGCACTAGATTTGCTGTTGGCCACTATGGAGAGGAAAGCAAAAATATGCCTGGGTGTGGTTAAACAAGTTTTCTGGATTTGTGCAAGAGTCCTTAATGAATATGCCCTTCAATGGCACCAGGCCATTTGGAGAAAAAGCGGAATCAGCACTAGAACAATTCAAGGACAGTCTTAACATAGTGTAATCTTTGGGGCTCTCAATCCCAATTAAATAATTTCCCCACCAATTCAAAAAATGTAGAGGGTTTTCCTCGAGGTTAGCTTACAGATGTCAGCCCTTTCAACCTATACAGCCAGCAGTGTCCTTTCGAGGCTGCTTCTGTGGCTCTTGCAGAAGCTGCTTCAGCTAGCAGGGACAGCGGACAGCAAACCTCCAATTATTTTCCGGCTACTTTAGTGACTACCAAGTAACATTGTTAGCCTCTCATGTTTATGCCTGGCTGGTATGAGGCAGGATGCAATATTTCCTTCCCAGCTGAAGATCAATCACTTCAGACAGAGGGGTCTTCCACATGGGTCTTGCAAAAGTGCTATGCTCTATCATTCACCTTCATCCTTCCCCCACCCTTTCCACTCTGGGTTGACTTTTAAAAGAGCATTCAACAATCTTGATGCAGGAAGTCCACCTTCTGTTCTCTGAGGGTACCATAGAGCAGGTACTAAAATCAGTGAAAGGGAAAGGATGGTATTAATCCATATGCCTGTTCTGCAGTCCCGCAGGTGTTACCTGCGGTTCATGGTACACTTTCAATTTACCATACTCTTTTTCAGTGTTATTATGGCTATTTTAAGATTCACAGTTGTGATTGTGGTAGTGTCTCCATGTTGTTGGAGAACACATAGTCCCATATATCAACAACCGCTGCTACAGTTGGGCTCACCACATAACACGTAGACAACCTCTGAATGACAGACATACTCTTGGCGTCATTGAGTTTCACCATCTGTGAGCAGAAGTCCCAACTGAACCGTTCACACAGGCTTCCACTCAGTGGGACTGTTCTGGACACAATGGTGTTCAAAGCCATTCCACCTCTGCAACAATTCGGGGGCAATCAGGATATCAGCCCCATGTCTTAATATCGATTCTTGATTAAATTGAGCATTGCTTTGAGGCTTCTTGGTCTTCAGGCTCCTTCTCATTCTCAATGCCATGTGGCATAAGTGGGCCGTGCAGTGTAACCTCAGAACCCAGTGGGCCCATCATTAGGGATGCCTTTCCATCGCCATCCAGATCTTGAGGGAGACGTCATATGGTCTGTAATAGTGGCTAGCAAAGTCCAACCTTTGCTAGGTCACTCTCTCTCTCTCCCGCTTAGAGTTCATGGTGGTGGCAGATGCATCACTGCTTGGTTTGAGGGGGGCACCTAGAAGAAGTGGAAATCAGAGGCCTTTGATCTCAAGCAGAGAGCCTGCTCTGTATAGGTCTTCTTGGAGTTTCAGGCAATCCATCTGGCCCTAAAAGTTTTCTGGCATTCATCAAAGAAGGCTGGTGAAGGTCTTTAAGGACACCATTACCGTTGTGTGGTACTGCACTAAGCAGGTGAAGTAGGATCCTGTGTCAGAAGGTGTTATGTCTCTGGAGGTGGGTGGACCAGCAAAACATGTTTCTTAGTCGCCAACTACCATGCTGAGTCTGTGAATTCCAGAGCACACAAACCGATCAGGTACTGTCCTGTGGACCACAAATGGTGTTTTCATCCTGAGGTTGTTCAGGACATCATCGAACAATGGGATATGACCTAGCTAAATGTATCCGCCATTGTTAAACTCGGTCACCAAATCTGTGTGCTGAAGTTTCTTCTAAAGTGCTCCTTAGGAGACTTACTCTAGCTTGAGTATATGGAAGGATTCCTGTATGCCATCCCTCCTTCACTACTCCTGCTATGTGTTCTGAAGAAGATCAAGGCAGACTGGGGACCCAAGTAGTTTACATTGCCCCATATTGGGCCAGGATTGTGTGTTACCCAAAGCTCTTGAGCATTTGTCCTCCAATCTGGCTTCTACTTCTGGACGTCTGTGGTGTTGCTGTCATTCCTGGAATCCAGAACACCGCTGTGTTCGGTATTCCAGTTTGGAGTTTGTCTAAGATAATTAAGATACCTCAGTGGTTATAGCCAAAAGAAAAGTTTAATGGTTCTTGAGTCTCAAGAGATTCCAAATCTGCCAATAATGCTAAAACTTGGACAAAGTTCACCATACCATATGGTGAAAATTCTCACAACCAACGTGTTCAAAGGAATCGACAAAATCCTGTGTGGTATAAAGATTATGAATTTGACTAGATGTGTATATTAATTCCTGAGTATTTACTCATGCTAGTATGAGATTACTTTCCTGTTTTCTGTGCAATTTTCGTTATGTGAAATGTTATTATATATGAGAGTTATTTTCTTGTTAATCTTTGTATTTCATTAATTTTGGAAGTTTGTTTATTTTAGGGTTGTTTATTTATTCATAACAATATTTACGAAGGGGAATGTGTGGTGTTGCTGTAATTCCTGGAATCAAGAACACGGCTGTGTTCGGGATTCCAGGAGAGACAGTTAAGACCCAGGCTTCAAGTACAGACGTGTTTTATCAACTCTGTGAAATAAATACCTATAATTTCACCTACCACTGGACTGGACTGGACTGGACTATCTCTGTCATTTCAACGGCCTCCTGTCAGCAACAAGACAGGGTCTTGCATCTGAGCCTCCACAGACTTCATCTCGATGCGTGGCTCTTTAGCAGTGGCAGCTAAATGTGTTTGACTTGCTTTCGGAGGTAGTTGATGCCATCCTTTCAGCCAGACTTCCTTCTACTAAGTCAAACTACTTTTGACACTGGGATTGATATGCTGCCAGGTGTGGTTTGCGAAGCACCTACCCCTTACACACTGAACTGTCTGATAGTCTTTTGTTTGATCATAAGGCAAACAAGGTCATGGGGTGAGCACAGTGAAAGGTTTATTTGCCAACTCCTCCATCCTGTCTATTTATTTGACCGCCCTTCTTCGTTTGTCACCGATTGTGATGCAATTTGTAAAAGATTTGACTCCCATATTTTTTCCAAACAATTTTTTACCACAGTGAACCTTAAACTGTGTTAACATTTCTCATGTGCACACCCTTAGACCTGTGCTGAGCTGTTTTCTAAGACTCTTAACACTGAAGATTGTCTTCCTCATTACAATCAATTCAGCTTTTCATGTGATTGAATAGCATGTTTTTTTGGTGCAACCGTTCAACCCTCACCTTTTTTTCCAGAATAATTAGTTTTTAGGACCCGGTGGCCTACTTACCAAAGTTTGTGACTTTTTTCCATATTGCCCAGCTAATCACTCAGTCAGCATACTTTGCCCCGCCTCGCCCCTCAAAAGAGGAAGAGAGGCTTCATCTTCTTGCTCCCAAGACAGTACTCCGCTTTTACATCAATAGCAGAAAGGACCATTGTTTAGATGAGAGGTGGGATTCTCTGGTGCAAAGAAAAACAAGCAGGGGCAGGAGAGCACTCTGTAAAGGTGGATAGTCCTCTGCACAAAAGTTGCTATGCACTGGCGTAGAAGCAGCCCTCCCTTAAAGAATACAGGCTCATTCTACCTAGTCCAGGGCACAAGGCGTGTCTTTTCTAAGCATCTGCCAGACTGGCAGTGCGGGGGTCAGTAAGTATATTTACATAGCACTACTGCCTTGTCAGCCAAGTAGAGCAGGAACAAGACTTCTCCTGCTCAGTCGTGTAAAATCTTTGATTTGAGTCCACTCTCCAGACCCTCCAACTTTGGACGGCTTTGCTATGGGTATCCATTCTAAAGGCAAGGAATAAGCCATTATAAGTGTCAATCAGGAGAACAAGTTGCTTCCTTTCAGTAATGCTCTTTCTGGTGGACACTCTAACTGCTACTTCTTCATGGCCCTCCCACCTGCCCCTTCTGTGGAGTGGTCTCTTTAACGTCTAAAGAGGTTCCAAGTTAGAAGACCAGCACACTGTGATTTATTCTTCCTTCCAAACATCTGAGTATGTGGTATGAAAGAGACGCAATGACATGTTGTTAGTGCGCAGAGAGGGACCTACACGGCACTTCTTACTGGTGTACATGAACGTTGCTGGAGGATTCTCTGGTTTCAGTTTGGCACCTGGGGATGGTCTAAAGGTGCAGAATCTGCGGTTAGCTAGAACATCCACCAGAAAGTGCACTATTGAAGGTCACTTGCGCTTTTGGAAAAAATGCTCCCAATCCCTTATTAGGGAGTACAGAGATGAGTAGAGTGACTGGCTCTCTTGCTGCAGCGTGGTTGCATTTGAATTTGTTCAGTGATTTGTCTAGGCTGTTTGTGATCCCCAGTTCGCTGCTAAAGAAAATATCCTTTTTTTTTTTTAAAGTTCCGTTTCAAAGATGAAAACAGTTACATAAGCAGAACAGTGTGTATTTTTGTAAGCAAGACATAGGAGTCCGGTCTTTCAGAAAGATCACAAAACTCTTGTGAAACAAAGAAGTGTCAAAGTGAATCCTTATTCTCCGTTTCTTGGCTTCCTCTTTCTCAAACAGTATGGCGAAGAACATCTGCACATCCTTATTGTAATTTATTTCCCCTTCCTGTTCAAGTTGCAAAATATAGTTTCTTGAAAACCTTAACTGAGCAAATGGCTGAGAAAACAGTGTTTTAGACTCTAACAATAACATTGGGTGAGACGTAGGCCCGCCCGGTTGAAATGTCTGGGCTATCTGCAGCGGCCTGGGTGGAATTGAACAATGAATAGAAGAAATGAGTTTGCTGATTAATTCGCTTCGATTGGAAGTTTGTGACCGATTCAGCTAATGCATAGCATTGCAGGGGAATGATATTTGTCCTAAAGCGTAAATGCCAACACTTTGGAAGAGTAAAGTGGGAAATTTTTAAAACCTAATCTGGAAAATGTATTTCTCCCAATGACTTGTCGCGGCCCGCTTCGGGTCTGTTGCCGTGCAGGGAACTTGCAAGTGTGCTCCTGCGGGATCGGATAGCAGAAATTCAAATATAAGGTGTTTTCCATACCTGGCAGGAGCACAGAGACATTTCTGTAGCAGGCAGAAAAACGTGACAAAAATGGTGTGCACTGGCTTACAGGAGCAGTTACTGCCCGTGCATCATCCGAGTCTCGCAAGACCAGCTGCTGCCATCTGAAGCCCGCAGAGGAATCTGCTTTCTGCATGCAAGCCTTGAAATCGGTAGTCTCGCCTTGAAATTGGTAGTCTCCTGTCCGAATTGAGAGGGATGGCATATATGCTAATGTTATGTGCTCTGTTTTTTGCATGCATGCCTTGAAATCTGTAGTCTCACCCTGAAATCGGTAGTCTCCGGCCTGGATCGGAAGGGGTGGTGTGTATTCTAATGGGCCTATGTAGTATTGAGTCCACTCAATATTTAGTAGAAATGATGAGTTTATTGGTAGAAAAGCACAGGAGCAGGGTAGGGTACAACCTACACAGGACTTCTTCCCAGCAACTGTCAGCACAGAGGCTAGAAGAGAATCCTATGACAGAAAGGAATGTCAAAGCAAAACAATTCTACACATAGCTTAAAGGGGCAACACGACACATCTTCTTCCTTATGAACAAAAAGAAAAAAAAAACAAATAATTAACAAACAAAATCTTGTAACCATATATGTTTGGAACAAACACGTTTCTTTCCAATAACAGTATCCTTAGTACAATTGAAATCTTTAACAGAGGTGTTGTTGATGTTTTGATTAGAAGAAAAACATTCATCTGCACTGTGAAAATCATTAACATTTCCAGTGGAAACCAACCCTTCCATATTAGTAACTTCTGGAATAGCTTCATTGTTAATACCTCCAGGGATAACATCATTAGAGGTAGAAACAGGAACAGAAGTATTTTCAGAAGGAGCAGAAATATTTTCAGAAAAGAGCAAACCACCATGATCCTCTTTTTGAACAATTTGAGGAACTGGAGAAATATTAGGAAAATTTGCAGAATTATCAGCACAAAAATCCTTCTTCCCTTTGTAAATAGCAATTCTCTTTAAATTCCACATCTTTCCATCACTCAACAGGACAGCATTACGTAACACTTTCTTAATCGTTAAAGGTTTTGAAAACTGAGATTCACCTTTGCGAACCTTCCAGGTTTTTTTTTAACTTTAACCAGCATTCCAGTTTCAACCTTCGCAGAACCAGAAGCAAATTTGTCAACATTCTTCTTATATTGGAGATGTTTTTCAACAATATTGCCTTTAATTTCATTCATACAAATATCCAAACAATCTTTCTTATGCAACCAATTAGGATTGTACTTAGTCCTAGCGACACGACCTCTCATAATTTCAAATGGAGACAGCTTTAATGCATCATGAATATTGGTTCTGTAGGACCAAACAGCTTTGTAAACGCCAACTTCCCAATCTTCTCCTTTCAATCTAGCAAGTTGAATGGCACTCTTCAATACTCTATTAAATCTCTCGCATAATCCATTACCACTCGGATTGTATAATGAAGTAGTTTTATGAATTATACCTGTTCTGTCGAAATAAGATTTAGCCAGTTTTGATAGGAACTGGACACCATTGTCACTAATAATTTGAGTAGGTAGGCCCTCCTCCATAAAAACTTTATCAATAAATTCCAAAACAGTAGCTGAATCAACTCTATATACAATGGTGATGCAAGGCCATCTAGAAAAAATGTCAATGATAGAAATCACAAATTTGTGACTGTCCCCAATAGGTCCCATAATATCCATTGCAACAGTATGCCAAGGACCATCAGGAACTACCGGTACACACATATCAGGTTTTAAAGTGTTAAGAATTTTATCTGAGTTTGAACAAACCACACACTCACGTACCATTCTTTCAGACATGACGTCAATACCAGGCCACCAGTACCACTGTTTGATATTCTGCTTGGTCTTGACAATTCCACAATGATCCTTATGACATAACCCTAAAATGGAGTTCCTCAACGTTACAGGAGGAACAGCTTTGTCACCACGAAAAATCGTATTATCCAAAACAGTAAGCTCATTCCTGACCTCCCAAAACGGTTTAAGATCAGGTGAAAATTTACTTTTCTCCAGCCAACCTTCGCGAATAGAAGAAATAACAGAGATCAAAACATTATCCTTAACATACTCCTCAGCCCAAACTTTCTTCTCAATGCAAAAAGGGTTCTCATCATGGATGAGAGCAATTTGAAAAGAATCCCACTCATTAATTGCACACTCTTGCAAGTCTGAGGGCATGCGCGAAAGGAAATCAGCAATAACTTTGCTTTTGCCTGGAAAATATACAATTTTGATTATAAAGTCTTATAAACACATAGTCATCCTAGCAATTCTAGCAGTGGCATTGTAAAGACCATCAGTGGAAAGCAGTTTGGTAAGGGGTTTAGGATCAGTTCTAACTACACATCTTTTGCCCCATACAAAACTCCGAAAATGTTCTAAAGACCAAACAACAGCAAGAGTTTCCTTTTCAATAACAGAAACTTTACTTTCAGGAACTGAAAGAGCCCTGGACTCAAAAGCAACAATGTGTTCTTTTCCAGAACTGTCAATTTGCGAAAGAACGCTTCCCAAACCCTTGTTACTGGCATCCACAGTAATAACAGAGTCAAGGCCTAAATCAAAAGGGGATAACACTGGGGCATTGATGATGTCGGATTTAATACCATTGAATTCATTTTCACAAAGAGCAGACTACTCGAATTTGACCTTACTTTTCAAAAGTTGTCTAATATTAAACACTTTACTAGAGAAACCTTTAACAAATTTAGAATAGAATTCTACCATTCCAAGGAATGACCGAACATCATCCTTACTAGTTGGGGAGGGTGCTTCCTTAATAGCATCAACTAGCTTGGGTTTGGTTGAAACACCATCTGAACACAATACATGACCTAGATAAGTCACAGATTTAACCCCAAAATGACATTTGGAAAACTCAATGGTTAAACCTTTATTTTCCAGAATACTAAGAACCTCTTCAAGGATGGAATTGTGCTCAACCTCATCCTTTCCATAAATTAAAATATCGTCTTGGAAAAAATCTAATTTTAGGATGTTTGCCAAACAGCTGGTGCATAATACGTTGGAAAATGGCAGCAGCGGAGGCCAAACCAAATGGCATCCTTTTAAATTGAAAACACACCATGGGGGTAATAAATGCTGTAAGATGTCTGCTGTCAGAATCTAAGGAGATCTGATGGTAAGCAACAGAAAGGTCCAATGTAGAAAAAATAGTGGCACCTTTAACGGAAGACAACATTTCAGAAATCTTAGGTAATGGACACTTATCAATTACAATGTTCTCGTTCAAATGGCGAAGATCTACACATAGCCGAATTTTGCCATTTGAACGTCTGGCGATTACAACTGGAGAAATCCATTCGGAGGATTCTATAGCTTCAATTATATCCTCTCCAACCAACTTCTCCAACTCCTTTTCAACATCACTACGAACCAAAATAGGTATATTCCTAGCTTTAAAAATGTTATGTTTTGTATCACTCTTCAAGACAATACGATGAGAAAATCCTTGAAGATTACCAATTTTGCCACTAAACACTTTGGGAAATATTTTAAACATGGACTCACCAATTTTTTCACCATCACTAATTACTATAACTGGTTCAGGACTATTGGGATTCAAGATAATATCTAAATCTCTCTGTTCTCTCCATCCAAGGACAGAAGGACCACGTTTAGCCACATAAAGTTTCCCCAGGGAATCCCTGTCCTTAAATCTGAACTTTAAAGGCTTGAAACCAATAATGTCAATCTTTTCACTGGACTTCTTCCCAGCAACTGTCAGCACAGAGGCTAGAAGAGAATCCTATGACAGAAAGGAATGTCAAAGCAAAACAATTCTACACATAGCTTAAAGGGGCAACACGACAGCCTAGTCTATCTTACGCCCGTGCCGTAACAAGCGCGTGGCGTAGCACCACGTGACCTAGCTAAAATAAAAGAGGTCCCAGCACGCACGTACGCCAGTTGGCAGCGGCGTGTGTAACCAAGCCAACCAAAAGCGTGTCTGAGTCCTTATTGTGCCGCTGCCACGTGTTAGGCCTCCCTTCCAGAGATTGCCCCCAGGTGCCCCCACACAATCACCTGGCCTGCCCCCACGACACAACAGCCATCCCTCTTTATTCCTTTTGTAGACATTTTAAGTCTTCATCTGCTGAATTTTGCGGATGTTATCAAGGTCGCAATTACGCTAAACTAATGACTCTTAAAATTGCTTTCACCAATACATTTCGTTACGTGTTTTGTGCCACTTAATCGTTTATTGGCTACATTATGAAGTTTGCTTATCTTTGAACTTGGATTCACACCTTTCGAGTCGCTTCGCTTTGGAGTTTTGAATACATTTATATTGCTGTGGTGACTGGCAATTTTCCGGTCGTGCTGGTGTGGAGATTGCCACGAATCCTCAAGCTTCCTCTTTGTTCCACCAGCAGATTAAACAAAAGACTGTTTGTTTTGTTGTATCTGTTTTATTATGTTAAAAGGATTTGGTGATCTCATTGTATTTTGCTACTTGTCGCTAGACATAACTTCTTTTATTTGTAGTGAGTCATATTTCACTTTAGCTGTTTCTACGTACTGTAACTGGTGTAGCTTTTACCCAGTTTAATGGTACTGAATTAGTTGCTGACTTTTGGGAGGGTGGGGAGCCTGAGTCTGTCTTGCTGCACTCTGAATTGTGACTTGCAAATCTGCTTTTTTTGCCAGCGGCAAATATTTAAGCGCTGCAAGAGAGTTCACACATTTTCCAGCTGTCTCCCTCATGTACTTCCTCCCTCACTTTGCTCTCTGTCGCCCATGTGCTTCTTTTCCCCATGTGCTTCTCTCCCTATGCTCCGTGTTGCTGTTTCTCATCAATGTGCTTCCAAAGGATATGTCTAACCGCAGATTTCTAACCATTACAATAACCCAGTGATAGAATGGATCTAGAAGATTTTTCAGCATAGCAACAAAGCACCGGTATGTGGTGTAGTGTGGCTCTGCGTCAACACTACTCCACCCCTGAAATGACTGCAGGAGCATCATCCAAGTAAGCCGACATCTGTTCCTTTTTCTCCTCACCTTCGTACACCGACCCAGAGCTAGCTCCTAACTTTGTCTCATTAGTTGATGGATTTAGTTTTGGACAGTTTTTTTTCCAGAGTGTATTGGAGCAAGTCCACTAAAATTATAGGGTTTAAGCCTTGAAGGGACTGTCAGTAGCAGATGTCTGGGATAGATACCCACGAAGTAGGTCTCTGATATTTGGGTTTGAGCCACTACTCCAAGTTGTAGCCACTCCTTCAATATTTTGTCATCATGATCCAAGTCTTCGGGTAAGTTAAAGTCCAAAATGCAACATAAGAAGTCCTAGTCGACTTCGGCCCAGGCTTGCTTCTCTCCTTCGGAGAAGTCATATGGACTTAAAGTTGCCCCTTAGTCTTCTTTCCAGTCACCCGCTGAGCAGTTGAGTGTGTAGCTGATCACAATGCACCCCATATTTCTGGGGCCTGTCTTTGAGGCTGCTAGAGATTGAGACCTTCCCGGGAGCCACGGTTCTAATCTTTGGCACATTACTGACTCCCTCTAGTGCGCCTTTGGTCCCCAAGGTTCTATGGAGGTCTCCAGTAAGGTTACCACAGGCAGGTTGAGCCTTGATGCTGTCTGTGCCTCCTTACCCTTCTTTTGGTTCAGCTCTGAGTCCAGAGCGGACTCCATGTGTGGCACCACGACCCATGCCTTTTACGGCCCAAGCAATGCTGACCCTGATACTGCTGATGGCGGAGGACGAAGACGATCCCTATTACACTCTCCAAATCCAAACCGAATCTTGACTGAGATCGTATCCTTGAATTGTTTCAACACACCTGGCCCCTGTTCACTATGACTCAGACGAAATGGCACCATTGCCAAGGAGCCGCCCTCAAGAAGTCAAACAACTTTTCAGATCAGATTCTGACCAATGCCAGCTACCCTTTGGCACCAATGCAGATGATGGGGACTGATTTCCCCTACAATGATGATGATGATAATTTCTATCGGGACCTACAAGAGTTCAGTGGACTAGACACTTCCTCTGACACTGGTCTGTGTTCTTCCCCTGGTCCCTGAACCGAAGAGAGAGCCTCATTTACTGTTGTCATCAGACGGGCTGCTGGAAGTCCTAGATTTACAATTACTATCTGTTGAAGGAAAAACAAAATGTACTCACTGAAGTTCTGCAGCTTGGGCAACCTTTGTCTGAGCCCTTGCTGCCAAGGAATAAAGCCCTGACTTGACATCCTCATAAGAACCTGGGTTAAACCTGGTTTCTACCCACCTATAAATAGACCGGTAGCATGACGCCAACCGACATTCTCTGGTCAACCCTGCTTTTTTGGCACACTACCCTACCCCATGGAGCCTGGTGCTTTAGGCCTCCACTAGCAGGACCAATCTAAACAGTTGTCTTATGGCCCTTCCAGTTATGCATTTGAAGAAACCGAAGGCTTTTAGAAAGCAGGTGTCCTCTTCATCTATTCTTGTTCTTTGGTCAGTTAGCTCCAGATATTTGCTGGGTAGGTGCTCCCACACATTATAGGACTCTGTTGAAGAGATCTTGCCAGTAGTCCTGGAGGAATTCCACACCAATTGAACACAATCAACAGTTCAGGAAGAGCAGTCTGGATTAGCGGTGTGCTCTGGCTCCACATATGAATGAGACCCACAGACTTTTCGGTGACGTTTAGGCGTCACTCAGGGGTGTTGCCTATTTGATGAGAAAGTTGATTTCACCTTAGAGCGGTGTAAAGGAAAGTTGAGCCAAAGTTTGCTTCCTATGTCTTTTTTCATCTGCAGGGCAGTATTCCTAACAGTATTGCCTCTTCTGAGGCATTGCCAGGGGTTCTGCTTATAGGCAACACCAATACCCCCCCCCCCCCCCCCCCCCCCCCAGCAACAGGCACCCTAATCCTTTGGGGGTACGGGATGTAACATGCAGACATCTGCATACCGTTCAGGCCTGCAAGGACAGTAAACCTCCCAGTCACTGGTCCTTCCAACAACATCTTCTTAGCTGCTTTAGTTTGCCCGTTGCGACATGGAACCACCCTGTGGGAGGCAGACTCCATAATTTTCTCTATGGGTGGCAGTCCATAACATCTGACAGGTGGGTCCTGCAGATGGTTTTACTTGGCCACGCCCTGCCATTCCTTTTTGACCCTCTGTCCCTTCCAACTACATCAAGGTAGCTTTGGGAGGACCACTTCTGTGTCTTGCTTCAAGAATTTCAGACTCTTTTGGCTAAAGGAACTACAGTCATAGCCTCAAAATCAAAACTGGATATTACTCCTGTTATTTACTTGTGCCAAAAAAGGGCAGAGTCCTTAGTCCGGTTCTAGATTCTTCACTTCTCAATTTTTGTCTATAGAAAGACAAATCCAAAATGCTTACCCTGACCCGGGTTCTATCTGCCCTGGATCCAGGAGATTTGATGGTAGGGCTTGACCTTGAGGACAGCTGCTTCCATGTCTGTCTTGCAGGCCCACAGGCGCTACTTGCAGTTCAAGGTGGAAAATAAGCATTTTCAATTTGCGGTGCTCCTTTCGGCATTATCAGTGCACCTCGGGTGTTAAAAAAAAAGTTGATGAGGTGGGCACAGTGTACCTTTAAAGATTGGGTGTACCTGTCTTTCCCTACCTCAACGATAGGGGTGTGGAAGGGGGTTTGCCATAGTACGTCGTGGACCACCTCCAGACAACTGAGTCTTCTAACATAATTAGTGTTTATTATCAACCTGCCAAATTCACATCTGACTCCTTGACAAAGACTCCCTTTCATTTGAGCCATCCTAGATATGGTGCGTTGTCAGACATTCCCTCTAGACCAGAGACCCCATGACATTTGTGCTAAGATCCCAATGTTTCAGCCTCAGTCCTAGGTCTCAGTGAGAGGAGCTTTGAGATACTTGTACTATTGGCTTCCTGCATCCCTCTCATCAACCGTACCAGCGTATATGCATATTTGGTATCTGTTCTGAGAGTGAAGCATCTATGGTTAAAATTATCCATCAGAAGAAGAAGTTAATTACCTTTGTCGCTTAAGTACTTGCTGGTGGATAATCCATCTAACCTCAGATGCCGCACCACCCTCCCACCATCCCGTTCTGTGGAGTGAAATTTTTTCCATCTAAACAGTTCCCAAATTAGAGATTGCACCCTAGCCCAAACAATTGGTTATTTTATCCCTGTGGGTGCGAACTGTGTCAAGAAAGAACTGATGTCAATGCGCTTCGGTGGGCATCATTTCTGGGGCGAAGTGGTGTCTACGCAGAGATGCATCATGCCACCTACTGGGTTATTAAATGATACAATGAATGTTGACTACATGAAGTTTTTTTTTTAAAAGCACTTTGCAGTAGAGTAGACCATAATCTATGGCTGTAGTGCCAACCTTGTTGGGTTGTCTCCATATTTCCCTGCCAGCCTACTGTCTTCTGCCACGATCCTCTTGATTCTCTAGCTGACTATGCTTGATCTTCTTAAGCGGTTAATAGTTGTTAGTATAATGCAACTAATCATGGCATAAACAGGACATTGTATTAATACTCAACAATGCTTTCGCACATGTGCTGAACTGGATGACCTAGCAGTCACAGGAGTCAAACTGGGGTTTTACACTTTCAAATGAGCTGTGACAGCCCACACAAGCACACCTTCAACTGATTACTCGATCGCTTGCTTGGTTCTGAATAAGGCTACTCAGAGTGGATTCATGACAAAACGTCACATTTATGATGAATATTGTAAGTGTTATCCCAAATGGACCATTGAATCCAGAAAAAAACATTGTGTGCATGTGGTATTCAGTTGTAAATCTTACAAACGTGCCACAACTGCATTTGAACATAATACATTCATTCCTCTCCTTTAGCGCTGCATCGTTTTGTCATTTGTCTTGCTGATTTAGGCAGAGTCTGCCATCCCTGTGTGTTTGTACTGCACAGCAGTGAGACGTGTGTTTCTGTATCTTGCATTCCTGCTGCCTGTGCTGGAGCTCTTCCTTGAACATGTAGAGCCTGTCCTACTGTGCTGCGTGACTTATGCTTGCGTTATAATGCGGTCCATTCAGTACTTTTTGTCTGTGTGAGTGACCCGTGCATTTTGTGTCTGTATCTTATCGTTTCGGTTTGTTGGAGGCAGGCACTGTAGTCGTAGTGCACCGCAGCTTAGAAGAGCTGGTGAACTTTGAAAGTATTTGGTTGTAAATACCTTCCTTGAATCGAACTGATGGAGAGAAGCGAAGTGACCAACTCGGCCTCAGCCGGACTTCTGTAGGCAGTCGGGGGATTGTAAAGAAGAGCGGCGTCAAAAGCACATTGTTGACCCATTTTCATCATTTTGTTAGAGTGTAAGACCAACCTTACCTTCCCCAGGGATTTTGCCTCTTCAGAAACCTTTCTTAAAATGATGCCAAGACAATGGATGCAATATTAACTTAAAGAGCTACACAGATCTTTATCACTGACAGATATAATATCTTGTAATACAAGCTAACTTGGCCTAACACTTTTCTAAATGCATATAAAATGGTTCTTCCCTCCTTTATTTCAGTCTAGTCCTTTCACAGCAGATTTTCAGGATCTGCAGGCAATTTACTGCAGGGCAAACACAGGCACACTCTCAACGTCAGTGTTTACCCCCCTCCCCATATCCCTGCTGCCCACCCTGCCCACAGGCAGTTCGCCACCTTCAACACCAGCGCTATTTAATTAGTAGGCGCTGCAGTGCAGTGTGAATTGTCTGCCGACAAAGTAAATGCAGCCCAAAGTCCGCACATTGATTTTTAGGTCTCGCGTGCGAACGCAGCGCATGCGATATTTCGCTAGCGAGGCTCTTGTTGCTGCTTTGGTGCTGGAAGGGAAACACATCTCCTGTCCGTGCGTGCCACCTCCTGTCTCCCTTCGGCAGAGAAAGCGGCGGCAAAGTGCGCGCATCTCTTGCTTTCGCTTTCCTTCCCCCCGTCAGCTCAGCGTACAGTAAATTTATATTGGCACATAAGATTTAGCATGTAAGCTATGTGCAGCTTTTTGATTTTTAAAAGAAAACTGTTCTTACCACACATTCTACTTGGTAGTGTGTGCGTGTGATCGCTGTAATATGCGCACCGCTGCCACCCTGATTTATCTAAGCAACAGTGTGACGTATTTGGCAGCACCCTGGATTATTTTAACACGTCGCCTAGTTATCTATTTGCTGTTGCAGTAAATCTGGTCCTATTTTCTTTCAGGAACAGAGATCTGATGCCAAAGTATTTCAGCGCGTTGCATCTCCCAGATCATTATTCACTTATGCAGAGTGTCTGTCTATCTCGGGTGCTACGTCATCCACCTCCCCCCCCCCCTCCCCCCCCCCGCCGCGCAAACATTGGTCTGTTGTGCATCCAGTGTTTACACCGTGCACACAGCTTTGTACATTTTCATGCAAACAGGAATATTATTTGTGCCGGGTACAGTAACAGACTTTATAACGCTGGATTTAGGTGCGAGTTTAACGTCCACTTTGACTGTCTCAGGATGGTCGTGAGTCTGTCTCTCAGGAATGAGGATTAGTATGAAGAGGGAATGGTGTGTGCCTCAGGGGGTGATAGTGTGTGCCTCAGGGGGTGCGAGTGTGCCTCTCTGGGTGTGCGAGAGCATGCGGGGGGTGAGAGTGTGCCTCAGGAGCACACACAGCAAAATACAAGTTGAGCGGCACACTATGCTAACCAGATTTTTAGCTTACGTGTTTTTAAGCCCCGCTCTTAATTACATTGGCCACACAACTTTGAGAACTCCCTCCCACCCCTAGTTTTTTCATGCCACGTAAAGCCCTTGGGACTCCCCACCACAAAAACACTGGGACAAGCTCTAGAGACTCCACTGAGACTGGATCCGTTCACCATGCAACAAAGGTGAAAGGACGAGCAGCTCTGCGACAGGGTTAACCCTTCAGTGCCCGCGGACAGCGATGGATGTGACAGCAGGCGCCTGACCCCAGTGCAAGTGCAGCACAAAAAGTGTCCCCCCTCAGCCATCTCTCGTATCTCCCAGTCATAGCGCGCCCCCTCGCTCTCAGACTTGCCATGGTGCCGGTGGTTGGGTGGGGAGAGAGGTTCTTTGATGATTGACCCATAGAATTCGTGTTTTTATGATGAGTTGAGAGGCACGGGGCAGATGTGTGGTCGTTAGTGGGTTTACTTCGGTGGTCCAATACAAGGCTAGAATAAATAAGCTGTATAAAACCAGGACACCTCCTGTTCAATTTCCAGCATGCCTACATGAAAGAACAAGCATTTTCAATGCAATAGGTCTCGCATTTAAGCAAGTTTGAGCTATTGGCATTGTAAATGGCAATGCTTTTATTTATGCTTTATTTTTGAAACATAAATAAAAGGCATTGTCATTTACAATGCCAATAGCTCAAACTCACATAAACGCGAGACCTATTGCATTGCAAATGCATGTTAGTCATTTGTTGTGGCGGAGACTCTGCACGGAAAAGGCAGGCTGGGCAGCTCAAATGTAATTCAAATCTCAGAAGCAAATGTTGTAGACGGCAGAGCTACACAGAACCTACAGGCTCGATACTACTTACTGCTAAGTGACACAGAAACAGATCTCATGCTTCATGGTTATAGCAGTAGTTGTGATATCATAAAAGCTTTATGAATATAGAAGACAAAAGGCCTTCAGGCAAGTCATGAAATAAGCATGGTAGAAAGTGTTCTTTGGTATCAGGGAATCGAATTAAGAAATAAGTCCCCCATACTCGGCAGGAAATCTCTGTCAAATATTAACTTTAAATATACTTCAGAAATGTTCAAAACATCTGTTTGTGAATTTCTGAAAATAAACATTTCACCTTCAAACACATTTTCGTTTTTGTAACTGCCCTCAGTTCCTCCAAACACAAGCTTCTCACTTCCAGGAAAATAATATTTAGTCCAGAAACGTTGTCCAGGTTTTCATGTTTAATAAATATATTTTTTTGTCCACAAACATCTTCTGGGCATTTTCGTTTTCACCAATTACTTCCATATTTGATTGCCTAATATAGGCATATTTCATGCCGATTTATCATCACATACCAGGGAAGTTGATCACATTTCCACAATGTTCAGCAGGATTATTCCAGATATGCCAATTATGGCAGGTATCGGATCAATTAGTCAAGGACGGACTTATGTTATTGCGGGGATATTAAAAATTTTATCAATCTTGGCCAGAATAGGGCAAGGATGGGCCACTATTCCTTTATGGTAGTCAGACTATTGCCTAGCAGGCCACATTATAGCAAGGAATACCTCCATGATGCCTGGGGTAGCCAGATGTTGCCAAGAATGGTAATAAGTGTCATTGGGTGGCAACTGAGCAAAAATTGCTAGCATGCATAAAATGTCCAGTAATGCCAGATTGTCAAGATTAGTATGTCACCAAATCACTGACGGGCTCCTGATGCAAAGGTCAGCCTGAATGTCCCCAAGAAGGCCTAGAAATATGGCTGGTACACCGTGACAGATATAGCCAAAATTTCTCTAAATCGCTGATGGGCCATCATGCCGAGGTGACCCAGAATGCCCATTATATGCGTGCATTTGATACAGTAGGGTGTGCCAGAGATAATTGGACCAGACCAAGACAGACATCCTCATTCACTCACACAAGGGCTCTTAAGTTTCTGCCAGGGATATTGAGTCTTCTTCTCCCTGGTATAACCATACAAAGCACAGTTGTCCTAGTTTTGGTACTGATGCCAGTCCCCAGTAGTGGTGTCACAACCCCTGGTAGTGATGTAACAACCGCTGCACTGACAGAAACAGTCCCTGGTAGCCATGTCGCAGTTCCAGAATTGAATTAAGTACATCACAATTATATCGGAGGATCTGGCGTTCGCATCAGACTCTAGCAGTGTTCTTGGAAACTAGCAATATCAGAGCTCCAAGAAGGTGCATCAAAGCTTCCCAGCCGATGCGTTTTAGTACATTATAGTAGTTTTGCAGCCCTATCCAATTAGGTCACTATCTCTCATCAACAGTGATGTAGCAGTGGCACTCATGCCACTGACTGAAAGCAATCTCAAGACCCTGGCAATTATGTCATTGCAACTTGTTCCAGTCCTGCCAAGCGTCACGCAACAGGTGTGACGCTCACGCATTTCAGTGCGGTGATCAGCATCACCGCACTGAAATGCAATGTCACGCATTTTGCACCTGCTGCCAGGCCAGCCACCAGCGGCACCTCAATCACTGTGCCCGTGCCTCTCTCTGCTGCTCCGAGGTGCGCCTACTTCCGTGTGTCCCTAAACAGTTAACCAGACTGCCCTGCAGCGCTCAGCTCTGAGAGCCGAGCGCTAGAAATGTATCTACTGCACTGTCTCTGAATGCCAGGAGCTGCCTGTTGCCCTGGAAACAGAATGCAGCAATGGTGCGGTTGCAGCGCTAGCACGGCTCATCAGACACAGCAGGGGGCCCGCCTGCCTGCCCTCTCAGTCCGTATTAGCCAGCCAGTCACTGACCGTGTCACCAGGAGGGGGCCAGGATTTTAATCCGGATGTGCTGCAGTAGAGTGCCGTCACGTCCGGCCCAGGAACAGGAAGTTAGTAAAGCGGCGGGGGATCTGAAAGTGCGGGCTGCCTGCCTGCTGCTCACAGCCTCTCTCATGATGGCAGGCCGGCCGCATGATTGATTGCGGCGTCGCGGGCGGCCCGGCCGTCTGCGCTCCGCAAAACCAGCCCTGCTGCAGCAGCAGTTAACTTGACCACCAGCATGCCGGGCTCTGGTGGTGCATCAATGCTTGCAACTTATGTACAATAGGTACTAGTAGCATAACATAGAGGCAACTAAATGGAAACGAAACCCCTGTGTTTATAATCAGTATGTATGTAGGTTAGGTAGGATTATTTCTGGTTAGTCTCCTTCCTTTTCTGGTGCTCTGCAACAGTTTCAAGAAGTTCTTGGAGTTTCTTGTTGCTCAATTGGCTGTAATTTCTGATGTTTAGAAGTTTCCATTGTCTTAATTGCATGATTTTTGCTCGTGAGAAAGTGTCACTCATTGTCGTTGAAATGTCACTCATAATTTCACTCACATTTTTAAAATGTCACACATGGCAATCTGAAACCTTGGCAGCTATGCGGTTCTGATCCCATAGCTGCAGTCTATATCAAGGGAAGTTTTTAAGCAAGAATGGTGTCTGGTCACATGCTGTACATATTTAATATACCTAGACTTTCTGTAGAAACAGATTCCCTGTCCTGGGAGGTACTGGCAACAAACAGACCTGGACCCATCTCCACAGGCATGTTGTCTCCCATGCAAGGATCGGTCTCATCCCCACAGTACCCAACCAGTCTTTGAGGGGCTTCCTTCATTTGGGCCATGCGCTGTGCTCGGAGTCACAGTACTATACCCTGCTGCAACAAGCACCTGGAGTCAGTCCAAGACTGCCAACAGAGTGGTGAGTTTAGTCCCCTTTGTATTTTAACTGCTTCCTGCTGCTTGCTGAAGAAACTATTTAAAAGCCATAGCCATGGCTGTGACTGGCTTTAGCAGTAGACAGTGTTTGCTGCCCAGGACTGAATACTGTTTCACTACAGTGTGAATGCATGAAGCAAGCTGTATAAGAGAGGGCTGTGGTAGACTTTGGAGGCAGCATGGTATAGTGTGGGTGGCAACAGGTGCATGAGAGAAGTGATTGTAGTGGTGATGGCTCTAGTGTCCTGAGGTGCAGGGAGAAGCGTCATTGTCAAGGTGCAGGGCAGCAATGGTGGCATTGCTGGAAAGATTGGTGCCATTTTTAGGCAGGGTTCTTTAAAGTGAGCTGTAAATCTGCTTCTGATGTGATCCTGGACTGCTTCTGTTACTCAGAGAGAGTTTGCACAGTGCATTCACCTTGTAGCACAGACTTGCCCCTCCAGTGAAATGTAACTTTACTAGCAGATAGGCCTTATCCAAGCCTCTTTACAGTGGCTGGGCGGGCTCTGCGAGCCTGTTATGTCTGGTTGGGGGCTTTCTAACTGCTTTATCAGAAGCTAGAATTGGGCTGAGGCTGATCATTTGCAGCTCAGGTCCGCCTTATCACGACTTCAAACAGTGTTTGGCGAGATTATGCAAAGATTGTGCTAGTGCCATAGGGCCTCCTATCCTCGACATGGCTTTGTGGGTATGCGTAGCATGTGTATGTATGAGGCGGTAGGAAAGATCAGCATTCCCAAACATGCATGATCCGTGGTGCCCTTAAGACATTCCATCCCCTGTGCTGCTGCCATGCACACTATGCACTTTCAGTTCACTTTCGAAGGAACTAAAATCAGGACTATGCGACATTGTTACACTTTGTCTGTTTTCCTTTCTAAATGTTGAGGCTGCGGAGAGCAGCTTCTCCATGTAAGCCGGATGGTGCTGGTGGGACAGGATCGTACCTCCCTGTATGCGTAGGACACCACTGGATAGTGCCCAATGAAAGTAAAGCAACCGTGTTGAGAAGTGTGTGTGGCTTTGTTTCTGCCAACAATTGCCTTTATACTTTTCTTTCAATGTCACCAGCTCACCTGAGAAAGTATATTCACACATGCATGCACACTGTTGCAATGTACACATCTGCATACTCGACACACAACGCATCTATTTTTTGTGCACATCTTAAAGCTTTGGAAGAAAACTGAATATCGATTTCTCATCACCCTTTTTTTCTTGTTGAATTCCCCATCATGTCATGCACACTCCAGTGTGACGTTATACGTGCAGTTGCATTTGACAGAATAGTGACCGGCTCATTCGTTTTACCGGAACCCCTAACCTCTTTCGTAAATGAGTAGTTGTAATAAACTCTCCTCCAGGGAAGCACTTCTGGGCTACAGAGATATAGGATCTGTTCAGTGGGAGAATGATCTTCGAGTAAGCAGGACCGACCCATGTGTAGGGAAAAGATGGGATGCTGAGGATCCGTGCTGGTTAAGAGCTGCCGGGGGGTATTGACGGCCCATCTGCCCAGTTACGGAAGAAGGAGGGTGAAAGACCACGAGAGGAGAAGTAAAAGGTGGCTGTGCGTCCAGGGTCCTCTCATACCATGATGGCTGAAGAACCACCAGTGAAGAGGGCTAGAAAGGGAGGAAGATCGTTTAGGTGCAAAGTGGATAAACTCTGGAACACCCTGCCTCTTTCCCTCCAGGTAATTGATAACTACCTGGCCTTCAGAAAAGGGCAAAACACCTTTGTTTGTGAAGTAACCCCGGAGAGTTGAAGTCTACAGTCTGTTTCCCTCAATCAGCGCTGGCATGCCTTTGGGTCGCCATGCTAATACAAATTTCTTTAACATAACATGCGAGGGTAGAGGCCTGAATCATGAGGAAAATGGGTTCTACTGTAGAAAGGAGCAACCTCAGCAGGACAGAGAAACCCATGAGTGTTAAAGGACGAGTGCCCTGCTCAAGAGGGAGGACCTGTGCCTGGGGAGATAAACCCAGGAGGAAGGAAGAACTAATCCCATAGAAGACATGAGGGCTCATGCAGGAAAAAAACCGCGGTAGAAAAAGGCAATATGTGGTTAGAAAGGAAAGGACAGGCTGACCCAGATAAGGAGGAATTCATATTTGGTGTCTCAGTTGGGAGGAGAGGCCCAAAAGAAGGTAAGTGTTTCTTCATCAAGGTGTGACAGGTGCTGAACTACGAAGGTGGTCTGTGTAGCGTGTGAGCGACTCTGGAGGGAGAATAGATAGATGCTAAAGAAAGAACGAGAATCCATGTAGGCTGAGGAGGTAGAAGGTGCTAGTGTAGAGAACTGACCTACCTGATGGGAGTGAAATCCAGGAGAACCATAGAGCAGGTCCTAGGTTTTAAAGAAGAAAGGCCCCGGTATGATGAAGTATAGGTCCCATTCAATGAGCGAGAGCAACAATGCTTGGCACGGATACATGAGCATAGCACAACCCTAATGATTTGCCACCTGAGTGTACGTTGAGCTCCTGTGAAGCACTTTTTATGGCCACTACCAAGAAATATCTGCAATTTTTTTTTTATAGTTTAAATGCTAATCCATGAAGGTGCCTCTGTGCTCGCTGCATACAAGAAACCCCTATAGAGCGATGCATATGTGGTATTCCGCCATAGGTCTGTTTTCTTTAAATGTTAAACATGTCTTTGGCTATATGCACCCTAAAATGGCAGCGCGCGTGCATTGTTTCGCCCACTCTCCTTAAGGTGATGATTACCCGCTTAGAGAACCGGTTCATTTCTGTTTCAGGTCAGTTCCTTCTGGAAGAATCGCGTCTAATCGAAGCAGCGGAAATGGCGAAGAAGGCGGCGGAACTTGACAGCTCGGAGTTCGACGTGGTCTTCAATGCCGCTCACATGCTCCGGTACGTTGGACCCACTGCGCTGCAGCACCTTTATTAAATGTATCATTTTTATTGTTTCCCTGCTGTTTACCATACAAGGTGCAAAGTTAGATGATATTTTAGTATGTAGAGCAGTGTTTGTTTCTTGCTTCACTGAGAGCGCTTGAAATAGAAATATGTGTGTAGGTACTCGCTATCCTGGAGTACCTATTCCCTACAGAAAGCTGCAGACCCTCTTCTTTAAAAATACCTTCTCCATCACTCTCTACCCAATGAAAGCAAACGATTTAGGGAGGAGTGCACTAAAATAAACAAATCTGAACGAGTTAGAAAAACATATTGGGCTTCTTTATTGGTACAAAGAACTTTAAGGAGGTCGCCGAGATTGTTGTTCTGCCTCTGAATAGTATTTTCCTTTGTGTCATATTTCTAAAGCAGTTAAATTCAGTACAATTGAGCACAACATGTCTACTTTTCTTCTGTGTTCCTTTCTTAAACGTTTATTTTGATGTGAGATCAAAACAAACAACAATGTTAAACATGATCCAGACGCAAAATAAAGACATTGTGGAAAAATATGCGATGACGTAAAAGTGCATTCTCTTCTGCATTTAGTATTCCTGGAAAACGTCCTTCATCACAGAGCAGATGCCTTGTTTGTTGGCTGCTGTATAATTGCCCAGACTGCAGATCTGAGAACACCGATTTCCATTCTCCTGCACCCTGAGAGTTATTTGAGTTTTCATTTTACTTTCACTGTAGTGAACAACTTTTCGCAGCATTGCCAAGGTGCCTAACTTTCATCATCACTTCTTCGAGGTGGTTTTAATTTACCTTTCTTAGACCATTTTGCACATATCTTAGGAGAAATTGTGCTTATAGTTTTTAGGTTTCGCCTGAGACATCGCACATGCTGTGTCAGAAAAATCGTTTGTCAACAAAAATAAAGCTTAAAAATGAAAATAAAAAATAGGCCTCTCATTTCTTACCATTGGTTGTGTTCGACGTCCCTATTGGTTCCTTGCTTCTATTGGTCACCACCCCCTGCTTGCCTCCTACTTCCTGCTGGGTCTTCCTGTGTTTATTCCTGCCATGGAGCATAAACCAGTTACAGTTTCCTCTCAGCGACCAGTGTCCTTCCACAAGCTGTACCTCCTGCAAGTACTTTATTTAACTTCTTTTTTTAACATACACTCTATACGAGTGCATATGTTCCCTCCCACTGTTTGTACTCTTGTCCCCACCACCTGCTTGATCTCCATTGTGTTGCAATCCCCTCCTTCCTCTCCCCGCACCTCCCTCGTGTTGCTTGCTCTGTACTCTCCCTGCCCTCCGCCGTGTTGTTGCCCCTCCCCTCCTCCCGCTCACTTCCATCTAGTTGCTTAACCCCTCTCCTGCACTCCAACAGCCCTCTGTGGTGTTTCTTCTCTTCCCTCGTGTTATTTACCCTCACAATCCTTCTCCCCATGCCCGTTGTGTTGTTAACCCTTCTTCCTCCCATGGTTCCCCTTGCCCCTCCAACCCTTCTGTCCCCAACAAAAAACATTAAATGGATGTCAGTGCTATTTGGCGTTGTTATGTGGTTCTAGACACATTAAAAAAAGCACTATGACGAGGTCAACGCTGGCATATCATAGTGTTTTTCCTGTTGAATGAGCGAAAACGAACAGGAGTGAAACCCATAAACCAAACTGGGACTGGGTATACAGTATATATAAGGTACAATGTCCCAATAGGTATCAATGTAAAAGGCAGTTTTAAAGATGCATGCATCAAGCATTACAGGTAAAGAACAACAAGGAGTCTCAATGCATTTGTGAAAGGCTTATTAATCACCATCTTGTTTCAAATGGGGGATACAGTTAAAAAGCAGCACTGTACATGAAAGCATTCATGAAACAACCCAAATGGCACTTGGTGACAAGGTGATAACAAGGTGAAAGTGACGACGCAAGTGAACGTGGTGAACAGCGTGGTCGGCGCAAAGTGACTAGAAATATTCAGTAAAGGCTCCACAATAAATATACATAATTTCAATGTTTTTAAATTGAACACAGTTATGAGCCTAGAGGTAATGCGCCAAAGAATTGCGCTGTAATTGTCGACGGCGTTTCGATCCTCGGTGATTTGGGATCCTCTTCAGGACAGGGTTGATGATAGATGGAGTGCTGCATGGGGATAAATTTGAATTCAGAGATCGGGCATGGGTGTAGGGTAGCCTAACTTCAAGGGCGGGAGTGTGAGCCGGGTGGAGGGGCAATTCACACAAGGGCGGAAGAGCCAGTTTGTTAAAGGGCAGACCTATGAGTGATGGTGGTGATAAGTCTCATGCAATTTATTAATCCGCAATGAGATGGCATGAACATGTCCAAAGGCTGCATTAGGAAAACACTGTGGGCGACATTTGGTGACTTTGATTTGGAGTTCGTAGACCATCATGTGACAAACAAGTATTACCTAACCAACAGGTCTTGGTACTTTTAAAGAACCAATGGCCTTTACATCTTCACGCCTCGAAGAAGCTGCAACCTGTACTTTTCCGCTGCATTACCCTAGTGTCTTACTAGACATACCGTAGGCTGAACTTGGCCCCTTTTCACTCAACTGACACCTCAGGGCAGGCATAAGATATGCGCGTTGCAGATGAGTAGGTAGGTTATGCAAGGGAGGTAGATTTGGTAGCTATGGTAGTTTCTGGAATGATAGCTATGGTAGTTGGGTCCCTTTTGATAGGGAAGGTGTCCTATGTATGGTAGGCAGACATGGTAGTTATGGTACGCAGACTTGATGCATATGATAGATAGGCTTGGCAGATGTGGTAACTATAAGTGTAATGTTATTAAGAAAGAAAATAATGCTTTTTTGTTTATAAATGATTGGTTTATTATAATTGACACTGTAAATTAGTTAATCTTGTTGCTTGCAATTCACAGCATGAAATATAGACAAGCGAGTCTTTGAGGAACAGAAAGAATGGTTGAATAATATAATTGCATGTAGGTGCTTTGTAATGATGATTTTGAAATGGTCCATTTTATGAACAGATGGCATTATCAGAGTTACGCTGT
Organism: Lissotriton vulgaris; assembly: GCF_964263255.1. Taxonomy (NCBI): domain Eukaryota; kingdom Metazoa; phylum Chordata; class Amphibia; order Caudata; family Salamandridae; genus Lissotriton; species Lissotriton vulgaris. Next base: position 1,946,360,171 of record NC_141685.1, read on the forward strand.
ACTCTCAAATCAGATTTATGAAATGGACACAGACAAGGAAGTTTGTGTTGAGGCTGGTAAAGTTAAAAAGACATACACAGGAAATATTGCATGTAAAAAAAAATTGATTAAAGGTCAGCGCTAAACAAGAATTCGCTCACTCTCTGTACTTCTTTTTGATGTATTGATCACAAGAGTTCGCATGTTCTCAGAACACCTAAAAATGATGCGCTGTCTCTTTAACTCTCGCACGCCAATTTTTTTTTACCGTAAATCGGTGATATCCTTTAATTTGTATAGCATTCTTAGTAGGGCCAACAGTGTTTAAACATATTTAATTAAAAAATGATATGCAATGGAAATGTATTCAGTATCTCTGAACCTTTCCTATTTTGGATTGAATGCAGCACATTTTTGTTTATTAGCAACAAATGTTGATCTTTCTTATAGCTGTCTTCAAAGGCTCGCCTCAGGCACCTTTGAAGACCCGGCATTCATAGCATTTAAAGCCCCAATAGAAGACCCATTTTCGCAGACATAATTGGTTCAGTGCATGCGGTCACCCTCCCCGCATGCGCCTCTTGGTCTGGGTACTATTGCTAGCAAGCCTGCTGAGTCTATTTTTATTCCAGATAGACTTCCACCCCTTTTCTACTCCTATGTTTTGCATCTTTTCAGACAAGTCTAAATAAGAAGACTTTGGCTCTTTCCCTTTCTTGTCGTCTCTGTTATTGCCCTTGCACTGCACGCAGGTTTTGTGTTGTACCTCATAGAATGCCTTTTACATTATTTGTCTAGACTGGAAACAGTGCCTACAAGTGTAAACAAAAATATATACATATGTATGTATGTATATGTACAGGACGTTTTTAGGATCCCTTTCATTTTTAAGCCATTCACCTCTTCTTCCTTTTCATTGGCTCATTTAGGAGCTTTTTCCCATGTGTTTTTTCCACTCAGATAGTAAAACCTCAGTATAGCTTGTAGATGTTCCCTCTGTAGTTCTGTGCCGCATAAACCCCGTTTCAAGAGATGCAGAATATGTGGTTATTTTCCATCAGTGAGTAACCTTCACAACTTCTTCCTGTTAGAAGCATCCTTGCAAGTTCCCATCACAGATTACTGGTAATCTCTTTAGAGCGAGTAATGCGATTTGAGAAACCAAAAAGGCCAGAATATTTTTAAGCCAGGTGATTTTTGAATTCCCAAATAACTTGGTATGTTCTTTGGTAAGCCTAGAATTCCACAGCTGCGACAGAGCATCCCATAGAAGGGGCAGCTTTTAAAATACACTTTACCGTATGTAAAGATCAGACTCCAAAAGATGAGGGGCTTTAAAGAAGTATTCCTCGAGCCAAATTTCATTGTGAAACACTGGTGACTCATTATGGAGTAACTTGGTTTTCCCTCGAGAATGGCTGACACCTAGTTTTATCCCTAATATTCACTTCTCTGGTTGTAGTGTGTTTGGTATGCAAACAGTTGCAAATCTGCTTTTTGCTTGCTTTTGGCTGACTTCACTACAGGTTCACTGTAGCACGATCCATACATTTGGTACTGAAGGAAACTAAAGTATGCTTATCTGATTTGAATTTAACGCCAAAAGAAGGCAAGATCTGGTATTCCTCCTTACTGTCGACTAGCCTGATCACGACCGCTTAGTTTCTTAATTTCAATGTGGATATTATCTGTCCAGTCTTGGTAGAGTCCCGGTGGCCTCAATGCAAAAATGCTTCACATCAGTTACTGGCTTCTGCACAATATAGCTGTCTTCTTACTTGTATAGCAGAAACTATTGTACAATCTATACAGACCTGCGCCACAAACATCCACAGTCCACATCCTTACCCCACTAACCCTTGCACAAACCCATCATCTAACAAAGATATATTTTCTGGTGCTTCCTGTAAAAGATATTGGTGGGTTTTCAAAATGTCAAAAAAAATTATGTAACTGGTAAGACTACAATTTCCCATTTTGATGGTTTAATACATGTTTTCTGACTTCATCTACCCAGGTCTTTGTGTGCTTGAAGTCATGCCTCCAGCGTATCACTAGATATTTCTTTGATCAGGTGCCTGTTCAGTAAATCGGCAGGAGAAAGATGGTAGTGTTCAACAAAGTTGACTTGATGATATCTCTGCTACTTGTGGCAACGTGGGCTTTCTTCTACTACTTCAACCACTGATAATCCCTTCTCACCATACAGCAAGATCTGGTTACAGCTGGTGATCAATCTGGAGAACTGAAATGTACGCGTAAGGGATATTCAGGATGGGGCAGCCCATAGACAGTAATGCGTATTCTCCGGAGTAATAGCATCTGCATGAAGCAGTTTCCAGTCCCAGTTGAAGGTGATGTTTCCAACGTGTTGATGTTGGATTGAAGTCCTATGAGTGAGATAAACAGTCTCCGTGAAGTGAAATTAAATGTGTTTTTTTTTTTATGTTGGAGCGTCAACGATACACCGTATTAACGAAAGCCCTTTTCGTCCCTGAAAGACGGATATGCGGGTATAGGAAATTATAAATGTGTAGGTATCTATTTCCGCAAACTTGGCACATTTCACCGTGCTTGTAATCCTCTCTGCGCAGGCATGTAGAGCAGGATAGTCTGTTCTCCTTTCATTTCCACTCGTAAGCCTTTTTAAAGACGTCCATCACAAAGGAAACTTGAAGGTGACAGATGTGAAAGCAGCCACGGGTTTTTACTGTAGCTTTGCAAAATTTGAAATGCTCAAGTATATAAAAGGTAAATATAATGGGAACAGCACGCTGCCTGTACGCGTACTTTGCAGTCTCTGGGGCTGTGATGACTTTGAAAAACGACAGGCGTGATTAATGATATTATTGGAACTCTTTGATGGACGGTACCCTTGTACTCAAAGTATTTCATTTCCTTCTGCAACCTGAAATTTTACAGGATTTTAAAGGTTGCAGCTCGAATGAAAAGCTGTGACTGAAGCAGCCATTCCTTGTGTAATTGTAACTGTAACAATCTTTGTTTCAGCTTCTGTGGGCCACATTCTAATTCTGATTAAGAGAATAGTTTGCTGAGGAATGTGGAGTGGAATGTTAAGCCACTGAATGTGGACTGTTTGCCCTATGGCTGTTCTTCATCTTTCTACAGATCTCCAAATATAAATAAAGAGACTTCAGTTCAGTCAGTTTGATGAAGAACGGTATGAGAACTGCTGTCACCTGGATTGGCCTATTAGCTTTACCACTCATTGTTTCTCTGATGCAAGGCAATCCACATAATATCCAATCACACACCCCTGGAGGATATCCAAGTCCAGTAATTAGAGGCTATGGGGCCTCAAGGGTGAGCTGGCCTCCAAACACAACAAAGCCACCCGATAGTGCATTTTGCTTACTATTTTCATTCAGGATTTTACCTGAAACATTCTCCTATTGCACATGCATACAAATGTGACTGGTTGTCCTCACACACCTTTTTTTTTTCTTACGGCACCCTACCTTTGGAACAGTGTCCCCTTTATTTGTATTGGTATGATCATGTGGAGCATGAACACTGGATCATTAACCGGCTCCTAGGTCCCCCTTCTTCTTTTTGTTTAAGTAGTAGCACAGCGGTTCAGCCGAGGGACCCCCCTGTCTTTTCTTTCCCTTTTCCTTTTCCACACACGAGGCCTTTTTTACCTCCCTTTTTATGAAAGAATATGTGGACTACACTCCTGTTACATTTTAGAGGGGTGCATACGGAGATGGTTGGGGCTGTATTTACCAACTCCCCACTACCTAAATAGGACTGAGCTATTGTTATAGTCAGTGAATACATTTATTATTTCTTATTCATATTACACACGTGAACCCCATGAGGTCACTATTTAAACATGCCCCTTTTATATTTGGTCTTACATTTAAGGGACAGCATGGTTTAGAGGGGACTTCCATTAGAGTTTCCTGTCGACAAAATAGTACACGCGATTCAGGCCTTGAACCAGTTTGTTACATACTCTAACGCGGCACAGTGTTCCTTTTGGGTTGCCATGACAACTAGCCCATATTGGGTTGCCATGACAACTAGCCCGTATTCAGTGTGCCCATGCTCTAGGGATTAGCTCTTCCCGTCTTACGCATGCGCTCTACAAAGTTAATTGCGCGCATGCGCTCCCCAGAAGGGAACCTTGGAGCACACCGGAAGGAGGGACTGCCCAGTCACCCATGCTGTTGATTATAATTAACCAACGTCCCACTGCCATCAATGTATTATTGGCTGACGGCTGGACGGGGTAGGTGTAAGGGTTGAGGCACCTTAAACAAACTGTGAGTATACTAACTTTGTGGAGATTGGGTACGAGTTTTTGGAGCGACTCGCTCCTAGTTTTGACGATAAAACCATGGTACCCTCATGTCGCCCTCGTCCATGTGTTTCCAATTTAGCCCAGCTAGGTGCGGGCGTCCACCGGTCACAGCCACTGGAGTGAGTCCCCTTGTACAAGGAGGCAAGACTACTTAAAGAGATTCCTTATAAAGCAACTGGCTATGAATTGTTTGGGAACGATTATGATTGGGGTTTCTCACCACGGTAATACAGTGCATTATGGCACCGGATGTATTGAGTCCTTTGCACTATCAGGGTCCTAGTGTGACTTTGCCCACCACCAGACGGTCATGGGCTGCCCTGCATATTTTGAGAACATTAAGGAGACAATTTACTCCCCATGGGTCTCATGTGACTTCCACTTTCTTTCTTTATCATTGGTATGTGATGCACACGATTGTGGCACACTAAGTTGTATTAAGCTATGCTAATGCACATCCTTTGAGTTCTTCTCTCTCTTACTTGTCGTAGGTCTGGATCAGGAGCAGCGCAGTGGCCCGCCCTGACATTTATTAAGGGTACCTATTTTTTTCTGTTCTCATCTGCACTTCACTATATATATGTTTTTAAATCCCGATCCTGAAGAAGCGCCAATGACCCTTATGGCAACAGAGGCGCGAAACATGTTGGTCACACCACATTACTTAGGCACATTATGCCTTTTGGGATTACACCCTTTTTTATAGGTTTTTATTTTACAAAAGATTTCAAAACTACTATGCACGCATTTGGTTACCCTTATAAGGACACATCAACCCCTCACTCACATACTCGCATGCACCATCCGGCCTACTTTAAAAGAACTCCGATAAAGAGACCCTTCGGGGGACCCGCTGGGAATTGCAGCGCCGGCCCAACGAGGAGCCAACCGCCCGATGATGAAGCATGCCTCCCTTCGGGGTGTGTGAGGGCAACAGGAGGCAAGACTTGTTCTCTCCCCGGATTGATGTGTCCTCCCCACCTAGGACTCTCACCCTTCTTTCTTCTTTTTTATGGCACTTCTGCATCTGCAGATATATGGGTGTCTTACGGCACCCTACATTTGGAACAGTGTCCCCCTTTTTGTATTGGTGTCCTCACACACCACCAGATATCATGCTTCATCATAGGACACCCCTCGCTCTCCAAAAACTAGTTTGATGGAATCAGGGAGGCTCTTAAACCTAAAATGGTCCCGTGATCTATACAGATTAAAACCCAATGTGACATCCTTAACAGACTTATATTTACTACTGATATCACTTGGTGTTAAAAAGTAACTTGGAGAAAAGGGGAATTAGTACCCCATCACCACATAAACCGTCAACATGTTTCTGCCTGATGGCTCATGCGAGTCCGTGGCATTTTTCAGGATGGAAATATGGGATCCAGGTGTGGCAACGACATTCTCTTGTGCCACTAATAACTAAAGGGTGACCTTTGTCTCCCTTTAATGCACCACGGCGATGAGTACCTGTAACAGAATTACAATATGTTTTTGAGATCCCTTAAGTTTGGTATATCTGGGCTATATAGAAATGACCACCAGCATGCAACTGCACTTATGAAACAGCATTGTTTCCAAATACATCAAATTGCGAGATCATCTCACAATCTGGTTCCACTATCAGGTCATCTGTGCCCCATTGAAGAAGAACTTAGGAACCCCTGTAGTCATAATCTAAAAACAGCAGTGCTGGACGAAGAGTGGTTTAGTTTTCAGTAAACCACAATACCTTTACCCATTCTCGGTAATACACAACATGGGATCAGTATCCTTACTCCTATCCACCTTCTTACTTAGTCAAGGTGCGTTCCTGTCTGCAATCATGGCTGCATCTGCTCCTTCCTCCCGACGTGCAAGGGAGTGGGGGCGTAGCCTGGTATTTATACTATGGCCCCTTTTGCAATTACATCCTCGTGTACAGCTGTAGCCTCTTAATTGAAGAGTACTAGCCCACCAGGGGAAGTGCCGTTACCTGCAGTGGTATCACAGCAGAAACACTTGGGTGTGGGGGATGTACTCAGTGCGCGGCATGACTACGTCATCCGACATCATCGGGGCTTCGCCTATGAGAGGCCAGTCCTGGGTATCCACCCGAGTTACTAGCTCATGGGGAAGTAGTTTCTTATGTTAAAGAGCGTTGATGAAACATATCGCAGGCGCCTAATTTGAGCGTCCCGTCTGAGAGGGTGAAGGTTCACTGTGCCAATTCCCCTTTTTTCCACACTGGTTTTTAACATCAAGTGATATTTGTAGTAAATATAAAAGTCTGTTTAGTATGTCTCGGTTTTTAATCTGTATAGATCACGGGTCTGTCCTTGGGTAGAAGTGGTTTGCTGATTTCAGGTGCAGGACCGCTCTCCATCAAACCGGGTTTTTGGAGAGCGTGGGGTATCCTATGATGTATCATGACACCTGGATTCATGTGAGGACATCAGTCACATTTTTTTGTTTGTCCAATAGTAGAATCTTTCTAGTAGTATCCTGAGGGATATATGGTAAGCAGAATACAATCTCAGGTGGGTTTATTGTGTTTAAATCAACAAAATACACCCTTATAGTGAATTGAAAGTCTTCTTACTTGAATGGCCCAGCAGTTTCAGCTTTTTAGCTCAGTAAGCTAGAACATGTCATATGGTCTTAAGTCTGACAAAAGACAATGTTGTCTCAGCAGGCAGCGGGTGAACATTGTATAGCACATAAATATCATCTAATTTCCATGGGTAACTCATCTTAGTATCGTAAATTCTAAATACATCCAAATTGTACATTTTTCTAGGTTACCCCAACAATAAGGCATTTATGTCTTTGTGGCACCAGTACTGGAGTACAAACAAAACATTATTTGCATGGAAGTATGAACGAAGTAAGTTGAAAAAGAACTGCCAAAAGAGGGTATTCGAAGCTTCTCCAAGAAATGTGCATAACCACGTGCTTTAGACGGGCCTAAAGTAAAGGTTGGCTTCAATAACTCTTGTAAATGCTGCCATCCAGAGGAAGACAATTTGGAGGAACGCTCAGAATTCTCAAGTTTCAGCCTTCTCAAGCCCCTTGACTTTGTCTGTTTCAAGCAAGACCAGCTTCTGATAATTTCACAAACATCCGGAGTACAATCACTTGTCAAGCATTTGATCTTGAATCAGTTTGTTCCTGTATTTTTCTCCTTTTGCTGCTCGTAGGAGCTGTTTGGGGCCTTTGGTTAATACCACTGCTTTATAAAAGTTATAAATAAATGAATCCCATAGGTTTTGGTTTCTGGAAACACTAATTGAGAGAGACCAATGCTGTACGAATCACTGGTGTATGAAGTGACCAGATGAGCTGAGAAGGACGTCTCTGGATCCAGCTATTTTGAGTAATTATAGACCTATTCCTCTCCTGCCTTCCCTGGTTAAAATCCTGCAATGTCACATCGGTGAGCTATTAGCCCAATATCTAGAAAATAATTATTATTTGGAAGTGGAGTAATTTGGATTTAGTTTGGGCCACAGGACCGAATTTGCCTTGAATACAGCCATGGATAAGTCAAGGATGTGAGTCAATAAGGGGTAATCAGCTATGCTAATTTTATTGGATGTTTTGCCGCATTCGATACAGTCTGTCATACCACACTCTTAGCTTGGTTAGTGACCATTGGGGTCGGCGCAACAGTCTTGGAATGGTTCCGCTCCTATTTATTGGACAGATGTCAAGCAGTTGCTCTCCCTCTGTTCCGAGGTTTGGGCTATTAAACATAGAGTGCCACAGGGCTCGTCCACTAGCCCGATCTTGTTCAACATCTAGATGGCCAACTAGGTCAGACTGATTAAGTCTTATAAGTTGACCTTTGTCAACTATGCTGACGATACTCTGCTTATTCTTTCGTTGGCACGCAATCGGCAACTTTCTACTTTCCATGATTGCATGAAGGACATTATTCAGTGGCTCAGTTTAAGCTCCTTAAAGTTTAATGGTGACAAGATGGAGGTGTTCTGCTGTGCATCCCAAATAGTTCCAGGTGTACTCCTACGTTTGTTTGGGACCAGGGACAGTCTATGAATGTCACCTCTGTTGTTTAAGGAGGAGTCTCAACAACACTTTTCACAATCCCATAGGGTGAAATGGGGAATAGCACGGATACGTTGGTGCAGAATTAACACTTCCATCCAGGTTCTTTTTGCGCAGTTTCCTGGCTCTGTGATGTGACGCTGTTGCACAGGCTGTGGCATCCCTTAATCTGCACGGGGCCACGCCTGCATGTTAATGAGTGAATACCCACTTTCACATGCTTCTTCACCTGTCCAGGCATTCCTGAATTTGAGAGGGCAGTTGTAGGTCTGGTCGCCCGGCAGCATTTTTTAGGGACGGTCACTCATTTTACAATAGAGTTTGATCCAGAGCAACAGAGAGAAAAACACGAAAGGGAGAAAGGAGGAGGAAGAGAAAGATGAAAATCAGCGACAAAGGAAGAAAGCAGGGATGAAAAAGAACCCTACAGGAGTGAAATAAAGAGACCTGTAGAGTCTAGTCTTGGATAAAAGAAGCCTGAGATGAAACCAAGACTATGCTGCTTGAGATTCAGCACCCTGACTGACCGCAGGCTTCTCAGCAAATCTCTGGGTCCGGGCACTTATTCGAAAATGAAGCACTTTACCCTGGTAATATGGATCTGTTTCACAGGCACCTGTATTGCCTCCAGGAGGAACACCGAATATACATTCCTCGGGTACTATAACTATGGGTACTGTCAATGGGGCACTGCAGAGTGGGCTCATCTGCGGCCGCTTCTGTAATACTCCAGTTCGCCACAGGGCTAAAACTTGTGCAGTCGCCCAATGGGCACTTGGAGTGCATTAGATAATATGACCTCAGTTTGATGATTTCTCCTCCCGAAGCTTGTCTGTCCGGCAATGCGGCGAGCGCAAGGTAAGTGGTTTTGAAGATACAGAGAGTGGGGGAGGGCAGTGGGGCAGATCGGTTTAGATAAAGAGCCAGGTCTTTAGATCTTATAGGGCTACCTACAGTTTGAAGATGGTTCTGATGAGCTGCCAGTAGTACACAGTGGGGGTCCGTCGCTTATTTTACGTTTGTTCCCTCAGTGATTCTTGGTCAAGGTTTCAGTCGCGACATTAAAACAGTCTTGAATGTACTTTTCGTGAAGATAAATGAAGAAGTAGGTAGCAAAAATATATTAACGGAGGGTTTACGGGAAGTTAAATATTGTGAGTGGTGGTTATTTCTCACTGAATCACAGTAAGAGGTGCGTTGTATAAATGTAATTAATGTATTCTTTTTTTGACAGTAAACCCTCTGTTTTGTTGGGTTAGAAGCTGGCCATGAAGCCACAGCATCCGTGTAGCACAGGTTCGAATGAAGACCCCTGGGGTGGGTCTGGCGGGATGGCTCGCATCCAGTAGCTCATGGAAATGGTATTTTGGCCTGGAGAGGCCCGAGAATCGGAGGAGCACGTGCTGGCTGCTCCCAGCTGCGGTGTAAAGTCCCTGCTAATGAACTCGGTGTATTGGCGTGGTGAAAGCAGCGTGTGCCAGTGGAATGACAACACGACGCGCTCTCACAGCACAGTATTCTTTTTAATGCCTGCGCGCTGTACACCATGCGGGATGAAGGGACATTTATTGGGCTTCTACGTGTTTTCTCTTTTAGTGTTAGAGTAGTTAAGCCCTCCTCAAGCTATCCGATGTTTTTCAAAGCGACTAATCAACAATGAGCTCTGATTACCTATTGTTCAAAGAATAAAATCAATAGCTCTAAAAAGACTGTTTTTTAATAAATGTATACAAATATATGCCCACAGTTGTTTTTGTTGTTGAAATGAGTACAACATGTATTCCAGTATCCTTTAACTTCGCAAGCACAGGAGGTTGTGGTCCCTAATCTAAATTAATAACAATGGCTCTAAGCAGCGACTCTTGTGACCACCAAAGTACTAAAAATGGCAGGATAATCCTTCCTAGAAAAGGTTCATCAAGTGAGTAAAGCCGGGGAAGGGGGGGGGGGTTGTATTTATCATGATTATTACTGTGTTTGTGTCTTCCGGCCAACTCCTTAGCTCTGATTTTCCAAACAGTCCCCATTGCTTAGCACATACTGAGGTAAGTGTTCGTCATGCTTTGTCACACACATGTCTTTTAGTAGGGGCAAACCTGCCAATTTACAGAGGACAATCACGCTGTCAGGAGGGGGCGGGGCCTTGAGGGGTCAGGATTTCATGGCAGAGCTGCGTGCACCCTACCCAGCATGTACGCCCTCCAAAAACAAAAGAATGCCGAGGCTCCCTCTATCTACTCTTTGTCTTCTCTGAGCAATTGTGTAAATCTAGAGAGAATCCTACCCTGGAGTAAAAAAATTTACTTATTTCAAATGACATGCCTAGCATAGGTATAATTCTACATTAAGATGACATGCTTTGCTAGTCCTTAGCAAGAAAGGTCTGACGCAGCAGCTTGGGCTGCTGTCTAGTTTATATAATCCAGTTTTATTTAATCCGCCTAAGCAGGGCATTAGGAGACAGACTCCTGCTGTCAGTGGAAGGTATGTTTGACAGTTAATTTTAATAAACATAAGGTTTGCTGTAGAAACATATACGGCTGTGAATTTATAGAAGCCGGAGAATTATTGTTACCAAAAATGAATTTTCCTCTCTGTGTAACTGACCTTTGCGACTTTTAAAGCAAAAATGAATTTTGTGCCATTATCCTCCATTTGTTTTTGAAAGGTTTGTTAAATAGTGTACAGATCATAAAGTGCACTAATGTTCTCTACATTTGCAGAAGTGTTGCCTGTCTCCCTGAACCGGTATTGTCAAACATGTGGTTATTCTAGTTACTGAAGTCTAATGTTTTTACTGTGGGCCTTGTGTGCTCACGAGACATGAACCACTTGTTTGACGGATTCTCTCTTTGGTTGCACAGCTGCAGTCTTGTGCTCTTTTGTGACGCCACTTGTGTGAGCACTACTGAAGTAGCCGTGACTTACTGGGGATTTCCTGTTTGTCAATGCAAGTGGGCACACCTTATTGGCCTGACAATTTTCCATCTCACCCCTTCGTGAGCTTTGTGAAAGATTCCCAAGGACTCGGTTATCTAATCAGGATGCAGCAATATAAGGCCCATTGCTTGGAGGTATACAATAAAAGTAATGGGTGGAATTCTTGAAATAATCTCAGCCGGTGGTGACTGTGCAGGCCGCATTCTGGTCCATCTTGTTTTTTGCCCATCATTCTACCTCTGACCGTACCCTGCCCTATGCAGAGCAGCCGCGGTCTTACACCTATAAGAACAGAGCAGCCTGACCTGCTAGGCCAACTCCACTCTGAACTGGAATGCAGGCAGCACACGTGCTTGCACACACGCACGTACACACACACACACACATACATACACACATACACACTCTCTTTCTCTCCCCCTCCCTCCATCCGTCCAGAGCAGTGTGGGGATTGGTCTGAGCAGGCAGGAAAGACGCCCTGCTCAGACCAGGAAGTCTGTGGGGTTTCTCCATCCTGTCTGCTCAATGCACCTGGGCTGGAGAAAACCTAAGTACGCATGTGTGTTTTGGTCGGCCTGAGACGGCCAGCCAAACACATTTGGGCACTTAAGAAGTGGAGTGCACGTAGCACTCCTTACCCCTCTCATGCCTAAGCTCCGCCCCTCCCAACACCACCGGCTAAGAGTCAGTAAATGTAAAATAACACAATGCAAGAACATAGTTTTATTTTACATTTGCTGGCTCCGAGTCAGGCAGTGAGGCGATGCTCCTTCGCCATTGCAGAAGAGCCGCCACTGCACAGGCGGTGCAAGCTGTGCTGCACATACGAAACACACAAACATGCAGTGCAGGAAACACAGTAACAGTCGGAAAATGTACAAAGTAGATAAGAGCAGTGTCATTTTCTCATAATCATGCCTGTACAAGCAGCAGTATAGGTGCCCCTTAACTTCCTGCGTAAAAAGTCCAGCACAGCCACAATCGGTGCAGGTCTCGCACGTGTTCTATTTTAAATAAAGCAAATTACGTCGCTTGGTTTTGGTCTAGTAATGTATTTAGATGTTCGTGTGTCTGGTAATGCTCCAGGCCTTGCCCAGTCCAACTCCAAAGCAGTAAAACGTATGTTCTTAGGAGTGAAGGATACATTTCAAACTGGGAGTTTTGGGGTAAAACCGACCCCGCATCTCAGCAATGCACGGGTCAGGCTGCTGGGCTTCAAGGGCCCTTCTGTCTCTTTTTTTAAAGTGTTTTTTTTTAATTCCCTTTTTCAGCCAAGCCAGTCTTAACGAAGCGGCTGAGATGTATTATGAAATGGCAGCAGGACTCAGGCCGGATGTAAGTATCTGCAAATATTCACAATTGTGGTTAATGAGTAAAAACGGAATGTTACTGCTGCAGTGAAAAAAATACAAAATAATTAATGTTGAAAGTTCTTAATTGTGTGAGAATCAATATGCATGAACCTATTTTATCAATTGTGTAGTTACCAGCTTTGAGCAACCTTCGCATTATGGCACAGTTCAAAGGCGCCCAACCCCCCTTGGTAAAATGTCTGGGGGATCCTCTGATGGGCCCAATGAAAGAATAACTGCCAGCCCATAGACCAATATCCTCCTCTTCCTCATTTTGTAATAAAAGTGAAGGGATGCTGGTACGACTACACAATTATGTCATGAATGAGCACAACTGAGAATGGTTGGAAAAAATAGATAAGATATTAAAAAATAGTGAAGAGATTAATAGTAGTGAAGAATAACTTTTGGGTACTCATCTGGTGACTACCGCGTGCAGCTTGCATATGTAATGAATTAAACAATTTGACTAATTTGTGGTGGGGGGGGGGGGGGCGCTAGGGGCAAGATCACCTGAAACAACCATCGGTATGTGTAATCTTTAGCTTGCATTACTGTACTTGTTTATGCCATGTCACTTCCTCCACGTGTGCAGGATAGACGCAACGCCATTTTTGCCAAGAATAAAGATCCTTTTACACGAGCCTGGAGATATTCGAACTAGTTCTGCCAGGCCAAGAGTCACGCTTACTATTCTCACCCTCTTTTTCTGAGGCTATCTATGTTGTATAGAGTAGCAAATGTTTAACCAACAGATAATCACAGATATTCAAAACATGAAATCTCCTAAAAGATTGAGGCCGCACGGAGCCTGATTTTTAGCAGAGTTGCTCGGCAGAGGGTGATTCTCGGCAGTGCCCTTAATACTTTGGTGCAGGCTTTTGGTAGCCAATATTAGAATTAAAAACAGAATTTATGGACATGGCTACAGGCTCATTGATAAACTCCATTACCTTTGGAATGTTTCCGTCGCTGAGACCGAAGCACTAACCTCATGAAGTAATGGTTTGTTGCCAGCAGAGTCTTTTCTTGCCCAGGACATGTGAAACTTGCTTGAAAGCTCCTCCCTCGAATCAAAGCATCCTACGATATACAGTACTTCTGATGAACAGCTTAATGTGACAGCAGTTATTTTACTATACTGTTGCTTCGAAGATCCTGATGCTGGGATCTCTACATGTTTAACTTCTTTCATAAGATGTGCTAGGTGAGGTCTTAGCTTTATATTTCATGTACCACCAAGTCCCATGGCGTCCCGCCTGTTATTATGAAATCATCACATTCTCTGCTGTTTCATTGGTTGCTAATTGGACATTTAATTTTAACATTTCTTCTCTAATGATTTTTTCTGGAAGTATCAGTGGAGATCTGCAAATGAATATGGAAGCCAAGAAGGGGGAAGCTACTGTATTTTTCAGGTTTTTTTAATTGAGATTTTCATGTTCAGTATAGGCCACTAATCAGAGTTGGTATTTGTAGGAACACTGGCCAATTTTTGCATGATCACATCCTTTTTTTTGAGCTGATGCTGCTGATTTTTTGACTCCGTGCTCTGGGACTCCACTAACCAGGCCCCAGTACATGTGCTCTGACCCTTAAAACATGTTGATATTGCTTATACTCATAATCAGCATATTTACCATACACATAACATCCTAGTATATGCTATAAAGTGTACCCAGGTCCTGTAAGATAAATATCACTACTGGACTGCAGCATCCATGGTGCCAAAAACTACACTGACAGTGTAAACATGACTGCTGGCCTACCAATGTACCCTGGCTGTTGCAGTTTTAAACTGCAAATTCAACCTGTCAAAATAATTCCTTTTGACAGGCCCAAACCTCCTTTTTAAATATTAATAGGTCACCTCTAAGTAGGACTTACAGCCCATAAGGCCGGTTGCAAGATATTTAACCCCTTCGATGCGTGTGACAAGGTCAGCTCGTCATGGGCGTTACCTGCGCTGTGCGTTTGACGAGTTGACCTTGTCACGTAACGCAGGATTTTTAAAATCGCAGTGCTCAGCAGGAAAACCGCTAGCGCGCATGCGGTTAAAAGTAGGTCATGTTAAGGTTTAATGTTAAATATGTCCCTAAAGCAAAAAAGCTGCTGTTTTCACTGCAGCAATTCTGGCTGTTTTCATAGATAACCATTGGGTTACATTATTATATTTAATATGATAATTATGGTTAGAAAACATAATTCAAATACTAGGAATCAACGATAATTCAAATACTATTTGTAATAGTTATTCAAAATCCAATTTAATGTTAAAATCTAATTTGTAATTACGATTAATGAAAAAGTACTTTTAGAAAGTTACAGGCTCTGAACAGAGGAAGAAGTGTTTGCCATGTTGGATTTAGGTAGAGAGGTGCAGTGTGGGATTGTTTCCTGTAAGACAAACAGGAAGTGCTGCAAAAGTGAGTAGGGTTACACCTGAAAACCTTTCCCTATTGGTTTGGGAGGTGCCAGAAATCTCTCCTACCCAACAAGCAAGTGCCAGACGTAAATGTGAGTACCCCTGGATATCTTCTTCAGATCACTCTGGACCTGTGGAAGAACAGAAGAAGAACTTCATTTGCTGTTTGAGACCTGTGAGCGGATCAGGACTGGATCTGCTCCCTCTTGTACCCAGTACAAAGAAGCGGACTTCAAGGGTCAGGTGGCTGACCTATTAACAAGGAAACAATAAGCTGAAAGAAGCCCTTGTCCTGAAGACCCCAGGTGACCACTTCAAACTGGACCAGCCCTGGAACCTGCTGGTGGCTTCTGCTGGTGTGAGACCTGACCCCCAAGTGCTGTTCCTGAAGTTCTGTGACCTTTGACAGAGTCTCCGCCTAACATCTTGAAAAGTGTGAAACTTAGAAACTTTTTGGCTCT